>NC_139654.1:12891261-14153761 GCF_951799395.1 Argentina silus
TTCCGGATGGTAAGCAGAGGACACGTTGTGTTTAATACCTAGGGACGCTAAAATCTGTTTAAGTCCGTGACAGGAAATTTGATCCCTGATCAGTCTGGAGGGTCTTAGGAAAGCCAAACGTAGAGAAGAACCTGGTTAACGCTCTTACCACTGCGTTTGCAGTGATCGCACGGAGGGGAATAGCCTCCGGAAACCGTGTGGCTGTACACGAGGGTCAACAGGAACTTGTTACCAGTCTTGCTCCTCGGTAACGGCCCTACACAATCAGCTATCACGTGAGTGAATGGCTCATTCATAACCGGTATAGGACAGAGGGGAGCGGGAGGAATAATTTGGTTGGGTTTCCCCGTAACCTGACAACTATGGCAGGTTCTGCAGTACTGAGATACCGTGGTCTTCAACTTGGGCCAAAAGAAATGCTGTAACACTCTGTTGTAAGTTTTGGTTATACCCAGGTGACAAGACCAAGGGCTCTCGTGCGCCAATGACAAAACCTGCTGGCGATAGGGTGTCGGTACCACTACCTGTGTCACCACACCCCAGTCCATGCCAGCTGCCACAGGTACTGTCCACTTCCTCACCAATTCCTCGCCTGCTTTCCTTCGTAGTAGCATAAGGTGTGTTTCTGTATGTTGTCGAAAGATATGGACGTCCCTCGACCTGCAACGCCTGGTTCTAGACAGGCCTGTGTGGAGTAATGATGTTCTGAAGTAAAATCAAGTGTTATCAATAGGATATACGACATAACTAATGATATAACATCAAAATATAACTATTCCAATGTCGCTGATAAAGTAACAGCAAATGTAACTGTGGGGGGACATGCAGCGTTCGGCCTGTAGAGGGAGCTACCGGACCGTGGCCGGGGTTGTGTCGGCGAGACTTGGTTGCACACCTGTTGCAAATGAAGTCTCGTTGGCGAATGTTTAAGATGTGTGTGCTTCTGCCATTTCAGTAGGCGAGGAGAGCTGGGAACGGCGAGACGAGCCAGAGAGACTTTCCGACGAGGCTGGAAAGCCTAAACAGTGTGACAGTGAACTTTATGAATAAACGGGAGAGATTCCCTTACCGGAACGCTGCGTCTGCCTCTGTGTATAAACGGACATTGCTACATTGGCGCCCAACGTGGGGCACAGAGTGAAGGCGGAGAATGGAGACGCTAGCAGCAGCGGTCTCGAGGATATCGCTCATCCTCGAGCAGCAGACGATCTTGCAGCAGACCCAGCAGGCGGTGCTGGGAGAGCTGACGGCGGCAAGGACCGTGGACCGTGCCCTCCTCCAGGACCTCACCAGGGTCATCGGGCCGGCGCCGGGGACCGGGTCGGCACCAGGTCCCCCCAAGGTCCAGCTACAGAAGATGGGGGACCTGGACGACCCAGAGGCGTTCCTCGCGGTGTTCGAGGGGACGGCAAGGATCTCGGCGTGGCCGGTCCAAGAGTGGGCCTACCACCTACTGCCCCTCCTGTCAGGGGAGGCGCAGCTCGCGGCCCACAGTTTGCCGGCAGCCGCCCAACGGGATTACACGTCCCTGGCCCGGGCAATTCGGGACCGCCTGGGCCTTACACCGGAGGAACACCGGCGCCGGTTTCGGGCCCTGGCAATGGAGGAGGGGTGCCGGCCCTTCGCCTACGCCCAGCGGCTGCAGGACAGCGCATGGCGGTGGCTGGACCCCGAGAACAACTCGGCGGTGGAGGTCGGGTACCGGGTAGTCATGGAGCAGTTCCTCGCGGGGCTCCCGGCCCGTACCGCCGCCTGGGTCCAGTACCACCACCCCCAGGACCTCAAGACCGCCGTGGGGCTGGCGGAGGACCATCTCTCCCTCCCACCGCGGGGGCCACAACGACCAACCCCGGCCCCGCGGCAAGGGGGGCGGGGGCGACGCCCAGGAGAAGCCGAGGGACCAGAAGGAGAGAGGCCGGCGCCCGCCCCAAGGTCGAGATGGCAGGGGCACACCCATCCAGAGCCGACCCCGGCCCCACAGGTAGCACCTCGAGCGACAGGGGGGGTGTGTTGGCGGTGCGGACGGCCGGGCCACGTGCAGGCCGAGTGCCAGGCGATGGAGGTGGGACAGGTCGTCCGCATCGGCGACATACCGGGCCCTCCCCCCGGACCAGGAGCGGCATATCGTGTCCCGGTAAGGATACAGCATGATACGCACCAGGCATTCTTGGATTCGGGCTGCATGCAGTCCATGATCCAGGAGCGCCTGGTTCGGCCGGGGGCATTGTTGAAGGCATCGAGGGTGCAGGTGAGGTGTGTGCATGGGGACATTCACGAATATCCGGTGGTCGCTATCGAAATTCATTTTGAGGGGAAAAAACATAGTGTACAGGCGGCGGTTTGCCCACGCCTCACGCATCCCCTGATTCTAGGTGTGGATTGGGAGGGGTTTCCTCAAGCGGTAAAGAGGGCTACCGGGATGCGTGCACGACAGCTAGGGAGGTGTGAGGCGTGTAATGTGCTCTGTGCCGAGGCGGCGCCTCGCGACACTGCCGGGGAGCCGGAGCCGGCGGGGGCGCCTCACCCCGAGATTTCCCCGCCGAACTATCCGCTGCTAGGCGACTTCCCCCTCGAGCAGTCTCGTGACGAGACCCTAAGATCAGCCTTTGACCAAGTGATAGCAATTGATGGTACTTTGATACGGCCAGACACAGTGCGTGCCCACCCCTATTTTGCGATTATCAGCGACAGGTTATATAGAGTAAGTCGTGACTCACATAGTCAGGAGGAAGTAACCCAGTTGTTGGTTCCCCGCAGCTCATTTCAACCCCATGGCGGGCCATTTAGGGTATGACAAAACACTGAACCGTATAATGGCTCGATTTTATTGGCCGGGGATTCGGGCAGAGGTGCGTAGGTGGTGCGTCAGTGAGGCGTATTTGCCGACGTCACCACGGGCTTCTCTCTACAACGAGGATGCGCAGCTGCATGGACTGAACCATCTTGAGGAGAATCGCCAAGGTTTTTATGATGTTGATGATGAAGATGTTCAAATGTCTCCCTCACCCAGTCAAGATGAGCATGTTGATAGTGGTCGTCCTGATGCTGTTCTCTCAGCTTATTATGAAGGTCTCGACGAAGGCATGGCTTTAGCTGAAGTATCTGAGGATGATGTTGATTCAGAGACCGATTCTGTGAATAGTCTAGATTTTGAGCAGAGTTTGATCAGCATTGAAATGAGGTTGCATACGGCCCGGTTGTTACGTGTGAGATCCAGAAATATAGCTCACCCTGATGATCGCCGTAGTAGACTTAGACAGATACGAAGGCGTACAGGCGTATTGAAACGTATCGCAAGACGTCTGTTTACTGCTTAAAAAGTCACAGTTTCCTTCAAATTAATAATATAAAAAAAAAAATAATAATAATAATAATAATAATAAAAAAAAATGGCTAAATCAGACAGGGTTAATCATCATGATATTCCTCATGACCTCATGCAAATGGTCAATGATCTTAATACGTCTAGTGTTGTTAGAGAGTTTGATCATGTAAATCCTCCAACACAGCCGTTGCTTCCCGTTGTCCCTGTAAACAGGCCGCAGGAGCACTACTTCCTCCCGACCGTGGAGGCGTTAGATGATATACTCGCCGCTTATAGATATCCTTTATCTGACACGCTTCCGTCGCCTGCCTGTATGCGGGAAGGGGCTGATTCGTCCGAGGGTGCTATGGAGACCAGTCATGATATGGACATGGATTGGAGTCCTATACCTCTTTCCCAGATAACTGACTATGAGACCCCCTGGAGTCCCGCAGATAATGTATGTTGTCAAGCCCTCAACGATGTTGAAACTCAACACTGGAGCGGTGGAGGTGTTGGAGATGGAGAAATTAATGATATTGTAATGGGTAATAACAACCAGCAATTACCAGAGGAGGGTGAAGCCGGAGTGTCTGTACCGCCCTATAATGTAGGTAACGGGGAGGATTTTGCGGAGCGTATGGAAATTGACCGAGTCTCTTTTGACACGCCTGATGGCATGCAGGTAATAAACAGAGATAGCTTCAATAATGTTGAGGTGAGATCATTTTTACATTTCCCAATGCCAAATAGGGCACATACCAACCCTAAATTCGGGGAGTTTTACCAGGCTGTAGTAAATGGTTTTCAGAACCGAATGTCTGCGATATTCGAAAGAGTTGGTGTAAACCCTCGTGATATTATTCAGCTCAATTTACGAGCTGATAGTTTACAAGATGATGTCTCAATGACTGTGTGATACGGTGAAGGTAGGCTAACAGATTTCAACCAAATTCTTGACCGTCTTGTTCAGTCTAACATGGCGATTTTCAGTGGGGCCGGGATCGAGCTCAACGTAAATTTCGTGAGGACCCCCGGGGGGTCGGGTAGACGGAAAATTAATACATTATTTATTACGGAGACCCTAAAAAAAAAAAGCAAACATTTATTTGTAATTCCAAATCAGAACCATGCATGCTTCGGAATAAACCTAGCTCTACTTGCAAATCCCGGTTTAACCATTGAAGAGGCTAGGCGGGAGGGTTACAATATTCATGTCGAAGCCGGGCTCGGGCCTAATGATTGGAACACATTCGAGGATGTGATCAAATTTGAACAGCTGTTAAACTGTAAAATCGTTATTTTTTACAGAGCCTCAGATAGAGATAATCTGATTACGTTCCATACTGAAACAGAGTCAGAGACAATCCCTTACATGCTTTTGCACGACAATCATTTTTACGGAATAAAAAATGTTAAAGGATTCCTTGGCTGTGCATTTTTCTGTATTCATTGTTACACGGGGTATAGTAGAGAAGGCGGACACTATTGCGAAAAAGCTTGCAACGTCTGTCTTTCAGACTGTAAACAACACGCTGCATTTCAAAAAGTCCATTGTAATGATTGCAATCGTAACTGTTCAAATAGTGTATGTTATAGGATGCATAAAGTGTGCAGATGGCACCCAAAAGCTAAAAAGATGGCTAGCAATTGTCAAATAAATAAGAAATGCCTTAAATGTGGATTTACATACCGTATAAACCTCATAGACTCTAAACCCCATGTCTGTTCGATTAAAGTTTGTCACATCTGTAAACAAGACCTTCAGACCGCTAAACCCACCTTCATCAACTGTTCAGACTTCTGAAGAAGTGTCAGAGTGCGTGGATGTTCATCATTGTTACATGCAATCTAAACCTAGTGTAGCAGAGGAGAGGATTAATCAGAAGCTGGTATTTTATGATTTTGAATCAAGCCAGACAACTGGAACACATATCCCTGTCTATGTGGCTACACAATCCCTGCAAGGGGCTAGATGGTGTGCCCAGGGCCCTAATTGTGCTCTAGAGTTTTTATTGCATTACCGTCAAAAAAAATTCAAAGGCACAGTGTTCTTAGCCCATTATAGCAAAGGTTATGACAGTTATCTAATTTTAGATGCATATGTAAAACAGGGGATAACACCGTTCGTCATAGCCCAAGGGAGTAAAATCATACTCATTATAGATAGACAATTCCGGCTCAAATTCATTGACACATATTCCTTCATCCCCATACCCTTAAGACAGTTTCCAAAAGCGCTAGGATGTCAAACTGAATCGAAAAAGGGATATTTCCCTCATAAAATGACCGATTATTCAAAAATGTTAAATAAGTACAAGGGTCGATACCCCGCTGCTGAAATGTACGGGTGTGATGAGATGTCTGTAGAGCAGAGAAACAGTTTCTTTAAGTGGTATAACACAGTAAAAGATCAGGAATTTGACTTTTTAACCGAGTTAAAGGCTTATTGTCAGAATGATGTGGAGATTTTAGCCGAAGGTGCCACCAATTTCCGCAATGAATTTAAAAAAGACAACTCAATGCGACCCTTTTGCGAGCGTGACAATTGCGTCAGCAGCTTTAGCTGTTTTTCAAACCAACTTCTTAATCAAAAACACAATCGCATTACCCGATGCTAACAACTACAGACGACAATTCAAGGCCTATTCCCATGCTTCGATACAGTGGCTTGAGTATCTAGCGTTTTCACGCTGCATTGACATTGAACATGCATTTACACCGCAAGGTGAACGTTGTTTTGGTCCTCTTCATGTCGATGGATTTGCCGTGATAAAAGGTGTGAAAACAGCATTAGAATTCTATGGCTGTTATTTTCATGGTTGTCCGACTTGTTATAACCCTCATGACATATCGCCGCTTACAGGATTAGAGTTTGGGGTGATGTACTCTAACACCATGAAAAGGCTAACTCGGTTAGAAACAGAGTTTAAGCTGAAAACAGATGTTATATGGGAACATACATGGAATTCGATGAAACAACAGCAACCTTCTGTTAAATTATTCCTAGAGAGATACCGGGAGCCGAGCCCTTTAAATCCCCGGGCCGTGCTATTCGGGGGGAGGACAGAGGCGATAGGGTTAAGACATAGCGTCGAACACGGTCAGACCATTCAATATGTCGATTTTACCAGCTTATATCCGTACTGTAATGCAGAGTTTGAATATCCAATTGGCCACCCGGTTATAATCAGGAAAGATTTTTAACCGGTTGAAAATTACTTTGGCTTTATACATGCTAAAGTTCACCCGCCGAGGTGTTTGTTTTTCCCTGTGCTACCTATGAAAAATGACGAAGGTAAACTGCTTTTTACACTCTGTCGAACATGTGGGATTGAGAATAATCAGACATCGGCCTGCATGCATTCTCTGGAAGAGAGAGCGCTTCAAGGCGTATGGGTTAGCATTGAGTTATTAGAAGCTCAAAAAAGAGGTTACATTATAGCTGAAATGTATGAGGTCTGGCAATTTGAACAGAGATCCGATAAATTGTTTAAAGATTACATCCACACATTCCTTAAGCAGAAGCAGGAGGCCTCGGGGTATCCTGATGAGGCTACAGACGAGGTTAGTAAACAGGCTTACATAAACGATTATAGAGAGAACCAAGGTATCCAACTTGACCCACATAAAATTGAGTACAACGCAGCCAAGCGTCAGATCGCAAAACTTTTACTTAATTCCCTCTGGGGAAAAATGGCTCAAAGATCTAATCAACTTACAACCAGTATCGTGAAAGAACCCAAAGAGTTTTTTCAGTACCTCTTTAGCAGTAAGTATGATATAAGCCAGTTCCATTTCATAAATAATGATGTTGCAATCATTCAATGGCGTCATAATTCCAGGTGTGTCTTACCACCCGGCGAATCAAATATTTTTTTAGCTGCGTTTACGACAGCATATGCGAGAGGTGTATTATACAAACAGTTACATTTATTGCAAGAGCGAGTACTATACTATGACACCGACTCAATCGTTTACCTCTCCACCCCTGAAGATCTTTATACCCCTCCGACAGGCAATTATTTAGGTGATTTGACATCGGAATTAGCGGCTGATGATTATATTTATGAGTGGACAGCAGCGGGGCGGAAATCCTACGGCTTTCTCACCCAGCAAGGAAAGGTGTGTTTGAAAGTCAAAGGTTTTATCCAGAATTATGAAAATTGTAAAAAACTTAACTTTAATAATTTGACTGATCTGGTAGAAGACTATATTATAGATCCTAACACGCGACGCGAGATCCCTGCCCAGTTACAATAGAATTAAACGTGATATCAAAGCTTTTTCGCTCGCTAATAAACAACAAGTGATCAACTTTTCAGTTGTTTTTGATAAGAGACGCCTTCTCCCCTCAGGTAGAACACTGCCGTTTGGTTACTGAGTTGTTATTACCTGTTATCACCTGTTATTACCTAGGTTCACAATAGCCTGTGTTCACAATATTACTGGGTGTTTTCTATAGTTCTGTAGGAACATTATTTGAAAAATGTATTCTACAGTGTATTCAACAATGTATCCTAATGATGTTTTATTGTATTTGAAAAATGTATTCTACAGTGTATTCTACAAAGTGTCCTAATGGTGTTTTATTGTGTTTGAAAAATGTATTCTACAATGTATTCTGCAATGTATTCTACGAAGTATCCTAATGCTGTTTTATTGTATTTGAAAAATGTATATCTCATTAAATTCTTATTCATACGTCACCCCGCCTCATCGTTTTTTACATATTCTGGGCTGGATATAATCAGGGTTCATCGTTAACCATGCTGTTAGTCTGTTTTAGCACAGCCGTAAGAATGGAGGTGACGGCCGATCTGGCATTCCAAATGCCATGTAGCATGCTAATAGTGGGGCCTAGTGGCTCAGGTAAAACTTTTTTTGTAAAACAATTACTTGAAAACATGGAGAGTACATTTTCAAAAGTGCCGGCTCGTATAATCTGGGCATACTCTTCATACCAGCCAATGTATGACGAACTCAGTCAAAATGTCAATATCGAATTTATAGAAGGTATTCCCGCAAACTTTAATGATGAAAATCTATTCCCACGGAACCAGCACAACCTTTTAGTGGTAGATGACTCCATGGATGTGGGTGGCAATCATGAAGAATTAATGAAAGCGTTCACAGAATATCGACATCATAAAAAATTGAGCGTATTTTATCTGCTTCAGAATTTGTTTAATCAAGGGAAACATTCGCGCACGATTAGTTTAAACACTAATTACATGGTGCTGTTTAAATCACCACGTGATAAAATGCAGATCCGGGTTTTAGCTCAACAAATGTATCCCGGCCTAAAAAAATTATTTTTAGAAAGTTATGAAGATGCTACAAGGGAACCGTATACATATTTAATCGTTGACCTACGTCCTAATTGTCCAGAATCCATAAGACTGAGGAGTGGGATACTTCCTGGAGAGTGGCCGGTGGTCTATCAATCTAAAAAGTGACAAGAGACTTTTTAAATAAATAAACAATGTCTCAACGGATGAAAAGAAACCTTCCCATTTTAAAAGCTTTGCTCGCTCTAAAACCCAAGGAGAGAAGAAGTTTTCTATGTAGAGGGTCGGAAGATCTCATACTAGCCCTGTGTGAGATTGCATTAAACATATTGAAGGGAAACATCCCTCTCACCCCTGGACAGTTCACTAAATTAAAAAAACAGAAACAATTTATCAAGCTTTTTGCCCAGCGTAAAACAGGATTTAAACACAAGCGGAAAGTGCTGACGCAATCTGGGGGCTTCCTGCTGCCATTATTAGCCACTGCAATTCCGTTTATAACTAGTCTGTTCTCTCGTCAGAGATAGCCATAGACACTCTGGGTATGGCTGCGTTTAATAAAATGTACATGATTTCTCCACAACAGCTGGATAATTTAACCCAAAAGAGTTCACAGAGCATTGGTGAGCGAGCCCAACATGTCTTGCAAAACAATATGGAACGAGTTCTGAAACAGACAAGTGTTGACTCGCATACTAAAGCCAAGCAGTTCAATGATTTACTCGATAAATATCTAACCTTGCACCGCAAGGGGGCGACTCAAGATCGCGAAATCGTTTTTAAACTACCTGACAAACCCTCTGAGAAATCAGGTGAAGCGGATGAGGGGTACATCAGAGTGGGGGAGGAGGAAGAAGCTTCAGACAACCTGGAGGATGAGATTTTGGAGAATATAGGTTCTCGCATTCGAAAAAATGCCGCCTACATTCTGCAGAAGCTTCGTCAATCAAACCTTCTAAGATGGAATCGTTCAGGCGAGATAATTGTCCAGGATACCCCTATTAAAGGATCTCATATTTTCGATTTGATGAAGACGCTGTCAAACCGCCGGTTCCATTCCGGAACTCTACCGCGAGGATGGGATGTATTTTTAAATACAATTTCTGAATTAAATATTCCAATCACAACGGTTACGAACACACACGCTCACCAGCAATTACGACTTAAACCCTCCAAAACCCCGAGTGAATCAATTCCTCAGATACGTCACAGCAAGAGAAACCGTGGAGAAAAAAAAAAAAAATCTCCATTGTCAACATCATTATTATTAGACATGTCTTACGCCAGGACCACTTCTAAAACACCTATGGATATATTACAGATGGCTACATCTGCAGACTCTGAATGGTCAACGCCCACCGAATGGCAACTCTCTACACCCATCCATCCTAGATGGTTAGATTTCAATCGAAAAAAATTAATTTAAGCAGACTGTATGATGTTTTAATCAATAAAATGATTTATTGAAATTAATATATGACCGAAAGAGTATTCATTCATGACAATTATAACACTCATTAAACAGTTTTAAAGAGCAGGCATTCTGATTATACATTTTAACAGTCTTCACCCGTGAAATACATTTAGCATATTTCTTGATAAACTTGCTGACCATAACATCATTCTTTTTTAAATGATCAGAATACAATCGCATTGTTTCTTGAAAGGAGAGTCCTTTAAATCGTTGACAGAGGAAGAATACTACATGGGCTCCACAAGTCGTTGAATAATCATCTTGAACCTTCTGTTTGTTATAGCGTATTTCTTGAGCATTCCTTGATAGAAAACGCATAAACGCTTCAGGGTAGAATCTGTGATCTGGAGGATTTGCATATGAATCAAAAAATGTTGCCTTGTCAGGTTCAGCTTCAATAATCATACCCACCCAATGGTCGCCTTCTCTGTTCTGATCGTGCGTGTTAACGACTAGATAGCTAGCTATCTTGGAGGGTAGTAAATCACTAGGCCAAACACCTGCAAAAGCATCACCTAAAATTGGCTTTAATATAGACTCCAGCTGATGGTTATCCATCCTTTTATCAGGTTTAAAGGTTTCCACTTTTTTTTAATAGTCGATCAGGACTTGACGCTTTGAGTTTATCTCTATGACACTGTCGTAGCAGGCATACACTATCAGGGTCATTGTCTGAGGTAGGGCTACTCTGAATCTTAAATCCAGACGACAGGTGCCATGCACCGAGGGTGAGAGAGCCTCGCTGTCTAATTCATCATCCCTTGACAAATTGAACAGGAACAGGGAGTAACCGTTTTCAAAGTTGTCACGGTTAATGCAGAGTGGAGAGTCTCTGATATGTCGGTTTGTACCCACATATAAGTTGTAAAATTCTCGAACACTCTGATGTGTATCAAAGTGGGGTTGGTAGGGTTTTGCGGGGATAAAGCGTGAATTTACACTGAGACTGAGATATTCAAGATCCGAGTGATGGAATCTGAATGGGTTCTTATCCCTTGCTCCTACGAAAGCTCGATGATCAACTAATCCCGCTACTATATATTTAGGGAGCCTCCCTAAATATAAATTGTCTTGCGCGCACACCCGGGAGCCTCTTGGGATTGTATAATTCTTAACGACTACCCGGCTTATAGGGTATAACGCATTGGATTTCATCAGAGCAGCCGAATGTCCTAACATGACATCGGGTGAAACCTGTACTTTTTTCGCAAAAATACTTGCAGATAGGATTTTTAATGCATACTCCTGGTCAGCAGCTGACACCAGTGTAAAAGTACTTTTGGCTTTCACCAGTTTCAAACGGACATCCACATTGTTTAACAAGAGTCTTTCGGAGAAAAATATGTCACTGTGTAGAGGTCCCATTAGTTCGAATGCGCGTGAACCTCGACAGAAGCTCGCGCGCTTAACAAGCCCTGTGTTAGGACCATCAGCCGCAATAGATACAGAGTCCAAATCTGCACCTTCATCTTTATACCACAGCCCGGCAGAAAACTGGCTCTCCAAGGTTTCTTTTGAAAAGTTGAGCAGAGTTTCAATAATAGATCTGTAAGGATGTGTTGCGGACGATGAGCTAATGAGAACATCATTTAGACTGACATCTACCTGGGAGAATATAGTATTTAATGGGTATTGTATAATTCCACAATTATCACCGCCAGCAAGATCTGTTCCATCAGCCTTGGTAATCTTGAGTCGTAGATATAGCAATGTTGAGTTTAGATCTAGATATGCACTTCCACTTCCGGATATCTGAAAATCCAGAACCTCTTGATCCACAATAGAGTTTAGAGGATGGATCTCCACGTAACTGCTTTGTTCTATAGACAATTGGGTCATGGGCGGTGCAAAAAGGTCAAGTTCCGATTTGGTGCACTCAGCTGAGAGATGATGTACAAGAGACATTCTTCTTATTCTTATTATTTTTAGAATATATTTCCGTCACTTAGTTTTTTAGACTTTCTGGGTTTTTTTGATATGCGTTTCTTAGAGGTGCGATGCTCTAACAATGCCACAGATCTTTTTCTTCTTCTTCCTCGGGCAAGGCGTCCTATTCCAGATCCTTCCTGAGACCTGCTGGCGCGATTGGCGATATGACTGGTTACGGCCCCCACAACGTCTGATGCTATCCCCTTCGCTGCTGTTTTCAAATGCGGTTTAACTATATATGCCCCTCGCTTAAGAAACGGTAGGACAAATCTGAACGCCCGACTTAAGATAGACCCTAACCCTCGACCATATTGCACAGGAGTACCTACAAACCCGCTTAGACTGCCACGACCTGTTTGGTTTACGTAATAATTCACAAATCTTTGTGAATCCATTTTTTTATTATTATTATTATTATTTTATTTTAGCGGCTGTTTTTGCTTTGTTCTATAGATTCAGATGAGAGACTTGGGTTTAAAGTGCAGCTTGCGAATTGTCTTCCCGTTTGTGAATCGAATCGGCTTGTTTAAATCCGTTTTTAGCTCAATCTGTATATCCTGTATGCGCTGTTTATTAACAGTAACGTAGTGTAGCCTGCTGTAGGAGAGAGTGATTACATCCCCGTAAGATCCTTCTTTTTTAACGATTCTTAGAAGAGGAACCGCATAGTCACCAACATGCTGTGCTTCCACGATATTCGTATAGACGAAAAAATTATACTGCCCCGCATTAATATCGCTGGGATATTTACTCAAGGGTTTTCCACCCGACCGGGTCCATGCGTCAGGCTCAAACCCTAGCATGTAGGCTAGTGGAGCCTTGAACCTGAGAGAATATTTGTCAGGTCCTAATATAGAAATTCTTTTATGTATAGAACAGTAATGTAAATGTAGATCTGTTTTTTGTTTCTTAAATAAGGTATTTATCTCCTTCACTAGCGCCTCGATATTGTCATAATGACCTGTAGGGATTTTCAGGTGGATTGGAGGGTCCCGCGGTCTCGAATGGTCTTTCAGGTCATAGGTATCTTCTAAACTTAAAATATTATTCCATGTATGACAGTACATTATCTCTGCTAACGCCACCTCATAAGGTCCATGTAACTCTATAGGCTGAGACAGCGTTATCGTATAATTTGAACTGTTATTGCTAGGGTAAACGTTGTGACATGCATTTGAAGGGAGCGTCACATAGAAAGATTCTCGCTCCTCCATCCTTGCTTCTTCTAGTTTGGCTTCTTGTTTTTCTTCTTCCCGAACTCTACGACCTCTTTCGCCGGCAGCCATGAGTCAAACTGACTAGGCCAACCTTGCCAGTGGACTAAAACCATCTTCCGTCCATTTTGAATTTTCTTGTCTAAAATCCTTTCTACCCGAAAGACTGTGTCAGGGGCGATTCTCACTTTCTGCAGTTCTGCCTCATAGAACGTGCCAGTAAGAATTTCACCTTTTATATCCCTTAATTTATAAACGGTCGGGAGTCTAGGGATACATTCGTTAACTATAAAGTATTCATCAGTGAATGATTGTTCGTACATTTTATCGAATATCCCCCTGTATTTGGAAATCCGCACAATGTCACCCTCTTTGAATTCAAACACAGGGGCCATACTGTTCAGAGGTAAAGTCCCGTATAAATTCTCAAAGACTTGCATGCTATTGGAGGGTGTTACCTCAACAGGTTTCATTTTGATACTGCTATGATAACTATTATTATAGCTATCAAGCAAATACCGAGTCACATCAATATATCTGCGGGTGTTCTTAGCTGTGAAAAACCTCCACATCTTTGTCTTCAGCGTACGGTTAAAACGTTCCACGACTGACGCCTTCAAATCACTACCCGTTGCAAAGTGTTGAATATTATGTTTCTTCATTAGTTTTTCAAAGATACGGTTAAAAAATTCTTTTCCTGCATCCGTTTGGATTTTAACAGGTATACCGCTCTCCTCTAAGACAGCAGCAAAGGCCTCTGCAACTACGACGGCCGTCTTGTTTTTTAAAGAGCGTGCATAAGCTTTTTTTGAAAATACATCTATTACTGTAAGCAGAAATTTAAAATTATCATTGTCTTTAGACAGTGCACCCATATCGCAAAGATCCGCTTGAAATTGATACATAGGACGTGGCGCAAAAACACGATTTCTAGCATAGGTTTTTCTAGCCGTTTTGTGTAAGGTATACGCCTCCTGACCAGACAGCCACTCTCGTACTTGGTCAGTGCTAACTTTTTCAGCCGTCTGCTCTTCGACGGCTTTTTGAAGTTTTTCTACCCCTCCAAATGATCCCGGGTGTGCAGGGTCATAATATATTCTCTTCATTACACGCTCGGCCTTTTTTGAGGTCATGACGACTAGTAAGCATGCAAGATCTGAGTACAATGGCAATTTTGCATAATTATTTATTGATTACAAGTCATTACATTTGAATGATTAATACATGTTTTTAATACAACCCCACAGAAGTGTGTAAGACATTTAGGACCCTATCAACATCAAATGCTAGACCATTCTTAAAGCGATATGTTGCTACATCAATTATATAGGTATCCAACACCATGAAATGACTAAATTTGAAGCTATGCATAGACACTTCTCTAATAATTCCACCTAATGTTTTTTCAAATTTCTCCGCATCCGATGCATTTGAACCAATATACACCAATTCCTTCCAACGGTTAAAAGACATACAATCTCTCACAATTTCCAATGACCTCTCAAAACTGACAACTTGTTCAATGTCAACATCACTACATGTTTGAAATAAAGATTCATCATTAACCCGATTAGCAATAGCCCGTTTTACAAGAGAGCTGACCCCAGGATGACCTGAAGCGGAATTTAAAAAGTTAAAGAATAGTCTGAAAGCATTCCCCATTTTTGATCAGTTTAGACTAGTTCAAAAGAGGGTGTGAACTATTTCAACACTCTTCCAGTAGGATACGAGTTCATCTATCATATGATCCCGGTCCTTGTTAACCCCCACATACGCATCAACGATTTCTTTAAGTTTCCCCTGGATGTTTTCTTCATACTTCAGACCGTATAGAAAGGCCTCGGCTGCTCCTTGAACACGGCCGGTTGCTGTCCCCCCTAATCCAACCGTCTCCAGAGCAACCATAAGAGTCGGGAGAAATTTCCACGTCCACAGGGCGGTCATCAGCGCCTCAAAGTTGCTGTAAAAGTAATCACTCTCTAGAGGGTACAGACAAGCATGTCGACGTTGGCTTGGATGACCGGTTTTACACCCATAACATTCGTTTTTTATCTGATCATCTATCACCAATGTTAACACAATGGCAACGCCGGCCTTCACTGTGTCCAGAAAAACATCACCACCCCGACGCTGAGATTGAAGCCGGTTCTCTAGAATTTCTTTAACCTTTACAACCATCGGATCATTCAAGGGAGGGTTCTGAGGGGTCCCCTGAGCAGTGATGCTAGCTTCCGCACCGGGTTCGTTCTGAACCCCAGCGGATCCCGCTACTTGCAGGCGTGGCGAAGTCGGAGGTGTTGGATAGACGTTGAGGACAGAACGATCTTCAGCCACGGGGGCAGCAAAATCTGAAGCCTGGCCCCCAGGGGTGTACAGACCGGGTGCTTTGTCGAATGTTGGCTTGCCGGTATACGGCCTATATCTTCTGACGGGGAATTCAAGAGGCTCGAACAGAGTATTTGACACGTCGCTGTCGGGCGAGACGGGTGAGTAGGTGACAGGGCTAATAGGCTCCTCGGAATCGCTCTGATGCTCTAGGGCTTTCCACCTTGTGAGGTCGTCCATCTGGGCATTCCGGTAGTCTTCAAGAACCGGTTTATACAAATCATCGTAGCCGCCAGATTCCTGAGAAAGGCTCGGAAGATAGCTGAGAAGCTTAGACTCTTCATCTTGAGATTCTAGGGGTTTACATTCCCCAACTGTAGAGTAGCCTTCGTCTTCACTTGAGGAAGGCAAATCGTTGACTGTGAAAAAGAATTGAAGTAATAAGTAATGTCGCACAAACTCGTTTTTCCAAACTTCTTATATAGATTGAAGGTGAGGGGGCGGGGAAGGGCTTGTGTCTAGTAGGCGTGTCTAGTAGGCCTTGGTAGTAGAGGTGTCCAGCCTGATTTACTATGATTCAACACCGTCTGTTTCAAGCATTGAAAAGATTGGAAAAAGATTGCGTTTGGATGGCTCAGAGTCAGACAGAGATCTAGGGATTAAACGCCTGGAAGGGCCTGAGATCCGTTTACCAGAGCACGTGTTCAGACGTTTTGCCAGCTGGATGAGTCTCAGTGTCTGACTTTCCTGATTGAAAAACTCGGTGATAGCTTTCAAGAGATTTGTCAACTTTGAGAAGTCTGCCACTCTGAATGCCAGTTTAATAGGACAGTAGCGCTCTTTCTCCATCACCGTCTTTGGTCTTTCAGAAGACTCTGTCTGGAATCGCACCAACAGCCATATGTGAGATCTTGAACAGTCAACAAGAAAAGCTTCCTGCAGGGAACGGCTCGGTACTCGGGGATCCACGTTCATCTGGATAGAGGGTTTCATACCCTTCAGGGTCACATTTTGGTTGTCGTGCACAGAATGCATGTAGCGGATGAATTCCAGGATGTGACCCTTCAATCTTTCGAATTCTGATGAATAGATTCTCAGAAGATTCTCAGATTCTTTTTCGAAAGTGCATATGTCCACATAGGGGAATGCACCTACAGATGCAAACTCTACACGCACTACACGACCGTCGTCCAATTCCCACACCACCTCGGACCTCACTGTTCATCCATGGCTTCTGATTAGGGAAAGTGGTGATCCGCTTGACACCTTAACACCATTGTTAAGTTTGCAGACGACACAACGGTGATCGGTCTCATCAGCAACAACGATGAGTCGGCCTACAGGGAGGAGGTACAGCACCTAACAGTGTGGTGCAACGACAATAACCTGGCTCTCAACACCAAGAAGACCAAAGAACTCATTGTGGACTTCAGGAAGTCTAAAGCTGGCGCACACACCCCCATCCTCATCAACGAGACTGAGGTGGAGCGAGTCACCAGCTTCAAGTTTCTGGGTGTCCACATCTCTGAGGACCTCTCCTGGACCCTCAACACCTCCACCCTGATAAAGAAGGCTCACCAGCGTCTCTTCTTCCTGAGGAGACTAAAGAAGGTCCATCTGTCTCCTCAGATCCTGGTGAATTTCTACCACTGCACCATCGAGAGTATCCTTACCTACTGTGTCACAGTATGGTATGGCAACTGCTCGGCATCGGACCGGAAAGCACTGCAGAGGGTGGTGAAAACTGCCCAACGCATCACCGGTTCCTCACTCCCCTCCATCGAGGCTGTCCAGGGCAAACGATGCTTGCGTAAGGCACGCAGCATCGTCAAGGACATCTCTCACCCCAACCATAGACTTTTCACCCCACTCCCCTCCGGGAGGCGCTACAGGTCTCTCCGCACCCGAACCAGTAGGTTCAGAGGCAGCTTCTTCCCTGCGGCTGTCACCCTACTGAACTCGAACACTGCACCGACCTGACAACCTACTACCCCTGCAACCCCCCCCCCCCCCGGACAATTGCACTATTGCACTATTACTCCCCTCCCCTCCCCTGCTCTTACTCATACCACTGCTCTTCTGTACATACCTGTCCATACTGTTCATACTGCACATAATGCACATATCCTTATATTTTCTTTAATACTACTGCACATACTGTACATACCTGTTTATACTGTTTATACGGCATTCCATATTCATATTTATATTTATTCTGCTATCTACCTCATGCTACTGTTAATACATATATACTGCTAGACTGCATTACCCATACAGCTCATATGCTGCTACACTGTTCATACTGTAACTATTTATTCTGCTATAATGCTACTGTACTCATATACTGCTATACTGCACTGCTATATTATACTGCACTACTACTGATCATATATTGCACTACCTGTAAATACTGTTCATTGCACTTTCTGCTATTTTGCACTTCTGGTTAGACGCTAACTGCATTTCGTTGTCTCTGTACTTGTACTCTGCACAATGACAATAAAGTTGAATCTAATCTAATCTAATCTAGACGCCATTTTAGACACTGTCATATAGCCACAACTACTACAGATCTCACACATGGTCATATATATACACCTTTTTGCCCGGGAAACACGTGATCTTATCAGTGACACGTCCGCGACACGGGTCAGACCCACGTTTGAAACTAAACATTTTAAAAAATTGAACCTTTTTTTAATCCCCCATTTTATTAACCCTAACCCTTCATTATTGAACACATTACTACCACTAGAGTAGCAGCCTAACCATTTTTTAATTGCCTTTTTTTTTAATTGCACATTTTAACCCTCAGTATTGAACTTTTATTTTAAGCCACATATGCAATTTTGACATAGATGCCTGTATGCAGCATAAAGTCATCACCACACAGCCCTTGTCAAACTGACTAGGCCAACCTTGCCAGTGGACTAAAACCATCTTCCGTCCATTTTGAATTTTCTTGTCTAAAATCCTTTCTACCCGAAAGACTGTGTCAGGGGCGATTCTCACTTTCTGCAGTTCTGCCTCATAGAACGTGCCAGTAAGAATTTCACCTTTTATATCCCTTAATTTATAAACGGTCGGGAGTCTAGGGATACATTCGTTAACTATAAAGTATTCATCAGTGAATGATTGTTCGTACATTTTATCGAATATCCCCCTGTATTTGGAAATCCGCACAATGTCACCCTCTTTGAATTTAAACACAGGGGCCATACTGTTCAGAGGTAAAGTCCCGTATAAATTCTCAAAGACTTGCATGCTATTGGAGGGTGTTACCTCAACAGGTTTCATTTTGATACTGCTATGATAACTATTATTATAGCTATCAAGCAAATACCGAGTCACATCAATATATCTGCGGGTGTTCTTAGCTGTGAAAAACCTCCACATCTTTGTCTTCAGCGTACGGTTAAAACGTTCCACGACTGACGCCTTCAAATCACTACCCGTTGCAAAGTGTTGAATATTATGTTTCTTCATTAGTTTTTCAAAGATACGGTTAAAAAATTATTTTCCTGCATCCGTTTGGATTTTAACAGGTATACCGCTCTCCTCTAAGACAGCAGCAAAGGCCTCTGCAACTACGACGGCCGTCTTGTTTTTTAAAGAGCGTGCATAAGCTTTTTTTGAAAATACATCTATTACTGTAAGCAGAAATTTAAAATTATCATTGTCTTTAGACAGTGCACCCATATCGCAAAGATCCGCTTGAAATTGATACATAGGACGTGGCGCAAAAACACGATTTCTAGCATAGGTTTTTCTAGCCGTTTTGTGTAAGGTATACGCCTCCTGACCAGACAGCCACTCTCGTACTTGGTCAGTGCTAACTTTTTCAGCCGTCTGCTCTTCGACGGCTTTTTGAAGTTTTTCTACCCCTCCAAATGATCCCGGGTGTGCAGGGTCATAATATATTCTCTTCATTACACGCTCGGCCTTTTTTGAGGTCATGACGACTAGTAAGCATGCAAGATCTGAGTACAATGGCAATTTTGCATAATTATTTATTGATTACAAGTCATTACATTTGAATGATTAATACATGTTTTTAATACAACCCCACAGAAGTGTGTAAGACATTTAGGACCCTATCAACATCAAATGCTAGACCATTCTTAAAGCGATATGTTGCTACATCAATTATATAGGTATCCAACACCATGAAATGACTAAATTTGAAGCTATGCATAGACACTTCTCTAATAATTCCACCTAATGTTTTTTCAAATTTCTCCGCATCCGATGCATTTGAACCAATATACACCAATTCCTTCCAACGGTTAAAAGACATACAATCTCTCACAATTTCCAATGACCTCTCAAAACTGACAACTTGTTCAATGTCAACATCGCTACATGTTTGAAATAAAGATTCATCATTAACCCGATTAGCAATAGCCCGTTTTACAAGAGAGCTGACCCCAGGATGACCTGAAGCGGAATTTAAAAAGTTAAAGAATAGTCTGAAAGCATTCCCCATTTTTGATCAGTTTAGACTAGTTCAAAAGAGGGTGTGAACTATTTCAACACTCTTCCAGTAGGATACGAGTTCATCTATCATATGATCCCGGTCCTTGTTAACCCCCACATACGCATCAACGATTTCTTTAAGTTTCCCCTGGATGTTTTCTTCATACTTCAGACCGTATAGAAAGGCCTCGGCTGCTCCTTGAACACGGCCGGTTGCTGTCCCCCCTAATCCAACCGTCTCCAGAGCAACCATAAGAGTCGGGAGAAATTTCCACGTCCACAGGGCGGTCATCAGCGCCTCAAAGTTGCTGTAAAAGTAATCACTCTCTAGAGGGTACAGACAAGCATGTCGACGTTGGCTTGGATGACCGGTTTTACACCCATAACATTCGTTTTTTATCTGATCATCTATCACCAATGTTAACACAATGGCAACGCCGGCCTTCACTGTGTCCAGAAAAACATCACCACCCCGACGCTGAGATTGAAGCCGGTTCTCTAGAATTTCTTTAACCTTTACAACCATCGGATCATTCAAGGGAGGGTTCTGAGGGGTCCCCTGAGCAGTGATGCTAGCTTCCGCACCGGGTTCGTTCTGAACCCCAGCGGATCCCGCTACTTGCAGGCGTGGCGAAGTCGGAGGTGTTGGATAGACGTTGAGGACAGAACGATCTTCAGCCACGGGGGCAGCAAAATCTGAAGCCTGGCCCCCAGGGGTGTACAGACCGGGTGCTTTGTCGAATGTTGGCTTGCCGGTATACGGCCTATATCTTCTGACGGGGAATTCAAGAGGCTCGAACAGAGTATTTGACACGTCGCTGTCGGGCGAGACGGGTGAGTAGGTGACAGGGCTAATAGGCTCCTCGGAATCGCTCTGATGCTCTAGGGCTTTCCACCTTGTGAGGTCGTCCATCTGGGCATTCCGGTAGTCTTCAAGAACCGGTTTATACAAATCATCGTAGCCGCCAGATTCCTGAGAAAGGCTCGGAAGATAGCTGAGAAGCTTAGACTCTTCATCTTGAGATTCTAGGGGTTTACATTCCCCAACTGTAGAGTAGCCTTCGTCTTCACTTGAGGAAGGCAAATCGTTGACTGTGAAAAAGAATTGAAGTAATAAGTAATGTCGCACAAACTCGTTTTTCCAAACTTCTTATATAGATTGAAGGTGAGGGGGCGGGGAAGGGCTTGTGTCTAGTAGGCGTGTCTAGTAGGCCTTGGTAGTAGAGGTGTCCAGCCTGATTTACTATGATTCAACACCGTCTGTTTCAAGCATTGAAAAGATTGGAAAAAGATTGCGTTTGGATGGCTCAGAGTCAGACAGAGATCTAGGGATTAAACGCCTGGAAGGGCCTGAGATCCGTTTACCAGAGCACGTGTTCAGACGTTTTGCCAGCTGGATGAGTCTCAGTGTCTGACTTTCCTGATTGAAAAACTCGGTGATAGCTTTCAAGAGATTTGTCAACTTTGAGAAGTCTGCCACTCTGAATGCCAGTTTAATAGGACAGTAGCGCTCTTTCTCCATCACCGTCTTTGGTCTTTCAGAAGACTCTGTCTGGAATCGCACCAACAGCCATATGTGAGATCTTGAACAGTCAACAAGAAAAGCTTCCTGCAGGGAACGGCTCGGTACTCGGGGATCCACGTTCATCTGGATAGAGGGTTTCATACCCTTCAGGGTCACATTTTGGTTGTCGTGCACAGAATGCATGTAGCGGATGAATTCCAGGATGTGACCCTTCAATCTTTCGAATTCTGATGAATAGATTCTCAGAAGATTCTCAGATTCTTTTTCGAAAGTGCATATGTCCACATAGGGGAATGCACCTACAGATGCAAACTCTACACGCACTACACGACCGTCGTCCAATTCCCACACCATCCTTGTAGACGCCATTTTAGACACTGTCATATAGCCACAACTACTACAGATCTCACACATGGTCATATATATACACCTTTTTGCCCGGGAAACACGTGATCTTATCAGTGACACGTCCGCGACACGGGTCAGACCCACGTTTGAAACTAAACATTTTAAAAAATTGAACCTTTTTTTAATCCCCCATTTTATTAACCCTAACCCTTCATTATTGAACACATTACTACCACTAGAGTAGCAGCCTAACCATTTTTTAATTGCCTTTTTTTTTAATTGCACATTTTAACCCTCAGTATTGAACTTTTATTTTAAGCCACATATGCAATTTTGACATAGATGCCTGTATGCAGCATAAAGTCATCACCACACAGCCCTTGTCAAACTGACTAGGCCAACCTTGCCAGTGGACTAAAACCATCTTCCGTCCATTTTGAATTTTCTTGTCTAAAATCCTTTCTACCCGAAAGACTGTGTCAGGGGCGATTCTCACTTTCTGCAGTTCTGCCTCATAGAACGTGCCAGTAAGAATTTCACCTTTTATATCCCTTAATTTATAAACGGTCGGGAGTCTAGGGATACATTCGTTAACTATAAAGTATTCATCAGTGAATGATTGTTCGTACATTTTATCGAATATCCCCCTGTATTTGGAAATCCGCACAATGTCACCCTCTTTGAATTTAAACACAGGGGCCATACTGTTCAGAGGTAAAGTCCCGTATAAATTCTCAAAGACTTGCATGCTATTGGAGGGTGTTACCTCAACAGGTTTCATTTTGATACTGCTATGATAACTATTATTATAGCTATCAAGCAAATACCGAGTCACATCAATATATCTGCGGGTGTTCTTAGCTGTGAAAAACCTCCACATCTTTGTCTTCAGCGTACGGTTAAAACGTTCCACGACTGACGCCTTCAAATCACTACCCGTTGCAAAGTGTTGAATATTATGTTTCTTCATTAGTTTTTCAAAGATACGGTTAAAAAATTCTTTTCCTGCATCCGTTTGGATTTTAACAGGTATACCGCTCTCCTCTAAGACAGCAGCAAAGGCCTCTGCAACTACGACGGCCGTCTTGTTTTTTAAAGAGCGTGCATAAGCTTTTTTTGAAAATACATCTATTACTGTAAGCAGAAATTTAAAATTATCATTGTCTTTAGACAGTGCACCCATATCGCAAAGATCCGCTTGAAATTGATACATAGGACGTGGCGCAAAAACACGATTTCTAGCATAGGTTTTTCTAGCCGTTTTGTGTAAGGTATACGCCTCCTGACCAGACAGCCACTCTCGTACTTGGTCAGTGCTAACTTTTTCAGCCGTCTGCTCTTCGACGGCTTTTTGAAGTTTTTCTACCCCTCCAAATGATCCCGGGTGTGCAGGGTCATAATATATTCTCTTCATTACACGCTCGGCCTTTTTTGAGGTCATGACGACTAGTAAGCATGCAAGATCTGAGTACAATGGCAATTTTGCATAATTATTTATTGATTACAAGTCATTACATTTGAATGATTAATACATGTTTTTAATACAACCCCACAGAAGTGTGTAAGACATTTAGGACCCTATCAACATCAAATGCTAGACCATTCTTAAAGCGATATGTTGCTACATCAATTATATAGGTATCCAACACCATGAAATGACTAAATTTGAAGCTATGCATAGACACTTCTCTAATAATTCCACCTAATGTTTTTTCAAATTTCTCCGCATCCGATGCATTTGAACCAATATACACCAATTCCTTCCAACGGTTAAAAGACATACAATCTCTCACAATTTCCAATGACCTCTCAAAACTGACAACTTGTTCAATGTCAACATCGCTACATGTTTGAAATAAAGATTCATCATTAACCCGATTAGCAATAGCCCGTTTTACAAGAGAGCTGACCCCAGGATGACCTGAAGCGGAATTTAAAAAGTTAAAGAATAGTCTGAAAGCATTCCCCATTTTTGATCAGTTTAGACTAGTTCAAAAGAGGGTGTGAACTATTTCAACACTCTTCCAGTAGGATACGAGTTCATCTATCATATGATCCCGGTCCTTGTTAACCCCCACATACGCATCAACGATTTCTTTAAGTTTCCCCTGGATGTTTTCTTCATACTTCAGACCGTATAGAAAGGCCTCGGCTGCTCCTTGAACACGGCCGGTTGCTGTCCCCCCTAATCCAACCGTCTCCAGAGCAACCATAAGAGTCGGGAGAAATTTCCACGTCCACAGGGCGGTCATCAGCGCCTCAAAGTTGCTGTAAAAGTAATCACTCTCTAGAGGGTACAGACAAGCATGTCGACGTTGGCTTGGATGACCGGTTTTACACCCATAACATTCGTTTTTTATCTGATCATCTATCACCAATGTTAACACAATGGCAACGCCGGCCTTCACTGTGTCCAGAAAAACATCACCACCCCGACGCTGAGATTGAAGCCGGTTCTCTAGAATTTCTTTAACCTTTACAACCATCGGATCATTCAAGGGAGGGTTCTGAGGGGTCCCCTGAGCAGTGATGCTAGCTTCCGCACCGGGTTCGTTCTGAACCCCAGCGGATCCCGCTACTTGCAGGCGTGGCGAAGTCGGAGGTGTTGGATAGACGTTGAGGACAGAACGATCTTCAGCCACGGGGGCAGCAAAATCTGAAGCCTGGCCCCCAGGGGTGTACAGACCGGGTGCTTTGTCGAATGTTGGCTTGCCGGTATACGGCCTATATCTTCTGACGGGGAATTCAAGAGGCTCGAACAGAGTATTTGACACGTCGCTGTCGGGCGAGACGGGTGAGTAGGTGACAGGGCTAATAGGCTCCTCGGAATCGCTCTGATGCTCTAGGGCTTTCCACCTTGTGAGGTCGTCCATCTGGGCATTCCGGTAGTCTTCAAGAACCGGTTTATACAAATCATCGTAGCCGCCAGATTCCTGAGAAAGGCTCGGAAGATAGCTGAGAAGCTTAGACTCTTCATCTTGAGATTCTAGGGGTTTACATTCCCCAACTGTAGAGTAGCCTTCGTCTTCACTTGAGGAAGGCAAATCGTTGACTGTGAAAAAGAATTGAAGTAATAAGTAATGTCGCACAAACTCGTTTTTCCAAACTTCTTATATAGATTGAAGGTGAGGGGGCGGGGAAGGGCTTGTGTCTAGTAGGCGTGTCTAGTAGGCCTTGGTAGTAGAGGTGTCCAGCCTGATTTACTATGATTCAACACCGTCTGTTTCAAGCATTGAAAAGATTGGAAAAAGATTGCGTTTGGATGGCTCAGAGTCAGACAGAGATCTAGGGATTAAACGCCTGGAAGGGCCTGAGATCCGTTTACCAGAGCACGTGTTCAGACGTTTTGCCAGCTGGATGAGTCTCAGTGTCTGACTTTCCTGATTGAAAAACTCGGTGATAGCTTTCAAGAGATTTGTCAACTTTGAGAAGTCTGCCACTCTGAATGCCAGTTTAATAGGACAGTAGCGCTCTTTCTCCATCACCGTCTTTGGTCTTTCAGAAGACTCTGTCTGGAATCGCACCAACAGCCATATGTGAGATCTTGAACAGTCAACAAGAAAAGCTTCCTGCAGGGAACGGCTCGGTACTCGGGGATCCACGTTCATCTGGATAGAGGGTTTCATACCCTTCAGGGTCACATTTTGGTTGTCGTGCACAGAATGCATGTAGCGGATGAATTCCAGGATGTGACCCTTCAATCTTTCGAATTCTGATGAATAGATTCTCAGAAGATTCTCAGATTCTTTTTCGAAAGTGCATATGTCCACATAGGGGAATGCACCTACAGATGCAAACTCTACACGCACTACACGACCGTCGTCCAATTCCCACACCATCCTTGTAGACGCCATTTTAGACACTGTCATATAGCCACAACTACTACAGATCTCACACATGGTCATATATATACACCTTTTTGCCCGGGAAACACGTGATCTTATCAGTGACACGTCCGCGACACGGGTCAGACCCACGTTTGAAACTAAACATTTTAAAAAATTGAACCTTTTTTTAATCCCCCATTTTATTAACCCTAACCCTTCATTATTGAACACATTACTACCACTAGAGTAGCAGCCTAACCATTTTTTAATTGCCTTTTTTTTTAATTGCACATTTTAACCCTCAGTATTGAACTTTTATTTTAAGCCACATATGCAATTTTGACATAGATGCCTGTATGCAGCATAAAGTCATCACCACACATCACACAGCCCTTATCAGTGACAAACTTTAGCTGAACCCCGGTGGTTCTTCAGACAGTTCAGGGCCCCTGGGACCCCCCTAATCCATACAATCCATTCTCACGGTTCTATAGCCTACGGGGGTGACCACATCCTCATAAAAATGTCAAGTTCCGACAAACACCAGAACACCTTAGCCTCTCACCCACGTCTCAGGGGGCAATAAACAACACCACACCACATACACATTATAATTTTCAAGTATTATTTTCGATGATTAAATTTATGTGACGTCATCACTTTTTGTCACAAAGTGTATACTATATTCTCTGTCCAGGTCCGGGGGAATAGGTATAAAATGGGATGACAAGAGCATCTCAACGGGCATTTCCAAATGACCCCACGGAGGACGGATCCCTAAGAGACCAGGAGGTCTAGCCCAATCGGGGTATCCACGACCAAAGTTCTCTCTGGGGAGAGTTTAGACTTGGAAGCTCCCAGCCTGGATGGCTGTTAGTATCGGAGTAGGCTTCCTCTTAGCTGCCTGGAGACTTAGCCCTCGCCCTATTAGTAATTGACATTGTTCATAACTGTCTGTGGTTGGGACTCAGTTAAAAGGCTTGCTGGAGGTTGAGTGACCGCTTCACTTGTACTGGGAAGCGTGAGTCGCCGAAGCCCCTCGGCTGAGGGCACGGTGCTACTCTAGAGAAATCAGCAGGGCTGATAGAGGCACCGAGAGTATTCGGTGGTTGCGCAAATGTCCATCCTGGATGGAGCCTCTCTAAATTTATACTAAGTTAGACAGAGTAGTGACAGATTGGGTAAGATTTAATTTCTTTTATTCCTTTTATTTACTTTTATTTATTTTATTTATTTTTCTTAAATTACTTTATTGCTACATTGCATTACCATGCTGTAACGCTTAAAGCTTAAATAAAGTACAAATCTGCATTTAAAGAAAAATAAGTATTTTAGTTCTTGTTAGAAGTTTCGACAGAATTGAAATAGTCACCTTAGTTGTGTTACTCTCCTTGCTAAATATAAAAAGATAGATTACACTGTGCATATTACATCATAGGATCTGAATGGTTATTCTAGCCACTTTGTTGAAATATCCCCTTTGGATGAACTGTCCTCATCGATAAATTAAATTCCTGCAACCACACCAACTGGCACTCATATAAGAATAGAGCCGTCATTAACCATTGGGGCTATCATATGCTAAGCTCTGATTTGTAGGTCACTTTCAGAGCATAACATTAAGCTGAAGCAGGGGAAACTGTGGGAAGTAGACGGTTAACAGCAGGGTGAGTCTATTCAACACCAACCTCAGTATAAATAACCTTAAATTTAGTTATCTTGTACATTTTGTTTAGTATATATTGTATATTTTTTAGTATTGTACATTTTACATTGGTTGGCATTCTGCGGACAGCAAAGCAAGAATTTCATTGTACAGGGAAACGTGTTTTCTACTGTGCATATGATAATAAACACTTTGAATCTTGAATCTTGAATATCTTTAGAAACCTATTAGGGTAAGACCCTTTAGGCTAAGGATCTAAACCGTTAGATGGAGGGCTGGACCGGGACTCCTGTATAGGGTCTAATACTGGGAGACAATGTCAATAGGTGTGCGTTGAGATTCCTGTTGAGGGACCCGTTACCCTGTGAGGACTTAAGAGTTTGCTTCATCGTCTGAACATATCTTTCGGCGATGCCGTTGGAGGTGGGGTGATACGGCGCTGACTTGATGTGCTGAATACCGTTGGCTTCCATGAACTCATCAGATACCAGTTGTGGGCCGTTATCACTGACAAGCTGCTGTGGTCGTCCAAAACGGCTGAAAATGGACAGTAGGTCTTCAATAGTTCTCTCAGATGAAGTGTTCTTCATTATGGCGACCTCAGGGCATTTACTGTGAGTGTCAACAACCACTAGGAACATGTGATCCTCCAGTGGGCCAGCAAAGTCTATGTGGACTCTTGCCATGGTAGTGCGAGCTGTGGGGTATTTCTCAACTTTTGACATGCAGAACACGACTTGGCTTTCTCCTCAATAGCTGCATCCAGAAGTAGCTGCGTGTGAACTCTTTCATCTGCACCATGCCACAGTGCCCGGAATGTTCTTCGAGCACTGGTGTCGTGGAAATCTATTACTTATCAATAAAGAGAGTACTGACAAATGACTTCAAACTTCTCTTCGCTTTATTTTAATGCTGCAGCAGAGAGCACAGTTAAAACATGCTAAGTAAGCATGCCCCAAGTGACCCCCCCCAAACATCAGTGGCAGGCCTCTTTAAAAGTTAGTTCTGTTCATACAGAGATACAACAAGAAGTTCCTAGCACCACACGGCCCTTAACGCCAGCAGTTTATGATCAAACGTATCTGGTGGGACAGTATCTTGTTTTGGTTGGACAGTCTCCAAATATTAATTAAGGAGACCTTGAGTGCTTACAGTCGGACAGTAAGCACTTCAAAGACCATCTTTTGCACACTACTCTTGCATTCAGCACGCCTCCGCATATAATGGAAAATTACAGCAGTTCAACAGTTAAGTGAAAATACAGTACAGTATTCTAAGTTAACCTTTCCTACAATCTATTAGTTACAAATCATCTAACATTAATTTTTCTATCACACTGGTTTCCTCAGTGGCGGCGGGATGATGACTCAATATCCCCATAGTAAGCAACCAGACTGGATGGTGAGCTTGACGGAATGCCTGTGGACCAAAGATTGAGGTGAGAGGTCGATGGTCCGTCAAGAGCGTGAATCGTCTGCCAAAGAGAAACTTATGGAATTTATTTACTCCAAACACAATAGAGAGTGCTTCACACTCAATCTGTGCATAGTTGCTTTCTGCTTTGCTCAGTGTCCGGGATGCAAAAGCAATCAGTCTTTCTTCACCAGATGATGCATGCATGATGTGTGAGACAACGGCACCAACACTGTAAGGCGATGCGTCACATGCCAACTGTAATGGCAATGCTGGGTTGAAGTGGTAGGACTGTTTTCACCTTTTTGAAGGCCTCTTCACATTTGTCTGTCCACTTCCATGCCTTGGTTTTGTTCAGATGCGCATGCAGTGGCATGTTTGCTAGGTTAGGCACGAACTTCGCATAGTAAGTCAGTAGTCCTCAGAATGCTAGTAGTTGACTCACATTCTGTGGTGATGGAGCCTCCACAAGGGCCTTTACCTTTGATGGTGCCTTAAGTCCAGAGCTGTCAGTAAAGTGGCCCAGGTTCTCAAAAAAAGGCTGGAAACTGAAAACTGAAAACTCACACTTGTCCTCCCGAACTCTCAGACCATACTCCTCAAGTCTCTGTAGCGTTGCGTCAAGGTTCCTAAGGTGCTCTCGCTCGTCCTTCCCTGTGATGAGCAAAACATCTAGGTAACATTGCACACCTGTTAACCTGCTCAGAATCTGGTCCATTGCTCTTTGAAATAATGTTGGAGCTGAGGTTATCCTGAAAGGGAGCCTCCGGTACCTGTACATTCCTTTATGTGTGACAACACACCTGTACATTCCTTTATGGTCAACAGCTCCTGCGACTCTGGATTAACATGCATCTGTAGATATGGTTGACATAAGTCTATTTTACTGAACTTCTGTCCCCCAGCAAAACCTGAGAAAAGGTCATCAATGAGGGGTAAAGGATACTGCAGTCAAGATGGGGTTAATAGTGACTTTGAAGTCACCACAGAAACTGAGGGACCCATCTTTCTTCATGACTGGAACGACTGGTGTGGCCCATTCGCTAACACTCACTGATTCCAATACTCCACTCTTGACTAGTCTGTCTAGTTCTGCCTTGAATTTGGGTTTGATGGCGTACGGGACAGGTCTAGCTTTTAGACACTTTGGTTTACTGTCTGGTTTGACTGTCATCTTAACAGTAATGTCTTTCATACTGCCAAGTTCTCTGTTCTTCAAGATTCCTGGTAGCCCTGTGTCTTCACCAATCAGGTGCACTTCTTGCCAGGTCAGCTTGATCTTTTCCAGCCATGTGTGGCCTAGCAATGCTGGATGGTTTCCTTTCACAATGTACAGTGGGTGTCGTAGCCATTTTGATATTGATATTAACATGCATAATCATGCCCTTAAGAATATTATTCTTTAGTTATTCTATAATAATTCTTTAGTGATTTTGAATGTATATGGTATTTGGTACGATTTTGAATGTATATGACTGTTTAGATGGAATATACGTCACTTTGGGTTGATTGGAAATGGGTAACGCAAATGTCGGGTCAGGTGACGGTGGTGGCAAACAATCTTTTGACCACTTTTGAAAGCTTTTGATCATCTGTGGAATATCTAAGTTAACTTCGTTTACCTTACAATATTGCTGGAATTATCAAGACATTTTGATTCATCTTTTGTGGCAATAAATGGATATATTGTTCTAAAGAAAGTGTCGGAAGTGTGTTTGAAAGGGACCACCTGTTCACCCGATCCACGGCCTTAATTTGGATTTTAAGAAACTTTGGAAGGCCGCTACATTTAAGTCAAAAAATTGTTTGGATTTTACTTGGAATTTAACTTGGAAGTGGACTACCTTGGAATACTGGAACATCGTCGAACGGAGTTGGAGAAGATTGGAGAAGTTTGTGAGTAAGCGCGATGTTTGTTTGACAATGACCCGAAACGTCGGGCTGATATGTGGACATTGAATTGTTGATTTAAAAGGATAGAACAAAGACAAAGTAAAGATTTTGAGTTGGACAATTGTTTGTGACCCAGTTGATCGAATTTTGAGTTTGAAAATGGGTGAAGAAGCCGATAAAGCAATTGGAAAAGAACGAGAGCTTTTTAGTTTGATTAAAACGCGCAGAGGAAAACTCGGCGTTCTCACAAGAAAACGAAATGAAATAGATACTTTGATTGAAGCTGGGGAACCCAAAACTTTAATTCAGGAGCATTTGGCCACTTTTAATAATTATTTGGCACAGTTTATGGAGTTACAAGTTTCAGTTCAAAGTTTGTTGGATGAGGATGAAAAAGAAACGGACCACAATGATTGGTACGAGCCTAAGTTACTTTATTTCAAAGCGTTTTTGGAAGGAATTCAAACTTGGTTGAATGAAGAACCAAGTAATGAATTGGATGTCATTCAGCCAGATAGTATCTCCCAAGTGTCTCAAAAGGCCCACGACAAGGCGGCTGGTAGCGCTAGTAAGGCCTCTTCTAAAGCATCCAGTAAGGCGTCTAGTAGCGCTAGTAAAGCCTCTAGCAAGAAAAGTAAATCGTCGAGAGCGTCAGTAGCACACATACAGGCTGAGGTGGAACGAGCTGGTTTGAGAGCACAAGCAGAGGCTCTACAAGAGAAACATGCTCTTGACCTTGAGGAAGCCCAGTTAAAAGCCCAGTTAAAAGCACGAAGAGAAACATTGGCAGTAATGACTAATTTGGCTGTAGAAGATGCAAAGGTGCAGGTTTTCACATCACTGGAACCGCAGACACATGATTGTAGATTCTCACGCTGAATCATGCAGCTCAGTTACATCTTCATCTGGAATGTCTACAGATTTCATACCGCCTGCAACAGTTCAAAAGCCTCAGAGAATACAGAAAGTATCTCCACCTGCTTTACCCCTGTCCTTGTCTCCAGATAATTTACGTCAACCATTAACAGCAAGAGTTAAAACAGAGGTGAAAATTCCAAAACAAACTTACAATCAACCTGACTCTGGCAGCAGTGCTCTTGCTGAAGTGATGAGAAAGCAAAATGAGATTACTGAAATGTTAGTAAAACAGCAGAGATTATCTCTACTTCCATCTATAGAGATTCCCGTTTTTGATGGTGATCCTATGAAATTTAGATCGTTTATCAATGCATTTGAGCAAGGAATAGAAAGTAAAACTGACAACATGCAGGACCGGCTTTATTATTTAGAACAATTTACAACTGGACAGCCCAGAAGCCTTGTGCGGAGTTGTATGCATATGGATCCACAAACCGCTTATGAAGAAGCAAAAGGACAGCTTGAATGGAACTTTGGAAACCGAGTTAAAATAACTTCTGCGTTTATGGATAAGGCTCTGAATTGGTCAGTTATAAAGCCAGATGATGTTTCAGCTTTACGGTCCTACACATTCTTCCTGAGAAGCTGTTTTAACACAATGGACGACGCCGGTTTTGTTGAAGAGCTGGAAAATTCAACCAATATGAGGGCTCTTGTGTCAAAATTGCCTTTCAGATTTCGTGATAAATGGCGAATGGTCGTTTGCAATATAAGAGAGAAGCACAAAGGCAGAGCTAGATTCAAAGACCTACTGGAGTTCCTTGAAAAGCAAGTGAGGGCTGCACTAGATCCTGTCTTTGGTGAGACCCTGAACCCAAAAGAAAGGGTAACTGGGAAAGCAACAAAACCAGCTTACAAACCTAAAGGCAGTAGCTTTGCTACCTCTATTGCTCCAGTGTCCGAACAGGACAATAGCAAACTTAAATTGGACAATGGCCAGTCAAATTCTGAATCTGGAAATGTTCTTCAAACTCAGTGCTTGTTTTGTAAGAAAGACCATTCCATGGAGATGTGTGGCTCGTTCAAACAAAAACCCAATAAAGAAAAGATAGAGTTCATCAAGACTAATGGACTATGCTTTGGCTGCTTAAGAAAAGGGCACATGAGTAAGAGCTGCCCAAAACGTATGTCATGCCAGACTTGTCATAAGAATCACCCAACAGTCCTTCACATAGAGTCTAAAGAAATTCCCAGACTATCTTGGATAAAAATGGAGTCTAAAGAAGCATCAATGTCAAGTGCTCTGGTTTCCTTAAATTCAGAGAGCCATACTGGGGCCGGATTGAAAGAATGTGCACTGTCTGTCGTCCCAGTAAAGGTGAAATTAGATAAAGGAACCAAAGTTGTGGAGACCTATGCCTTTCTCGATTCAGGCAGCTCTGCAACGTTTTGCACTGAGGCGCTGATGATGCAGTTAAATGCTAATGGAAAGAAAGTGGAAATACTGCTTAAAACAATGGGGCAGGAAAGACCTGTAAGTAGCTATAAGCTGTCTGGTTTGGAAGTGGCTGCTTTAAAAGAAAACGTATATCTGAGATTGCCTGATGTGTACACCCAAAAGTCAATCCCTGTCACCAATGAGAACATTCCTAAAGAGGAAGATTTAAGAAAATGGCCTTACTTGAAGGTTGTGGAATTAACACCAATAAATGCGAGCATTGGGCTGCTTATTGGTGTGAACGCTCCTAAAGCACTGGCACCTTGGAGAGTAATTAACAGTGAGGGTAGTGGGCCCTACGCTGTGCAAACTCGTCTTGGGTGGGTCATCAATGGTCCGCTCAGTCCTAGTATAGATAGTAACGGACACGACACTGCTTCTGTTCAAGTTAACCGCATCTCTATATGCAATTTGGAAGAAATGTTTGTCAGGCAGTACAATCAAGATTTTTCTGAACAGCATTATGAACATACAGAAATGTCTGTGGAAGACAAACAGTTCATGGATATCATGTCAAAATCAGCAGTACACAAAGAAGGCCATTACCACTTAAAATTGCCTTTTCGAAGGTCAAATGTAAGAATGCCCAACAACAAACAGGCGGCCCAGCAGAGGGCGCAATACCTGCTAAGAAAGTTCAAGAAAGTCCAATCATTTTATGATGAATACAAAGAGTTTATGAATAATGTGATGGCAGAAGGACATTCAGAGATCATACCACAGGATCAGCTGAAACAGGAAGAAGGAAAAGTGTGGTATATACCACATCATGGTGTCTATCACCCTCATAAGAAAACCTTGCGTGTGGTGTATGACTGTGCCTCAACCTTTGCTGGAACTTCATTGAATAAAGAGCTCCTACAAGGGCCTGATTTGACAAACACCCTGCTAGGAGTGCTCATTCGCTTTCGCCAAGGTCCTATTGCCCTCATGACAGACATTAAAGGAATGTTTTATCAAGTCAGAGTGGCTGAGGAAGATGTTGATTATCTCTGTTTCCTCTGGTGGCCTGATGGTGATATCACCAAAGAGCTTTCTGAGCACAGAATGTTAGTTCACATCTTTGGAGCAGTGTCCTCCCCCAGCTGTGCCACATACGCCCTGTTAAAGACGGCTGATGACAACCAACATCTGTACCCAGAAGAGGTAATCAATACAATCAAACAGAATTTCTATGTGGATGATTGCCTTAAGTCTGTTTATTCCAGAGGGCAGGCGATATCTCTGTACCAACAACTTACTAAGGTATGCGCCAAAGGGGGCTTCAGACTCAACAAGTGGGTCTGCAATCATCGTTCTGTCCTTTCTGAGATTCCTGAAGAAAACAGAGCTAAAGGTGTAAAGACACTGGACCTCAGCCGGGACCAGCTCCCCATGGAAAGAGCGTTGGGAGTACAATGGGATGTTGAACGGGACGTCTTTACCTTCAGCATTATGGACAAACACAAGCCACTGACAAGACGTGGCATTCTGTCTGCTGTTAGCTCCATATATGACCCCAAGGGCTTCTTAGCTCCAGTCATTCTCCCTGCAAAGCAGATTCTGCAACATCTGTGCAAGATGAAGTTTGGATGGGATGAGGCAATTCCAGATACAGCACAAGCTTGGCAAAAATGGGTGGATGATTTAGTTCTGCTTAATACGTTTAGCATTAGTAGATGTTTCACACCCAAAGATTTTGGGGAGATCACAGTGGCACAGCTGCATCACTTTTGTGATGCCAGCGAGGCTGGATTTGGTGCTGTGTCATACCTTCAGCTGTCAAATAGCAAGCAAGAAGTGTGTGTTGCCTTTGTTATTGGCAAAGCAAGAGTGGCACCACTTAAACAAGTCACCATACCCCGTCTGGAACTCGCAGCCGCAGTTTTAGCTGTGCGCTTAGACAAGATGTTGTCAGCTCATCTAGAGCTTAACCTGAGTGAATCAGTCTTCTGGTCAGACAGCATGACTGTTCTAAAATACATAGCAAACACAACAACACGGTTTAAAACCTATGTGGCCAATAGAGTGTCCTTCATTAGAGCACTGTCCAATGTCACTCAGTGGAGACACATTAACACCAAACTGAATCCTGCTGATGCAGCCTCTCGGGGCATGAAGGTAGGCCCTTTCCTAAAATTTCCAACTTGGATCAGCGGCCCGGATTTTCACATGAAACCTCAGTGTCAGTGGCCTGCGGTCATGGATGAAACACCTGTCCATCTAGATGCTAATTCAGAGGTGAGGGATGAGATCCTTTCTTGTGCAGCTGTATTGGAGCCAGAGATGTGTCCTACCACTAAGTTGGTGATGTACTTTTCCAGTTGGACAAAGCTCAGAAGAGCTGTGGCATGGATCTTAAAACTTAAGGAAAGGCTTCAACTGAAAATAAAGGAAAAACAAAACATAAAGAATACGCCCTCTGGGAATCAAATGTGTTAAACAAGAAAATAAGTGGAAACCTCAACTCACAGCAGATGACCTGTCCTTGGCAGAGGAAGCCATTGTACGCTTTGAGCAGAGAAGATATTACGGAGACGAAATGACTGCCGTGAGCTCTGGTGCTGTTAAGAAGTCAAGCCATCTGTACAAGCTTGATCCGGTTGTTGCTGAGGGAATGTTGAGAGTGGGTGGGAGGTTGAGCAAGTCGGCCTTACCCGAAGAATCAAAACATCCTGCAGTTTTGCCAAAAGCCAGCCATGTTTCAAAGCTCATTCTTCAACATGTACATGAAAAGGTTGGTCATAGAGGAAGAAACCACATGCTTTCCACCCTCCGTCGTCGTTACTGGATCCCTCATGCCAACTCAGCAGCTAGAAAGGTCATCAGAGAGTGCATGGCGTGCCAACGACAACGGCAAAAACCAGGTGAGCAAAAAATGTCTGATCTTCCTGCTGACAGAGTCTTAGCGGATCTTCCACCATTCACACGTTGGCGTGGATTACTTCGGACCAATGGAAGTAAAGAGAGGCAGGAGCTTTGTAAAAAGGTATGGAGTCCTGTTCACCTGCCTTACTTGTCGTGCAGTCCACCTGGAGGTGGCGCATTCTCTTGATACAGATTCCTGTATAAATGCAATAAGAAGATTAATTTGCCGCAGAGGGCAAGTTAAGGAAATCCGGTCAGACAATGGAACAAACTTTGTCAGCTCAAATCGTGAACTAAAGCAAGCCATCTCAGAACTGAATCAAAGCAAAATCCAAAACAGTTTAACACAGGATGGCATAAGATGGACCTTCAACCCCCCATATGGAGCCCATCATGGAGGCGTGTGGGAGCGCTTGGTGCAGGAAGTAAAAAAAGTGCTATGTTCAGTGGTAAAGCAGCAAGTATTAGATGATGAAGCATTGCAGACAGTTTTTTGTGAAGTGGAGGCGATATTGAATGACCGCCCTATCACCCCCTCTTCAAATGATCCTAATGACATTGAAGCTTTAACCCCCAACCATTTACTCCAACTAAAGGGCAAACCAATCCTGCCGCCTGGTTTATTCCAGAAAAAGGACTTGTATGTTCGGAGGCGTTGGACGCAAGTTCAGTACATCATGGACCTATTCTGGAAAAGGTGGGTGAGGGAGTACCTCCCCATGTTGCAAGAGCGACAAAAATGGAATAAGATTCACAGGAACTTTGCTGTTGGAGATGTTGTGCTCATCATGGATGAATCTGCACCAAGAAATTCTTGGCCCATTGGACGCATCACTGAAGCCATGGCAGATTCTAAAGGATTTGTTCGCCGTGTTCGTGTCAAAACACGGACAAGTGAATTAGAAAAACCCATCAACAAGATCTGTTTCCTGATGGAGGCAGTGTAAAGGCAACAGTGAATGTCTGCCTTCAACTGAGTTCTGGAACCCCTGACTCTGCACACACTGATGCTCATTTACTGACATGCTTTACACCTCATTATGCAACATACACCTTTTTGAACACAAGCCTACAGTCCATTAGCATCAATCACATGGAGCATTTGTCCCTCGACATTTGTCTTTATCTGTTTTTTTACCTTTTTGGATTTTCAAAGACATCTATGGACTGTTTTTCTAAAAAAAAAAAAGGAAGGGAAAATTGGTATTTTTTGCAAGTAATATGGACTATTATATCTAGTTGATAACGTGTTAAATCCATTAGATCATGCATTTGTTTAATACTGCATTGTGCATTGTAATGGCTACTGATGCTTTGTTGTAATTGCTTGTAATACAAGAATTAGGGGCCGGAATGTCGTAGCCATTTTGATATTGATATTAACATGCATAATCATGCCCTTAAGAATATTATTCTTTAGTTATTCTATAATAATTCTTTAGTGATTTTGAATGTATATGGTATTTGGTACGATTTTGAATGTATATGACTGTTTACTCTTAGTTTTACGGTAAAGATGGAATATACGTCACTTTGGGTTGATTGGAAATGGGTAACGCAAATGTCGGGTCAGGTGACGGTGGTGGCAAACAATTTTTTGACCACTTTTGAAAGCTTTTGATCATCTGTGGAATATCTAAGTTAACTTTCGTTTACCTTACAATATTGCTGGAATTATCAAGACATTTTGATTCATCTTTTGTGGCAATAAATGGATATATTTTTCTAAAGAAAGTGTCGGAAGTGTGTTTGAAAGGGACCACCTGTTCACCCGATCCACGGCCTTAATTTGGATTTTAAGAAACTTTGGAAGGCCGCTACAGTGGGAGTGTCTTCTTTTGTTCATTTAGCTCCACTGCCACATTCACAACACCCCTCACTGGAATAGACCACATTTATAATTAAGTCACGTGAGTACTCTTCTATCCCATGTACTTATGGAGAAAACCTCTGAGGTACCATGTATAACTGATGAAATATGACTCCGTTGACCATTTATTAATGAATTATCAACATTTAAAAATGTAAAAAAAATTGACATTAATGTAAAGTGTAACACCGTTGATCTTTTATGAATGACTTACCAACATTTATTAATGGGTTACCAGTATTTCTAACTGATGAAATGTGACCTGAATGTAAAGTGTTGTTGCGCGAGGACGTTCGTGTGGAACCAATAACGGCACAGGGAGCGGAGAAAAGCGAGATTGCCCGAAGGCGTCTTTAATTATAATAATAATAATTGGGGAATGGGGACGAGTGGAGAATCCGAAGAGAGTGGTTGAGGGTCGGTCCAGGGTCAGCAGGAATACGGGTAGTCAAATGGGCAGGTGAACGGGTAGTCAGACAGGCAGGTGGTCGGGCAAGCAGACGGGTAGTCAGACAGGCAGGTGGTTGGGCAAGCAGACGGGTAGTCGGACAGGCAGTGGGTCGAGCAGGCGGGGAGTTCCAGTAACAGGCAAGGGGCTAGGTCCGTGGGAGGGTCGACGAGGGGAAACCAAGGAGGTCGGGACTGCAGAAGGAAAACATAGGAGACAAGGGGTGAGGCAACGACGAGGAGACGGAAAGAAAACACTGGAGGGCTGAAGCATAACGATGAGAATACTCAAGAGGTTACCGTATGGTCACAGTACGTTCTGGCACTGGACTGAAGCTCAGGCAGGGTTTAAGTAGGCCATCGATTGGGGATGGGTTGCAGGTGCGTTGATTGGGGATCGGGTCCAGGTGCGCTGTCGACTGGGAGGAGGACGCTCCAGCGATGACCGCCGCCGCCTCGAGGTGGTGCCTGAGGGCTGGTTAGGAGGGGGAACCGTAACAAGTGTAACACCATTTACCATTTATGAATGAGTTAAACATTAATTATTAAGTTACAAACATTTGTAAATATGCATAATTAATGTGACATCTAAAATAAGGCACTGAAGTTGGTGAAGTAGGCTTACCTTTCATAAGCAATTATGAACAGTAATGCATGTTTATAGGGGACATCAAGTAAAGTGATCCAACATTGCATGATTCATAATAAGTAGTCATAAACAAATAATTCACATAAATTGTTTATTCATGCTTGTCTATACTATAGTAATAACAAAGATGGCATTCACTTTTAAAAAACATAAAACACAACCCCCTGGCCTGCTGCGGAATGAAAATAGATATCTTAATAAACAGCAACACAGCATATAGCAAACTGTGTACTCTCTGTGTTTAAACTACAAGTTGTTTCAAGCTTACAACAAAGCCACACTGGTGTGGAGCTAGCTAGCTAGGTAGCTCTATGTTAGCCAGTCATGACAGTATCAAAAACGACCATATAGCTAGCTAGCTAGCTAGCTTGTGTAGCTAGTTAGCAGCATCACCTTTGAAGTAAGTTGCTAGCGCTATGTGATATGCATCTTTCTCTTTTTCTTCGAGGCAGCAGCTGGCCATAGCTATCTACCGATCATTTGTAGATGTTGTATATCATTTGATAGTTTTGACCAAACACTGAGTAAAGATAGCATGAGAGAGCTGTCAAACCCAGTTCCTCGTTTGTGACAGTACTTCAAAATAGTAGCTATTTCTCTCTTGAAAATAAGAGGACTGCCCTATAAACGGTTTAAATAGTCATGCTGAATTGTAACCAGATAACCTGGTGTAACATACAGAGTGACCTGTACATTGTGTCCCAGTTGCAACCATTAAGTTCAGAACTTGCAAACACAAACTGAAAACTACTTTCCCAAAAAGGGGAGAAAGCGGACTGGGGACTGATATAACAAAGGAAAGGGGACTGATTTGACAAAAAGTAGCAATTATGGCAAAATAAAGTTAACACAGTAATTAAACACACACTCTCAAAGAGAGTCAGAATTACCGACACTGGTACACACTACCACCGTAGTAAGAGAGCGCTACAGCAAAACACACAACACAATAGGTTTGCTGAGTGGCCCACTGGCACCATCTATGAGTTCCTCCCAGCCTTTTATAGTCCACCCTTGACGACCAGGTGAGAGCAGGTGTGTGCACTTGGAAGGGAAAGGGCAGTAACCTGGGAAGAGGCACAGGGAACAACAAAAACACACACACACAACACACTACAGCCGTAACATGGTCAATGCATCGTTTTCTGATCGGGCCGGACCAAAGCAGGCGATCACATACGGCCTGCGAGCTACTATCAGTGAGCTGCTCCAAGCGTGGAGACGTCAGCTGTTCCTCCTCAGCCGAGCAGGAACAGCCTCTCCTGACCTGATTAGGGGCAGAGAGAGAGAGAGAAAGAAAGAGAGCAGTGTGTGTGTTTGTTTGTGTCCATATGGTTCCATTAGCCCAGTAATGACCTCCGAGCCCCCCTGGACACTTAGCCCCAGCCCCCCAGTGGCCATTCACTCTTACACAAATCCTGCTCCAAGCACCAGTTGGCTATGCCGAGGGCGCCTGTGTGTGTGTGTGTAATAACCTCCTGTATGCTGGCTCCCTCAGAGGCATCTGTGGAGAAGTGAGTGACAGAGTTGTGTGTGTGTGTTTGGATTTAGAGTATGTGTAGGAATATGCAAGATAGACATCACATGAATATATGAGAATATTGTGAATTCTAGATGCATTGTAAAGGGGTACGTTTTGACCTCACACAAGCTGAGGAAGTAGTTGTTCTTCCTAACACTGAGAGAGTCAGAAGAAGGGCAGGACAGAGAGGACACACTGGAGGGATGCTACACAGATCTTGTGTGTCTGTATGTGTGTGTCTGTATGTGTGTGTAGTTTTTAAAACTATTTAAAAGTCCACCTGATGAAACTTCACATGAGAAACTGCAAGGTGAACACTACACTGTCTTGAAGGCAGCTGGGACAGATCCTGTGGATAGAGAGGAATTTATTAAGGTTGTAAGGAACGGAAGGAGGTCTTTGGAGATGGATTGGAGAAAGGGGGAGGGGATAGGATCGAGGGGGCAGGTGGTTGCCCGCTTGGATGTGACCAGTTTTAGAACATCATCAGGGGAGAGGGAGGAAAGAGCTGATAAACCAGAGACAGAGTGTAGCGCAGTGGGTTTGGGAGGAGTGGTAGCAGTGTTGGTGAGAGGTTGAGAGAAGGAGCTGCTAGCCCGAACTGCCATTAGTGGTCGCTGTTTCATACCTGTCTGGGTACATCAAGGGCTCCTTTCCATTTCGAAAGAAATGTGTGCTTCAGTTCCCTTCCCTTCACTCATTTTGTGTTCCAAAATGCCTTCTTGCACTCTATCTAGAGTGTATCCCAAGTATGGATATGCTCTAAATAGAGCGCAATAACACATTTTGGAACACAGCCCCTGTTTTTGCCCTGATGTTGTTACGGTTCCCCCTCCTAACCAACCCTCTGGCACCACCTTGAGGCCCCGGTGATCATCGCTGGAGCGTCCAGCTCCCAGTCGGCAATGCACCTGCACCCTATTGCCAATCAGCACACCTGTGACCCATCCCCAATCAGCACCGTATAAGAACCCTGCCCGGTCATCATTCCAGTGCCAGATCGTATTGTGACTTACGGTAAACCTTTCCACGACGCTTCTAGCCCTCCCGAGTTTTCCTAGCTGTTCCTTGTGTCTTGTCTTTTCTCTTGTGACTCACCTTGTTCTCCTGTGCCCCTCCAGAACCCTCGTCTCCCTTGGACTCCCTTGTTTACCCTTCCACGGACCTACCCCTCTTTACTACTGGATTCCCCGTTAACGTACCCTGGACCGGACCCCGACGACTACCCCTACGGATTATCCCATGGCTCTTTCCCCCCTTGCCTGAACACTGGACCTCCCGCTATCGACCCCTGGACCGGACCCTGACGACCCCTTGGATTATCCTTCTCTCCCCTACCCCTCTCCTTATTATTATTATTATTATTATTATTATTATTAAATACGCTTTCGGGCTAAACCCTACCCTCGCTTTGTGCCGTCATTTGGTTCCTCAGACGTTCCAGTGTAACAGATGTAAGATGGCGGTGAACGGGCACGGCGTTTCTATTCCGTTGTAAAGCAAGGGAAGGGATGAATTCTATCCCCTCCAAATTTCCTGCTCACCAAGTCAACAAAAAAACATCCCTTTGGCACAAAGGCTATCCCAGAATTTATTGCAATTCATTCAACACGTTCAAACAACCGTTAGTGGTTGCTGTTTCATACCTGTCTTTTGACGTACCCAGACAGGTATGAAACAGTGACCACTAACGGCAGTTCGGGCTATCCCTCGCTCAACCGCCTTCGCTCAGGTAGGGCTCACTCACAGAGATGTCATCAAAACGTCGGTGAAGGGCTCACTTGATAGGAGGGAGCCAGGGAAGGGGGTGTCGCAATTTGGAATAGAAAGAACCCCAGACTCTCATCATATTAACATTATTCTAATTGTAATACATTGAATTGGCTTTAAACTCTCTCTCTCTCTCTCTCTATAACTCTCTCCCTTCACCCCCCCTCTCTCTTTCTCTCTCTCTCTCTCTCCCTCTCTCTCTCTATCCAACGTTATTGTATCATTAGACTTCATGGTTAACAGTGCATTATCAAACAGTAACATTAATCTGCCAAATATTAAAACAACATAAACAAAAAAATTTAGATTTGAAACGAAAGCATATTATGTGTACAAATTATTTCAAAGTGAACTTTGTTGCGGCAAAACAATGTTAAGCAAAACTCCAGACAGACAAGTAGTTGATGACATACAAACGTACGCTTATTCAATAGTTCAATAATTGATTTCTATAGTATAGTAGACCAACATTAGTGCCAATATCCACAGAAACATGCAGTATTACTTAGATACTTACATTAGGTACATGGCCAATTGTCTCACAATTAAATACCTCATATCTGGACGCATCAATTGTCTGAACTGTTGCTTTTTCATTGAGGCTGAGGAAGCACAGGCACCATACTCTAGTATGAGGATACTGTGGAGCTAAACCTCAAACAGCTACAGCTTGAAAAGTTCATCTTTATTAGGAAAAAAAGGATCATTTTCTTTTCAAGACTTTCAACAAGCAAAACATAGGTAATATGGATGTGTACATATTACATTTTGTATTTCTCTCTGATAAAAATTACTTATTCCACACAAGATGTTACGGTTCCCCCTCCTAACCAGCCCTCTGGCACCACCTTGCGGTCCCGGCGACCATCGCTGGAGTCTACCGGAACACACACCCCTCAACCGGAAGTGCAGATGCCTCCCTAGCCGAAGACCTGAACTCTTTTTATGCACGGTTTGAGACTGGCAATACCACCGCTAGCGCGCCGGCTAACAACAACAACGTCAGAGTGCTGGCTAGCACGGCTGATGGGAGTTCAGCACTCTCCGTGACGGAACACGACGTGAGGAGGGCTCTGCTGAAGATGAATACTAGGAAAGCTACTGGCCCGGATGGCATACCTGGGAGAGTACGTAAGACCTGTGCTAACCAGCTAGCTCCTGTGTTCACTACCATATTCAACCTATCATTGGCTAATTCAGTAGTTCCCACCTGTTTTAAAAGATCCTCCATTGTCCCTGTGCCCAAGATCACCTCCCCAGCCTGCTTGAATGACTACAGACAGTGGCTCTAACCTCAGTGGTCATGAAGTGCTTTGAGAGGCTGATTAAGGAAAAGTTGAAGGGCCGCAACGCGAGATACCACCGGGTGATCCTCGCGTTCACATCCTTCATGCGGTGGAGCCACTGGAGGGGAGCATGGTCGGAGTAGAGGGTGAAAGCGCGACCCAGCAGGTAGTAGCGGAGGGCGCCGACCGCCCACTTGATGGCCAGGCACTCCTTCTCCACCGTGCTGTACCGGCCCTCCCTCACCGATAGTTTGCGGCTCAGGTACAGCACCGGCCGGTCAGCCCCCTCCACCCGCTGGGTCAGCACTGCTCCCAGGCCTCTATCCGACGCGTCCGTCTGTAGGGAGAAAGGGAGGTTAAAATCAGGCACATACAGGACCGTTTCTCCACAAAGAGCTCCCTTAAGGGTCTCGAACGACCCCTGGCACTGGCCCGACCATTGGACCGTCAAGGGACTGGCCAGATCTGAAAATCCCGGCACGAACTGCCGGTAATAGCCAGGAAGGCCCTCACCTCCTTCTTCGTCTTGGGCCACGGAGAGGCGGCGATGGCCGCAGTCTTTTCAATCTGCGGCCGCACCTCCCCCCGACCCAAGTGGTACCCCAGATACCGGTATCTCCCTCTGCCCGATCACGCACTTCTTCGGGTTGGCCATCAGCCCCGCCTGCCTCAGGGACCGCAGAACAGCAGCCACACTCTGCACATGCCGCGCCCAGGTGTCACTGTGAATGACAATGTCATCCAGGTAGGCCGCAGCATAGGCAGAGTGTGGCCGCAGAATCCGGTCCATGAGGCGCTGAAAAGTGGCTGGGGCTCCGAACAACCCGAAAGGGAGCACCGTGAACTGGAATAGCCCGAGCGGAGTGGAGAATGCAGTCTTCTCCCGGGATACCGGCGAGAGTGGAATCTGCCAGTATCCCTTCGTGCAATCCAACGTCGTGAAATATTTGGCCGTGCCAAGCCGGTCCAAGAGCTCGTCAACCCGGGGCATCGGGAAGGCATCGAACTTGGAGACCGCATTAACCCGTCTATAATCCACATAGAACCGTATAGCCCCATCCGGCTGGTTGACAAGCACGATGGGGCTACACTAGTCACTGCGGGACTCGACCACACCTAGCTCCAGCATGGCTTCCAATTCCCTGCACACAATGTCTCGTTTGTGTACCGGCAACCTATAGGGACGCGTGCGCACCGTTAAACCCGGCTGCGTTTCTATATGGTGGTCGATAAGCGTAGTCCGACCGGGCAGGGGAGAGAACACGTCGGCGAACTTAGCTTGCAAATCTGCAACGTCAGTGGCCTGGCTAGCAGAGAGATGGTTATCAATACCGACCGGAGTGCTAACTTTTGATTTTGGGACTTCCGGACCGAACTCATCTCTCTCTGGAATTATTGTAGCCAGAGCAACAGTGACCACGTCGTTCCATTTTTTTAGGAGATTTACGTGATACACCTGCAAGCTATCCCCCCGGTCCGAGCGTACTACCTCGTAATCGACGTCCCCCATGCGACGTGTGACCACAAACGGCCCTTGCCACTTCGCGAGTAATTTCGTGCTGGAGGTGGGTAACAGTACGAGCACCTTATCTCCCGGTGTAAATTCTCGCAGGTTAGTTCCCCTGTCATACAGTCGCTTTTGACGCTCCTGGGCTTGCTGCAAATGCTCGCGTGAGATAACCCCTAGGGTGTGGAGCTTTGTGCGCAAGTCCAGGACGTATTGAATCTCATTTTCACTGCCGCTAGACCCTTCCTCCCAATTTTCTTTCGGGATTCCCAGGCGGGAGATTACTTGAAACAATGCCTGCGCTACACTCCTGGCAGAAATATTGCGCAGCGGTATTGCCTCGGGGTATCGGGTTGCGTAATCTATCAAGACCAACACAAATCGATATCCCTGTGTACACCGATCAAATGGCCCGATAATATCCATGGCTATGCGGTCGAAGGGGTTCTCGACCAATGGTGAGTGCCGCAAGGGGGCCCGTGGAATGGCTGGGGGATTTACCAACTGACATTCGCGACAAGAAGCGCACCACCTACGCACCTCTGCCCGAATTCCCGGCTAATAAAATCGAGCCATTATACGGTGTAGTGTCTTATCATACCCTAAATGGCCCGCCATGGGGTTGAAATGAGCCGCCTGGAAGACCATTTCCCGGCGGCTACGGGGAACCAACAACTGGGTTACTTCCTCCTGACTATGTGAGTCACGACGTACTCTGTATAACCTGTCGCTGATAATCGCAAAATAGGGGTGGGCGCGCACTGTGTCTGGCCGTACCAAAGTACCATCAATTGCTATCATTTGGTCATAGGCCGATCTTAGGGTCTCGTCACGACACTGCTCGAGGGGGAAGTCGCCTAGCAGCGGATAGTTCGGCGGGGAAATCTCGGGTTGAGACCCCCCCGCCGGCTCCGGCTCCCCGGCAGTGTCGTGAGGCGCCGCCTCAGCACAGAGCACATTACACGCCTCACACCTCCCTCTCTGTCATGCACGCACCCCTCTAGCCCTCTTTACCGCTTGAGGAAACCCCTCCCAATCTACACCTAGAATCAGGGGATGCATGAGGCGCGGGCTAACCGCCGCCTGTACACTATGTTTTTTTCCCTCATAATGAATTTCGATAGCGACCACAGGATATTCGTGAATGTCTTCATGCACACACTTCACCAACACCCTCGACGCCTTCAACAATGCCCCCGGTCGAACCAGGCGTTCCTGGATCATGGACTGCATGCAGCCCGAATCCAAGAACGCCTGGCGCGTATCATGCTGTATCCTTACCGGAACACGATACGCCGCTCCTGGTCCGGGGGGAGGGCCCGGTATGTCGCCGATGCGGACGACCTGCCCCACCTCCATCACCGGGGCACTCGGCCTGCACATGGCCCGGCCGTCCGCATCGCCAACACACCCCCCCTGTCGCTCGGGGTGCTGCCTGTGGGGCCAGGGCTGGCTCCGGATGTGCGCGCCCCTGCCATCTCGTCCTCGCCCTCTCCCCTTCCGGTCCTTCGGCTCCTCCCGGGCGCCGGCCCCCCGCCCCCTAGCGCGGGGCTGGGGTTCGTCGGCGTAGCTCCCGCGGTGGGAGGGAGAGATGCACCAGGTGTGCAACGGAACCTCGCTGACGTAACCCTGGCCACGGTCCTGTAGCTCCCTCTACAGGCCGAACGCTGCATGTCCCCCCACATATTTTTTAGAACTTCTATTTTATTCTATTTTAAAACTTATTGTTGCACTACTCTGTGGCACTGTCACTTTTGCATTTCACTGTATACTTGTATGCACATGACAAATAAAGAATCTTGAAGCGTCCAGCTCCCAGTCGGCAACGCATCTGCGCCCTATCATCTATCAGCACACCTGCAACTCATCCCCAATCAGCACCCTACAAGAACCCTGCCCGGACATCACTCCAGTGCCAGATCGTACTGTCTCATGGTACTCACTCGTGACCTACAGACGCTTCAGCCCTCCTGTGAAACCCCTGCGAATTCCTGGTGTCTTGTCTTCCTCCTTGTAACCGACCCTGTTCTCCTGTGCCCCATCCAGATACCTTGTCCTCCTTGGTTTCCCCCTCGTCGACCCTTCCATGGACCTAGCCCCTTACCTGTTACTGGACCTCCCCGCCTGCTCGACCCACTGCCTGTCTGACTGCCCGTCTGCCTGCCCGACCACATGCCTGTCTGACTCTCCTGCCGACCCTGGACCGACCCTCAACTACTCTCGTCCCCACTTTTTTAAAGTCCATATCCCAGTTATTTAACAACTTGCAGTTGACACATTTCCAATATAATCTGATTATCCTCATCCATTAGGCGATATTAGACAATGTGTCTGCTGCCAGTTGCTGTCAATAACTGAGATATCGATATCGGATATCAGTTGGTAGAGCATGGCGCTATACAGGTATATACTGAAATGTATGCACTCACTGCAATGTAAATTGCTTTGGATAAAAGCGTCAGCTAAATGGCATATATTATGTATAAAAAGTTATTTTTTTTATTGACTGTAGTAATGGTGGTTAATCACAGAAATTTTACTTTGACTTTACGTTGCTCACAATCATATATGTTTCCTCACATGTACAATGTTTTTTTTTTTTACTATTTTTGAGTCTATCCCTAAATTCTCTTGTTGATAATACTTGCTAGTAGACAACACAACAGAATGTCACATTTGTCTTCTCTATGTCAGGATAGAATTCCTAGACTAGAGTACTCGTTATACAATCATGACACAGAAATGTCCAGTTTTCTTACTTTCATTTATGGTGAAGATATTGCGGTTGATTTCTTAAAATGGTATGTAAAAAGTAAACAAGAAAATGTTTAAGACGTTTAAAGATAAAGTTGTTTGAATGTCAGTGTTCTGTATTTGAATGTGGATCAAGATGTTGACGAGTAACCTTTTCTGGAAAAAGCTTGAAAAACAGTATCCTAAATGAAATAATATATGTATTGTTAATTCTCAATTCGAAGATGTGTGTTCTACTGTACATTTCTGGAAAGTTTAAAAAAATATATATAAATATTGATTCTGTTCCAAAAAGGTGATTGTTTCTATGGCCCTTTTTGATCTGTAAATGTGTAACATTGGTGAGAGATTCGCCTCCAAAGAAAATGACAATGACCAGAGATATCTAGACCATGAGAAGCATGGAAGGGGAACTCATGACAGCTGGCACAGATACTGGAACATACACACTATGAAATCACATGCTATTTTTTATAGAATGTACTAAGAAGGCCAGAAGAACCACACTATTTGTCAGTTTCACAGACACAGATTAAGCCCTGAGTCCTGGAATGTATTGTACCTTCAATAGAGACTCTCCATTGAAGATGCATTTAGGAGTAGGTGTTATTGGCTACTGGTTCTATGAGGAATAGAGTGTCATTTGAGTCAGAGCCTCAGAGCATGGAGATCAGTGGAGGCAGAAATTGGAGGACTGGCTCATTGTAATGCATGGAATGGAATGAGGAATGGTATCAAACACGTGTTTGGAATGAGGAATGGTATCAAACACACGTTTGATACCATTCCTCATTCCATTCCATGCATTACAATGAGCCCGTCCTCCAATTTCTGCCTCCACCAGCCTCCTCTGATGGAGATCGACAAAATCCTGAGATGGTGTGCATCCTGCAGCATTTCCTACCTAACCTTTAAACCAGGAAGTCATATTGAGATACCTAACTTTTAAACCAGGAAATCATGTTGAGATAGAGCCAAGGGAAGGAAACCTGTCATCAGGGCTCAGTATTTCAAAACATTTAATCTGGATCAGAATGGATCAGATTCTTTTTTTTAATATCCAGGATCAGATTGAGCTGTCTGATTTTCCCTATACTACAAAAAATCTGCCAGATAGATCTGATCCTGGATAGCAAAAAATAATCTGGATTATTCGGATCTAGATTAAAAATGTAAAAACAACCGAACAACCGAACAATGGTGGCAAACTGTGCAGATGAACTCATAAACTATCTAGTGTTTCTACCATCAGGCACGTCTTGTATAGACAAACCCGGTCTATCTTTCTTACCAAGCTCTAACTGTCTCACCACGCGAGTTGTTATTGATCGACACAGGGTTTACGAGGCTCGTACTCATGATAAGTATCAAACAGTATGCTATTAAAATCTTTAGTTTGGCGGTAAAATTGATTCCACAACGTATGATGGTAGTTGGCACATTGCTTTATTTTGAAAACAGACATTGAAACCATTTTTTTTTCTTTTTCACAATTTAACTCCTTAGATTGAAACTGGACATTGCACTCACTGGAACATAGGAAAAAAAAGTTTTGTTTTGTTTGATTTTCTTTGTTTAACATCAGTGCAAGAGTAAATTCAATTCATATCAAACTCGTAGAACAACACCTAAAACATCAAAAAGAAGCCACGTTTTCTTTGTATCTGTGACTGCGAAAAGTTCTTCTCAGTGGAAGAGTTCCCATGCAATTTGTTAGATGGTTCATGCTAATCGTGTTCATTTAGAGGGGGATGAGAAGTTTGGGATCCACCCTTTTAATGTTTCATTTAAGGAGCTCATAACCCCATTAAAAGGCCTCGTTAAATGCTTTACAAATTGTTTTCATACCCTGTTTAGGGTGCCAAAAGGGTTATGCAATGTTTGGCAAAGCACCAGGTGTATGGACATGCTCTTAATAACATGTACATTTGCTTATTAATTATTTGTAAAGCATCTATTCAGGTCTCATAAAAGGAGTATGAAGGTTGCATTAAGCCTTAAAAGATATACTTTAGTTTAAAATGACAATTGGGTAATCTGAGGTTAACATAGACGTTAATGTCATAGTATGAATTGTTTTCCATCAAGTGATATGAAAATATGTAAACAAAGCTTGATGAACTCAAGCAGAATATGACAATGCTTCGTGGTTTGTTGGGACTCGGGGCGAAGCTTAATCCGACCACTGATTCACTCACATAGACAGAACATATTCACCAAATCATACCACTTGAGCCAAAAAACGTCATGTTGGAAACTCCCCCCGACATAAGAAAGAATCATTGCCACACAAAAAAATTACAAACAAATAAAAACGGACTGTCTTCACATTGAGTAGGCAAAGACCAACCTTTAGATTCATATCTTAATCATATTTAATTTATCTATGTTAAACTTTCTCTTGGTCGTCCTTGCTCTCCTCCTGCTTAGCCTCTGCAGGGGCCTCAGCTGGTTTAGACTCTTCTGCATTTGAAAAAAGGAGGAAGGGAAGGAGGGGGGAGGGAGAGGGGGTGCAGAGAGCGCAAAGGAGTGGAAAGAGTGGGAGAAGAGGGAGAGGGAGGGAGGGAGGGAGGGAGAGAGATAACATTAGCATTTTCTCATGTAAAGATCTTGTTGTGAGGTCAGTTTTACTGAAACAAATAACATTACAGCTACTTTTTATCTGTTTTTTTGTGAAATATCCAAAGGTTAAAGTTGTGAGGATGGAGTTCTATTGATAATCAGTGAACAGTGTGACATATACAGTATAAAACGTTAGCTGTTGACTCCTGACCATCCCAGAGGCGTTCACTGTCTATGTACACTGCTACTGGGACTGCCACATCTTTATACTACACCAGGGGAGGCTAATGGAGGTAGAAATTGGAGGAAGGCCTCATTGTAATGCATGGAACGGCATGAGGAATGGTATCAAACGTGTGTTTGATACCATTACTCATTTCGTTCCATGCATTACAATGAGCCCGTCCTCCAATTTCTACCTCCACCAGTCTCCACTGTACTACACCTATTCAAATGAATTTGACCCTGCCGTCACATTGAAGACCTTATTGTTGCGCAGAGACAGGAATAGCAACATTGTATACCCGCTAAGGAACTTGCTGGGTTGGATTCTCAATATGGAGACTTAATCCAAACAAAACTGTCATAGATATACAGTGACAAGGTTGGCTTATTGGAACAGCAAAATATACACACCAGTATCCATGCAATCAACAACATAGCAATAGCACTTAAGTCAAATTTCTCACATTCTCTTGGGAAGAGTCATCAGCGGATGACATCATGTGATGTGCTCATTCACTGGGAAATAAACACTTATTAACACTTAATCTCCCGCCTTCACTACTGCAACGCACTCTTGGCCGGACTCCCCGCCTCCGCCATCAGACCTCTGCAGCTCATCCAGAACGCTGCGCTCGTCTGGTCTTCAACCTCCCCAAATTCTCCCATGTCACGCCCCTCCTCCGCACCCTCCACTGGCTCCCGGTAGCAGCTCGCATCAAATTCAAGACCCTGGTGCTCGCCTACCGGGCGGCAAAGGGAACAGCTGTCCCTACTTGCAAGCAATGGTTAGCCCCCAAACCCCTGCACGACCACTCCGCTCTTCCACCTTGGCTGCCCGCCTGGCACCGCCACCTCTACGTGGATGCAGCGGCCGCGCCACTCGGTCACGGCTTTTCACTGTCCTGGTGCCCCGCTGGTGGAATGAGCTTCCCCCCACTGTCAGGACTGCAGAGTCACTACCGATCTTCCGCCGTAGATTGAAAACCCATCTCTTCAGGCTACATCTTAACAGTCCTTCCTAAGACCTCTTCACCCCCACTACCCTTCCTGTACTAACCCTAACCCCAACCCTTGAGACCTCTTCACCCCCACTTCCTCCCTGTACAAGTTCTCTCCTGTTAATAAATAATAATAAAATAAATAAATAAAATAAAATAATGGCATTACGACTGCCAGTGGCCCCTGGTGTGAGCATTGATTACTTTGTCTTATGATGACTGTTGGATAGATGATTCACTTACATAAACAAATGTATTTGTTGTAAGTCGCTTTGGATAAAGGCGTCTGCTAAATGCCATAAATGTAAAATGTAAATGTAGTTGTTACGGTTCCCCCTCTTAACCATCCCTCTGGCGCCACCTTGAGGCCCCGGCGATCATCGCTGGAGCGTCCAGCTCCCAGTCGACAGCGCACCCGTTCCCTGTCTCCCTTCAGCACAGCTGCAAACCATCTGCAATCACCGCCCTATAAGAACCCTGCCTGAACTCCACTCCAGTGCCAGAACGTACTGTGTCCATGATACCTCGTCCTCCCTGGTTTTCCCCCTCGTCGACCCTTCCATGGACCTAGCCCCCTTACCAACTACTGGACCTCCCTGCTTCCCGACCATCTGCCTGTCCGACTACCCGTCTACCTGCCCAACCTCCTGCCTGTTTGACTGCCCGCTCTCCTGCCGACCCCTGGACCGAACTTCGACTACTCTCTTTGGACTATCCACTTGTCCCCGTTCATTATTCCCATTATTAAATACGCCTTCGGGCTTTATCTACCCTCTCTGTGTGCTGTCGTTGGGTTCCTCAGACCTTCTGTGTAACAGAACGTTCTGGCCACCAAAATGTCGGAACCAGACGGCTCAAAGAACCCGGGTATGGAGGAGGCAGGGGCTGCTGCCATCGACCATCCCTTGCTCGCCATCCTGTGGCAAAAGACATGGCTTACCAGAGAGAGAGGTCCTGGTAAGCCATACCACCTTCACCCACTCTGGCACCTCTCAAACTCGGCTCAGTCTTACAGCCTGGGCGCCCTCCTGGATTCCACGGCCGATGACAGCCTCATTGACGCCACCCTGGCTAAAGAGGCCGGGATTCCCCTGCTTCTCCTGGATACCCCAATTCAGGCTCTGGACGGTCGACCCCTGGGCACCATTACCCATAGCACCATCTCCCTCACTCTCACCCTATCGGGAAACCACTGTGAATCCCTCAGGCTCCTCGTCATCCCCGCATCGACGACCCCCCTTGTGTTGGGTAGACCCTGGCTGGAGAGACACAATCCCCACATATGCTGGACCACTGGGAGGATCCTGGGATGGAGCGTGGAGTGTCATGCCAACTGCCTCCGCTCCGCCTCCTCTCCACCCGGTCCTCCCAGACCGGTCGCCCCGTCCCCAGACTTGTCCGGTGTGCCTCCTCTCTACCACCACCTAGCTGAGGTCTTCAGCAAGGAACGTGCCCTATCCCTTCCTCTTCACCGCCCCTACGACTGTTCGATTTACCTCGACCCTGGTGCCGCCCTCCCGTCCGGTCGACTGTACAACCTCTCTCTCCCAGAGAAGCAGTCCATGAGGGAGTACATCTCTGAGTCCCTAGCCTCAGGCATCATCCGGCCCTCTTCCTCCCCGGTGGCAGCGGGGTTCTTCTTCGTTAAGAAGAAGGGAGGAGACCTCCAGCCCTGTATTGATTTCACCATCAAGAATAAGTACCCGTTACCCCTCATCAGCTCTACCTTCGAGCCTCTCAGTCACGCGGCCGTCTTCACCAAGCTAGACCTCCGGAGTGCGTACCATCTGGTGCGCAATAAAGGAGGGGGATGAATGGAAGACGGCCTTTAACACTCACCTGGGGCATTTTGAGTATCTAGTGATGCCCTTCGGGCTCACTAATGCCCAGGCCGTCTTCCAGGCTTTGGTGAACGACGTGCTGCGTGATATGTTGAATGTCTTCGTGGTGGTGTACCTCTACAACATCCTGGTGTTCTCCAGGACTGAGGAGGAGCACTACTAGCATGTCTGTCTGGTCCTCCAGCGACTCCTGGAGAACAGACTCTTCGTGAAGGCCGAGAAGTGCCAATTCCACACCGCCTCCGTGGAGTACTTGGGCCACATTGTGGAGAGGGGTCACCTACGGGCGGACGGGAGGAAGATCCAGGCGGTGGTGGAGTGGCCCCAACCCATGAACTGCCAGCAGCTGAGACGTTTCCTGGGCTTCGCAGGGTTCTACCGGTGGTTCATCCGGGGGTTCAGCCAGGTGGCCGCCCCCCTAACCGCCCTCACCTCTACGCTCCGCCCGTACTCCTGGATCCCGGAGGCGGAGGCCGCCTTCTCAACCCTGAAGAGTCTGTTCACGACAGCTCCGGTGCTCATCCACCTCGACCCATCCCGTCAGTTCCTCGTGGAGGTGGACGCTTCTGACACCGGCCTCGGGGCCGTCCTCTCCCAGGTGTCCGCAGAGGACCAGAGGGTCCATCCCTGTGCATTCTTCTCACAACACCTGACACCGGCCGAGAGGAATTATGACGTGGGCAACCGGGAGCTGCTGGCAGTGTACGCGGCCTTGGTGGAGTGGAGACACTGGCTGGAGCCCAACAGCCGTTTGTGGTTTGGTCCGACCACAAGAATATGACATACATCCGGTCGGCCAAGAGGCTCAACTCCCGCCAGGCGCGTTGGGCCCTCTTCTTCACCCGGTTCGAGTTTATGAACACGTACAAGCCAGGCTCCAACAACACCAAGGCCGACGCACTCTCCCGTCTGGCCCCGGAGGAGGTGGCGCCACCAACCCCCAACACCATCCTTCCCCCATCTCGAGTGGTTGGCATCGTCACCTGGGCCATTGACTCCGTGGTCAGGAATGCCCAACGCACCTACCCCAGCCCAGGAGGCGGACACCCCCGAACGTGTCTTCGTTCCCTCGGCAGCCCGATCCCGAGTCCTAGAGTGGGGGCACGCTAGTAAATTCGCTTGTCACCCAGGGGTGGGCCGGACGTTGTCTTTCGTCCGCCGACGGTTCTGGTGGCCCGCCATGGAGTCGAATACCCGGGAGTATGTCGCCGCGTGTACCATCTGCGCACGGAGCAAGGCCTCTCATCAACCCCCGGCCGGGCTACTACAACCCCTTCCTATCCCCAGCCGCCCTTGGTCCCACATTGCCCTGGACTTCGTTACCGATCTCCCCATCTCCCAGGGTAACACCGTGGTCCTTACCATTGTGGACCGGTTTTCGAAGTCCGTCCACCTCGTCGCCCTTCCCAAACTCCCCTCCTCTGCCAAGACCGCCGACCTCCTGGTGGTACACGTGGTGCGACTCCATGGGATCCCCCTGGACATCGTATCTGACCGTGGTCCCCAGTTTACTTCCCAGGTGTGGCAGGCCTTCTGTAAGGGGATTGGGGCCACGGTCAGCCTCACATCAGGGTACCACCCCCAATCCAACAGCCAGGCGGAACGGGCCAACCAGTGCTTAGAGGCTGCCCTCCGCTGTGTCTCCTCCCGTCATCCCTCCTCCTGGTCCCGACACCTTCCTTGGATTGAGTAAGCCCACAACTCCATGACCAGCAACGCCACAGGCATGTCCCCATTCGAGTGCTCTCTGGGATACCAACCCCCTATGTTCCCCAGCCAGGAGGAAGAGGTGGCTGTCCCTTCCACCAGGGTCCATCTCCGTCGGCGGGTCTGGAGGTCCGCTCGGGCCGCTTTAGAGAGTGCCACCGAGCGGTCCAGACGCACCGCTAACCACAGACGCAGACCCGCCCCCACATACCGTCTCGGACAACAGGTTTGGTTGAGAGCCAAGGACCTTCACCTTCCCTCCACCTCCCAGAAACACGCCCCCCGCTACGTGGGTCTCTTCCCAGTCGACAGGATCGTCAACCCTACCGCGGTACATCTCCTCCTCCCTGCCTCTATGTCCGTTAACCCCGTGTTTCACATCCCACAGATCAAGCCCTCTGTCTCCCCCTGTCAAAGCCCCTCCTCCACCCCGAGTGCTGGATGACGGCGACCCTGTGTGGACCGTGAAGGAGGTCCTGGCGGTCCACCGTAGGGGTCGCGGTTTCCAGTACCTCGTCGACTGGGAGGGTTATGGGCCTGAGGATCGAGACTGGGTCCCGGCTTCCTACTTCGCGGACCCCTCCTTGTTGGTCGAATTCTATCGGGCCCACCCGGACGCTCCAGGACGGTCGCCCGGTGTCTCCCGTAGGGAGGGGGGTACTGTTACGGTTCCCCCTCCTAACCATCCCTCTGGCGCCACCTTGAGGCCCCGGCGATCACCGCTGGAGTGTCCAGCTCCCAGTCGACAGCGCACCTGTTCCCTGTCTCACCTCAGCACACCTGCAAACCATCTGCAATCACCGCCCTATAAGAACCCTGCCTGAACTCCACTCCAGTGCCAAAACGTACTGTGTCCTCCCTGGTTTTCCCCCTCGTCGACCCTTCTACGGACCTAGCCCCCTTACCAACTACTGGACCTCCCTGCCTCCCGACCATCTGCCTGTCCGACTACCCGTCTGCCTGCCCGACTATCTGCCTGCCCGACTACCCGTCTACCTGCCCGACCTCCTGCCTGTTTGACTGCCCGCTCTCCTGTCGACCCCTGGACCGAACTTCGACTACTCTCTTTGGATTATCCACTTGTCCCTGTTATTCCCATTATTAAATACGCCTTCGTGCTTTATCTACCCTCTCTGTGTGCCGTCGTTTGTTTCCCCAGACCTTCTGTGTAACAGAACGATCTGGCCAAATGTCGGAACCAGACGGCATCAGATACCCGGGTCGGAGGGAGGCAGGGGCCGATGTCACCGACCATCCCCTGCACGTCATCATCCAACAACACGACGCCCTTCTGAACTGGGTCATGGACCGGATCGACGGCGCTTTCCGACACATGAATGAGCGCCTCACCCACCTTGAGCTCCACGCCTCGACCTTACCCCAACCCTCCGTGCTGACACCGACGCCGTCAGATGCGATCCCAGCCCCCAGGCTCCTCACGGCCTTCGAGAGCCTCACCTCGCGCCTCCTTGCCCCTTCGGAGGGGAGTTCAATCTCTGCCGTGGCTTCCTGGCTCAATGCGAACTTGCCTTCCAGTTCCAGCCCAGCAGATTCCGCTCCGGAGGGGACAAGGTGGCCTTCGTAATGTCATTGCTGACCAGGCGCGCGCTGAAGTGGGCCGTCGTTGCTCTGGGCAGTAGCCCCGCCTTGGCGTCGAACTACAAGGATTTCAAGGCGGAGTTCCGCTTCGTACAGTAGTCACTGACTCGTGACAGATGAGTCATCCAAAACCACTTAGCAATCTACAGGACATTCAATTGGCGGGTTTCAGGTAAAGGGTGTGGTAGGGAGCTATATATATACAGTATAGCAATTTTTGCAGTTTTAATGTTGCAGTCGATGTGAACGCTCTGATTGTTGTTAGTTTTGGTCTAGTTTGTGTCAATGGTGTAATGACTATTGATTTGCGGAAGACGATCGTACAGCAACTTTGTGGAAGACGATCGCACAGCAACAAGTGCTATTCTTGTCTCTCATTGGTACACACCTTTGTATCCAGGTATATAAACCACTGCTAAATGCATAAAGCTTTTGGCATTGTATTTAATTGTATGATATTAGCCACCAGGGGAGGCTGGTATAGGCACAAATTGGAGGACTGCTCATTGTAATGTAAACACAGGTATTTGACATCAGTCCTCATTCTGTTCTATGTTCATTCCTCATTCCGTTCCACGTTCACAATAAGCCTGTCCTCCGATTTCTACCTCCACTAGCCTCCACAGCTAGCCACATATCTTATGTCAGGGACAGTCAACCAATGTTCTCTTTGGTTGTTCTGCTGGTTCTATTCTCAGTTGTATATTTGTTCACCAGTTTTGAATTTCTGACCATGTCAAGTCAACAATCAATTATGGGGTTTCCCGGACACCCCATAGATTCATCTAAGTCCTTGACTCTAGTACATCGCTTCTTCAATGGATCAATGGAGAATCTCTATTGAATGTAATGTTGAGTCCAGGCCTTGGTTTAATCTGTGCCTGGGAAAGCAGCCCTTTACTTGAGGGAGAAAACAGAACACCTGACATGTACACCAGTAGCCAATATAGGTGTAACTATGACAACCTGAAGACAGAGCAGGCTCCGTGACCTACTTTTCTCAGACCTGTCTCAAACCCTGCTATATAGGACTCTCAGCACACACTATTAGGTAGGGCGATGTAATACAATGCCGTGTGTCAGATCTTGGACTTGAGCCCAACTGAGCTTTTTTCTGTTAGCGAAGCAACGTTGACTCAACGTCTATTTCCATCAAATCTAACAGGATCATGGAAGAGAGCATCATTATTATTATTTTTTGCGTAATTACAGTTTTGAAATATTACGTTTCCAGCTACAGTTAAGGGAAGATCAGCTACAGGTATGTGTTGTAAACCAGGGGAGGCTGGTGGATACCACACGTGTGTTTGATACCATTCCTCATTCCATGCATTACAATGAGCCTGTCCTCCGATGTCTACCTCCATCAGCCTCCCCTGCATCACACACAACACTCATCTATAGACGAGGCTGTCGCTCAGATGGAGGCTGGCCTCTACTCTACCTTGTTTATCTTGTGTTTGGTTAGGCTCCTCCTTGTCAGCTGTCTCTCTGACACTAACAGCAGGCACATCGGCTTGTTTGGGCTCCTCCCCCTGTTCGCCACTCTCCTCCCCACTCTTCTCCACCCCCTCTGTAGCGACGGTGGCGACGGGGGACTCTGTGCTGCTCTCCACCTCTTTGGGCTTCTCCTTGGCTTCACTGACCTCTGCCTTGTCCTCCTCTTTGGGGGGTTCAGAGGGAGCCGGGGCAGGGGTGGTGGTGGTGGGAGAGGGGGCAGCCGCAGGCGAGGTGGCAGCCGCTACAGGGGAGGTGGCCACAGGGGTAGGGGAGTTTGCTGGCTTGTCTGAGACGCGGCTATTCGCTTGGCTTGTCTCCTCCTCTTTCTGCTCAGCGGGGGCCTCTCCTGCTTGCTCGGTGTCTGCGAGGGCCTCCTCCTCCTTCTTCTTCTCCTCCTCCTCTCCTCCCTCTGGCGCCTCCTCTGGGACAGCAGCCGGACTGTCATCCTTCTCCTCCTCCTCCTCCCCGTCTTTCATTTTTTTCCGGGTTATGTGTCCACGGAAGCTGGCCTGGATTTTGGTGGCCGCCTTGTGGGCTTTGTCCTCTGGTTTGTTCCCATCTTGCTCGATTTTCTGCTCCGCCTCCTCGTTCTTCTCAACCTGGGACAGAGACAGACACAGAGAGTTTCAAGAGAGTGATGAGCGCAAGAAATCCATCAAAGGGCTAATTATTGTTTGTGTTGAGGTTTTCAATCATGAATGATATATAGCTATGCAGTTGTTATGTTATGCCGAGTCAGAGTCTAGTATCTCTAAGCCCTGGTGTCGTATCTTCAAGACGTGAATGGGAGAAAGGTCTAGTAAGGTAGTATCAGGTCCCATACTCAGGCCCCCACTAAATAGTGAATGACAGTCACATTTGTGGGTTACGCCATTTTAATAATGTATCAACATCCAGCCAATAGCTGTACCTATCACAGGAAATGAATGCTTAACATCAGGGACTCAACACCATCTGATTTATGTCCCAACTTTCTCGCCTCATCTGTGGATTTACTGGACATTCTGGTCAAAGGTGCTCTGGCCCTTGGCCAAGCAGTGCGACGGAAGCGGCGACACCGAGGCAAGCGCGCCGGGGCTTTGGTGCACTTCAGGGAGAGAGGATTACGCTCTCCTCTACCGGGAATACTCCTCTCAAATGTCTGCGCACTGTGCATCGCGACCCCATTTCTACTCGCAAGGCGAAAGGAGGAGGGATCTGTTTCTATATAAATCAACGCTGGTGCATCGACGTGAAAGTGATTTAGCAAACTTGTTCTCCTGACCTGGAATCATTTTACATTTACATTTATGGCATTTAGCAGATGCCTTTATCCAAAGCGACTGACAACAAATACATTTGTTTAAGTAAGTGAATCATCTATCCAACAGTCATCATAAGACAAAGTAATCAATGCTCACGCCAGGGGCCATCGGCAGTTGTAATACCAGAAGGCTTTTTTTTATTTTTATTATTTATTAACAGGAGAGAACTTGTACAGGGGGGACGTGGGGGTGAAGAGGTCTCAAGGGTTGGGGTTAGGGTTAGTACACAGGGGGTAGTGGGGGTGAAGAGGTCTTTAGGAAGGACTGTTAAATTGTAGCCTGAAGAGATGGGTTTTCAATCTACGGCGGAAGATTGGTAGTGACTCTGCAGTCCTGACAGTGGTGGGAAGCTCAATCCACCAGCGGGGCACCAGGACAGTGAAAAGCCGTGACCGAGTGGCACGGCCGCTGCATCCACGTAGAGGCAGCGGTGCCAGGTTGGCAGCCGAGGTGGAAGAGCGATTTGATTTTTCATCACCTGCAGACCGTTTTACTCTCCACGTGAATTCACTTCTTTTATATTGGCTAGAGTTTACATCCCCCCACAAGCTGACGTGAAAGTGGCTCAACGTCAACCTCGAGAGTGAACACGTATTCCTCAGTTCTTGTCCTTGGGGACTTTAACAGGGGCAACTTAACTCACAAACTGCCTAAATATAAACAGTTAATCAAATGCCCGACCAGGGAGGAGAAGATTTTGGATCACTGTTACAGCACCATCAGCAGAGCTTATCATGCAGTTCTCCGCGCGGCTCTGGGACTATCTGACCACGCTCTTATTCATCTGATCCCGGCATTCAGGCAGAAACTAAAACTTTCTAAACCTGCTGTGCGGACATCTAAGAATTGGAGCAGCAGAGAAGCAGTGGAGGAGCTGCGTGACTGCCTTGACACCACAGACTGGGAGATTTTTAGGACTGTGTTAGCAGGTGATGCGGTGCGGTGGACCCAAGTAACTAGAACTAAAGAAACACTAAACTCAAACTAGGACAACGGGGTAAACAACTAGAATAGCGGAACAGACGGGCAGACAAGGTACTCACGGACAGACAGGGAGAATCTCTGACAAGGACATGGGGAAACACACAGGCTATACATAACAAACAGGGGACAGAACACACAGGTTAAACGAATACTGCTAGATTAGGAGGGCACTGGCCCCGTAGCGCCAGAGGAGATCGCCAGAGTCACCAGACAGCAACCTCAGGTGTGACAGTACCCCCCCCCGACGAACGGCACCAGCCGTTACTTGGGTGCCCCAGGATGCAGGCGGCGGAAGTCAGTAATCAAGGTGGGGTCCAGTATACTCCACCGGGGCACCCAAGTCTGTTCTTCCGGACCATACCCCTCCCAATCTACCAGGTACTGCAGACCCCTCCCCACCCTTCTACACCCCAAAATACAGTCTACTGTGTACGCCGGCTGTCCTCCGACGAGGCGAGGTGGGTGAGCAGGGTGGGGAGGGGGGGCCAGGGGGCAGGAGATAACGGGCTTGAGGAGGGAGACATAGCCCGTACCGCCAGATGAGGGCGCCAGAGTCACCAGACAGCAACCTCAGGCGTGACAGGACTGCTTCCAACAGCCTGGACGAATACACAGAGTCTGTGACATCATACATCAGCATTCCAACACGCACCAGGGTGAGTTACAACAATGACAAGCCATGGTTCACAGCATGACTCAAACAGCTTCGTTTGGAGAAGGAGAGGGCTTTGGAGAAGGAGAGGACACAAGGAAAGGTTTAGACTGGCTAAGTACACGTTTGGCAAGGAGATTAAGGAGGCCAGACGACAGTACTCAAAGAAGCTAGAACAACAGTTTGCAGCCAACGACTCCTTGTCAGTCTGGAAAGGCCTTCGAGTGATCACAGACTGCAAAACCAAATCCCCCCACTCTATGGATGACCTCAGACTTGCAAATGACCTGAATGACTTCTACTGTAGATTTGACAGACAATGGAGCAGCCCTGACTCTGACCCACAAAACCAACCCTCCCCCACAGCTATCACACCTCTTCTTCCCAGCCTGGACAGAGACACTAACCTCTACAGCCCCCTCCCCCCCGTCGCACCTCTCTCCATGCAGGAGAGAGACGTCAACAAACTGTTAAAGAAACAGAACCCCCGCAAGGCAGCTGGACCAGATGCTGTCTCCCCCTCCACACTGAAGCACTGTGCAGACTGTCACGCCTGAGGTTGCTGTCTGGTGACTCTGGCGCCCCCCTCTGGCTATACGGGTCAGTGCCTCCCAATCTACCTTGAATCATACCACCTGTGTGTTCTGTCCCCTGTTTGTATAACTAGCCTGTGTGTTCCCCATGTCTTCGTCCGAGATTCTCCCTGTCTGTCTGCCTGTATCGCTAACCCCTGTGATTCCCGTTCGACTTATTATACCACTTGTTAAGTGTGTACATTATTTAAACGGAGCTTGTTTTCTCCACCCTTGTTTTACCGTTTGGTCCCCGTGTTTGTTTGTTCCCCACTCCCTACCGTTGCTATATTAAAACCCCCGCTTTAACAAGACTGAACGCTGTTGTCTGAGTATCTCTCCGCACTTGGGTCCACCACACTACCACCCACCCTAACAGCAGACCAGCTGTCTCCAGTGTTTACGGACATCTTTAACACTTCACTGGTTGAATGCATGATACCTGCCTGCTTCAAAACATCCACCATCATCCCAGTTCCCAAAAAGCAGAGGATCACAGGCCTTAATGACTACAGACCAGTCGCCCTGACCTCTGTGGTAATGAAGACCTTTGAGCGCCTCGTGCTCACCCACCTCAAGGCCATCACCAACCCCCTCCCACCACAGTTTGCCTATAGAGCCAACAGGTCTGTAGACGACGCAGTCAACATGGGACTTCACTTCATCCTCCAGCACCTAGACTCCCCCGGCACCTACGCCAGGATCCTGTTTGTGGACTTCAGCTCTGCATTTAACACTATCGCCCCAGCTCTCCTCCAGGACAAGCTATCCCAGCTGAGCGTGCCTGAGCCCACCTGCAGGTGGATCACTGACTTTCTGACAGACAGGAAGCAGCAGGTACGGCTGGGCAAGCTTGTCTTGGAGCCCCAGACCATCAGCACCCGAGCCCCACAAGGCTGTGTGCTCTCTCCTCTACTCTTCTCCCTCTACACCAACAGCTGCACCTCTAGCCAAACTTCTGAAGTTCGCGTATGACACAACCCTCATTGGATTAATCTCCAATGGTGATGAGGCCGCCTACAGAGAGGAAGTTGACAGCCTGGCTTCCTGGTGCAGCCAGAACTACTTGGAGCTGAACGCCCTAAAAACTGTAGAGATGGTAGTAGACTTCAGGGGAAGCCCAGCCCCAACCGCCCCCCTCAACATGTGTTTCACGTGACCGTACCTGTTTTCTGTTAGTGGCATTTTGGTTAATAAATGGAGAGCACGCTCCTAAGTTAGCTCTGGCTTCAGTCTCCGTTATTAAAACCTAACATTGGCGATGAGAGATGGCTGATTGCTCCTTACCACCACCCTCCCCCTTCCTAGCCCTACCGGGAGAACCACCGGTGCCGTGGCCTCGCTGGATTTCCTCGTTCGAAACATATATTCTAGCTGCCGGCTTAGAGGATGTTTCGGCAGTGAGGAAACGTGCACTCTTGCTGCACTGCCTAGGAGCGGAGGGACAGCGCGTGTTTGGAACTCTCGCTCTGCAACAACTTACACAAATGCAGTGGAGCTACTAAAAGCACATTTCGCAGCTCCACAAAGTGCTCTGCTCCGTCGCGTCATATTCCGACGGAGGCACCAACGGTCGGGTGAGTCAGTGACGCAGTTCGTGGCTGATTTACGAGGTTTAGCTAGCTTGTGCAAGTTCGGGGCCTTACAGGACGAAATGATAAGGGACCACCTGATACTGCACACGAACTGTGACAAAATAAGGGAAAGACTGCTACTGGAAAATGATGATTTAACATTAGCAGCAGCTCTACACCTTGCAGTTCAGGTTGAATCTGCTCTGGAATGTGCAGCTAGTTTATCCACCTCTTCCAACTCTCTAGCACTGGCCAAGGCAGCGGGCCCACTCGAGTCACGGGTGCCCCTCCTCCACGTGAGTGCAGACAGCAGCGAGGAGAACATATTACTAGCCTCTCAGTCACGTGACCGCCCCCACACCAGCCATGTGGGAATTGTGGCTCTTCTGCGCACAATTCAAGAGCTCAGATCTGTCCTGCCCGTGGTAAAACCTGCTCCAACTGCGGGAAACTCAACCACTTTCACAAAGTCTGTAGGTCTGCCCCAGCTAGAGCCTCCCAGCCACCTACCACAATCATCCACAATGTTAGCTCAGGACGAGCGCCATTTAAAACATGCTCGTTGATGGTTGGTGATGTTACTCTACCCCTCCTCCTAGACACTGGAGCCACGGTGTCCCTCCTGAACTTGGCGACTTACACACAGTTTTTCTCCCACGAGCCACTGGGGCAGCCCACCACCACCCTGCGTGGCTATGCCAACTCCAAGATTGACATCGTGGGCTCCGTTCAGCTGCCTGTGAAATACGGAGAGAAGACACTGCCACTCTTCAGGTTCAATATCGCACGCCACGGGACCAACCTCCTAGGCCTCGACGTTTTCAACAGCCTCGGTTTCACTCTGCTAGACACCGCTGGCTCAGAGATTCACACTGTTGCCATCCCCTGGCAGCAACAGTGGCCCATGCTGTTCAGCGGTGTGGGCTGCCTCAATGTTTTTGCCCACCAGCCCTTGTTAGACCCGCAGGTGACACCTGTCATCCAGCCCCTCCGCCGCTCTCCTCTGGCCCTCCGCGATGACATCTCCTCTGAGCTACAGAGCATGCTCGATGGCGACATCATCGAGTAGGTGAATGCATCGCCCTGGATCTCCAAAATTGTGGTGGCAAAGAAGAAGTCTGGGGGGCTGCGACTCTGCGTGGATCTAAGAGCGGTAAACAAGGCCATCATCCCAGACAAAAACTCTTTGCCAACGACAGAGGAGCTCACCGCCCAGTTCCACGGGTCCACCACTTTCTCCAAACTAGACCTCCGCTAGGGTTACCTCCAGGTGCCACTACACCCTGAGAGCCGCAACCTCACCGCGTTTATCACCCACAAAGGGGTCTTCCGTTCCAAACGCATGGCTTTTGGTTTAAGCTCTGCCCCCAGCTGCTTCCAAAAGATAATGGCCTCCATCTTCGCTGGGATCCCGGGTGTGGCCATCTACCTGGATGATATCGTGGTTCACGGGGCCACTGTCGAAAGCCACGACGAGCGCCTCCACAGCGTGTTCAGCGCACTGGCCAAGCACCACCTCACACTCAACGGCGAGAAGTGAGTTTGTGGGGTTCCGTCTCTCGGCTGATGGCATATACCCACTCCACTCGAACACAGAGGCCATCCATCGTGTCCCGGAGCCCACCTCTCAGTTGGCCTCCTTCCTGGGCATGACAGCGTTCTACCTACGTTTCCTGCCACAGTACTCGGCCACGACCGCGCCACTGCGACAGCTGCTGAAACATGGTGAGCCCTGGCTCTGGACGTCTGCCTGCTCAGACGCTATGCGCCTCCTAAAGTCCCAGCTCACCACACCACCGGTCCTGGCGCACTTCGACCCAGCCAGCCCCACCCTCGTCACATGTGACGCCTCCGCCACGGCCATCGGTGCTGTGAAGTCCCAGCTGCAAGGGGGTGTGGAGAGGCAGATCGCCTTTGCCTCACGGGCTCTCAGCCCCACGGAACAGAGGTACTCGGTGGGGGAGCGGGAAGCCCTAGCGTGCCTCTGGGCATGTGAGCGCTGGCACATGTACCTCTACAGACTCACATTCACACTGAGGACGGACCATCAGGCCCTCACCACACTCCTAGCCACGTCTGGCACCGGCCACAAACCACTCCATCTCCATCGTTGGGCCGACCGCCTGAAGCAGTACAACTTCCGCCTGCAGTTCACGCCGGGCCAGGACAACATGGTGGCTGACCTGCTGTCACGTGCAATCCCCAACCCACCCCCAGACCCACCCCCAGGCCGAGCACGACCTCGTCCAGCTCCTCCACACACCCCTCCAGGAGACAGTGTCACTGAGGGAGATCCAGGACGCCTCAGCTGACGACCCCACCCTCTCTACACTCTCAACCTACATCAGACAGGGCTGGCCGGCGAGGGTACCAGATGAGATGCTCCCCTACTCCAGGGTCAGGGACGAACTGTCATGTTGGAATGACACCTGCATTGCTCGCGGGCTCTGCACTGTGGTCCCGAGTGCCCTTCGGGCGCGTGTCCTTGCTATGGCGCACGAGGGCCACTTGGGCATAGTCAAGCTCAAACAGCGGTGTTGCGACGTGGTGTGGTGGCCAGGCATCGATAGGGAAATCGAGACCCTGGTCAAGGACTGCATTGCTTGCCTTCTTAGCGGTAAGACCAGGGCCCCAGCCCCACCCCCGCCCATGCAACCGCTGGACTGGCCGTCCCAACCCTGGGAGCACCTACAACTTGACTGCGGCGAGCTCCATGGAGTACCGCATCACCAGCGGTTCCTCGTCGTTGTCTACGATCTCCACTCTAAGTGGCCAGAGGTAGCGCCCGTGGGCTCGGTCACAGCCAAGGTGTTGATTGACTGTAACAGGGTCCTAGACACAGGGGCGGACTCAGTAGGTATTTTAAGGGTAATTCCCGTTTATTAACACTTTTTTCATTCGTGGTTCTGGTCGACTTTTCAGTCCTCCAATCCCTCGTCGACCTCTCAGTCGATGCTCTCCAGCCCTTACTGAAAGCAGAGGCACACACATCTTAAACCATTCGTTAACGAGGCTTCATTCGCAACAGGTGTGCGACAAAGCCTCGCTTCCGCACCTTGGCAACGGTCCTGTAGCACCCTCTACAGGCCAAACGCTGCATGTCCCCCCACATACCCCCGACGGCCGACAGCCTACTCCCCCCACCCCCTGTACGGGAGAGGAAGTCTGCCACGACCATCTGCACCCCCGGTCTGTGCACGACCGAAAAGTTGAAGGGCTGCAACGCGAGATACCACCGGGTGATCCTCGCGTTCACACCCTTCATGCGGTGGAGCCACTGGAGGGGAGCATGGTCGGAATAGAGGGTGAAAGCGCGACCCAGCAGGTAGTAGTGGAGGGCGCCGACCGCCCACTTGATAGCAAGGCACTCCTTCTCCACCGTGCTGTACCGGCCCTCCCTCTCCGACAGTTTGCGGCTCAGGTACAGCACCGGCCGGTCAGCCCCCTCCACCCGCTGGGTCAGCACTGCTCCCAGGCCTCTATCCGACGCGTCCGTCTGTAGGGAGAAAGGGAGGTTAAACTCAGGCGCATACAGGACCGTTTGTGTACCGGCAACCTATAGGGTTGAACCCGGCTCCGTTTAACCCGGCTGCGTTTCTATATGGTGGTCGATAAGCGTAGTCCGACCGGGCAGGGGAGAGAACACGTCAGCGAACCTAGCTTGCAAATCTGCAACGTCCGTGGCCTGGCTAGCAGAGAGATGGTTATCAATACCGACCGGAGTGCTAATTTTTGATTTTGGGACTTCCGGTCCGAACTCATCTCTCTCTGGAATTATTGTAGCCAGAGCAACAGTGACCACGTCGTTCCATTTTTTAAGGAGATTTATGTGATACACCTGCAAGCTATCCCCCCGGTCCAAGCGGACTACCTCATAATCCACGTACCCCATGCGACGTGTGACCACAAACGGCCCTTGCCACTTCGCGAGAAAAACCCTTCCTCCCAATTTTCTTTACGAAGGTCTAGGACACCGCGGGGCTTACGCCCGTAGAGTAATTCAAACGGGGAAAACCCGGTGGAAGCTTGGGGAACTTCCCGTACCGCAAACAGCAGGGGATCTAGCCATTTATGCCAATTCCGACTATCCTCGTGCACAAACTTCCGGATCATTGATTTCAAGGTCCGATTGAACCACTCACAAAGGCCATCCGTGGCCGGGTGGTAAACACTGGTTCGAATCGCCTTGATGTTCAACAACCCGTACAGTTCCTTGAGGGTGCATGACATAAAATTGGTGCCCTGGTCGGTGAGAATCTCTTTCGGGATTCCCACGCTGGGGGTGATTACTTGAAACAATGCCTGCGCTACAATCAGAAATATTGCGCAGCGGTATTGCCTCGGGGTATCGAGTTGCGTAATCTATCAAGACCAACACAAATCGATACCCCTGTGTACACCGATCAAATGGCCTGATAATATCCATGGCAATGCGGTCGAATGGGTTCTCGACCAATGGTAAGGGCCGCAACGGGGCCCGGGGAATGGCTGGGGGATTTACCAATTGACATTCGCGACAGGAAGCGCACCACCTACGCACCTCTGCCCGAATTCCCGGCCAATAAAATCGAGCCATTATACGGTTCAGTGTCTTATCATAACCTAAATGGCCCGCCATGGGGTTGAAATGAGCCGCCTGGAAGACTATTTCCCGGCGGCTACGGGGAACCAACAACTGGGTTACTTCCTCCTGACTATGCGAGTCACGACTCACTCGGTATAACCTGTCGCTGATGATCGCAAAATAGGGGTGGGCGCGCACTGTGTCTGGCCGTACCAAAGTACCATCAATCGCTATCACTTGGTCATAGGCCGATCTTAGGGTCTCGTCACGAGACTGCTCGAGGGGGAAGTCACCTAGCAGCGGATAGTTCGGCGGGGAAATCTCGGGTTGAGACCCCCCCACTGGCTCCGGCTCCTCGGCAGTGTCGCGAGGCGCCGCCTCAGCACAGAGCACATTACATGCCTCACACCTCCCTCTCTGTCGTGGACACACCCCGGTAGCCCGCTTTACCGCTTGAGGAAAATAGCATTCTATTCGCACAGCATTCTACAACCCGGCTGCGAATGGGGGGGTGGAACGGCTGAACCAGTCATTGAAAAATGGCATCAGGGCCCATCTGGCACAAGGGTGCACACTCACCACCAGCCTCCTCCAAACGCTGCTGCATTACCGGGCCACCCGACACGCCACCACAGGAATCTCCCCAGCCTCCCTTATGCTGGGGCGGGAGCTTCAGCTGCCTCTGGATAGACTCCGCCCTACAGCAGCTTGGGCCCCAGCCCACCCGGTTCGAGCCGCCGTCGACACACGCCAGCATCGGATGAAGGACCGTTTCGACAGGGCCCGACGTGCTAAGCCACCTGCCATCGCTGTCTTGGACTGGGTCAGGATTCGTCGACCTCATCGTGACAACAAGCTCCAGTCGTTTTGTTCGGACCCGGTCCAGGTGAGCCAACAGCTTGGCCCGGCTTCATTCAGGCTCGCCGACGGCACACGCTGGCATGCTAGCCGCCTGGGCAAGGTACACGCCCCCCCGAGCCCAGACCTGGTGGTGCCCGCTGCTAGTGTTCTGCCGGCTGCATGGTTAGAGGCTGCACCAATCCCAGCTCCTCCGGCCCAAACAAAACAATGCATTGACAGTGTAATTTATAATTTATAAAAATTATTCTAATTTATAGTGTACATGCCCCACAACCATTTCACAGCCTCTAGCGTCATTGCCATTTGGTCTCACACAACCTACAAGATGTATGGTATCAGAATTCAAATAAAAGAATTCTGATTCTGAACAGGAAGCATTTTACTGTGGTGAACATTGATTGGCTTTCATTTAAAGACAATCAAATACTTTCAAATACAAACCAAGATGGTCCTCATCTGCAAACAGATGACTTCAACAGCACAGGCACCCCCCCCATACACCCACCACCCACCCACAGTAACTAGGATACTAGTAGAATTAAGAAACATGAGTGAAGTCAGAGGAAAAGGTACAAGTGGAGGGTGAGAACTGAATCAAGTTTTGAGCAGGGTTCAGGTTTGGGGAGTATGAGGCATGAGGAGTTTAGGAAAAGATCAGGTTTAGGTTTAGGATGAGGTTAGGTTTAGGATAGGTGTCAAGACTTGAACAGAGGGCAGAGATAGATATTACCTTTGATTACCTGAATCCAAAGTTGAAGCGGTCCATCAAATAGGGGGTGGTATTATGACTTTTATAAATGTAACAAAAAGGAAATTAAATGAAATAAGGAAATTAAAAATGATGCTGAAATAGCCAAATGCAAATTAATAAATAATAAAAACGAATTAATACATTTGACATATTTGACTCTAAAAATTATGTCACACTGTACATGCTCAGACAGACACATTATGGTAATATATAAATAAAATGTAAAAAACAAGATAAACCAAAAGCTTATAGCGTAAAGAAGAAGCAGTACTGTATGGCACTAAAGCACATCAATGACAGTGTAGATAAAACAAATGAACTGTCATGATGTAAGGGAGTGTTGCAACGCTCTGTCTTTCATGCTGTTGCAGTGTGATGTTGTCATGGGAGCGGCCGATTCTTATTTCAAAATGAATTCAAATTGGATTTCATCTGTTTTTGCACTGTAAACCAGACAGCATGTAGTGTGTGTGTGTGTGTACTACTTAAATGTCTCCACATTAGTCTCCACAATTCCTCATATTACATAATATCATTTCCATTTGGACTTTAATACTGTAATGTGTTGATGTGTTATTACAGTAATTATAGCAGCATTGATTATTTATGAATTATCCCGTTCCCAGAGCAGCGTTCGGAGATCCATCTTTGCCAGCGATCTCTTCTCAACATGCACAGCCACACTATGTCACCATGACTGACATTGCACCTGACCCCTCAGGGAATGAGCCAATAGCAACCCATAAATCAGACTGATCAGCAGGGAGGGGCCGGGTGTTCCATTCAGGACGGGGTCTGGTTCAGGGTCAGTGTGTGTGTGTGTGTGTGTGTGTTGACTACTGCAACGCATTCTTGGCCGGTCTCCCCGCCTCCACCATCAGGCCTCTGCAGCTCATCCAGAACGCCGCCGCCCGTCTGGTGTTCAATCTCCCCAAATTCTCCCATGTCACTCTCCTCCTCCGCACCCTCCACTGGCTCCCGGTAGCAGCTTGCATCAGATTCAAGACCCTGGTGCTCGCCTACCGGGCGGCAAAGGGAACAGCCCCTCCCTACTTGCAAGCAATGGTCAGCCCCCAAACCCCTGCCCGATCACTCTGCTCTTCCACCTCGGCTGGCCGCCTGACACCGCTGCCTGGATGCAGCAGCCGCACTACTCGGTCACGGCTTTTCACTGTCCTGGCGCCCTGCTGGTGGAATGAGCTTCCCACTGCTGTCATGACTGCAGAGTCACTACCAATCTTCCACCGTAGATTGAAGACCCATCTCTTCAGGCTACATCTTAACAGTCCCTCCTAAAGACCTCTTCACCCCCACTACCCCCCTGTACAAGTTTCTCTCCTGTTAATAAAAAAATAAAGAAAATAAAACTTCTGGCATTGTGACTGCCAATGGCCCCTGGTCTGAGCATTGATTACTTTATCTTATGATGACTGATGGATAGATGATTCACTTACTTAAACAAATGTATTTGTTGTAAGTCGCTTTGGATAAAGGCGTCTGCTAAATGCCATAAATATAAAATGTAAATGTGTGTGTGTGAGTGTGACACATTGCTTACCAATAAATAATAAAAACCAGAATAAGGCAATTATGAAGTAATAATTTATTAGCCTGGTCCCCAGTTTCTGTTTGTGGTTTAGCCAGCTCTTATGACGAGTCATGTCGCTATGGCATGACAATGATAGCCAGAGCTGGACCGGGCAAATAGAGATCTGGACCAGGCTAATAATTATGAATATAACTTATAATGATACAGCAAGTGAGGTACTGGAATGTGAAATAAACTATTAGAGAAAGAGTTGAATAGCTGCAGCCTATCTGGCACAAGTTCACAGTCACAGTCTTAATAATATGCAAGTCTCCAATTAATTATTGGCTGTTTATTATGCGTGATCTCAAGTGTTCAATTACCAGATTTTGGCCTTAGCACTTAGCTCGTCAAACAGAATTACTTACTGGAAAGCATGAGTCATAAGACAAATGTGTGGGGATGTTTGGGAATATGGCGAGGGATGATGACATCATTTTTGGAATTAGGAGAAAAAATCACATGGTCCATTTGGGAATAAAGATTTGTTTTCTTTCTTTCTTGTGTTTTTTTTATTTTTTATTTTATTTTTACAATTTGCCGTTTTAATGAAATAGAATACCACAGGGCTTAGAATTTGAGAAACAAATAAGAGAATGAATTGAATTCCACCGATTTTACCACAATATAACGACAATCATTATTTTTTTTCTTATTTTTTGTGAACGCACATGATGCGCCAGTGTGACGCACATGATGCTAGATCTGCCACATGCACCTGCCATGACAGCCATGTAATAAGATTGTCACCCTAGAATCATGTGTCAGAACATGCAATATGAATGCCACAGCAGAATCACAAGTCATGTAGTCATGACATATAGTTTTGAGACATAACAAAATGAAATGAAATACAGTAGCTGTAAAGGGATGTCCTAAAAAAGCAAATATAAACCCCAAATAATTTAACATCATAAGATAATCAATAAAGAGTATGTGATCTAATAAATGCCTATGGTGAATGTCCACCTTGTTGGATGGGCATCCCTGTGTGAACCACACCCCAGCCTGCCATGGGTTGACAGAGGGATGTGTAACAGCAGCAGCACCCTCCCCCGCGTCACACCACACCACACCGCTGCTTCTAGTCCTTATCTAAAGCAAACCGACTGTTACTATCTCTTACTACAGATAGTAATGTCTCTCAGAGGGTCAACCAGACACCTAAAACCAGACATGGTAAAACAATTTTTGTTATTTTTTATGAATAAATAAATAATAATAATACCATAAGCCTTGCAATTACACATATTTCTCCTTATAATTATAATATAATATAAAATAATAATATAATATAAAATAATAATAATCTCCTCACAATTCAATTATATGAATGTGTATGTGTGTGTGTGTGATCATTGTAGTGGACAGGAGCACCTCTCAGACAGAATGACAGACTAGAGAGAGCAGAGCAGAGTAGAGCTGCAGTCTGAATCACCCCCCATTCTCCCTGAGCTGAGCGAGCTGCAACCCATTCACACAGTGAACACTCAGCACTACACCCTCCCTCCCTCCCCCTCCCCCTCCCCCTCTCTCTCTCTCTCTCTCTATGAGAGGAGGGCTCAGTGGAAGGGACAGCCACAGTCCCTGCCTAGCTACCTATTCCCCTGACAGTGAATTGATGAGCACGGTTGAACCATTGTTTTCGATAGCCGAATAATAGATGTTTTGCCAGGGCTAATAAACAAGCCATATGCCGGCTTTCACAATCATTACGCCTCCTCTGACAGGGTGTTGGTGCTCAGTGTGTGCACGCTGGAGGTGGTAGCCACTGCTTCTCTCTGGGTGTATCAGGCTCAGTGCTGTTTTAACAGCAGAGCCATCGCTCTCTTGTCTGACCATGTATTTACAGTACATGCTCTCTGTTCATCCATCTAAAAAAAACAAAAAAAAACATCAGTCATCCAGCACCCCCCTGTTCCTCAAAAGCAGAAGCGGAGGTGTGAGATGCTCCCCTGTGGGTGATCAATATGAGGCAGCAGATAGAAGAGAGCCGTGCGGAGAGAGAGAGAGAGACAGGCAGGGCTTTAATGCAGTAGAAAAGCTCTGTGTGAGAAGAGACCGGAGAGCCTCACCCCAGTGTTTCAATGTGCCTTGCTGCCTAGCATGCTGAGCCTAGCCTGGGCTTCAATGACTCATCCACCCTGGCATTTAAGCAGCTATAGGGTGTTGCAACATGGAATCCAATGCTTTATGGAGCAGATAGAAAAATCATGATCAGACTGAATAACTGGGGCTGGAGATCATACTGATCATACTAGCATTGTGTAGAATCTCCTCTACAAGTATGCCCCTGTGGATGGCTACCTAAAACAGGGTATTCTGTCACACACCTCAAAGACCCACACCTGAGGTCTACCAATGCCTATGTTCCCAGAGAAAGAGACTATCTATTGATGAGGAAACAGGCCATTATTGCTAGTGACATGGACACAAAAACAGGTGTACTGTGCACGTCCTAGTGCCCTGCGTGGTGATAATGTTATATAATATATAATAACCCCAGGAGCTAATATGATTTTCCCTTTAAGGTCCCTTAATGTATTCCTTGTGTAGTTCCCAGGAAGCTACAACCATGCTATCGCCAGAGGAGTCCCGTCTGTCCTTACCCCACCTTTTTTTTCGTGAGGAAAAACTTGCATCGCTATTATCTCCTGTGTTTATATATATATATATGTGCATAAAGATAACACAAATATAAGATTTTCAGGCAGCAATTAGGGCATCAATTAAGAGCGGCCTTAAAATAATTTAGGCAGTATCTTCCTGGTAGATACATAGTAAGATAATGTCTCTCAGCAGCCCTCTACAGTGGGGAGGCATTCAAGTCTAGATGTATGCACTGATTACAATACAAACCCATCAAGGGCTATCACAGCACAAGCCAGCAAACAGGTACAAGTGTATATCAATAGGCTTTCTGCTTTTTTAAAGTAATGGATCGATCGCTGAAAAGCCCTTCTCGGGCATCATACAGTCTCCTCTTTCAGATATGACAATGTGAGGTTTGAAAGCATGGTGGCTGGCTACGCTCATTCATACTTAACTACATTAACAAGGCGTGTCAAGGCATGTCACGGGGAAAGGAAGAGTCACAGGGAACGGCAAAGTCTAGGAAATCAAACCAACACATTCCTCTAATCTCTTCGTAAGTACAGCAATTACTCTGAAAAGTTAACGATTTTAGTAGTTACATTTTTTGAAAATGATAGATAAGAATAAATAATTTCTTAAAGCAGTTACCGGTTTTGTTCTTCTTATACAGCACAGCATAGTTTCCTTTCCTCTCCTTTCTTTTCCCCTTCGTTCCTTTTTTTCTCTCCTTTCACTTCTCCCTCTCTCCCGCACACACTTGCAGGCTGTATCAACAGCTGAACCGCCTAATGCTTTTACTCATAACAATTTGCACACACACTCACAGTCTGCCTGCTCTCATCTCTCTCTCTGACTCCCTGCCTAACAATGACAACAAGCCCAGCCTTTAAACCCCTCCCCTCCCTTTCCTTCCCCTCACACCGACATCCCCCTCCTCCTTCTCTCTGTTTCGAACCCTGTGCACCCCCCCAACTCTCCCCCTCTACAGGAGAGCGGTTTGCAGGCTGGCTCTGGCGTAAGCTACAACCCCACCTTACATTGCTCCATGTGTGATGATTGAATACATGGCTTTTCCTTTTCTTTTCTTTTTTCTCCCCACCCACCCACCCACCCACCCACATGGACGGTGGCCCCCGTTGAACAGCTGGTATATGAAATAGGGTATTTTCCTGCTTAAATACACACACACTGTTCACACACACACTGCTGCCAGGGAGGGAGGATAGTGTGAAAGAGAGTGATGAACGCCTCAATGCTCTGTTCACATGGAAACGGCAACAGATACATAGACTCTCAGTGGAGGAGGAGGTGGAGACCAGGGTGGGGTGTGGCTGTTTGTCTTTTTTCCATGCCCACATTTGCACAGAATCCGCTGTGATGACCAAGCACAATACGCACACACACTGCCCACCCCCCCCCACTGACCACAGAGAGAGGGCAGATGCCAGACAGACACACAATGAACAATCAAGAAAGAATCCAGGGAGGCTGTGTGTGTGTGTGTGTGTGTGCCATAGAAATAGAATTCCTCCCACTAGAGAATGTTGACTTGGATTGCAAATTCTCCATTCTATTCATTTTAACTCTACGCTCTTCTCGTTTGCTAGGATTATTCCAATCGTTATCGTATACTATTGAGTCATAGCCCCTCCAGCACTGTGGCCTGCCAGCCTAGTCAAATCTATTATTTGGACAGTAATTTGGTTACACTCAATATCATAAACCAGCAGTCGCTCTGTTTCATATTAATGGCCGAATCAAATACTAAAGACTGTTGACATGGTAGTTCAAACGAGGTAGAAATTATAATTATTTCACTATCTTGTAAATAATGGAGACGTGAATGAAGACTAGATTAAATTTTGTCGGAAGAAATAAGAGAAGCTGCTAGTGAATTGAGAGGGAAAAATGTTCCAAGGCAGATAGCTTGTATTTTATTGAGACACATGACTATAGAAGAACGTAGCTGAGAGAGGGGAGGCTGGTGGAGGTAGACATCAGAGGATGGGCTCATTGGAATGGAATGAGGAATGGTGTTACAATGAGTCCCATCCTCCGATTTCTGCCTCCACCAGCCTCCCCTGTGTTACGGTTCCCCCTCCTAACCAGCCCTCTGGCACCACCTTGAGGCCCCGGCGATCATCGCTGGAGCGTCCACCTCCCAGTCGACAGCGCAACTGTTTCCTATCACCCATCAGCACACCTGCAACCCATCTGCAATCACCGCCCTATAAGAACCCTGCCCGATCTTCACTCCAGTGCCAGATCGTACTGTGTCCCACGGTAACTCTTTGAGTGTCAAATACGCTTCCAGCCATTTCTTGTTTCCAGTGTTTGTTTTGTGTTTCACTGTGATCCCCTAGAACCCTCGTCTTCCTCAGATTCCCCCTCGTCTACCTTCCACGGACCTATCCCATTCCTGTCTGACTACCCGCCTGCCTGCCGAACCCTGGACCGACTCTGGACTACTCTCATTTGGATTATCCTTCTCTCCCCTACCCTTTTCCTTTTTATTATTAAATACGCCTTCGGGCTTCATCTACCCTCTCTGTGTGCCGTTGTTTGGTTCCTCAGACCTTCTGTGTAACACCCTGCTGTGTGAGCTATGGGATCATCACTGGAGATGTCAAATCACAGCAGGGGGGGGAATAGGAACTCGAGATCATTGCGTCATCGAGTTAGGATTCCACCCCGAGAATGCTCTCAGAGTTCTCAAGTCTAGGGATTTCAATACAATTGCAGCTGTAGTTTTAGTAAACTAAAATGGACAAACCAACTAATTCAACTAATGAACAGGGAAATTCAATATATTTTATTTGGGCATGATTACAACAATATCATTTGAACATAAACTATTTAACATAACAACTGTACAACACAGTCAGATTCCAACATATATTATATAAAACAACCACGATCACAAAGAGTAAAAATGGAAGTAAATTCAAAAAACATCAGAAACCATAAGTCATAGTTTGATCCTCTGCTAAATGAAGTCATTATTTTTAAAGTGTTCACATGCAACACTACTTGTCCAAATACTTTCATCAAAATATTCACAGTAAAATGTTGGTTACTGGTTGTTTTTTCTTTTTGAAACAAAATAATTTTGTCTAATAGAATCATGTGTTTTGAAACTTAACCAATATTTTGTCAACATTTTAATGCCAAAACATTTTTAAACAAAAAGGCACACAAAAGCTGTATATAAACATTTAGAAATGTCTTGAAGTTTTTAATAACGCATTCAATAACTTAGTCATCATCCATACTCCTTCACAAAAGAAATCAAAACTGACAGATCAATAATAAACAAATAAGAAATCGTAGTATAGGAAGAAGTGAAAGTAGGGAGTGTGGCCTACAGTGCACACATATGGCCATGTCAGCATGGGTTCAAATCTGGCCCATGCCCTTCTGACATTGCCCTGGCCGCTCCCTTGACCATCCTCACCCAGTCCAGCCGCCCTCAATTCGCTTGGTCCCCCGAGGCAGAGAACGCCTTCGCCACACTCAAGCGGCGCTTCACCTCCGCCCCGGTCCTTGGGCATCCGGATCCTGCCCGGCCCTTTGTGGTGGAGGTGGATGCCTCCGACACTGCAGTGGGGGCGGTGCTCTCCCAGCGGTGCCTTACGGACGGGAAGGTCCATCCCTGTGCCTTCTTCTCTCGTCGGCTGTCCCCAGCAGAGCGGAACTACGACGTGGGCAACCGTGAGCTGCTGGCGGTTAAGCTGGCGTTGGAGGAGTGGAGGCACTGGCTGGAGGGCGCCGTCCAGCCGTTTGAAGTGTGGACGGACCATAAGAATCTGGAGTATATCCGGGGGGCCAAGCGGAACTCCTGTCAGGCGAGGTGGGCGCTGTTCTTCACCAGGTTCACCTTCACCATCTCTTATCGTCCAGGGGCGAAGAACATCAAACCGGACGCCCTATCCCGTCAGTTCGACCCGGTGGACCTGGTGGAGACCCCCGACTCCATCATTCCGGAGGCGCTCATCCTCGCCCCTGTGTCCTGGGACATAGAGCGGGTAGTCAGGGCGGCCCTGGGGCGGGAGCCCGACCCCGGGGGGGGGAGACTCTACGTCCCCAAGGCTGCACGCGCACGGCTGCTCCTCTGGGCGCACGCGTCCTCCCTCACGGGTCACCCAGGGGCCGCCAGGACCTTGGAATTCATCCGGAGGAGCTTCTGGTGGCCCACAGCAGAGGGGGATACGTGCGCCTTTGTGGCAGAGTGTGCGGTGTGCGCACGCAGCAAGAGCCCCCGTTTGGCCCCGGCAGGTCTCCTCCGGCCCCTTCCCATTCCCAAGCGCCCCTGGTACCACATTTCTCTGGATTTTATATCGGGCCTTCCCCCCTCCGACGGGTTCACCACTATCCTGGTGGTGGTGGACCGGTTTTCTAAGGCGGCCCACTTCATCCCCCTTCCCAAGCTGCCCTCGGCCCAGGAGACCACGGACCTGATGGTGCAGCACGTCTTCAGGATCCACGGTCTCCCCCAGGATGTCGTGTTGGATCGGGGTCCCCAGTTTGCCTCCAGGTTCTGGAAGGCGTTCGCCACCAGCCTCGGCGCCTCCAACCAGGACCTGGAGGGCGTGCTGAGGTGCTACGTCTCCGGGAACCCTGCGACCTGGAGCCGGCGATTGGCCTGGGCCGAGTACGCCCACAACACCCTCCTCTGCTCCTCCACCGGCTACCAACCCCCCTTGTTCCCTGAGCAAGAGGAGGAAGCAGAGGTGCCTTCGGTCCAGTCCCAAGTCAGTCGGTGTCGCAGGACCTGGAGACGGGTGCGGGCGGCGCTCAAAAGGGCTTCGGCCAAGTCCCAGCTCCAGGCCAACCGCAAGCGTCGCCCGGCCCCGGTCTTCCGCCCGGGCCAGAAGGTGTGGCTCTCGACCCGGGACCTTCCCCTCCGGGTCGAGTCCCGGAAGCTTTCCCCCCCTTCGTGGGCCCCTTTCAGGTAATTAGGCGGATGAACCGGGTCGCCTACAAGCTGCGACTCCCCCCCTCCATGTCTCCCTCCTCAAGCCTGTTATCTCTTGCCCCCTGGCCCCCCCTCCCCGCCCTGCTCCCCCACCTCGTCTCATCGGAGGACAGCCGGCGTACACTGTAGACAGGATTTTGGGGTGTAGACGGGAGGGGTCTGCAGTACCTGGTAGATTGGGAGGGGTATGGCCCAGAAGAACGGACTTTGGTGCCCCGGCAGAGTATACTGGACCCCACCTTGATTACTGACTTCCGCCGCCTGCATCCTGGGGCATCCAAGTAACGGCTGGTGCCGTTCGTCGGGGGGGGGGGGTACTGTCACACCTGAGGTTGCTGTCTGGTGACTCTGGCGCCCTCCTCTGACGATACGGGCCAGTGGCCTCCCAATCTACCCAGAATTGTTTCACCTGTGTGTTCTGTCCCCTGTTCGCTATATCTAGCCTGTGTGTTCCCCATGTCTTTGTCAGAGATTCTCCCTGTCTGTCCGTGAGTACTCTGTCTGCCCGTCTGTTCCGCATATTCTAGTTGTTTACCCCGTTGTTCGAGTTTAGTGTTTCTTTAGTTCTAGTTATTCCATTTATTAAGTGTGTACTTTTGTTTATGGAGCTGGTTTTCTCCACCCTTGTTTTACCCTTTTGTCCCAGTGTTTGTATGCCGTTCGCCAGTTTTATCATTAAAACCCCCTTTGAATTATACTTTACGCTGTCGTCTGAGTATCTCTCCGCACTTGAGTCCACCGCTGAAGCGTCTTGAGTCACCCGCTAACACACCTCCATGGTGCCGCAGTGCCTGTGTGGGCACCAGCCCAGTGAGGATGGCAGACTGCAGCGCCTCGGGCTTGTTTGAATGCAATAGGGAGTCATCTGTGTTTGACGCCTGTACCAGCACTGACTCTCTACTCTGGAAGTGAGTGTCTATCTGCCTTGGAATGAGACAGAGAGAGTGTGTGTGTATGTACAGTGGGGGAAATTATTATTTGATCCCCTGCTGATTTTGTTAGTTTGCCCGATTACAAAGAAATGAGCGGTCTATAATGTTTATGGTACTTTTATTTTAACAAATAGAGACAGAATATCAACAAAGAAGTCCAGAAAAAACACATTATATAAAGTTATAAATTCATTTGCATTTGATCGAAGGAAATAAGTATTTGATCCCCAAGCAAAACATGACTTAGTACTTGGTGGAGAAACCCTTGCTGGCAAGCACAGAAGTCAGACGTTTCTTATAGTTGGTCACCAGGTTTGCACACATCTCAGGAGGGATTTTGATCCACTCCTCTTTACAGATCCTCTCCAAATCCTGAAGGTTTCAAGGCTTTTGCTTGGCAACTCGAAGCTTCAGCTCCCTCCACAAATTTCCGATAGGATTAAGGTCTGGAGACTAGCTAGGCCACTCCATGACCTTAGTGTGCTTCTTCTTGAGCCACTCCTTTGTTGCCTTGGCTGTATGTTTTGGGTCATTGTCATGCTGGAAGACCCATCCACGACCCATCCTCAGTGCTCTGGCTGAGGGAAGGAGGTTCTCGTCCAAGATCTTATGGTACATGGCCCCGTCCATTGGCCCCTCAATGCAGTGAAGTCGTCCTGTACCCTTAGCAGAGTAACAACCCCAAAGCATAATGTTTCCACCTCCGTGTTTGACGGTGGGGATGGTGTTCTTGGGATTGTAGCATTCAGCATTTCTCTCCCTCCAAACACGAAGTCTAATTTATGCCAAAGAGTTCAATTTTGGTCTCATCTGACCACATCACCTTCTCCCAAGCCTTCTCTGAATCATTTAGGTGTTCATTGGCAAACTTCAGATGGGCCTGTACATGTGCCTTCTTGAGCAGGGGGACCTTGCGGGCACTGCAGGATTTCAATCCGTTACGATGTAGTGTGTTACCAATGGTTTTCTTGGTGACTGTGGTCCCAGCTGCCTTGAGATCATTACCAAGCTCCTCCCGTGTAGTGATCATCCTTACCCCACGAGGCAAGATCTTGCATGGAGCTCCAGGCCGAGGGCGATTGATGGTTATTTTGTATTTCTTCCATTTTCTAATAATTGCACCAACAGTTGTCTCCTTCTCACCAAGCTTCTTGCTGATGGTCTTGTAGCCCATTCCAGCCTTGTGCACGTCTACAACTCTCACCCTGATGTCCTTTGAATGTTCTTTGGTCTTGCCCATGGTGGTGGAGAGGTTGGAATGGAAGAGATTGATTCTATTGACAGGTGTCTTTTATACCCATAACAAGCAGAGATTAGGAGTACTTTTCCTAAAGTGACAGGACTAATCTGTGTGCCTCATGGGCATATAACCGGTCTGTATGAGCCAGAATTCTTGCTGGTTTGTAGGGGATCAAATACGTATTTCCTTCGATCAAATGCAAATGAATTTATAACTTTATATAATGTGTTTTTTCTGGACTTTTTTGTTGATATTCTGTCTCTATTTGTTAAAATAAAAGTACCATAAAAAATTATAGACCGCTCATTTCTTTGTAATCGGGCAAACTAACAAAATCATCAGGGGATCAAATAATTATTTCCCCCACTGTATGTGTATGTGTATGGGTGCATGCTTATGAAAGAAGTGTGATATAATTTACCTTATTGTGTGTGCGGGCTTGTGTGTCGACAATGCATGAACAGTGCAAGATTATTTACCATATTGAAAATGTTTGTTTGTGTGAACTTTGCATGCACGTTTGGGACAACTGTTGTTGTTAACCCTTGTTATTGTTTCCTTTCTCTTCATCTCCTAGCCTGGCCCCTGGAAGCCTAGATGGCGTCCCCAGACAGGAGCTGGAGCAGAGGCTGACCTCCAGTCTGATCATAGTGGAGGCCCTGGTTCAGCAGCTGTCCTCAGCCAGGGGCCCGACCCACCACCCTGGGGGCCCAGGACCCTCTGAGCTCAGGGACAAACTTGTTATGGTCCCTCCTCCTAACCAACCCTCTGGCACCACCTTGAGGCCCCAGCGATCATCACTGGAGCGTCCAACTCCCAATCGACAGCGCACCTGTTTCCTATCACCCATCAGCACACCTGCAACCCATCGGCAATCACCTCCCTACAAAAACCCTGTCTGAACTGCCAGAACGTACTGTGTCAACGGTAATCTTCTACGTAACCTGCAGACGCTTCAGCTAGTGATGGGCAAATGAAGCTTTTGTGAAGCACTGAACCACTTGAGCCAATTGTTTTGAAAATGGGTTCATTACTCGAAGCTTCAGTTACAGTGACCTCTCCTGGCGAAGTGCAAGGCTGCAGTCAAATTAGGCAGGCTAGTTGGTGGACAGGAGGCTTTTAATTACACGCACGCACAAACACACACACACACACACCTCAATGAGCAGTGTTGGAGAAACTACTTTACTTTTGTAGAAAAGATCTTTTGTTCTGAAGCATCTTTGCTTTGATCACCCTTGGATTTAAAGTATTGTAACGACCCTGTGTAAGGCCCGTTAGCAACTCCGCCAAGGGAGTTACCTCCCTTGGTGTTGTGGCTAGCGCGGCCGGTTTGTAAGCGAGAGATTGCGAGTTCGATACCTGCTTAAGGCAAGCTGCTCTACCCCGCCGTTCGCTACAGTATCTTTGCTTTGATGAAATTCTTTGATGCACACACACACTAAGACTGAATATCATGTTCTATTTACAAATAAAGATTGATGAATGTGTGTATTGTGTTATTGAGGAGAGAGTGCTGGGGAAAATATGGCATAGGTTGGGTGTGTTTGTGTAACTATGGCAGGGGGTGATTATGTGGGATGGGGAACACTCAAATATTACAAGAAGAACACTCAGAGAATACAAACGCAATACCAACAACTCAACAGCAACAATGCACCTACTACGACAATCCACAAATTGTGCATTGTTTAGAGTGGTTATAAAGTGTTGAGGCACTCAAATTCAAAACTGTCGCAACCTTTCACCTGTCAGAATCGAGACGAGGCAGTGCCAGTGAATCACCTGATTGGACCGCGAACCAGTCAGGTGATTCATTCAGGCAACGAAGCAGTTGCTGCTTCGGACGTCATATGTCACGTGATTTTTTTTGCACCAAAGCAAGCTTTGAAGCAGTGGTTCGATGGAATTGTTGTTCAGTGTTTGAAGCACGTATCGAAGCTTCAGTGTCGCACTGCCATCACTAGCTTTAGCCCTCGCAAGTATCCCTACGTGTTCCTTGTGTTTTGTTAACCTTGTTCTCCTGTGCCCCTCCAGAACCCTCCTCTCCCTCAGACTCCCTTGTTATCCCCTTCCACGGACCCTACCCCTACCGCTCTCTGCTACTGGATTCCCCCATTACCGAACCCTGGACCGGACCCCGACGACTCACTTGCATTATCCTTCTCTCCACTACCCCTCTCCCTATATGATTATTATTATTATTAATAAATACGCCTTCGGGCTATATAACCATCTCAGTGTGTGCCATCATTTAGTTCTTCAGACGTTTGCGAGTAACAACTGGTCAACTGGTTCATACTGAACTCAACCAGGTGAGACACACTTCAATTCCAACAATTTCATTCGTCCCCTTGGGGCACAGAGACTATAAATAGACAAGTACACAAGAGACAATGAACTGTTGTAGTGGAGATGAGATTTAAAACTGGACTGGTCCTTTTTCTACACACTATTTCAGGTCCAGTGGCTGGTATCTGTTTCCTATTCCTTAGCCAGTGAACTGTAATAGAAATTATGGTTTTGTTTTTTAAATTGAAGCATAGTATTCGTTTACCTTTGTTGGCTACCCACCAAAGTGGCTGGTAAGATTTACAGATTTACCCGACAATGCCAAAATCTACCCGGGGGGCAGGTGTTAATGTTTTGCCGTGATAATGTGTTTCTAATGTTGAAACGAGTGGGAACACTCTAGGTGAGGTGAGGCACTGGGACACTCTTGAAAGAGACTGGGAACAGGCTGACCACGGTCAGATGGTTGGGGAGTTGGAAGGAGGACGCAGGCAGAGAGAAGTCCAGTTTAGCCGCAATGGGCATTTATTGATAATTATTTTCTTTCAAGTACTCTTTCTTTAATGTTTCTGGAAATTGGTTACATTGCGTGTGTGTGCTGTAACAACAAAAGAGGCAAAAACATAGCTGTCAGAAATAAGAATACATAATCAGCACACTTTACATTCAGTGTCATAAGTTGAGTGTTGGCCCCAAATGGGCCTCCACACTAACATCTCACATTAGCAAATCACATAATTAATTAACTGTTCGAACAGCACAATACATCATTATAAAGTTACATAACTACCATGGCAGCATTAACATAAATTATTCCAAAGGATAAATCAATATACTGCAGATATGAATATTTACATATTTACATCACTACTTCCGGTTACCGGCATAGCGCTCACGTTATCACCGCTTGCTACACAAACGATACTTGCAGGCGCGAACTTCAAACCACATGCAGGTGTCGGATAATGTTGGATATACAGCCAAGTAGTGATGGCAGTTTGACACTGAAGCTTCGATACGTGCTTCAAACACTGACCAACAATTTTATCGAAGCACTGCTTCGAAGCTTGCTTTGGTGCGAAAAAAATCACGTGACATATGACGTCCGAAGCAGCAACTGCTTCGTTGCCTGAATGAATCACCTGACTGGTTCGCGGTCCAATCAGGTGATTCACTGGCACTGCCTCGTCTCGATTCTGACAGGTGAAAGGTTGCGACAGTTTTGAATTTGAGTGCCTCAACACTTTATAACCGCTCTAAACAATGCACAATTGTAGTAGGTGCGTTGTTGCTGTTGAGTTGTTGGTATTGCGTTTGTATTCTCTGAGTGTTCTTCTTGTAATCTTTGAGTGTTCCCCATCCCACATAATCACCCCCTGCCACAGTTACACAAACACACCCAACCTATGCCATATTTTCCCCAGCACTCTCTCCTCAATAACACAATACACACATTCATCAATCTTTATTTGTAAATAGAACATGATATTCAGTCTTAGTGTGTGTGTGCATCAAAGAATTTCATCAAAGCAAAGATGCTGTAGCGAACGGCGTGGTAGAGCAGCTTGCCTTAAGCGGGTATCGAACTCGCAATCTTTTGCTTACAAACCGGCCGCGCTAGCCACAACACCAAGAGCGGTAACTCCCTTGGCGGAATTGCTAACGGGCCTTTCACAGGGTCGTTACAATACTTTAAATCCAAGGTTGATCAAAGCAAAGATGCTTCAGAACAAAAGATCTTTTCTACAAAAGTAAAGTAGTTTCTCCAACACTGCTCATTGAGGTGCGTGCGTGCGTGCGTGTAATTAAAAGCCTCCTGTCCACCAACTAGCCTGCCTAATTTGACTGCAGCCTTGCACTTCGCCAGGAGAGGTCACTGTAACTGAAGCTTCGAGTAATGAACCCATTTTCGAAACAATTGGCACAAGTGGTTCAGTGCTTCACAAAAGCTTCATTTGCCCATCACTACAGCCAAGATCAAAGGCAGGAGGAGAGGGAAACCACACTCACGTTTCAAAGACGCACACAGGATAATTTCGCAGGCCAGGAGATAGGAGACATGTCGGGATCTCGGGCAAACGATCTGGATGCAAACGATGGCACCTCCCAGCCAGGTAGGTTATATTGCGGTTCTAATTAGCTGATTGTCATCAGGTGTTTGCGTTACGCGTGAGGTGTGGCGTGGTTGCATGAGTGCGTTCTGGGCAGGGACAGTTGAAGCAGCGCGATGACACAAGCCAGTTATTCGGGAAGTGAGTGGGGATTTTGTACAAATGTGTTACATTGTGTCCTGATGTCCACAGCTGAGAACAAGCAGGCGTCTCCTACAGCGGACCACACCCATGCTCTTAGAGCTGAAGGAGAAGGCAGCGGCCGCCATCGCAGAAAGGAACCAGCATCTCTCAGAGAGAGACCAAGCCCTGGATGAGAGGGAGCAGGTTAGACACACAATAATAATAATAATAATAAATAATAATAATGCATTTTATTTGTATAGCGCTTGTAGGTTTTCTGAGTCTTGATGGTGTGAAGATAATGAGGACAGATGACGAACACTTGAACAGTTCCGTTGGTTTAGGGTCCCTCTCTCTCTCTTTCGCTCTCCTTCTTTCTTTCTTTCGATGTCGCCCGTTCTTTTCTGGGTCTCTCTTTCTGGGTCTCTTGTCTGTACCTCTGTGATACAGATACACTCTCTCTCTCTCTTGCTATCTGTCTGTGTCTCTCTCTCTGTCTGTCTCTCTCTCTTCCTCCCTCCCCTGATGATGACACAGCAGAAGTGAGAGGTGTGTAAAAGCTCTCATATGTATCTGCTCTCCCTCCCTCCCGCCCCCTCCTCCTCAGTTCCTGCAGATGGAGAACGACCTGGCCCGTGAGGGGACCCTCCGGGTCAACCTGCACACCCTCAGGCAGAGGAACACTGAGTGTGAGGACCTCAAAGCTGCCCTCCATTGACTCCAGTAAGACACTCTCACCCACTCACTGCTCTACATTCAGGGGACATGTACAGTGCCTTCAGAAAGTATTCAGACCCCTTCACTTTTTCCACATTCTGTTGTCATAAACTCAATTTAAAATGGATTAAATTAAAAGAATTTGCCATCAATCCACACACAATACCCTAGAATGACAAAGCGAAAACAGGTTTAGAAATTTCTGTAAATGTATTCAAATTGAAATACAGAAATACCTCATGTACATAAGTATTCAGACCCTTTGCTATGACCCTCTTAAAATCGGCTAAAACGCAAAAATGTCATCAACAAATCACTCAATAAGTTGAATTGAGTCCATCTTAATGCAAGGATAATAGTTAATGTAATTTTGGAATTAATATCTTTATTTTTATAGGGTCTCTGATTTGCATAGGAATAAATTACACACTGTGTGGATCAGGTTGTCATTACAAACTGGAGAGGAACAAAACTGCTCAGGAAGGCGACCCTGAGGCCTGGAGAGACTACAAAGTTGAATGGTGGAGAGGAAAAAGCACAGTCGATCATCTCAGTCACTCTACAAAATTGTTCTATAACCAAGTGGCCAAAAAGAATCCCTTAATGGAAAATAATCTATCCATAATTGTGTTTGCAACTATGAATTCAAGTGATACAGCAAAGAAAGTGACTGGAAATGTGTTTATTTGGTTTTACTACAAAGCATTAAGTTTGGTGCAAATCCAGCACATGCAATGCCGTTTCCGCACCATCTTTCGTGTGAAGAATAGTGGTAGCTGCATCAAGTTATGGGTATGTTTGTCACTGGCAGGGACTGGGGAGTTTGTCAGGATCAAGAGAAAATTATTAAATTTGCTGAGTTGGTAGTGACATCCTAATCTACACAATGTGTAATTGATTCCTATGCAAATCAGAGACCCTATAAAAACAAAGATATTAACTCCAAAATTACATGAACTATTATCATGTAATTATCATGTAACTCAGTTCAACTTATTGAGTGATTTGTTGATGACATTTTTGCATTTTAGCTAATTTGTGAGTGCCATAGCAAAGGGTCTAAAATATTATGTACAAGAGGTATTGTTACAGTCCCTCCCCCTAACTAACCCTCTGGCACCACCTTGAGGCCATGCCGATCATCGCTGGAGCGCCCAGCCGACAGCGCACCTGTTCCCAAACACCCACCTATAAGAACCCTGCCCGGTCATCACTCCAGTGCCAGAACGTACTGTAACCACACAGTAATTTTTGTGTATCTTCACTACGACGCTTCTAGCCCTCCCGAGTTCCGAGCTGTTCCTTGTGTTTTGTCTTTTCCCTTGTGACTCACCTCGTTCTCCTGTGCCCCTCCAGAACCCTTGTCTTCCTCGGATTCCCCTCCTCTACCCTTCCACGGACCTTGCCCCTACCCCCTCTTCGCTACTGGACCTCCCTGCTACCGACCTCTGGACCGAACCCCGACTACTCCCCACGGATTACCCCCACGGCGCCTTTCCCCTCTCCCAAACACTGGACCTCCCACTATCGACCCCGGACCGGACCCCGACGACCCCCTCGGATTATCCTTCTCTCCACCACCCCTCTCCCTATATTATTATTATTATTATTATTATTAAATACGCCTTCGGCCTACCCTCTCTGTATGCCGTCATTTGGTTCCGCAGACATTCCTGTGTAACAGGTATTTCTGTATTTCAAATTTAATAAATTTACTGAAATTTAAAAAAACGTGTTTTTGCTTTGTCATTCTGGGGTATTGTGTGTGGATTGATGGCAAATTATTTTAATTTAATCCATTTTAAACTGAGTTTATGACAACAATGTGGAAAAAGTGAAGGGGTCTGAATACTTTCCGAAGTATCTGTATGTCCAATGAACCTCATCTGTCGAAATAAAAGATAATTTTCTGACTCAAAGTATCTAATATTGTGCAGATAGATGCATTTGAATATGTTGTGTGTCTCTCTTTGTCTGTCTCTCTCTCTGTCTCTGTCTCAGGTGTGTGTGTGTGGGGGGGGGGTTATGATGACAATAATAGTAGCTGAATTTTAGCTTTCAGCTATCTTTCGTGTCCCTGCAAGAGCCACTCTACAGTATATCTATAAAAGTAAAGCACTAAGTCAGAATTGTTGTTGCTTTTCCAGCTGTAGCCTGCAGGTGGAGATATATCTGATTTGTTTGTCCAAGTTAGCTTGTTTAGTGACCCTGCTTTCAGGAACAGGATTTCTTCAATAAAGAATCTTCAATTCTTTCGATCAATATCAAAAGTACTAACTCAGTGACTTTGTTGCTGTTCCAGTTGTGGCCTGCAGGGAGAGCAGCAGGCCCAGGCCCGGAGCCACAGTGAAGAAGTGTCAGAACTCACACAGCAGCTGAACGGTCTACAGACCCAGCTGGACAGAGGAGCCGTGGCCCTGCAGAACACTACTGCACTGCTCTGAGATCACTTGACTACACACACATCATTTGGGATTGAGTGAGTGGTGAAGCCTGTTCTCCAGCCTGAGTAAGTTAGCTTAATCTTGTTTCTCGTCAGTGTATTAGGAGTTGTTTGTTTTTTCAGTGGCTATCCTGCCTCTCTAATCAGAGTGCTATTAAGAGTCGTTTTGTTTGGCTATCCTGCCTTAAGTAGTTTCTATTGGAAGCCATATGTTTGAAGTCAATTACAGTGCCTATAGAAAGTCATCATACCCCTTTGAAATAGTTACTATATTTGTCGTACAGCCTTTATGTACAAATTTAGCCATACAACATCAAACTAATGAAAAAAAAGGGGACAGTTCTGAAAATTTATCAGAAATGAAAAACAAGAATAACAGGGTTGGAAAAGTCATCAGTCCCCTGATTAATACTTTGTAGAGCCACCTTTTGCTGCAATTACATCCATCAATCTGTTTGGATATGTCTCTACTAGCTTTGCACACCTAGATTGGAGAATATTTGCCCATTCTTCCTTGCAGAATTGTTCGAGTTCAGTCAAATTCCGTGGTGAGTGGCGATGGACTGCTCTCTTCAAGTCCATCCACAGATTTAAGTCAGGGCTCTGACTTGGCCACTCAAGGACATTCACCTTTCTATCCTTAAGCCACTGCGTCGTTCTTTTGGCGGTATGTTTAGGATCGTTGTCGTGTTGGAAGGTGAATGACCTGCCCATCTTCAGCTGTCTAGCAGAGGGACGCAGGTTGTCCTCAAGAATTTGGGTGTACTTGGCAGCATCCATTTCCCCTTCAATCCTGACCAATTGCCCAGTCCCCGCTGAAGAGAAACATCCCCACAACATAATGTTGCCACCACCATGCTTCACAGTAGGTATGGTGTGTTTTGGGTGGTGTGCTGTGTTTGGTTTTCGCCAAACATAGCGCTTGGAGTTCAATCCAAAAAGTTCAATCTTAGTCTCGTCTGACCATAAAACCTTTTTCCACATGGCAACAGAATCTTCCAGGTGTGTTTTTGCATAGCACAAACGAGACTGACTGTGGCACTTTTTCAGAAAAGGCTTCTTTCTTGCTACCCTGCCATACAGGCCAGCTTTGTGTAAAGCTTGTGAGATTGTTGTCACATGCACAGACAGACCAGTCCCAGCCATAAAGACTTGTAAGTCCTTCAAAGTTGCCTTTGGCCTCTTGGTAGCTTCTCTGATAAATGTCCTCCTGGCTCGGTCATCCAGTTTGGACGGACGGCCTGATCTAGGCAAGGTGTTGGTGGTGCCATACGCCTTCCACTTCTTAATGATGCTCTGAACGGTACTCAGAGGGATAGCTAAAGCCTTCGAAATCTTTTTGTAGCCTTCACCTAACTTGTGCCTTCCTACAAGTTTATCCCGGAAGCCTTTTGAAAGTACTTTTCCAACCATGGTGAATTCTTTGCAGAACCATGCACTTCTAGTAGTGGAATCCTCAAGAAACAGCTGGTTTTATTCTGAAGTAATCAAAACCACTACAATTGATGTCAGGTGGGGGGCAATTAGCCTGGTGTTTGATCTGGAAGTTGATTGGTTGTACCTGAGCAAGTTTATAATGGTATACTCTAAAGGGCTGATCACTTAACCAAACCAGGTATTTCACTAATTAATTTGTAATAATTGTCCAGAATTTTTTAAATGTTTATTTTCACTTTGATGATGAGGGTTATAATGTGTACATACAGCTCAAAAAAGTTAGATTTGATTTATTTTAATTTCCAGGGTGTAATGTGACAAAAGGTAAAGATTTCACAGGGTATGATGACTTTCTATAGGCACTGTAGCTGTGAAGTGCTGTCAATCTCCAGTGGGAGGGCCTAAACACTATTTAACTCCTGCTCACCCTGGACCACGACTAATACATTTGGGATTGAGTGAGTGGTGAAGCCTGTCTGGTCGTTAACTGATCGTCAGGTGGGAGGGGATGCCACCCTGCTAGTCATCAGCAATCACAAAATCTGCATTTATTTTGTAACGAGCGCAGAGCGACAGCCTCCTGACACGAAGACTCAAGACACAAAGACATAGGAGTCAATCTGTGGAGTCCATCGAGGAAGACCTGAGAGGAAGGCCATACTACTAAGTATTTTTATTTTATCTTAATTTCTTTATTACCCCGAGTGTATTGTGTATACTTTTCCCACTTACACTCTCCCTCTATATCGGCAAAAAATCACAATGTGCTTTCTCCCCATTCCTGTTACTTCCTCCATTAGGAGGACACATCGACGCTACACCTCCACTCGCAACCCTTCCAACCTAATCTACCCACCATGCTCAACTGACCATGACCTCACTGTCACGGGAGGACTTTGGAACTGCCAATCGGCGGTCCGGAAAGCAGAGGCTATCTCAGCCTATGCCTGCTTCATGTCTCTCCACTTCCTTGCTCTCACAGAGACATGGATTACACCAGATAACACAGCTACCCCGGCAGCCCTCTCTGATGCCTTCTCCTTTTCTCACTCCACTAGACTCTCTGGTCGAGGAGGAGGAACAGGACTCCTCATCTCGCCTAAGTGGTCACATAATGTCCTTCCCCTGTCCATATCATCCTTTGAATTCCATGCTGTTTCTATCACCTCCCCTGTCAAACTTCACATTGTTGTTATCTATCGCCCTCCAGGTCAGCTAGGACACTTCTTAGATGAGATGGATGTCCTTCTCAGCTCATTCCCTGAGGACGGCACACCGCTCACACTACTAGGAGGCTTCAACATCCAGTCGGAGAAGCTTCACTCGTCTGGAACGCTTGACCTTCTTATCCTCCTTCAGCCTTACCTTGTCCCACTCTCCTCCCACTCATAAGGCGGGCAATCAGCTTGACCTTGTCTTCACTAGATCCTCCCATACCTCAAACCTCATTGTTACCCCTCTTCCAGATTCGGACCATCATTTTGTATCCTTCTCCCTCCCTCTCAGATGCTCACCCTCCCAACCAGCCTCTACCCACACTGTGTCCTCTCGTCGCGGCCTGCGCACCCTCTCACTCTCCACTCTTTCTTCCTCTGTCTTATCTGCCCTACCCTCTGTTGAATCCTTCTCTCTTCTATCCACTGATGCAGCTTCCTCCACCCTCCTGTCCTCTCTTTCCTCATTCTTCGACTCTCTCTGTCCACAGATCTCAAGGCCGGCACCATCCGCTCCACGCGCTCCCTGGCTGTCTGAAACCCTGCAAGCTTGTAGAATAGGGCTCCGGGCAGCTGAGAGGAAATGGAGAAAATCTGGCATACCTGATGATCTAGACTCTTCTCTCTCTCTCCTCCTCAACTACACCTCATCTGCATCAGCTGCTAAAGCCTTATACTACCATTCCAAAATTCAATCCTCTGTCTCTGACCCAAGGAAACTTTTTTCCACATTTTCCTCCCTCCTCTCTGTCTGCTGATGACTTTGTCACCGACTGTGAAAAAAAGATTGATGACATTAGCAGCTCCTTCCCTCTACCTCTCAACAACAATGCTACCTCTCCTCCCAAACCCACTGCTCCCAAACCCAGTCCCTGGTTTAGCAGATTTCTCCCCCCTCTCCCCTGAGGATGTTCAAAAGCTGGTCACATCCAAGCGTGCAACCACCTGCCCCCTCGATCCTATCCCCTCCCCCTTTCTCCAATCCATCTCCGAAGACCTCCTTCCGTTCCTTACCACCTTAATCAATTCCTCTCTATCCACAGGATCTGTCCCAGCTGCCTTCAAGACAGCCAGAGTCAAGCCTCTTCTCAAGAAACCAACTCTTGACCCGTCTGCTGTCCATAACTACAAACCGGTATCCCTTCTCTCCTTCTTATCTAAAACCTTTGAACGTGCTGAACTGTCTAACTACCTCCTTCAAAACAACTTACTTGACCTTCACCAATCCGGCTTTCAAGCTGGGCACCCTACTGAAACTGCTCTCCTCGCAGTCACGGAGGCTCTCCACTCCGCTCAAGCTTCTCCTCTGTTCTCATTCTTCTGGACCTGTCTGCTGCATTTGACACAGTAAACCACCCAATCCTTCTCTCCACCCTCAGAATTGGGCATCTCTGGCTCTGCACTCTCCTGGTTTGCATCCTACCTGGCCGATCGCTCCTACCAGGTGACGTGGAGAGGATCGCTGTCCTCTCCACGACCCCTCACCACTGGTGTCCCCCAGGACTCTGTCCTTGGGCCTTTACTGTTCTCTCTCTATACCAAATCTCTCGGCTCTGTAATTTCTTCACATGGTTTCTCCTACCACACCTACGCAGATGACACTCAACTTTTTCTCTCCTTCCCCCCTTCTGACTCACAGGTGGCAACACGCGTCTCGGCATGTCTTGCAGACATTTCTGCTTGGATGTCAGCCCACCACCTAAAGCTCAACCTTGACAAAATTGAGCTGCTCTTCCTCCCAGGGAAAGCCTTCCCTCTCCAAGACTTCTCCATCACAGTAGAAAACTCTACTGTGATCTCCTCCCATACAGCCAAGAACCTTGGAGTGATCCTTGACAACCGCTTATCCTGTGTGGCAAACATCACAGCGACAGCACGCTCCTGGAGATTCTTCCTCTACAACATCAGAAGGATACGTCCATTCCTCACCAGAGAAGCAGCACAACTTTTGGTCCAAGCACTTGTAATCTCTCGCCTTGACTACTGCAATGCACTCTTGGCTGGACTCCCCGCCTCCTCCATCAGGCCTCATCCAGAACGCTGCCGCTCGTCTGGTGTTCAATCTCCCCAAATTCTCACGCCCCTCCTCCGCACCCTCCACTGGCTCCCGGTAGCAGCTCGCATCAAATTCAAGACCCTGGTGCTTGCCTACCGGGTGGCAAAGGGAACAGCCCCTCCCTACTTGCAAGCAATGGTTGGCCCCCAAACCCCTGCAAGATCTCTCCGCTCCTCCACCTCGGCTGCCCACCTGCCACCACTGCCTCTACGTGGATGCAGTGGCCGCGCTACTCGGTAACGACTTTTCACTGTCCTGGTGCCCCGCTGGTGGAATGAGCTTCCCACAACGGTCAGGACTGCAGAGTCACTTCCGATCTTCCGCCGTCGATTGAAAACCCATCTCTTCAAGTTACATCTTAACAGTCCCTCCTAAAGACCACTTCACCCTCACTACCCCCCCCCCTATACTAACCCTAACCCCAAGACCTCTTCTCCCCTGTACAAGTTCTCTCCTGCTAATAAAATATATTTTCAAAAAAATGTTGCCTACTGGCATTACAACTGCTAATGGCCCCTGGTGTGAGCATTGATTACTTTGTCTTATGATGACTGTTGGATAGATGATTCACTTACTTAAACAAATGTATTTGTTGTAAGTCGCTTTGGATAAAGGCGTCTGCTAAATGCCATAAATGTAAATCAACTCAAGCTAGCATGTATACCTAAAATGTATGCAGTATACACACACTGTAATCTCCGTAACTATGAAAGTGTCCGCTAAATGGCGTATGTATCTGGTGACTGTGGAGGCCATTGGAGTACATTAAACTCATTGTCATGTTCAAGAAACCAGCTTTGTGACATGGCGCGTTATCCTGCTGGAAGGAGCCATCAGAAGATGGGTACACTGTGGTCATAAAGGGATGGACATGATCAGCAACAATACTCAGGTAGTTCTGTGGCGTTTAAACGATGCTCAATTGGTACTAAGGGGCCCAAAGTGTGCCAAGAAAATATCCCCCACACCATTACACCACCACCAGCAGCCTGAACCGTTGATACAAGGCAGGATGGATCCATGCTTTCATGTTGTTTACGCCAAATTCTCACCCTACCATCTGAATGTTGCAGCAGAAATCGAGACTCATCAGACCAGGCAACGTTTTTCCAATCTTCTATTGTCCAATTTTGGTGAGCCCATGAGAATTGTAGCCTCAGTTTCCTGTTCTTAGCTGACAGGAGTGGCACCCGGTGTGGTCTTCTGCTGCTGTAGCCCATCTGCTTCAAGGTTCAATGTGTTGTGCGTTCAGAGATGGTCTTCTGCATACCTTGGTTGTAACGAGTGGTTATTTGAGTTACTGTTGCCTTTCTATCATCTCGAACCAGTCCGGCCCCCATAGTTTCGGCAGGCTCATTTAAAACACATTAGGGGTGTGTGGGGACGCTCTGGTGGTGATGAGAGACGGACCTCTCTGTCTAATATACAGTGGAGCCTGGTCTGGACAGAGAAAGGTTCCTGGAGAGCCAAACCCTCCAGCTGTTTTCCCAGCCAGCCAAAATGAGTGAAGTCGTTAGATAAACAAACTATCCGTCGATGTAGATATGGACCCCATACATGGCTAACTGTACAGATGGAGCCAAACAGATTGTGTGGATAGTGCTGCTTACTATTTCAAGACCTAACCTCATTGAGACCAGGCTTTCCTATTTCTGAAAGCCTTGGGAAATCCTTTGCACACAGTAGCTACAAAAGGGTGGAAGCCTGTTTGAAATGAGTGACACCTCACAACATGTTAGACCTGTCACGGTGGATTGAGAGTTGACCACCAGTGGCTCTATATACCTTTAGCCAAGGCTGATGGTAACCAGGCAAAACCCCAAAAATGCAGAGTCAGAGGCAGTAGGGAGGTCCAAGGTAGTGATGGCAGTTTGACACTGAAGCTTCGATACGTGCTTCAAACACTGACCAACAATTTTATCGAAGCACTGCTTCAAAGCTTGCTTTGGTGCGAAAAAAATCACGTGACATATGACGTCCGAAGCAGCAACTGCTTCGTTGCCTGAATGAATCACCTGACTGGTTCGCGGTCCAATCAGGTGATTCACTGGCACTGCCTCGTCTCGATTCTGACAGGTGACAGGTTGCGACAGTTTTGAATTTGAGTGCCTCAACACTTTATAACCGCTCTAAACAATGCACAATTTGTGGATTGTCGTAGTAGGTGCGTTGTTGCTGTTGAGTTGTTGGTATTGCGTTTGTATTCTCTGAGTGTTCTTCTTGTAATCTTTGAGTATTCCCCATCCCACATAATCACCCCCTGCCATAGTTACACAAACACACCCAACCTATGCCATATTTTCCCCAGCACTCTCTCCTCAATAACACAATACACACATTCATCAATCTTTATTTGTAAATAGAACATGATATTCAGTCTTAGTGTGTGTGTGCATCAAAGAATTTCATCAAAGCAAAGATGCTGTAGCGAACGGCGTGGTAGAGCAGCTTGCCTTAAGCGGGTATCGAACTCGCAATCTTTCGCTTACAAACCGGCCGCGCTAGCCACAACACCAAGAGCGATAACTCCCTTGGCGGAATTGCTAACGGGCCTTTCACAGGGTCGTTACAATACTTTAAATCCAAGGTTGATCAAAGCAAAGATGCTTCAGAACAAAAGATCTTTTCTACAAAAGTAAAGTAGTTTCTCCAACACTGCTCATTGAGGTGTGTGTGTTCGTGCGTGCGTGCGTGCGTGCGTGTAATTAAAAGCCTCCTGTCCACCAACTAGCCTGCCTAATTTGACTGCAGCCTTGCACTTCGCCAGGAGAGGTCACTGTAACTGAAGCTTCGAGTAATGAACCCATTTTCGAAACAATTGGCACAAGTGGTTCAGTGCTTCACAAAAGCTTCATTTGCCCATCACTAGTCCAAGGCTTTTACTCGAAAACTTAGGGATCTTTACAATAGGCAGCAAAACAGTCCTAGGCATGAACGTTCATTACTCAACAAGGAGGCACTGCTAACAGAGGTCTTAATATACTACAACTAATAAGGTCTAAAGAGTAAAACACAGGTGAGAAACATAAACACAAAACACAATCACTCCTGTCATTAGTAGCAGGTGAGTCCCTAGGGCAGGAAGGACCAAATAAGGGCATCTCCTAGTTACTTCCTCTTGGTCCTCCTGGAAGTGCTCTCTGTCGCCATCTGCTGGTTGGACAGCCTCGTGACAAGACCAATCAAATACCTGGCTTGGGCGGAGCTCCAAAAAAACAGAATTTACTTTTTCCCTTCAGGTTTTCTTTCCATTTTCTTCAATGTTGCATAGGCAACAACTTTCAGCAAAATAGTCCTACCCGATGATATATACTGTATACAGTGGGGGAAATAATTATTTGATCCCCTGCTGATTTTGTTAGTTTGCAAAGAACAAAGAAATGAGTGGTCTATAATTTTTATGGTACTTTTATTTTAACAAATAGAGACAGAATATCAACAAAGAAGTCCAGAAAAAACACATTATATAAAGTTAGAAATTCATTTGCATTTGATCGAAGGAAATAAGTATTTGATCCCCAAGCAAAACATGACTTAGTACTTGGTGGAGAAACCCTTGCTGGCAAGCAAAGAAGTCAGACGTTTCTTATAGTTGGTCACCAGGTTTGCACACATCTCAGGAGGGATTTTGGTCCACTCCTCTTTACAGATCCTCTCCAAATCCTGAAGGTTTCAAGGCTTTTGCTTGGCAACTCGAAGCTTCAGCTCCCTCCACAAATTTTCGATAGGATTAAGGTCTGGAGACTAGCTAGGCCACTCCATGACCTTAGTGTGCTTCTTCTTGAGCCACTCCTTTGTTGCCTTGGCTGTATGTTTTGGGTCATTGTCATGCTGGAAGACCCATCCTCAGTGCTCTGGCTGAGGGAAGGAGGTTCTCGTCCAAGATCTTATGGTACATGGCCCTGTCCATTGGCCCCTCAATGCAGTGAAGTCGTCCTGTACCCTTAGCAGAGAAACAACCCCAAAGCATAATGTTTCCACCTCCGTGTTTGACGGTGGGGATGGTGTTCTTGGGATTGTAGCATTCAGCATTTCTCTCCCTCCAAACACGAAGAGTCGAATTTATGCCAAAGAGTTCAATTTTGGTCTCATCTGACCACATCACCTTCTCCCAAGCCTTCTCTGAATCATTTAGGTGTTCATTGGCAAACTTCAGATGGGCCTGTACATGTGCCTTCTTGAGCAGGGGGACCTTGCGGGCACTGCAGGATTTCAATCCGTTACGGTGTAGTGTGTTACCAATGGTTTTCTTGGTGACTGTGGTCCCAGCTGCCTTGAGATCATTACCAAGCTCCTCCCATGTAGTTCTGGGCTGATCCCTCACCCTTCTCATGATCATCCTTACCCCACGAGGCAAGATCTTGCATGGAGCTCCAGGCCGAGGGCGATTGATGGTTATTTTGTATTTCTTCCATTTTCTAATAATTGCACCAACAGTTGTCTCCTTCTCACCAAGCTTCTTGCTGATGGTCTTGTAGCCCATTCCAGCCTTGTGCAGGTCTACAACTCTTACCCTGATGTCCTTTGAATGTTCTTTGGTCTTGCCCATGGTGGTGGAGAGGTTGGAATGGAAGAGATTGATTCTATTGACAGGTGTCTTTTATACCCATAACAAGCAGAGATTAGGAGTACTTTTCCTAATGTGACAGGACTAATCTGTGTGCCTCATGGGCATATAACCGGTCTGTATGAGCCAGAATTCTTGCTGGTTTGTAGGGGATCAAATACTTATTTCCTTCGATCAAATGCAAATGAATTTATAACTTTATATAATGTGTTTTTTCTGGACTTCTTTGTTGATATTCTGTCTCTATTTGTTAAACAAAAAGTACCATAAAAATTATAGACCGCTCATTTCTTTGTAATCGGGCAAACTAACAAAATCAGCAGGGGATCAAATAATTATTTCCCCCACTGTATATGTGTATAACAACAAGCAACCATTCTATAGGTATGTGGGGGGAGGGTTCTTGGAATGTAACATCCAATGAAATTGCGAGCACATTGCTCCGTCCAGTTCAATCCAAGCCAGAACGGCTAATCTAAAATTCTCTCCAGACCTCCAAAAGAGGCGTGAGAACAAGGTCATTGGGAGGAATGGCTATGCGAGACTAGCAATAAACAATACATTATTAATTGATCAATCAATTAGCCAATCGAGACCAACCGTACTGTATGGTACATAACGCAGATTGTGCTTGTTGGTTGTTTATTTGAATATCACATGTCAGTGGTTAAAGGACATGTGCTTGGCCTAAAGGTCCGGCCTAGGGCAGTGTTATGATTTGAAGATCCCACGTTTGCTGTTTCTAAAGAGGAAGGGCACTAATCTGGTGCTCTCTCCTATTCAGACTCAATGTTGTTCTTTGTATGATAATGTGTACAGTAAACTTATTAGGGTATATTGATTTTGTCATATGTACATTCTATTTAGCAGCATTTATTGTTGTGTAAAGTGTTGCTGTATGAACGCTTCCCCTCAGGCGTGCTGCCGGTTAGTGGGATGAGGGTGTACACGCATGATGATGTGGAGGCGGTGAACGGGACAGATGTACGGCTGAAGTGTCCCTTCCAGAGCACCTCTCCCATCAACCATGCAACCCTCACCATCTCCTGGAGCTTCTGCAACCTCAGTCCCGGCCGCAAAGAGTCTATGAGTCCACTTGGCCCTCTGGGCATCGTTATAGCTGTGTGTGTGCGCGCTTCATTCCTCAAGGTCTTCTGATTCATTTTATAATCAGCCTGAACTTTTTAGAAAGACGACCTTGCTTTGGCATAGACACAGTTATAATGTGTGATCACTTTCCAGAAGAAAGTCCTATTTCTTTTTAAGGTTTGTGGGGGGACATGCAGCGTTCGGCCTGTAGACGGAGCTACAGGACCGTGGCCGGGGTTGTGTCGGCGAGACTTTTGTTGCACACCTGCTGCGAATTAAGTCTCGTCGGCGAATGTTTAAGATGTGTGTGCTTCTGCCATTTCAGTAGCTAAGCTGGAAACGGCGAGAGGCGAGGAGAGCGGACAGTGGAGAGAGAGAGAGAGACGCTCTAACGAGGCTGGAAAGCCAACGAACTCTGATAGAACTATTACTGACTGTATGAATAAACGGGACCTGTCCCTCACTACACCGCTGCGTCTGCCTCTGTGTACACGGACACTTCCACATTTGGCGCCCAACGTGGGGCACAGAGGCAGACGCAGCGGTGTAGTGAGGGACAGGTGTGCAACAAAAGTCTCGCCGACACAACCCCGGCCACGGTCCTGTAGCTCCCTCTACAGGCCGAACGCTGCATGTCCCCCCACAAGGTTATTTTTCAGAGTCCCACTCTCATATTTCTTTTATTCAGTTTTATTGGACAGAGACAGTGGAGGAAGACAGGGTATGTCAGCAGGGCAATGGCCGGATTGGAACCCATGCAGACACAGGCATATGTGTGCACTGTAGGCCGTGGTGCTAGACCACTGGACCACTCCAGGCCACAGAACCTCCCATTTGTAATAGTCTTACCAGCCAGGCAGCCAATCACATTCACCTCATCTCCTTTTGCCAGGTGTTCTACTACCACGATAAGCCCTTCCCTCCTCTAGAGGGGCGTTTCCGTAAGCGGGAAGTGTGGGACGGTGACATCATGGGGCGTGATGCCTCCATCTTGATATGTGAGGTCAAGTTCACCTACAACGGAACCTTCACAGAACCTTCACCTGCCAGGTGAAGAACCCAACCTGATGTCCACGGGAATGCGGGTGAGGTGCGTTTACAGGTGGTCTCCACAGGTAAGCCCCTCTGGCTCCCCTCAAGTTGTAGGAAAATGTCTGAATTTCATGTATCTTTAGTTGGTTGCCTATGATTATTTATGTGGGGAACATGCCTTTTCTTGATTGCCCCTCAATAAAGTTGTTATGAATTAAATTGAATCTCCGATTGGAGATACCTTTTAGGTCACCATGTATGCATCCGTCTCTGGAATGGAATGAGGAATGGTATCAAAGATTCCATTCCATGCATGCATTGCAGTGGAGGCTGGTGGAGGTAGAAATCAGAGGACGGGCTCATTGTAATGTATGAAATGGAATAAGGAATGGTATCAAACATTCCATTCCATAGATTACAATGAGCCTATCCTTCGATTTCTACCTCCACCAGCCTCCCCTGGATGAAAAGATACAGTATGTAACAGTTAAAAGTAAAGTAAAGTAAACAGATGAAGTAACACTGCGTCTTCTGTCTCCCTTTTTGGCAGCCTTCTTCTCTGAGATTCACTCCCCTTCACAGATCTTACAGAACACAGTAACTGGATAGGTCTTGTAGTGGAATTTAAATCATGGTATTTTGAAATAACATACCGTTAACCAGAGCTGTTGATTCATCCAGAGACTTTATTCACAGAGAAAGAAGCCGGTTCAGATTTGCAAAGTCGAACACCCTCCACTTTCGTTACCTGTCTTTTTATAGCCATCACATAGGTCAACGCCCTTCATTCAACAAACTCCTAGTTCCTGTATACATACACCAATAACATTCAAGAACCACATTTCGTCGTCCAGTGGGCTCCTCCCACCTGACCTAGCGTTGGTCAGTCTGATGAAAGATCAATTGGCCCAGGCTGCTTACACAAGTCATCTGTCCTGGCTGTTTACAACTGTGTTAATTACTCATCTATCCTGTCTTTTGATCACTCTATCCTGTTTCCGCAGTTGCTAATCAATTGTACTCATTGTATTCACACCCTCTAGTGGACTTCTCACTTTAACCTCACCCCTCATTTATTGCATGCTTCAACTATTCTAAAACTATCTGTTGTCCTTTGATCTCTTCACTGGGTGTGGAATTGCTAACCTTGCAATTGTCTTTAAATTTACCATATACTAAGCAACATAGTTCTCACTGTGCAGCTTACACCTATCCAGTCTTATTAGATCTGTGAAGGGGAGTGAACGAGGGCAGATTGGAGGGAACAACTTTCTCAATCAATCAATGAAGTTTATTTGATAGCGCTTTTTACATAGACAAATGTCACAAAGTGCTTCACAACAAAAATAATACAAAACAATATAAACAATAAATACAATACAAACAATATGATCTAACACCAAATCATAGACCCCCAGGAGTAAGCCAAGGAAAAAAATATAGGGCACAGTGGCAAGTAAAAACTCCCTCAGAGGAAGAAACCTTGAGAGAAACCAGACTCCAGGGGAACCCATCCTCCTCTGGCTGATGAGGTGATGAACAGTAAACTAATGTGGAATCTGGTATGGTGCAAGAGTTCAGGGGTCCATAGTGAAGGGCAGCTTTCTCGTGGGACCTGGGTGGGGAGGCAAGGACCAGGATATAGGGTGGAGTAGACTCAGCCTGGCCGAATTCAAGAACTGGAGTCTAGTTTTGAGGGACTCAGAGCCTCCCGGACAGATAAGCACAAAGAGGACAACACAAGATTTGGCTGTTGCAAACTGAAAAACTGATACATAAACAGTAGGAGAGAATCTGCATAAAGCAGGTGGCCTGAGGCCCTCGGCACATCTAAAATACATCTAAAGGACAAGGCCAGCGCCCGCTTACACCACATCCACTCTGTTACGGGCGGCCCGCCAGAGGGACATCAGGGGGGTAGATGGGGCAGCAGCATGAACCTGAGATGCCCAGAGCCAGCACCATGGCCAACCCAGCACGCACGGTACTGGGAGGGCCTACAGCAGAGGCCCCAGCCAACCCAAGCCTGCACACTGCAGGAGCCCACCCACCACAGAACAGGAAGAAGGACCCGAGATCGGCCCAGGCAGCAGATGCTGTCCCCCCCAATGGAATGGAATACAGCCTGTGTCTTATGTCTCCCTTTCTGGCAGCCTCTATTTCTGAATTGTCAAACTGGCCATGGCCATCAGGAGCGGCATCTTAGTGGTGGTCCTCCTTCTCGTTGTCAACTTGTCCATCAGAGGGAGAGAGGGTGACGGATCTCTCTCACTGTTTCTCCCTACTGGCTAGGGCGAAGGAACACTCTCCTCCTCCTCCGACTGACCAATCCCAGCTTTGGAACCAAAACCTGGACAAATCGTTGGGCAGCTATGAAAAACATAATTGTATATATTCATATTTTCCTGGATAACAAAAGGGCTTCATTTCATACGTACATTTCCTGTATAGAGTAGATGTTTTAACGAGGTAGAGATGGAAAATAAAGATTTTTGTTTTCTATTGTGATTTTACTAATCAGTTTCAAACTCTAACAGCTGGAACTCTAACGGCTTAATCTCAGACGACATACCCTAGCACTTAGTGACTCAACGTCCATGGTGGTTTAGCAACCAGCAGCCTTTCTCATCTTGAACTGGTTCACTTCAAACATTGCAAGATCGCTTCACAGCTGATCACTGACATCATGACTGTAGATTTTGTTAGAAATTATTTTTGTATTTCTGAGATGTTGCAGTGGACATTTTGTGTAGACTCTTACATAAATGTTGTGACTCAAACTGCGGTTCAATATTGAATGCAAGACACGGGGCACTTTAAAACAGACATTTCTCAAGTGGTTGTAATGGCAGGAGTACTCATGAAACAAAGACAAACATAAACTAAGAAACAGGACGAGACGTTACAGTGGGATAGTCAATACTGAATTATTATCAAATTAACTCAAAATTTTAAACAATTGACAGTATGACACTATTAATATTCTTAATAACAACATAGGATTAATAATATAACAATTATATCATACCGTATCTCTGTGGTTAAAACTGAGAGCTGAAGAGAGTCGTCAGCAGCCAGATCTGAAAACCCTTTGATTGCAAAATGTCCTTGAGACTTATCTTATCGACTGAGAAAGCATCCTAGCTACTAACATTCTAACCTTTTTTTTTTCTTAATTGTTTTATTTTACAGAATTGTGTTTGGTTTTTCAAAGTGAAATTAAAGAAATCTTTTTTTTTTCTTCTGAATGTTAGTATTTTATCCTACCATTTCAAAGATCAAAGTCAATGTAACAGTTTGTTTTATAGAGGTTTTCTAATAAAAATTGCCTTTAACGAATAACTGGTCTAGAAGTGTGATAATAGTATGACTTTTTTTGAACCTTAGAAAGACGAATTTAATCCTCTGCCTTTGACCCAAGGAAACCTCTCGCCAACACTGCTATCACTCCTCCCATACCCACTGCGTGACACTCAGTCTCTGGTTTATCAGCTCTTTCCCCCCTCTCCCCTGATAATATTCTAAAACTGGTCACATCCAAGCGGGCAAGAACCTGCCCTCCCCTCCCCCTTTCTCCAAATGCCTCCTTCCGTTCCTTACCACCATAATCAATTCCTCTCTATCCACAGGATCTGTCCCAGCTGCCTTTAAGACAGTCAAAGTCAAGCCTCTTCTCAAGAAACCAACTCTTGACCCGTCTGCTGTCCATAACTACATCCCTTTTCTCCTTCTTATCTAAAACCCTTGAACGTGCTGTCTCTAACCAACTGTCTCACTATCTCCTTCAGAACAACCTCCTTGACCCTCACCAATCCGGCTTTAAGGCTGGGCACTCTACTGAGACTGCTCTCCTTGCTGTCACGGAACCAGATGGCGATCGATGAGCTGAGGATGGACTCAATGATGGCCACGTAGAACTCGACCATCACTTTCTGCGGCATGTTGAATTTCTTCAGCTGCCGCAGGAAGAACATCCTCTGCTGGGCCTTCTTGATGGTGGAGGTGATGTTCTCTGCCCACCTGAGGTCCTGGGAAATTATTGTAACCAGGAATCTGAATGACTCCCCAGTGTTAACTGGGGAGTCACACATGATGAGGGAGGCAGTTGGGGCTGGGCTTCTCCTGAAGTCTACAACCATCTCTACAGTTTTTAGGGCGTTCAGCTCCAAGTTGTTCTGGCTGCACCAGGAAGCCAGGCTGTCAACTTCCTCTCTGTAGGCAGAATCATCCCCATTGGAGATTAATCCAATGAAGGTTGTGTCATCCGCAAACTTTAGGAGAAGGGTGGCTAGAGGTGCAGCTGTTGGTGTAGAGGGAGAAGAGTAGAGGCGAGAGCACACAGCCTTGTGGGGCTCCAGGGTTGATGGTCCGGGGCTCCGAGACAAGCTTGCCCAGCCGCATGTGCTGCTTCCTGTCTGTCAGGAAGTCAGTGATCCACCTGCAGGTGGGCTCAGGCACGCTCAGCTGGGATAGCTTGTCCTGGAGAAGAGCTGGAGCGATGGTGTTGAATGCGGAGCTGCAGTCCACAAACAGGATCCTGGCGTATGTGCCGGGGGAGTCCAGGTGCTGGAGGATGAAGTGGAGTCCCATGTTGACTGCGTCGTCTATAGACCTGTTGCCTTTGTAGGCGAACTGCAGTGGGTCGAGGAGGGGGTTGGTGATGGCCTTGAGGTGGGTGAGCACGAGGCGCTCAAAGGTCTTCATTACCACAGAGGTCAGGGCGACTGGTCATTAAGGCCTGTGATCCTTGGCTTTTTGGGAACGGGGATGATGGTGGATGTTTTGAAGCAGGCAGGTACCATGCATTCAACCAGTGAGGTGTTAAAGATGTCCGTAAACACTGGAGACAGCTGGTCTGCACAGTGCTTCAGTGTGGAGGGGGAGACAGCATCTGGTCCAGCTGCCTTGCGGGGGTTCTGACTCTTTAACAGTTTGTTGACGTCTCTCTTCTGGATGAAGAGAGGTGTGATGGGGGGGAGGGGGCTGTCTGGGTCCATTGTGTAGGGGGGGGGGGGGGGGTGGTAGTGTCTCTGTCCAGGCTGGGAAGGAGAGGTGTGATAGCTATGGAGGGGGGTTGGTTGTGTGGGTCAGAGTCAGGACTGTTCCATTGTCGAATCTACAGTAGAAGTCATTCAGGTCGTTTGCTGACCCGAGTCTGAGGTCATCCATAGAGTGGGAAGATTTGGTTTTGCAGTCTGATCTCTCGAAGGCCTTTCGCAGTCGTTGGCGGCTGTGAATTGTTGTTCCAGCTTCTTTGAGGACTGTCGTCTAGCCTCCTTAATCTCCTTGCCAAACATGTACTTAGCCAGTCCAAACCTTTCCTTGTCTCCACTCCTGAAAGCCCTCTCCTTCTCCAAACGAAGCTGTTTGAGTCTTGCTGTGAACCACGGCTTGTCATTGTTGTAACTCACCCTGGTGCGTGTTGGAATACATCTGTTCTCACAGAAGCTGATGTATGACGTCACAGACTCTGTGTATTCGTCCAGGCTATTGGAAGCAGTCTTGAAAAATGTCCCATTCAGGCAGTCACGCAGCTCCTCCACTACCTCTCTGCTGCTCCAATTCTTAGATCTCCACACAACAGGTTTAGAAAGTTTTAGTTTCTGCCTGTATGCCGGGATCAGATGAATAAGAGCATTGTCAGATAGTTCCAGAGCTGCGCAGGGAATTGCGTGATAAGCTCTGCTGATGGTGCTGTAACAAGGATCCAAAATCTTCTCCTCCCTGGTCGGGCATTTGATTAACTGTTTATAGTTACGGAGTTTGTGAGTTAAGTTGCCCTTGTTAAAGTTCCCAAGGACAATAACTGGGGAATACGTATTCTCTCTCCTTCTCTCCACTCCTAATATTTGGTCGGCGAGTTGACGTTGTGATGTTTCACATCAGCTTGCGGTGGGATGTAAACGCCAGCCAATATAAAACAAGTGAATTCACGTGGAGAGTAAAACGGTCTGCAGGTGATGAAAAATGATTCCAGGTCAGGTCCAGACTACAACAGGGGCATGAACATCCAGTACTATGGCATTCGCCTACCGGGCGGCAAAGGGAACAGCCCCTCCCTACTTGCAAGCAATGGTTAGCCCCCAAACCCCTGCAAGATCACTTCGCTCGTCCACCTCGGCTGCCCGCCTGACACCGCCGCCTCTACGTGGATGCAGTGGCCGTGCTACTCGGTCACAGCTTTTCACTGTCCTGGCGCCCCGCTGGTGGAATGAGCTTCCCACAACGGTCAGGACTGCAGAGTCACTTCCGATCTTCTGCCGTAAATTGAAAACCCATCTCTTCAAGCGACATCTTAACAGTCCCTCCTAATGACCACTTCACCCTCACAACCCCCCCTATACTAACCCTAACCCCAAGACCTCTTCTCCCCTGTTACCCCCCTGTACAAGTTCTCTCCTGCTAATAAAATATATATATATACAAAAAAAATAATTAGCCTACTGGCATTACGACTGCCAATGGCCCCTGGTGTGAGCATTGATTATTTTGTCTTATGATGACTGTTGGATAGATGATTCACTTACTTAAACAAATGTATTTGTTGTATGTCGCTTTGGATAAAGGCGTCTGCTAAATGCCATAAATGTAAATGTTGAGGCTGATGATACACCCACCTTCAAGCTCTTGTCGTACTTCCACCCTGCTACCCAGTTCATCCACCACTCACTCAGAGTGTGTACAGAGCGGGAGAGAGCGAGTGAGTGTTAATCTTAACTGGATTAACAGTAACAGGCAATAACATGAGAGGTGTGGTGACCTCAAGACTCAGCTCATTTAAATGTTAGCCTCAAGTTTCTGTTAGGGGTAGAGAGAGGAGAGGAGAGGGACAATTCACTTTCAGAAGCTGATGCACACCACCACATTTTAGGGTTACAGTACGTGTGTATGTGTGTGTGTTCCAGATAAGGTGCTGGTGCACTATTTGATGGGCTGGAGTAGGCCTGCATCGCTGGTCCTGGCGTACCTGATGGTCAAGCAAGGGTTAACGGTGGTGGACGCTATTGAGCATGTGCAACAGAGGTGCTGCATCCTACCCAACTGTGGATTCCTGATACAGCTCAGAGCCCTGGACATATCACTGCAAGAGGAGAAGCTCAGAGATGAGAGAGACAAACACGAATAACACACACACGGCTCAGTGCTTTGGCACATACAGCCTCAGGAGCCAGAGGCAGAGCAACCATAAGACAGAGACAGAGAATAATGGAGAGAGGATCACACAAAATGCATGCTTCCTCTGCCTTTGGGTTGCTCTCTTGTCACCAAGGCAATGGTTGGCTAAGAGTCCCTCTCCATTGGGCAGGAGACTGTGTGTGAGACACACTCTCTTTTGATCTACACTCACTGAACACTTTATTAGGAACACCTGTACACCTTCTCATGGTGGAGGTGGTGTAATGGTGTGGGGAATGTTTTCTTGGCACACTTTGGGCCCGTTAATACCACTTGAATGCCACAGCCTATTTGAGTATTGTTGCTGACCATGTGCATCCCTTCATGGCCACAATTTGCCCATCTTCTAATGGCTACTTCCAGCATGACAATGCACCATGTCACAAAGCAAAAATCGTCTCAAACTGGTTTTATGAACATGACAATGAGTTCAGTGTTCTTCAGTGGCCTTCCCAGTCACTGAATCTGAATCCAATAGAACAGCTTTGGGATGTGGTGGAACGGGAGATTCACAGCTTGAACGTGCACCCGAAAAATCTGCAGGAATTGCATGATGCAATCATGTCATCATGGACCAGAATCTCAAAGGAATGTTTCCAACATCTTGTGGAATCAATGCCACGAAGAATTGAGGCTGTTTTGAGAGCAAAGGGAGGCCCTACCCAGTATTAGTATAGTGTTCTTAATAAAGTGCTCAGTGAGTGTACATTGGTGTATAAAGTGTCATGTTTGTCTTTATTACGTTTGTCATGAACAACATATTTTGACCGTACTGTTGAGTTTGCAATGAAGTTGCAAATCAGCTAGCTATCCATGACTTTTTATTAATTTCTCTTCAAATCGGTTACACATACTGTAGGTCTTAAGAGACTAGGACATTAATACAGCAAGGAAGATGGTCAGCTACCATGGTGCAGGAACAAGCAGCTGTGGAGCAGTAGGTCGAAAATGTTAATTATTAATTAATAATTATAATGCTCAATTGCAGACGAGTAAATAAAGCTATTCAGTTCTTTATTTAGGGTGATTAAAATAATTGTATTTGATATTTCATGTGCAAATCAATTGAATTAACTTTTAATCATCTGATTCAGGAAACATTTATCTTTGGTAATCATTAACTTTTGATTGAGAAGTTGTTGATAATTGTATTTGATATTCCATATGCAAATCAATTGAATTAATATGTTTTTTTAATCATCTGATACAGGGAACATTTGTTTGGTAATTATTAAGTCTTGATTGAGAAGTGTTGGAAATCATTATTATAAGAAACAGTTTATTATTGCTATAAAATATACATTACTGCAGTGTGTTAAATTTACTAATGTGATGGCCTGTTGATAAATGAGAGATGAATCAAGCATTAGTCCCATGGTACGTTAGATTAATACATGGAGAGGTTAGGGTCAGGTCATCAAGATGGATGTTGCAACACACGCATAACACAAGAATGATGTAATGGAAAAATACTAGGCTAGGAAAGGACAAATCAGAGTTGGTATATGTTTTCTTCAGCAGGTCAACTCGTTCCCCAGAAGGAACGGACCGGCGATATCTCTACCTGGAACGGATCGAGTGTCAGGGGCTGGGACCAGCCTAAGCACCAACGAGGGAAGAGCCAAGTCTAAACCGCGGCTCCTCCCCAACCAAATAGCCAATCACAATCGCTTTGTTTTACCGTAAATGCTTTGTGTGACATTTTGAATGTATCCATTTTTGGAGGGTTGGTGTGGGGGGACATGCAGCGTTCGGCCTGTAGAGGGTGCTACAGGACCGTGGCCAGTGTGTGGGAGCGAGGCTTTGTCGCACACCTGTTGCGAATGAAGCCTCGTTAACGATGGTTTAAGATGTGTGTGCCTCTGCTTTCAGGGGACCGAAAGAACCAGAGAACGGCGACTGGAAAGTTGCAGAGGGTTTGAAGGGCTGGAAAGCCAGAGACTAAATAATAATTGAAACTATATGAATAAACGGGACCATTCCCTCATCACACCACTGCGTCCGCCTCTGTGTACAACGGATCTCGTTACAGTTGGTTACAGATTAACAGCTTGCTGACTGTGATTTTCTTCGCCAAAAGTGGTCCTTGTACAAGCCTAGAATTTTGACATATAAATAAATAGCTAAAAGTAAGAAGTAGTTTGTCTTCTCCTTCAAATAAAGAACACGTTCTGACAAAAAACAAACTCTGTGTTTAAGATTAATGCTTTTATCAGTTTGAGGCATCACACTGAAACATACAGTAGTCCTGCATGCATTTCTCCTGCATGACCACCAACACAACCACACTTGAGAGAGGAGAGGAACACACATCTCCCCTCAACCTCTACAAAAGGCACACATTTCTTGGTGACTTTGTGCACACCTGGTCTGGGAATGTCCTGCCACAAATGAGTAAATATGGCTAATATAGTGTTCTGTTTACTTCGTATCAACACTTACCTTTAGATGTTTCTGTCTCCCCCTAGTGTATATTTGTATAACCTGTTACTCTATTAATTCATGTGACCTCTATCTTCTGAAAGTGTATGTTGTTTTCTCAGAAGAGCCTCATTCATGGTTGTCTGCAGCTACATGTTCTAATCTTGTTCAATCTTCAGACATGTTATGCCTTTGGTTGCATTGTTGGTGTGTAACAAATTCATTGACTATTTACCTAAATTTATAGATGGTTATTTTTGGGAACTTTGTTACATTGTATGATTATATTTGTACAAATTGTTGTCATAATGGAAGATGCTAGTTTAGCTTAAAACTATTGATTTTCATGGTGATTATGTAAACTCACCTTTTATTTCTTCATGTGAGACCATACTAGCATTATGTAAGAATACATTGGACATTCTTGGTTATGTTAGCTAACAGGGGATACTTTATTTCAATGTTAATACAACATACACTCACCGGCCACTTTATTAGGTACAACTTGCTAGTACTGGGTTGGACCCCCTTTTGTAGCCCATCTGCTTCAAGGTTCGATGTGTTGTGCATTCAGAGATGGTCTTCTGCATACCTTTGTTGTAACGAGTAGTTATTTGAGTTACTGTTGCCTTTCTATCATCTCAAACCAGTCTGGCCATTCTCCTCTGACCTCTGGCATCAACAAGGCATTTTCGCCCAGAGAACTGCCGCTCACTGGATATTTTCTCTTTTTCGGACCATTCTCTGTAAACCCTAGAGATGGTTGTGCATGAAAATCCCAGTAGATCAGCAGTTTCTGAAGTACTCAGACCAGCCCGTCTGGCACCAACAACCATGCCACGTTCAAAGTCACTTAAATCACCTTTCTTCCCCATTCTGATGCTCGGTTTGAACTTCAGCAGGTCGTCTTGACTATGTCTACATGCCTAAATGCATTGAGTTGCTGTCATGTGATTGGATGATTAGATATTTGCGTTACCGAGCAGTTGAACAGGTGTACCTAATAAAGTGGCCAGTGAGTGTAGATTTAGCTGTTGTAGTATGTAGCTATGTCTTTGTTAGATCATTTCTCCGTTGTGATGTGTGGACGTGAAACCATATCATTGATGATTGTTTCTCTTTCTCAGTTTCACCCTTTCTAAGTCAATAAACCTGAAGTTGTTGTGGAATTCTAAGTTAAAATACTTGCCAAAGACTAGAGCTGATGGTTTCTTCAGAGACTTTTATTACAAGTAACAAAGCCGAGGTGGTTCGCGAAACATCCTGTTGTTTGTCCCTCAGCACACCATGTTTATACAATTTCCAGTCTTTCTCAAATTTAGGTTCCATCCCTCATATGTAAATCATTCACACTTTCTGGCTGTTCGCCACCAATATCATTCAACCTGTTTTCTCATGGAACATTTATAACATTGTTTTTCATAACTCACTTTTGGCCTCTTTGTCCTGTCTTACATGGAATGTTTATAATTGGTTAATATTACATCACCCCCCGTACTCCTTATTACTGTTCCTGCTCTTATCCTCTGGGTACCTGGTTCCTCTTGGCTCATGCACCAACTTCTAGGTACCTCTTGATACCACTCCCTCCATGAATCAACATCTGAGTATCTCTTGATTTTACTCCCTCTGTACATCAACCTGTTTTCTTATGGAACATTTATAATTGTTTTTCATAACTCACTGTTGGCCTCTTTGTCCTGTCTTACTTGTTATGTTCTATCTTTATTTGCTATAAAAAATTTACCATAAAGTCAGACCGACATTCTGTCTCCAGACTTTTGATGATGGGAGGTGTTTAGCTGCCTGTCTAGCTACACTCAGCTACGTATAATGAGGACAGAACATAAAGTATGTACTTTATATTGTACTATACATTTCCTTTAGCTTTGGAAACTCCCTCATCACCTTGAAACTGTATTTTCAATCCAAATATTTTGTACAACAGACATTTAACCCACATTGAACATTGAATTGCCTTTACACGTTTATAAAGTGTGCGCTTTATGGATTCTATTTGGTTTCACACAGAAAAAACACTGGCCTGCTAAAACATTTGAGCTTAAATAAACTGTCAGTCATAATGAAATAATGAATACAAAGACAAATAATCTAAATGGTACTGCACATCCCTATCAATGCAGTATCTTTAACATTCCCTAAAAGAGCAGTTTCACTGCTAGAATGTCTTCCATGAAATGACAGCATTGTGCTGTAGCTCGGCCACCAGGGTGAGGACTGGAGGGACTATCCTCCAAACACCCCATAACAAAAACATTTTAATATAGATAGAATTAGAACTCTCTCTCTGAGCGTTTGGTGCCAACAATTAGAATTAATTATCTTAGTTGGCAGAATGGGTTAGGGTTAGTCTGGGCAGTGTGGCCTGAAAGTGGCCCCTAGAGGAAGACGGGAGGCACAGACACAGAAGTCTGGATGCAGGCAGACAAATGAAAGCGAGGTGGACGTGTATACTGTAGATGGATGGATAGACAGATAGAGTTGACTATTATAATGTATTTTCTTGAGTGACCCTTGGAATGTGGTTTACAACAAAGGGTACCAGACCCCAAGATCTCTGTTGATAACATGTCAGACTCACTGGCGCCAAGCCTAACTGAGATGAGCCTTATGTCCTGGTTTCATGTTGATTACCTACTATAAAATTGACTGCAAAATCTTTGTGGTTGCCACTTCCCTGCTGACCATTCTCTTGGACAGTTGTGCGGTGTCCCAGATCGATCTAATAAATTGTCTTTATTTAACTTTAAATTTGAGTATCCACCTTCTTCCACGCATCATTGGATATTATTCTTCAATATCAGAAACATCATCATTACAGTTGACTAAGAAAATGAAGGGGGCCCTGATTTGGTTAGTTTCAGAGTTGAGGCAAGAGGAGAGAATGTTGAGGGGTAGGGGTTAGCGGTGTGAGGGTGGGGTTAGGGTTTAAAGGTCAAAGGTTAGGGGTCCTCAGTGGAAGTTGTCTGGGAAGGTGCAGCCGGCACATCTGATGATGACGTTGGCAGCGTAGTGTCCCTCTTTTACACACTGACCGAATGCCTGGACCAACTCACACAGGAACCCTGCAGGAGACAGAGACATGTTAGCTACACACAAACAAACAAAGTGTGTGGTTACCTTTGGTCATGATTGTTCCGTCTTTCCCCTGAGTGAAGACTACTATCCGACTTCTCTTCTTGTGGACTTTGGGCAGAGCCTGGGCCTTCTCAGCAATCTCCTTGATGTCCTTAGTCTACAAAGACAGACACACACGGTTACAACCAAACTGCACGAGACACGTGAGTGTGGCATCACCAGATTCCTTACCTCAAAGCCTTGCTCTTTCGCAAACATGGCTGCCTCCTGAAAAAAACATAAATGAGCCATTAGAGTAACTGTTTGCCTGTCTACCTTTTTCAATGAGAGGGAGGCTGCTAAAACACTGCTCATGCTCTGATGAGAATCAGCGCGTGTCCAGCCCGCCTCACCGTCTCATTGCCGAACAGTACACATAGGGCATGACCTACATGAGTGTGTCTTTAAAGAACTGAGAGATGAAGGGAGCGGAGAGGTTCAGACTGAACACCTTGTTGTTGTCAGACGTGTGTTTGGCCACTTGCAGGAAGAAACCCAGGATAAAAACACAGCCTGTTATAACATAGCACAGCCTGTGTCGAAAGTCTGGCCCTCCCTCGACCTGCATCGCCACCTGAGAATGCCATTCAGAGCTTCAGAAGAGGGGTTCAACGCTTAAAACGTGGCAGGCTCCCGTATGGACGGGAGGAGATGGCAGTGTCACGTGGGCTGGATGCACCGGTGGAGAGAAAGCGCCGGTGGATTCCGGGTGGAGTGCCACGGTGTGGGGAGATGGCCCCATCTATTGTCCTCGTGCTAGAAGTATCCAGTGAAACTGAGAGCTCGGCTCATAAGAAGAAACAGGATAAGCCTAAAAGGGAGTTTATAGAACCAGAGGGAGGAGAAGATGATGGAGATGTCGATATTTCTCCTGGGGATTTCCCTGTGTCCGTTCCCGATCCCGCTCCGCTCCCTGCGGAGGGGCAGGTGGGGTCGAGGGTGGCAGACGGGGGGGTTCTTACAGAAGAATATGTCATTGGGCTCCTCAGTGACATGGATTACCCGCAGGTAGATTTTGATATCTTTACAAGTTAAGTAACAAAAAGATATGACATCAAATATAACCAGCAAAACATACTATTGTAACACGGTCCGTTCGTACACAGAGGCAGACGCAGTATAATGGTAAGGGATCACTCCCGTTTATTCATACAGTCACTGGGTAAATCTGTTCGGTGGCTTTCCAGCCTAGTCAAAAGTTACTCTCCACGCTCTCTCTCTCCCGTGTCGCCGTTCCCAGCTCACCTACTGAAAAGACAGAAGCACACACATGTTAAGCACTCGCCAACGAGACTTTATTTGCAACAGGTGTGCAACGAAGCCTCGCCGACACAACCCCGGCCACGGTCCTGTAGCTCCCTCTACAGGCCGAACGCTGCATGTCCCCCCACAACTATATACTACTGATGGTATGTACTACTAATATACTGAATGACTAATGGCAAATATTACTATTCAAATGTAAACTAATGAAATTACATCTAATGTAAGTAATCAGATAACTTAAGGTTAATTTATGTTGAAAGGAGATTTTATTTAAATGATGCAACTAGTCTGTTTAACCATGTGTAAAGAGTAAAGTTGAAATGTCATCATTTGATAAGGGAAAGAGAGAAAGGGGAATTAGACAAAGCTGAGAAAAGTTGGGTTGAGTCCAAACAGAAATGGTTTTCGATATGGGAAAGGGACATAGAGGAGCCTAAAAATGTCAAAGATGACCAAAGAGGGATTAAGTATGTTCATGTGAAAAAGTGATGCTCAGAGGATGTATGTTCACGTGAGAGGGTGCGGCTCAGAGGAGGGCTCCAGGAGGAACTCAGACGAGAAGGGACAGGGTTAGACAAAACTGAATGTTAGGTGTATTATAGTGGCCATTTTCCACAAAACTCAGAAGAGGACGGATCCCCAAAGAGACCAGGAGGTCTAGCCCGATCAGTGTATCCACGACCAAAATCCTCTCTGGAGAGAGTTTAGATTCGGAAGCCCCCAGTCTATATTGGTGTTAGTATCAAGAGTAGGCTCTCTTTTTAGCTGCCTAGATTCGGTTGAAAGGATTGCTAGAGGTTGAGTGACGGCTTCACTTATACGGGGAGGTGGGCCATCGAAGTCCCTCGGCTGAGGGCATGGTGCTACTCCAGAGAAATCAGCTGGGCTGATAGAGGAATCAAGAGTATTTCGGCAGTGGCCACTGTCAATGCTGGATGGAGCCTCTCTAAACTTATACTAAGTTAGACAGATTAGGGACAGACAGAGTAAGACTTTTCTTATTTTACTTTGATTACTTTGATATGAATTATTATTTTTTATTATTTACTTTAGATTTCGTTAACTTCTTTACTTATATCTATTTACTTTTACTCTAATTTCTGTAATTTCTTTTTTACTTGAATATTTTGTTTATTTACTTTAAATTTCGTTGACTTCTTTATCCTTTATTTTAGTTTATTTACATTAAATTTCATTAAACTTCTTTCTTACTTATATTTTGTGGGGGGACATGCAGCGTTCGGCCTGTAGAGGGAGCTACAGGACCGTGGCCGGGGTTGTGTCGGCGAGACTTTTGTTGCACACCTGCTGCGAATTAAGTCTCGCCGGCAAATGTTTAAGATGTGTGTGCTTCTGCCATTTCAGGAGGCGAGGTGAGCTGGGAACGGCGGAACGAGAGAGAGAGAGAAAGAGAAAGAGAAAGGGAAAGAGACGACTGCAAAGTCGCCGAGTAATCATTGAGGAGGCTGGAAAGCCAAAAGGACATTCGTACGAACTATATGAATAAACGGGAGAGATTCCCTTACAGTAACGCTGCGTCTGCCTCTGTGTACAACGGACTTTGTTACATTGGCGCCCAACCTGGGACACAGAGGGAAGGCAGAATGGAGGTGTTAGCAGCGGCGATGTCGAGGATAGCGCTTGTCCTCGAGCAGCAGACGGCCCTGCAGCAGACCCAGCAGACGACGCTGGAGGATCTAACGGCGGCGAGGATCACGGACAGTGCCCTCCTTCAGGACTTCACCAGGGTCGGCGGGCCGGCGCCGGGGACCGGAGCGGCACCAGGTCCCCCCAAGGTCCAGTACCACCGCCCCCAGGACCTCCAGACCGCCGTCGGACAGGCCGAGGACCATCTCTCCCTCCCACCGCGGGGGCCACAACGACCAACCCCGGCCCCGCGGCAAGGGGGGGGGGGCCAACGCCCAGGAGGAGCCGGGGGAGCAGAAGGAGAGAGGCCGGCGCCAGCCCCGAGGACGAGATGGCAGGGGCGCACCTATCCGGAACCGACCCCGGCCCCACAGGGAGCACCTCGAGCGACAGGGGGGGTGTGTTGGCGGTGCGGACGGCCGGGCCACGTGCAGGCCGAGTGTCGGGCGATGGACGTGGGACGGGTCGTCCGCATCGGCGACATACCGGGCCCTCCCCCCGGACCAGGAGCGGCGTATCGTATTCCGGTAAGGATACAACATGATACGCACCAGGCATTCTTGGATTCGGGCTGCATGCAGTCCATGATCCAGGAGCGCCTGGTTCGGCCGGGGGCATTGTTGAAGGCATCGAGGGTGCGGGTGAGGTGTGTGCATGGGGACATTCACGAATATCCGGTGGTCGCTATCGAAATTCATTTTGAGGGGAAAAACCATAGAGTACAGGCGGCGGTTAGCCCACGCCTCACGCATCCCCTGATTCTAGGTGTGGATTGGGAGGGGTTTCCTCAAGCGGTAAAGAGGGCTACCGGGATGCGTGCACGACAGCTAGGGAGGTGTGTGGCGTGTAATGTGCTCTGTGCCGAGGCGGCGCCTCGCGACACTGCCGGGGAGCCGGAGCCGGCGGGGGCGCCTCACCCCGAGACTTCCTCGCCGAACTATCCGCTGCTAGGCGACTTCCCCCTCGAGCAGTCTCGTGACGAGACCCTCAGATCAGCCTTTGACCAAGTGATAGCAATTGATGGTACTTTGATACGGCCAGACACAGTGCGCGCCCACCCCTATTTTGCGATTATCAGCGACAGGTTATATCGAGTAAGTCGTGACTCACATAGTCAGGAGGAAGTAACCCAGTTGCTGGTTCCCCGCAGCCGCCGCGAAATGGTCTTCCAGGCGGCTCATTTCAACCCCATGGCGGGCCATCTAGGGTATGACAAAACACTGCACCGTATAATGGCTCGATTTTATTGGCCGGGGATTCGGGCAGAGGTGCGTAGGTGGTGCGCTTCCTGTCGGGAATGTCAGTTAGTAAATCCCCCGGCCATTCCCCAGGCCCCCTTGCGGCCCTTACCATTGGTCGAGAACCCGTTCGACCGCATTGCGATGGATATTATCGGGCCATTTGAACGGAGCACACAGGGTTATCGATTTGTGTTGGTCTTGATAGATTACGCCACCCGATACCCCGAGGCAATACCTCTGCGCAATATCTCTGCCAAGAGTGTAGCGCAAGCATTGTTTCAAGTCATCTCCCGCGTGGGAATCCCGAAAGAGATTCTCACCGATCAGGGCACTAATTTTATGTCACGCACCCTCAAGGAACTGTATGGCTTGTTGAACATCAAGGCGATTCGAACCAGTGTTTACCACCCGGCCACTGACGGCCTTTGTGAGCGGTTCAATCGGACCTTGAAGTCAATGATCCGGAAGTTTGTCCACGAGGATAGTCGGAATTGGCATAAATGGCTAGATCCCCTGTTGTTTGCGGTGCGGGAAGTTCCCCAAGCTTCCACCGGGTTTTCCCCGTTTGAATTACTCTACGGGCGTAAGCCCGGGGGTGTCCTAGACCTGTTTAAAGAAAATTGGGAGGAAGGGTCTAGCGACAGTAAGAGTGAGATCCAGTACGTCCTCGACTTGCGCACAAAGCTCCACACCCTAGGGGCTATCTCACGTGAGCATTTGCTGCAAGCCCAGGAGCGTCAGAAACGCCTGTATGACAGGGGGTCTACCCTACGAGAGTTTACACCGGGAGACAAGGTGCTCGTACTGTTACCCACCTCCAGCACGAAATTACTCGCGAAGTGGCAAGGACCGTTTGTGGTCACACGTCGCATGGGGGACGTGGATTATGAGGTTGTACGCTCGGACCGGGGGGATAGCTTGCAGGTGTATCACGTCAATCTCCTAAAAAAATGGAACGACGTGGTCACGGTTGCTCTGGCTACGGTAATTCCGGAGAGAGAGGAGTTCGGTCCGGAAGTCCCAAAATCGAAAGTTAGCACTCCGGTCGATATTGATAACCATCTCTCTGCTAGCCAGGCCGCGGACGTTGCAGATTTGCAGCTTAAGTTCGCTGACGTGTTCTCTCCCCTGCCCGGTCGGACTACGCTCATCGACCACCATATAGAAACGCAGCCGGGTTTAACGGTGCGCACGCGTCCCTATAGGGTGCCGGTGCACAAACGAAACGTTGTGTGCACGGAGTTGGAAGCCATGCTGGAGCTGGGTGTGGTCGAGGAGTCCCGCAGTGATTGGTGTAGCCCCATCGTGCTTGTCAACAAGCCAGATGGGACTATACGGTTCTGTGTGGATTATAGACGGGTTAATGCGGTCTCCAAGTTCGATGCCTATCCGATGCCCCGGGTCGACGAGCTCTTGGACCGGCTTGGTACGGCCAGGTACTTCACGACATTGGATTGCACGAAGGGATACTGGCAGATTCCACTCTCGCCGGTGTCCCGGGAGAAAACGGCATTCTCCACTCCGCTCGGGTTATTCCAGTTCACCGTGCTCCCTTTCGGGTTGTTCGGAGCCCCAGCCACTTTTCAGCGCCTCATGGACCGTATTCTGCGGCCGCACGCCGCCTATGCTGCGGCCTACCTAGATGACATTGTCATTCACAGTGACACCTGGCCGCAGCATGTGCGGAGTGTGGCTGCTGTTCTGCGGTCCCTGAGGCAGGCGGGGCTGACGGCCAACCCGAAAAAGTGCGTGATCGGGCGGAGGGAGATCCGGTATCTGGGGTACCACTTGGGACGGGGGGAGGTGCGGCCGCAGATTGAAAAGACTGCGGCCATCGCCACCTCTCCCCGGCCCAAGACAAAGAAGGAGGTGAGGGCCTTCCTGGGGCTGGCGGGATATTACCGCCAGTTCGTACCAGGGTTTTCGGAGCTGGCCAGTCCCTTGACGGACCTCACCCGGAAGGGTGCCCCGGATCCGGTCCAATGGTCGGGCCAGTGCCAGGGGTCGTTCGAGGCCCTTAAGGGGGCTCTTTGTGGAGAAACGGTCCTGTATGCGCCTGATTTTAACCTCCCTTTCTCCCTACAGACGGACGCGTCGGATAGAGGGCTGGGAGCAGTACTGACCCAGCGCGTGGAGGGGGCCGACCGGCCGGTGCTGTACCTGAGCCGCAAGCTGTCGGAGAGGGAGGGTCGGTACAGCACCGTGGAGAAGGAGTGCCTGGCCATCAAGTGGGCGGTCGGCACCCTCCGCTACTACCTGCTGGGTCGCGCCTTCACCCTCTACTCCGACCATGCCCCCCTTCAGTGGCTCCACCGCATGAAGGATGTAAACGCGAGGATCACCCGGTGGTACCTCGCGTTGCAGCCCTTCAACTTTTCCGTCGTGCACAGACCGGGTGCGCAGATGGTCGTGGCAGACTTCCTCTCCCGTGCAGGGGGGGGGGAGTAGGTCGTCGGCCGTCGGTTCCCCGGCCTGTGTCGGGCGGTGGGGGTATGTGGGGGGACATGCAGCGTTCGGCCTGTAGAGGGAGCTACAGGACCGTGGCCGGGGTTGTGTCGGCGAGACTTTTGTTGCACACCTGCTGCGAATTAAGTCTCGCCGGCAAATGTTTAAGATGTGTGTGCTTCTGCCATTTCAGGAGGCGAGGTGAGCTGGGAACGGCGGAACGAGAGAGAGAGAGAAAGAGAAAGAGAAAGGGAAAGAGACGACTGCAAAGTCGCCGAGTAATCATTGAGGAGGCTGGAAAGCCAAAAGGACATTCGTACGAACTATATGAATAAACGGGAGAGATTCCCTTACAGTAACGCTGCGTCTGCCTCTGTGTACAACGGACTTTGTTACATATTTACATTAGTATTGTTACGGTCCCTGTCCCTGACCGGCCCTCTGGCACCACCTTGAGGCCCCGGCCATCATCACTGGAGCGTCAACCTCCCAGTCGACAGCACAACTGTTCCCTGTCTCCACTCAGCACACCTGCGATCCATTCACAATCACCCACCTATAAGAATCCTGCCTAGTCTTCACCCCGGCGCCAGAACATACTGTGTCCACGGTAATCTTTGTAGTATCCACATACGCTTCAAGCCATTTTTGCTATCTTCCCGTGTCCCTTGTGTCTGTTTCACCGTGTTCTCCTGTGCCCCATCCAGAACCCTTGTCTTCCTCGGATTCCCCACCTCTACCCTTCCACGGACCTAGCCCCTACCCCCCTCTTCGCTACTGGACCTCCCTGCTACCAACCCCTGGACCGAACCTCGACTACTTCCCACGGATTACCCCTACGGCGCCTTTCCCCTCTCCCGAACACTGGACGTCCCCTTATCGACCCCGGACCGGACCCCGACGACCCACTTGGATTATCCTTCTCTCCCCTACCCTTTTCCCTATATTATTATTATTAAATATGCCTTCGGGCTAAACTCCACCACCTTCTCTGTGTGCCGTCATTTGGTTCCTCAGAAGTATTTTGTTCTCCTATATATATTTACTTTTACTCTAATTTCTTTGATTTCTTTTTTTCTATAATTGCTTTAGTACCTTTTATTTCCATTTAGTTACTTTACATCTTTGTTGATTTCTTTGATTTCTGAGTATTTTTGTTCTTATTACTTTACTTGGACTGGAGATTGAGCGTCATCAAAGTCTCTCGGCTAAGGGCACGGTGATAGGCCAGTGTGAGTCATCATATCGGGTGGACCGGGGAACTTACAGTTGTGGTCAGAAGTTTACATACACTTGTAAAAAGCATGTATGTCATGGCAGTCTTGAGTTTCCAATCATTTTTACAACTCTTATTTTTCTGTGATGGATTGATTGGAGCACATACTTCTTTGTCACAAAAAACATTCATGAAGTTTGGTTCTTTTATGAATTTATTATGGGTCTTCTGAAAATGTGACAAAATCTGCTGGGTCAAAAATATACATACAGCACCTTGAATTATCAATTTTGGTGATGTAGAAAGTTGTGTCAATCAAATTTGCTTTGTGGCATGGCCTCTTAACTTCTTATGAGTGATTATGATTGACTACAGCTGGTGACTTATTTCAGCCCATTTAAATAGGGCTCGTTTGATACACTCAGCCAAAAACGCTACAATGGGAAAGTCTAAGGAGCTCAGCGCGGATCTGAAAAAGCGCATCATTGACTTGAACAAGTCAGGAAAGTCACTTGGAGCCATTTCAAAGCAGCTACAGGTCCCAAGATCAACTGTGCAAACAATTGTTTGTAAGTTTAAAATGCATGGCACAGTTGTGTCACTGCCACGATCAGGAAGAAAACGCGAGCTATCACCTGCTGCTGAGAGAAAATTGGTCAGGATGGTCAAGAGTCAACCAAGAACCACCAAAAAGCAGGTCTGCCATGAATTAGAAGCTGCTGGAACACAGGTGTCAGTGTCCACAGTCAAGCGTGTTTTACATCACCATGGGCTGAGAGGCTGCCGTGCAAGAAGGAAACCGTTGCTCCAGAAGCGGCACCTTAAGGCTCGACTGAAGTTTGCTGCTGATCACATGGACAAAGAAAAGGCCTTCTGGAGGAAAGTTCTGTGGTCAGATGAAACAAAAATTGAGCTATTTGGCCACAATGACCAGAAATATGGTTGGAGGAGAGAAGGTGAGGTGGCCTTTCACCCCAAGAACACCATACCTACCGTCAAGCATGGTGGTGGTAGTATTATGCTCTGGGCCTGTTTTGCTGCCAGTGGAACTGGTGCTTTACAGAAAGTAAATGGAATAATGAAGAAGGAGGATTACCTCCAAATTCTTCAGGAAAACCTACAATTATCAGCCAGAAGGTTGGGTCTTGGACGTAGTTGGGTGTTCCAACAGGACAATGACCCCAAACACACATCAAACGTGGTAAAGGAATGGCTAAATCGGGCTAGAATTAAGGCCTTAGAATGGCTTTCACAAAGTCCTGACTTAAACCCCATTGAGAACATGTGGAGTGTGCTGAAGAAACAAGTCTGTGTCAGAAAGCCAATGAATTTAGTTGAACTGCACCGATTCTGTCAAGAGGAGTGGTCAAAGATTCAACCAGAAGCGTGTCAGAAGCTTGTGGATGGCTACCAAAAGCGTCTAATTGAGGTGAAAATGGCCAAGGGACATTTAAGGGGTCGGCGAAACGCACCCTCGGCCGAGGGACTCGGCCCTCGTTTCCCCTTCCAAGTGAAGCTAAGATTGTCTGCCAGTGTATAAAACTAATAGAATGTAAGACCGATCTTACTCACAACCACAGCCTCAACAACTAAGGGCAATGCCTAGTGCTGAGAGAGGAACAGTGGCAACTTTGAAGGACTTACAAGTCTTTATGGCTGGGACTGGTCTGTCTGTGCATGTGACAACAATCTCACAAGCTTTACACAAAGCTGGCCTGTATGGCAGGGTAGCAAGAAAGAAGCCTTTTCTGAAAAAGTGCCACAGTCAGTCTCGTTTGTGCTATGCAAAAACACACCTGGAAGATTCTGTTGCCATGTGGAAAAAGGTTTTACGGTCAGACGAGACTAAGATTGAACTTTTTGGACTGAACTCCAAGCGCTATGTTTGGCGAAAACCAAACACAGCACACCTCCGAAAACACACCATACCTACTGTGAAGCATGGTGATGGCAACATTATGTTGTGGGGATGTTTCTCTTCAGCGGGGACTGGGCAATTGGTCAGGATTGAAGGGAAAATGGATGCTGCCAAGTACACCCAAATTCTTGAGGACAACCTGCGTCCCTCTGCTAGCGCATCATTGACGTGACCATCTGAAGATGGGCAGGTCATTCACCTTCCAACACGACAACGATCCTAAACATACCGCCAAAAGAACAATGCAGTGGCTTAAGGATAGAAAGGTGAATGTCCTTGAGTGACCAAGTCAGAGCCCTGACTTAAATCCGATAGAAAATCTGTGGATGGACTTGAAGAGAGCAGTCCATCGCCGCTCACCACGGAATTTGACTGAACTCAAACAATTCTGCAAGGAAGAATAGGCAAATATTCTCCAATCTAGGTGTGCAAAGCTAGTAGAGACATATCCAAACAGATTGATGGCTGGAATTGCAGCAAAAGGTGGCTCTACAAAGTATTAAATCAGGGGACTGATGACTTTTCCAACCCTGTTATTCTTGTTTTTCATTTTTTATAAATTTTCAGAACTGTCGCCTTTTTTTTCATTAGTTTGATGTTGTATGGCTAAATTTGTACATAAAGCTGGAAAAAGTTATTGTTTTGATTTCAGGCTGTACGACAAATATAGTAACTATTTCAAAGGGGTATGATGACGTTCTATAGGCACTGTATATATAAGTCTATCCTTGGTCTGCTCCCCTCTTATCTTAGTGGGTATATCTAGCTCAAAACTAGCAATTACTGTTTGCGTTCGAGCGACACACTTTTACTTAATGTCCCAAAGGTTCGCACTGAACTTGGGAAGCAGGCCTTTAGGTTCGCCGCCTCTGTAGCTTGGAACCACTTACAGACTGACTTACAAATTGAGGATCTGATCCGGGTTGGGGCTTTCAAAAGTCTTGTGAAGGGCTTGGAAGCAGACTCCATAGGAGTCTGTAACTGCTTCCACTAGACCTGTTTCCCCCTGTCTCCTGTGTTTTACTGTTACTGCATGCTTTGTATTTTATGTGCCTTAATGTTTTGCTCGTGTGTTGTATTCTATGTCTTGCTTTTGTACCTTTTAATGCTGATTGTGTGTTGCTTCTATGTGTCTACTGTTACACATAGGATCCTGTGTGCTGCTTTTGTGCTTTGCCTTTTGTGCTCTTGGTGTTGCTTGCTTATATGTTGTCTTACTCTGCAGATGTTTGCTTCTATGTTGTTTTAAACTGTGTTGCTGCTTTCTTGGCCAGGGCTCCCTTGAAAAAGAGGTTGTGTCATCTCAATGGGACTCCCCTGGTAAAATGGTTAAATAAAAAATAAAAAGCCACAGTCGAAGCCACAGAAGTGGGGGCCTGTATGGCACTACCACCCTATCTGAGGATTCTGGGTTAGCTCTGACATTATAGGCTTTTAACATATTGATGTGGCATACACAAGACTGACGCTTGCGCTCAGGCGTTTTAATCACAGTCAGTTTCACCTAGCTTCTTCTCCACAAAGTATGGGCCAGAAAAACGTGCTGAGAGAGCTGAGCCAGGAACAGGCAACAGCACTAAAACCTGGTCACCTGGCTGCAAGGAACGACAAACAGCCTTTTTATCAAAGTGACTCTGTGGGGGGACATGCAGCGTTCGGCCTGTAGAGGGTGCTACAGGACCGTGGCCAGGGTGCGGGAGCGAGGCTTTGTCGCACACCTGTTGCGAATGAAGCCTCGTTAACGAATGGTGTAAGATGTGTGTGCCTCTGCTTTCAGTAAGGGGGCCGGGAGAGCAGCGAGGGGGACTGGAAAGTTGCCGTGAAGAAGGCAAAATACGAAGAATAATAACTAAGACCGAACAATAAAAGGGTTGAGTCCCATACCACTACCGGACCACACGTGATCATGGGCTAGGGACAACACATGTTGATGGTACACTGTGGGAACAACAATCTGAAAAACAGCACTCCATTCACTAGGTGAGCTATGAGAGGTCCACTTTCTCATCAGGAGTGACGAGGGCAAAATATCTAATGTAGGGCTACTATTGGCCCACTTATCGTTCACAATCACATCCTTGTCAGGACACTTTGACGATACAAGAGGAACACTTGGAACCTCATCACGAGCAAACATGGGGTATAAAACAGAATCAGCCAAGTCTATCGCATCACTCGGTCGATGTAACTGCGCACAGGTGACAACACATGAGGGGAAAGCTTTGGGGAAATCATTCGCCAAGCCATCAGGCAAAGAGTGGATATTGGGTGTGTCTAAGACCTCCAACACAGGCATCACCCTTCCACCTGCTATGTCATTTCCCAAAATGGATGCCACACCATTAATTAGGAGTTTGGGTTAAATACCAACCCTGAAAAATCCGGACACCAGACCCAAGACCAGATGTACTTGATGCAAAGGCACCGGCACTAAACCCATTTCAACACCCTGTAACATCACATACGACCCACAGTACGTTTCATTTGACCAGGGCAGAGCATCGGTGAGGATCAGGGACTGCGCAGCACCAGTATCCCTCAGGATTTGGACTGTACATTGATCTATGGCAGGGGTGGCCAACACGCGGCTCGCGAGCCGCATGCGGCTCTTTGCTCATTAATGTGCGGCTCTTCTTTTTAAAAATGATTTTCTATTTAAAAACATAAATAATAATAAAATAAAAATAAAAAATGGAATACACATTACATCTTACATTAACTTGTATTTGTCATATTTTTACTCATTTTAATTTGGGAGTTATACGTTTAAATCTGCATCCAACTGCCGAATGTGTGAATTAGTTGAGTAACGTTAACTTATTGCTGTAGCAGCGGAACCAATCCACTGAACTAGCGAACCAATCACATACCTTGAAATTGAAAAAAAAAGTGCTTCAGCGCGGGTTCATGATTTTGCTGGTGAGGTCTTTGCATGACATGTCTGAATTGTTTGGCTAGTAATCATCGTTCAAAATGGCAGGAAAAAGTGAAACCAAACGAAAATATGAAGAAGAACACCGAACGTTTTTAGAGGATTGGGAGAGTTTGTATTTTTTTGTTGAACGCAATGGAAAACCCTTCTGTCTAATATGCCAGACATCATTAGCCAATTTCAAGGCGTCAAATCTAAAACGCCATTTCACCTCACTGCATGCTGCCATAGACCAGGAATTCCCAAAAGGTACAGCACTCCGCACGCAAAAGCTGAACATGTTGAAAGGTCAGTCCGAAAAACAAACGCAGTTGTTTCGCAAATTCGCCAAACACGCTGATATCGTTACAATGGCCAGCTATCAGGTCGCGTGGAACATTGCCCGTGCGAAAAAGCCATATAACGAAGGAGAGTTTGTAAAGAAATGCATCGGCGAAGTTGTTGCAATCTTGTCCCCAGAAAAAGAAAATATGAAAAAAATGGTTTCAGACATACAACTCTCTCGCCACACAGTTTTTTTACATTTATAGGGGGGGGGGGGAAACATTATAATTATGAAAAAGTTATTTAATTGCAAGGTGTGTGTGTGTGCGCGTGCGCACTATGTGGCTCTTTGCAGTAGCCATGGCAATTTTTTTGGCTCATAGTCTCAGACTGGTTGGCCACCCCTGATCTATGGGGTTGCCTGTCAACGAAATCAACCCTTTAAACATGAACGGGTCATAACTAGGGTCGGAGTAACAGGAACACACCTAGTAGGCCTAAGAGGCATTTCTTCCACTGAACGAGACAATGTTTTTTATCAACCCAACACCTTTTGGATGTGCGGGGGACTGAACTGGTTCCTCCTTTTAGCAAAAAAACTGTCAGAAATTACATGCCCAGTCTGATGACAGTAAAAACACTCACATTCTTCCTTTGGGCGTCCTTGAGAGACGACTGAGCAGCTAGAATGAGGAGTAGGTAACACCAGCCTATTCTCGGAACGAGAAAATGTAAAAACATTTTTGTGTGTCAGCACAAACTCCTCTGCCAGCACAGCTGCCTGTGACAATAAGGTCACCTTTTGGTCATTCAAATATGTCACAATGCGTTCAGGTAAACAGTTTTTAAACTCTTCAAATAAAATCAGTTTGTGGGGGGACATGCAGCGTTCGGCCTGTAGAGGGAGCTACAGGACCGTGGCCAGGGTTACGAAAGCGAGGCTGGTTGCGCACCTGTTGCGAATGAAGCCTCGCTAACGAAAGGGTTTAAGATGTGTGTGCCTCTGCTTTCAGAGAGAGAGAACGGCAACTGAAAAGTTGCCGAGTGTTTGAGGGAAGGCTGGAAAGCCAAGACTGGAAAGTCAACGGAGAAACTTCATTATCTTAAATAAACGGGATTTCCCTCATCACCACACTGCGTCCGCCTCTCTGTCCAAGGGACTTGTTACAGTGGCGCCCAATGAGGGACACAGAGAGACGGAAGGGAAATGGAGGCGTTAAGTGCGGCCATCGGAGGGATGGCCCTCATACTGGAGCGGCAGGCCCAACTCCAGCAGGAGCAGCAGTCCGCGATGGGAGAGATGGCGAGGGCGAGGGCTGAGGACCGTGCCCTCCTCTGGGAGCTCGTCGGGGCCAAAGCGGGACCGGCGCCCGGGTCGCCACAAGGTCCCCCCAAGGTACACCTCCAGAAGATGGGGGACCTGGACGACCCGGAGGCGTTCCTGGCGGTGTTCGAGGGGACGGCGAGGATCTCGGGGTGGCCGGACGGCGAGTGGGCGTACCATCTGCTGCCCCTACTGTCGGGCGAGGCGCAGCTCGCTGCTCACAGCCTGCCAACGGCCACCCAGCGGGACTATCCCTCCCTCGCCCGGGCGATTCGAGACCGCCTGGGCCTCACCCCGGAGGAACACTGTTGCCGGTTCCGGGCCCTGACGATGGAGGAAGGGAACCGGCCCTTTGCCCACGCCCAGCGGCTGCGGGACAGCGCGCGGCGGTGGCTGGACCCAGGGAACAGCTCGGCGAAGGAGGTCGGGGACCGAGTGGTGTTGGAGCACTTCCTCACGGGGCTCCCGGCCCGGACCGCCGCCTGGGTCCAGTACCACCGGCCCCAGGATCTCGCGGGCGCCGTTACCTTGGCGGAGGACCATCTCTCCCTCCCGCCACAGGAACCCCGGCGACCGGAAGGAGCCGTGCTGCCGGAGGAGGAGAGGCCGGCGCCCGCCCCGAGGACGAGATGGCAGGGGCAGGCATGTCGAGAACCAGCCCTGGCCCCACGGGAAGCACCCCGAGCGGCAGGGGGGGTGTGTTGGCAATGCGGACGGCCGGGCCATGTGCAGGCGAATTGCCCAGTGATGGAGGTGGGGCAGGTCGTCCGCATCGACAACATACCGGGCTCTCCCCCCGGACCAGGACAGGCGTATTGTGTTCCGATAAGGATACAACACCATACGCACCAGGCGTTCTTGGATTCGGGCTGCAGGCAGTCCATGATCCAGGAGCGCCTGGTTCGACCGGGGGCATTGTTAAAGGCATCGAGGGTGTTGGTGAAGTGTGTGCATGGGGACATTCACGAATATCCTGTGGTCGCGATCGAGATTCATTTTGAGGGGAGAAAGCATAGTGTACAGGGGGCGGTTAGCCCGCGCCTCACGCATCCCCTTATTCTGGGTGTAGATTGGGAGGGGTTTCCTCAAGCGGTAAAGCGGGCTACTGGGGTGCGTGCACGACAGAGAGGGAGGTGTGAGGCGTGTAATGTGATAGCGATTGATGGTACTTTGGTACGGCCAGACACAGTACGCGCCAAACCCTATTTCGTGATTATCAGCGACAGGTTATACCGAGTAAGTCGTGACTCACATAGCCAGGAGGAAGTAACCCAGTTGTTGGTTCCCCGTAGCCGCCGGGAAATGGTCTTCCAGGCGGCTCATTTCAACCCCATGGCGTAGGTGGTGCACTTCTTGCTGCGAATGTCAGTTGGTAAATCCCCCAGCCATTCCACGGGACCCCTTGCGGCCCTTACCATTGGTCGAGAACCCATTCGAGCACATTGCCATGGATATTATCGGGCCATTTGATCGGTGTACACAGGGACATCGATTTGTGTTGGTCTTGACAGATTATGCAACCCGATACCCCGAGGCAATACCGCTGCGCAATATTTCTGCTGTCTAGCGATTGGAAGAGCATGAATGTGTCACGTGGTCCAGAATCTTCATCGTTGTAACCCTCTGGTTCCATTGTAAAAAGAAGAGAAGCAGGTTACAGCTAGTTTTTATTTAATTATGTATTTAATAATTTGTTGATTTATTGATTTATTTAACATACCTGCTGCATCCCTCCAGGGGCGATATGGAGAAACACGTGCTATTTGACGTTCACGACGAGGTGACGAATGAAGTCTTGAAGAGTCAATTGTTTGATCTGGAAAGATTAAAGATTACCTCTCTTACGGAAACACAAAGGAAAAACTTACGTACATCTTCCATGGCGGAGAGAGAGATTGGTCAGATTCAGCTGTCCCAAGTCTTCAGGCCTTTGTGACCAGCTCTCAGGGTCCCATATATATACATCTTTTTGCCCGGGAAACACATGCTCTTATCAGAGGCAAACTTTAGCCGGACCTCGGTCGGTCTTCAGACAGTTCAGGGCCCTGTGATTCCCCTAATCCATCCAATCCATTCTCACGGTTCTACATCCTACGGGGGTGACCCCATCCTCATAAAAATGTCAAGATGCTACAACTAATTTTACAAACAACAGAACACCTTAGCCTCACACCCACGTCTCATGGATCAATAAACACCCTTCCAATTCCCCCACCATCCTTGTAGACGCCATTTTAGACACTGTCATACAGCCACAACTACTACTACAGATCTCACACATGGGTCATATATATACACCTTTTTTGCCCGGGAAACACGTGATCTTATCAACGTCACGTCCGCGGCACGGGTCAGACCCAACGTTTGAAACTAAACATTTTTAAAAATTGAACCTTTTTTTTTTAAGCCCCCCTTTTATTAACCCTAACCCTTCATTATTGAACACAATACTAGCACTAGAGTAGCAGCCTAACCATTTTTTAATTGCCTTTTTTTAATTGCACATTTTAACCCCCAGTATTGAACTTTTATTTTAAGCCTCATATGCAATTTTGACATAGATGCCTGTATGCAGCATAAAGTCATCACCACCCATCCCACAGCCCTTATCAGTGACAAACTTTAGCTGAACCCCGGTGGTTCTTCAGACAGTTCAGGGCCCCCTGGGACCCCCCCCCCCCCCAATCCATACATTCCATTCTCACGGTTCTATATCCTATGGGGGTGACCATATCCTCATAAAAATGTCAAATTCCGACAAACACCAGAACACCTTAGCCTCTCCCCCACGTCTCATTGGACAAGCATCAACAGCCTACCACATCCGCCCCCAAAGGGGCGGGGACTTATAATTTTCAAGTATTATTTTCGATGATTAAATTTATGTGACGTCATCACTTTTTGTCACAAAGTGTATACTATATTCTCTTACGTGCATAAATGTATAGCCATGGGCTGCTCTCACCTATACCACTTCTCTCCTGTAACCGGAATGAAAATACAATGGATGAATTATGAAGGAATAAGGTCTGAACAGAGAATTGTCACAATGAATTCACACACACACGAGAAATGAGGTGCAGCTGAACCACATTGATTGCCGGAATGCCTGAGAAGGATGGAGATAGGTAGAGGGACAGAAACACAACTGAACACAAGACACAACCAAAGCATTCGTAACACCTACCGGTATGTGTAACACCCAGACTCAACCTGTGGACACATCGCTGGAATGGGTAGAGGCGATCTTCCGCCTTGACCGCCCGAACGCAGCAGGAATATTCGTATCCAAGTCATTGTGAATGACACCTATGGGGGACGCGATCTCCAGGTGAAACAAAACATCAATGCAGCCCGTGGGCCCAATCAAAATATCCAACTATGTGGCAGCTCGCAAGTAGTACGCCGAACCTTACGAGCTGACAAGAAACCGGAAACCGCTGTTTGTGATTCCAGTGGTAGACCTGCTCGATTCCCTTGTCGAAACCATCCAAATTAGTCTTAATTGATGATGTTACTGCTGACAGCAGAATGTATTCTGAAGTGTACAGAAACACCTTGTCTGCTCGAGTAGAAGCAAATGCCTCCAAATTCATTGGATGGTGCTTCATCATACAGTAAGACAATGACCCCCAAACATACTGCCATATCAACTAGGGGGTTCTTCAGGGCCAAAAAGTGGTTCTTGACTGGCCAGGTCAATCTTTAGATTTAAATCCAATTGAGCATGCATTTAATTTCCTGATGATAAGATTTGAGGCAAAAATACATCAAAACAAACAACTGAAGATGGCTGCAGTACAGGGCTGGGAGAGCATCACCAGAGAATATACCCAGTATCTGCTGGGGTCAATGGGACGCATGGTTCAGGCACTTATTGTATGCAAAGATTGTCTACCAAATACTAAACATGCATACTTTATTTGGACATAATATGATTCCCAATACTTTTGGAGCCCTGAAATAGGAGTATTTAAAAAAAAAAAAAAACTTTCTAAATGAGGAACCCAAAAAAAACCATTGAATAAAACTGAGAATCTCTACTTTGACCCATAGTAATTGTTTGAGTTGGCCTTGGACTGCAGCCTGCACTGGGAAGGCCTACAGCAGAGACCCCAGCTAACTCAAACCCCCGCGAGAGCCCACCCATCACTGAAAAGATCTGAAAATTGGCCCACGCAGCTGCCGCCCTCTCCAACCCGTACCACCTCGATGGCACACCTGCATCAGGGAGACTAAGACCAGCGACCCAGGCTGACTCAGCCTCGACTCGACCACTGGCGTAGAGCACCCCCTGCCCACAGACAATGACTGCAGCCAGACCCAGATAACACCCGGGGCACCCACCAATACCACCGCCCACAATCCATGTAGCCTGTGCCACAAGCCTGCATGGGGACGGCTAGCAGCAGCAACCCCGGCCGGCCAAAAGTCCCAGCCCACCAGAGCCCACTCCCCCCCCGATGAAATCACACAGCAAACACCAGCCCTAACCCTAACCCAACCCTGTGGCATTCCTGCCGACTGCTCGGGCCGACCCAGCCCCCACAACACCAGAAGGCACCCAGTAACCACCCAGCAAGCCAGCCCCAGAAAAGAGACAGCAAGGATGGTTTATCGCCGGTCTAGGACCGGTCATTACACTGACTAAATCAAATCAGTTTAATTGTCATGTGCACAGGATACAGCTGTAAACTTCCAAGAAATGCTTAGTTCAAGCTACCTCTCAATACTGCAGTGAAATATAAGGATAGGAATAAGATGCAAATAGAATAATAACAATACAATACACAATATGCAATCAAGTAATAACAGTCAAACAATAAGTGTAGCCTTGGGTGGAATATATACTCATAAATAGTATAAATATAACAGCAGCAATGATGGAAGTGGGTGTGTGTGCGCACGCGCGAACAGGGGTGAGAGCAAATTGTCTCTAGTGCAAGTGAGCAGTAGGTAGTGCTGCTGGGCATCTGGGTATCAGTTCAAAAGTCTTATCGCTTGGAGGTAGAAGCTGTCTCGGAAACTGTTGGTCCGAGAATGGATGCTCCGGTACCATTTGCCAGACAGTAGCTGAGAGAACAAGGCGTGACTAGTGTGGCTGCGATCTTTGATGATCTTCGAGGCCTTCCTCAGACACCTCCTGGAGTAGATGTCCTGTACGGCTGGGAGCCCGCTCCCTGTGATATAATGTGCCATTTTCACCACCGCCAAATTTCCTAAAATCAGAAACATCTTGTCTGCTCGAGTACAAGCAAATGCATCCAAATTCATTGGATGGCACTTCATCAAACAGATTTTCAGGGCAAAAAGGTGGAAAGACTTCAAAACATACAACAACTGAAGATGGCTGCAGAGCAGGCCTGGCAGAGCATCACAAGAGAAGATATCTAGCGTCTGGAGGGTTCAATGGGTCACCTCAAATAAAAGCTGAGAATCTCTACTTGTTGTCTAATTGTTTTATTTCAAATCCAAACTGTTTTAGTATAGAGCCAAAAGAAGAAAAAATGCTTCACTGTCGAGATTACATTGCTGATAATATTATTGTAAATAAAAGTACAACTCACAAATGAGTACCATGAACACAAAGCACAAATATAATTTACTATCCACAAACAAACACCTCTTTATTTGTATTTGTAATGATTTCAATACATTATTCCAAAGTTATAAATAAAAGCATTTCAGTGCCTTCAGTAAGTACTGTATTCACCGCCCCTTTCTACATTTTGTTGTGTTAGAACCTGACTTTCAAATAGATTGAATAAATGTTTTTTGTCACTGATCTAAACAAAATACCCAATAATGTCAAAGTGAAAATTATTTTTTAGAAATGTTAAACTAATTAATTAAAAATAAAAAGCTAAAATGTCTTGAGTCAATAAGTGTTACGGTTCCCCCTCCTAACCATCCCTGAGGCCCCGGCGATCATCGCTGGAGCGTCCAGCTCCCAGTCGACAGCGCACCTGTTCCCTGTCTCCCCTCAGCACACCTGCAAACCATTTGCAATCACCGCCCTATAAGAACCCTGCCTGAACTCCACTCCAGTGCCAGATCGTACTGTGTCCATGATACCTCATCCTCCCTGGTGTTTCCCGTCGTCGACCCTTCCACGGACCTAGCCCCCTTACCAACTACTGGACCTCCCTGCCTCCCGACCATCTGCCTGTCCGACTACCCGTCTACCTGCCCGACCTCCTGCCGACCCCTGGACCGAACTTCAACTACTCTCTTTGGATTATCCACTTGTCCCCGTTCATTATTAAATACGCCTTCGGGCTTTATCTACCCTCTCTGTATGCCGTCGTTTGGTTCCTCAGACCTTCTGTGTAACAATAAGTACCCAACAGTCACCACATTTGCTATGACACTCCAATTATCTCAAATGCAAACATTTCTTCAACAAGTTACTCAATAAGTTGTGTTACGACCCTAGCTCGTTAGGGAAAAGAGAAGCAACATAAACCCGATGGTGTGGGTAATTATTAAAGTTATTTATTAACAGGGAAATGGTATTGTCTTTTAGATCCCCAAAACTACAACAAAAGGAGGCAAATTCCCTATGGGCGCAGGGGAAATCAAAGAAACAAATAAACAATAATCACAAAAGAAAACTGGACTCCAAAAAGAGTGAGTCCTTGCTCCTATCTGAGCTTAAAATAAAAGTAAACACCAATAAACCAAAACCTCACTACCTAAACAACAATTTCAAACAAAAGTACAGAAACCCACAGTCGCCCCTAGCCCTAGTGTTTCTAACATGAATAAACTACGTGACAAGGTGAAGTTGTGTAAATCAGTGCCTAATAATAATAAAGTGAAAATACTGTTACCTGTTTCCTCAAGCTAAACCTCCTCCAAATCACACTCACACACACAGCAACCAGTATCCCTAAATGGATAATCACTAATATTCTCAACAAGATCGAACAATACACACAAGGGTGGTGAGCTAGCACAGCTCCAGAACAGTGACTCAGTAGGCTTTTATAGTCCATGTGGCGTGGGCTGATTGGTGGAATGGATTGATCATCCAGGAAGTGGGCGGAGCCTTCGGACCATGGACCATATGGAGCCTGCTGCACAACATTCATGAAACAAACACAGAACACACACAACAACAAACACAGACCCGGGCGGAGTGTAGCTGCGACCGTCACACCCCCCCCCTTAAGACACAAATCCAAAAAATGTTTGATAGATTTATCCATAAAATTTCTCACCATCCAAATCTCTGAAATCTATTCCTTTTTCATCAATGCCCGTTTAACCGGGTTAACACGATAAGGATGCTGTTTAATGGGTTTCACATCCTTAACCTCAATATCATGTTGAACAACGGTGGTTTGAGTGGGAACATCTCCAACTATACAACGGAAACGCCTTATCAATTCCATCACCTCTACTTGCTGCTCAGTTGACAAGTGAATTAATTGTTGTGGCAACACCTTCAACATCTCAGAATTCACCAACCGACTACTCTGATTTGATGAGTGACGCGCCATAAGGTCCTCATCAGACACATGCGAACTCTCTGCTACGAGTAACGCACAATTCACCGGGACAATAGGTTTCGGGACAACTTGACCTGTCTCCTTACCTGCTCCTAACTCCTCTCTGGAGTAATAACGTTCCAACATATTTATGTGACAGACGCGAGTACCTCGCCGTCTCTTAGGTGTGCTAATCACATAATCTGTGTCACTAAGACACTCACGAATATCGTAAGGACCAGAGAATTTTGCTGACAGGGCAGAACCAGGGATAGGTAGTAAAGCCAGAACTTTATCACCGATCTGAAAACGTCTGGGAACAGCAGAGCGATCGTAATGACGCTTCATCACAGTTTGTGACCTGGCTAGAGCCTCTTTGGCAATGGCATTGGCATGATGCAAACGCTCACGAAACTGACTAACATGATCTAACACATTTCGTTCAGCAGCGGAGTCGGCCGACAAAAATCGCTCTTGCAGTGACTTAAGCGGACCGCGAGGTGTGTGGCCAAAGACAAGCTCCGCAGGACTGAATCCTAGGGACTCTTGGACAGCTTCACGGGCTGCAAATAACATGAATGGCACACCCTCATCCCAACTCTTTCCATCTTCCAAACAGTACTTTCGGAGCATAGCTTTTAACGTCTGATGCCACCGTTCTAAGGCACCCTGACTTTCAGGATGGTAGGCACTGGAAACGATGTGATGTACATCTAAAATTTTCAGTACCTGCTTGAACAGTTTGGACTGGAAATTTGTGCCTTGGTCAGATTGGATCACACGGGGTAGGCCAAATGTAGAAAAGAATTTGGTTAAAGCCTTCACCACTGAACTAGCGGTTATGTTGCGCACTGGGACAGCTTCTGGGAAACGAGTGGCTGCGCACATAATGGTGATCAAGTATTGATTTCCACTTTTGGTTCTGGGCAAAGGACCAACACAATCAACTATTACCCTTTCAAACGGCTCTCCTATGGCAGGTATGGGATGCAACGGGACGGGGGGAATAGGTTGATTCGGCTTCCCTGCCAGCTGGCATATGTGGCAACAGCGACAGTATCTCGCTACATCAGATTTTAACCCTGGCCAAAAGAAATGCCTTAGGATCATCTGATAGGTTTTGGTAATACCCAAATGTCCTGACCACTGACTTTCATGAGCTACCGATAAAACATGTTGCCGGTACTCAGCGGGAACAACTACTTGAAAGACAGAATTCCATTCACCACCATCAACTACGGAAGGAGACCATTGACGAACCAAAACACCCTTATCAAGTAAATAGACAACCTTTTTCTCTTTTTCACTGTTGACACTCACCACTTCTGAGAAATATTTCGATAACGTAGGGTCAGCCCTCTGCGCAGCGCGCAGACGCTCACGGGTCACTGGAAGGGACGGGTTGAGATTAACAGAGCGCACTGACTCTGTAACGTTCTCCCCAGGAGAAACTGAAACACCCTCCATCTCACCCTCTCCTGAAAATGCTCGCATTAACACACTGTCAGCAAGATAAACATCACTATGCTCAACCTGCTTTCTACGCGATTGTGCGCGAGTAACTGCACACAAAGGAAACAGCTCTGAGTGAAGCGGTTCCACCTCACATAATTCGCTAAACTGCGGCGAGTCTAGTACTTCTAGAGTAGGAGTTACCTTACCCCCAGCTATATCATTTCCCATCAAAAGTGTGATACCACTAATAGGCAGCGCTGGACACACAGCGACAGGAAAGAAACCTGTAACTAGCTCTGATTTTATATGTACTCTATGTACGGGCCGAGGGATATAACCCATCTCAATCCCACGCAACATTGCGCCATAGCCACACGCAGACTGTTCTGTAAACGGCAAGGCACTGGACAGAATTACAGAGTGCGAACCACCGGTGTCTCTTAAAATACGCACCGGGCGCTGATCGTGAGCTTCGCCTGTCAGTGAAACTAATCCCTCAAATATAAATGGTTTAAAACATTTATCCACGTCGGTAGCAGTAGACTCCGTGTTAAAACATGACTCTACCTTGACCAATCCAACGCCCTTTGGATGTGATACCCTCTGAGAAGATTGCTGCTCTTTGTTTTTAAGAAGTATGCAATTTGAAATCACATGTCCAGATTTATGACAATAAAAACACTCCCTATCTTCTTTCTTTGGATTGTGTGTCTTAAAGGAAGAAGTGTGCACAGCCAGATCAGGACGAGACTTTTCAGCAGAGACTGACGAGAAAACAGTCTTATGAGTCAGTATATACTCGTCGGCCAGCACGGAAGCAGAAGAAAGTGAATTTACCTTTTGTTCGTTCAAATAAACAACAATACGGTCTGGCAAGCACTGTTTAAATTCTTCTAAAAGAATTAACTCCCTCAGTGCAATATAATCAGTAGCCTTGCACGCACTGCTCCACTTGTCAAAAAGAGTTCCCTTTTCCCTAGCGAACTCAGCGAAGGTCTGTGTCGGGGCTTTTCTAAGATTTCTAAATTTCTGTCTATAAGCTTCCGGCACTAATTCATAGGCACGCAAAATAGCGGCTTTTACTTGCTCATAATCTAAACTATGCTCAATGGGAAGCGCAGTTACTGCCTCCTGAGCTTTACCAGAGAGTTTGCATTGCAGTAACAGGGCCCAAACTTCAACTGGCCAATTCAATGCGGAAGCGATGCGTTCAAACGCACTAAAATAGGAATCCACTTCAGTCTCTTTAAATTGTGGAACTAATACTATATGTCTGCTGACATCGAAAGATTGGTGGGGTGAAGTGGTGGAGTAGGTCGACGTGTGTGCAGCCTGGCTCCCCCTCTGGGACTCAAGCTCCAACTGCCGTATTCTCACAGCTTTTTCTACTTCAATTTTTGTCAATTCCAGCTCGTGCCGTCTGGCCTCGGCTCTTTCCTCTGCCTCTAACCTTCTCGTGTCTGCCCTTTCCTGGGCCTCCATCTGGAGACAAGCAAGATGCATCTTCTGCCTCTCCATGTCTCCGAGGGACCCAGTACTGGCAATTGGTGAAGGATCAAATTGAGGCAAGGTGATATCCCCCTCTTTGCGTAACGGGGTTTTAAACAGCTCACCTTCCACTGTAAAAGGATCAGTTTTGGGCTTGGTCTGACCTGCCGCCGCACCAGCCTCCAACTCAGGAACCTCTCCCTGAGCCAGCACAAGACCCTTTTCCACCAATTCCTCCATGATTAGAGCTTTTAACTCCTTTTTAACTATTCGTTTGGGAAATTGGAGACCAAAGTGGGTTGCTATTTGAACTAACTCGTCTTTTCTACAATCATCGATTTGCTCGATGGTAGGCTTGGTCATGAACTGTTCTATTTCAAATGAGGCCATCTCTAAAAGACAACTCAACTCCTAGCCACTAACAACTTTGTTGGATCCAGGAAAATCTTTTAACAGAGAATCCCGGACGAGCCCCCACTTATGTTACGACCCTAGCTCGTTAGGGAAAAGAGAAGCAACATAAACCCGATGGTGTGGGTAATTATTAAAGTTATTTATTAACAGGGAAATGGTATTGTCTTTTAGATCCCCAAAACTACAACAAAAGGAGGCAAATTCCCTATGGGCGCAGGGGAAATCAAAGAAACAAATAAACAATAATCACAAAAGAAAACTGGACTCCAAAAAGAGTGAGTCCTTGCTCCTATCTGAGCTTAAAATAAAAGTAAACACCAATAAACCAAAACCTCACTACCTAAACAACAATTTCAAACAAAAGTACAGAAACCCACAGTCGCCCCTAGCCCTAGTGTTTCTAACATGAATAAACTACATGACAAGGTGAAGTTGTGTAAATCAGTGCCTAATAATAATAAAGTGAAAATACTGTTACCTGTTTCCTCAAGCTAAACCTCCTCCAAATCACACTCACACACACAGCAACCAGTATCCCTAAATGGATAATCACTAATATTCTCAACAAGATCGAACAATACACACAAGGGTGGTGAGCTAGCACAGCTCCAGAACAGTGACTCAGTAGGCTTTTATAGTCCATGTGGCGTGGGCTGATTGGTGGAATGGATTGATCATCCAGGAAGTGGGCGGAGCCTTCGGACCATGGACCATATGGAGCCTGCTGCACAACATTCATGAAACAAACACAGAACACACACAACAACAAACACAGACCCGGGCGGAGTGTAGCTGCGACCGTCACAAGTTGAATTGAGTGTTCAAGTAGTGCAGGTGAGCAGCTAGTGTTAGCTGTTCAAAAGTATTATGGCATAGAGGTAGAAACTGTCTCGGTCTTAGACCGGATGCACCGGTACCGTCTGCCAGACGGTAGCAGAGAGAACAGACCGTGTCTGGGGTGGCTGAGGTCCTTGGTGGTCTTCCGGGCAGGAGCATGGATGGACCTAGTTGTGGTCAGATGTATGTCCTGTATGTTTCTCTCTTTTTGAGCCTGCAATGTCTGGTCAGCCTCTCAACAGAAACCCCTACTGTAAACAGCTTTACAAGCAGGAATGTGCAGTGACTGAGTTAACCCAGGGGTGAATACAGTGGCATAAGCTAGTCACGATGGGCTAGAGTGCAAATATTTTAGATGGGCCCTACATCATCATGATCACCACCCAACCCCCCTGGCTCTGATGTTGTTGCTATTAGTGGGGTATGAGCAGCTACGTTGCAAAACATCTTTTAGTCTCTTTTGTTTGAATTTGAGTAAAATGCCCTGACCTTGATGTTTTCATAGATCAAATGATGAAAGAAACGATAGGATCATTGGATGATAGGCTTTGCAAATTTCCCAGCAATCTTTGCATAGCGACCAAAATGCATATAACTGTTATTCAGAAAGATTTGTTGAGTAAATGAAATAGATTTACTATCATCAACAATACATTTTTCTTGGTGACTCTTGTGCAGTGAACAAAATGACAGGTAGGGCCTACCCATGATAAAAGTATGTTGTACCATTGAATGGTATAAATAGTGGTTGATGCCCTGCATAGTGTACTCTATTAGCATAGACACAAGATACAGAAACACCCCAATTATTCAATACTATTTATGTCAACATCGTGAAAGGCCCTTTCGCGGGCCCTGGTGCACGTCCCGCATGCACCGCCTGGCCTTACATCCCTGGGTGAATAGTCTGTGACTGAGAGAGCCCTGAGGACTATGAATAATGGCACACTACTGTACCACTGTGATAGAACTCAGAGAACACAGGTGGACTTGTTTTTCAATGGTGAGGGATACTATACTCTGACAAAGTACAAGGACAAGAGGGAGAGGGAGTTAGTTGTGCCTTGTGTTGTGACTCACAACTTGTGAGGTATTATAGGAATTCCTCAAAGGTGACCTTTAAACATCTGCTTTTTTGTATGGTTGTGCCGGGGAGAGAACCATGAGCATTTGTTTATGGGTCCATGGTAGTCTCTGTTACTTTGCTAGCCTGTAGTTTTACAGAGGCCCAGAGTGTCATTAATCCAGTCTTGTGCATGGTGGTGAAGCCCTAATGTAGAAGATGATGGATAGGGACCAGTCCTCCCTTGGCTGCTCTCACTCAGACAGCCCTGTTGACAGCCGTGTGTTTGGAACTGTGTCCTCGGGAGAGGGAAAGGGCCAGGGCCAGTGTGGACTCGCCAGTAGACCAGTCATTTGTGGCTCCCTCAGGACTTTCCCAGGAGAGGGTTCCTATCCTGGGTAATCCCAAACTATACAACCAACCAGAACCTCGCTTACCATTATGGTCTCACAGGCATGCTGAACATCTCACTGTGTTGTGTTGAGGTGGAACCACAAAGTTCTTAAAACAGAGTGAGAGAGTGGGAAGTTTGGACGTCAGTCATATATAATTTAACAAAATAAATCACAGAATAATTGAAAGTGGGTTTCCCAAACCTAGATTAAGTTTACTCATCAACTAAAAAGCATCCTAAAAGGAAATTCTCCATTTAATATAACCCTGTCTGGTGGTACGGGGCCAGTGGCCTCCCAATCTACCTGTATTCATTTCACCTGTGTATTCTGTCCCCTGTTTTTTATATATAGCCTGTGTTTTCCCCATGTCTTTGTCGGAGATTCTCCCTGTCTGTCTGTGAGGACCCTGTCTGCCCGTCTGTTCCGTTCCTAGTCGTTTACCCCTTAGCCCTAGTTCCAGTTTCGTATGTTTTTAGTTCTAGTTATTCCGCTTGTGAAACGCGTACCTTAGTTAACAGAGCTTGGTTTTCTCCACCTTTATTTTCCCCATTTTTCCCCCAGTGTTTGTTTGTATGCCGTGCCTCAGTTTGCTCATTAAAGTATCTCTCCGCACTTGGGTCCACTGCATGATCACCGCTAACAGCCCCATAAGCACTGTCTAGGTGAAGATGTAGCTGCCACTGTACACACAATTCTCTCACTGAAATAATTCCTTAGATATTCCAAGGAAATAAAGCTATCAACACAAGCATGTGGGGGGAATTTCCACTGGGAAGCACAAAGTGAATTTAGCAGGAATCTCAACTGTTTAACCCTTTTTGTGACAGGGTGTAAGTCACTGCCAGTCTGCCCAACTCTCCTATATCATGCTGTGGAGTGTTACTCATTCACACATGTGCCCTTCTCTGTTCAACATGCAGCCATGCTGCTGTGCTCATAAAACACTTCAACAGCATCCAGGTCTTGATGCTACACAGTGTGTGACCCCTAATCAGTTTTTCCCCTATGACAGCTCATGACACCGGGCACACAGACAGATTCGGGCACACAGACAGATTGAAAGATTTGGGCGGACACACACACACACACTTGCCAGTAAATAACAGAGGACTTTGACCACACATATACAGTGCCCTACGTAAGTAATGGGACAGTGAAGCATTTTTCTTCTTTTGGCTCTACACTCCAAAAGTTTGATGTTGAAGTAGAGATTCTCAGCTTTTATTTGATGGTATTTGTGTACATATTGGTTTCACCATTCAGAAATTACAAAACTTTTTATACATAGTCCCCCTATTTCAGAGTACAAAAAAGTGATGCCATCCATTACTTACGCAGGGCACTGTATATTCTCTTTCACTTTCTTTTATTGGTATTGTAATGTTACAGTACAAACACTGGCCATTACTCTTTCCAATGATTAGTGAGATTGGAGACCACTGCTACTGACGATAATGAGAATGAAGATGGTCATGGTGCACTCATCTTAGTGGCAGACATGATGGACCTGCTCTGCTTAAAGGTGAAATCTGTAATTCAAACAACAACAAAGCTGGCTCCCCACCACTTTTTTGGTAAACAGCTGATGGGGCTGGAGAAATGTCACCGCTCTCAAATTCATAGACAGAGCTATGGATGCAAGGACTGACCATCCATGAGATCAAAATGATAGTTTTAACCATGTTTTGAAGCTATACAGTGTTTGTTTACAATTGCATTGTTTACAAACAATGGAGTAACACAAGCTTATATTTTGGGTTCTGATGGGGTTAGACAGTTGAACTAAGTTCATTAGGCATTTATAAGTTATATTCTTCAAGAATCAATTGCTATATATCATTAATTAAGTCCAAAAATGTATGTACCGATTACCCCTTTTAAGGTAGTGTTTTATCAACACACTGCTTATGCTTTCTGTTCCATTCCAGAGCAGTTATGCAACAGAGTGCTGATGTAGTCAAATAACAGCTCCTGGGTTTGATTATGGAGGAGATAGGGGAGAGAGGATAACATGGGACTGACTGGTGTGTTCAGTTATTTTCCCTCCCTCCTTGCACTCAGCCCATTCCAGTTCTAGTTATTAGTCTGGTGGTGCCTTCGATTTTGGAAAGAGTGAGACTGTTGTGCTTGCACTTCTCTGAGCCTTGTTTGTCTGATTACTTCCTGGCAAAATTATTTCTTAACACAATGTTCTGTCTCCCACCAATAGTAATTAAGTGTGTTTTATTGCCCATTGCTTCTCAGTCAGTCAACTTGTCCTCAGGGTTGTGAACAAGCAAGAAAACTGCCCTCCTGGAGTGTGACAAACTTTTTTATGGAGTAATAATTTCAGTTTACTTCAGTTTACTAGGGTATAGAGCAACTGCATTACCAGACATTAGGATTTGATTGAACATAAATTCTAACCAGTGGGAAAATAGTACAGGAACCTCATCGAGCATTTGAATTGACCATATCAGTGTAATATTGTCCATTTCCTCAGCCTCTCTTTCTTGTGGGGCTGGTGGAGAAGGTGGCTTATTATGCTCTGTAGAGACCTTGAGTCTCATTAATAACTGCTGCGTAAATTTGTAATTTGTGCATACGCCTTCTTTTCAAAAAAGGCGCAGGCATGTAAATATTGGGCTTGTTTGACTTCAAAATGTAATCAGACTAGAATTCAGGCTAGGCGAGAACAGGCATGTATCTGTGAAGTCTTAGGTTGGACAATGAAGTGCAATTCTGACTGCAGGGCTTGAAAACATGGTGGTGTAAACATGACGGCTATTGAAATCCTCAATAAAACGTCTTATGAATTCTCTTTTGAATAATCACCACATAGCACAACTGTCAATTGAACATATACAGTGCCCTCTATAAGTATTGGAAAAGGGAAGCATTTTGTCTCCTTTTAGCTCTAGACTCCAACAATTTTGATTTGAAATCAAACAATTACTATGGGGTCAAAGTAGAGATTCTCAGCTTAAATTCGATGGGGTTTTTTTCAGATACCATCATGATTTACACTCACCGGCCACTTTATTAGGTACACCTGTTCAACTGCGCGTTAACGCAAATATCTAATCAGCCAATCACATGGCAGCAACTCAATGCATTTAGGCATGTAGACGACCTGCTGAAGTTCAAACCGAGCATCAGAATGGGGAAGAAAGGTGATTTAAGTGACTTTGAACGTGGCATGGTTGTTGGTGCCAGACGGGCTGGTCTGAGTATTTCAGAAACTGCTGATCTGTCTCTCCAGAGTTTGCGAACTAGTAGTTATTTGCTTGTTTATCTTAAGTATTCTCGCTAAAAACAGTTTAGCGTACATATCGTACAGCCGACAAGAACTTCTGGACATCGGTTCCGGCACTCCAGTCATCTTTATCGACGATATACCCGAGATTAGCAAAACAGCGGGTCCAGCTAACTCCGCTACACCGACCGGAAGAGGCCCCAGACCGGCTCGGAAACGAAAACACAGGCGAGGGAGCCGAGGTGGGCTGAGAGCTAGGCTAAAGCTAACCCCACACCGACTCTCATTACCTAGCCTTTTCCTTGCAAATGTTCGTTCCCTGGCAAGATGGATGAACTGCGGCTGCGGATCACCACCCACAAATGGATTATGGACTGTAATATCATGGTTTTCACTGAAACCTGGCTCAACAGCGAGGTTCCCGACAACGCTATCGAGCTAGCAGGGCGCTGCGTTCTCCGAGCAGACAGAACAGCAGGCGATTCCGGTAAGACCAGAGGTGGAGGTTTGTGCATTTATGTAAACAAGACGTGGTGCACGGACACTACCATCACCGAGAGTCACTGCTCAGCTAACCTGGAGTTTCTCATGGTTAAGTGTAGACCTTTCTATCTGCCCAGAGAATTCACGTCTACTGTTATCACGGCAGCCTATATCCCCCCGGATGCTAATGCTAAGATTGCTATGAAAGAACTGTATGCTGCCATTAGCAAACAACAGACTCTGCATCCCGAGGCAGCCTTCATTGTCGCGGGTGACTTCAATCACTCCAACTTAAAGACTGTACTGCCCAAATTCCACCGAAATGTCTCTTGCCCCACCAGAGGAGACAGGACATTGGACCAAGTATACACCAGCATGGCTGATGCGTACAAAGCCGTTCCCCTCCCCCACCTAGGTCAATCAGACCACCTCTCATTGTTCCTACTGCCCAAGTACTCAGCACTCATCAAACGAGTGAAACCTACAGTGAGGACAGTCAAGGTCTGGCCAGAGGGAGCTGACTCAGCGCTCCAGCAGCGTTTTGGAAACACTGACTGGGGTGTGTTTGCCACTCAGGCCACCCATGACTCCCACACGGACATTAATTCATATGCCTCATCTGTTTTGGACTACATCAATTCCAACATCAGCAGTGTCACCACACTCAAGCGGATCACCACTTTCCCTAATCAGAAGCCATGGATGAACAGTGAGGTCCGACTCCTGCTGAGGGCACGCGACATTGCCTTCAGATCAGGGGATGCTCGGGCCTACAGCTCATCCAGGGCTAATCTGCAGAGGGGCATCAAAAAGGCCAAGCACAACCACAAGCTGAGGATAGAGGATCACTTCAGAAACAACTCTGACCCCCGACGCATGTGGCAGGGCATCCAGGCCATCACTGACTACAAACCATCTAACACCTCACCCCTCTCCGTTGACGCCTCCCTCCCTGATGAGCTGAACCACTTCTACGGCCGCTTTGACAGGGACAACAAGGAGGTGGCCACCAAGGCTGTGCTCCCTGCGGATCACCAGCCCCTCACTCTATCCCCCACCGACGTGTGTGCGGCACTGAGCAGGACTAACGCACGCAAGGCTGCTGGTCCTGATGGGATCCCTGGACGCGTCCTCAGGGCCTGCGCTGTGCAGCTGACTAAGGTTTGGACTGACATATTCAACCTGTCCCTAGCCCAAGCAGCTGTCCCCGCGTGCTTCAAAACCACCTCCATCGTGCCGGTGCCAAAACACTCCACTGCAACGAGCTTAAATGACTTCCGACCAGTGGCACTCACGCCCATCATCATGAAGTGCTTCGAGAGGCTGGTCTTAGCTCAACTCAAGACCTGCCTACCACCCACACTGGACCCCTTTCAATTCGCCTACCGGCAGAACAGGAGTACAGAGGATGCCATTTCAACGGCACTTCACTCCGCCCTGTCCCACCTCGACAAGACTAACTCTTATGTGAGAATGCTGTTTATTGACTTCAGCTCAGCATTCAACACCATCATCCCCTCCAAACTGATCTCCAAACTCAGGCAACTGGGCATCAACCCCTCCCTCTGCAACTGGATTCTAGACTTCTTGACCAACAAGCCGCAGTCTGTTAGGCTTCACAACCACACCTCCTCAACCCTCACCCTGAACACCGGCGTTCCACAAGGCTGTGTGCTGAGCCCCCTCCTTTACTCCCTCTTCACCTACGACTGCACACCTGTACATGGCTCAAACACCATTGTTAAGTTTGCAGACGACACAACGGTGATCGGTCTCATCAGCAACAACGATGAGTCGGCCTACAGGGAGGAGGTCCAGCACCTAACAGTGTGGTGCAACGACAATAACCTGGCTCTCAACACCAAGAAGACCAAAGAACTCATTGTGGACTTCAGGAAGTCTAAAGCTGGCGCACACACCCCCATCCTCATCAACGGGACTGAGGTGGAGCGAGTCACCAGCTTCAAGTTTCTGGGTGTCCACATCTCTGAGGACCTCTCCTGGACCCTCAACACCTCCACCCTGATAAAGAAGGCTCACCAGCGTCTCTTCTTCCTGAGGAGACTAAAGAAGGTCCATCTATCTCCTCAGATCCTGGTGAACTTCTACCGCTGCACCATCGAGAGTATCCTTACCTACTGTGTCACAGTATGGTATGGCAACTGCTCGGCATCGGACCGGAAAGCACTGCAGAGGGTGGTGAAAACTGCCCAACGCATCACCGGTTCCTCACTCCCCTCCATCGAGGCTGTCCAGGGCAAACGATGCTTGCGTAAGGCACGCAGCATCGTCAAGGACATCTCTCACCCCAACCATAGACTTTTCACCCCACTCCCCTCCGGAAGGCGCTACAGGTCTCTCCGCACCCGAACCAGTAGGTTCAGAGGCAGCTTCTTCCCTGCGGCTGTCACCCTGCTGAACTCGAACACTACACCTACCTGACAACCTACTACCCCCGCAACCCCCACCCCCCACCCGGACAATTGCACTATTGCACTATACTCCCCTCCCCTTCTCTTACTCAATACCACTGCTCTTCTGTACATACCTGTTCATACTGTTCATAATGCACGTAATGCACATATCCTATATTTTCTTTAATACTACTGCACATACTGTACATACTTGTTTATACGGCATTCCATATTTATATTTATTCTGCATCTACCTCATGTTACTGTTAATACATATATACTGCTAGACTGCATTACCCATACAGCTCATATGCTGCTACACTGCTCATACTGTAACTATTTATTCTGCTATAATGCTACTGCTACTCACATACTGCTATACTGCACTGCTATATTATACTGATTATACTGCTTATATTACTATATTATACTGCACTACTACTGATCATATATTGCACTACCTGTAAATACTGTTCATTGCACTTTCTGCTATTTTGCACTTCTGGTTAGACGCTAACTGCATTTCGTTGTCTCTGTACTTGTACTCTGCACAATGACAATAAAGTTGAATCTAATCTAATCTAATCTAATCTACTGGGATTTTCACGCACAACCATCTCTAGGGTTTACAGAGAATGGTCAGAAAAAGAGAAAATATCCAGTGAGCGGCAGTTCTCGGGGCAAAAATGCCTTGTTGATGCCAGAGGTCAGAGGAGAATGGCCAGACTGGCTCGAGATGATAGAAAGGCAACAGTAACTCAAATAACCACTCGTTACAACCAAGGTATGCAGAAGACCATCTCTGAACACACAACACGTCGAACCTTGAAGCAGATGGGCTACAGCAGCAGAAGACCACACCAGGTGCCACTCCTGTCAGCTAAGAACAGGAAACTGAGGCTACAATTCGAACAGGCTCACCAAAATTGGACAATAGAAGATTGGAAAAACCTTGCCTGGTCTGATGAGTCTCGATTTCTGCTGCGACATTCAGATGGTAGGGTCAGAATTTGGCATAAACAACATGAAAGTATGGATCCATCCTGCCTTGTATCATTGGTTCAGGCTGGTGGTGGTGGTGTAATGGTGTGGGGGATATTTTCTTGGCACACTTTGGGCCCCTTAGTACCAATTGAGCATTGTTTAAACGCCACAGCCTACCTGACTATTGTTGCTGACCATGTCCATCCCTTTATGACCATAGTGTACCCATCTTCTTATGGCTACTTCCAGCAGGATAACGCGCCATGTCACAAAGCTCACATCATCTCAAACTGGTTTCTTGAACATGACAATGAGTTCACTGTACTCCAATGGCCTCCACAGTCACCAGATCTCAATCCAATAGAGCACCTTTGGGATGTGGTGGAACGGGAGATTTGCATCATGGATGTGCAGCCGACAAATCTGCAGCAACTGCTATCATGTCAATATGGGCCAAAATCTCTGAGGAATGTTTCCAGCACCTTGTTGAATCTATGCCACAAAGAATTAAGACAGTTCTGAAGGCAAAAGGGGGTTCAACCCGGTACTAGCAAGGTGTACCTAATAAAGTGGCCGGTGAGTGTATATCCTACCACCGTCTACACACCACATATGGGGCCTTTCCTGATTAAGGTACACGTGTCAAGAAAACATTCATGATTAGCTATGAATTACCGTCACTGTTCGGACATTCCTCAATGGTTAACGGCAACATCCCTGCTTTGCTAAAAGCACAGACCACTACATTTAACTCTGGGGATTTGGACGAATACAAGAAATCCAGATATGACCTATGGAAAGCTATCAGAGACATTAAGAGGCAATACAGGGACAAGATAGAATCACGATACCAGGGCACTGACGTGAGAGGTATGTGGCGTGGGCTGCAGACGATTATGGATTATAAGGGGAGTCCTGGCAATATGTGCACTGATGCTTCGCTTCCTGACAAGCTCAATACCTTTTACACCCGGTTTGAGGGAAGCAATGAGGAGCGCCCCACAAAGGCTCCCACTACTTGCGAAGACAGTGTGCTATCGATAACTGTGGCTGACGTGAGTAAGGCTTTTAAACCCTAACCCTAAACGTGTCAACATCTGCAGTAGCTGGCCCAGACGGCATTCCTGGACACGTCCTCAGAGCATGCACTGACCAGCTGGCAGATGTATTCACAGACATATTCAACCTGTCCCAGTCTGTAATCCCCACCTGTTTTAACGTGACAACAATCGTTCCAGTGCCCAAAAAGACCAAGGTAACCTGCCTTAATGACTAACGCCCTGTTGCACTCACATCTGTCATCATGAAGTGCTTTGAGAGGCTGGTTAAGACCCACATCAACTCCACACTACCTACCATACTGGACCCACTTCAATTTGCATACCGCCCCAACAGATCCACTGATGATGCCATTGCCCTCACCCTGCACACTGCCCTATCCCACCTGGACAAGAGAGATACCTATGTGAGAATGCTGTTCATTGACTACAGTTCAGCATTCAACACCATAGTCCCCTCCAAGCTTGTCACCAAGCTCAGGGACCTGGGTCTTAACACCCCCCTATGTAACTGGTGGTGAGAGTAAGCAGTATCACCTCCTCCGCTCTCAACACGGGGGGCCCCCCCCCAGGGCTGTGTGCTCAGTCCTCTGTTGTACTCCCTGTTCACCCACGACTGTGTGGCCACGCACAGCTCCAACTCCATCATCAAGTTTGCTGATGACACCACTGTGGTTGGCCTGATCACTAACAATGATGAGACAGCCTACAGGGAAAAGGTAAGAGTCCTGGCGGACTGGTGCCAGGACAACAATCTCTCCCTCAACATCAGCAAAATTAAGGAGCTTCTCTGTGTTCACATCACTTAACATGGTCACACCACATGCATGACCAGGACGGTGCGTCAGCGCCCGTTTTTCCTCAGGTGGCTGAGGAAATTCGGCATGGCCCCCCCAGATCCTCACAAACTTCTATAGGTGCACCATAGAGAGTATCCTTTTATAAGGCTCGCTTTTATAACTTATTTTATTAAAGAAAATGCATATACATGTATATTTGTTGTGGGTGATATGAACGCTGATATTTCAGATAATAACTCCCTGTTTGGTCAACACTTAATCCAATTTTGTCAAGATAGCAAGCTGGTTCTTTCCAGCAAAGTGCTGCTGCCAGTAGAAAGTTACACATATACCAGTGAAGCATGGCATACAACATCTTGGCTGCATCACTGTATTTGTACAGCAGATGCTCATGATTGGTCTGGCCACAGCAGATCACATACCTGTCTCTATGATATTACATTTTCTAGAGTCTACCTGAGTTGACCAGTTATGATAACCACGAACAAAGTGGGAAATTAGATTGGTCCAAGTTTCCAGAGGATAACTTCTGGCATAACAATTCACTGACTGATAAGAGCCTAAGTAACATTGATATACCACTTGATGCTATTCTGTGTAGCAACATTAACTGTAAGAACCAAAACCACAATAATGATCTATGTATAATGTATGATAAAATTGTGAATTGTTTAAATGATGGCAGTAAATCATTTTACCAAAAAAGGTCTAAACAACATAATCTCAGACCAGGATGGAATGAATATGTGTCTGAACTCCATTTAGAGGCCAAAGAAGCTTTTAAAAACTGGGTTTTATCAGGAAAAGCTAGGCATGGCCCAGAGTGTGAACACAAGAAACACGCAAATGCTAGATTTAAATATGCTGTACGCTTTATTAAAAGAAATGAGCAGGCCATGGGGGCCAAATGGCCAAAAAGCTTCAGCAGAATAATGTCTATGAATAAATTGATTAATTCATAGACATAGGCTAATTGATTAAAAAAATGTTATCATAATGGCTCTAACTGAGCCTACACAAAGTGACACAAGGTATTCCTCTAATCTTTGGAAACATTGGAACAAATGTCTGTATGTGTTTTGATCACTGTGGATTTGTGAAATGCCATGATCTCATACATATTTCTGTACAGTTGTCCTCGTGTTGTATTTTATTACTTTTCTTTTCTTTCTTTTTCCTTTGCTGATATGGACCTATGTGTCTGAAATAAAGTTAAATAAAAATAAAATGAATAAAATAGCCTGTCCGGTTGCATCACCGCCAGGTACGGCAGCTGTACCGCCCTCGACCGTAAGGCTCTGCAGAGGGTGGTGAAAACGGCCCAGTTCATCACAGGCCGTGAGCTCCCAGCCATACAGGACATCTACTCCGAGAAGTGCAAGTGAGAAGATCATCAGGGACCTGCCTGAGATTCGGCTTTGATGAAATGGGGGTTTTGCACTCTGAAGGGTTTCGTCATTATGGGGGAGCATCTGATATGGCTCATACACCACTTTTTGAAGTGTGCCATGGTACTCCGGGATCTGTTGATGAAAAGCATGCAGAGTTATTATGCTTTAAGCTGTTAGTGATTGTACAGTATTGGTATGGAAAACTAGAGGAATTAAAAACAGTGTCCTTGGGAGGGGGAAGGGGGAGCATATTTGAGGATGATGATGATATGGAATGAATGCTTGTGTGTGTGAAGTAACTTTGTGGCCAGTTAGATCTACTTAACTTGTTTCTTTAACAAACTGTGCATTCAGTGGATGAAATTCTGTTGTTTGATTTTCCTTTGAGTTTAACATTGCATAGAAGCATTTAAAGAGATGTTCCACTCCATTTACGTCTTATATTGTTTTTCATTGGATTTGATATAGTCACCTATGTCAAGTCGTTTTTATTTGTGTAGATCGCTTCTTTTGATATTTAGATAAAGCTTTTGGTCAGCTTGTGTTGCCCATTGAAGCCCATTCATTCTGTAAAGACATCTTAAACACACTCCAAACAATCAAGAATATGCTGTCAATGTTTCTTCTGAGTAATTTGTCCATTTTACTTTTTTGATACGTTATTGATAAACCCACTTTTGCGGCTCGTCTACTCATCACCCATCTGTGTTTTGTACCCTGGTTTTCCGTCCACTCTTTACCAGTTCGTCATAGTACTTCTGTGGGGGGGACATGCAGCGTTCGGCCTGTAGAGGGAGCTACAGGACCGTGGCCGGGGTTGTGTCGGCGAGACTTTTGTTGCACACCTGCTGCGAATTAAGTCTCGTCGGCGAATGTTTAAGATGTGTGTGCTTCTGCCATTTCAGTAAGGGAGCTAAGCTGGAGAAGGCGAGGCGAGGCGAGGAGAGCAGAGCCGAGAACCGAGAGAGAGAGACTGTGAACGAGGCTGGAAAGCCAAAACAGTGCCAGCGGAATATTGCATGAATAAACAGGACCAATTCCCTTATCGATATACTGCGTCTGCCTCTGTGTATAAACGGACTTTGTTACAACTTCCTACCTATACATCCCAGCATTTCTAGTCTGTTGATTCCTGGTTTCGGATCTACAAGTGTTTTCTGGACTGTGCTTCTGCCTAACCCCTGTCGGATTATCTGCCTTTCTTAGAACTGCCTACCTGTGTATCGACCCCTGCCTGGCCTACCTGCGTGCCCAGTCTACCCTGCCTTCCTTCATTAAATACTCACTTATTTTCTACCTGTGTCCAGACTCTGTGTTCTGCATTTGGGTTCACTAGCTCTGATTTGTAACAGTACAAACTCTCCATGACAACAAACCCAGCAGACACAGACACGTTCCGCCAAGCGCTCACCAACATTCCCAAGCCCTTGAGACTATCTCCGGAACAGGGGAGTTTCTCCGCCAGAACTGTGCCACCCAAGATGCTCGTTTGGGGCAGCAAGAACAGGCCCTCACATCACTTCCTGTTAGTCGGGAGCCTTTTGTGATACGCTAGTGAATTGGGTTCCTGTTGGGCCTTTTTCGTTCAGCGCTCCAGGGCGCGTTCCGAAATGCGCTAAGTGACGCTATAAAGGATGAGCTGGTGTCTCGGGAGGAGCCTCAAGATCTCGACCAGCTGTTCGCCCTCGTCATCCGGCTGGACAACCGTCTCTGTGAGCACCGCAGGGAGAGGTCCGTCAGGTCCCAGCCGGCCATCCCGTTTCCATCAGGGACACCACGTTACTCGCCTCCGAAAAGGTCCAAGTCCAGCTGAGTCTCCCAGAGTCACACCGATCTGGAGCCGATGCAGCTGGATAGAGCTCGCCTGTCTCCGGAGAAGAGGGCTCTCCGCCTCAGCGACGGGGTGTGCCTGTATTGTGGCCAGGGCGGTCATTTGGTGGCCACCTGTCCCATCTGTCCAGGTCGTTCAGGAAAAGGGGTGGCTCGTCCGTAGTGGGAGAGATATGGACGAGCCGAGCCACCTGTTCCCCTCTCTCACGTCCCCAACTCAAGGCCACCCTTGTGTGGCATACTCAGTCCCTTCCCCTCTCGGCCCTCATTGACAGTGGAGCTGATGAGTTTTTTGGACCGAGAGGTCGCTGAACAACTGGGAATTGAGACCGTGCCCCTGGACTGTCCTCTTGAATCCAAGGGTCTCAACGGTATGCCACTCGCCCTAGTCACCCACAGAACCATCCCGGTTCACGTCATGTAATCAATAAGGTCTAATCAACCTCCCTGATCACTCCTCCCACACAAAACAGACAGAACATTGAGAGAGACCAGTAAGAGAAGAACAATGCCAAAAAGATTACGGCAGAATACGTTAGATTTATTTGTAAAACTAAACCAGAAGAAACCAAAGAAAAGTGACCATGAGGATAGGGAGGATATAGTAGAGCAGGACAGACAGAAGCACGGAGAGGAGGAGCAGGATGAGAACAGAGAGGAGGAGACCAGAGAGGATGAGACCATAGATGAGCAGGACAGAGAGGAGGAGAACAGAGAGAAGGAGCACAGAGAGGAGCAAGATGGACAGAAGAACAGAGAGGGTAACACAGAGAAACAGGTGTCATTTTACATCCTTTTGATCCTGTGAAATTAAAGAATAAATTCACACAGAGCCAGGCATTTACAGATGCAGAGAAAAGTTGTTTGCTCCTAAGTGGGTGGCAACAGCACAGCATAGGTATCCCCATCGGGCATTTGGAGGAAAGCAGCTAAAATATAATGTCCTGTGGGAGAAAAAATATGACGGGCTTCGTTACTCACCTCATGAAGATGCAGCCTATTGTGTTCATTGCCTCGCCTTTAATAAGGTTAAGGGTTGCAACTTTAGCTTCAAAGGGCTTCACTGACTGGAAGAACGCGATTGGTGACGAGAGGCATTATCCCAAGGCATAGCTTGACAGAGGGGCATCAAAGAGCCACTGAACTAGCAGAGAACTTCCTGTCTGTAGTCCAAGGAAATAAAAAGAACATCGGCTCAGTTATTAGCCAAACATATGATAAAAAGGTTATGGCCCATCGTAAGAGTCTCTTATCCATCATTGACATAATCGTGTGTCTTGGTCAGCGAAATGTAGCATTCCGGGGGAGCTGGGAGGGGGAAAGTGAATGTGAGAATGGGAACTTTAGGCACTTTGTTAGTTGGAAAGCAGAATTTGATTCCACCCTAAAGCAACATCTGCAGACAGCACCACGAAATGGAAAATACCTTTCCCCCCTGTAACAAGGTCCGTTAGTACACAGAGGCAGACGCAGTATAGGGATCAGGGATTGCTCCCGTTTATTCATAAAGTCTTTCGTAAAACTCTTAGTTGGCTTTCCAGCCTCGTCAAAAGGTTCGTTCGTTCTCTCTCTCTCTCTCTCTCTCTCCACCGCCCGACACAGGCCGGGGACCCGACGGCCGACGACCTACTCCCCCCCCCCCCTGCACGGGAGAGGAAGTCTGCCACGACCATCTGTGCCCCCGGTCTGTGCACGACCGAAAAGTTGAAGGGCTGCAACGCGAGATACCACCGGGTGATACTCGCGTTCACATCCTTCATGCGGTGGAGCCACTGGAGGGGGGCATGGTCGGAGTAGAGGGTGAAAGCGCGACCCAGCAGGTAGTAGCGGAGGGTGCCGACCGCCCACTTGATGGCCAGGCACTCCTTCTCCACGGTGCTGTACCGGCCCTCCCTCTCCGACAGCTTGCGGCTCAGGTACAGCACCGGTCGGTCGGCCCCCTCCACGCGCTGGGTCAGCACTGCTCCCAGCCCTCTATCCGACGCGTCTGTCTGTAGGGAGAAAGGGAGGTTAAAATCAGGCGCATACAGGACCGTTTCTCCACAAAGAGCTCCCTTAAGGGCCTCGAACGACCCCTGGCACTAGCCCGACCATTGGACCGGATCCGGGGCACCCTTCCGGGTGAGGTCCGTCAAGGGACTGGCCAGCTCTGAAAACCCTGGCACGAACTGCCGGTAATAGCCAGCCAGCCCCAGGAAGGCCCTCACCTCCTTCTTCGTCTTGGGTCGAGGAGAGGCGGCGATGGCCGCAGTCTTTTCAATCTGCGGTCGCACCTCCCCCCGACCCAAGTGGTACCCCAGATACCGGATCTCCCTCCGCCCGATCACGCACTTTTTCGGGTTGGCCGTCAGCCCCGCCTGCCTCAGGAACCGCAGAACAGCAGCCACACTCCGCACATGCTGCGGCCAGGTGTCACTGTGAATGACAATGTCATCTAGGTAGGCCGCAGCATAGGCAGAGAGCGGCCGCAGAATACGGTCCATGAGGCGCTGAAAAGTGGCTGGGGCTCCGAACAACCTGAAAGGGAGCACGGTGAACTGGAACAGCCCGAGCGGAGTGGAGAATGCCGTTTTCTCCCGGGACACCGGCGAGAGTGGAATCTGCCAGTATCCCTTCGTGCAATCCAATGTCGTGAAGTACCTGGCCGTACCAAGCCGGTCCAAGAGCTCGTCAACCCGGAGCATCGGATACGCATCGAACTTGGAGACCGCATTAACCCGTCTATAATCCACACAGAACCGTATAGCCCCATCTGGCTTGTTGACAAGCACGATGGGGCTACACCAATCACTGCGGGACTCCTCGACCACACCCAGCTCCAGCATGGCTTCCAACTCCCTGCACACAATGTCTCGTTTGTGCACCGGCAACCTATAGGGACGCGTGCGCACCGTTAAACCCGGCTGCGTTTCTATATGGTGGTCGATGAGCGTAGTCCGACCGGGCAGGGGAGAGAACACGTCGGCGAACTTAGCCTGCAAATCTGCAACGTCCGTGGCCTGGCTAGCAGAGAGATGGTTATCAATACCGACCGGAGTGCTAACTTTCGATGTTGGGACTTCCGGACCGAACTCCTCTCTCTCTGGAATTACTGTAGCCAGAGCAACGGTGACCACGTCGTTCCATTTTTTGAGGAGATTGACGTGATACACCTGCAAGCTATCCCCCCGGTCCGAGCGTACTACCTCATAATCCACGTCCCCCATGCGACGTGTGACCACAAACGGCCCTTGCCACTTCGCGAGTAATTTCGTGCTGGAGGTGGGTAACAGTACGAGCACCTTGTCTCCCGGTGTAAACTCTCGTAGGGTAGTTCCCTTGTCGTACAGGCGTTTCTGACGCTCCTGGGCTTGCAGCAAATGCTCGCGTGAGATAACCCCTAGGGCGTGGAGCTTTGTGCGCAAGTCCAGGACGTATTGGATCTCACTTTTACTGTCGCTAGACCCTTCCTCCCAATTTTCTTTAAGAAGGTCTCAGTGTTTTATCATACCCTAAATGGCCTGCCATGGGGTTGAAATGAGCCGCCTGGAAGACCCTTTCGCAACGGCTGCGGGGAACCAACAACTGGGTTACTTCCTCCTGACTATGTGAGTCACGACTTACTCTATATAACCTGTCGCTGATAATCGCAAAATAGGGGTGGGCGCGCACTGTGTCTGGCCGTATCAAAGTACCATCAATTGCTATCACTTGGTCAAAGGCTGATCTTAGGGTCTCGTCACGAGACTGCTCGAGGGGGAAGTCGCCTAGCAGCGGATAGTTCGGCGGGGAAATCTCGGGGTGAGGCGCCCCCGCCGGCTCCCCGGCAGTGTCGCGAGGCACCGCCTCAGCACAGAGCACATTACACGCCTCACACCTCCCTAGCTGTCGTGCACGCATCCCGGTAGCCCTCTTTACCGCTTGAGGAAACCCCTCCCAATCTACACCTAGAATCAGGGGATGTTTTTTCCCCTCAAAATGAATTTCGATTGCGACCACCGGATATTCGTGAACGTCCCCATGCACACACCTCACCCGCACCCTCGACGCCTTCAACAATGCCCCCGGCCGAACCAGGCGCTCCTGGATCATGGACTGCATGCAGCCCGAATCCAAGAACGCCTGGTGCGTATCATGCTGTATCCTTACCGGAACACGATACGCCGCTCCTGGTCCGGGGGGAGGGCCCGGTATGTCGCCGATGCGGACGACCTGTCCCACCTCCATCGCCTGGCACTCGGCCTGCACATGGCCCGGCCGTCCGCACCGCCAACACACCCCCCCTGTCGCTCGGGGTGCGATCTGTGGGGCCGGCGTCAGCTCTGGATGGGTGCGCCCCTGCCATCTCGACCTTGGGGCGGGCGCCGGCCTTTCTCCTTCCGGTCCCTCGGCTCCTCCTGGGTGTCGGCCCCGGGGTTGGTCGTTGCGGCCCCCGCGGTGGGAGGGAGAGATGGTCCTCCGCCAACCCCACAGCGGTCTTGAGGTCCTGGGGGCGGTGGTACTGGACCCAGGCGGCGGTTCGGGAGCCCCGCGAGGAACTGTTCCATGACTACCCGGTACCCGACCTCCTCCGCCGAGTTGTTCTCTGGGTCCAGCCACCGCCACGCGCTGTCCTGCAGCCGCTGGGCGTAGGCGAAGGGCCGGCTCCCCTCCTCCATTGCCAGGGCCCGAAACCGGCGCTGGTGTTCCTCCGGTGTAAGGCCCAGGCGGTCCCGAATTGCCCGGGCCAGGGACGTGTAATCCCGTTGGGCGGCCGCGAGCTGCGCCTCCCCTGACAGGAGGGGCAGCAGATGGTAGGCCCACTCTCGGTCCGGCCACCCCGAGATCCTTGCCGTCCCCTCGAACACCGCGAGGAACGCCTCCGGGTCGTCCAGGTCCCCCATCTTCTGTAGCTGGACCTTGTGCCGACCCGGTCCCCGGCGCCGGCCTGATGACCCTGGTGAGGTCCTGAAGGAGGGCACGGTCCGCAGCCCTCGCCGCTGTCAGCTCTCCCAGCGCAGCCTGCTGGGTCTGTTGTAAGATGGTCTGTTGCTCGAGGATCAATGAAATCCTCGAGACTGCTGATGCTAATGTCTCCATTCCGTGTCCCAAGTTGGGCGCCAATGTAACAAGGTCCGTTAGTACACAGAGGCAGACGCAGTATAGGGATCAGGGATTGCTCCCGTTTATTCATAAAGTCTTTCGTAAAACTCTTAGTTGGCTTTCCAGCCTCGTCAAAAGGTTCGTTCGTTCGTTCGTTCTCTCTCTCTCTCTCTCTCCTCTCGCCGTTCCCAGCTCACCTCCTGAAATGGCAGAAGCACACACATCTTAAGCACTCGCCAACGAGACTTTATTTGCAACAGGTGTGCAACGAAGCCTCGCCGACACAACCCCGGCCACGGTCCTGTAGCTCCCTCTACAGGCCGAACGCTGCATGTCCCCCCACACCCCCAAACTCAGAGAGACCCTGTTAAAGGAAATAAAGGAGGCCAAGTACTTCACTGTATTAGCTGATGAGTCCATGGACATAAGTGGGACTGAACAGATGTCCATATGTGTCCGCTACGTCAGTGAGGAGGAGGAAGGAAAAACTGAGATAAGAGAGGATTTTCTTGGTTTCTGTCCCTTACTTAACCAAGATGCAGCAACAGTAACTGAAGCCATTCTCAGACAGCTCACAAAGTGGGGTCTAGAGGCAACCTTCCTTAGGGGTCAAGGCTATGATGGGGCCTCTACAATGAGTGGAAAAGTGAGTGGGGTGCAAAAGAGAATCCAGGAACTGTACCCCAGGGCAGTGTACACCCACTGTAGGAGCCATGCTCTCAATTTGGTAGTGGTGCATTGCTGCTCCGACATTCCTTTAGTGAGGAAGACCATGTCCATCATTGAAAAGATTGCTGTGTTCTTCTCAGCCACAGGTGCCAGGAAAGAAGCCTTGCAGGAAGAGTGCAGAAGAGAAGATGCCCAATCAAGGACAGCAGGGATCCCGTTGATGTCAGACACCCGATGGGGCACCAGAGCAACCACATTATGCGCTTTTGTGGCAAAGTTCACTGCTGCATATTCTGCTTTAAAGAGCATGGAGACGGAACCAACCTCCATCTCTGGAAAGGCTAGTAATCTCCTCCATAGTATGGAATCATACAAGACTATCATTACTGCTGTGATGACCAACCATGTCCTAGGTTATATGCAGCCCCTCACCAAACAATTGCAGGCTACTAACTTGGACATCATCACAGCATATGAGGAGGCAAGAAATGTACGTGAAGTCATAGCCAAACAGAGATGTGAGCAAGGATTCAGTGCACGTTTTCGAAAAGCCACAGCCCTGGCCAACTCTGTCGATGTGGTCCCAGCCAAGCGGAGAATATCTGTGAAACGGAACTACAGGCCTAATGTACCCACAGAGTCAGTGGAAGACCACTACAGAATAAATTTATTTTATCCTTTCATAGACCACATCACTAGTCAACTGGATGTCAGGTTCTCTCAAAGGAATGAGCCTGCGATGCTAGCAGTTTACCTGGTACCAAAAGCTCTAAAAAAGCTGACAGAAGAAAGGGAGGAAGAGCTGGTAGAGTGGTACCGAGAAGACCTACCAGACCCAGACACAGTGGAGCAGGAAATAGAACGCTGGAGGCACAAGTTTCACTTGGTAGATGAGTCCCTGCCTACATCAGCTCTGGAAACTCTGCAAACAACGCAAATGGCCTTCTTTCCCAACATAAAATGTATGTTGAAAATATTTCTAACACTTCCAGTGACAACATGTGCCTGCGAAAGGTCATTCTCTGCCATGCGAAGGCTCAAAACCTGGCTCAGAGCCAGCATGTCCAATGAACGGCTCACAGGACTGGCGCTTATGCATGTTCACTGTAGGAGAGAGTTCTCAGGCGGTGGGATGCCTCTGGCCACAGGAGGATCCAGCTAGCCTTCCAAAAGGTAGTCCTAATGCATGTTGTGAAGATTAGTATACCAATATTTCCCTGTCGCATTTGCACTAACTAATCATAACTTATGTGTGTCTGTATCTGTCTTTCTTAATTTATGTAATTTCAGTGAGCCAAGATGTGGAGAGGAAGTAGTGAAGAAGTGGATGTGTTGATCATGTATGCATGAAATCAACACAAGGGAGGCTAGTGAACGGCCTGTAGCTAGTGTGTTCTTCAACCAAAAGTCACACACACACACATACAGCAGAGCAGGGGAGAATCAATATTTGTTTTTATATTTATCGACAGTAAAGTTGGTAAAATTACAGAACAAAGGTTTTTTTTAACCCTAACTTGAAAATCGCCATGTGCAGCAAACTTTGCCATTTGTGTTTTTTCTATGTGTTGATTCTATCACAATCATTCTATATTAGTTTACAAACACACACACACACAGAAGAGTGAGAGTAAATTATGACTTTGACAAATTGTGCAGCTTTAATAAAAGTATTTTTGACAACAGGTCCCTCTGTATGTATTTAAGTATAGATCATGAGTTGTGTGTAGTGTATAGCTTGGGTTGTGTTTGTAGGTGTCATTTTGGTATGAATTCTGCTCATCCAAAAATGCAGGTTTTCTAGGGTTAGGGTTAATAAATAGGCTAGCCATCATAGACGGAGTTCACTGTGTGTGAGCAAGACAGACATTTCCCCTGTTTATTATTGTGCACAAATGTAGCCTCGAGCCCTTTGGTAGATACATAGAAACCTTCCGGCAGGGCACGCTTTGCGAGCGCAAAAAAAAAAAAAAAGCATTCCTACTCTGGACCTCACCTATTTCAAAACCCTGGCTACGGCCCTGGTCCTCTGCTATTAAATTGAAGCTGTGGTTGTTTGGAGCTTGGCCCGGCGCCACAGTCCTCCTCATCGATAGCAGTGGTCGGGTCTTTCGCTATTAGCATGGTCTTCGCATGCGTCTTTTGCAGGTGCTTGGACAAATTCGATGTTGTGTTTTTGTCAGTGAAGAGGTGTTTCTCCCCAGGGCATAATTTACATTTAACAATAGCATTCTTCTCCCTTTCTCCGACGAACTCAAAGTAATGGGAGAATTTCCATCACGTGATAGTAAAATTAACGACACACGCTTCTGCCATTTTTCATACTACCTAACTCGTGTGTAAACAGTTGGCTAGGATGGAGGGGGGCGGGCAATTAAAAAAAAAAGATATCGCCAACAAAGAGGGAATCATATTTATTTTAATCAAATATTTCTATTTACAATGAATCATAGTAACGAGTAACAGCCGGGTTTTTTTTATTAGTAACTGTAATAATATTAATCAAATTGGAGCCGTTACATTACTCTTACGCAAAAAAGTTGTGTGATTACTGTAACGCGTTACTTTGTCATCCATTACACTGCTGAAGACCCATTGTGAAGCACCTTGGCTTTAAGAGTCCTCAGACTGCAGTTTAGGTTGGAGCTGGTCTCTGACTGCAGGGCCTCTGAGAACTTGACATCATAGGAACGGTTGACCTGAGACTTTCACTTGGTGGAGTTCTGAATGGTCTCTGAGGTGAAGTAGTGGACAATAGGGTCAAAGTAGCAATTGGATACAGCGTAGAATACGTAGAATATTGGTTGAGCTTGCCCCCGCCACCAATGCTTTGGGGGCGACGCAGGGTCTGGAGCACCATGACAGAGCACACCACGTTGAGCAATAGGGGGATAAGGAAGCCCACCGTTTCAATGAAGATCACCATCTTGGATAGGTAAGTTCTCAAAAGCAGAACCTGGCCGTGGTGTGTTTATTCTGTGGTGAGGTGGTCTCTAGTTTAAACCCAGTGGGCAGACTCCTAGCTAGCACCAGCACCCACACAATCTTAGCATTGCGTTTGTTCCTCAGTGTCCTCGAGTGGAGGGGGTGCACAATGGCTAAAAAGCGGCCTGTGCTAATACAGGTGAGAAAGAGGATGCTACCATACATGTTGTAGAATGATGGGAGAGAGAGCTTGTAGAGCACCCCTCTGAAAGGCCAGTCTTGGTTGATGAAGTAGAAGACACGCAGAGGCTGTGTGAACACAAACAGCAGGTCAGACACCACCAGGTTAATCATGTCTATCGTGGTCTTGTTGCGCAGCTTCAGAGAGCAGTTGAAGATATACACTCACCGGCCACTTTATTAGGTACAACTGCACGTTAACGCAAATATCTAATCAGCCAATCACATGGCAGAAACTCAATGCATTTAGGCATGTAGACATGGTCAAGACGACCTGCTGAAGTTCAAACCGAGCATCAGAATGGGGAAGAAAGGTGATTTAAGTGACTTTGAACGTGGCATGGTTGTTGGTGCCAGACGGGCTGGTCTGAGTATTTCAGAAACTGCTGATCTACTGGAATTTTCACGCACAACCATCTCTAGGGTTTACAGAGAATGGTCTGAAAAAGAGAAAATATCCAGTGAGTGGCAGTTCTCTGGGCGAAAATGCCTTGTTGATGCCAGAGGTCAAGGGAGAATGGCCAGACTGGTTTGAGATGATAGAAAGGCAACAGTAACTCAAATAACCACTCGTTACAACCAAGGTATGCAGAAGACCATCTCTGAACGCACAACACGTCGAACCTTGAAGCAGATGGGCTACAGCAGCAGAAGACCACACCGGGTGCCACTCCTGTCAGCTAAGAACAGGAAACTGAGGCTACAATTTGCACAGGCTCACCAAAATTGGACAATAGAAGATTGGAAAAACGTTGCCTGGTCTGATGAGTCTCGATTTCTGCTGCGACATTCAGATGGTAGGGTCAGAATTTGGCGTAAGCATGGATCCATCCTGCCTTGTATCAACAGTTCAGGCTGGTGGTGGTGGTGTAATGGTGTGGGGAATGTTTTCTTGACACACTTTGGGCCCGTTAATACCAATCAATCATCGCTTGAATGCCACAGCCTAGTTGAGTATTGTTGCTGACCATGTGCATCCCTTCATGGCCACAATTTACCAATCTTCTAATGGTTACTTCCAGCATGATAATGCACCATGTCACAAAGCAAAAGTCGTCTTAAACTGGTTTCATGAACATGACAATGAGTTTAGTGTTCTTCAGTGGCCTTCCCAGTCACCACATCTGAATCCAATAGAACACCTTTGGGATGTGGTAGAACGGGAGATTCACAGCTTGAAAGTGCATCTGAAAAATCTGCAGGAATTGCGTGATGCAATAATGTGATCATGGACCAGAATCTCAAAGGAATGTTTCCTGTGATTCTTGTGGAATCAATGCAATTAAACACAGGTGCAGGTGATTATTCCATGAGTGAGGCGGCACAGTGGGTGGCCAGAGGGAGACACCTAGGGACCGCACTGGGGAGTGCGACCCCCATCCCTGGGGGGGCTCCTGTGTTGGGAGTCAAAGTTGAGGGGGTGATGCTGGCTAGCTTCACCACCTGGGGTCTACCCCGTTAGAAAGTCCAGGATCCAGTTACACAGGGAGGTGTTGAGACCCAGGTCCCTGAGCTTAGTGACGAGCTTGGAGAGGACAATGGTGTTGAATGCTGAGCTGTAGTCAATGAACAGCATTCTCACGTAGGTGTCCCTCTTGTCCAGGTGGGATAGGGCAGTATGCAGGGCGTCATCTGTGGATCAATTGGGGCGGTATGCAAACTGAAGAGGGTCCAGAGTGGCAGGTAATGATGAGTTGATGTGTGAGTTAACAAGCTTCTCGAAGCACTGAGGTGACTGCAACGGGGCGGTAATCTTTGAGGCAGGTTACCTTAGTCTTCTTAGGTACAGGTATGATAGTGGTTGCTTTAAAACAGGTGGGGATTTCAGACTGGGACAGTGATATGTTGAATATGTGCGTGAAGACATCTCACAGCTGGTCGGTGCATGCTCTGAGAACACAGCCTGGGATGTTGTCTGGTCTGACTGCTCCGGTGTTGACACGCTTAAAAGCCTTCCTCACGTCAGCCGCATTGTTAACACACTGTCCTCACGAGCAGTGAGAGCCTTGATGGAGTGTTGTTGCCATCGAACCGCACATCGAAGTTATTTAGCTCATCAGGTAGCACAGCATCGTTATACACGTTGTCAGATTTCTGTTTATAGTCTATAATCGTCTTAGTTTAGGTGCCTTATTTGGGCACAATTCCCCCCCTTCTCTCCTTAGTCTTGACACAATAAATCATCATTACACTGTTCCCCTTGTCTCCTTGTCATTGTTTTTCACTGTTCTCACTCCATTGTAACTGTCTGCATGTGTCCTATGTTTACGTGCCTCACCCACCCCGTAGATCTGGGCCGGGGTGCGTAACATTAATCATGAAGCATACTCCTCCGCCCTTGCATTTCTCAATAGTCAACAGTGCAATCATATCACTGTCGTGAATAGCCGTCTTGTCTGCGTTTGTTATCGATGGGGATAGCCACAACTCGGTGAAGATGAGCGTGTTACAGTCCCTCATGTCTCATTGGAAAGTAATCCTCCCTCTGAGTTCATCAAGCTTGTTGTCCAGCGATTGGACATTGGCAAGGAGAATAGTTGGGAGAGGTGGACAGTTCCTGCGGCATCTCACTCTAACCATGACACCAGCTCTCCGTCCCCTGTGGCATCTCTTTCGCTGGCCAGGTAAACAAAGGCCTGGGGCATCCGTGTGCGGGAGGTCAAAATTGTAGTGAGTAGAAATAGATCTTATGTCCAGAAGAGCTTGTCGGTCATAGGAAATAAAAGCAGCAACATGCTGCACACAAAAGGCAATAATAAGTAGCAAAATAGTAAGTAAATAGCGTAGTTTGAGGAGTAGCAAATCCGACTGCAGCCATTCTTGGCGCCATCTTGGATCCTCCATGTCAATAGAGGTGGCTTCACTCTCTACACATGTGAGGCCCACTCCCACCCCAGTGCCTTGCGAGGTCTCCAAAAGGTCACAGTTTATTTCAGACATGACTGCCCCCTTACATGTAGCTATAGCCCGAGGGGACTGTGGCCGATCACATGCAGGCTTTACTGCCCCTTCCCAAGTATCTTGGGAGGCCCATAGTTTATGGATAGTCGAATGGTCACCAGATAGTTCAATCTTTACTTCTCTTGTCCGATCACGTGGGTAGCGGTGTGCACGTCCTTTCCCTGGGGCTCTTCTGGCCCCTTGCTTCTGATGACATTCCAGGATCAGGCGTCATTCCTCTAGTGATAGAGTCAAGCCAATTCCATGATTCACAACACCCCCTCCTTGGGTTGACTCTTTCTCATAAAATACCACCCTCCCATCATCGAGATTTATGGTACGATACTTCATCCTGTCTTTGCTCCCCCAGACCTTGACCATTACCGGTCGTGCTATCCCTAACATACTACTCACGGGCAGGACTCCCACTGGTAGTCTCCACCCTCTCTCATTATTCTCAATATTCCTCACACTACACCACAGGGGATGTCCATGCTGTACCAGCCACCTAGGTCTTGTAGAATCCACCTCTGGTATAGGACCGAAAGTTTACTGCTACCCCCATTACTTCTTCCAGCATGGGCCTATCTGGACCAGTCCCTCCTCTTTCCAAGCAGTGCAGACTAGTTTATCAGGCAACAGCCAGAAAAAAACACACCATCCCCACACCATCCCTATGGGGTAAGAAGATAATTTATGAACATCAGAACTTAATTCATTCAGAATATCACATCCTATAACATATAGTTATGTCAGTATTTTCCCAAATGTCCTTTGTTTTATCTCCCTATTGTATTCCTGTGCAAGCCCCAGTGGCTATAGTATTATCACTGTTGTTACCAAAAAAGGTTATGTTTGCTCAGGAATCATAAAACACTTGAAACACAAATCAAAAGATGCAATACATACACAACTAAAACAGTCAGAAAGGTTCAAATGTTTACCCAAAACTTAACATAAAAAATAATATGTGGTCCTCTGTGGCTCAGTTGGTAGAGCATAGCGCTAACAACGCTTAGGTTGTGGGTTTGATTCCTGCTGGGACCATATATACTGAAATGTATGCACTCACTGCAATGTAAGTCGCTTTGGATAAAAGCATCAGCTAAATGGCATATGTAACACTATTAATGAATACTCCAGACTGAAAACATTTATTTTTAAAAAGACTGAAACTGTACTCAAAACATTGAAACATTGAAAGAAACAAAACAGAGTAATTGACTGTTCCTCCCAGATTGGCACCCGTCCCCCTCCAGGTAACCTCTTAATACAATCATTCAGAATCAGAATCAGAATTCTTTTATTTGGCCAAGTATATTTGCACATACAGGAAATTGACTTGGTGAGGTTGTTACATGGGACATAAAAAACAATAGCAAATATTGACAAATGTACAAAATAGCAATAACAAATTTACAAAATAGAACAATAAAACAATACATTTTGTAGGCTTGCAAGGCTAAGTGGCAATGAGGCTAGAGGCTGTGAAATGGGTATGGGGCATGTACACTATAAATTAGAATAATTTTAAATTACTATAGTCAAGTACGCATAATCCCAGTCTCATCTCATCACCCGAAAACCTGTAGGGTGGTCTGGGTTTCCCTCATCAAGCCATGTCATCAGATTGGCTGTGCAATTGTCCCTTTCCTGACTAAAATGTTGACCTGTTGTCTCACAAAAAACACAGGCATCTTCCTTTCCCATGCCCTTGCCCCATTCACACGTCATTGTTATGGTGTAGGTTTTAGATTCTAGTTGATAAGCTGTCCCGTTCTTGTATTGTGAAGACCTTACCCCTAATTTGACATGGATCTCCTCCCATTCTGGCTTTCCTATCCCATATAATACCACTATCAACATTACTAGAAAGGTTAATCCCACCAGGAACAGGTACAGTGGGGGAAATAATTATTTGATCCCCTGCTAATTTTGTTAGTTTGCCCGATTACAAAGAAATTAGATTAGATTAGATTAGATTCAACTTTATTGTCATTGTGCAGAGTACAAGTACAGAGACAACGAAATGCAGTTAGCGTCTAACCAGAAGTGCAAAATAGCAGAAAGTGCAATGAACAGTATTTACAGGTAGTGCAATATATGAGCAGTAAGTAGTGCAGTATAATATAAGTAGTGCAGTGTAAGCAGTATATGAGTAGCATTAGCATTATAGCAGAGTAAATAAGTTACAGTATGAACAGTGTAGCAGCATATGAACTGTATAGGTAATGCAGTCTAGCAGTATATATATATGTATTAACAGTAACATGAGGTAGATAGCAGAATAAATATAAATATGGAATGCCGTATGAACAGTATAAACAGTATAAACAGGTATGTGCAGAGTATTAACAGTAGTATTAAGAAAATATAAGGATATGTGCATTATGTGCATTATGAACAGTATGAACAGTATGGACAGATATGTACAGAAGAGCAGTGGTATTGAGTAAGAGCAGGGGAGGGGAGTGATTGTCCGGGTGGGGGGGGGGGTTGCAGGGGTTGCAGGGGTAGTAGGTTGTCAGGTAGGTGCAGTGAAATGAGCGGTCTATAATTTTTATGGTGCTTTTAGTTTAACAAATAGAGACAGAAAATCAACAAAGAAGTCCAGAAAAAACACATTATATAAAGTTATAAATTAATTTGCATTTGATCAAAGGAAATAAGTATTTGATCCCCTACAAACCAGCAAGAATTCTGGCTCATACAGACCGGTTATATGCCCATGAGGCACACAGATTAGTCCTGTCACTTTAGGAAAAGTACTCCTAATCTCTGCTTGTTATGGGTATAAAAGACACCTGTCAATAGAATCAATCTCTTCCATTCCAACCTCTCCACCACCATGGGCAAGACCAAAGAACATTCAAAGGACATCAGGGTAAGAGTTGTAGACCTGCACAAGGCTGGAATGGGCTACAAGACCATCAGCAAGAAGCTTGGTGAGAAGGAGACAACTGTTGGTGCAATTATTAGAAAATGGAAGAAATACAAAATAACCATCAATCGCCCTCGGCCTGGAGCTCCATGCAAAATCTTGCCTCGTGGGGTAAGGATGATCATGAGAAGGGTGAGGGATCAGCCCAGAACTACACGGGAGGAGCTTGGTAATGATCTCAAGGCAGCTGGGACCACAGTCACCAAGAAAACCATTGGTAACAAGGTCCCCCTGCTCAAGAAGGCACATGTACAGGCCCATCTGAAGTTTTCCAATGAACACCTAAATGATTCAGGGAAGGCTTGGGAGAAGGTGATGTGGTCAGATGAGACCAAAATTGAACTCTTTGGCATAAATTCGACTCTTCGTGTTTGGAGGGACAGAAATGCTGAATGCTACAATCCCAAGAACACCATACCCACCGTCAAACATGGAGGTGGAAACATTATACTTTGGGGTTGTTTCTCTGCTAAGGGTACAGGACGACTTCACTGCATTGAGGGGCCAATGGACGGGGCCATGTACCATAAGATCTTGGACGAGAACCTCCTTCCCTCAGCCAGAGCACTGAGGATGGGTCGTGGATGGGTCTTCCAGCATGACAATGACCCAAAACATACAGCCAAGGCAACAAAGGAGTGGCTCAAGAAGAAGCACACTAAGGTCATAGAGTGGCCTAGCTAGTCTCCAGACCTTAATCCTATCGAAAATTTGTGGAGGGAGCTGAAGCTTCGAGTTGCCAAGCAAAAGCCTTGAAACCTTCACGATTTGGAGAGGATCTGTAAAGAGGAGTGGACCAAAATCCCTCCTGAGATGTGTGCAAACCTGGTGACCAACTGTAAGAAACGTCTGACTTCTGTGCTTGCCAGCAAGGGTTTATCCACCAAGTACTAAGTCATGTTTTGCTTGGGGATCAAATACTTATTTCCTTCGATCAAATGCAAATGAATTTATAACTTTATATAATGTGTTTTTTCTTGACTTCTTTGTTGATATTCTGTCTCTATTTGTTAAAATAAAAGTACCATAAAAATTATAGACCGCTCATTTCTTCGTAATCGGGCAAACTAACAAAATCAGCAGGGGATCAAATAATTATTTCCCCCACTGTATATTATTTCCCCCCAGCTTGACCCTCTTGCCCCGCAGGATACCCTGCAGCCTGAACCTCGGCATCTTCCAGAACCTTCTCCTCCCTCAATTTTGTCTCTGCATCCTGAGGACCGCCTGCCACCACCACACCTGGAGTCACCTTGAGTTCTTGTGGTGATTTGGTTACCTGCACGTCAAGGGAATATATTCTAGTTAGTGGTATGCACACAGTCCTCAGGATCAGCAGGATCATGCTTTGTTCCTGCCCCTCACCTGGGGAAGAAGCTCAGTCCGGTAATCCCCCCCGGGACCTGTACCACTCCCTCCCTTAGTAGGGCCTCCGGAGCTACCACCCACTACACACATTTCGTACCTGAACCAGTGCATCTACTTCCTTATTACCTTGCCAATATTTTCCCTCCATCGTGTGGCTCTTCTGATGAACCACTTGCAATTCCGTACCCAATATGAATTTAGAAATTTTCATCCAAGTGCCTTTATGAGCCACATCTTTACCCTTTGCGCCCACGTAACCATTGTCCATCGAAATGGCTAGGTCTTCGTTCAGTGCCTAGAACAGTAATCGCTGTCTGTGATTAGCCTAGCCCTTTTCACACAAAGCTTTTCTAACATCAGTAAACCTTACATTATTGCTGTTATTTCCCCTGCTTGGGCTGACCCAACCGTAAACCCTTTGTCGCTCTTAACCTCTATTCCCTCCTTTTTGATAACATAGGCACAATATGCTCATAATCTCCCTTCCGTGACCCATCGGTGTAGATTTCCCACTTATACCTCTGCAACCATTCCTCCCTGAAAACAGTTTCTACACTTGGGTCCAATAGTATATTTTCCCACTTGCCCCGTCTAATATTAGTGGCCTTCATTCCTTCAACAGTCTCTTTTTTAAGTTCCCCTTGAACCCGTGTGAACTTTAATTACCATCTGTGCGGGGACATGCAGCGTTCGGCCTGTAGAGGGTGCTACAGGACCGTGGCCAGGGTGCGGGAGCGAGGCTTTGTCGCACACCTGTTGCGAATGAAGCCTCGTTAACGAATGGTGTAAGATGTGTGTGCCTCTGCTTTCAGTAGGAGGGCCGGGAGAGCAGCGAGGGGGACTGGAAAGTCGCAGAGAAGAAGACCAAATAATAATAATAATATTGGATAATAAACGGGTTGATTCCCACATCAACAACCTCGACTCCGCCTCTGTGTCACGGACTGTGTTACACCATCCCTCCGGCTAATTGTTAGATTTTGTTATAAAATCTTCATAATACGGCTAACTCTTTTTCTCGTAGCACATACTTCTGTTCTACAGTGACTAATGTTCACGACCACATTGAACTTCAGCGTCTGTCTCATTTATGTGTATCCATACTTCAATTCCATCCTTCATATTCCGTGGAACCAATTGTACTGACGTTCTTATGCTCCCTCCAAGCAGTTCCAATGCTTCCTTGTCCGTCTTGGTCCATTTGAATGGGATCTCTGCCGTCTTTTGTTGAGGGGCCTCGCCGTCCTTTGGAATCCTTATATATGGTCCCTGACATAGTTGCACAGACACAGTCCTCTGTAATCCTCTGTAATTCTGTGACACTGCGTGAAGCCCTTATGCACTCTATCTTTTCCATGAAGGTTTCTGAGAGTCCCATATCTGTTTCTACCTCAAAACCTAGGTAGTTGACCTTGAACTTTCCCCATTGACACTTATTGATGTTTAGCTTAATCTCTGCCTCTGTTAGCTTCCTTACTATCACGAGACAGGGCGTCCAAGTGCTCTCCCTCCTTTTATGCGAAATGTACATATCGTCTCTGTACATTTTGACATCATCTAGTAGAATCTTTTCTTCTACCTCTTGGAACACATTTGGCGCATTCTTGTAGCCCTGAGGCAGCGTTTCCAGGGCAAAAGTTGGCCTTCATGCTTCAGTTTTCTCTTGGTCATATGTCCACTCCTGTATCCACAAGATATTATTCCCCTTCCAGATATGTTAATAGTTGATTTCCTTTTCATATTACTTTTTCCAACACCGCACGTCTGAGACCTGAACCCTCATCCTAGTTTTGGAGCGACACCTTGTTACCCGTGTGAGCTCTCCTTTCCCCTTCCTGTATCCCAGTCGGGTCTCAGTTGTTGATTCACTTCTTTGCTTGTCTCCTCCTTTCCCCGTGGTTCTCTGGCTTGGTAGCCCTTACTGCTTGGTTCAGCTCTTACTGTTGAACGCTTATCCTCGTCCCCCCTGGAGAATCGTTCTCTGTTGTCCCTACCTCTCTGTCTCCTTGAAGAGGAATACTTGCTCAGCGTAGGCCCTCACTGTTCGATCAATGTCCTTTGGGGTAGCTTCCCTTTGACTGAGTTTCACAAATTCAACGTGTCCCATAGTCCCTTCTGTGACTTTTTGGAGGAACTTCACTTGCCTGTTCCCGCTTACTCTTTCCTTACCCCATCTCCAGACTTCATTTAGGGAGGCTTTCTGCTCCGTGAGTTCATTCCTGGCCTGTTCTTCCATGGCTTCTTCATCATCCTCATCCACTACAAGCAGGTCCTGGAGCATTTCCTCCAACCTCTCGCCTCGGGTAGTTTACTTTCGGTTACTTTCATGACCCATAGTAAGCTTGCTTCCTCCAAAGCCTCCCACCTAGACAACATCGGTCTGCAACACTGCAAGTGTGGGAGTTGTTTCGGCATCACTTCGCTCAAGAATTTCAATTACGGCATGGTCTGGCTGCTTGCTAGGTCCTCTAGTCCTGACCTATCCTGGGTTTTGCCTGATGAACAGTTCCAACTGTGGTCCCTCCTGTGGTTCTTTGAACGGCTCCTCCTTTCTGCCTGTGATTCGCTCTCTGAGTCTGACGTGTCGCTGTCATCCCTTCTTCCCGCTCAATGCCTTTCCTTCTCCTTGAGCTCCCGGTGTTCTTTTCGTACTTCCTTTGCCATTGATCTTTTATTCCTGGTCAGTAAGAAGTCATGGGCCACATCCAGAAAAGCATCCTTAAAGAGCCCCATCAGTTGAGCTTGTCGTACTTTCGGAGCAGCCGGCATGTTCATGATATTCGCATAGTCACCTTTATTGTACACATCGCTTTCTGTTGCTTGCTATTCTTGTGGAGGCGCCCAGTATCTCTGATTCACATTTGGTATGTAGCTGGCCCTCCCGTCCGGTGCAGTAACGCAGGGTTCAGTGCTACCCTCCTGGATATCTTTGACAGGGCACAGCAGCTGGTATGGCTTGCCAAGTGTTCCTTGGGCTCTGATAGGTACCGGGTATCCATCTTGTCCCCATTCATGTATGTCTTCTTCTGATTCCCCTGGTAGAATTCCATCATATTCCAGTCCTCCTTGGTATGCCCAGGTTCTCCGTCCGGGCTGTCCCTCCATCCGCCTCTGGTTTAATCCAGCATTCGGTTGAGTGCGGTGGGGAGATCGCCTGGGGAGTGGTTACCGTAGGCCAATTCCCCTGCCAGCCTGCAGGTCTGAAGACTCCATCTCCTGTTTCATCCCGGTCCCTCTCCTGGTCCCTTCCATTCCCATCTTCCCCGTCCTGCTGGTATGTTTTCCCAACGGGATTAGGCTGGCAGAAACTCACTTGTCTGTCCCCTTGGTTTTGCCTGGCTAGCCCGGGTGAAGGTGGTCTCCTGTTCCAAATGTTGAGGGAAAGTTCCCACACCGCCCCTCCTCTGGGGTTGAGGTGTGTATTGGCTGGGGCTCTGTCCGAGCCACAGCTGGGGACCATGCCACGGGGGCCCGTTGTTGTCTGAGAATGATGACGTCTTGTAGCATGTGACCCCAGACAGGTCCCCTGTCCCATTGCCGCACTGCACTGGCAATAGCGTCCTCTGACTGCTGCTCAGTCCCTCCAAATGCCCCAGCTGAGAGCAAGGGAAAAGTCATAGTGTTTAACACCAGGCTCTCGGCTAAATCAAGGGTGTTACGGGCCGTTGTCTGGATATCCTCTGCCATATTAAGGCTTTCTTTAACCCTTGGACCAAGTTGCGGGTAGATTATCCCCCGTGGTTGCCATACATTCAAGCCTACGAATGGGACCGTTCGCCTGTATATAGCTCATACAGTCCTCCCTAAGGGCTGGCCCTGCCGCGGCTGTTCTGGCTACCCCTCCTAAATGGTCTAGGCGTTAATTTGCAGCATCAACAATGCCATCTGTAATGCTTGCCTGATATCTCCCTGAGCTAGACGGTTAGGGAGGGTCATGGTTTGATAAATCTGAGGAGCCCTTCCTAGTGGGCTCTACACTGGATTTCCCAGCTTGAGGACCCCCTATGGGTCGTCTATCATTAAGGTGCCCAGAGTTCCTTCCCTCCTCTGAGCTTGTTGGCTGTAGCCAGTTTGTACCGTCTATACTACTTCCTGTAGCCCGACTACAATTGAGGGTTCTCTCGCCACTGGCGATGTGGTCGGGGACTGCTCATGAGTTGTTCCCTTCCATAAGAGAACAGGGTAGCCATGTAGCCCTTGTAATAGCTTTCAGGTACCTATCTATAGCCCCGGTTGAACTGACCAGTTGCTGTATCATCCCTCATATATCCATCCCTCATATCATACCAGTGGTATTCCTAATATACTGCCACCATGCTCCCCACATGGGTAAATTGGCAGAGGCACTCACTCCAAAACCCTGCGGGGCACGGGTCAATGCTAGGGTCCTTCCCACCATTCCTGCTTGGTACACCTGGCCTTGTCACAAATCAGAGACCGAACCCAAATGCAGGGACAAGCAAGTAAGTGTAAAGCAAGTGGACTTAATAAGACAGGTATAATAATAGAAAGGAACAGGCAGGCAGGCAGTCAGACAGGCAGAGGTCGAGCAGGCAGGCGGGTAAACAGACAGGCAGGGTACTGGAGCTGGAAGCGTGGCACAAAGACAAAACCATGAATGGCAAACGATCCGGCGTGGAGCGCTGGAAGAGACAGGCTTGAGGAGAGACACATGGAATGATGGATGGATACGGACGGTACGGGGAAGTTTAAGGTGTACGACTGTGGGGTTGATGACTCTCTCAATCAAAAAAGGCCCAATGAACCTAGTTTCTGAGCATCCGTCTTTAAGGGTAGATGCCGGATTGAGAGCCATACCTTGTCTCCAGGTGCGTAGTTAGGAGCAGGGGTGCGGCGGCGGTTAGCCTGCTGTTGGTACCGGCCGGAGGCTCTCAGCAGGGCAGCAAGGGCACGACGCCAGGTCCTGTGACATCGACGGAGGTGGGCTTGGACTGACGGAACCAGGATCTCCTCCTCCTGAGACAGGAAGAGAGGGGGCTGATAGCCGTAAGGGCACTGAAAAGGCGACATACCGGTAGCAGAGGTGGCCAGGGTATTATGGGCATACTCCACCCATGGAAGTTGGGGTGCCCAGGTTGATGGGTTGGCGGACACCACGCAGCGAAGGGTAGTCTCCAGCTTCTGATTGGCCCTCTCCGCCTGGCCGTTGGTCTGGGGATGGAAACCGGAGGACAGGCTGATGGTGGCTCCGAGGGCAGAGCAGAAGGCCTTCCAGACAGCCAAGGTGAACTGGGGTCCCCGGTCCGAAATGATGTCACATGGTAGGCCGTGGACCCAGAACACCTTCACCAGCAGGTCCGCAGTTTCCATGGCGGACGGTAGCTTAGGCAGGGGCAGGAAATGGGCAAACTTACTGAACCGGTCCACAACTGTCAGAATGACCGTCTTACTGTCGGAAGGTGGTAGACTGGAGACAAAGTCGAGAGCCAGATGAGACCAAGGACGCCGAGGTATGGGCAGGGGACGCAGCAAACCCGAACTGGGCCGGGTGGAGGTCTTATTCTGGGCACAGACAGGACAGGCAGAAACAAAGGACTTGGTGTCCTCCGTAAGGGACGGCCACCAAAACCGTCTACGGAGGAAGACCAGCGTACGTGTTATACCAGGATGACAAGTAAGAGTGGAGGCGTTAGCCCATTGTAGCACACAAGACATTACTGTGTCCGAAGACAAACAGGCGACATGGAGGGCCGTTTCCGGGGTCGGGTTGGGTCTGCTGCACAGCACGGTCATTCACCATATTCTGGAAGACTGCTGGGGTGTTGGTGAGACCAAATGGCATTACTAAATACTCGAAATGACCCAGGGGGGTGTTGAACCCCCCATTCGTCTCCCTCCTGAATATGGACTAGGTGGTAGGCGTTGCGGAGGTCAAGCTTATTGAACACTGTGGCTCCCTGGAGTGAATCAAAAGCAGAGTTCATTTGCCGCTCGGGCTTAGAGAGGCTGTAGAGGCGGCTGCTGGGGAGAGGTGCTCCAGGCAGCAGTTCAATGGCGCAGTCGTAAGGGCGGTGAAGTGGCAGAGATTGGGCTTGCTGCTTGCTAAACACCATCTGAAGGTCGTGGTACTCGGGGGGGAACCAGAGAAAGGTTGGGATCTCTGGCCTAGGAGCCTGGCTAGGAGCAGATGGAGACAGGGCAGATTGCAGACAAGAGACATGACAAGTAGGACTCCAACTGGCAATCCTGGCTGGGGCCCAGTCGACCAGGGGATTATGTTATACCAGCCAGGGGTGTCCCAGAATGATACAGAGAACTATTAACAAAAAAGCTCACCTCCTCTTGATGGTTACCAGACAACAGAAGATGGACAGGTGCCGTCTTGGCCGTAACTCTGGCGAGGAGCCTGCTATCCAGGGTGTTGGCTTCTAACGGCTGATCTAGAGGTATAGTGGAAAGACCAAGCTGCTCCACCACCACAACATCCAAAAGCAGTTCCAGGGACTGACCTTTCCAGGTAAGGGTGGCATGCAGCTGGGTCCGGGGGCTGGGAGACACAGGGAAGACAGCACGGCTCAGTAGGATCCTCCCATCTCTTAACGAGTCTGGTGGTTTAACAGCCGAAGAGGACAGGCGGCAAAGAAATGGCCGGGCTGGCCACAGTACAGACAGCTGTTACTGGCGAGGCGACGTCTGCGTTCCTCCTGACCGAGGTGGAAGTGGCCTAGGTGCATCGACTCAGACACCAGTGAAATCTCACACCTCTGTAATTCTCGGGGTGCGTCGGCCCCCATCAACCGGGCGGAGCTCGCCGGGCGGAAGAGTCATTGGTGAAGTGATTCCTTTGCTCCCCTCTTCGCTCATGGAGACGGTTATCAACACGAATGGACAGAGCAACAAGTTCATCAAGGTCAGAGGGTTCAGGAAGCGACACTAGTTCATCCTTGATGGACTCATTCAGCCCACCGGAAAACGCAGTTTGAAGCGCTTCCTCATTACATTTACATTTATGGCATTTAGCAGACGCATTTATCCAAAGCGACTTCCAACAAATACATTTGTTTAAGTAAGTGAATCATCTATCCATCAGTCATCATAACATAAAGTAATCAATGCTCAGACCAGGGGCCATTGGCAGTCACAATGATGATTATTTTTTAACAGGAGAAAAACTTGTACAGGGGGGTAGTGGGGGTGAAGAGGTCTTTAGAAGGGACTGTTAAGATGTAGCATGAAGAGATGGGTTTTCAATCTACGGCGGAAGATTGGTTGTGACTCTGCAGTCATGACAGCAGTGGGAAGCTCATTCCACCAGCGCGGCGCCAGGACAGTGAAAAGCCGTGACCGAGTAGTGCGGCTGCTGCATCCACGTAGAGGCGGCGGTGCCAGGCGGCCAGCCGAGGTGGAAGAGCAGAGTGATCGTGCAGGAGTTTGGGGGCTGACCATTGCTTGCAAGTAGGGAGGGGCTATTCCCTTTGCCACCCGGTAGGCGAGCACCAGGGTCTTGAATCTGATGCGAGCTGCTACCGGGAGCCAGTGAAGGGTGCGGAGGAGGGGGATGGGAGAATTTGGGGAGATTGAACACCAGACGGGCGGAAGCGTTCTGGATGAGCTGTAGAGGCCTGATGGCGGAGGCGGGGAGTCCGGCCAAGAGTGCGTTGCAGTAGTCAAGGCGAGAGATCACAAGTGTTTGGTGAGGAATGGACGTATCCTTCTGATGTTGTAGAGGAATAATCTACAGGAGCGTGCTGTGATGTTCGCCACACAGGATAAGTGGTTGTCAAGGATCACCCCAAGGTTCTTGGCTGTATGGGAGGAGGTCACAGTAGAGTTCTCTACTGTGATGGAGAAGTCTTGGAGAGGGCAGGCTTTCCCTGGGAGGAAGAGCAGCTCAGTCTTGTCAAGGTTAAGCTTGAGGTGGTGGGCTGACATCCAAGCAGAAATGTCTGCAAGACATGCCAAGACACGTGTTGCCACCTGTGAGTCAGAAGGGGGGAAAGAGAGAAAGAGTTGAGTGTCATCTGCGCAGCTGTGGTAGGAGAAACCATATGAGGAAATTACTGAGCCAAGATATTTGGTATAGAGGGAGAACAGTAAGGGCCCTAGGACAGAGCCCTGGGGACCCCAGTGGTGAGGGCTCGTGGAGAGGACAGCGATCCTTTCCACATCACCTGGTAGGGGTGATGGGCCAGGTAGGATGCAAACCAGGAGAGTGCAGAGCCAGAGATGCCCAATGCTGAGAGGGTGGAGAGAAGGATCGGGTGGTTTACTGTGTCGAATGCAGCGGACAGGTCCAGAAGAATGAGAACAGAGGAGAGGGAGGAAGGTCAAGCAGAGTGGAGGGCCTCTGTGACAGCAAGGAGAGCAGTCTCAGTAGAGTGCCCAGCCTTAAAGCCGCATTGGTGAGGGTCAAGGAGGTTGTTCTGAAGGAGGTAGTTAGACAGTGGGTTAGAGATAGCACGTTCAAGGGTTTTAGAGAAGAAGGAGAGAAGGGATATCAGTCTGTAGTTATGGACAGCAGACGGGTCAAGAGTTGGTTTCTTGAGAAGAGGCTTGACTCTGGCTGTCTTGAAGGCAGCTGGGACAGATCCTGTGGATAGAGAGGAATTGATTAAGGTGGTAAGGAACAGAAGGGGGTCTTTGGAGATGGATTGGAGAAAGGGGGAGGGGATAGGATCGAGGTTGCCCGCTTGGATGTGACCAATTTTAGAACATCATCAGGGGAGAGGGGGGGGGAATCTGATAAACCAGAGACCGGGTGTTGCACAATGGGATTGGGAGGAAAGGTAGCAGTGTTGGTGAGAGGTAGAGGGAAAGAGCTGCTAATGTCATCAACCTTCTTTTCAAAGTAGGTGACAAAGTCATCCGCAGACAGGGAGGAGGTGGGTTGAGGAGTGAGGAAAATGTGGAGAACAATGTCCTTGGGTCAGAGGCAGAGGATTGAATTTTGGAATGGTAGTAAGAAGCTTTAGCAGCTGATGCAGATGAGGAGGAGAGAGAGATAAGGGTCTAGGTCATCACAGAGGCCAGTTTTTCTCCATTTCCTCTCAGCTGCCCGGAGGCCTATTCTACAAGCTTGCAGGGTTTCAGACAGCCAAGGAGCACATGGAGTGGATCGTGCCGGCCTTGAGATCTGTGGACAGAGAGAGTCGAAGGATGAGGAAAGAGAGGACAGGAGGGTGGAGGAAGCTGCATCAGTGGATAGAAGAGAGAAGGATTCAACAGAGGGTAGGGCGGATAAGACAGAGGAAGAGAGAGCGGTGAGTGAGAGGGTACGCAGGTTGCGACAAGAGGATACGTGGGTAGAGACTGACTGGGAGGGGGAGTATTTGAGAGGAAGGAAGAAGGATACATAATGATGATCAGAAACTGGAAGAGGGGTAACAGTAAGGTTGGAGGTATGGGAGGATCTGGCGAAGACAAGGTCGAGCTGATTGCCCGCCTTATGAGTCGGAGGAGAGTGGGACAGGGTAAGGCCGAAGGAGGAGAGAAGGTCAAGTGCTCCAGATGAAGCTTCTCTGACTGGATGTTGAAGTCACCCAGTAGTGTGAGCGGTGTGCCGTCCTTAGGGAAGAAGCTGAGAAGGACCATCTCATCTAAGAAGTGGCCAAGCTGACCTTGTCGACGATAGATAACAACAACGTGAAGTTTGACAGGGGAGGTGACAGAAACAGCATGGAATTCAAAGGTGGATATGGACAGGTGTGACAGGGGAAGGACATTATGTGACCACTTAGGCGAGATGAGGAGTCCTGTGCCTCCTCCTCGACCAGAGAGTCTAGGGGAATGAGAAAGGGAGTAGCTGTGTTATCCGGTGTAATCCATGTCTCTGTGAGAGCAAGGAAGTGGAGAGACATGAAGCAGGCATAGGCTGAGATAGTCTCTGCTTTCCGGACCGCTGATTGGCAGTTCTAAAGTCGTCCCGTGACAGTGAGGTCGTGGTCAGTTGAGCATGGTGGGTAGATTAGATTGGAAGGGTTGCGAGTGGGGGTGTAGCGTCTATGTGATGTGTAATGAATTGCAATTAATTGTGGGATACCCTTCGTGCTGAAGGGATGTTTGTTGATTTGGTGAAGGGGATATTTGGAAGAAATAGATAGATGTCCCTTCTAAAGACCTATTCATCCCCACTACCCCCCTGTACAAGTTTCTCTACTGTAAATAAATTAATTTAAAAAAAAGAAAAGAAAAAAAAAGTATTCCTTCTTCTAGCATTGTGACTGCCAATAGCCCCTGGTCCTAGCATAGATTACTTTTTCTTATGATGACTGATGGATAGATGATTCACTTACTTAGACACATGTATTTGTTGTAAGTCGCTTTGGATAAAGGCGTCTGCTAAATGCCATGAATGTAAATGATATAATACACTAGTGCTTACAACGGAATGGAATCGCCCTGCTGTTCCCCGCCATCTTACATCCGGGCCAAATTGGGATACCCCCCTCGAGTGGAGGCAATTGACTGAAGCAAACATTTCTTTCAGAATGGAAAGGAGCCCAGGCTTTCATAGTTTGGAAAGCCTGGGGAAGTCCTTTGTAGAAAGTCACTACAAAGAGGTGGAAACCCGAAATGAGTGACACTTTGTGACACTAAGCCAATCAAATACCTTTTTGGGCGGAGCTCCAAAAAAAGAAAATTCAGTTTTTCCTTCAGGTTTTCTTCCATTGTCTTCAATGTTGCAAGCTAGCATAGGCAACAACTCTCTGTAAAATAGTCCTACGCGGTCGGAAAAGACACACATAATAACAAGCAACCATTCTACGGGCATGTGGGGGAGGGTTCTTGGAATGTAACATCCAATAAAATTGCGTGCACATTCTCCCATCGCTCTGTCCATTTCAATCCAAGCATGAAGGCTAACCTAAAATTCTCCAGACCTCCAAAAGAGGCGTGAGAACAACGTGACAACGTGACCTACAAAATATTAAATCTGCAGTTTTTCGTTTATATTTATATAAATATGAATATAAACTAACTGAGATTCCTAACTTTGAATTATCTCCTTGCTCCAGTGTTAGTTCTCACTTTTCAGCTGCTGTGCTGTCGCGGCAGCGGCATGCGCTGAGGCAAGTGCCCTGAAGTCTGTGCTCATACCTGGCGAAGAAAATAATAATCATAAAATAATAAAAAATAAATCATTTAATTTGGGGGCCATATGCGATCGCCAACTTTGCCCATGTTTTGGGAGCACTGACAAGGGAACATAATCTGGCATGACATGACACCGGCCCGATCAGAAAACAATGTAAAAAAAAAAAGAAACTGTATCAAGTGTACAAATATCCATCTTAGATGGATAAACATGAAAAGTATGAGAAATATTATACTACATTTCAGTCTGATTATCTCAGACATTAACATGAATGAATTTGCAGTCCTTAGATCTCACCGAGGGATAGTAGGCTAATAATAATTTGTCGTCTTTTTTATTTTTATTGTTTTTTAAGTTGTGACGGCCGCCGGGGTGTGCGGGCGCGTCACGGACCCAAACACAGTGTAAGCAGAGAGATCCACACCAGAATTACAGTCAAAAATATTTATTCGATTAGCGGGGAGAGGGAAATGATAGAGAGAGGGTGGGGTTGAGAAGGCGTCGTGTCGTGCACGGGCCCCGCAGGAGATCCGTCGTCGGGAAGATAGCAGGGGGTTTCGGTACACGGTGGGTGGTCCTCTTACGTTCCAGGTCGGGGCGGCAGCAGGGTAGTCAGACAGGCGAAGGTTGGCAACGTAGCGGGCTCTCGGACGGTCTCGGGGTCGGGCTTCAAAGGGGGCTCTCATATGGTCAGGGATCGTACACAGGTCGACGGTGACTTGGCTTACTCTCGCTCTCATCCACTACTCCGTGGTCCGCCTTAGCAACTCCTCCTCTCTGGGTGCTCCGTGGGCTCCTTTTGTCCCGTCTCTGCTGCTCCTGCTGATGCCCTTCACCTGTGCCTTGATGGGCAGGAACTCCATGTATGGGCATACGGTGCTTATCTCCACGGGTTGCAGCTGTGGCCCCTTGGGGCGCAGGAACTCCATACATGGTCCTGCCAAAGACAACACGGGGCAAGAGAGGGACAGCAGAAACAGCAGAGACAAAGCGAGGCGAGATATACACTCCACTTACCACCGTCCCACACTCGCGCATGGGATTAGGCACGGGGCGGGCGCCACATATCCCCCTCCTGAGCTCCGACCTCGCGGGAGGGGCGGCCCAGCCTCCTAGTGCGTCCCGCCGTGAGAGAGCGTCGGCGTTCCCATGCGCGGCCCCTGCTCGGTGGACCACGTCGAAGGAGAAGGGTTGAAGGGAGAGGAACCAGCGGGTGACCCGAGCGTTGCTGTCTTTGTTCCTCGCCATCCAGACCAGTGGTGCGTGATCGGTGACCAGGGTGAACTGCCGCCCCAGTAGGTAATACCGGAGGGACTCCAGAGCCCATTTAATGGCCAGGCATTCTTTCTCTATCGTTGAGTAATTTTTCTCTCTTGGGAACAATTTACGGCTGATATACATGATGGGATGTTCCTCGCCTTCTCGTAGCTGGGAAAGGACGGCACCCACCCCGGTCTCCGATGCGTCCGTCTGTACCACCAGCGGCTGTTGGAAGTCCGGGGTCACCAACACTGGGTCCGTGCAGAGGGCCTCCTTCAGCCCTGCGAACGCCTGTTCCGCCTCCGGTGTCCATTCGACCCGATCCGGCATGCGCGCGCGGGTGAGGTCGGTGAGGGGTCCTGCCAGGGAAGAGAAGTGGGGAACAAAGCGCCGATAATAGCTGGCAAGTCCTACGAAAACCCGTACCTGTTTCTTTGTCTGGGGGCGGGGCCACCCGCGGATCGCCTCGACTTTCCCTACCTGGGGCTTGACACACCCTCTCCCGATCGTGAACCCCAGGTAGTTTGCTTCTTGGAGGCCGAGCCGACACTTGGCTGGGTTTGCGGTGAGCCCCGCCTCTCGTAGGGCTTGCAGCACAGCCTCCATCTGTTTCAGGTGGGCCCCCCACTCCTCTCCGTGGATGATGATGTCGTCAATGTAGGCGGCCGCATATTCGCGGTGGGGACGGAGCACGTGATCCATGAGCCTCTGGAATGTGGCCGGCGCCCCGTGAAGCCCGAACGGTAGCTGTACGAACTGAAATAGTCCGTCCGGGGTGGAGAACGCAGTTTTCTCTCTGGCCTCAGGTGCGAGGGGCACCTGCCAATACCCTTTAGTGAGGTCCAGGGTGGTGATGTACCGGGCCCTGCCCAGCCTCTCGATCAGCTCGTCGACCCGTGGCATTGGGTAGGCATCAAACTGCGAGACCGCGTTGAGCTGGCGAAAGTCATTACAGAAGCGAATGCTCCCGTCGGGCTTGGGCACCAGCACGATGGGGCTGCTCCAGGCGCTCCGCGACCGCTCTATGATGCCAGCCTCCAGCATCGCCTGCACCTCCTGGTTTATGGCCGTCCGTCGGGCCTCGGGGATACGGTAGGGCCTGAGTTTTACCGTTTTCCCTGGGGTTGTTATGATGGGGTGGGTGATCAGGGTGGTGCGCCCGGCGGTGGAGGAGAAGACGTCGCGGTGCCTGGCGACCACCTCGGTCAGGTCGTGTCGTTGTCGTTCGGTCAGCTGCTCCCCGAATGGCACGTCCTCCGACTTGGGTTTCTGTGTGGAGAGGGGGTTTGACACAGACAGCATGGCGGCGGGGGCCACCCATTTCTTTAATAAATTCACATGATAAATCTTGGTGGGCTGCCGCCTTCCCGGCTGTCTTACCCGGTAGTTGACTGGTCCTACCTTCTCCATCACCTCGTACGGCCCGTTCCACTTTGCCAGGAACTTGCACTCGGAGGTAGGTACCAGGACAAGGACCTTGTCTCCCGTCACAAACTCCCTCGGCTGCGTCCCCCTGTTGTAGGTTCGGGCCTGTGCGGTCTGGGCCGCCTCCATGTGTTCCCTTACCAGGGGCCACAGGGTGGCCATCCGTTCCCGGAGCTCTTCCACGTGCTCGACCATCGTGCGGTGGGGGGATGGCTGGTGCTCCCAGGCCTCCTTAGCCAGGTCTAGCAGTCCTCGGGGCCGTCTCCCGTACAGCAGCTCGAAGGGTGAAAACCCCGTGGAAGCCTGGGGCACCTCCCGTATGCAAAACATCAGGAAGGGGAGGAGCTGGTCCCAATTCCTCCCATCCAACTCCATCACCTTTTTTAACATCTGTTTTAGTGTCTGATTGAACCTTTCCACTAAGCCGTCTGTTTGGGGGTGGTATACTGAAGTGCGAATTTGCTTTATGCGCAGGAGTCGACACACATCCTTCATAATCTTTGACATAAAGGGGGTGCCCTGGTCAGTTAAGATCTCGTCGGGGATGCCGACCCGCGTGAACATTACCACCAGCTCCTTGGCGATACCCTTGGTGGCCATGGTGCAGAGGGGAATGGCCTCGGGGTACCGGGTTGAGTAGTCCACTATCACCAAGATGTACTGGTACCCACTGCTGCTCTTGGGGAGGGGCCCGACCAGGTCCATCGCAATGCGGCTGAAAGGAACAGAGATAATAGGGAGGGGGATTAAGGGGCTTCGTACATGGGGACGGGGCGCCACCATTTGGCACTCGGGGCACTGCCGACAGTGAGTCTCCACCGCTTTCTTTACTCCGGGCCAGTAGAACCGTGCCTGAATCCGATCCAGGGTTTTCGCTACCCCCAGGTGCGCTCCCAGGAGGTGGGTGTGGGCCATCTGGAGAACTGAGGGAATATAGGCTTTGGGCACCACTAGCTGTTCCTGTCTGGCCCCGTTAGTCATGTTCATACGATACATTAGACTGTTCTTAATGGCAAAATGTGGGTTTGGCAAGTCCCTTACCCCGTCCATCCGTTGCCCATCAACCACGCTCACCTGCTGCAGCACGCTGGCTAGGTTGCGGTCCTCCATCTGAGCTGTCCCGAACCTCCCCTTCAGGCGGGTGGGCAGTGGGGCGGCGTCGGAATCCTCCAGGAACATCCCCATTAAGTCGGCGCCATCGTCAGGGGAGGGTGAGTCGCTGTCCGTGACGACGGCTTGGGTCTCAGCGAAGGCCCGTTCTGCGGCGGCGCTGCCGGCGCCCTCGGAGATGGGGTCCGTGGAGTCTCCCGCTCCCTCCTCGTTCACGGCGCACAGTTTGGGCGGTCGTGGGGTTCTCTTCCCTCGGTGGGCCCCCCGGGCCGGGTCTTCTCGGGTCATGTGGCTCCACAGTTCCTGGAATAGGGGAGTGTCCCTCCCGATCAGCACCTCCACGGGCAGCTCCGGGACGACTCCGACCGTCCCCTGGAAGACGCCCCGGGTGGTTTGGAGCCGGACGTGTGCAGTGGGGTAATGCCTGGTCTCCCCATGGATGCAGGTTACGGCGAGGGTTTCGGGTAGGTAGGGCCGTTGGATGTACTGGGGCCGGGCGAGCGTCACCGCGCTACCCGAGTCCAGGAGCGCCGTGGCGTCCTGCCCATTGATGCGCACCGGGGTGATCGGGGGTGTTCCCGTCGGCTGAGCCCAACAGGCCGTCAGGAGCCCGCAGGGACGTCCGGGGTCGCTCGCCGAGGGCATGGACGCCTCCTGGGCGTGGGGGCAGGCCCAGGACAGATGACCCCCCTCACCACAGGAGAAACAGCGTCTCCGGTCGGCCGTCGCCTCCGGGCGACTCGTCGGTAACAGGGGCGGGATTCTTTTCGGTGTCCGGGCCACCCTCATCACGCCCTGGGCGGCCTGGTAGCCTTCCACTAGGGATACCAGCTGCTCGGCGCTCTGGGGGTTGTTCTGGCACGCATACCTCCGGGCCTCGTGGGGCAGCGCCCTCATATATCGGTCCATGACAACCCTCTCCACCGGCCCCAGGGAAGGGGGGTCAGATACCAACCACTTGTTGGCCACCCGAGTCAGTTCGTGCATCTGGGCCCGGGGGGAAGCGGCCGGGTCGAAGGTCCACTCGTGGAGCTGTTGGGCCCGGGTCAAAAGGGTGTGGCCGAGCCGCTTGACGATCTCCGTCTTCAAGGTTGGGTATGGCACAAGCCCGCCCGCGCAGAGGTCCTGATAGCAACTTTGGGCCATGCCCGACAGAAATGGCGCCACCAGGCCTGTCCATTGATCGGGGGCCCAGCCTTCCCTCTGTGCTGTCCTCTCGAACATCTGGAGGTACGCCTCCACGTCGTCGTCCCCCGTTTGTTTGACCAGGAATTGGGCCGGAGTGGCGGACTTGTGCTGGCCCTTGGCCAGCAGGCCGGCGACGAGCTCCTCATGGCGGACTTGCTGCTTGACATTGAGGTCCACGAGCTGCGCTATAAGCGCCTGGAAATCCGTACCAGTGGCCATGGCGGGGTCTGGACTGGTTTCCCGGTGCTTGGCCCCCTGGTGTCTCTGCGGTTCACTGCGTTTGGGTCCCGGGTCGCTATGCCCGTGTTCTCCACCAACTGTGACGGCCGCCGGGGTGTGCGGGCGCGTCACGGACCCAAACACAGTGTAAGCAGAGAGATCCACACCAGAATTACAGTCAAAAATATTTATTCGATTAGCGGGGAGAGGGAAATGATAGAGAGAGGGTGGGGTTGAGAAGGCGTCGTGTCGTGCACGGGCCCCGCAGGAGATCCGTCGTCGGGAAGATAGCAGGGGGTTTCGGTACACGGTGGGTGGTCCTCTTACGTTCCAGGTCGGGGCGGCAGCAGGGTAGTCAGACAGGCGAAGGTTGGCAACGTAGCGGGCTCTCGGACGGTCTCGGGGTCGGGCTTCAAAGGGGGCTCTCATATGGTCAGGGATCGTACACAGGTCGACGGTGACTTGGCTTACTCTCGCTCTCATCCACTACTCCGTGGTCCGCCTTAGCAACTCCTCCTCTCTGGGTGCTCCGTGGGCTCCTTTTGTCCCGTCTCTGCTGCTCCTGCTGATGCCCTTCACCTGTGCCTTGATGGGCAGGAACTCCATGTATGGGCATACGGTGCTTATCTCCACGGGTTGCAGCTGTGGCCCCTTGGGGCGCAGGAACTCCATACATGGTCCTGCCAAAGACAACACGGGGCAAGAGAGGGACAGCAGAAACAGCAGAGACAAAGCGAGGCGAGATATACACTCCACTTACCACCGTCCCACACTCGCGCATGGGCTTAGGCACGGGGCGGGCGCCACAAAGTGAAGAAGGGCACCCATTAAACAATCAATCAAGTTTGTATGGCCTTATTTATTTATAAGCGGCAGCATGGTAAAGATGAAGGGAGTCTCTTCTATGTCGACTTAGCCAAAAAAGAGAGCGGATGTGTAAAAAGATTTGTGTACATTCTTGTTCTAGAAACGATGGTGTCTGTAATAGATTGGTATATTAACACTTTTCTGCCTACATCCTAAATACACTTACCGTAATACTTACCTGATTACCTGATTTACTCTGTGAACTCTTACCTTTGATACTGTAACACAGTCCGTTTATACACAGAGGCAGACGCAGTATATCGATAAGGGAACTCGTCCCGTTTATTCATAAAGGGGTTCCGCTGGCACGGTTTGGCTTTCCAGCCTCGTTCAATGTCTCTCTCGGTTCTCGGCTCTGCTCTGCTCTCGTCGCCTCGCCTTCTCCAGCTTAGCTCCCTTACTGAAATGGCAGAAGCACACACATCTTAAACATTCGCCGACGAGACTTAATTCGCAGCAGGTGTGCAACAAAAGTCTCGCTGACACAACCCCGGCCACGGTCCTGTAGCTCCCTCTACAGGCCGAATGCTGCATGTCCCCCCACATACCCCCACCGGCCGACGACCTACTCCCCCCCCCCTGCACGGGAGAGGAAGTCTGCCACGACCATCTGCGCCCCTGGTCTGTGCACGACGGAAAAGTTGAAGGGCTGCAACGCGAGGTACCACCGGGTGATCATCGCGTTCACATCCTTCATGCGGTGGAGCCACTGGAGGGGGGCATGGTCGGAGTAGAGGGTGAAGGCGCGACCCAGCAGGTAGTAGCGGAGGGTGCCGACTGCCCACTTGATGGCCAGGCACTCCTTCTCCACGGTGCTGTACCGGCCCTCCCTCTCCGACAGCTTGCGGCTCAGGTACAGCACCGGCCGGTCGGCCCCCTCCACGCGCTGGGTCAGCACTGCTCCCAGCCCTCTATCCGACGCGTCCGTCTGTAGGGAGAAAGGGAGGTTAAAATCAGGCGCATACAGGACCGTTTCTCCACAAAGAGCCCCCTTAAGGGCCTCGAACGACCCCTGGCACTGGCCCGACCATTGGACCGGATCCGGGGCACCCTTCCGGGTGAGGTCCGTCAAGGGACTGGCCAGCTCTGAAAACCCTGGTACGAACTGGCAGTAATATCCCGCCAGCCCCAGGAAGGCCCTCACCTCCTTCTTTGTCTTGGGCCGGGGAGAGGCGGCGATGGCCGCAGTCTTTTCAATCTGCGGTCGCACCTCCCCCCGTCCCAAGTGGTACCCCAGATACCGGATCTCCCTCCGCCCGATCACGCACTTTTTCGGGTTGGCCGTTAGCCCCGCCTGCCTCAGGGACCGCAGAACAGCAGCCACACTCTGCACATGCTGCGGCCAGGTGTCACTGTGAATGAAAATGTCATCTAGGTAGGCCGCAGCATAGGCGGCGTGCGGCCGCAGAATACGGTCCATGAGGCGCTGAAAAGTGGCTGGGGCTCCGAACAACCCGAAAGGGAGCACGGTGAACTGGAATAACCCGAGCGGAGTGGAGAATGCCGTTTTCTCCCGGGACACCGGCGAGAGTGGAATCTGCCAGTATCCCTTCGTGCAATCCAATGTCGTGAAGTACCTGGCCGTACCAAGCCGGTCCAAGAGCTCGTCGACCCGGGGCATCGGATATGCATCGAATTTGGAGACCGCATTAACCCGTCTATAATCCACACAGAACCGTATAGCCCCATCTGGCTTGTTGACAAGCACGATGGGGCTATACCAATCACTGCGGGACTCCTCGACCACACCCAGCTCCAGCATAGTTTCCAACTCCGTGCACACAACGTTTCGTTTGTGCACCGGCAACCTATAGGGACGCGTGCGCACCGTTAAACCCGGCTGCGTTTCTATATGGTGGTCGATGAGCGTAGTCCGACCGGGCAGGGGAGAGAACACGTCAGCGAACTTAAGCTGCAAATCTGCAACGTCCGCGGCCTGGCTAGCAGAGAGATGGTTATCAATATCGACCGGAGTGCTAACTTTCGATTTTGGGACTTCCGGACCGAACTCCTCTCTCTCCGGAATTACCGTAGCCAGAGCAACCGTGACCACGTCGTTCCATTTTTTTAGGAGATTGACGTGATACACCTGCAAGCTATCCCCCCGGTCCGAGCGTACAACCTCATAATCCACGTCCCCCATGCGACGTGTGACCACAAACGGCCCTTGCCACTTCGCGAGTAATTTCGTGCTGGAGGTGGGTAACAGTACGAGCACCTTGTCTCCCGGTGTAAACTCTCGTAGGGTAGACCCCCTGTCATACAGGCGTTTCTGACGCTCCTGGGCTTGCAGCAAATGCTCACGTGAGATAGCCCCTAGGGCGTGGAGCTTTGTGCGCAAGTCGAGGACGTACTGGATCTCGCTCTTACTGTCGCTAGACCCTTCCTCCCAATTTTCTTTAAGCAGGTCTAGGACACCCCGGGGCTTACGCCCGTAGAGTAATTCAAACGGGGAAAACCCGGTGGAAGCTTGGGGAACTTCCCGCACCGCAAACAACAGGGGATCTAGCCATTTATGCCAATTCCGACTATCCTCGTGGACAAACTTCCGGATCATTGACTTCAAGGTCCGATTGAACCGCTCACAAAGGCCGTCAGTGGCCGGGTGGTAAACACTGGTTCGAATCGCCTTGATGTTCAACAAGCCATACAGTTCCTTGAGGGTGCGTGACATAAAATTAGTGCCCTGATCGGTGAGAATCTCTTTCGGGATTCCCACGCGGGAGATGACTTGAAACAATGCTTGCGCTACACTCCTGGCAGAGATATTGCGCAGAGGTATTGCCTCGGGGTATCGGGTGGCGTAATCTATCAAGACCAACACAAATCGATAACCCTGTGTACACCGCTCAAATGGCCCGATAATATCCATCGCAATGCGGTCGAACGGGTTCTCGACCAATGGTAAGGGCTGCAAGGGGGCCCGTGGAATGGCCGGGGGATTTACTAACTGACATTCCCGACAGGAAGCGCACCACCTACGCACCTCTGCCCGAATCCCCGGCCAATAAAATCGAGCCATTATACGGTGCAGTGTTTTGTCATACCCTAGATGGCCCGCCATGGGGTTGAAATGAGCCGCCTGGAAGACCATTTCGCGGCGGCTGCGGGGAACCAGCAACTGGGTTACTTCCTCCTGACTATGTGAGTCACGACTTACTCGATATAACCTGTCGCTGATAATCGCAAAATAGGGGTGGGCGCGCACCGTGTCTGGCCATATCAAAGTACCATCAATTGCTATCACTTGGTCAAAGGCTGATCTTAGGGTCTCGTCACGAGACTGCTCGAGGGGGAAGTCGCCTAGCCGCGGATAGTTCGGCGGGGAAGTCTCGGGGTGAGGCGCCCCCGCCGGCTCCGGCTCCCCGGCAGTGTCGCGAGGCGCCGCCTCGGCACAGAGCACACTACACGCCACACACCTCCCTAGCTGTCGTGCACGCATCCCGGTAGCCCTCTTTACCGCTTGAGGAAACCCCTCCCAATCCACACCTAGAATCAGGGGATGCGTGAGGCGTGGGCTAACCGCCGCCTGTACACTATGGTTTTTCCCCTCAAAATGAATTTCGATAGCGACCACCGGATATTCGTGAATGTCCCCATGCACACACCTCACCCGCACCCTCGATGCCTTCAACAGTGCCCCCGGCCGAACCAGGCGCTCCTGGATCATGGACTGCATGCAGCCCGAATCCAATAACGCCTGGTGCGTATCACGTTGTATCCTTACCGGAATACGATACGCCGCTCCTGGTCCGGGGGGAGGGCCCGGTATGTCGCCGATGCGGACGACCTGTCCCACGTCCATCGCCCGACACTCGGCCTGCACGTGGCCCGGCCGTCCGCACCGCCAACACACCCCCCCTGTCGCTCGAGGTGCTCTCTGTGGGGCCGGGGTTGGTTCCGGATAGGTGTGCTCCTGCCATCTCGTTCTCGGGGCGGGCGCCGGCCTCTCTCCTTCTGCTCCCCCGGCTCCTCCTGGGCGTTGGCCCCCCCCCCCTTGCCGCGGGGCCGGGGTTGGTCGTTGTGGTCCCCGCGGTGGGAGGGAGAGATGGTCCTCGGCCAGACCCACGGCGGTCTTTAGGTCCTGGGGGCGGTGGTACTGGACCCAGGCGGCGGTGCGGGCCGGGAGCCCCGCGAGGAACTGCTCCATTACCACCCGGTTCCCGACCTCCACCGCCGAGTTGTTCTCGGGGTCCAGCCACCGCCATGCGCTGTCCCCCAGCCGCTGGGCGAAGGGCCGGCACCCCTCCTCCATTGTCATGGCCCGAAACCAGCGCCGGTGTTCCTCCGGTGTCAGGCCCAGGCGGTCCCGAATCGCCCGGGCCAGGGACTGGTAATCCCGTTGGGCGGCCGCCGGCAAACTGTGGGCCGCGAGCTGCGCCTCCCCTGACAGGAGGGGCAGCAGATGGTAGGCCCACTCTCGGTCCGGCCACCCCGAGATCCTCGCCGTCCCCTCGAACACCGCGAGGAACGCCTCTGGGTCGTCCAGGTCCCCCATCTTCTGCAGCTGGACCTTGGGGGGACCTGGTGCCGCTCCGGTCCCCGGCGCCGGCCCGCCGGCCCTGGTGAAGTCCTGGAGGAGGGCCCTGTCCGCGACCCTTGCCGCCGTCAGCTCCTCCAGCGTCGCCTGCTGGGTCTGCTGCAGGGCCGTCTGTTGCTTGAGGACGAGCGTTATCCTCGATATTGCCGCTGTTAGTGTGTCCATCCTGCCTGTATTCTGTGTCCCAGGTTGGGCGCCAATGTAACACAGTCCGTTTATACACAGAGGCAGACGCAGTATATCGATAAGGGAACTCGTCCCGTTTATTCATAAAGGGGTTCCGCTGGCACGGTTTGGCTTTCCAGCCTCGTTCAATGTCTCTCTCGGTTCTCGGCTCTGCTCTCGTCGCCTCGCCTTCTCCAGCTTAGCTCCCTTACTGAAATGGCAGAAGCACACACATCTTAAACATTCGCCGACGAGACTTAATTCGCAGCAGGTGTGCAACAAAAGTCTCGCCGACACAACCCCGGCCACGGTCCTGTAGCTCCCTCTACAGGCCGAACGCTGCATGTCCCCCCACAGATACGTTGATAGAACGCGCAGTCTTGAACGTGCCCCACTGTTTGTACTTATCATGCTGATTCTTTGATAAAGTTAAACCGAGCTCCACTTTCCTTCAAATTATTCACACGTGATGAGATCCAAAATATCACAGTGTCTGTCAAATGTTGCTGTCATTTATTATGCACGGAGCAGGGTTGACGGCTGGAAAAGGGTCCGTGTACCTCGTGGCCATTCGATTCGCGTGTTCAAAACAGAAATCGGAAATCCACTCATATCTCGTTTTTCGTTTATGGAGTTAGAAAACAGAAAATGAGAATTGGCTCATTTTCCGATTTCTGCCTACGTTGGGGAATCAAATAACAGTTGGGGGGAAAAAAGGGTAATTTTCATGTTTTCAATCTGCACCCCAAAAACTAAGAATGGCTTGTTTTTCTTTATTTTGTTCAGTTTTGCTAAATCAAATAACAAGACAAGAAAATAGACTTCATTATGTTTTTATATTTACTATTTTCTATGCTGGTGAAGGGCAGTACTAGATTCCAATGTGGGCCCACCCACAACACTTTCATTGGCCCTCAAGCTTGGTCCTCACGGTCCGACAGTCATACAGACCATGTCCTGCATTGTTGTGTAATGTAATGTCCCTCAGTGCCCATTTTTAGGTGCATTTTGGTGTCTTGTGTTTCATTTCAGTGTCAAGGAAAACACATCACAAGTGTGTGTGACATCATCACATATCAGTAGGTGAAGGCTAACATAAATTGCCTATGCTTTATACACTCACCAAGCACTTCATTAGGAACACTATACTAATACTGGGTAGGGTCTTAGCTCTCAAAACAGCCTCAATTCTTCTTGGCATTGATTCCACAAGATGTTGGAAACATTCCTTTGAGATTCTGGTCCATGATGACATGATTGCATCATGCAATTCCTGCAGATTTTTCAGGTGCACTTTCAAGCTGTGAATCTCCCGTTCCACCACATCCCAAAGGTGTTATATTGGGTTTAGATCTGGTGACTGGGAAGGCCATTGAAGAACACTGAACTCATTGTCATGTTCATGAAACCAGTTTGAGACGACTTCTGCTTTTGTGACATGGTGCATTATCATGCTAGAAGTAGCCATTAGAAGATGGGTAAATTGTGGCCCTGAAGGGATGCACATGGTCAGCAACAATACTCAAATAGGTTGTGGCATTCAAGCGATGATTGATTTGTATTAACAGGCCCAAAGTGTGCCAATAAAACATTCCCCACACCATTACACCACTTCCACCATGAGAAGGTGTACAGATATTCCTAATAAAGTGTATAATCCTCTAAGACCAAAGGTTGATTGTTCAAAAATGTTATGGCCTGGGGGAAGAACATGGCTGGAGTGGCTAACACTGCATCCCAATTGCCTGCGGCGCTGCTTATCTGAAGAAGAAGAAGAAGACTCTTTATTTGGCTATGCAATCAATTCTCATCAATTGTAGGAATTTGACACATGCATACTCCTGAGACAACACACACCACACCCCCAAGGGAGAACAGAGCTCTGGGCCCATATTCGGCTCCCTCCTAGGGTGGGGATCGAACCAGCAAAGTCCTGATTGCTGACCGGCCTCTCTAACCCCCTTATCTTTTGAGTTGATTGGTAAAGCAGGTTAGCTGCAATAAATGAAATCTTTTTTTTTTTGTTGGTTAAGTAGGTATATACTGTATGATTTGTGTTGTTTGCAGGTGCCACATAACTGACAAAAGTTTGTACATAGAAAAATAATGCGCAAAACTGTGAAGGGAGAAAATGCAAGGCGTAAATGTAAATCCGCACTATGACGACAGAGATGCATTATTGTAGCCTATTTGGACTATAAATTATGGTCTGTCATTTAAAAAACATGAATGGGAACTGTACAAAGAAATATTTATACAAGCTCCGTTCATCAAGTGGCTGTGCCCCGCACCGGCTCCACTACACCTCTCAATGTCAGAAGGTTATGCCCGCCTTAGACTCAAGCAATGATCATGATATAATCTTGAATCTGGTTGACTACCAGACTTAATACTTTCGTAATAGTAGGCTATGTGACAGCATCACTTGCCCTTGAGTGAAGCTTGTGGAAAACCTTGTGGAAGACTGTGGGTCGGAAAAGCTGGCTTTGCATTTGGCCAATGAAAGTGTTGTGGGTGGGCCCACATTGGAAGCAAGTACCGCTCTTCCCCAGCATAGAAAATAGCAAATACGAAAACAGAATAAAGTCTATTTCCTTGTCTTTCTATTCCTGTTGTATGATTTAGCAAAACTGAACAAAATAAAGAAGCCATTCTTCGTTTTTGGGGTGCAGATTGACAACAAATAATATTCCCCTTTTTTTCTCTTTTGTGCCCCCAACTGTTATTTGATTCACCAACATTGGCAGAAATCGGAAAATGGGCCAATTCTCGTTTTCTGGTTTCTAACTCCACAAACGAAAAACTACATATGAGTGGATTTCCGATTTCCGTTTTGAACAGGCAACTCGAATGGCCGCAAGGTATACGGACCGAAAAGTGTCAGGTTGAAAATTGTAATTTTGGTAGCATTTTGAAAGAGACCAATATCGAAATATTTTATTTTATTTTATTTAAACCAGTTGTTTATCATGAGAGTAAAACGCAAGCTAGCCAAAGAAAAATCACACCTAGCATGTCACATTTAAAAAAAAAAGTCTGACAGCTAGCTAGTTACTCGCTAACCTAGGATAGGGTTCGGTGCTCTGTAGCTAACCAGCCAGCAACATTTCTGTTTCGCCTAATCTTTACTGTTAGTTAATTAATTAGCTAGCTGTCTTAACTGCATAGCTAGCCAGTAAAGCCAGTTGTTAGTTCGATAGCTGCTTCATCTCGTTTGAGAAAACCTGCATTGCTGTCGCCGCGAGGAATTGCTGACGTGTGGTGAGTTAGCTTCGCATACGGTCTATTTATTATGACATGATAAAGGCTAAAGCAATGCTAGCTCGTCTAAGTAATGTATTTATTGCTCGCCAGGTTTCTATCTAATCCATTGTAATAAGTCGTCTCAATTGGCCAACTTGCTATTATCAATAGTTAACTATATTTACTGTTAACGTTAGTGAGCAAGCTAGCCTACAGCGTCGCAGGTTGACCTAGTCTAACAAGCTGTCAGTGTCAAATAAGTGCTTTTCACCTGGCTAGCTAACTGAGTTATCAACATCATTTCCCTCGTTATCTAACGTTACGTCTCTTAACACATTGTTTCATGCTAGTTAGATGTAATGGCAAACTCACTCACACTCGCTGTGTGTTATAGCTAGTTTGCTAAGTCTTGGTTAAGGTAGGCCCCTACAGCTAACACACACGTAACTACTAGGCGTCGTGTGTGTCCGTGTCCATAAAGAGTAGTTTGCGTTCTGGTAGTTAGATTAGATTAAACTTGATTGTTATTGTGCAGAGTACAAGTACAGAGACAACGAAATGCAGTTAGCGTCTAACCAGAAGTGCAAAAAAGCAGAAAAGTGCAGTGTGAACAGCATATACAGGTAGTGCAGTATATGAGTAGTATAGTAGTGCAGTATATAAATTTGCAGTAGCATTATAAGCAGAATAAATAGAATGCAGCATGAACAGTGTAAGCAGCATATGAATTAGCAGTAGCATTATAAGCAGAATAAATAGAATGCAGCATGAACAGTGTAAGCAGCATATGAGCTGTATAGACAATGCAGTATAGGCAGTATATATGTATTAACACCGTTGTGTCGTCTGCGAACTTAACAATGGTGTTTGAGCCGTGTGCAGTCGTAGGTGACGAGGGAGTAAAGGAGGGGGCTCAGCACACAGCCTTGTGGAACGCCGGTGTTCAGGGTGAGGGTTGAGGAGGTGTGGTTGTGTAGCCTAACAGGCTGCGACCTGTTGGTTAGGAAGTCCAGAATCCAGTTGCAGAGGGAGGAGTTGATGCCCAGTTCACTGAGTTTGGAGATCAGTTTGGAGGGGATGATGGTGTTGAACTGAACTGAAGTCAATGAACAGCATTCTCACAGGTGTTGTTTTTGTCGAGGTGGGACAGGGCGGAGTGAAGTGCCGTTGAGATGGCATCCTCTGTACTCCTGTTCTGCCGGTAGGCGAATTGGAAGGGGTCCAGTGTGGGTGGTAAACAGGTCTTGAGTTGAGCTAAGACCAGCCGCTCAAAGCACTTCATGATGATGGGCGTGAGTGCCACTGGGCGGAAGTCATTAAGGCTCGTTGCAGTGGAGTGTTTTGGCATCGGCACGATGGAGGTGGTTTTGAAGCACGCGGGGACAGCTGCTTGGGCTAGGGACAGGTTGAATATGTCAGTCCAAACCTCAGTCAGCTGCACAGCACAGGCCCTGAGGACACGTCCGGGGATGCCATCAGGACCAGCAGCCTTACGTGCATTAGTCCTGCTCAGTGCCGCACACACGTCGGTGGGAGGGAGTGTGAGGGGCTGGTGATCTGCAGGGAGCACAGCCTTGATGGCCACCTCCTTGTTGTCCCTGTCAAAGCAGCCATAGAAGTGGTTCAGCTCATGAGGCAAGGAGGTGTCGATGGAGGGAGGGGAGGTGTTAATGGGTTTGTAGTCTGTGATGGCCTGGATGCCTTGCCACATGCGTCGGGGGTCAGAGTTGTTCTTGAAGTGATCCTCTATCCTTAGCTTGTGGTTGTGCTTGGCCTTTTTGATGCCCCTCTGCAGGTTAGCCCTGGATGAGCTATAGGCCCGAGCATCCCCTGATCTGAAGGCAATGTCGCGCGCCTTCAGCAGGAGTCGGACCTCACTGTTCATCCATGGCTTCTGATTAGGGAAAGTGGTAATCCGTTTGAGTGTGGTGACACTGTTGATGTTGGAATTGATGTAGTCCAGAACAGAGGAGGCATATGAGTCAATGTCCGTGTGGGAGTCATGGGTGGCCTGTGTGGCAAACACACCCCAGTCAGTGTTTCCAAAACGCTGCTGGAGCGCTGAGTCAGCTCCCTCTGGCCAGACCTTGACTGTCCTCACTGTAGGTTTCACTCGTTTGATGAGTGCTGAGTACTTGGGCAGTAGGAACAATGAGAGGTGATCAGATTGACCTAGGTGGGGGAGGGGAACGGCTTTGTAAGCATCAGCCATGCTGGTATATACATGGTCCAATGTCCTGTCTCCTCTGGTGGGGCATGAGACATTCTGGTGGAATTTGGGCAGTACAGTCTTTAAATTGGAGTGGTTGAAGTCACCCGCGACAATGAAGGCTGCCTCGGGATGCAGAGTCTGTTGTTTGCTAATGGCAGTATGCAGTTCTTTCATGGCAATCTTAGCATTAGCATCCGGGGGGATATAGGCTGCCGTCATAACAGTGGACGTGAACTCTCTGGGCAGATAGAAAGGTCTACACTTAACCAATTTACTCCTAAAACGCCTGCTAAAAACGGCTCTCAAAACCTATGGTATTCTAGGATAAATGTCCTTATTGCCTGAGGGTTTTCCGAAAAAATACTAAGAATTGTCAACGTCTACCAAAACCTTAATATCTAAGCCTCTGTAGCACATAGAAACATGAAATAAATTGCATTTTAAAGGTAATAATCACAGGTTGTATTAAAACATGCTCCCTTAGGACTAACATACCAACACATTTTTCAAAAAATCCTCAAAATCAGGGGAAGAAAAAATATATTGTATTTGATTTATTTATATAACAAATAACATTTTAAACATGCCAACACACAGACCAAGGCACCTTGGTATGAGAGAGAGGTGGGAAAGGAGTGGGGAAGAGTGGGGAAGGAGTTGGGAAAGTCCTGAGGTGGAACTGGGAACAGTCTCAGTTTCACTATATCCTGAATCGAAGGACGTGGTGCATGAAGCACTCGCGGTGCAGAGGAACGTCACACTGCCTGCACCCCATTAGAGTTGACCCAGGACGCACGTTGGTGCCGTGGTGCTTCAGAGAACACTCCCTACAGGTCTTCCTCTTATTGTTAATCTGGACCAGGTCATGCTCAGCAGAAGCTCCAGCTGGGGTGGTGGGGAGCACCTGGGGAGCAGTTCTTGCAGTGACGGGGACGATTAGCTCCATGGTCAGATCCTCCAGCCAGTCCTTGTAGCCGCCCCTCCTATACTTCCACTCGGCTCCTCCTGCAGACCTGGCAGCCACAAAGGCATTGTAGCACGCCACCGTAGCAAAGTAAAAGAACAGCCTCCTCCACCACTTTGTAGACCGATGTTGGATCTGGTAGTAGCCCACCATCTGGTCCAGAAGGTCTACCCCCTTCATATGTTGCTGATAGTCAGCAAGGCATGCTGGCACCCGAACCTCCATCTGGCGTTGACCATTGGCCTTCCTCCTCACTGACCCATAAGCTGTCGGGTCATGGTAGTTGGAGAGGACCATCACTGCCTTGGTGTCCTGCCAGATGCAGAAGGTCAAGTCATCCCGCTGCGCCACCTTGAACTCATGCCTGTTCAAGCCAGCCTGCTTTGTGAGGTCCTTGTTCTTGGGGAGGTCCTTCCTGTTGGCACGCACCGTTCCACAAGCTTGCACCCCCCTGTTCTTGAGGTCCACCATCAACTTCACACCGGTGTAAAAGTTGTCCATGTATACGGACAGGTTGGACCCGAAATAAGGTGTCGCCAGGTCTGAGACTATCCGGTGAGCCAGGTCTTTCTCCGTCTTACCCTGAATGGCCCCCGTGTACACCTGAAAATTGGTGACATAGCCTGTATTGCTCTCCGCCATGACCCACACCTTTATTCCCCACTTCACCGGCTTCATGGGGAGGTACTGCCGGAAGCCCAGGCGTCCCTTGAACTTTACCATGGACTCATCCACGGTCACGAAGCCATTGACCTCATAAAGTGCCTGGAATCTAACCAGGAGGAGGTCCATGAACCCCCGGAGCTTCCAGAGCTTGTCTGATTTGTCCACGGCAGGGTCCATGTTATCTTGGAGATGGAGATATCTGAAAATGCATGTGATGAGGTTAATGAGTTAGTAAAATGGCGCCGCCGATGCCGGTCGCCGTTGTGAGAGCTCCGCAGAGGATGTGTGTTTTTTTAGCTTTTGTGTTTTCTAAATTTTCTCATTGTGAGAAACTCACTGGCACTGACATCCTACGACAAGGACACACTTCTACATTTAAACTACAACCTAAGACCAAGTATTTTGGATAATTATTCTATCGACACGGCGTGGCCGGCGGAGATCAGAAGGACCCCCCACGATAACAACAATGGGAGCGCGCCAAAAAAGAAGAGGAAACACCGGGGAAAGCGGGCAGGCATTCGGAACCGGCTGAGAGCTCAGGCCCACCGTCCACCTCTGCCCAGGATACTTCTTGCTAATGTCCAGTCTCTGGAGAACAAGATGGATGATCTAAGGGCAAGGATTACTTTCCAGCGAGACGTAAGAGACTGTAACATCCTTTGTCTAACAGAGACATGGCTTACCTCGTTGGTACCGGACCGAGTCATCTGCCCTTCCGAGTCCTTCTCTGTTTTCCGGGCGGATAGAACGGAGGAGTCCGGCAAATCCAAGGGTGGTGGAGTTTGTTTCATGACCAACAACAACTGGTGTAACCCTAACAACGTAACGACGCTTTCTCAGTCCTGCTCGGCTGACCTGGAGCATCTGACCATCTCATGCCGTCCATTCTACCTTACCCGGGAGTTCAGCTCAATCATCATCACAGCCGTCTACATTCCACCACAGGCCAACACCGAGGCAGCGCTATCGACCCTACATGATACGCTGTGCCGGCATCAGAGCAACCACCCTGAGGCGGCGATGATAGTAACAGGTGATTTCAATCGGGCTAACCTTAAAAAAGTTATGCCTAACTTCCGTCAACACATCAAGTGTGCCACCAGGGGAGATAGAACTTTGGACCATTGTTATACTCAGTTTAAGAATGGGTACAAAGCTGTTTCCCACCCTCCCTTTGGGAAATCAGATCACTGCGCCATTCTGTTGATGCCTGTTTACAAACAGAGGATCCAACAGGTAGCGGTCGTGAAAAGGGAGGGAAAGCGGTGGTCCGACCAATCAGAGGCCGCGCTAAAAGACGCGCTGAGTGACGTCGACTGGGATATGTTTCAATCAAGTTCCAGCGATGTCAGCGAGTTTACAGAGACCGTCTTGGACTTCATCTCCACATTAGCTGATAACATCGTACCAACGACAACGGTAAAGATCTACCCCAACCAGAAACCCTGGGTCGACAGCTCCATCTGTGCCGCTCTGAGGGCTCGCACCGCCGCTTACAACTCCGGGCTGGCATCCGGCAGCATGGAGGAGTATAAAGCGGAGTCCTACAAACTGCGGAGGGCGGTGAAAGCCGCCAAGAGGAGATACGCAGACAGAATGCAGGCGCAGATGGAGAGCAACGACACTATGGCGAGGACTACGATCTATTACGGATTACCGGCACACACCCTCCTCAACCGGAAGTGCAGATGCTTCCCTAGCCGAAGACCTGAACTCTTTTTATGCACGGTTTGAGGCTGGCAACACCACCGCTAGCGCGCCGGTTAACAACAACAACGTCAGAGTGCTGGCTAGCGCGGCTGATGAGAGTTCACACGCTGGGGCAGAGCAAGCACTCTCCGTGACAGAACACGACGTGAGGAGGGCTCTGCTGAAGGTGAATACAAGGAAAGCTGCTGGCCCAGATGGCATACCTGGGAGAGTACTTAAGACCTGTGCTAACCAGCTAGCTCCTGTGTTCACCACTATATTCAACCTCTCACTGGCTAATTCAGTAGTTCCCACCTGTTTTAAAAGATCGTCTATCGTCCCTGTGCCCAAGATCACCTCCCCAGCCTGCTTGAATGACTACAGACCCGTGGCTCTAACCTCAGTGGTCATGAAGTGCTTCGAGAGGCTGATTAAGGATTACATCTGCTCCTCCCTCCCTCCGACCCTGGACCCACTGCAGTTCGCATATAGACCAAACGGATCTACAGACGATGCAGTTTCCCAGGTCCTCCACACCACTCTCTCTCACCTTGACAGGCAGAAGGGGGGCTATGTGAGAATGCTGTTTATCGACTATAGCTCAGCGTTCAATACCATAGTCCCCACCAGACTGGCTGATAAGATGATTGGTCTAGGACTGAACATTCCCCTGTGTGCCTGGATCCTGGACTTTCTGACGGCCAGGCCACAGGTGGTCAGGGTGGGTAGACACACCTCCAGCTCACTCACACTGAGCACAGGGTCCCCCCAGGGCTGTGTCCTTAGTCCCCTCCTCTACTCCCTGTACACCCACGACTGTGTGGCTAAGTCCAGCGAAAACTCCATCATCAAGTTTGCGGACGACACGGTCGTGGTGGGGCTGATCTCAGATAACAATGAGAAAGGCTACCTGGACGAGGTGGCGGACCTGTCACTCTGGTGTCAGGAGAACAGCCTCATCCTGAATGTCTCCAAGACAAAAGAGCTGATTGTGGACTTCGGGAGAGCACAAAAACTAAGGGCCTACACACCGCTGGACATCGGAGGGACTGCTGTGGACAGGGTGAGCAGTTTTAAATACCTGGGAGTCCACATCTCAGAAGACCTGACCTGGACTACCCACATCAGTTCTCTGGTGGGAAAGGCAAGGCAGCGCCTGTTCCATCTCAGGCAACTGAGGAAATTCAGAGTCTCCCGGAGGATCCTTCAGTCCTTCTACTCTGGAGCTGTGGAGAGCATCCTGGCTGGCAACATCACCGTCTGGTACGGTAACAGCACGGCCCAGGACAGGCGAACTCTGCAAAGGGTGGTACACCTGGCAGAAAAAACCATGGGAGCTCCAACCCCCCCTCTCCATGCCCTGTACACCAGGAGGTGTAGGACCAGAGCCTACAGGATTATGAAGGACCCTCACCACCCGAAACATGGACTGTTCCAGCCGCTGCGGTCAGGAAAACGCCTCCGCTGTCATGCAGCAAGAACAGAGAGGCTAAGGCTGAGTTTCTTCCCTCACGCCATCAGAATCGTCAACGATGACCCCACCAGTGCCCCCCTCAAGTCACTCACACATGCACTGTCATCTTAACACATATGCACACACATAATCCATCTGCTATTTATATTGCTTACTTATATGCTTACTGGTTATACTGTTCATATTGTTTATACTGTCCATACTGTATATTTTTTAGTACTTCTATTTTATTTTATTCTATTTTAAAACGTATTGTTGCACTACTCTGTGGCACTGTCACTTTTGCATTTCACTGTATACTTGTATGCACGTGACAAATAAAGAATCTTGAATCTTGAGTTTAAGCCTAACATGTATTGCCATCATTGTATTTATTTATATGTATTAAGGAAGAGAGCGCAAGAAAACAAAACACAAATCATTACCTCCAGATCATGTCAAAGCGGTCCCTTGCCATGGCCTTGGGGACGTGGGTCTGGTACAACCATTTGGTCTGCCTCCAGTAATCCCTGCGTGCTGGCAGCTTCAAAATGCTGAAGGTGAAACACAGCCCGACAAATGTCTTCATCTCCGTTTTGGAGATAGGGTTCCACTTGGAGTTGGTGGGGGGTCTGACCGCGCGTCTCTTCAGCGTACCGATTCGTTTCCGTCACCAACATGTCCCAAAGCTCATCGGTAAAAATTCGCGAAAAGACATCCAGGGGGCTAGCATCCACGGGGATCGGCTGCTTCACCCCCGGTTTACGGGTGAACTGTTTCGCATTGCGTGGCTGGTAACCCTCGGTTTTCCAGTCTACCTGGAATCCGAGAAAGTCGTCCTCCTCCGTCTGTCTCGAAATCCCACTCCTGCGCTCTATCCAAAGGATCATCAGGTAGATAATCATCCTCTACCTCCTCCTCCCTCTCAAACTCCTCAATCTCTCCCAACTCTGTCACTGCCCTCGCTGTCAAAATGTTCCTCTGCCGTAGCCATTTCGCCGCTCTCGAAATAAAATCTACAATAAACGCACGTGTATGTCAGATTGATTGACGTGATTTTCGGCGAACCACGCGACATTTCGGTGGTCACGCATTTTTTAGAAATCAACAAGACCCACCTCGTGTATTTGAACCAATGACTCATGAAAAATACGACAAATAAAAAATGCTGCGCCACACAGCATCCGGCAGGAGAGGAAATGTTGCGCCGTGCAGCATCCGGCAAAAATGGGTTAACCATGAGAAACTCCAGGTTAGCTGAGCAGTGACTCTCGGTGATGGTAGTGTCCGTGCACCACGTCTTGTTCACATAAATGCACAAACCTCCACCTCTGGTCTTACCGGAGTCCCCCGCTGTTCTGTCTGCTCGGAGAACGTAGCGCCCTGCTAGCTCGATAGCGTTGTCGGGTACCTCGCTGTTGAGCCAGGTTTCCGTGAAAACCATGATATTGCAGTCCATAATCCATTTGTGTGTGGTGATTCGCAGCCGCAGTTCATCCATCTTGTTTGCCAGGGAACGAATATTGGCGAGGAAAAAGCTTGGTAGTGAGAGTCGATGTGGAGTTAGCTTGAGCCTAGCTCTCAGCCCACCTCGGCTCCCTCGCCTGTGTTTAAGTTTCAGAGCCGGTCTGGGGTTGCTTCCGGTCGGTGTAGCGGAGTTAGCTGGTCCCGCTGTTTTGGTAATCTCAGGTATTGCATCGATAAAGATGTCTGGAATGCCGGAACCGATGTCCAAAAGTTCTTGTCGGCTGTACGTTATGTACGCTAAACTGTTTTTAGCGAGAATACTTGAAATAAACAAGCAAATAACCACTAATTCGCAAACTCTGGAGAGACAGTGTCGCGATCCATGCGCGCAGCCATCTAGCTTGCTGCTGCTGTTTTAAGCGACGACAGTGGATCTGTGCTAGGACAGATCTGCATCTCAGTCGTATTTTCATCTCTTGGGAATGTGCTAGCTAGCCAATGCTGAAACAACAATTTATTCCAGATCTTATTATACTGTACACTACACCTGACACATTGAAGTTCATAGCAGCCAGCCATCATATGCTATTTATCTCTAAGGAACTAGGTGAGATGTAACCCAACAAGCCTTTGCCACCTAGTCTAATTAATGACAGTGAAGGAACCCTGTCTGTCTTTTTCTTTATGGAGTCTACCCAGGGAAAAAAGTGAAAAAGCTCATCTCAAGGTGTCCAAGGGAAGCGGATTCACATCACAGCTATCAAGAGTAGGCTACTTCTTAGGACAAACCCAGGTGGCCAGCTGAGTGCCCTTTTAAACATCTGAAACTGAAAAGCCATACTTTCAGAACTCCTTTGGCAGTTGCAAGACTGCCAAGAGGCTGCATGTAAAAAAACATTTTGAGGGCATTCAAGTTGCCACCTCCATTGGGGGGATGGGGGTGGGGGGGGTGTATAATGCCTCTAATTTTTGTCTTGCCTATTAACCTTAATTATTGTTATTTGCAATAATGGCAGAATTAAGTTTGCTTCTCCCTGTTGCAGTGTCCTCAACTTTTTTTTAACTTTTTTTTAAATATTGGCTGTTTTGTTTGAGCAGTGTTACAGAATAAAGGTGCATTTTCTTCCTTAGGACAAATGCAGGGTTCTCCCCAAAGAATGTAAGTGGTGCTGCCCTACTGTAAACTTGACAAGGCAAATTAAACTATATATTTAGTAATGATAGAGTAACTCTGATTGCCAATGACATTGTTGTTAAAAGTGAAAGCATTATGATGTTCCTCAGTGAATTTAGAGTTTTAGCAGTATTTTTTGCGCATTTTGACATCAATAAATGCAAGTCTGGTTTTGATAATGCAGTCTAGCGCCACGCTGTTCAAAAATCCTGGGGAGAACCCTGCAAATGTATAGCAATTGCAGTGTATGGCGCAAAGCATGTAGACCAAGATGTGAAACTCATTTGGGTGACATCAAAATGGGTGACATGAAATGCCCCAAAAAAAAGCTGTTTGATATTCGAGACGTGTACTGGTACAAGTAACGTGGCTAACGTGACCAGCTGAAGATATTTATTTACAAAAATCGGTTTAAACCTGCAAAGTTTTTCACACTGACGATGGGGAAAGCGAAATAATGAACACAAGTCCATTATTACGGAGGGATCACGTTTGACCGCCAAATAGCTGCATGATCATGTCAGTGTTACAATAGAGATATCTGATTACAGTGCTGTGTGCTTGTTTGGGTTTCTCCAGTGACGTTACACTTTGGGTAATTTCAAATCAACTAATTAATCTTGCCCCTTTTGGCAATTTCCATACATTAGGCTAGCCCATGGGAAAAATGGTAAGGCTAGAATGTGATTGTTGGATCTGTTAAGCAATTTGTGACAACTGTTTTTTAAAAAGTGCTCGCCTATACAATTTGATTGATTGATGAACCTAAATGACCAATTGTTACCATTCTGGAGAGACAGTCAAAGTTGACCCATTTTTTTCACCCTCCTTATCTTCATCTTTGACAGAAGGTTGATTTGGGGATTGTGAAGCTTATAAATTAGTTTACCAAATTAGGCTATAGCCTTTTTTTTTTTTTTTTTAGAAAAACTGCTTTCATGCAAATAAGGTCACCTTTGACCTTGATTAGGAAAGACCATTAGCTGTTTTTTACATTCATGGAGTGCTTAGACTATGTAATCTGTGGCTTCTCACAGCATACATGATTTTTTATTTTTTATATACACTATTAATTTAAAAAAAATAAAAAAAATTTAACAACTTTAGTTTAATGTTGTTTCCAGTACTGATGTGTTTAAACTTAAATCAAGGGTTAATAGCTACAGTAACTATCAGGTTATTATGGCTGTCAATGGGACAGAAATACAACTTATGACTACTAAAAGAAAACAAGTACATTAGTTAACATTAGTTAATATAAAACTAATTTGGCGAACACCTACAGATGAAAACATTAGCTCGCTAGCCAGCAACAGTATGGCTCTCACCTAAACTACCTGCCTGCACTCACATCCCTGGATTGTACACCACACTGGATTATTGGCTCTAATATGAAACATTACTGGACACAAATCGATCACCAAAGGTACAGTAATCTTGTCATGGTTTTTACCTGCCTTGCGCCGGTAGCTAGTTGCCTTTGAGTAGTGACACATTTGAGTTATTTTGCTATTTCCAAGGCATACAACAACAATTTAAATTGCAAGGTTGACTTTTCCTCTTGCTTATCTGTTACTTACTTTTGTTTTGAACACTTTGAGATGTCTCACAAACGGAAGATAGCCCTGGCAACAGCTGAAATAAACACTTAGAAGAATCTGAGCAAATTTGAACTTCAATCAAATGAGAATTAAATTTCATTTAATAATTTCAGTGCCTATAGAAAGTCGTCATACCCCTTATGATGAAAATAGTTACTATATTTGTCGTACAGCCTGAAATCAAAACCCATTAAAAAAAAAAAAAAAAAAAAAAAAACGTTTTCCAGCTTTATTTACAAATTTAGCCATACAACATGAAAGTAATGAAAAAAATTATAAAAAATGAAAAACAAGAATAACAGGGTTGGGAAAAGTCATCAGTCCCCTGATTTAATACTTTGTAGAGCCACCTTTTGCTGCAATTACAGCCATCAATCTGTTTGGATATGTCTCTACTAGCTTTGCACACCTAGATTGGAGAATATTTGCCCATTCTTCCTTGCAGAATTGTTTGAGTTCAGTCAAATTCCGTGGTGATGGACTGCTCTCTTCAAGTCCATCCACAGATTTTCTATCGGATTTAAGTCAGGGCTCTGACTTGGCCACTCAAGGACATTCACCTTTCTATCCTTAAGCCACTGAGTTGTTCTTTTGGCGGTATGTTTAGGATCGTTGTCGTGTTGGAAGGTGAATGACCTGCCCATCTTCCGCTGTCTAGCAGAGGGACGCAGGTTGTCCTCAAGAATTTGGGTGTACGTGGCAGCATCCATCTCCCCTTCAATCCTGACCAATTGCCCAGTCCCCGCTGAAGAGAAACATCCCCACAACATAATGTTTTGGGTGGTGTGCTGTGTTTGGTTTTCGCCAAACATAGCGCTTGGAGTTCAGTCCAAAAAGTTCAATCTTAGTCTCGTCTGACCATAAAACCTTTTTCCACATGGCAACAGAATCTTCCAGGTGTGTTTTTGCATAGCACAAACCAGACTGACTGTGGCACTTTTTCAGAAAAGGCTTCTTTCTTGCTACCCTGCCATACAGGCCAGCTTTGTGTAAAGCTTGTGAGATTGTTGTCACATGCACAGACAGACCAGTCCCAGCCATAAAGACTTGTAAGTCCTTCAAAGTTGCCTTTGGCCTCTTGGTAGCTCCTCTGATAAATGTCCTCCTGGCTCGGTCATCCAGTTTGGACGGACGGCCTGATCTAGGCAAGGTGTTGGTGGTGCCATACGCCTTCCACTTCTTAATGATGCTCTGAACGGTACTCAGAGGGATAGCTAAAGCCTTTGAAATCTTTTTGTAGCCTTCACCTAACTTGTGCCTTCCTACAACTTTATCCCGGAGGCCTTTTGAAAGTACTTTTACAAACATGGTGAATTCTTTGCAGAACCATGCACTTCTAGTAGTGGAATCCTCAAGAAACAGCTGGTTTTATTCTGAAGTAATCAAAACCACTACAATTGATGTCAGGTGGGGGGCAATTAGCCTGGTGTTTGATCTGGAAGTTGATTGGTTGCACCTGAGCAAGTTTATAATGGTATACTCTAAGGGGCTGATCACTTAACCGAACCAGGTATTTCACTAATTAATTTTTAATAATTGTCTAGAATTTTTTAATTTTTAATTTTCACTTTGATGATGAGGGTTATAATGTGTATATACAGCTCAAAAAAGTTAGATTTGATTTATTTTAATTTCCAAGGTGTAATGTCACAAAAGGTAAAGATTTCACAGGGTATGATGACTTTCTATAGGCACTGTAAATGAAAAAACACATTCTTCCTATGACAACCTACACTCACCGAGCACTTTGAGGAACACCTGTACCTTCTCATGGTGGAGGTGGTGTAATGGTGTGGGGAATGTTTTCTTGGCACACTTTGGGCTCGTTAATACCAATTAATCATTGCTTGAATGCCACCACCTATTTGAGTATTGTTGCTGACCATGTGCATCCCTTCATGGCCACAATTTACCCATCTTCTAATGGCTACTTACAGCAAGATAATGCACCATGTCACAAAGCAAAAGTCATCTCAAACTGGTTTCATGAACATGACAATTAGTTCAGTGTTCTTCAGTGGCCTTCCCAGTCACCGGATCTGAATCCAATAGAACACCTTTGGGATGTGGTAGAACGAGAGATTCACAGCTTGAAAGTACACCTAAAAAATCTGCAGGAATTGCGTGATGCAATCATGTCATCATGGACCAGAATCTCAAAGGAATGTTTCTAATGTCTTGTGGGATCAATGCCACGAAGAATTGAGGCTGTTTTGAGAGCAAAGGGAAGAAGCCCTACCCAATATTAGTGTAGTGTTCCTAATAAGGTGCTCAGTGAGTGTTTTTTCCACTCAAATGTTAAAATAGAGAGTCTTATGTTTTTGTTGAAGTGATTTTACCTTCCATGGTTTAAGGTATTGTATGCTTAAGCGGGTGGTCTTCTAAAATATGAAATGGCCGCTACGGGGACTAGAGGGTTAAACCTACCTTGTAAATTATCCATTCACTTTGTTGACAATGACACCTCTTTCTCAACCTCCCTCTAGTTGAGACAGACTCTTGCCATGTTTTTACAGACAGATGTTGAGGGAAGGCTGTCTATGCCATGCAAATGGTTTGTGGAGCTGCATTATTACATTGTGTCGGTGTAGCGGCAAGGACATAGTGGCAGGTCAGAGTACCCTTGTGTCAAAACTTTAGCAGAGGGGAGATGGCACTGATGCTGCCATTTCACATAATTGCAGCTGACTGAGATGTGCAGTTAGGTCAGTTATTTCCATAGCTGGTATTAATAGGATGCCTTCATGTTCAGAACGTTGCCATGCCATTTGCGCCATCATTGTTAGATTAGATTGAGTGTGTGCATGGGTATGCACTAGGGGCAGAGGATAGTGTTGACCCCTTAATGAATTCTCTTTAGTTTAAGGCACTGGTATTTTTTTATGAAGAGACATACATGATTGACACAGTTTATTGTTGACAATGGTGGATTTAGTAGTGGCTGTAGAAGTACTGCTACCAATCATTAAAAGCCAGTCAATAATAACGCTAATCTTGTGTTGATCTGCTACATTGCTGCCAATCTGTGGTATCCAGTTCACACCACACTGTAAACTGACTTTGTTTGAGCTTAAGAGGGGAGTGGCTTACAGATAAGCCAGATCAGCACTACATTTAGGGGCGCATGCGCTAGATAGTAATTAAGTTCAAGGACATGCTATTTCTCTCTCATGCATGTGGGTAATGTTAACAGTCAAAACTGATCACTTCCATGAGTCTCAATCTATTGTTGCCTGTTGCTTCATCATTATCAGTGTTTTTTTTTTAATTTATTTTTTATTCACAGCTAAAAAAAAAAGGGGTATCCTGGCTTGAATGGTGTGGCCTTCTGAGGGTACTGGTTAACTTCTCCCCTTAGCTCCTTAGGTAGCCTGACAGGTCGTGGCATGAGTACAGGTCTCAATTAAAAAAATGTTTTCTCATATAACCTACCATGCCCTTCTGTTAGAAAATACTGGTGTAATTTTGTTACCAAATAACTAGCTTGTTAGCTTAGAGCGTTGGACAAAATTAATTGTGGGGTTGACATGACTCCAGCAAATGACAGCTGTTTTCATAAGGTCTTATGACTCAAGGACATCCCATGAGTGTCCCATCAATTCTGCCCCCCTTCCTTGAAATCCCTTCCCCCGATGGGCCAAGTGACTGTGATCTCTCTCTGATGTTTACAAGCCCTCTGGAATGTGTTAATGCTGTGGTGTCTATAGAATATAATTGATTGGATGAGGTCTCATTGGTTCTCCTTGGATGTTTTTTCTGTTATTAATAGGCTTATTGTATTAAGATCCTCTCGCGGCTTTGGGAGATCCTCATGTAGATGTTTGTTGACATCTCCCTCCTGGGCAAGATTATTTTGTTGGTGTTAAGCAGATACCCAATTGCATGTAGAATTCACTTGCTTTTATGAACGCCAATTGTTTGCCAATAATCAAGGAGTTCATTCTCAGATGAATTAGCTGCAAGACCATTCTTGTCTTTTTTGTTCAACTTCAACAATGTGTTTTTAACAGTTACCAAAGCACACAACTCAATCAATGCACTTTCTCTTGCCATTGCATTAGTTAAATGTGGTGAGTCATTAATCAAAGCATGGTTAATACGGACCTGGGCGGGTGATATATCGGTCCTGAATATAGGCCTCGCTATTCATGAGTTATCCTTACAAACAATGCAATTATAATACCAGTGCAATGGACCAATACAACAAAATGCATGAATCAATTTTAAGCAATTTCATGCCGGGCTCACCAAAACTGAAGTGAGGTTCTGTATCTTGGATTGTCCAGGGAGTGTGATAGTTCGTGAACAAGTTTGATCTGACTCCAATTCATAAAAGATGATAGATTGGCTCCCTACTTGCATACACTAACCCAATATAATGAGCCTGAGGTTTATAGTCTGAATACCAATTTCCTTTCCAATGACCATTGTAATAAACTGATTGGCCATTTGGCTGCATTCCCGTGGAGCGTAATCAAAGATACATAGCAAAATACTGGAAAGAAACATCATACAATAATGAGAATAACATCGCAATACTACTCGTAAAACACATAAAAATGGGATAAAATATGACTACACACATCTATGGAACATTAAAATGTCGTAATAGAAACACGTAGGAGAAAAAAGGTGAGAAGAGGTCACTATGATTTAATTGCCAACAGGACGTTGGCCAGGCATGCCCACTCCTCTGTGACACAATAAACCAGGACAGTTGTAAAGTGATGGCAGTTGATCAAGGCAATTCCTTTGGCTCAGATACACAGATAGTGATAAACATTTAAATGGTATGAAGTGGTATGAACAGCAACAGTGGGGGAAATAATTATTTGATCCCCTGCTGATTTTGTTAGTTTGCCCGATTACAAAGAAATGAGTGGTCTATAATTTTTATGGTACTTTTATTTTAACAAATAGAGACAGAATATCAACAAAGAAGTCCAGAAAAAACACATTATATAAAGTTATAAATTCATTTGCATTTGATCGAAGGAAATAAGTATTTGATCCCCAAGCAAAACATGACTTAGTACTTGGTGGAGAAACCCTTGCTGGCAAGCAAAGAAGTCAGACGTTTCTTATAGTTGGTCACCAGGTTTGCACACATCTCAGGAGGGATTTTGGTCCACTCCTCTTTACAGATCCTCTCCAAATCCTGAAGGTTTCAAGGCTTTTGCTTGGCAACTCGAAGCTTCAGCTCCCTCCACAAATTTTCTATAGGATTAAGGTCTGGAGACTAGCTAGGCCACTCCATGACCTTAGTGTGCTTCTTCTTGAGCCACTCCTTTGTTGCCTTGGCTGAATGTTTTGGGTCATTGTCATGCTGGAAGACCCATCCACGACCCATCCTCAGTGCTCTGGCTGAGGGAAGGAGGTTCTCGTCCAAGATCTTATGGTACATGGCCCCGTCCATTGGCCCCTCAATGCAGCGTCGTCCTGTACCCTTAGCAGAGAAACAACCCCAAAGCATAATGTTTCCACCTCTGTGTTTGACGGTGGTGATGGTGTTCTTGGGATTGTAGCATTCAGCATTTCTCTCCCTCCAAACACGAAGGGTCGAATTTATGCCAAAGAGTTCAATTTTGGTCTCATCTGACCACATCACCTTCTCCCAAGCCTTCTCTGTATCATTTAGGTGTTCATTGGCAAACTTCAGATGGGCCTGTACATGTGCCTTCTTGAGCAGGGGGACCTTGCGGGCACTGCAGGATTTCAATCCGTTACGGTGTAGTGTGTTACCAATGGTTTTCTTGGTGACTGTGGTCCCAGCTGCCTTGAGATCATTACCAAGCTCCTCCCGTGTAGTTCTGGGCTGATCCCTCACCCTTCTCATGATCATCCTTACCCCACGAGGCAAGATCTTGCATGGAGCTCCAGGCCGAGGGCGATTGATGGTTATTTTGTATTTAATTGCACCAACAGTTGTCTCCTTCTCACCAAGCTTCTTGCTGATGGTCTTGTAGCCCATTCCAGCCTTGTGCACGTCGACAACTTTTACCCTGATGTCCTTTGAATGTTCTTTGGTCTTGCCCATGGTGGTGGAGAGGTTGGAATGGAAGAGATTGATTCTATTGACGGGTGTCTTTTATACCCATAACAAGCAGAGATTAGGAGTACTTTTCCTAAAGTGACAGGACTAATCTGTGTGCCTCATGGGCATATAACCGGTCTGTATGAGCCAGAATTCTTGCTGGTTTGTAGGGGATCAAATACTTATTTCCTTCGATCAAATGCAAATGAATTTATAACTTTATATAATGTGTTTTTTCTGGACTTCTTTGTTGATATTCTGTCTCTATTTGTTAAAATAAAAGGACCATAAAAATTATAGACCGCTCATTTCTTTGTAATCGGGCAAACTAACAAAATCAGCAGGGGATCAAATAATTATTTCCCCCACTGTATATTTCCCCCACTAATCATATTTTCTGACCTGTTTAATCATCAGCCTGTCTTCAAATCCATCTACATCTAAGCTCTTATGAATGCCGGTATGGTTTATTGGAAAAAGCCTATGACTACAATGGTTGAAATATCAATGTGAAACAGCATAATGACCGTAGCCTAATCTCAGTGATGTTGTCCATGTGTTTGTATTGATTGCTGTGCATACTTGCAGGAGCTTGGACTGGAGTACCTCCTCAGTGGTGTGAATGAGGGAGTTATGGCACTGGAGTCCGGCCAGTTGCTCAACCCCGAGCTCCCGCTCTTGGCTTCACCACCGCCCCCTGCCATCGTCAATGGAGAAGGCCCCCAGCAGGTACCTACACATCCAAACCTACACTGTTGGGTTGGCTGGCTTGGGTACAGCACTGGCCACGTGTATGTCTAAAGCCACAATCTGGGATTTGTTTTTCAGCAGTTTTGGTATACAGAGTAATGGGACTGAGAAAAATTTAACTCCTCTTAAATTCATAGACAGTGCCCTAGATTGCAAGAACTGATGGTCCATGAAATCCACATGATCGTTTTAAACATATTTGTACATTGTTTGATTATGTTCTTGTATTTGTAAACAAAGAAATAATAAATTTATTATATAGTTATTATACTGTAGGACAGTTGTGCTAAGCTCATAGAGGTGTTTCCAAGTTGTATTCTTGAAGAATTATGAGAATAAAATATCATAAATTCGAATCACCCAGATTGTGGATTTAACATAGTTAGACACAGATGTTTATTGTATCATTGAAATGTTCCACACCTGTTGGCTCTATGTAAGTCTAGTCTGGATTTGTCATTGAGGTTGTAGACGTAACAGCTACGGCTCTCCTCATCCCAGTGACTGATCCTGGGCTTGACCTGTTGAATAACAGCTACAATGTGGTGTCTCGCCTAGGTGTTTTTCTTGTCAGTGTGATGGTCATCAATTTGATTTGTGTTTGTGACTGCCAAGAGAGAGAGAAGAGAACATGTGATTTTTTTTTTTTTTTCGAAGACAAACTTGTCGAAGACAAAATGACTCTGTCATTTTCCAGAGTGGAAAACCCTCATTTAGCAAAATAGTTATTTTCTTAAGAGGAGTAGAGTAAATGCTTTGTTGTGGCAGGGAAGGGCTTTGCTCTAATGAAATGCAGTTACCTTGTTAACCCTTTGTGGTGGTCACCTGATTCCCTGTGCACAATTTTCCACATGGCTCGCTGGGTACTTAAAGAGCTCTCATTAACATCATTACCACCCGACTGTGTAGGCCAATTTGAAACACTGTTAAACACTATGCCCTCATGAAGAGGAAAAACGGGTCAGTAAAAGCACAGTGATTGTTTGCATGATCATTTTCATTTGCCCTGGGTGTGATTTTGATTGTTATGGGTTTCATTAACATTTTGGTGTGTGTGTTTGTGTGCACAATGGAAACTGGCATTACGATGCAAAGCTTTCCCTGATTGAGCAAGGAAAATCCTGCTGGAAAGCAGATATGGTGCTGGATACGTGATGTTTCATGTCATGGCCTTATTTGAAATTCGTGCGTGTGTCTCTGTCTCTGTTTCTGTTTTTATTTATTTATTTATTTTACTTTTTTTTTTTCTTTTAATCCTGAACCTTAGACCAAAAGTCAGACACCTGAGGGCAATACAAAAACAGATCTGTAGCTTCGGTTTCTTGACTACAAAATCTGCAAAGTGGCAATTGTTCAATGCCCCATATGGTCAGCATTATTTTGGTTGCAATAATTTTATGTAGCAATTTCACTTGTCAATTGTTGTTTCATGTATTGCTTCATAAACCTCATGCCATGGGATAGGAACGTCAAATATCTGTTCCCAGTAATCTTGTTTGATGTATTGCATAGCGGTCAGTGTTTTTGACCTTTAATTAGACTGGTAGATCTTTTTACTTTCTCCTTTTCCAATTTTCCTCTTCCAATTTTGTGACAAGGCTGCTATCAGTTGATTTTGTAATTTTGGATTGAGCATGCAGTCCCATATTCTTTTAAGTTGTTTGTGACATAATTTCGTTCTTCATCATATCATTGTGAAACATTTTTTCCATAAACACAAAATGGCCATTTTTAAATCGAGGAGCTTCTCTTCGTAATCTGCAAGAGAACCAGTTTGGGTGAAAGTATAGGTTTTGAATGATTTGAAGCTTTTAGTGAGAGGTTCAATGCTTTGATATTTAAAAATGTCAACCCCCTATATTCATGTTCATGATAGATCGTCACGTTTAATTTTCTCTGGTTTACCATTCCAAATAAACTGAAATGTTTTTTTCCCCATATAATTTAAATATGCCATGAGTAAATATGTGAGCTGAGATATCACTAAGGAGTTATTCAGTGTGATTTTTCTATAAATGGATGGCTATTTACCTCTCCAAGGTTGCAAGGTCTTGTCCATTTTAGTCAACTTGTTATTGAAATTGATGGTAGTAAGTTCATTTATTTTGGGGATATGAATACCAAGTATGTCTACTCCTCCGTCAGCCCATTTTATCGGTAGGCAGCATGGTAATGAAAACGTTGTATCTTCCAGTGATCCAATACGTAGTGTAGTACATTTTTCATGATTAGGTTTTAATCCAGAGAGACAAGACAAATTGTCCAAGTCCTTAATAAACCCTAGCACTGATCTGGATTGAGGACTCATGAAAAAGCTTGAATCGTCCGCATACATTGACACTTTTGTGTTCAAGCCCTGAATATCTAATCCCTTGATCATATTATTGGATCTGATTTTAGTTGCTAGTATATCAATGACCATAACAAACAAATATGGTGACAATGGACAACCTTGTTTAACACTTCTTGACAGTTCAATTCTCTCTGAGAAGTACCCATTATTCATTATTTTACGCCTGGGGTTGCTATCCATAACTTGAACCCATTTGTATAAGAGATTCTCAAAAATTGAAGAAGTCAAGACATTTGTAAATAAATTCGACTAACACTATCAATAGCCTTTTTTGAAATCCACTATGAAGACCAGGCCTGGTTTCTCTGATGTTTCATAATTACTTATTTCAAGTAATTGTCCTATTACTTGTCATATTACCAATGTATCGTCCATGCAGAAATCCTGTCTCATCATGATGAATAATATCTGGTGAGACCTTCTTAATTCTGTGCGCTATACATTTTGCCAGGATTTTTGAATCACAACATTGTAGGGTAAGGGGCCTCCAGTTTTTTAAATAGACTGGGTCTTTATACTGACCACCCAGACCCTCTTCTGATCAGACCCTGCCTATCTGTTTGTTTAATCTATCCATTTTTGTAGGAATAGTTAAAACCAAGAATGGATCTTTCAGTATCTTAAAAAAAAAAGCCTGGTTATGCCATCAAGACCAGGGGTTTTTCCCGTCTGAAAAAACCTGATCTTTTGTAATTTGACCTTCACACAAATGTTTTTGTTCTGATGATGATAATTTAACATTATCTTTGGGAAATAAGTCATTGCAATGATCATCATTGAGGAGAATGGAGGAGACTGAAAAGAAAACGTATGCTTAAAATATTGCGCTTCGTCTTTCAGAATATCATTCGTGACGCGTGGTTTGTTGTGTCATTTGTAATGAATTTTTGTATATTGTTTTTGGTCGCATTTCTGTATTGAAGGTTGAAGAAAAAACATTATTTTTGTAATATACTGTACTTGATCGTTCTTGAATAAGTTCCTCCAGTTCTTTTTGTTTGTTTTCTAAATTGTTCTGTTCTTCTATTGTACAGCTTTAATCTGCATCCACTTGTCCTGTTAGTTTCTCTCTTTTTGTTATTGGCCTAATCTCTCTTAACCGGAATTGGTTTTGCTTTAATGATGAGTATTGAACTGAATGACCTCTGTGTCCCACATAATAAGAGGATCAGCTGTAACTACAGTAGGCAGGGGTTTGCAGCGGACTATATCTCAATGCCGCTGCTGCAGCAGACACACTGTGTGAAGGTGGTGACGAGCTGTGAAGGATGTTTGAGAAGAGAATGGTTTGCCTCATCAGAAACGTGATTTTGCCAATCTATTATAGCAGCTCATGAATTGCAGAGATGAAGAGTGGAAATGGTTTATATATCAGGTTATTTTAACGAGGACAGAGCAATGGCACCAACTCTCATGTGAAATGTTTTAGCGCAGTCTGACATGAATAAGTGAGTCGGCTTTAATAATGTGAAGTATTGATTACAGAATGAAGTTAGGAATTTTCATGTGAGACGGGAGTAAGGATGTTGGGATTGAGACTGGATAGAAAAGTAGCCTACAGTTGTTATCATTAAAACCGTCGTCATAGTGTGCACATATTCAGCAAGGGCAGCCTTCTCTCGTTCACACAATGTTGTAATAATAATGATGCATCTATTTTGTATAGTGCTGTTTTGAAGGGGGAGAGCGTGCTGGATAAATTGTCACGCTTTTGTTTGTTAATCGGAAAGCGATTTGACCTTGTTGTAAGCGGAGCTCAAGCAAGCACACGCACACAGACATTTAATTCCCCCTTCATCTTCCCCCACCCATTTGTTAACAATGGCCAGTAACTGGACACATTGTGCTTGTTTGTGCTGTTATTTGGTTTTGATTCAACACTGACGTTCTTGATCACCTTCCGGTTGATGGGTGAATAATGTAGTGGTTAGTGCGAGTGAAAAGCATGAAATGATCGGGTCTCCGGTAAATGACACAAGGCCTACAGCTGATTCACCCGAATGCCCCCGTCCGGACTCGTTAACGGCTCTGATCATGAGAGCAATCCCAACGCATCCAGACCTGCACTACAATCTAGCAGGAGCCTATGCGAACAAACACCACGACACAAAGTGATTGCATATAGGCTGTAGGAGTAGTCTAACCAGTGCGATATCTAGACTACCAGAGCGCAAGTTGCTATGAGTGGTGGAAGGTGAGCGAATTTGTCCGAAAATGTCATCTTCTGCTGTCCTATATAGGTTGTTATAATTAAGTGTCACAATAGGCTCTGCCAAATCCATGCGCACTTTATTGGAAAGCTGATATCTAATCATTGACAAATGAGGCTAAATCAGCTGGAAGTTTATGCAGTCGATCTGCCGGACAATTCATACAGTCGGCCATGCGTTCAATGTTTTTAATGATAACAACCAGGCACGTCTCCAGGCACTAAAATATGTAACATTAAAGGCTACAGTAAAATCAATGTTTGCATGTCAATCTGAAATCAATGGAATTGGTTAAATGAAGAACTTTACTGTTCTAGGGGAGGAGTGGCATTGGATTGTGCTCAGCATTCGAAATGTATCTCTCTAGTGGCTACATAAATTGCTTTTGTTTGTTAATGGGAAACGGATGTTAATGGGATTTGAGCTTGTAAGTGGAGCTCAAGCATGCCCACACACAGGAGCTGAATCAAAATGTGTAGCCGACAGGTCTTGAATGTCACATCAACAACTGTCCAAGGCTACAGCAAATGATATGACACCTATATGAAAGTACTTAATTTGTAGCCAACTATGATACATGATATGACGGACAGGGGCGAAAAAGAACAGTCAAATACAGACAGTAGGCAACTACAAATGACTCGTTGGATAGGAGGTGCAGCAGAGGTTGGCAATGGCATTATCAATGCCAAATACGCCACAATTCGCTAACCTTCCCCCACTGTCCTTAATGTATGGAATGTTACATGCGGCCGTACCCACTAATTCAATTGAAATGTATTTGAGCAGAGTGGACAGGCCTACCACTCTATTTGATGAGTGTTAATGTTTGCAATGTCTCCCATGGCCGTAGCCACTGATTCTATTCAAATGTCTTTAATACAGTGCATATTGTTAATGTGGAATGTCACATGTGGCCCTACTCACTGATTTACAAAGCCATTGTCCACAATTGTGCCTCTTCAATTTGTAGCAAACTATGATGCATGACGTACAAAGAGAAGTCAAATACAGACAGTATACAGACAACTACAAATGACTTGTTGTATACGGGCAGTAAAACTCTAGTCATTGCACATGGCATGTAAACATTTTTGATTGATTCATGAAGGCTCTCCATTTCAATCATGTGAAATACGTTCAAGGTGAACTCGCAGTGCCAGAGCAGAAAATTAATGACACAAACTGCGCTCTTTGCTGTGTGAGCGTGCTGGGTCCATCAACTGAGAAACATTATATCGATATGAATTAATAATGTGCAATTTTGCAGACACACACACATTCCATGTCTGACAGCATTTTATGAAGTGTCCATGAACACATGATTTGTTCTTAAATAGGGTTCATTTAACATTTCAATTTTCTCCGACCAGACAATAATTTTTCCAAAACAAAAAACAATTCATAAGCTACTCTTCACATAATTCATCAGGCGGCAATGTTTGTAAACACACTTTAAGCATATCAATTATGCTCAACGATGCCTCCCGGTGGTTGTTTTGCTGAGGTGAATGACCTGAAATAAAACTCACTCGTGCCGTCGCGGTACTCCTGCGACATCGTCACACTGGCGGCCAACTCCGGCCATCATCTGCTAAACCGTTAAAGTTATAGCTAGCTATACTTATTTCACCAATTACCTTTAATAATGGTAATTATTCTGTTATTATTCCAATGGATCCTGCTAAATTTCTACTAGAAAATACCATGATAATCATACTGCTATACATAAGTGTCCTCCGAAACATGCCCTAAAACTTCCCATCCCGGATTGCCCCTCTTGCGCCATCATCACCTTCCAACTTCTTAGTGCGTAATACTCCAACTGTACCATATGTAACCATGTTTGCACCCCCAATGCATCCAGTCCAAACCTAAAGGCCTGAGGCTGGGTCATGGGAGGTACATCTTCTCTATGGTCACTAGCCTAAAAGGCTGATGTTATGAGATGATTTCACTCGTCAATAACATAATAGAAAAGGGCAATAAACAGAAAACAAAACCAGAAACAAAGAGCTGACAAAGAAATAATAATAATAGCCAACAAGAAAAATAAATAAGAAAACAGAAAAACTATATCAACATGACTAAACACACACCAGTCAACACCAACTATCTTAATCGTTACCACAACGATAACAACAGCCACATTGACCTCAACACCAGCTACAGCCAAAGTACATCTGTAGCCTATAGTTTATCCCCAGTGAGGGGTCAGGCCAATTCCGTGCCCGCACACCCCCCGACATGCAGGTACCTTTGGGTACCTTTCTGCCAAATCGATGTGCCCTTTGGAAATCCAGCTTTTCAACCTGCTCCATTGTCATCTTGAATTGTTCTTTCATGAATGTGTTCACCTTATTTTCTGTCACCATGTAATCCTTGTGTTCTCCCTCTTCCACTCCCATTATGATGCTATTGTGGCGCTTACTTCTTGCGTGTCAAATATTGTAGATTTCATTTGCTTGTATTCGTTTGAGTTAGGGTTCTGTTCTGTTGTAGTTTGGAGGGTGCTCACCGTGGCTCAGAGGGCTTTGTGTTCCGTATTCATCTCTTTTATGAGTTTGTTGTTGTATTCTACCGCAACCTTAAGCGCTTTTTCAGTTGTTCGTTCATGCTCGCAAACAGTGTCCTCACCTTTTGAGAATGTGTTAGGGAAATCCTCTTCCGTTATTTCTCTGTTGGTGTGTTTGGTAGGACATGCTTCTTCGGTTTCGCTGGAGGACAGTACTTGTCGTGTGCGGTTTGTTTGTTGACTTAACATGTCATTACATTGATCAATAAAAAGCTCTTGCGATGCCATCTCATCCAGTTTGTTTTTTATTTTATTTTCCCCATTTTCAGACAATGTCCATAGGACACGTTGTGGGGCTCAGAACGACACTGCTACCATACCTGTGACGACACACCCGACAGGGTTACCGTTAATTGTCAATTATTGCTGTTTCCAGTGTGCCCGCTTGGGATAATTTCTCTGTAAACAAATCCACATACATAATTTGGTCTTGCAAATACAGATTCTACAGTTCGAATTCTAAAGTGTTGTATTGAAATGATTTGATACCTACACAAAGCAATGCTTTTATTCATAACTTTGGAAAGATGTTTGTCCCTGCTTTTGTTTTTCTGCACACATCCTGCAAATGTAAGAGCATTTATTGACAAATCTTAAGCCATACTGTATTTACAAATTATTTTACATGTTTTTTTTTTTCATGTAACCTTTATTTATACAGCGGAAACACACATTGAGACCAATGCCTTTTCTGCAGGTGCACCCTGTCCACAATATTTACACATTAACCAAACAACACACAACAAATACAACACAGTTCAATACAGAAATCAGTACATCATATAAAACCACAATATATTCGGAGAAACAATCACATCTTTCACCAAGGAGGTCCTCAATTAACACCCAAAATTTCCCAATCGGCACCAGAACATCCAACAGAATTTTTTGTTGTTGATTGTTCCATCAGTTCGGTGCACTATAACTAAAATTGGCTTTACCCAATTCGGTGGAGACCCGGGGAACCTCAAGATTTAACCAACTCTGAGAAGGTGTGAGATCATTTGTTCTTGAATTTTAATAATGAGGTTAGGTAAACCGGGAGATTATGCAGTAGGGCTTTGTACACAAAAAGAGAGTAATTAAGAGATACAGTATTTTAACGAGGTCCAGCCAACCTTTTGATAAAGTATGCAATGATGAGTATTAAAAGTCCCCTATGGTAGATGGCATCCAAAGGTTTAAGTGTAGTGGCTGCTGCTATCACCATAATCAAGCACTGGCATGAAAGTTGATGGCACAATCTATTCCTATAAAAGAAGCCCACCTTAAATCTTAGCATTTTAACAAGCTCCTCTGTGTGTTTTCTGAACGTCAAGTCTTTGTAAAACCAAATGCCCAGGTATTTATAAGCTCAATGGGGGCACCACCCATAGTACATATGCATAAATCAGATAATTTTTTTCTAGGATTTGGTAAATAACATTTTGTTTTTCCAGCATTAAGCACCAACCTCAGCCCAACAAATGCTCTCTGCAGGACAGCCTGGTCAATCGTGGGGGCAATAGCATATACAACAGTGTCACCGGCATATCGATGCAGGTTACAATTATTTACAGATAATCCAATATTGTTGATATAAATAGTAAAAAGAACCTGACCAAGAATTGGTCCTTGTGGAACACCCTTTGTTATGTCCAGAAACCTGCTTTAACACCATCAGTTAAGACACACTGCGTTCTGTCCGTTAAATCATTTTCAAGCCATCTACATGAAGCCTGATCCAAATGTAATGGTTTACGAATACAAATCAAGACTTTTTGTATGTGCATATACATTATTTGTGCTTTGTGTTTTTGTTTACGGATCTGGTACACAGTTGTGAGTTGTATTTATTAACAATAATATTGGCACCCTACTCTCTCTCTATGTGATAGGCCTATAGCTACTGACAACTGTAGCCTATATGCGCCGCTCTTGTGATCAGAGCAATTTATTGGGTCCAGAAGATCCAACGGGCAGGCTGCAATGTTTTACGGAAACCCTGGTGTGCGTGTGCTTTTTTTTTTTTTTTATCAGAAAAAAATGTATTAAAATGCAAAAAAAATGTTTATGCATTCTGAAAACGCAGGTGTATTGACCATGACATTAAATTTCAAGTCCCAGCTTTTTATATTTAAACAGGCTCACTGTGATTATTGAAACCTCTCATCCATCCTCCAAACCACTCCACTCTCTGCCTGTCTGAGGCTGACCTATTTCATTTTGGAGGGTCTGCGTTTGGAAAATGCAGTCTTTTGAAAATGTGTGTGTGGAGGGGTCTGGACCTGACGGAGCGATGCAGGGCTGCTGGGACGGTAAAGAGGTTTCACGACGATGGCTGCCCCCTCCGTCTCTGACCTTTAGCAAGAGAAGCCTCCTCCTTTTTGTTCTTGTTTTTTTTTCTCTTTAGTCTTGATGGTCCCTGTTGGACCAATTAGTCTGGGTCAGAGAGGAAGCCAGGTAGCCAAAGTTTTTAATTTTTTTAATTTAATTTTTTTATTTGGACTGACATGATTCGCTGTATCCATCCATGTAAGCCCCTCCTTTCTCCCTTTTATGTTTTGTCTTCTGTTACCTTGAGCAACCCGTTTTTATGCTGTTTTGAAATGGGTTGTTTTATATGTCTTGAATTTGCTGAAAACAGAGCCCAAGTGAGAGCAGAGGGTAACACTGTTGTGCTCTCTGGTCTTGTGTCAATCACTTTTCATAAACCAGTCACAGCTAGGAAATGTTTACCAGAGCAGAGAGCTGTGAGTGCCAATGTTAGTGTTGCTGCCTGCTCCCCTGAGGCAATGCGTGTCATCATAGCCAAGCGTCGAAGCGGGGTCTTTGGATTTGTGCCCATCCCCAGTAAACATTATGCACAGGAGATGGGGGAGTGAGCCCTCCACTCCCCAGAATGTCAGCCAGCATGAGGAGGTGGACAGAGCGTATGCCTCACTGGGGCTAAAGCCATGACAATGTTTTCTCTCTTCCTCAGCCCTCACCATTGCTGGAGTGGTGTTCATTTTGATGTCAGACAATCTACCTACAATAAACTCACACCTCACATTATGTCCATCTTATTCTAATGAATGTGGGGGAGAGAAATGATTTCTCTGGAACACTGGGGAATCCTGTCTTTAATGAGGGAATAGGAGACCAAAGTTGTCTTCCTCTTTTGTGTGGGACTAGGCCATTGAAACTGGAATTTCATACCAGTAGCATATGCAGACCTTGGACTGGGGGTTCCCCACTGACTTCTGGGGGCAACCCAGTGCTTTGATTTAGCTATCAGACTAACCAGACACTTGTTGCAGGATCGTCCATATTTCCTACTTTGTTGGCTTTTCATGCTTCGGCTGTACTTTCCCCACACACATATTTTAAAAAGCTCTGTGGCGGAAATGAATGGCTCCTGTTTTAAATCCACCTGTCAGACATAAAGCATTCAAATATTTTCTCCTTTTTTGGTTCAATAAATACAGCCACTAGTTAACAACAGACACTAGTTAATAACTGATCAATCACATTTATTTTTATAGCACTTTTTAGATAGACAAATGCTTCACAACAAAAACAGTACGAAACAATATAAACAATATGAGCTAACACCAATCCATAGACCCCCAAAAAATAAGCCAAGGAAAAAACTCCCCAGACTGGAGAAAATATAGGACACAATGGCAAGGAAAAACTCCCTGGGAGGAAGAAACCTTGAGAGGAGACCGACTCCAGGGGGACCATCCTCTTCTGGCTGATCAGGTGCTGAATCTAGTTTTGAGGCGCTCACACCTGTTCGGACAGATAAGCACAGAGGACAACACAGGATTAGAGGCTATTCAGTAGGAGAGAATCAGCGTTACACATTGCTTCAAGAAGATCAAGATGGCGGTGCGCATGCATCGCGACGCTCGGTGTCTCTCCAGAGTTTGCGAATTAGTGGAATTTGCTTGTTTATTTCAAGCATTCTCGCTAAAAACAGTTTAGCGTACATATCGTACAGCCGACGAGAACTTTTGGACATCGGTTCCTGCATTCCAGACATCTTTATCAACGTAATACCTGAGATTGCCAAAACAGCGGGACCAGCTAACTCCGCTACACCGACCGGAAGCAACCCCAGACCGGCTCGGAAACGTAAACACAGGCGTTGTAGCCGAGGTGGGCTGAGAGCTAGGCTCAAGCTAACTCCACATCGACTCTCACTACCAAGCCTTTTCCTCGCCAATGTTTGTTCCCTGCCGAAAAAGATGGATGGATACCTGGCTCAACAGCCAAGGTACCCGACAACGCTATCGAGCTAGTATGGTAAATTTAAAGACATATAAGGGTTGTAATCCCACACCTAGGGGAAAAGGTCACAAGAAAACAGATGGTTTTAAGAATATTTGAAGAGTGCAATTAAGGAGGGGTGAGGTTAAACCAAGGGCTGACCAGAGGGTATGAATACAATGAAGTACAATGGTTCAAAGCTGCAGAAACAGGATAGATGAGTAATAAACACAGTTGTAAACAGCCAGGACAAAAGGATTTAGAAAACCGCCTAGGTCAATTGATCTCTCAGTAGACTGACTGACGCCAAGCCAGGTAGGAGTATCTTCCTGGATGACGAAATGTAGTTCTTGAATGTTATTGGTGTATGTAGACAGGAATTAGAAGTTTGTTGAATGAAGGGCGTTGACCTGTGTGATGTTTATAAAAAGACAGGTAACGGAAGTGGAAAGGGGTTCAACTTTGCAAATCTGAAACGGCTTCTTTCTCTGTGAATAAAGTCTCTGTATGAATCAACAGCTCTGGTTAACGGTATTTTATTTCAAAGTACCATTACTTAAATTCTACTACACTAGCAGGGCGCTACGTCCTCCGAGCAGACAGAACAGCGGGTGACTCCGGTAAGACCAGAGGTGGAGGTTTGTGCATTTATGTGAACAAGACGTGGCGCACAGACACTACCATCACCGAGAGTCACTGCTCAGCTAACCTAGAGTTTCTCATGGTTAAGTGTAGACCTTTCTATCTGCCCAGAGAGTTCACATCCACTGTTATCACGGCAGCCTATATTCCCCCGGATGCTAATGCTAAGATTGCCATGAAAGAACTGCATACTGCCATTAGCAAACAAAAGACTCTGCATCCCGAGGCAGCCTTCATTGTCGCGGGTGACTTCAACCACTCCAATTTAAAGACTGTACTGCCCAAAATCCACCAAAATGTCTCATGCCCCACCAGAGGAGACAGGACATTGGACCATGTATATACCAGCGTGGCTGATGCTTACAAAGCCGTTCCTCTCCCCCACCTAGGACAATCTGATCACCTCTCATTGTTCCTACTGCCCAAGTACTCAGCACTCATCAAACGGGTGAAACCTACAGTGAGGACAATCAAGGTCTGGCCAGAGGGAGCTGACTCGGCGCTCCAGCAGCGTTTTGAAAACACTGACTGGGGTATGTTTGCCACACAGGCCACCCATGACTCCCACACGGAAATTCATTCGTATGCCGCCTCCGTTCTGGACTACATCAATTCCAACATCAACAGTGTCACCACCCTCAAACGGATTACCACTTTCCCGAATCAGAAGCCATGGATGAACAGTGAGGTCCGACTCCTGCTGAAGGCACGCGACATTGCCTTCAGATCAGGTGATGCTCAGGCCTATAGCTCATCCAGGGCTAACCTGCACGCCTCCTTGCCTGATGAGCTGAAACATATGGCTGCTTTGACAGGGACAACAACGAGGTGGCCTTCAAGGCTGTGCTCCCTGCAGATCACCAGCCCCTCACACTCCCTCCCACCGACGTGTGTGCGGCACTGAGCAGGACTAATGCACGTAAGGCTGCTGGTCCTGATGGCATCCCCGGACGCGTCCTCAGGGCCTGTGCTGTGCAGCTGACTGAGGTTTAGACTGACATATTCAACCTGTCCCTAGCCCAAGCAGCTGTCCCTGCGTGCTTCAAAACCACCTCCATCGTGCCGGTGCCAAAACACTCCACTGCAACGAGCCTTAATGACTTCCGCCCAGTTGCACTCATGCCCATCGTCATGAAGTGCTTCGAGAGGCTGGTCCGAGCTCAACTCAAGAACTGTTTACCACCCACACTGGACCCCTTCCAGTACAGAGGATGCCATCTCAACGGCACTTCACTCCGCCCTGTCCCACCTTGACAATAGCAACACCTATGTGAGAATGCTGTTCATTGACTTCAGTTCAGCTTTCAACACCATCATCCCCTCCAAACTGATCACCAAACTCAGTGAACTGGGCATCAATACCTCCCTCTGCAACTAGATTCTGGACTTCCTAACCAACAGGCCGCAGTCTGTTAGGCTACATAACCACACCTCCTCAACCCTCACCCTGAACACCGGCGTTCCACAAGGCTGTGTGCTGAGCCCCCTCCTTTACTCCCTCTTCACCTACGACTGCACACCTGTACATGGCTCAAACACCATTGTTAAGTTTGCAGACGACACAACGGTGATTGGTCTCATCAGCAACAACGATGAGTCGGCCTACAGGGAGGAGGTCCAGCACCTAACAGTGTGGTGCACCGACAACAACCTGGCTCTCAACACCAGGAAGACTAAAGAGCTCATTGTGGACTTCAGGAAGTCAAAAGCTGGCACACACACCCCCATCCTCATCAACGGGACTGAGGTGAAGCGAGTCACCAGCTTCAAGTTTCTGGGTGTCCACATCTCTGAGGATCTCTCCTGGACCCTCAACACCTCTACCCTGATAAAGAAGGCTCACCAGCGTCTCTTCTTCCTGAGGAGACTAAAGAAGGTCCATCTGTCTCCTCAGATCCTGGTGAACTTCTACCGCTGCACCATCGAGAGCATCCTCACCAACTGTGTCACAGTATGGTATGGCAACTGCTCTGCCTCTGACCGGAAAGCACTGCAGAGGGTGGTGAAAACTGCCCAACGCATCACCGGTTCCTCACTCCCCTCCATTGAGGCTGTCCAGGGCAAGCGATGCTTGCGTAAGGCACGCAGCATCGTCAAAGACATTTCTCACCCCAACCACAGGCTGTTCACCCCACTCCCCTCCGGGAGGCGCTACAGGTCTCTCCGCACCCGAACCAGCAGGTTCAGAGGAAGCTTCATCTCTGCGGCTGTCACCCTACTGAACTCCAACTCTGCACCAAGGTGACAACCTACCAACCCCCCCCCCCCCCCCCGGACAATTGTACTGCTCTTACCCTACGGTATTCCAAAAACTGTACATACTGTATCCTCACTTGTACACACTGCTCTTTCACTACTGCTCTTCTGTACATATCTGTCTATACTGTTCATAATGCACATATCCTTATTTTTTTTTAATTCTACTGTTAATACACTGCACATATCTGTACATACTGTATATATCTGTTTATACTGTTCATACTGCATTCCATATTTATTCTGCTTATTTACTCTAATGTTACTGTTAATGCCTATACAGCTCATATGCTGCTTACACTGTTCGTACTGCATTCCATTTATTCTGCTTATAATGTTACTGCTAATACATGTACTGCTTACACTGCACTACTTATACTTATGCTCATATACGGCACTACCTGTATATACTGTTCACACTGCACTTTTCTGCTTTTTTGCACTTCTGGTTAGACGCTAACTGCATTTCGTTGTCTCTGTACTTGTACTCTGCACAATGACAATAAAGTTGAATCTAATCTAATCTAAAGCAGGTGGCCTGATGCCCCCGGCACATCAAAAGGACACGCTGTCACGGGACATCAGGGGGGTAGAGGGGGCAGCAGTATGAGCCCGAGATGCCCAGAGCCTGCACGGTACTGGGCCGTACACCTGTACTGAGAGGGCCTACAGCAAAGGCCCCAGCCAACCCAAGCCTGCACACTGCAAGAGCCACAGAACGGGAAGAAGGACCCTAGATCGGCCCAAGCAGCAGATGCTGCCCCCCCCCCCCCCCCCAACCTGTACCAACTCGGTAGAGGGCCCAACACCAAACACCAAGGCCAAACCAGCCTCGACCCGTCCACTGGCACAGGGCACCCCCAGACGATGACTGCAGCCAGACCCGGATAATGTCCGGGGCAACCACCACCGCTCCCAATCTGTGTAGCCCATGCCACACGCCTGCATGGGGACAGAGCCCCAACCCGCCAGTGCCTGCTCACCCTGAGGGATGAAGAGAGGAATCGCCCCCCAATAGCTAACACCAGCCACTAGACCAATGCCAACCCTGTGGCATTCCTGCATCGGGTGGGGAGGTGCAGCTGCCCAGGCCGGCCCAGCCCCCACACCACCAGAAGGCGCCCCAGTAACCACCCAGCAAGCCAGCCCCCAGACAGATACAGCAAGGATGGTTTATTGCTGGGCTAAGACCAGTCATAACACTGACTAAAGAGATGACTCTTGAGCCTAGACTTGAAAATTGAGACTGAATCTGACTCCCTAACATGAATTTGAAGATTATTCCAAAAATGGGGTGCTCTGCCCCCTGCCGTTGTCTTAGATATTCTGGGAATGGCTAATCTCCCTGTATCTTGTGACCGAAGCACACATGAAGGTTTATACGGCTGAAGGAGGTCGGCATGATACGAGGGAGCGAGCTTTATAGCCTAATAATAGAATTTTAAAGTCTGCTCGTGCTTTAATCGGAAGCCAGTGCAAAGACGCAAGTACTGGACAAATTTGATCTTTTTTTTTGGTTCTAGTGAGGATTCTCGCAGCTGTATTTTATACGAGTTCGAGATTTTTCAGCGAGTTTTGGCAGCCAGATAATTGCGCATTGCAGTAATCGAGTACAGTACGAACGCGTGAATCAACTTTTCTGCATCACTAAATGATCGAAAATGTCGAGTCTTAGATATATTATGGAGATGAAAGAACGCTATTCTCAAGATGGTTTTGATATGTGTATCAAATGAAAGATCAGGGTCAATAGTAATGGCAAGGTTTTTTTTACTGCCTGCTTAGGAGTGATTGTGCAGCAGTTGAGACTGAGCGTCACATCGGATAGTAGGTTTCTCTGTTTCTTGGAGCCAAGGATGAGCATCTCTGTCTTGTCCGAGTTGAAGAGTAGGAAGTTGCCTGCCATCCACTTTTTTTATGTCTGAAATACAAGCTTCTAAACCATCCAGCCGTGGTACTTCTCGTTGTTTTTTTTAAATATAAAATTGAGTGTCATCTGCATAACAGTGAGAATGTACACCATGCTTACGAATAATATTACCTAGGAGTAGCATATACACAGAACAGTAAAGGGCCGAATACTGAGCTTTGTGGCACACCAAACTGGACCTTAGAGGGAGCTCAGGTTTTCTCATCTAGTAGAACACATTTTTATCATTCTTTTTTTTCTATGTACATCATGAAAGGGGTAGAGGTTGGTTACTATCGTAATGTAAAATCAAGGATGGTTTGAACACCTTGTTCCAGGGGTTTAGTTTGTTTTGTTTTTTGGACTCTTGATTTTATTCTCAAACATTTGACAGAGAAAGAAAAAACAAGTGAAAGGCCTGAAATGTGGACAGTTTTCACTGTGTGGTAAGCGTGCCTGTGTTTGACTGCTGCCCTCTGTTTCCACAGGTAATCCTGGTGCAGGTAAACCCAGGTGAGGCCTTCACTATTCGACGAGAGGATGGTCAGTATCAGTGCATCACAGGTAAGAAACCCTAACTACTGTCTGCCTTTTGTTTCCCACATGGTTTGAGGAAATACAGTGCCTTCAGTAAGTATTCACTTTTTCCACTAATATATATATTTTTTTTAACTGATCTACACTAAATACCCTATAATGTCGAAGTGAAAATTATGTTTTACAATTTAATTTTTACTAATGAATTTAAAATGAAAAGCTGAAATGTCTTGAGTCAAGTATTTACCCCTTTTGCTACGACCACTCTTAAAATTAGCTCAAATGGAAAACATTTCTATATACACTGCTCAAAAAAATTAAGGTAACACTTTAGGGACACATCAGATGAATGAATTATTCAAGTTGAACATCTTTACTGATGTACATTGTATAATTTGTTGAGAACAAAATGACGTAACAACGGTCAATGGAAACCAAAATCATCAACCCATTGAGGGCTGGATTCAAAATCACACCGAAAATCAAAGTAAAAAATTCAAATCACAGGCTGATCCAACTTGTGTGAATTTTATCACGGCAACTCATGATGTGATTCAGTAGTGTGTATGGCCCCCGCGTGCCTGTACGCACTCCCGACAACGTCTGGGCATGCTCCTGATGAGTCGGCGGATGGTGTTCTGGGGGATCTCCTCCCAGACCTGGATCAGTGAGCTCCTGGACAGTCTGTGGCTGTACTTGGTGGCGTTGGATGCACCGATACATAACGTCCCATAGGTGCTCAATTGGATTTAGGTCAGGGGAAAGAGAGGGCCATTCAATGGTATCAATGCCTTCTTCATCCAGGAACTGCCTACACACTCTGGCCACATGAGGCCGGGCATTGTCCTGCACTAGGAGGAACCCAGGGCCCACTGCACCAGCGTAAGGTCTGACAATGGGTCGGAGGATCTCATCCCGGTACCTAACAGCAGTCAGGGTACCGTTGGCTATGACATGGAGGTCTGTGCGACCCTCCAAGGATTTGCCTCCCCAGACCATCACTGACCCACCGCCAAACCGGTCATGCTGGATGATGTTACAGGCAGCATTAAGTTCACCACGGCGTCTCCAGACTCTTTCACGCCTGTCACGTGCTCAGTGTGAACCTGCTCTCAAGAGAACAGGACGCCAATGGTGGACCTGCCAATTCTGGTGTTCTCTCGCTGTTACGAACCCCCGCCAGATACTACGTCTAGGGATATAAAAGGGGGGGAGAAACGTAACATACTGTATCTGTGTATGCGGCTGAGACCCGCTGGTGCGGTGGTAGTGCAACACACACACACAACTACTGAATATAAAATGAAAATAAGACAGATTTTATTAGAAATATATACAACAAACAACCAGACAACACGGGGGAAACATAGAGAGGGAACTAAGGGGAGGACGCCGGACGGCGCCAAATAAATGAAAACAAAAATAACCCCAAAGCTAATTTCTAGTCCTATCTGTTCTAACTACGAAAAATCGGCTAACTAACTAACTAAATCTTGCCCGCCTACCCTAGACCCAAAATACAAGAGGTGGCGCCCGCCTGGGGAAACTAACCTAATGTATATAACAAAACCAACCTGCGTGATGGAAGTGTAAGCCCATGGGCATCTTACCTGCCTAACTCGCCCTCCCCTGGGGCTAACTACAGGTGTGGCAGCGGACACAATGGTAGGACAGACACTAACAGAACAGTCGGATACGAGGATTACAATTGACAGATGAAAAACCGCTACGATGCTACCACACCCCTCTCTCTTCCTGAAGAGTGCGCGGGACTTTTAAACAGAGACGGACGATGGTCTGATACGTGGATGGAGGCCGCCAGGTGAACCCATTGGTCGAAGGGCAACAGGGGGAGTGACAGGGGGATGAACCAATACCTGGGAGAGAGACAGAAGGAAAAACAAACAGACAAACGAACCACACGCACACAAATGTGGGGGACGTAACACTCGCGAATGCCAATCGAGCTGCACGGTGCTGGGCAGTGAGCACAGGTCCCACTAGAGGACGTCGGGCCCTCATGCCACCCTCATGGAGTCTGTTTCTGACAGTTTGGTCAGACACATGCACACCAGTAGCTTGCTGGAGGTCATTTTGTAGGGCTCTGGCAGTGTTTCTCCTGTTGCTTCTCGCACAAAGGAGCAGATACCGGTCCCCTTCTACGACCCTGTCCAGCTCTCCTCGTGTAATGGCCGGTCTCCTGGTATCTCCTCCATGCTCTTGAGACTGTGCTGGGAGACACAGCAAACCTTCTTGCGACCGCACGTATGGATGTGCCGTCCTGGAGGAGCTGGACTACCTGTGCAACCTGAGTGGGCTGCAGGTACCGCCTCATGCTACCAGTAGTGACAAGGACACTAGCAGAACACAAAACTAGAGAAGAATCAGTCAGGAAGGATAAGGAGAGAGCAATTGTCTGTGGCCACTACATGCAAAACCATTACCTTTTTGGGGGTTGTCTTGCTTTTGCCTCTCCAGTGCACCTGTTGTCACTTTCATTTGCACCAAAGCAGGTGAAATTGATTCACAATCACTTGTGCTTCCAAAATGGGCAGATTGATATCCCTGAAGTTTAACTGACTTGGTGTTACACTGTGACGATTAAGTGTTCCCTTAATTTTTTTGAGCAGTGTATTTTAAAGTCAGGTTGTAACACAACTAAATCCAGGGGGTGAATACTTACCGAAGGCACTATTCAGTACACTCACCGAGCACTTGATTAGGACCACCTGTACACCTTCTCATAGTGGAGGTGATGTAATGGTGTGGGGAATGTTTTCTTGGCACACTTTGGGCCTGTTAATACCGATCAATCATCGCTTGAATGCCACAGCCTATTTGAGTATTGTTGCTGACCATGTGCTTCCCTTTGTGGCCACAATTTACCCATCTTCTAATGGCTACTTCCAGCATGATAATGCACCATGTCACACAGCAAAAGTCTTCTCAAACTGGTTTAATGAAAAATGACAATGAGTTCAGTGTTTTTCAGTGGCCTTCCCTGTCACCGGATCTGAATCCAATAGAACACCTTTGGGATGTGGTAGAACGGGAGATTCTCAGCTTGAAAGTGCAGGAAAATCTGCAGGAATTGCGTGATGCGGTCATGTCATCATGGACCAGAATCTCAAAGGAATGTTTCCAACATCTTGTGGAATCAATTCCACGAAGAATTGAGGCTGTTTTGAGAGCAAAGGGAGGCCCGACCCAGTATTAGTATAGTGTTCCTAATAAAATGTTCAGTGAGTGTATGTCACAGTGGCATTTTTGTTTCCACCCCTCTACCTTGTCTACAGACACAGCTGATTTGAATTCCATTTCAGTCAATGACTTTGCTGTCTGAATTAGCCATGTACTGATACACGAATCATACAGGGCTCCAGAATGCACGACCATTTGGCATTTTGCATTTTGTGACCATATGACTTTGCTGTGCGAGTAAAAAAAAAAACACTTTTTAGAATGCAGCATGTTTGAAATTCATTCAGTCCTCTTCTTGTCATTTTGTTCTAATAGCAACCTAATAGCCTATGAGTGATGCTACGCGTACAATGATACGTTCAACTATTCCAAAACATTGTTGCGCATTTCTCTTGACAAGTCTTGTTTAGAATTGCCGCTATTCCAAAATAATTCTTTGGTAGTTTTCGCCTGCTAAAGTGAACGCTATAGGCCTAGATGAATGAAAACAACAACTATTATCTGCCGATAAATTATTTGCTACGTTGATGTTGGGAAAGTTAGGCTTTCTGCCTCGAACTGAGCAGTGTCAAAGCGAAACGCATCTGTCCACTCTTTTGAAAACTAAAATGATATGGCCTAAATTAGGATACTAAATACATATTTAAAGATGGTTATGATTGTGAATGGCAGTGCTTATTTTATTCTCCATCCCCCGCCAGAGTGGCAGGTGATCGCTGCAAGATTTACCCACCACAAGGAAAATGTGGGCCTTCCTGCGTAGCAGTTGGTATTAATTTCGGACCCTGCAAGTTGTGTGGCAGTTTAAGGATATTGTGTCTCGGATGCACATGTATACAGAGCGGAGGCTTTCACCAAAGCACCACAATGTCCAGTATGAAAATACATTTAGCTTTTCTCATGAGATCTCATGATCTACGATGCCTTATGTGTATAGACAGTCCTTAACTCTATCTAAGGAGCGTTGTTTAAAACCCTGATTTAACATTTTCTCTCCATTCGATATCCGTATGACTTGTCTTGGCCTTTACTGTCAGTGTTATGCATGTTGTCTGGGGGAGTGCCTTCTCCCGCATGCAATTGCGATGTCATGATCAAACAATGTTTTTTTTTGTATTATCAAAGAATGTGCATTTGAAAATAGTAATGCAATTGTAATGTCGAGGACTTTTTCTCACACAGCACAAGTTGTCTCTGAATTTGTTGGGTAGTTGTCTTTTTTTTTTAAATCATGTGCTGGTTGCCACCAGGGGAAAAGCTTAGTCTTGAGCCCTGTCATAACGTAAAATCAAGGATTGCTGCCATTTCAGTGTGTTGGTAGTGCAGCCACAACAGAGACAGTTTGAGTTAGATATGTTACACATGGTTATTTGTCCTGCTGGCAATCATTTCCTTTTGCTCTATTGTTTGTGATGGCAAAAACACACAGGTCTAGTAAAAGAGCTGGTGTAGTGGGAGTGTTGGGACAGTCATTGTAAATGATTGATGCATTGCAGGTTCATGGGAGTATTGATTTTGAGAATAATTGGCTTTGTTTGTGGTATTTGATGCATTATTCACAGATCTGAATATATTTATGTGGGGTGGTTTACCAGTACTTTCTTTAGCTGTTTGGTTATCCATCTTTGTGACCACATGTAGCCTAGTAGAAATTATTGTAGGCTATCTCATTGTTTTGAGAGACATAAGCATTCCTTTATGCTAATTAGTCTTTGGTATTGGCCATGGTCTGTGACCTTTTCAGACTGGCAGTGGGTGTGGTGTTGATGTAGTGTGTCAATGTAATGATGATTTTCGGATGTTGAAGAATGCAGTCACCGGTGATGTAAATAAAGTGGATACTCCGTAAAAAGTTGGATCAGGATAGTTTAATTCAGATCGACCTGGGCTCACAATGGAAGATACATGGTCAATGCATAGTTCCACAAGAGAGCACCCAACTTGGGGTTTCCCTCATATTTATACAGGGAGACAAACAAGTCTCAGGAAGCCTTCCCCATATCATATGTGGCATGGCGCCAGCAAGTCTGGAGGTAGAGGGGCCCAGGCTATGTTCCACATCTGGTTATCATTACAACAGAGTCTTATGTAGTTTGTACCCCAGCTAAAATTCATCATAACAGTCAGGGTGGGTCAATGTTGTGACAGACCTGGGGTTATGGACTCAGATATCCTCCACTCATTATAACACTCCAGAAACACAGACGTTGCTGGATGCTCCAGACAGGAACCCATGGAAAGGTTCATTAAAGCTTGGCACAGTCCTTCTATCATAGTAGAAACAAAGATCTCGGTGGAGCATCACATCCACTGCTGCTAACTCCTGTCACCGGCTGCACTCGTCTTAGTGACGTGAATGGAGCGATGACTCTGCGCTCGTGTCTGTGTGTGTGTGTGCGCTAATTAAAATGCCCATTTAGCATCTCCCTGCCATGAGGGGTGCTCTGTGTGCCAGGAATGAAGTGATAATGTCTGCTCGGCTACCCTGGCCACACTCTCAACCCGCCCCTCAAACCCACTACCACACCCTCATCCTCCAGCACCCCAGGGTTCTCCCCAGGATTTTTTTAACAGTGTGGTACTGGATTGTATCATCAAACGCTTGTCTTTATTCATGTCAAAATGTGCAAAAAATACAGCTAAATTCGCTGAGGAACATCTTAACGCTTTCGCTTTTGTTTTTAACAACAATGTCGTTGGCAATCAAAGACAGTAACTATCATTACTAAATATATAGTTTAATTTGCCTTGAAATGTTTACATAGTGGCACAGCCAAGTTCACAGCATGGCGCAGCACCACTCTTACGTTCTTTGTGGAGAACCCTGCACTCTGTTCCTGCGTTGGCCCTCCTTGGCACCTTGAAGAGTGGACATGGACGTGGTGAGGCCAGAAGCATTCAGGGTGAGTGATGCAGCGACTCCACATCGAGGACCATTGGTTTGATTAGATCCACTTCTTTATCTGACTCATTCCGCCGGTGATTCACGTCGCTTTGGATGATTCAGTCTCCGTTTAATGGCAGAGAGTACCCTCGAATTGCAGGCAGGTGTTCCACAGGGCTTTTTGAATCTGATGGTGATGGGCTTTCTCTGACAAAGCCAAGACAGCGCATTGACAAAAAGCTGAAGAGGGGACTGTGTGCACCTGGCTTGGATGAGCGTTAGCACCCCTACTGCCAAAGCCTTATGCCTCTGTTCTCTGAGACAATCAGTGTCCTGTCCACCCACCCTGTTTGCTCACATGCCCCCTATCAGCCAAGCCATAGTTTTGAAACACATCGTCCTTGTGGCAGCCATTTTTATCCATTTTCCATTCAAGAGACTTAAGCCTGTCATGTGGCTGTGATGAGCAACAGCATGGCCTTTTGGGCCCTTGAACATCTGACACTGTGGGGTCAGAGGTCACTCTGCTGTCGATAAGGCCAGAGAATCTCTCTCACCATTAACCCACAGAGAGGCCTGCTCAACTAGAACCACAGCATGTAGAAGCAGCATAGAGACGAGAGCAGACTGCCTCAGAAGCAGACAATTTTCTTATAAAAAAGTAAAGCGCTTTGAAATAAAAAATAAATTAAAACAATTAACATACAGTGGGGGAAATAATTATTTGATCCCCTGCTGATTGTGTTAGTTTGCCCGATTACAAAGAAATGAGTGGTCTATAATTTTTATGGTACTTTTATTTTAACAAATAGACACAGAATATTAAAAAAAAAGTCCAGAAAAACATATTATATAAAGTTATAAATTAATTTGCATTTGATCAAAGGAAATAAGTATTTGATCCCCAAGCAAAACATGACTTAGTACTTGGTGGAGAAACCCTTGTTGGCAAGCACAGAAGTCAGACGTTTCTTGTAGTTGGTCACCAGGTTTGCACACATCTCAGGAGGGATTTTGGTCCACTCCTCTTTACAGATCCTCTCCAAATCCTGAAGGTTTCAAGGCTTTTGCTTGGCAACTCGAAGCTTCAGCTCCCTCCACAAATTTTCAGGTCTGGAGACTAGCTAGGCCACTCCATGACCTTAGTGTGCTTCTTCTTGATCCACTCCTTTGTTGCCTTGGCTGTATGTTTTGGGTCATTGTCATGCAGGAAGACCCATCCACGACCCATCCTCAGTGCTCTGGCTGAGGGAAGGAGGTTCTCGTCCAAGATCTTACGGTACATGGCCCCGTCCATTGGCCCCTCAATGCAGTGAAGTCGTCCTGTACCCTTAGCAGAGAAACAACCCCAAAGCATAATGTTTCCACCTCCGTGTTTGACGGTGGGGATGGTGTTCTTGGGATTGTAGCATTCAGCATTTCTCTCCCTCCAAACACGAAGAGTCGAATTCATGCCAAAGAGTTCAATTTTGGTCTCATCTGACCACATCACCTTCTCCCAAGCCTTCTCTGAATCATTTAGGTGTTCATTGGCAAACTTCAGATGGGCCTGTACATGTGCCTTCTTGAGCAGGGGGACCTTGCGGGCACTGCAGGATTTCAATCCGTTACGGTGTAGTGTGTTACCAATGGTTTTCTTGGTGACTGTGGTCCCAGCTGCCTTAATATCATTACCAAGCTCCTCCCGTGTAGTTCTGGGCTGATCCCTCACCCTTCTCATGATCATCCTTACCCCACGAGGCGAGATCTTGCATGGAGCTCCAGGCCGAGGGCGATTGATGGTTATTTTGTATTTCTTCCATTTTCTAATAATTGTACCAACAGTTGTCTCCTTCTCACCAAGCTTCTTGCTGATGGTCTTGTAGCCCATTCCAGCCTTGTGCAGGTCTACAACTCTTACCCTGATGTCCTTTGAATGTTCTTTGGTCTTTTTTCGTTCTCTCCACCCCTCACCCTTCTCCCTCTGTCTCTTCCTCTCCCTTTTGGTATCTCTCTCTCTACTATTTATCCTTTTCTATCTCTCCCTCCCCCACACCCTTCTTTTTTCCTGGTCCTCCTCTCCCCACCTTCTCTGACACAACTGTGTACACAAAGCATTGTCACTGCAGACAGTAGCGTATGGATCTCTGTGACTCATCAGATCTGTTGCAGCCAAATGGAGTCAATGGAGAAAGGCAGTGTGCCTTTTGAACTCCCACACAAGACGATATTGTAATCTGAAATCAATGGGTCTAACTCTGGTCAGCAGGTAGTGCTCTCCCACACTCCTTGTTTTCTGATGATCCTTCTATAACCTTTCTTCTAAGGTTGGAAAACTCATTGCACTTCAATTATACTGGTTCTCCTTAAATGGGCCTCAAATGTCTAATATTTCTCCCTCTATATGTCAAGTAAGTAAGTAGCCAAAGGCTTGTCTACCTAAATATACCTAGGCCTACTCATATTGAGTTTTGAACACCCCTTTATTTATGTATGTTTTGCATCTGAATTATTTTGTCAAAAGGAATTTTGCTTTAATGTGTGATTTGCCTTTCGATGGCAGTTCACAAATGTCATTTGAACAAAGCTCTCTTTGCAGAGACTTCTGTGTAAGGAGCATTATGATCGTTTTTTCCTGCACTCGTGGATTTCTGGGTGGACTAACCCAGAAGTGTCCCTGCTTCATGTGACCCAGCACTCTCTCTTCATACAAAACGGATGTGGAGTGATGACTGCCAAGTAAACATCACGACTATTCCTGGATTTTAAATTGCTCCCTTTTGTAGCAGCGTGTCAGATGTTTACATATCATATTTTTACACGTTCACACGTTTGCTGTGATAGAGCCGTGTGTTTACCCACCTGTTGCCAACACTGCCCCGAGAGGTAGAGCCTGGAGGCCTTACCATTGAGGAGGGGGGGAGGGTTGGGTTGGGCACGGTAATACAGTATCCCGCGGGATTTGAAAATGTCCACTGTGTGCTTTTCAATACTGTCATAACATTTCTGCTCCATTATCAATCAAACTGCCAAATTTTTAAGAATTAAGGAGAGCCTGCAGATTTGGACGAGGTTATTTGCAAGATTTGCATGAAAAAGATGACAACCAGAGATGGTAGCACTAATGAGAACTAATCTACACTCTCACCTCAAACTGAAACACCCATTAACAGCTGCACGGATGGGATGTCTGTCTGTATCAAGTGCTGCTGTCGGATTCGCTGACAACGGATCTGTGGTCGTCAGATAACATGACGCCATACATGTCGTTAATTGTCCACTTTGTCACACCCGACTGGAAACTACAGTCAAAATGCCTACAGACTAGAGGCAACGTACAGAGCAGCCCTCGGAGTCTGCTGTGCCTTTACCGCCGCCTTCTGTCACAGCTGGCCCTGAAAGAGAGAGCTCAAAAAGAAGCAATTAGAATTAGGACTCCTCGAGCATAACGGTAACGGTAAATCAATATTTTATAGACAAATTATAGCCTATAGGCTATATGACACAGGACATGAGACAAGTTATATTATTACGAATGCAACGTGTGATGCTTCTAATTAAGTCACACAACTGGTCAGTTTAGTTTGTCACGCTGTGATCAGGATGTAAAGTTTAAATTATTGTTTAGGCTAAACAAGCCCCCTGCAACATTATTTTGCGGTAATACCGCGAAATAATGAGGACGGGGTAAAGGTATCAAAAAATGAATTCCGCTCAACCCTAGGGGAGGGGATAAAACTAACAGCCAGTCTGTATGTGGACCTCTAGGCCTACTCGTCTTCATGGTCTAGTCTATACATTTACAAGGACAACTCATTGTCTTGGAGACAATCAGGAGGTCAGTGTGTTGATTTCTCAAACTCCCTAGTGCTGGAGGACTTAAGCCCTGGTGTTCATCTCACAGGTTGTTGAGGAATGTGAAAAAGAAAGTGCCACCTGAGCCGTTCAAGGACTTATGGTGAGCTGTCACTTCTGAGCCGCTGCATTGGCCTCCACAGCCACACAGGAACTTTGTTGTTTCTCAGCACTTTTCTAAAGTGGTTGATTGTGTTTGCCAAGATTTTAATGGAAGTTTCTGTAGCAGTTTTTCTTCTTTAGGTATTTTAAATGCAACCATTTTAGAAGGCAACACTGCAGTCTGTACAAGGATACTCTCCAGTAATGACATGAACTGCAGAGAAAGTGCCTTCATTCAAGTCAGGGGTTTGTGTTGTTTTGACCCATCACACTTTCACTCTTGTTAGAGGTTCAAATGGGGGCTCACTGGGAAGTATTTCACCTCTTTCTTATGTTTGATAGGTCCTGCTCAGGTTCCCATGATGTCCCCAAATGGTTCAGTGCCTCCAATCTATGTGCCTCCTGGATACGTTTCACAGGTATGCCCCCTGTGTCATGTGGTTATTCAAGATTTTTTTATTGCCACACAACCAAAATTGTGTACACTTTGAGCAAACGCTCACCATGTTCTGTTTCTTTGCATATCTTATCTTCACCTTTTCTTCTCTCAGATCATAGAGGAGAACGGAGTGCGGCGTGTTCTGGTCTTACCTCAGCAGCCGGAGTTCCACCCAGGGGGGCACTCCCCTCTCCACCACCCTCTGCCTCCCACCCATGCCCATATACCCGCCTTCATCCCCCATCCTGCCATGATGCCCCTTCCACCCCACCTCTACACAGGCATGGTAGGGGGCGTGGGCGACATGAGCTCTCAATACATCTCCCAATACCACCCAGCTAATATTTACTCAGAGCAGGGTGAGTTGGCACACCACAGTTTTTCTTTCTGATGTGAAAGGTTCCTCATCTCTGGACTTCAGCGTGTGGTCCTGAAGATGGCTGCTTCTCTGACATGCATATCTACTTGGTAGACAGGTCTGTTTGTACTCATGTCTGTGCCCATGTGTATGTAAGTGTTCTATGTGTTTGTTCTCCCAGTCTCTGCAGATTCTCACTCCCAACACGGACGCCCACCATTTGTTCACAGGGACGAAAGGGCTAGCAAAACATATGAGCGCCTGCAGAAGAAGCTCAAGGAGCGGCAGGGAGGAGGTGCAGGTGGAGGAGGAGGAAGGCAGATGAATGACAGCCCCCCTCCCTCACCACAGAATAGCCGGGGCACCCCTCCCGCGCTGGACATCCACAACGGTGTGGAAGGGAAAGGGCTGGAGCCAGAGCAGGGGCACCCCAGCACCACAGTGACTGGCACTAGCCAACAGAAGGGCAGGGGAAAAGACACTGAGTCAGGAGGTAGGGCCAGCAGGGGTGATATGGCTGACCCCGAGCTCTGTTCTCCCTTGTGGGTGTGCACGTGTGTTGACCAGGAATGCCTCTGTAATTCATAGGACACTTTTGTTTTCTGTTGATACTGCATGTATTATATTTCTGTTCATAATTCCTTTATTTATATCATGAATTTCTCTATGTACTCATCTCTTTCTCTCCCTGTAGAGCTCAATGCAGAAGCCTTGGCCCTCCAGGCACTTTTGGCTAACATCACTAAGCCAGTGGTAAGTGCTACAGCATATCCGCATGCATTGCCACCCCAAAACCCAATGGGAGGTACTGTACACAAATACAGGTACTGTGTGAATAGCTTTTAGTGCAAATGTCATGATTGTGACAGAACAGCATATTCAATGCCCCCCCCTGTAATTATTGGGGCAGTGAAGCCGTTTTTCTTCTTTTGGCTATGGATTTGAAATCAAACAATTACTATGAGGTTCTCTGCATTTATTTGAGGGTATTTGTGTACATATTGGTTTCACCATTTTGAAATGACAGTTTGTGTATGTAGTCCCCCTATTTCTTGGCACCAAAAGTATTGGGTTAATAATGTCTAAATTAAGCACTCATGTTTAGTATTTGGTCACACATCCTTTGCATGCAATGACTGCCTGAGGTCTATACTGTAGCCATCTTCAGTTGTTATAGGTATTTTTGCCTAAAATATTTTCAGGAAATGAAATGCATTTTCACTTGGATTTAAACGTGAAGATTGACTTGGCCAGTCAAGAACTTCCACTTTTTGGCCCTGACCTGAAAATACTCCCTAGTGGCAATATGTTTGGGATCATTGTCTTACTTAAGTGCTGTCCAAAGAATTTGGAGGCATTTGCTTGTACTCGAGCAGCCAAGATTTTTCGATACACTCCAGAATGAATTTTGCTGCAAGTTCTAGTGGCAGCCATACATGACACCCTCCTCCACCATGTTTCACAGATGAGGTGGTATGCTGTGGATCTTGGGCAGTTCCTTTTTTTTTCCAAACTTTCCTGCGATCCTTTTTGCAATCACTCTGATACATGGTAAGATGAATATTATCTGCCCAACCAACCTTTTTCCAGAACTCTGCAGGCTTTTTATTGTACCTTTTAGGAAACTGTAACCTGGCCATCCTGCTTTTGAGTTTAAAATGGTTTGCACCTTGCAGTGTAGCCTCTGTAGTTCGGTTGGTAAAGTCCTCTGCGGATGGTAGTCTCTGACACATTCCCGCCTACCTCCTAGAGAGTGTTCCTGATCTGTCGGACAGTTGATTATTATTATTATTGTGAGCATTTTTCTGTCATTCACTGTAAACGTTTTTCTTAGCCTACCAAACCGTTTCGATTGCAAAGCAAACCAGTCCTTTCATTCCTTTTAATTATGTTTCAAACTATTGATTTTGGTAACTCTTAAGGTTTTTAATACGCTTCTGATGGATCTTTTCAGATTTTTCAACCTCACAGTGGCTTCCTTGACTTTCAGTGACTCTTCTTTGGTCCTCATGTTGACGGACACCAATAGCAGACTTCAAACGCAAAGCCTAGAATCAAGAGTAGACATTGACAGCTCTCTTATGCCTGCACCGATGATGTGACAGAATACACCTGACTAATCAGCAACACCTGTCAAGCCAATTGTCCCAATACGTTTTGTGCCATGAAATAGGGGGGACTATAGATAGGAAGTGTTGTCTCTGTCATAAATGGTTAAACCAATATGGACACAAATACCCTCAAATAAAAATTGTGAAACTATACTAAAACTTTTGTTTAAAATCCAAACTTTATGCAAGGTTTAGCCAATCTATTCATAGCTCTATTTGATAGCTGCTGGATGGAAATCAGTTAAACTAGAAATATACACTCACCGGCCACTTTATTAGGAACACCTTGCTAGTACCGGGTTGGACCCCCTTTTGCCTTCAGAACTGCCTTAATTCTTTGTGGCATAGATTCAACAAGGTGCTGGAAACATTCCTCAGAGATGTTGGTCCATATTGACATGATAGCATCACGCAGTTGCTGCAGATTTGTCGGCTGCACATCCATGATGCAAATCTCCCGTTCCACCACATTTGTTCCACCACATCCCAAAGGTGCTCTATTGGATTGTGAGCTTGTGAGCTTTGTGACATGGCGCGTTATCCTGCTGGAAGTAGCCATCAGAAGATGGGTACACTATGGTCATAAAGGGATGGACATGGTCAGCAACAATACTCGTTTAAACGATGCTCAATTGGGGCCCAAAACGTGCCAAGAAAATATCATTACACCACCAGCAGGTCGTCTTGACCATGTCTACATGCCTAAATGCATTGTGTTGCTGCCATGTGATTGGCTGATTTTGATATTTGCCTTAACAAGCAGTTGAACAGGTGTACCTACTAAAGTGGCCGGTGAGTGTATATCATGAACATGAATATAGGGGGTTGACATTATTAAATATCAAAGCATTGAACCTCTCCTCACTAAAAGCTTCAATCATTCAAAAACTATACTTTCACCCAAACTGGTTCTCTAGCAGATTACTAAGAGAAGCTCCTCGATTTAAAAATGGCCATTTTCGAAACGTTGACAATGAAATCCTGTACAAAATCACCCTTCTTAAAACAAGCCATACAAAGCTGGTTACAATTTCAATTTAATCCTCAGATCAAATATTACAGCAAATAACCTGGTCTAACTCTAATATGTTTATGGGAAAAATGCTTCACAATGACGTGATGAAGGACGGAATTATGAGTCTAAAGATATACCAGTTTCATTTAAGGTCAAAAACACTGACCGAAGAGAGAGAACTTGATTCTACACTAGTTACCTGTGTTGTTAGTAATGGCTTTGTCAGTGGAGGTCCTCTGGATCTGTACCAGAATGTGGGTGATGGTGTCAGTGTGCTGTGTGACCATGTGGTTTATCCAGGAGACTGCTCCTCCACTACATGGATCTATTACAGAGCTGGATTCGAGAGAGGTATTCAAGAGGTCACTAGAGGGAAGATAATAGATGATGACTCGGACAAGGAAGAGAGACATGGTTGGGTCTGACTGCTCTCTGCATGTTAATGACGTCAGAGCTGTGGATGCTGGACGCAACATCTGTTAACAATACCTGGAGGATAAACCAAGACCTGCAGGACCATTAGTTTATCTGTCTCTTCTAACCATCTCCTTGTCCACTCCAGTGACAGAAATAAAGGCTGATTGAACTGTGCATTGCTCTCTGCTCTGTGCTCTCTGTTTTGGCCGCCTAAAATAGGAGGACTATGTCTAAAAAGTGTTGCAATGTCTTCATTGTGACATTTACAGAAATCCCCTTCAATAAAAGCTGAAAATCGCTACTTTAACCTCATAGTTATTGTTTGATTTCAAATACTAACATTTGGAGTAGAGTCAAATGAAGAAAAAATGCTTCACTGTCCCATCACACAGGGTACTGTATATAAGGTCAAGCAAATTACACTCACCGGCCACTTTATTAGGTACACCTGTTCAACTGCTCGGTAATGCAAATATCTAATCAGCCAATCACATGGCAGCAACTCAATGCATTTAGGCATGTAGACATGGTCAAGACGACCTGCTGAAGTTCAAACCGAGCATCAGAATGGGGAAGAAAGGGGATTTAAGTGACTTTGAACGTGCCATGGTTGTTGGTGTCAGACGGGCTGGTCTGAGTATTTCAGAAACTGCTGATCTACTGGGATTTTCACGCACAACCATCTCTAGGGTTTACAGAGAAGGGTCTGAAAAAGAGAAAATATCCAGTGAGCGGCAGTTCTCTGGGCGAAAATGCCTTGTTGATGCCAGAGGGCAGAGGAGAATGGCCAGACTGGTTCGAGATGATAGAAAGGCAACAGTAACTCAAATAACCACTCGTTACAACCAAGGTATGCAGAAGACCATCTCTGAACGCACAACACGTCGAACCTTGAAGCAGATGGGCTACAGCAGCAGAAGACCACACCGGGTGCCACTCCTGTCAGCTAAGAACAGGAAACTGAGGCTACAATTTGCACGGGCTCACCAAAATTGGACAATAGAAGATTGGAAAAACCTTGCCTGGTCTGATGAGTCTCGATTTCTGCTTCGATATTCAGATGGTAGGGTCAGAATTTGGCGTAAACAACATGAAAGCATGGATCCATCCTGCCTTGTATCATTGGTTCAGGCTGGTGGTGGTGGCGTAATGGTGTGGGGGATATTTTCTTGGCACACTTTTCTGCCCCTTAGTACCAATTGAACATCGTTTAAACGCCACAGCCTACCTGAGTATTTTTGCTGACCATGTCCATACCTTTATGACCACAGTGTACCCATCTTCTGATGGTGCGTTATCCTGCTGGAAGTAGCCATGTCAAAGCTCAAATCATCTAAAACTGGTTTCTTGAACATGACAATGAGTTCACTGTACTCCAATGGCCTCCACAGTCCCCAGATCTCAATCCAACAGAGCACCTTTGGGATGTGGTGGAACGGGAGATTCGCATCATGGATGCCGACAAATCTGCAGCAACTGTGTGATGCTATCATGTCAATATGGACCAAAATCTCTGAGGAATGTTTCCAGCACCTTGTTGAATGTATGGCACAAAGAATTAAGGCAGTTCTGAAGGCAAAAGAGGGTCCAACCCGGTACTAGCGAGGTGTACCTAATAAAGTATATGGTATATATAATTTAAAGAATTTGTTTGTGCCATAAGTAAATGTGTGAGCTGAGATATCACTAAGGAGTTATTCAGTGTGATTTTTCTATAAATGGATGGCTATTTACCTCTCCAAGGTTGCAAGGTCTTGTCCATTTTAGTCAACTTGTTATTGAAATTGATGGTAGTAAGTTCATTTATTTTGGGGATATGAATACCAAGTATGTCTACTCCTCCGTCAGCCCATTTTATCGGTAGGCAGCATGGTAATGAAAACGTTGTATCTTCCAGTGATCCAATACGTAGTGTAGTACATTTTTCATGATTAGGTTTTAATCCAGAGAGACAAGACAAATTGTCCAAGTCCTTAATAAACCCTAGCACTGATCTGGATTGAGGACTCATGAAAAAGCTTGAATCGTCCGCATACATTGACACTTTTGTGTTCAAGCCCTGAATATCTAATCCCTTGATCATATTATTGGATCTGATTTTAGTTGCTAGTATATCAATGACCATAACAAACAAATATGGTGACAATGGACAACCTTGTTTAACACTTCTTGACAGTTCAATTCTCTCTGAGAAGTACCCATTATTCATTATTTTACGCCTGGGGTTGCTATCCATAACTTGAACCCATTTGTATAAGAGATTCTCAAAAATTGAAGAAGTCAAGACATTTGTAAATAAATTCGACTAACACTATCAATAGCCTTTTTTGAAATCCACTATGAAGACCAGGCCTGGTTTCTCTGATGTTTCATAATTACTTATTTCAAGTAATTGTCCTATTACTTGTCATATTACCAATGTATCGTCCATGCAGAAATCCTGTCTCATCATGATGAATAATATCTGGTGAGACCTTCTTAATTCTGTGCGCTATACATTTTGCCAGGATTTTTGAATCACAACATTGTAGGGTAAGGGGCCTCCAGTTTTTTAAATAGACTGGGTCTTTATACTGACCACCCAGACCCTCTTCTGATCAGACCCTGCCTATCTGTTTGTTTAATCTATCCATTTTTGTAGGAATAGTTAAAACCAAGAATGGATCTTTCAGTATCTTAAAAAAAAAAGCCTGGTTATGCCATCAAGACCAGGGGTTTTTCCCGTCTGAAAAAACCTGATCTTTTGTAATTTGACCTTCACACAAATGTTTTTGTTCTGATGATGATAATTTAACATTATCTTTGGGAAATAAGTCATTGCAATGATCATCATTGAGGAGAATGGAGGAGACTGAAAAGAAAACGTATGCTTAAAATATTGCGCTTCGTCTTTCAGAATATCATTCGTGACGCGTGGTTTGTTGTGTCATTTGTAATGAATTTTTGTATATTGTTTTTGGTCGCATTTCTGTATTGAAGGTTGAAGAAAAAACATTATTTTTGTAATATACTGTACTTGATCGTTCTTGAATAAGTTCCTCCAGTTCTTTTTGTTTGTTTTCTAAATTGTTCTGTTCTTCTATTGTACAGCTTTAATCTGCATCCACTTGTCCTGTTAGTTTCTCTCTTTTTGTTATTGGCCTAATCTCTCTTAACCGGAATTGGTTTTGCTTTAATGATGAGTATTGAACTGAATGACCTCTGTGTCCCACATAATAAGAGGATCAGCTGTAACTACAGTAGGCAGGGGTTTGCAGCGGACTATATCTCAATGCCGCTGCTGCAGCAGACACACTGTGTGAAGGTGGTGACGAGCTGTGAAGGATGTTTGAGAAGAGAATGGTTTGCCTCATCAGAAACGTGATTTTGCCAATCTATTATAGCAGCTCATGAATTGCAGAGATGAAGAGTGGAAATGGTTTATATATCAGGTTATTTTAACGAGGACAGAGCAATGGCACCAACTCTCATGTGAAATGTTTTAGCGCAGTCTGACATGAATAAGTGAGTCGGCTTTAATAATGTGAAGTATTGATTACAGAATGAAGTTAGGAATTTTCATGTGAGACGGGAGTAAGGATGTTGGGATTGAGACTGGATAGAAAAGTAGCCTACAGTTGTTATCATTAAAACCGTCGTCATAGTGTGCACATATTCAGCAAGGGCAGCCTTCTCTCGTTCACACAATGTTGTAATAATAATGATGCATCTATTTTGTATAGTGCTGTTTTGAAGGGGGAGAGCGTGCTGGATAAATTGTCACGCTTTTGTTTGTTAATCGGAAAGCGATTTGACCTTGTTGTAAGCGGAGCTCAAGCAAGCACACGCACACAGACATTTAATTCCCCCTTCATCTTCCCCCACCCATTTGTTAACAATGGCCAGTAACTGGACACATTGTGCTTGTTTGTGCTGTTATTTGGTTTTGATTCAACACTGACGTTCTTGATCACCTTCCGGTTGATGGGTGAATAATGTAGTGGTTAGTGCGAGTGAAAAGCATGAAATGATCGGGTCTCCGGTAAATGACACAAGGCCTACAGCTGATTCACCCGAATGCCCCCGTCCGGACTCGTTAACGGCTCTGATCATGAGAGCAATCCCAACGCATCCAGACCTGCACTACAATCTAGCAGGAGCCTATGCGAACAAACACCACGACACAAAGTGATTGCATATAGGCTGTAGGAGTAGTCTAACCAGTGCGATATCTAGACTACCAGAGCGCAAGTTGCTATGAGTGGTGGAAGGTGAGCGAATTTGTCCGAAAATGTCATCTTCTGCTGTCCTATATAGGTTGTTATAATTAAGTGTCACAATAGGCTCTGCCAAATCCATGCGCACTTTATTGGAAAGCTGATATCTAATCATTGACAAATGAGGCTAAATCAGCTGGAAGTTTATGCAGTCGATCTGCCGGACAATTCATACAGTCGGCCATGCGTTCAATGTTTTTAATGATAACAACCAGGCACGTCTCCAGGCACTAAAATATGTAACATTAAAGGCTACAGTAAAATCAATGTTTGCATGTCAATCTGAAATCAATGGAATTGGTTAAATGAAGAACTTTACTGTTCTAGGGGAGGAGTGGCATTGGATTGTGCTCAGCATTCGAAATGTATCTCTCTAGTGGCTACATAAATTGCTTTTGTTTGTTAATGGGAAACGGATGTTAATGGGATTTGAGCTTGTAAGTGGAGCTCAAGCATGCCCACACACAGGAGCTGAATCAAAATGTGTAGCCGACAGGTCTTGAATGTCACATCAACAACTGTCCAAGGCTACAGCAAATGATATGACACCTATATGAAAGTACTTAATTTGTAGCCAACTATGATACATGATATGACGGACAGGGGCGAAAAAGAACAGTCAAATACAGACAGTAGGCAACTACAAATGACTCGTTGGATAGGAGGTGCAGCAGAGGTTGGCAATGGCATTATCAATGCCAAATACGCCACAATTCGCTAACCTTCCCCCACTGTCCTTAATGTATGGAATGTTACATGCGGCCGTACCCACTAATTCAATTGAAATGTATTTGAGCAGAGTGGACAGGCCTACCACTCTATTTGATGAGTGTTAATGTTTGCAATGTCTCCCATGGCCGTAGCCACTGATTCTATTCAAATGTCTTTAATACAGTGCATATTGTTAATGTGGAATGTCACATGTGGCCCTACTCACTGATTTACAAAGCCATTGTCCACAATTGTGCCTCTTCAATTTGTAGCAAACTATGATGCATGACGTACAAAGAGAAGTCAAATACAGACAGTATACAGACAACTACAAATGACTTGTTGTATACGGGCAGTAAAACTCTAGTCATTGCACATGGCATGTAAACATTTTTGATTGATTCATGAAGGCTCTCCATTTCAATCATGTGAAATACGTTCAAGGTGAACTCGCAGTGCCAGAGCAGAAAATTAATGACACAAACTGCGCTCTTTGCTGTGTGAGCGTGCTGGGTCCATCAACTGAGAAACATTATATCGATATGAATTAATAATGTGCAATTTTGCAGACACACACACATTCCATGTCTGACAGCATTTTATGAAGTGTCCATGAACACATGATTTGTTCTTAAATAGGGTTCATTTAACATTTCAATTTTCTCCGACCAGACAATAATTTTTCCAAAACAAAAAACAATTCATAAGCTACTCTTCACATAATTCATCAGGCGGCAATGTTTGTAAACACACTTTAAGCATATCAATTATGCTCAACGATGCCTCCCGGTGGTTGTTTTGCTGAGGTGAATGACCTGAAATAAAACTCACTCGTGCCGTCGCGGTACTCCTGCGACATCGTCACACTGGCGGCCAACTCCGGCCATCATCTGCTAAACCGTTAAAGTTATAGCTAGCTATACTTATTTCACCAATTACCTTTAATAATGGTAATTATTCTGTTATTATTCCAATGGATCCTGCTAAATTTCTACTAGAAAATACCATGATAATCATACTGCTATACATAAGTGTCCTCCGAAACATGCCCTAAAACTTCCCATCCCGGATTGCCCCTCTTGCGCCATCATCACCTTCCAACTTCTTAGTGCGTAATACTCCAACTGTACCATATGTAACCATGTTTGCACCCCCAATGCATCCAGTCCAAACCTAAAGGCCTGAGGCTGGGTCATGGGAGGTACATCTTCTCTATGGTCACTAGCCTAAAAGGCTGATGTTATGAGATGATTTCACTCGTCAATAACATAATAGAAAAGGGCAATAAACAGAAAACAAAACCAGAAACAAAGAGCTGACAAAGAAATAATAATAATAGCCAACAAGAAAAATAAATAAGAAAACAGAAAAACTATATCAACATGACTAAACACACACCAGTCAACACCAACTATCTTAATCGTTACCACAACGATAACAACAGCCACATTGACCTCAACACCAGCTACAGCCAAAGTACATCTGTAGCCTATAGTTTATCCCCAGTGAGGGGTCAGGCCAATTCCGTGCCCGCACACCCCCCGACATGCAGGTACCTTTGGGTACCTTTCTGCCAAATCGATGTGCCCTTTGGAAATCCAGCTTTTCAACCTGCTCCATTGTCATCTTGAATTGTTCTTTCATGAATGTGTTCACCTTATTTTCTGTCACCATGTAATCCTTGTGTTCTCCCTCTTCCACTCCCATTATGATGCTATTGTGGCGCTTACTTCTTGCGTGTCAAATATTGTAGATTTCATTTGCTTGTATTCGTTTGAGTTAGGGTTCTGTTCTGTTGTAGTTTGGAGGGTGCTCACCGTGGCTCAGAGGGCTTTGTGCTCTGTCTTCATCTGTTCTTTTCTCCAGACACCAGTGTTACAATTATTTGGATCTATCAAATTCAGAATTTATTATCATTCAACTAAGAATCAAATACAACAAAAACTTGCAAGTTGAGAGCAACAACACCCTCGTTGAAATGATCCCTCAATCCTCGTTGAAAAGGTGAAAAGAATTGCCCAAACCGTAGACTTACCAAAATCAACAGTTTGTAACATCATTAAAAAAGAAAGAAAGCACTGTTGAGCTTAGCAATCACAAACGGTCTTGGAGGCCAAGGAAGACTTCTTCTACAGTGGCTGACTGAAGAATGCTCACCATAATTAAGAAAAACCCCAAAATAACTGTCCCACAGATCAGGAACACTCTCCAGGAGGTAGGCTTGAATGTGTCAGAGACTACCCATCGCAGAATACATCACCAGCCGAACTACAGAGGCTTCACTGCAAGGCACAAACCACTAGTTATCCTCAAAAAGGATGGTCAGGTTACAGTTTGCTAAAAAGTACCTAAAAAGCCTGCCAAGGTCTGGAAAACGGTCTTGTGGACAGAAACCACAATATTTCACAGGTGAGGTGGTATGCTGATATTGGGCACTTCCTTTATTTTCTCCACACTTTACTTTTGCCATCACTCTGGTACATGTTCATATTTGTCTCATCTGTCTACAAGACTTCCAGGAGTCTGAAGGCTCATTTAGGTACTTTTTTAACAAAACCGTAGCTTGGCCAAGCATTCGGTCATCCACTGTAGAAGTCTTTCTTGGCCTACCAGACAGTTTGTGATTTCTGAACTCACCAGTGTTTTTCTTTCCTTTTTTAATGATGTTCCAAACTGATTTTGGTAGGTTTAAGGTTTTTACTATGTTTCTGATTTCTGATATTTCAGCCTCATAATGGCTTTCCTGACTTTCGTTGATATCTCTTTGGTCCTCATGTTGACAGACACCAATAGCAGACTCCAAAGGCAAACGCAAAGCCTAGAATCAATACTAGACGTTGAGAGCTCTTTTATGACTGCACAAATAACACACCTGACTAACTAGAAAGATATTAATTCCATTGTCAAGCCAATTGTCCCATTTACTTTTGCTACCCTGAAATAGGGGGGACTACGCATACATTTTTTTGTAATTTCTGAATGGTGAAACCAATATGGACACAAATACCATCAAACGAAAGCTGGAAATCTCTACTTTAACCATAAACCAATCATAGTAATTGTTTGATTTAAAATCCAAACTTTTGGAGTATTGAGCCAAAAGAAGGAAAATGCGTCACTCTCCCATTACTTACACAGGGCACTGTATACGATGGGATTCGTCATCTCTGTCGTCAATGTCTGAGATCCATGCAAAGTTCCAAAACAAGTCGATTGGAAATGAGATGAAGGGTTTGGAACCTGTTTTGCCAGCTCCAAGGGGAGAATTCTTTTTTTCTCTCTCTTCAGACAGATCTCAGTGGGTAAAGAGCTCTGAAGTGAACTGTGGGTATTGAAGAGCATTGTAGGCCCCAGGGTCAGAGGGGAGGAGATGAAATGAATTAAATTATGAGTCTAAGGCCCAATCCCAATACACCCCTTGCCCCTACCACTTAGCCCTACCCCTCCGATTTGCGCGTTCACACGTAGGGGTAGGGTATCCCGAATCTTGTTGGGATAGAGGGGTAGTGGGCGAAGTGGTAGGGCTACATGGCCCTTCAAACTGAGGTTTTTCAGAGGGACACTCAAAACTGAGTGTTATGAGAAATCTCCCAGGATGCCTTGCGAATCATCGGCAAGATGGAACAAAAGAACCACAATTGTAAGTATTTTCTTTGTTAATAAAGTTTAAAAAAATATAACTGTTGTATTATCTTAGTTTAATGTTGTTTGAATATATTTTGGACTTTTCTTTATCACAAACATAACAAAGAATCGCTAGTATGCTGATGTTTCTAGCTAGCTAGCTGACGTTACAACATTGTTTTAAGGCTGATTTGTGCATGACAGTCCCGCATTTTGACATACAGTGCATTCGGAAAGTATTCAGACCTTCACTTTTTCCACATTTTGTTGTTACAGCCTTATTCTAAAATGGATTAAATTCATTTTTTTCCCTCATCAATCTCCACACAATACCCCATAATGACAAAACCATTAGAAATGTTTGCTGATTTATTAAAAATAAAAAACTGATATCACATTTACATAAGTATTCAGACCCTTTACTCAGTACTTCGTTGAAGCACCTTTGGCAGCGATTACAGCCTCAAGTCTTCTTGGGTATGACGTTACAAACTTGGCACACCTGTATTTGGGGAGTTTCTCCCATTCTTCTCTGCAGATCCTCTCAAGTTCTGTCAGGTTCGATGGGGAGCGTCGGTGCACAGCTATTTTCAGGTCTCTCCAGAGATGTTCGATCGGGTTCAAGTCCGGGCTCTGGTTGGGCCACTCAAGGACAGAAACTTGTCCCGAAGCCACTCCTGTGTCTTGGCTGTGTGCTTAGGGTCGTTGTCCTGTTGGAAGGTGAACCTTCGCCCCAGTCTGAGAACCTGCTCCAGAGCGTTCAGGACTTCATGAAGGATCTCTCTGTACTTTTCTCAGTTGATCTTTCCCTCAATCCTGACTAGTCTCCCAGTCCCTGCCGCTGAAAAACATCCCCACAGCATGATGCTGCCACCACCTTGCTTCACCGTCGGGATGGTATTGGCCAGGTGATGAGCGGTGCCAGGTTTCCTCCAGATGTGTGACGCTTGGCATTCAGGCCAAAGAGTTCAATCTTGGTTTCATCAGACCAGAGAATCTTGTTTCTCATGGTCTGAGAGTCCTTTAGGTGCCTTTTGGCAAACTCCAAGCGGGCTGTCGTGCTTTTTACTGAGGAGTGGCTTCTGTCTGGCCACTCTACCATAAAGGCCTGATTGGTGGAGTGTTGCAGAGATGGTTATCCTTCTGGAAGGTTCTCCCATCTCCACAGAGGAACTCTGGAGCTTTGTCAGAGTGACCATTGGGTTCTTGGTCACCTCCCTGACGATGGCCCTTCTCCCCCTATTGCTCAGTTTGGCCGGGCGGCCAGCTCTAGGAAGAGTCTTGATGGTTCCAAACTTCTTCCATTTAAGAATGATGGAGGCTTACTGTGTTCTTGGGGACCTTCAATACTGCAGGCATTTTTTTGTACCCTTCCCCAGATCTGTGCCTCGACACAATCCTGTCTCTGAGGTCTATGGACAATACTCGTGGCCTGGTTTTTGCTCTGACATGCACTGTCAACTGTGAGACCTTATATAGACAGGTGTGTGCTGTTCCAAATCATGTCCAATCAATTGAATTTACCACAGGTAGTAGACTCCAATCAAGTCATAGAAATATCTCAAGGATGATCAGTGGAAACAGGATGTACCTGAGCTCAATTTCAAGTTTCATAGCAAAGGGTCTGAATACTTATGTAAATGTGATATTTCAGTTTTTTTATTTTTAATAAATTAGCAAACATTTCTAAAAACCTGTTTTTGCTTCGTCATTATTGGGTATTGTGTGTAGATTGATGAGGATTTTTTTTTTATTGAATCCATCTTAGAATACGGCTGTAACATAGCAAAATGTGGAAGAAGTTCAGGGGTCTGAATACTTTCCGAATGCACTGTATTTCCATGTGGCATTTGCATACTGATGACATATCAGGGTCTTGAAGGGTTGTCCCATTTCATTGAGGAAGATTTCAACCACTACCCCTTGTAACTCTGTTCCGGGAGGCACTCGAAAAAGAGAGGTGGGGGTAAAAATAAGAAATGGGATTGGGCCTTAGTCTTAACTTTGACGTTGTCAAGTCACTACTGTGTTGGTTTGCTGTCTTCCTGAGCCTGTTTTCACTGATATCAGTAGGATGAATACATGTTTTATCATCTCCATGAGGACCAGTGACTCAAACTCTGTGATAGTGAATGGTAATGCTGCTAACAAATTACACAACTCTGTGCCTCAGGTAACAGACATACAGGCCAGAGGGGCTTTGCTGACCTGGAGCGCTCCCACCAGACTTGAGAGTGAGGAAGGTAGTCCGGTAGCGGAGCGGAACGGAAGCCACCCTGAGCCCTTCAGTTATGAGGTGTCAATCTCCTACAGTGGCAAAGACGGGAAGTACAAGAGCACGTACAGGTAAGTACTGGCTCTATGCAATGCCACTAAGATGGGCACCAGTTTGCCCATCAAAGGCCAGTGAAACCAGCTTTTGTTTCTCCTGACTAAGTGAGCGAACATATTGCCTCTTCATTTTCAATGAAGAACAATTAACTACGTCTCTTGTCTTCTGTCTGATGATTTGTTTTTGTGTCATTCTCATGGATACAGTGGTGAAGAACTAAGTGCAACTTCACAAGACCTTAGACCAGCAACAGACTATCATGTCAGGTTTGTCCTTCTTTTCCTTCTCTGCTGGACACATGTCAACAAGGAGCTCATACTGTAGGCATGTAGAGTTTGTAACACTGTGCTGGTCCCTCCCCCAGGGTCCTGGCCATGTGTAACTGTTTACAGGGGAGCCCCTCTGAGGCTGTGCGCTTCACCACTCTCAGCTGTGAGCCGGACCCCCCAAGCACCCCCAGGAAGGCCTGTGGGACCAAGAGCACCCTTGTCCTCCAGTGGAAGGTACTGTAGCTAGCTCAACTTTTTTTGGTTACATCACAAGTCAGCCATTTCCCACTCTCTGTCAGATGAAGTGGTTGTGATTTTGAGACTAATCAAGATGTCTTTTCACAGGCTCCCTGTGACAACGGTTCCAAAATCCAAAACTACATTCTTCAATGGGATGAGGTACTGTCCGATTTACACGTGGATGAACAGCTAGTTATGTCCATGTTAAACTAATGATCACAGTGTGTAGTATGCACTGCATCCACCCATGCTTGTTTTTTTAAGTGTTATTACTCAAACTAACCGATTGTGTCATTTGCAGGGCAAGGGGACAGGGGTGTTTGAGCAGTGCTACTATGGACCTCAGAAGCAGTATAGAGTGACCAAGCTCTCACCAGCTTCAAGATACTCTTTCCGCCTCGCAGCCAAAAATGACATGGGTGATAGGTATGAGTCCCACTCTGTGCTCCTTTAAAATCGTACCAAATACTTAATACATGCCCCTTTTGCATCATGTATGTCTGCCTCTCACCCTGCTCTCCTCAGTGAGTTTAGTGAAGTGGTGGACCTGTTCACCTCATGCAGTGTGCCTACGCCACCCCTCCCTCCAGAGTTGGTTAAGGCAGGGGTCACCTGGCTGTGTCTGCAGTGGCAGAGACCCACAGGCTCTCCAAAGGAGGACGACATCTACTACGTCCTAGAGATGGAGGAGGAAGGCTTGGTAATGGCCTGCACTCAGTCCTATCCGACTGCTGTTCATACAAGCTAACACAAGTGACTCCCTGTAGCAAGTTACCTGGAGCCTGTCTTGAAAAGTATAGTGACTACCATAGAAAGAGACATTAAAAGGTTTTGAGAAGGGACTGCTCACCCAGTCTTTTTCTTTCCCTCATTTGTCTGTCACAGGGATATGGTTTCCAGCCAAGCTACGACGGCGATGAGCTCTCCTGCACTGTCAGGAACCTCCACAGGAGTACCATGTACAAGTTCCGGGTAAGACAGAGCCCTGCAGTCTGATTTGAACAGAGACAATGATCCTGTGGCTTAATAAAGACCGTGGCTCAGTGGCTGTGTGGAGGAGAGGGGCTCAGGCAGGGTGGGAGTGAGAAACACGGTGGGCCCTATGACTCATCCATCTTCAGGGTTCTAATGGCTTCTTAGTCTCCCAGTGCCGGCAGGGTGGCACAGACAACATCAGCAGGAGGAGTGGACTGGAACCGATCAAGCTGCTCACTGGAGGCATGGTGACTAATATTGTGGAAAAACAGCGCAACACTTTCCACAACCTTAGATTAAATTGGGAGGTTTTTGATATATTCTTATTGTTCAAAGCATCAAGGTAAAACCCAAGCTATTTTTCTTGCTACAGGTGTAATTGAAGCACTTTTCCAGTGGGCAGTTGATGGGGCAGGTTGGCAATTAGAGGACACCATTTTGGCAGACATGCCTTGATCAGTGCTATGGGTGTGGGATCAAAGATCCAGTTGGTTAGCCGCTTACCAGATGTTAGTACCAGATATCGCTGTGGGATACACCCCTTAATGATCCCACCTGCCACACTTTACCCTCAACAAACATGCTACACTATTGTCACTCTCAGACACACAAACACACTCTCTACCTCTGCTCTCACTCTCCCTGTTCTTTCTCTCCATTCCTCTCTGACTCATATCTGGGTGGTGAAATTGCCCTTCACCAGTTGCGGCCAGATCTTTTAGCGTTGCTAGGAGGATTGGAACGTGAAGCCATTGTATTACCCCAAACAAAATGTCATTGATCTCATCAAAGCTTCCTCTGTGTGTCTGAGATATTCATTAGCTACTCAGAGACCCTGCTCTCTCTCATATCCAATTATACCCCAGCACAGTATGATGGGAGGCTGGCTGCTGGGCAGGTTTGTATTTTTACAGTATGTGGAAAAGCTCTCTGTTAGCGCAGACGGAGATCTGCATATCTTAGCAAATGTGCCACTGTCTTTGTAGAAGTGCGGATGTCACTGAAGCAGATTCCCCTCATTGCCTTCTTCATTATTTTTTTGTGATTGGAGCTTTAACCCATTTGTGCCGACTGCCGCGCGACATCTACCGCCGGTTGCTGCGTTGCGCACATTTGAATTTACCGCCATTTTTGATTTGTCATAATTTTCATGAGGCGTGCAGCATATAATGCACTGTCATTGGTTCAAATACACGAGGCGGGTCTTGTTGATTTTTTAAAACCACGTGAGCACCCAAATGTCGTGTGGTTCGCCAAACGCACTTGTATGTCTGATTGATTTTCCGCGACACGACACGACATTCGGGTGCTCACGTGGTTTTAAAAAATCAACAAGACCCGCCTCGTGTATTTGAACCAATGACAGTGCATTATATGCTGCACTCATGAAAATTACGACAAATCAAAAATGCTGCGCTGCGCAGCAACTGGCGGCAAATTCAAATGTGCGTAACGCAGCAACCGGCGGTAGATGCAATGCTGCGTAGCGCAGCATCCGGCACAAATGGGTTAACAGAGCTATATTGACATGTATGGGTGGGTTTAAGAAGCTGAAGCTGTTTTGGTAGTCAATTAATCTGAGACCCTCTAAAAACAAAGATATTAATTCCAAAATTACATGAACTATTATCCTTGCATTAAGATAATAATCATAATAATAATATTAAGATGGACTCAATTCAATTTATTGAGTGATTTGTTGATGACATTTTAGCATTTTAGCTAATTTTAAGAGTGTCACAGCAAAGGGTCTGAACACTTATGTACATGAGGTATTTCTGTATTTCAATTTTTATAAATTTACTGAAATTTTTAAACCTGTTTTCGCTTAGTCATTCTGGGGTATTGTGGCAAATTCTTTTAATTTAATCCATTTTAAATTGAGTCTATAACACAACAAAATGTGGAAAAAGTGAAGGGGTCTGAATTCTTTCCGAAGGCACTGTAATAACCTGTGCAGAGATGACCCAGTTGACCTTATCTATGCAAACAGTTGATCATTTTTTTTATGTAAAAGACTTGACTCCTGACTGCCATTTGTTGTGTGTCCCCTGCAGGCGGTAGCATATAACACTGAGGGGAAGAGTAACCCTAGTCAGGTTGCAGAGTTCACCACCTGCCCAGACAGACCCAGCAGTCCCTGCAGACCAGTCATCAGAGGCAGAGTGCTGCCCATCAGCTTCAGGATGACCTGGGGTGAGAACTGCCACTGACTACTACTGGGGCTTCACATGTGATCAGAGGGCTGCTGCTTCAACTACTCACTGTCTTTTCTTTAACCTTTGACATGCACTGATCCAGCAGATGTCATACTATATGACTTGATTATGTTTTCCTCTCTTTTTAGAACCCCCTAAAGATAATGGCGGAGCAGAAGTGTCTAAATACATTGTGGAGATATCTGAAGGCTTGAGCGGTAAGTTTCAATTGATCATGGCAAAAATATTAGTGATGACTGCTAAATGGTATTTTGTGACACTGTAATGCGTGTACACATATCCAGGCTTGTTCTGGGAGCTGGCGTTCAGCGGGCCAGCCATGGAGCATGTGTGTGAGGGACTGAAGCCTGGCTGCTACTACCAGACCAGAGTCTACTGCATGAGCAAGGGGGGACAGAGCCCAGTGAGTCATACCCTACCACCACATGTGGCCAGGACAGTCAACACAGGCACATGACCTCGTAGCCAGATAACAGGGCACTGGTTTTCTGTTTTGCACTGTTACTCATTTCTCAGGAGCAGTCATAACCAACGTAAGAGCTGCCTGTTTATGTCTGGCATGCTCTGGGACTACTGAATTTGATCTGTTCCTATGGTTGATCTGATAAATAAGACATTAGTATTTCCTACTAGAGTAATTCCTGTTATGCACAGGCTCTATTTATGGACAGTTCTAATAAGAAATGGTCATTCAGCAATTAATTTACCCCTCTTCATGTGGAAGTACAGTACAAGACGAAGGGCTCCAATCAAGTAACTGTTGCATTTGTTTCTTAATTAGTTTAGTTCAACGCACTCTTCAATAATATCTTCATCAGTTCTTTCGGCGTGCATTTATTCATAACGGGCTTGTAAAGAAACATGACTCATGTTGGGAAGCTCATGTTTTTTTGGCACAGCAAGCTCACGTTTGCTGCCTTTTGTTGCAGAACTTGATAATCTGTAACACAGAGACTGATTGTAAAACACGAGCAGTGTTACTTTTCGTCTATAGAAGGATATGAATAGGGATACATTTATTTAAATGTATTTATTAAGATAGGACTATCGCTCACATGTATTGACCCTCGCAACCAGGGTTCGATCCCTGGTTCCGCAATTTCTGTCTTGTCATCCTGATCTTGTCTGTTTCCATCTCCATTTCCTACTCCCTAAGTAAATGTAATAAGATACAAAAGGGTGGTGGAATTTCGCTTGTATTGACAGATAATTCACTTTTGTTTCCTTGTAAATGTGGTAATATCAAAGACTAGATTCATTGTGTCAGAGAGAGCTTGAGGCTGTCAGATCCTAACTGCGTGTTGTCTCTCTGCAAGCTGTCGGAGACTCTGCAGGTCCAGACTCCCGCCGTGCCCCCAGGGCCCTGCCAGCCCCCCCGGGTGGTGGGCAAGCCCAAAGCCAGGGAGGTGCAGCTGCGCTGGGGTGAGTCACTCTCCCAATCTTTTTAAAACTTCCCTGTGTGGTGGAGTTTTAGTTTCTCTTCATGAATGTATTTGTTGGCGCCTTTGCCATGCTGTCTGATGCCGCAGGCCAGCACCGTGTGTGTGTGTCTCTGTCAGGCCCACTTCAGGTGGACGGGGGCAGCCCTGTGTACTTCTACAGCGTGGAGGTGTGTGGGCCGCAGGCAGAGGAAGGCAGAGAGGTTCACCAGGGCTCAGAGCTGGACTGCACCGTGAGCAGCCTACTGCCTGGCAGGACCTACTGCTTCCGCCTGCGAGCAGCTAACAAGGCCGGGGTGAGATGAGTTTGACCTATCAAACTAAATGGATGTGCTCTTGTGAATTTTGCTGTCTGTATACTATAACAATTTTTTCTCCTGAATGTATTTAACATGCAAGTTGAGATTGGCTGTGTGTGTGTGTGTGTGTGTGTGTGTGGGGGGGGGGGGGGGGGGGGACTGGTAGTATGGGCCCCTGTCCGAGCGCCTTGAAGTGACCACAGGCCCAGGTGCTCCAGAGCCCTGCAAGACACCTCACATTGCGTGCAAATCCCCCACTTGTACTGTGGTCAGCTGGGAGGTAAAACCTGGTTTTCAAATACAACAATAAATTATCACATATTGACATCCCTTTTCATTCTATTAAGAATCTTAATTTCCCCAGTGCACAGATTTGTTAAACCGTCAAAATGATGCACTCTTCATGAGTTTCAACGTTCCCCAGGCTCCTCCCTGTAACGGAGCCCCCGTGTCAGACTTCCGTCTGGAATGGGGTGCGGCTGAGGGGAGCATGCAGGCGTGCTACAGTGGTCCTGGGCTCAGCCATGAGATGAAGGGTCTGCTTCCTGCCACCAACTACTTCTGCCGGGTACAGGTAAGGCAACAGAAGAGAAGTCATCTGTTACTATCTAATCACAATGTCCTTTTCCAGCCTCAACAACAGTCATTTGTTGTGTATCAGGTGTGTCATCACAGTTTCAGATTCAAGATACAGAGGAGGAAGAACAGGAGACTTTTTGCACCGTTAAATCCACCCAGTGGTCAGAGATTGTTGGTGCATGCTAAGTTGGTATTGTGCAATGCATCTGACTGTTCAATTCATTGCTTCATGTTTTAACTGTATCTGTCCCAACTAAAATAAACCATTATAATAAGATACATATGTTTCCCTATGTCCCTGTAGGCTGTGAATGTGGCTGGCGTGGGGCCATTCAGTGAGGCGGTGCTGTGTCAGACACCCTGCTCTGTGCCTGCAGCAGTCAGCGGCGTCCAAGCCTTGAAGGAGGCTGAGCTCAGAGGGTACCAGACCTCCCTGGAGGAGGATGATGATGAGGGTCTCCCGGCATCTCCTTTGTACTCCCCCTCCACCTGTCTGGGCCTGCGCTGGGAGCCCCCCTGTGACCATGGGGCTGAAATCACCTCCTACCTGATTAACCTGGGAGAGCACCAGCCCATCGCCGTGGGCCCCATCACCAAATACATCATCCAGCACCTGCAGCCTGATGCCAGCTACAGGTAGACCACCACTTCTGTATCGGACAGAGTTCTATATCTATAGAGTTCAATAGGTGTGGGATCCATAAATTGATTGATTTATCCAGATAGCCTGAGCTATACCAGTTGCTGTACTGCCTGCTCTCAGTACATGACAGTCAACAGCCAACGGGGGGTGCGCCTGCGTGCGAGAAACCTCTGAAACCCTCCCGATCCTGTGTCCCTGTGCAGGATCAGGATCCAGGCCTTGAACAGCCTGGGAGCAGGCCCCTTTAGCCACACCTTTAAGCTCAAGACCAAGCCCCTGCCCCCTCAGCCCCCCCGCCTAGAGTGTACGGCTTTCAGCCACCAGACCCTCAGGCTCAAATGGGGTGACGGCCCTGCCAAGGCAGCCACCTCTGACGCCCTCCAGTACCAGCTGCAGATGGAGGACCAGAGCGGCAGGTCAGTGGCTCCACCCTGCGCTCTGTGGAAATATTTGAAATGTCTCATAGGGAAAAGCATCCAGAAAGATGAATGGTGATTTGGAGCTGTGTTCGGTTGTTTGTTTGGAAGTCATTGAAAATGACTCATCCAAAAGTGAACCATATCAGGAGATATCAATTCATGTTTCAGAAAAATGATTTGTTTTTCTTTCTTTTCTTTTTTTTGCTGCTCTCTCTCTTCTGTTCTTTGTACTGTGCAGATTTATACCCTTATCCAGAGGACCATGCCACACTCACAAAGTCCAGAGGCTTAATGAGTCTACCTCTTACGCGTTCCGCATCCAGGCCTTTAATGAGGCGGGCGAAGGGCCCTTCTCCAATGTTTACACCTTCACCACGCCCCATACTCCCCCTGCCCCTGTCAAAGGTATAGTACCAGCTCTTCATTCCTCTGTGGCTCATCTTCATCTTTTCCCCACACCCTCTACATTCATTCTAACAGTGACAGTGCTCAACTGTTAGCCTTCCATTAGTTAATTTTAACTCATTAAAAACCAATCCATGATTGTTAATATTGTTTTCTCTCCCTCTTGTCCCAAAGCTCCCCGAGTTGATCGCCTGGAAGACCACTCCTGTGAGGCCAGCTGGGAGGCTCTGCTGCCCATGAAGGGAGACCCAATCATCTACACCCTGCAGTGCATGATGGGAAACTCGGAGTATAAACAGGTAACAGTGCCTTACTGTAATTCTCCTATTCCTCTTGCTGCTCTAGATTTGTTTCTGTGGGTTTGATTCTCCTTCAACTTCTTCTCGCCTACCTAATATTATTTATTGTTTATAGGCTGAAACTGTATTACCTGAATGTTTTACCCATCTCTGACTCTCTCCATTCATCTCAGTAACCTATGCTTATCAAGAGACAAATGGATTGTGATTTATTTATTTATTTTTTAAGGCTAAATTTGTTTTACTATAGCTTTGTCGCTCCTCATCAATCTCTCCTCTTTTTGACCATTATCCAAAGGTCATTGATCCATGTGGGATCCCAGGTGTCTGGCCTCTCCCAGCACCACCATCTCCCTTGATGTGACACCCAAATCAAATAAGGGAGCTAAAATATGCTGCTGCCATTTTGCATGGGCTTTGTTCTTTTGTCGAATTACAGTCCCTCGACTTCTAGCAATGGAGCCAGTGGCAGGAGAAATTCTGCCCTTGCTCTGTCTAGGCATTACAGTTTGGAATTAGAATGTTTTTGCAAATAATGAGCATGATTAACTGGAGCTAAATGAATGAAAAGGCAATTTTGATGACTTGACCGGCTTTATAAGCACAAGTTCTGTTAGGGCTATTGAGTCTGTCCCCCTCATACACAGTGCTCCTAGTGGAAAAACAAGGGAGTTGTTGAAGAGGCTGGACAGTTCACTCTGTATAGTGCTGCGGCTGCTCTCAGATGGAACCAAATATATTGCGTGACCGTTCGGCAATCGTCGCAATGAATTGAGGCACGCTAAAACTGACCTTGTGCACACTGACCACGCTTGGGCAGGTTTTCTAGAACTACAATAATTTTTACATTTACATTTTTGACATTTAGCGGACGCTTTTATCCAAAGTGACTTTACAAGTACAGTGCCTATAGAAAGTCATAATACCCTGTGAAATCTTTACCTTTTGTCACATTACACCCTGGAAATTAAAATAAATCAAATCTAACTTTTTTGAGCTGTATGTACACATTATAACCATCATCAAAGTGAAAATAAACATTTTAAAAATTCTGGACAATTATTAAAAACGAATTAGTGAAATACCTGGTTTGGTTAAGTGATCAGCCCCTTAGAGTATACCATTATAAACTTGCTCAGGTGCAACCAATCAACTTCCAGATCAAACACCAGGCTAATTGCCCCCCACCTGACATCAATTGTAGTGGTTTTGATTACTTCAGAAAAAAACCAGCTGTTTCTTGAGGATTCCACTACTAGAAGTGCATGGTTCTGCAAATAATTCACCATGTTTGGAAAAGTACTTTCAAAAGGCCTCCGGGATAAAGTTGTAGGAAGGCACAAGTTAGGTGAAAGCTACAAAAAGATTTCAAAGGCTTTAGCTATCCCTCTGAGTACCGTTTAGAGCATCATTAAGAAGTGGAAGGCGTATGGCACCACCAACACCTTGCCTAGATCAGGCCGTCCGTCCAAACTGGATGACCGAGCCAGGAGGACATTGATCAGAGAAGCTACCAAGAGGCCAAAGGCAACTTTGAAGGACTTGCAAGTCTTTATGGCTGGGACTGGTCTGTCTGTGCATGTGACAACAATCTCACAAGCTTTACACAAAGCTGGCCTGTAAGGCAGGGTAGCAAGAAAGAAGCCTTTTCTGAAAAAGTGCCACAGTCAGTCTCGTTTGTGCTATGCAAAAACAGACCTGGAAGATTCTGTTGCCATGTGGAAAAAGGTTTTATGGTCAGACGAGACTAAGATTGAACTTTTTGGACTGAACACCAAACGCTATGTTTGGCGAAAACCAAACACAGCACACCACCCAAAACACACCATACCTACTGTGAAGCATGGTGGTGGCAACATTATGTTGTGGGGATGTTTCTCTTCAGCGGGGACTGGGGAATTGGTCAGGATTGAAGGGGAAATGGATGCTGCCAAGTACACCCAAATTCTTGAGGACAACCTGCGTCCCTCTGCTGGACAGCTGAAGATGGGCAGGTCATTCACCTTCCAACACGACAACAATCCTAAACATACCGCCAAAAGAACGACGCAGTGGCTTAAGGATAGAAAGGTGAATGTCCTTGAGTGGCCAAGTCAGAGCCCTGACTTAAATCCGAAAATCTGTGGATGGACTTGAAGAGAGCGGTCCATCACCGCTCACCACAGAATTTGACTGAACTCGAACAATTCTGCAAGGAAGAATGGGCAAATATTCTCCAATCTAGGTGTGCAAAGCTAGTAGAGACATATCTAAACAGATTGATGGCTGTAATTGCAGCAAAAGGTGGCTCTACAAAGTATTAAATTAGAGGACTGATGAGTTTTCCAACCCTGTTATTCTTGTTTTTCATTTTTTAATAAATTTTCAGAACTGTCGCCTTTTTTTTCATTAGTTTGATGTTGTATGCCTAAATTTGTACATAAAGCTTTTTTTTTTTTTATGGGTTTTGATTTCAGGCTGTACGACAAATATAGTAACTATTTCAAAGGGGTATGATGACTTTCTATAGGCTCTGTACATCAGCCATCATAAGAAATGGCAGTCACAATGAGGAAGGAAGGATAAAGAAATAAAAAATATTATTAACAGTAGAGGAACTGTACAGAGGGGTCGTGGGGGTGAAGAGATCTTTAGGAGGAACAGTCAAGATGTAGTCTGAAGAGATGGGTCTTCAGTCTTCGGCGGAACATAAGTGACTCTGCAGTCCTGAGAGCAGTGGGAAGCTTGTTCTTCCACCGGGGCGCCAAGACTGTGAAAAGCTGTGACTGAACAGCGCGACTGCTACACCCTTGTAGAGGCGGCGGTGTCAGGCGGCCAGCCGAAGTGGAAGAACGGAGTGATCGAGCAGGGGTTTGGTGGCTGACCATTGCTTGCAAGCTGGGTAGGGGCTGTTCCCTTTACCGCCCGGTAGGCGAGTACCAGGGTCTTGAATCTGGTGCGAGCTGCTACCGGGAGCCAGTGAAGGGTGCGTAGGAGGGGGGTGACGTGGGAGAATGGGCAGCAGCATTCTGGATGAGCTGCAGAGGTCTGATGGCGGAGGCGGGGAGCCCGGACAAGAGTGGGTTGCAGTAGTCAAGGTGTGAGATCACAAGTGCCTGGACCAAGAGTTGTGCTGCTTCTCTCGTGGGGAATGGATGTATCCTTCGGATGTTAATGCAATGATCCAGTTAGTATTACAAAAACTTGAAATTCAAATGTGAACATTCAGTTCTTATTTTGGCAGCTTGGGACATAATATTTTATTATTATTTTTCTGTAATATTCTGGTTTATCGTGATGCCATTCTGTCTATTTGGGCCATCATCTGTCAATGATCAACATCAATATATGTTATTTAGCTGACGCTTTTATCTAAAGCGACTTACATTATAGTGAGTGCATACATTTCAGTATATATGGTCCCAGCAGGAATCAAACCCACAGCCTAAGTGTTGTTAGCGCTATGCTCTACCAACTGAGCCACAGCGGACCACAGATGCCAAGATTGCATTTGTTTTACAATTTATAGGCTACTTTTATCAATAATTATTGTTATTGTTTATCAACTATAATTTAGCCAGTGAGTGTGTTGTTTGCCTCAAGGGTGGAAGCATGATTTGTGAAATAGACATACAGTGCCTTCGGAAAGTATTCAGACCCCTTCACTTTTTCCACATTTTGTGGTGTTAGACTCAATTTAAAATGGATTAAATTAAAATAATTTGCCATCAATCCACACACAATACCCCAGAATGACAAAGCGAAAAAGGTTTTTAGAAATGTCAGTACATTTATTAAAATTGAAATACAGAAATACCCTTGTACATAAGTATTTAGACCCTTTGCTATGACATGAAATTAGCTAAAATGCAAAAATGTCATCAACAAATCACTCAGTAAGTTGAATTGAGTCCATCTTAACCCATTTGTGCCGGATGCTGCGCGACGCAACATTGCATCTACATTGCGCCACGCAGCAACTGGCAGTAGATTCAAAGTTGCGCAATGCAGCAACCGGCGGTATTCGTCGCGCGGCATTCGGCACAAATGGGTTAATGCAAGGATAATAGTTCGTCATAGATAATAGTTCAATTAATATCTTTTTTTATAGGGTCTCTGATTTGCATAGGAATCAGTTACACACTGTGTGGATCAGGTTGTCATTACAAACTGAGTGTGGGGGGACATGCAGCGTTCGGCCTGTAGAAAATGGAGAGGAACACAAATGTAATCATTTTAAATTGAGTCTAACACCACAAAATGTGGAAAAAGTGAAGGTCTGAATATTTTGAAATGGCACTGTACATTTCCTTGAGACATACTGCAATAACACAAATTAACACTTGATCAGGAACTGTTCTGACATTGTTTCTGGCAACACAGGACTATACATTTGATCGTTATGGCTTTAATAAGGAATTAATTTTACTGTTATGCTTTATTTTAGGTTGTAACCAGAGACAACGTTGAATCGGGAGTTGGTTTGAAAGTCAGGAGAAGCGTGAGTGAGATGCGCAGCAGTTACAGTCAGCAGTAGGAGGCAGGAGCAGCAGAAGTGTTGTCATTTTTAAAATGAAGCATAGTATTCGTGAACCGTTGTTGGCTACCCGCCAAAGTGGCTGGTAAGATTTACAGATTTACCCGCCAATGCTAAAATCTACCTGCATTTGGCGGGTGTTAATTTTTTCCCCTCGTATCCAATGAGTCATTTGTAGTTGCCTAACTGTCGGTATTTTACCATTCTTTTTCTCCCCTGTCCATCACAGTTGGCTACAAATTAACAATTTTCATATCGGTGTCATGTCATTGTTGTAGCCTTGGACAGTTCTTGATGTGTGACATTCACGATCTGTAGGCTAGACATTTTGCTGCAGCTCCTGTGTGCTTGCTTGAGCTTATAACAAGCTCAAATCGTTTCCCATTAACAAACAAAAGCGTGATCACGAGCCACTAGACCGTCTTGCTCTATGGCAAGAGATCAAATTCGAATGCTGAGTATAATCCAGGCCCACTCCTCCCTTAGAACAGTAAAGTTCTTAATTTAATGAATTCCGTTACATCATAGAAGATTGACTTGCAAACATACACTCACCGGCTACTTTATTAGGTACACCTGTTCAACTGCTCGGTAACGCAAATATCTAATCAGCCAATCACATGGCAGCAACTCAATGCATTTAGGCATGTAGACATAGTCAAGATGACCTGCTGAAGTTCAAACCGAGCATCAGAATGGGGAAGAAAGGTGATTTAAGTGACTTTGAACGTGGCATGGTTGTTGGTGCCAGACGGGCTGGTCTGAGTATTTCAGAAACTGCTGATCTACTGGGATTTTCACGCACAACCATCTCTAGGGGTTACAGAGAAGGGTCCGAAAAAGAGAAAATATCCAGTGAGCGGCAGTTCTCTGGCGAAAATGCCTTGTTGATGCCAGAGGTCAGAGGAGAATGGCCAGACTGGTTCAAGATGATAGAAAGGCAACAGTAACTCAAATAAACACTCGTTACAACCAAGGTATGCAGAAGACCATCTCTGAACGCACAACACATTGAAGCAGAACCTTGAAGCAGATGGGGTACAAAAGGGGGTCCAACCCAGTACTAGCAAGGTGTACCTAATAAAGTGGCCGGTGAGTGTAGATTTTATTGTAGCCAACAAGTTTAAAAAAGAAAAAAAAAAAGAATTTAGAGAACTAATCAATTCCAGAATTTCCATTCAGAAAAATAATAAAATGGTTGTGTTAATTTATGCATTCCAAATTATTTTAGGTTACCCAGCTTGGAAGTGTGGGCTTAACCCATTTACTCCTAAAACGCCTGCTAAAAATGGTATTCTAGGATAAATGTCCTTATCGCCTGAGGGTTTTCCGAAAAAATACTAAGAATTGTCAACGTCTACCAAAACCTTAATATCTAAGCCTCTGTAGCACATAGAAACATGAAATAAATTGCATTTTAAAGGTAATAATCACAGGTTGTATTAAAACATGCTCCCTTAGGACTAACATACCAACACATTTTTCAAAAAATCCTCAAAATCAGGGGAAGAAAAAATATATTGTATTTGATTTATTTATATAACAAATAACATTTTAAACATGCCAACACACAGACCAAGGCACCTTGGTATGAGAGAGAGGTGGGAAAGGAGTGGGGAAGAGTGGGGAAGGAGTTGGGAAAGTCCTGAGGTGGAACTGGGAACAGTCTCAGTTTCACTATATCCTGAATCGAAGGACGTGGTGCATGAAGCACTCGCGGTGCAGAGGAACGTCACACTGCCTGCACCCCATTAGAGTTGACCCAGGACGCACGTTGGTGCCGTGGTGCTTCAGAGAACACTCCCTACAGGTCTTCCTCTTATTGTTAATCTGGACCAGGTCATGCTCAGCAGAAGCTCCAGCTGGGGTGGTGGGGAGCACCTGGGGAGCAGTTCTTGCAGTGACGGGGACGATTAGCTCCATGGTCAGATCCTCCAGCCAGTCCTTGTAGCCGCCCCTCCTATACTTCCACTCGGCTCCTCCTGCAGACCTGGCAGCCACAAAGGCATTGTAGCACGCCACCGTAGCAAAGTAAAAGAACAGCCTCCTCCACCACTTTGTAGACCGATGTTGGATCTGGTAGTAGCCCACCATCTGGTCCAGAAGGTCTACCCCCTTCATATGTTGCTGATAGTCAGCAAGGCATGCTGGCACCCGAACCTCCATCTGGCGTTGACCATTGGCCTTCCTCCTCACTGACCCATAAGCTGTCGGGTCATGGTAGTTGGAGAGGACCATCACTGCCTTGGTGTCCTGCCAGATGCAGAAGGTCAAGTCATCCCGCTGCGCCACCTTGAACTCATGCCTGTTCAAGCCAGCCTGCTTTGTAAGGTCCTTGTTCTTGGGGAGGTCCTTCCTGTTGGCACGCACCGTTCCACAAACTTGCACCCCCATCAACTTCACACCGGTGTAGAAGTTGTCCATGTATACGGACAGGTTGGACCCAAAATAAGGTGTCGCCAGGTCTGAGACTATCCGGTGAGCCAGGTCTTTCTCCATCTTACCCTGAATGGCCCCCGTGTACACCTGAAAATTGGTGACATAGCCTGTATTGCTCTCCACCATGACCCACACCTTTATTCCCCACTTCACCGGCTTCATGGGGAGGTACTGCCGGAAGCCCAGGCGTCCCTTGAACTTTACCATGGACTCATCCACGGTCACGAAGCCATTGACCTCATAAAGTGCCTGGAATCTAACCAGGAGGAGGTCCATGAACCCCCGGAGCTTCCAGAGCTTGTCCGATTTGTCCACGGCAGGGTCCATGTTATCTTGGAGATGGAGATATCTGAAAATGCATGTGGTAAGATTAATGAGTTTAAGCCTAACATGTATTGCCATCATTGTATTTATTTATATGTATTTAGTAAGAGAACGGAACTCGGAAGAGAGCGCAAGAAAAGAAAACACAAATCATTACCTCCAGATCATGTCAAAGCGGTCCCTTGCCATGGCCTTGGGGACGTGGGTCTGGTACAACCATTTGGTCTGCCTCCAGTAATCCCTGCGTGCTGGCAGCTTCAAAATGCCGAAGGTGAAACACAGACCGACAAATGTCTTCATCTCCGTTTTGGAGACAGGGTTCCACTTGGAGTTGGTGGGGGTCTGACCGCGCGTCTCTTCAGCGTACCGATTCATTTCCGTCACCAACATGTCCCAAAGCTCATCGGTAAAAATTCGCGAAAAGACATCCAGGGGGCTAGCGTCCACGGGGATCGGCTGCTTCACCCCCGGTTTTCGGGTGAACTGTTTCGCATTGCGCGGCTGGTAACCCTCGGTTTTCCAGTCTACCTGGAATCCGAGAAAGTCGTCGTCCTCCTCCTCCTCTCCGTCTGTCTCGAAATCCCACTCCTGCGCTCTATCCAAAGGATCATCAGGTAGATAATCATCCTCTACCTCCTCCTCCCTCTCAAACTCCTCAATCTCTCCCAACTCTATGTCACTGCCCTCGCTGTCAACATTTTCCTCTGCCGTAGCCATTTCGCCGCTCTCGAAATAAAATCTACAATAAACGCACGTGTATGTCTGATTGATTGATGTGATTTTCGGCGAACCACACGACATTTGGGTGGTCACGTATTTTAAAAAAATCAACAAGACCCACCTCATGTGTATTTGAACCAATGACAGTGCATTATATGCTGCACGCCTCATGAAAAATACGACAAATAAAAAATGCTGCGCCACACAGCATCCGGCAGGAGAGGCAATGCTGCGCTACGCAGCAACCGGCGGGAGAGGCAATGCTGCGTCGCGCAGCATCCGGCACAAATGGGTTAAAGAGTAGGCCTAACCAGTGTGATATCTAGGTTACCAGAGTGCAAGTTGCTATTTGTATATTAAGGAGTGAGCTAAGATAGAGGGACTTGTAAATACTTACAGTGCCCTCCATACATATTGGAAATACGGGGGCCGAATGAACGGCTCTTCTCGGTAAAAGATCCAGCTCGCTGAAAAGACTCTGAATGCTACCGCACACACATCTTACAGACAGCCAGGGGGGAGAGGGTACGGGCAGTCAAGATGTGTTTGGCTATGTAGGGGTAGAGTAGAGACACTCAAAAGTGTGAATTTCTGCCCTGAGAGCGAGTAATCTTGCCAAATTATATTTTGAACTGAATTTGAAATCTGAGTTATGTTTGTACTCTGTACTAATCAATCCTATCATAATTTTTCGTTAAGTATTGTGGGTGGTATTGTTTGAAAATAATGTCAATAGTTGGCCTAGCTGGGGATGTATTTTTATTGATGATCACCAAAGCTTGGGTGAATGTTCAAGACTCTGAATGGTCATAGACTGCTGATTCCAGTGATGAGCCTTTTTCAGGGGTACTGAATTTGGCACCCATTTCTGAAAGCAAACACTTTTTATGCATAGTCCCCCTATTTCAGGGCACCCAAAAGTTTTTTGTTTTTTTAAAATATATTTTATTAGCAGGGGAGAACTTGTACAGGGGGGTAGCAGGGGAGAGGAGGTCTCGGGGTTAGGGTTAGTATAGGGGGGGTAGTGAGGGTGAAGCGGTCTTTAGGAGAGACTGTTAAGATGTAGCTTGAAGAGATGGGTTTTCAATCTACGGCGGAAGATCGGAAGGGACTCTGCAGTCCTGACCGTTGTGGGAAGCTCATTCCACCAGCGGGGCGCCAGGACAGTGAAAAGCCGTGACCGAGTAGCGCGGCCACTGCATCCACGTAGAGGCGGCGGTGCCAGGCGGGCAGCCGAGGTGGACGAACGGAGTGATCTTGCAGGGGTTTGGGGGCTAACCATTGCTTGCAAGTAGGGAGGGGCTGTTCCCTTTGCCCGCCCGGTAGGCAAGCACCAGGGTCTTGAATTTGATGCAAGCTGGTGGTGAGCTCAGAAATCGCAAACGGCCTGGTAGGCCACAGAAGACTTCTATAGTGGATGAAAACCCCAAACAACTGTCCCACAGATCAGGAACACGCTCCAGCAGGTAGGCGTGGATGTGTCAGAGACTACCATCCGCAGAATACGTTACCAGCCGAACTACAGAGGCTTGACTGCAAGATGCAAACCACTAGTTAGCCACAAAACAGGATGGCCAGGTTACAGTTTGCTAAAAAGTAATGAAAAGAGCCTGCAGAGTTCTGGAAAAGGGTCTTGTAAGGTCCATGACCTTAATGTGCTTCTTCTTGAGCCACTCCTTTGTTGCCTTGGCTGTATGTTTTGGGTCATTGTCATGCTGGAAGACCCATCCACGACCCATCCTCAGTGCTCTGGCTGAGGGAAGGAGGTTCTCGTCCAAGATCTTATGGTACATGGCCCCGTCCATTGGCCCCTCAATGCAGTGTCGTCCTGTACCCTTAGCAGAGAAACAACCCCAAAGCATAATGTTTCCACCTCTGTGTTTGACGGTGGTGATGGTGTTCTTGGGATTGTAGCATTCAGCATCTCTCTCCCTCCAAACACGAAGGGTCGAATTTATGCCAAAGAGTTCAATTTTGGTCTCATCTGACCACATCACCTTCTCCCAAGCCTTCTCTGAATCATTTAGGTGTTCATTGGCAAACTTCAGATGGGCCTGTACATGTGCCTTCTTGAGCAGGGGGACCTTGCGGGCACTGCAGGATTTCAATCCGTTACGGTGTAGTGTGTTACCAATGGTTTTCTTGGTGACTGTGGTCCCAGCTGCCTTGAGATCATTACCAAGCTCCTCCCGTGTAGTTCTGGGCTGACCCCTCACCCTTCTCATGATCATCCTTACCCCACGAGGCAAGATCTTGCATGGAGCTCCAGGCCGAGGGCGATTGATGGTTATTTTGTATTTCTTCCATTTTCTAATAATTGCACCAACAGTTGTCTCCTTCTCACCAAGCTTCTTGCTGATGGTCTTGTAGCCCATTCCAGCCTTGTGCACGTCTACAACTCTCACCCTGATGTCCTTTGAATGTTCTTTGGTCTTGCCCATGGTGGTGGAGAGGTTGGAATGGAAGAGATTGATTCTATTGACGGGTGTCTTTTATACCCATAACAAGCAGAGATTAGGAGTACTTTTCCTAAAGTGACAGGACTAATCTGTGTGCCTCATGGGCATATAACCGGTCTGTATGAGCCAGAATTCTTGCTGGTTTGTAGGGGATCAAATACTTATTTCCTTCGATCAAATGCAAATTAATTTATAACTTTATATAATGTGTTTTTTCCGGACTTCTTTGTTGATATTCTGTCTCTATTTGTTAAAATAATAGTACCGTAAAAATTATAGACCGCTCATTTCTTTGTAATCGGGCAAACTAACAAAATCAGCAGGGGATCGAATAATTATTTCCCCCACTGTATCTGCTTTTCCCATAGTACACAGTTATAGGCACACTTGACCAGACATCCTTGGGTCCTGTGAAACGCACATCTTTCTCATAGGCCTTGGCAACAGCACATCCATATATCTGTCACAGTCCTTTGCTTTCGTCATAACTTCATAGTCGGTGACGGGATGGAGGTCAGGCCAATTTTCTGCAATATTTCCGTATACATGCTAAGTGCCAGAAACGTATTGATACCACTATGCCTGTCTCTGTGGGTGTGGACAGAAATTTGTGTCCCTCTCTAATTTGCCTCGAGTCAGTCCTGGTCCTTTTTTTAAAGTTGGTGAGTCATGTGGGAGTGAGGTGGTAGGGAGAGGTGTTGGTGTGTGTGCCCGGGTGTGGGTGCAGGGGTGGAACGGCTGCTGTTTGATTCCTGCTGTAGGACTTTTCTTTCTAGGAGCCAGAGAGCGGGGATCGCAACGAGGTAGGAGATGACCACTGGACTGCTCAGCCCTCCTCGCAGGGAACATCCCAGTCGTCAAAACGGATGCCAGGGGCGGTTCATTCGATCTCTGGGCTGCTCTGCAGGTTGTGTTGGAATCAGAGGTTACTAGCACTTGACTCTTGTTGGAGTGTGTCTCCCTGGTCACTCTGGTTAGGCGGGGGTGTTTTCCTTTTGGGTTTGGCTACCCTGGTCTGGCAGGGGCGCCTCCACCTTGTCCGGCTCTTGCTCCAGTGGTGGTGCTTTCTTGCAGTGGCTGGCGTGGACCCAGGGGATGCGTTCCACAACTTTTACCGCTGAGTTGGTGCAGAGAAGAACCTGGTATGGGCCTCGCCACCTCTCGTCATGCCAGTATTTCCTCCTCAGGTCCTTGATGACCACCCAGTCACCTGGCTGGAGGGAGTGCAAGGGCCCTTCCAGCGGTTGTGACAACGCTGCTTTCACCTGCAAATAGATAGAACTCAGAACCTTGGTTAAGTGAATACAGTAGTTCAACATACCCTTGTTGCATTCTTCTACTGTCAGCGGGGGTCTCTCCACTGGGCTTGACATCCCCGTCTCCATCGGTGTCCCCATGAGCACTTCATATGCCGCGAGTCCAACCTTTGGTCTAGGTCGGCTTCTCATTGCCGTGAGGACCAGTGGTAGTGCCTGTATCCAATTCAAACCTGTCTCTGTCATTACGTTTGTTCGTGTTTTTTTTCTCTTTCCACCGCCCCTCCGCTCTGAGGGTGATATGAACAGTGTTTGTTTTAGCTCTATACCTAGGTGTTGAGATTATAGTTGGATGCAGTTATTTACAAAATGGCTGCCGTTATCACTAGATATTTTCCTCGGCAATCCCCATCTGGGAATGATTTCTCTTACCAATACTTTAGCTACATACTCTTTCCCATGTGACAACTTTGCATAGCCTAGAAACAGTGATATTGGTAAGCATGGTTTTCCTGTGGGGCCAAACCAGACCCCGTTTGTACAAGTGCCTCCTTTGTTCCAGCTCACTTTTTACTGTGGAGAAGCATCCTGTTGACATTTGATTAGATCCTCAATTGAGGCTGTGGGTGTTAAATCAGCGTGTTTTACAAGCTGTAAGACAGGGGCGACATTACTTAATCTGCTCCGGCGTTCCCCAGCAACACAGTATTGCTTCCTCCTGTATAAGAAGCGCACTTGCAGATAATTACTGTTTAGGGAGCAAGATAGCATCAAGCAGGTTAGTCCCAAGTTGGGCATGCATAATGGATTTACCTGTTGATGTGAGGAAACCCCTATTCTTCCATTGGGTACCAAAATCATGACATACACCAAGTGCATACCTGCTGTCAGTGTAAATTGTAACTGTTTTGCCCTCAGCTAATACACATGCTCATGCTTATTAGTGCAAACAGTTTGGCTGCTTGTGCTGATAAATGTCTGTAGTCTGTCCGATTTCAATTACGCCATTATCCAAGGCTATTCCATATGCTGCTACTGATGCATTTGTGACGGGGTGTTTCTGCACAGATCCATCTACATACAAAATCATGTCGCAGTTTGGTATGGGCGTTTCAGTCAATCTGGGCGAGGAGTCGCTTGCTTATCAGTGCCCAGGCAGTCGTGATTCACCATCATCTGGTATGGGCAGAAGGGTTGCAGGGTTAAGAACAGTACAGCGCTTTACTTCCACATTTGGCAGAGATAACAACATATGTTGGTGATGTAATAATCGAGAAGTGGAGAAATGGCTCACCCCTTGAGGCACCAGTAGTGTTAGAGGTCGATAACCCACAATCCCCTGTGAGCAATTAACTGCCATGGATGCTGCTGATACTGCTCTTAAGCATGCTGGTAACCCACTTGCAACTGAGTCTAATTTGCTTGAGTAGTATGCGACAGGGCACATCTTCCCTCCATATTTCCTGTAATAGCACTGATGTCATATACCCACCTTTTTCGTCAGCTACCTGAGTGAATGGTTTAGTCATGTCAGGCAGCCCTAAAGTCGGGGCTGCAGTCAGTTGTTGTTTCAGTTCCTTAAAGCTTTTTAAAGCTTCTTCAGTCCATGTTACTTTGTCATTTGAGGTTAGGCCATGGCCATGTGCCAGATTTTGTAACGACTGAGCATGCTGTGCATAATCAGGTATCCACTGTCTACAGTAGCCTGTCATGCCTAAAAAGGACATTACTTGTTTTTTAGTGACTGGTTTTTGAATATCCAGGATTGCCTGTATCTGTCCCTAACATTCTACCAGCCTGTGAAATGTCATGTCCTATGTATTTGACTTTGTACTTTGTCTGAGCAAACTGTAATTTGGAGAGGCTGGCCTTATGGCCTTCTGTTACTAAGAATTGGAGAATTGCCACAGTATCTTTTTCACACGACTGTTGGTCAGTGGAACATACCAATAGGTCATCCACATATTGTATCAATGTATCTGTTGTGTGGGAATGCAAACCCACTTAGACTATCCCTTAATGCGCCACCATAAACCGCAGGTGACGAAGAAAACCCCTGAGGCATTCAATGCCTTCAAGGCATTCAAAATGCACTACCACACTAAACATTTTACTGTTAGATGGTACCTGAGACATGGATCAGGGACAATGGGAGCACACGCGTGGACTGTGTCGGTGACTTTTCTTAAGTCTTGCACGAAGAGCCATTGGGTTGCTTCACCTGGTTTCCCAGGTTTTTTAACTGGGAGGATAGGAGTTTGACATGGTGATTCTGGACATGAAACAATTATGCCTGCCTCCAACAGCGATTGAAATACAGGCTTAATTCCTTCCATAGCTTCCTCTCTTAAAGGATACTGATGTGCACACGGGCGGTAGGATGACTTCAAGTGGGGCAGTATTTTTAATTCGTCACGTCATATTTGTCTTTAGTCTACAAAATTTTGGGGACCCTTGTTAGGCGGGGGTTAGATTGAGCTATACTTGCAAAACAGGCCGACCTAGATGATGAAGGTTTTACTGCATGCTAAATGTGTAGAGTGTAGACCTGCAAATGTGCAGGTAAAAGGAATCATGCGTGTCCCCGTAGACGGTGACCACATCGTCCCTAATTTCCTATCAGGTAGCCAATCTCTGATTTTGTTACACTCTCTCACCCAAGGCCCTAGTTGCTTCCACTCACGGCCTGGTGCCTTTCTTAGTGTCACATGAGGGGCACTGCATGGAACATCAAATAACTATTTTACTTCCTCATTTTCCTCCACTGCCAGTGCACAGTACCCCCACATACATCCTCTCTGCTCTCAATAGACCTGACAATTTCCCTTCTCTAAATCACATTGCCTCAAACACTTCACAGGAGCCAGGGCGCACTTTTGTACTACAATGTAAATCGTCGATCCTCCTAGAATCTGTCAGGCCTGCCCCATACGTCTCTGCTTTGTCAACCAAATCGTTTGACACAAACCTACTCACCGTAGAGTGTAGATCCCATGAGTAGACGTACAGGGGATGCATGGAACAATTCTGCACCATCTGAGTGACAGCACTCTCACCCCAAACTACCGTGAGACCTTCACTGTCACAGCTGATTGATGCATTTAATTGGCACATCAAATTTCTACCCAACAGGTTCGCAGGACAACATTTTGACAGCAAAAATGTATGTTTGCACATTGTATCCTTGGGATGTGTTCTTATGGTCAGTGGAGCAGTAAAACACTCTGTTATGGTAATACCGGCAGCTCATTTTAGGCTTAAATCTTCCCCAGAATTTCTGATTAATTACTGAGTGGGTTGCTCCTGAATCCACCAGAAATGTGATGTCTATTCCCTACCACTAAATCAATTGTCAGCAGTCATCTGCCATTACTTCAATTTTAGGAAATGCAAGTATGTGTGTGTGTGTGTCATGGTTTTTGTCAAGCTCACCCTCCTCGATGCCTCTCGTCGTCCCTTTTGGTTGTCAATATTGTCTCCGTCCATGTTGGTGTCCTATTGGGTTTTCAACTGAAACTCTGTGGCGGCGCTACATCCCATCCGCCGTCGGCTGCTTCCTCCGTGTCGGGTAGAGACACTTTCGAACAAAATGATCCACAGACCCACACCTCAAACGTGGGTCGCACCTCCCTGCCTCGGGCCCGCTCCCCCTCTTCCTCGTCCCCTGAAACCTCCTCTACTCAGCCTCTGAAGCCTCCCCCAGCCCCTGCCAGCCTGTTGCTCAAATGCTTGAATCTGGGCCACCTGGAGTCTGGTTTCTCGATTCTTCTCAATTAACCCCTTTCCCTCTCTGCCCTCTCTAGATGCATACTATGACGGCAGTAAGCTTCCATCGCTTGGATGGTGCATCGATCAATGTCAATGCAGTGTTTGTTTACATAATCACAGAGGGATGATTTCATTCCCTCAATCAAATACCTTTTCAGCTGCTGTTCGTGTGGGCTGTCTTCTGGGATGTTGTCTTCAGCCCCCAGATCCAACCCCCCCCCCCCCCATCAGCTATAAACGCCCCTCTCTTATGGAGATGATGGTCTTCCCACAACCCTCTGTATCCTTCTGGACTACTGAAGCTACCCTTGATATATCCATTCAAGCTGGATAAGCTACTGTTATTCAACCCAGCAAATCCCTTATGTGCCCCTGATACTTGTTGCCTTCAGCCCATGGTACACTGTTGATGGGGAAATTGCCCTCTATTCTTCCCCATTTTAACCCTAAATGCTTTTTTCAACAGGCTTCTGATCTCGTGGGTGGAGGGTTTGACTGTTGCGACTAGGTCTGCCAAGAACATTTATGGCATTTAGCAGACGCCTTTATCCAAAGCGACTTACCGCAAATGCATTTGTTTCAGTAAGTGAATCATCTATCCATCAGTCATCATAAGATAAAGTAATCAATGCTCAGACCAGGGGCCATTGGCAGTCACAATGCTTGAAGATTATTTTTGGGGGGGATAGTGGGGGTGAAGAGGTCTTTAGGAGGGACTGTTAAGATGTAGCCTGAAGAGATGGGTTTTCAATCTACGGCGGAAGATTGGTAGTGACTCTGCAGTCATGACAGCAGTGGGAAGCTCATTCCACCAGCGGGGCGCCAGTAGAAAGCAAATCAGGAGAGTGCAGAGCCAGAGATGCCCAATTCTGAGAGGGTGCAGAGAAGAATCGGGTGGTTTACTGTGTTGAATGCAGCGGACAGGTCCAGAAGAATGAGAACAGAGGAGAGGGAGGAAGCTCGAGCAGAGTGGAGGGCCTCTGTGACAGCAAGGAGAGCAGTCTCAGTAGAGTACCCAGCCTTAAAGCCGGATTGATGAGGGTCAAGGAGGTTGTTCTGAAGGAGGTAGTTAGACAGTTGGTTTCTTGAGAAGAGGCTTGACTCTGGCTGTCTTGAAGGCAGCTGGGACAGATCCTGTGGATAGAGAGGAATTGATTAAGGTGGTAAGGAACGGAAGGAGGTCTTTGGAGATGGATTGGAGAAAGGGGGAAGGGGATAGGATCGAGGGGGCAGGTGGTTGCCCGCTTGGATGTGACCAGTTTTAGAACATCATCAGGGGAAAGGGGGGAAAGAATCTGATAAACCAGAGACCGGGTGTAGCACAGTGGATTTGGGAGGAAAGGTAGCAGTGTTGGTGGTAGAGGGAAAGAGCTGCTAATGTCATCAACCTTCTTTTCAAAGTAGGTGACAGTCATCCGAGGAGGAGGAGGAGGTGGGTTGAGGAGTGATGAAAATGTGATGAAAAACAATTTCCTTGGGTCAGAGGCAGAGGATTGAATTTTGGAATGGTAGTAAGAAGCTTTAGCAGCTGATGCAGATGAGGTGTAGTTGAGGAGGAGAGAGAGATAAGGGTCTAGGTCATCATGGAGGCCAGTTTTTCTACATTTCCTCTCAGCTGCCTGGAGGCCTATTCTACAAGCTTGCAGGGTTTCAGACAGCAAGGGAGCACGTGGAGTGGATCGTGCCGGCCTTGAGATCTGTGGACACAGAGAGTTGAAGGATGAGGAAAGAGAGGACAGGAGGGTGGAGGAAGCTGCATCAGTGGATAGAAGAGAGAAGGATTCAACAGAGGGTAGGGCGGATAAGACAGAGGAAGAGAGAGTGCTGAGTGAGAGGGTACGCAGGTTGCGACAAGAGGATACAGTGTGGGTAGAGACTGACTGGGAGGGGGAGGATTTGAGAGGAAGGAAGAAGGATACAAAATGATGATCAGAAACTGGAAGAGGGGTAACAGTAAGGTTGGAGGTATGGGAGGATCTGGTGAAGACAAGGTCGAGCTGATTGCCCGCCTTTATGAGTGGGAGGAGAGTGGGACAGGGTGAGGCCGAAGGAGGAGAGAAGGTCAAGTGCTCCAGACGAGTGAAGCTTTCCGACTGGATGTTGAAGTCACCTAGTAGTCTGAGCAGTGTGCCGTCCTCAGGGAAGAAGCTGAGAAGGACATTCATCTCGTCTAAGAAGTGGCCAAGCTGACCTGGTGGACGATAGATAACAACAATGTGAAGTTTGACAGGGGAGGTGACAGAAACAGCATGGAATTCGAAGGTGGATATAGACAGGTGTGACAGGGGAAGGACATTATGTGACCACTTAGGCGAGATGGAGTCCTGTGCCTCCTCCTCAACCAGAGAGTCTAGGGGAATGAGAAAAGGAGTAGGCATCAGAGAGGGCTGCCGGAGTAGCTGTTATCCGGTGTAATCCATGTCTCTGTGAGAGCAAGGAAGTGGAGAGACATGAAGCAGGCATAGGCTGAGATAGTCTCTGCTTTCCAGACCGCTGATTGGTCGTTCCAAAGTTGTCCCGTGACAGTGAGGTTGTGGTCAGTTGAGCATGGTGGGTAGATTACATTGGAAGGGTTGCAAGTGGGGGTGTAGCGTCGATGTGTCCGCCTGATGGATAAAACAACAGGAATGGGGAGGAAGCACATTGTGATATTTGGCGGTATAGAGAGAGAGGGTTTGTGGGAAATACAAGATGTAGGTCGCACTCAGTACACTCAGAGTAGTGAAAAAACAAAGTAGTAGAATAAAAATACTTTGTAGTTTGGCCTTCCTCTCAGGCCTTCCTCAATGGACTCCACAGATTGACTCCTTCGTCTTTGTGTTAGGAGGCTGTCGCTCTGCGATCGTCACAATATAAATGCAGATTCTGTTATTGCTGATGACTGGCTGGGTAGAAGCCCCCCCCCACCTGACAATCAGTTAACGACCAGACAGGTTTCACCACTCACTCAATCCCAAATGTATTAGTCCTGGTCCAAGGTGAGCAGGAGTTAAATACCTTGCAGGATAGTGTTAGGCCCTCCCACTGGAGATTGACAGCACTTAACAGCAATTGACTTCAAACAGATGGCTTCCAATAGAAACTAGGTTCTGAGCTTAAGGCAGGATAGCCACAGCAAAAGAAACAGCTACCAACAGCACACTGAAGCAAGATTAAACTAACAGGCTTCACCACTCACTCATTCCCAAATAGTTACGGAAAGGCAGTCCTCCCCGCTCCTGAATGGGGGGGAATCTTTAGCCAAATAATTTATCTCCTGTATGGTCCATGGTCTATATACCAATACCCTTGGTTCTCCTTCTCTGGGGTTCGGGCATGCTATCATGGGCAGATTAAGGCATCGTCCTGGGGGCGACCACGGTCCTGAGTCCTCCCCCTCCTCATTGTCTGACAGATTGTCTGGTGGAGGTGCGGAGGGTCCGGTCCTATGGCTATCACACCATGGCAAGTCCCGAGCACCGCCCTGACTCCGGGTCTGTGGTGGGGTAGAACAGGAAAATGGTGGGGATTGGAGTAGTGGTGAATGGAGTGAACAGAGTCTTACCACTCTCTTGGATGGTCCTCCTTCGGCGGCTGGGGTCTGACAGGCCCCTGCGCCTTCGTTTTGACTGTCTCCCCCATGATAGGGAGGTGGTGGGTCCATGAGGAGTGGTTCCTGCTCAGCCGTGGGAACAGCTAGAGCGACAACGCTGTTCTGTAGTTGTACAGAACATGGGTTATCCAGGGAGTCATCAATTTTGAGGAGTGATATAATCTGATGTGGTGTACTGCTACATGTACCTGCCTGTGCTCGTGCCCTTTTAAATGCCTCCTCAAACCAGTACATAAATGCTTTCCAATTCACCTTCTTTGGCTTTTTCTTACCCTTATTCACTTCCTCAGTCTACCTGATTTTTCAACGCAGTAATCTGCCTCATGCTAAAACTCCTATTTGCGGGGACACCTAATGTTTCCCACTCCTTTTGTCAAATGCCACAACATTTTGTCCCTTCAACACCATGTTTATCAAATATAATTTGAGCCGATCCTAAATAGGAGCCGCGTTCTGTCGCTACCGCATTTTTTCTGTTATTATTACCCATTTTTATTCCTGATCCGTCACTTTTCTAGTTCCTTATTAATTATTCTTTTTGGTAAATTGGACTTTCAGTGTTGTCTCTATTACTATTTAATCCTAACGTCCACATGTTATTTCCGTCTCTAGTTCTTACTTCACGCTGTGTCTCTACGCATGTCAAATGCGTCTTCCAATACTGAAAGATGACTCCCAAGCAATGCCGTGAACACCTGGCGCCTTATTTTCAGGGCTACTTGTGGTGGCAGATGTACTCTGTGGAATGTGCAGAACGTTATCTCATCTAAGAACTGAAACCTCTGAAACTTTGAGCACTACAGTCACAAGAACAATGTTAAAACAGACATTACAATATTTTGATTTAACTCTATTAACATATACTCAGTCCAACCGAGACTTAGTGGCCTGATCTCAGCTTTTTTTTGTCAGTGTCATTGATGTGTCCCTGGACACTTACTATCAATAGACTCGTCAGCCCTAACCGTACGCTTGATGTCTTTCAGTCCAACTGAAGACCTTGTCCAACTAGGAGTTTTGACATATTGTGGTCTCACCTGGATTCAAAATTTGATAGGATCCTGTACTGACTATTCTCAGGAACACCTGTCCTCCCTCGGCATCTGTCTTCTCACCCGTGTGCCTCGGTTACGATGTCCACCCCGGGGAGGTATTCAGACTCTGGGACCCAGTCTCCAGCTGTGCAGTTGACCTTAGAGGATAGAAATTTCAGAGAAGTCAGGTTAAGGACGAGCCCCCAAGTTGTTGTGGAAATCTAGGGTTACCACTTAGTGTTTGGTGAGACTCTGCACAAATAGGCACGTACACAATACATGTTCTATTTACTTCTTTTAATGGTTGCAAGCATGGCAGTCTGTTTCGGGCTCTCTGTTTGTTAGAAACAAAGTTACAAGCATACATTTATACTTTCAAACCCCCCTCTCCCTTCACATATTACATATCTGCTTTTCCCATAGTACACAGTTATAGGCACACTTGGCCAGACATCCTTGGGTCCTGTGAAATGCACATCTTTCTCATAGGCCTTGGCAACAACACATCCATATATTTCCTTCTTTCTTGCGCATCCACATGTCTGTCTGGCTTTTAACACGTTTCATAAGCAATACTTCTACTTCTCTATTCTATTAGTCTACTCAAGTCATAAGCAAAGGGTGACTCTTGGGTCACTGTGGGGGGACATGCAGCATTCGGCCTGTAGAGAGAGCTACAGGACCGTGGCTTACGAAAACGAGGCTTCGTTGCGCACCTGTTGCGAATGAAGCCTCGTTAACGAAATGGTTTAAGATGTGTGTGCCTCTGCTTTGGAGGGAGACGGCTGGAAAGCGGGGACTGGAAAGTCCTGACAGACATTTATAAAATAAACGGGATTTTCCCACACCAGCAACCTCGAGTCCTCCTCTGTGTCACGGATCCTATTACAGTCACACAGTTGTTATAGACAAACATTCATTACATGATTAATGCTTAAATTATTAGTATTATCAACATTATTAATGCTTACTAGCATTTCATAGTACAGATTCTTATTGAACCATTACAGTGTACAGAGACAGTACAAGCAAATGCCTCCAAACTCATTGGACAGTGCTTCATCATACAGCAGGACAATGACAAGAATCTCAAGTGTGTTCAGGCTCTGCAAAGCTTCCTGGAGCTTTCTAGCTATTTGAGTGGTGCTGCAGCACCGCAAATGGTGGTCCATGGGAATATCTATTTGGCTCCAACTTGTAGGTACCACAAAGCATCAAAATGATGTCGTCAGTGGCTGCAGAATGACAGTCATGCTGGGCCAAAGTGCCATTCTCCTCTGATTTATGTTTTAATGTCCATTAAAAATGGTTATCTCTGTTTACGTCATCATGCTTTTATCATGTTAACCCATTCATGCAGCAATGGTTTAAGTTGCTTTAGAATACAGACATTGCAAACCATAGTAATATTGTACTTTGATTTAAGTGCAGATTTTTTTTCTTTTCGAATACGAGTTTACAAGGTTTGTTTAAGTTACTACAAGTGTAAGTCTCCCATTAGATCCAACCTGCATTGTTTAGTCGTGTTACGTTCCACATACTGTAGTTTCACTTCTTTCCCTCTTTTTCTTCTTTTTTTTTCCTCCACGGTACAGGTCTACAAAGGCTCTGCCACATCTTTCCAGGTCCCTAACCTGCAACCCAACAGTGAGTATCGCTTCAGGGTGTGTGCCATCCGGCAATGCCAAGAGGCTCCAGAGCTGAGTGGGCCGTACAGCCCTACAGTGATCCTCTCCTCCCAGCGCAGCGAGCTCTCAGCGGGCAGCGGCCCAAGTGGCGCAGGGGCCAGGTCCAGGGCAGAGGCAACCAGACCCAGATGCAGCCTGTCTGATGAGCAGTGTGCTGCCCTCATCCTCATTTTCTTTGCAGTCATCTCCATCCTCATCGCTTTCGTCATCCAGTACTTTGTCATCAAATGAGTACCCCCCAACCCCCACCCCAGCTGCAGGGTTACAGCTTTTTTTTCCCTGTTGATTTTACTTTTTGTTTTGTCACACTCGAGCTATCAGATTAGCAGTTGTGAGGGGGCAGGAAGAGAGATGACCTAAACAACAGCAAGGAAATGCTACCATTTATCACGCCTATGATACCTTCCTGTCTCTCTCTTCCCCTTCTTTGCCCCCTTCTATGTTTCATTATGATTGGTTATCCTGCACAGAAGGAGCAGGGATACGGTTAGAAAAAGAGTGATCATACTTTTCACTCATGTACTTGTCGATCATATATGTATAGATTGAGGTATTTATATTTGACTTTAAATGTCCAGTATTTTTGATTATGTTCCAAAAATATTATGTAGGTGTATCAGTAGGCTATGTATGTGCTGTTTGACCCTAGGACCTGGTGGGCCAGTGTTTGCACAGTGGAGTGTGTGTGTGTCACAGGGGTGCACAAGCAGGCCAGGAGAGGGCTTGAGGGCCTCAAAGGGACTGCCCTCCTTCTGGAGTTTAAGGGGTTATATAGAGAGGAAGAGCAGATATACAATTATTGTTTGCATTACAGAACGTTAATTTAGCACTTTCCAACTTTTTGGATGTTCAGAATGTGTAAGGATGCAAACATGACTGGAGAAATGTTAGTATATTTTTGTACAGGAAGACACAAGGACCTGTTTGTTTGAGAAATTGCTTCGAATAGAGATAGAAAATAAACAAAAACCATACTAATGCAATGAATTCAAATGATTTTTACTATCATATAGTTAAACTGTAGCTTGTTTTTACAATCATGCAGCAGCTTTACTCCGAAGTGTTGTTGTTTAGCACAATAAATGTACGCATACCCAGATATCTTTTTTCAGTAATTGATTTTGCACCTTAGTGAAAGAAAATTATGACTGAATGTGTCTTGGTCTTGTGATGCATTTTGTAGAACACATTTTCTGATGTGCAAGCCCAATTTCTGTTTTGGGTGTTTTAAAAGTTGTAGTACCACATCATGTGTTCCCGAAACAGCTGGTTTCTCCAACTAAATGGTGTCGGTGCCAGTTGTTTCAGAGAGCAAGATTGGAAAAGAAAAACTTGGGAGCATTTTCTTTGGGTTTGTTTTGGGTTTTGTTTTTAGTTTTAGAAAACACTAATAGATGTTTCCTTTTTCTTTTAGCAATATTGATTTAATGTTAGTCAGCATATACATAATGATAAGAAAGTTGAATATTGTCCTACAGTAGGTATTATTTTCTGTTTTATTTAGATTTGCTTTTGTCAGGGTCATACATGTGAGGTATATTTTTTTATGATGAAGTAATATATGTTAACTTTGTCCAGAGAAAATAAGAGAACCTGAGTACATGAAAAGCAAACAGCAGATACAAAATGTGTTAACTCATGTACTTCCTGTGAATCTAAATGTTTGCCATTTCTCTGTGTGTAAGTCCTTGTAACAGATTGCAAACACTGAATGATCAGTGTAGTAATCTGGCAGTAGGGTCTAGTGTTTGGTTATGGGCAGATTATTGCTGTTGCAACCGATACATGTACCTTGCAAAAAGTATTGGATTTGGAATTACATGATTTGATGATTGTGCAAATGTCGTCTTGTCATTTAAAGACTCAAATTCCTATTTTTGATAGTGATTGCAATGTGTGCCATTTTAACACCTGTTCACCATGGTAAGTTACTAACCTTGGCTGAGAACACAACAAAAAATTAGAACATTTGTATGTAATTTTAATGTTTGCAGTTACCTCATACATCATACATTCCAAAGTGAACATTTGTTATACTATACATACAAGACATCACTTTTAAAATGTTTGTTATGGGAAAATATATATAATCATAAATATGTATCTGTATAGCCATGGTATCTACAAAAGATCCATGCACAATAAAATATTCATAATTCTTCTTTGTAGTCTTGTTTTATTTGTGTTTTCCTGCATTTTTGTGTTCTACAAGACGTGTTTTATGTCTCACTGAGGGCAGATGTATTTTTGGCTACATTCACGGGCGTCCTATAAGCTAGGGGATGCTAAGTTTCCACAGAAGTCCATTGAAATAAATGTAAAAATATATATATATATACTGTATATATACAGTTGTGGTCAGAAGTTTACATACACTTGTAAAGAACATGTACAGTGCCTAGAGAAAGTCATCATACCCCTTTGAAATAGTTACTATATTTGTTGTACAGCCTGAAATCAAAACCCATTAAAAAAAAAAAAAAAAAGTACACATTTTACTTTATGTACACATTTAGCCATACAACATCAAACTAATGAAAAAAAAGGCGACAGTTCTGAAAATTTTTGAAAAACAAGAATAACAGGGTTGGAAAAGTCATCAGTCCCCTGATTTAATACTTTATAGAGCCACCTTTTGCTGCAATTACAGCCATCAATCTGTTTGGATATGTCTCTACTAGCTTTTCACACCTAGATTGGAGAATATTTGCCCATTCTTCATTGCAGAATTGTTCGAGTTCAGTCAAATTCCGTGGTGAGCGGCGATGGACTGCTCTCAAGTCCATCCACAGATTTTCTATCGGATTTAAGTCAGGCCTCTGAATTGGCCATTTAAGGACATTCACCTTCCTATCCTTAAGCCACTGCGTCGTTCTTTTGGCGGAATGTTTAGGATCGTTGTCGTGTTGGAAGGTGAATGACCTGCCCATCTTCAGCTGTCTAGCAGAGGGACGCAGGTTGTCCTCAAGAATTTGGGTGTATATGAAACATCCCCACAACATAATGTTGCCACCACCATGCTTCACAGTAGGTATGGTGTGTTTTGGGTGGTGTGCTGTGTTTGGTTTTCGCCAAACATAGCGCTTGGAGTTCAGTCCAAAAAGTTCAATCTTAGTTTCGTCTGACCATAAAACCTTTTTCCACATGGCAACAGAATCTTCCAGGTGTGTTTTTGCATAGCACAAACGAGACTGACTGTGGCACTTTTTCAGAAAAGGCTTCTTTCTTGCTACCCTGCCATACAGGCAAGCTTTGTGTAAAGCTTGTGAGATTGTTGTCACATGCACAGACAGACCAGTCCCAGCCATAAAGACTTGTAAGTCCTTCAAAGTTGCCTTTGGCCTCTTGGTAGCTTCTCTGATCAATGTCCTCCTGGCTCGGTCATCCAGTTTGGACGGACGGCCTGATCTAGGCAAAGTATTGGTGGTGCCATACGCCTTCCACTTCTTAATGATGCTCTGAACGGTACTCAGAGGGAAAGCGAAAGCCTTCGAAATCTTTTTGTAGATTATACTGCTAGACTGCATTGCCTATACAGCTCATATGCTGCTTACACTGTTCATACTGCATCCTATTTATTCTGCTATTCTGCTATAAGTGCTTTTTTGCACTTCTGGTTAGATGCTAACTGCATTTCGTTGTCTCTGTACTTGTACTCTGCACAATGACAATAAAGTTGAATCTAATCTAAAAAAAAATCTCAGCCAAAAACGCAACAATGGGAAAGTCGAAGGAGCTCAGCACGGATCTGAAAAAGAGCATCATTGACTTGAACAAGTCAGGAAAGTCACTTGGAGCCATTTCAAAGCAGCTACAGGTCCCAAGATCAACTGTGCAAACAATTGTTTGTAAGTATAAAATGCATGGCACAGTTGTGTCACTGCCACGATCAGGAAGAAAACGCAAGCTATCACCTGCTGCTGAGAGAAAATTGGTCAGGATGGTCAAGAGTCAACCAAGAACCACCAAAAAGCAGGTCTGCCATGAATTAGAAGCTGCTGGAACACAGGTGTCAGTGTCCACAGTCAAGCGTGTTTTACATCGCCATGGGCTGAGAGGCTGCCGTGCAAGAAGGAAGCCGTTGCTCCAGAAGCGGCACCTTAAGGCTCGACTGAAGTTTGCTGCTGATCACATGGACAAAGAAAGGGCCTTCTCTGGAGGAAAGTTCTGTGGTCAGATGAAACAAAAATTGAGCTATTTGGCCACAATGACCAGAAATATGTTTAGAGGAGAGAAGGTGAGGTGGCCTTTCACCCCAAGAACACCATACCTACCGTCAAGCATGGTGGTGGTAGTATTATGCACTGGGCCTGTTTTGCTGCCAGTGGAGCTGGTGCTTTACAGAAAGTAAATGGAATAATGAAGAAGGAGGATTACCTCCAAATTCTTCAGGAAAACCTACAATTATCAGCCAGAAGGTTGGGTCTTGGACGTAGTTGGGTGTTCCAACAGGACAATGACCCCAAACACACATCAAACGTGGTAAAGGAATGGCTAAATCAGGCTAGAGTTAAGGTCTTAGAATAGCCTTCACAAAGTCCTGACTTAAACCCCATCGAGAACATGTGGAGTGTGCTGAAGAAACAAGTCTGTGTCAGAAAGCCAACAAATTTAGTTGAACTGCACCGATTCTGTCAAGAGGAGCGGTCAAAGATTCAACCAGAAGCTTGCGGATGGCTACCAAAAGCGTCTAATTGAGGTGAAAATGGCCAAGGGACACTTAACCAAATATTAGCATTGCTGTATGTATATTTTTGACCCAGCAGATTATGTCATATTTTCAGAAGACCCATAATAAATTCATAAAAGATCTTCATTCATGTTTTTTGTGACAAAGAAGTATGTGCTCCAATCAATCCATCACAGAAAAATAAGAGTTGTAGAAATGATTGGAAACTCAAGACTGCCATGACATACATGTTCTTTACAAGTGAATGTAAACTTCTGGCCACAACTGTATATATATACACACACTCACCGGCCACTTTATTAGGTACACCTTGCTAGTACCGGGTTGGACCCCCTTTTGCCTTCAGAACTGCCTTAATTCTTTGTGGCATAGATTCAACAAGGTGCTGGAAACATTCCTCAGAGATTTTGGTCCATATTGACATGAAGATGGGTACACTGTGGTCATAAAGGGATGGACATGGTCAGCAACAATACTCAGGTAGGCTGTGGCGTTTTAACGATGCTCAATTGGGCCCAAAGTGTGCCAAGAAAATATCCTCCACACCATTACACCACCAACCTTCGAGTTACTGTTGCCTTTCTATCATCTCAAACCAGTCTGGCCATTCTCCTCTGACCTCTGGCATCAACAAGGCATTTTCGCCCAGAGAACTGCCGCTCACTGGATATTTTCTCTTTTTCGGACCATTCTCTGTAAACCCTAGAGATGGTTGTGCATGAAAATGCCAGTAGATCAGCAGTTTCTGAAATACTCAGACCAGCTCGTCTGGCACCAACAACCATGCTACCTTCAAAGTCACTTAAATCACCTTTCTTCCCCATTCTGATGCTCGGTTTGAACTTCAGCAGGTCGTCTTGACCATGTCTACATGCCTAAATGCATTGAGTTGCTGCCATGTGATTGGCTGATTAGATATTTGCGTTAACAAGCAGTTGAACAGGTGTACCAATAAAGTGGCCGGTGAGTGTGTACAGTCATGAGAAAAAGTTAGGACACCCCCCAAAATATTAAGTTATTCTCTTAAAAATATGGACATATCAATATGTTATCTTCTTTCTAACAATGTCTATAGATAAAGGGGATGTAATTGAACAAAAAACTATGAAAATGTAACTTTGTAATCATTTATTTAACGAAAAATTAACAATAATGCCAATTCCTACTGAGGAAAAAGTTAGGACACCCTATGCCCTAATAGCTAGTATTGCCCCCCTTGGCTGAAATAACCTCAATTAGACGTTTCTTATAACTGTCTACAGGTCTCTGACATCAATTGGGAGAAAGTTTTTCCCACTCCTCCTTGCAGAATTCTTTCAGCTGTGTGATGTTCGAGGGGTGTCTTGCATGCACAGCCAGTTTCAAATCAATCCACAGCATCTCAATAAGATTAAGATCCGGGCTTTGACTTGACCATTCCAGAACTCTCAATTTATTTTTCTTGAGCCATTCCTTGGTAGATTTACTGGAATGTTTTGGGTCATTGTCATGTTGCATGGTCCACATCTGCTTCAGCTTCAACTTTCGAACAGATGGTCTCACATTTTCCTCAAGCACCCTCTGATACAATACAAAATTCATAGTGGATTCTATGATGGTGAGCTGACCAGGCCCTGCTGCAGAAAAGCAGCCCCAAACCATGACATTTCCACCCCCATGCTTCACAGTTGGTATGAGGTTCTTGTTCTCAAATGCTGTCTTGGTTTTGCGCCAAACATGTCTACTCTTACTGTGCCCAAATAGTTCAACTTTGGATTCATCTGTCCAAAGCACATTGTTCCAGAAGTTCTGGTCTTTCTCTAGGTGTTCTCTGGCAAACTTTAGTCTTGCCCTGATGTTTTTTTTTGACAGCAGGGGTTTCCTCCTTGCACACCTCCCATGTAATGCAAACTTGTTCAGTCTCTTTCTTATGGTGGATGCATGTACTTTGACATCAGTTGTGGCAAGAGATACCTGTAGGTCTCGTGATGACATTCTGGGATTGTTGGAGACTTCTTTAAGCATCTTTCGGTCAGCTCTTAGGCTGAACTTGCTTGGGCGGCCTGACCTGGCCATGTTGGTGGTGGTTTTAAATGTTCTCCACTTGTAAATTATTTTCCGGACAGTGGAATGGCCAATTTCGAATAGTTTGGAGATCTTTTTATATCCCTTCCCAGACTCATATGCATCTACAATTTTTCTTCTGAAGGCCTCAGAGAGCTCTTTTGATCTCGCCATGGTGATGCAACTCACTTCAACAATCAAGAGCAAACCAAACTAAATATCTGAGGTTTAAATAGGACAGGCTCCTCCAAAATCCTCTGTAACGCTGTTCTAATCATTTGCACCTGATGTGGTGCTCTTTATTATAATTGTAGGCATTTTAAGTGGAACTAAATGTGGGGGTGTCCTAACTTTTTCCTCACAAGAAGATTGCATTTCTATTAATTACATTTTACCAATCATTTTTTAAATAATTTGTTTCAGTTGTATTTGTTTAGTTATATTACCTCAATTTTTCAATATTGTTCAAATGAATATCAAATGTCCATATGTTTGAATATGTTGAAGAAGACAAAGGTTTTCATAGGGTGTCCTAATTTTTTCTCATGACTGTATATACAGTCACCAGCAACTTTATTAGGTACACCTGTTCAACTGCTCGTTAACGCAAATATCTAATGATGTGGGGGATATTTTCTTGGCACACTTTGGGCCCCTTAGTACCAATTGAGCATCGTTTAAACGCCACAGCCTACCTGAGTATTGTTGCTGACCATGTCCATCCCTTTATGACCACAGTGTACCAATCTTCTGATGGCTACTTCCAGCAGGATAACGCGCCATGTCACAAAGCTCACATTATCTCAAACTGGTTTCTTGAACATGACAATGAGTTCACTGTACTCCAATGGCCTCCACAGTCACCCGATCTCAATCCAATAGAGCACCTTTGGGATGTGGTGGAACGGGAGATTCACATCATGGATGTGCAGCCGACAAATCTGCAGCAACCGCGTGATGCTATCATGTCAATATGGACTAAAATCTCTGAGGAATGTTTCCAGCACCTTGTTGAATCTATGCCACAAAGATTTAAGAAGTTCTGAAGTCAAAAGGGGGTCCAACCCGGTACTAGCAAGGTGTACCTAATAAAGTGGCCGGTGAGTGTAGATATTACACAGTCCTGTTATGACCATCGAGTTTACTGTGAGTGCCCGAATAGTCTCCCTTCTGTATTGCAATATACACTCACCGAGCACTTTATTAGGAAGACTACATTAAGACTGGGTAGGGCCTCCCTTTGCTCTCAAAACAGCCTAAATTCTTTGTGGCATGGATTCCACAAGATGTTGGAAACATTCCTTTGAGATTCTGGTCCATGATGACATGATTGCATCACGCAATTCCTGCAGATTTTTCAGGTGCACTTTCAAGCTGTGAGTCTCTCGTTCTACCACATCCCAAAGGTGATACAGATCCGGTGACTGGGAAGGCCACTGAAGAACACTGAACTCATTGTCATGTTCATGAAACCAGTTTGAGATGACTTTTGCTTTGTGACGTGGTGCATTATCATGCTGGAAGTAGACATTAGAAGATGGGTAAATTGTGGCCACGAAGGGATGCACATGGTCAGCAACAATACTCAAGCATTCAAGCGATAATTAATTGGTATTAACGGGCCCAAAGTGTGCCAAGAAAACATTCCCCACACCATTACACCACCTCCACCATGAGAAGGTGTACAGGTGTTCCTAATAAAGTGTTCGGTGAGTGTATACAGTGGGGGAAATAATTATTTGATTCCCTGCTGATTTTGTTAGTTTGCCCGATTACAAAGAAATGAGCGGTCTATAATTTTTATGGTACTTTTAGTTGAACAAATAGAGACAGAATATCAACAAAGAAGTCCAGAAAAAACACATTATATAAAGTTATAAATTAATTTGCATTTGATCGAAGGAAATAAGTATTTGATCCCCTACAAACCAGCAAGAATTCTGGCTCATACAGACCGGTTATATGCCCATGAGGCACACAGATTAGTCCTGTCACTTTAGGAAAAGTACTCCTAATCTCTGCTTGTTATGGGTATAAAAGACACCTGTCAATAGAATCAATCTCTTCCATTCCAACCTCTCCACCACCATGGGCAAGACCAAAGAACATTCAAAGGACATCAGGGTAAGAGTTGTAGACCTGCACAAGGCTGGAATGGGCTACAAGACCATCTGCAAGAAGCTTGGTGAGAAGGAGACAACTGTTGGTGCAATTATTAGAAAATGGAAGAAATACAAAATAACCATCAATCGCCCTCTGCCTGGAGCTCCATGCAAGATCTTGCCTTGTGGGGTAAGGATGATCATGAGAAGGGTGAGGGATCAGCCCAGAACTACACGGGAGGTGCTTGGTAATGATCTCAAGGCAGCTGGGACCACAGTCACCAAGAAAACCATTGGTAACACATTACACCGTAACGGATTGAAATCCTGCAGTGCCCGCAAGGTCCCCCTGCTCAAGAAGGCACATGTACAGGCCCATCTGAAGTTTGCCAATGAACACCTAAATGATTCAGAGAAGGCTTGGGAGAAGGTGATGTGGTCAGATGAGACCAAAATTGAACTCTTTGGCATGAATTCGACCCTTCGTGTTTGGAGGGAGAGAAATGCTGAATGCTACAATCCCAAGAACACCATCACCACCGTCAAACACAGAGGTGGAAACATTATGCTTTGGGTTTGTTTCTCTGCTAAGGGTACAGGACGACTTCACTGCATTGAGGGGCCAATGGACGGGGCCATGTACCATAAGATCTTGGACGAGAACCTCCTTCCCTCAGCCAGAGCACTGAGGATGGGTCGTGGATGGGTCTTCCAGCATGACAATGACCCAAAACATACAGCCAAGGCAACAAAGGAGTGGCTCAAGAAGAAGCACATTAAGGTCATGGAGTGGCCTAGCTAGTCTCCAGACCTTAATCCTATAGAAAATTTGTGGAGGGAGCTGAAGCTTCGAGTTGCCAAGCAAAAGCCTTGAAACCTTCAGGATTTGGAGAGGATCTGTAAAGAGGAGTGGACCAAAATCCCTCCTGAGATGTGTGCAAACCTGGTGACCAACTATAAGAAACGTCTGACTTCTGTGCTTGCCAGCAAGGGTTTCTCCACCAAGTACTAAGTCATGTTTTGCTTGGGGATCAAATACTTATTTCCTTCGATCAAATGCAAATGAATTTATAACTTTATATAATGTGTTTTTTCTGGACTTCTTTGTTGATATTCTGTCTCTATTTGTTCAACTAAAAGTACCATAAAAATTATAGACCGCTCATTTCTTTGTAATCGGGCAAACTAACAAAATCAGCAGGGGATCAAATAATTATTTCCCCCACTGTACATACCGTTAGGTCCGGAAATATTTGGACAGTGACACAATTTTCATAATAAATTTAGCTCTGTATGCCACCACAATGGATTTGAAATGAAACAATAGAGATGCAATTGAAGCGCAGACTTTTAGGAACGTTTAGCAATTGCAACCATTTTTATACACAGTCCCCTATCTTTAGGGGCTCAAATGTAATTAGACAAATTAACAATCATAAATAAAATGTTCATTTTTAATACTTTGTGGAGAATCCTTTGCAGGCAATGACTGCCTGAAGTCTGGAACCCATGGACATCACCAAATGCTGGGTTTCCTCCTTTGTGATGCTTTGCCAGGCCTTTACTGCAGCTGTCTTCAGTTGTTGTTTGTTTGTGGGTCTTTCTGCCTTTAGTTTTGTCTTCAGCAAGTGAAATGCATGCTCGATCAGGTGACTGACTCGGCCATTGCAGAATATTCCACTTTTTTGCCTTAAAAAAACTCCTGGGTTGCTTTCGCAGTATGTTTTGGGTCATGGTCCATCTGTACTGTGAAGCGCCGTCCAATTAACTTTGCTGAATTTGGCTGAATCTGAGCAGACAGTATATCCCTAAACACTTCAGAATTCATCCGGCTGCTTCTGTCTTCTGTCAAATCATCAATAAACACTCGTGACCCAGTGCTATTGAAAGCCATGCATGCCCATGCCATCACACTGCCTCCACCGTGTTTTAAAGATGATGTGGTATGCTTCAGACCATGAGCAGTTGCAAGCCTTCTCCATACTTTTTTCTTCCCATCATGCTGGTACAGGTTGATCTTAGTTTCATCTGTCCAAAGAATGCTGTTCCAGAACTGGGCTGGCTTTTTTTTTTAGCAAAGTCTTATCTGGCCTTTCTATTCTTGAGGCTTATGAATGGTTTGCACCTTGTGGTGAACCCTCTATATTTCCTCTTGTGAAGTCTTCTCTTTTTGGTAGACTTGGATAATGATATGCCTACCTCCTGGAGAGTGTTCTTCACTTGGCTGGATGTTGTGAAGGGGTTTTTCTTTACCATGTGAAGGATCCTGCAATCATCCACCACTGTTGTCTTCCGTGGACATTCAGGCCTTTTTGTGTTGCCGAGCTCACCAGTGCGTTCTTTTTCTCTCAGAATGTACCAAACTGTTGATTTGGCCACTCCTAATGTTGCCGCTATCTCTCTGATGTTTTTGCAGCGTAAGGATGGCCTGTTTCACTTGCATTGATGTGCGTTCACAGCAACAGCTTCCAAATGCAAATGCCACACTTGGAATCAACTCAGACCTTTTACCTGCTTAATTGATAAAGACATAACAAAGGAATAGCCCACACCTGTCCATGAAACTGCTTTTGAGTCAATTGTCCAGTTAATTTTGGTCCCTTGAAAACGAGGGGGCTACATATTAAAGATCTGTAATTCCTAAACCCTTCCAATTTGGATGTGAATATCCTCAAATTAAAGCTGAGAGTCTGCACTTTAAGCCCATATTCATATATTCATTCATATAACTGTAACTTGAATATGTTTTGGTAAACAGCTAAAATAACAAAAATTGTGTCAGAGTCCAAATATACTGTATATGGACCTAACTGTATAGCATGACAGGAAATGAGTCTTAATAGTTATTTGCATATTGATTCCTGATTAAAATAGACATTGAAAGAGTCTAGTGAGATGCTCTAAAGGGTATCTATGACTATAAACCGCAGTCTCATTACATTCGGCTAGTGTACGCAAGTAGGGAGTCAATCTATTTATTTTATGAATTGGAGTCAGATCAATCCGTGAGTTCCGCAACATCTACAACGTTGTGTCCCCTAAATTGTGCTATATTCCCAGTCAATCACTTAAATGGATGACTGTGTGACAAGCTAACATAACATGTTTTTCTTCACAGGTAATATTTAGAAACCCATGTGCGGATGCCATATGTTTGTCTTATGCTTTACAGATTATGTTACTCAAAGCCAGACCAGTGGCCTCTGAGGAAGCAATTACGGTCAGTCTATTAAATATGCAGGCTGTATTTGGTCATTCAAGTTTATCTACAAGAGTAGGTGTATTGACACTGCTATATATAGTCTTTTTCAGGGTTTTCCAGAGTCTTTCATTAAGTGGCTTTAGACCACACATGGGGCATATTCTGTTTCCTGTTTGTTGTATTGTTAAGCATGTTACAGATTTTGACACCTGTTAAAAGGTGATCTATTATGCAAGCTTTCATATTCATGAAGTTTACTTGTCTTTGAATTGTTTACATTGTTTGTATTGACCTGCACAGACATTCAATTATGTTGCAGCTTATCTGTCTATCTGTCTAGATCAGTGGTGACCCTGTATCACTGCAGCTATACACTCACCGGCCACTTTATTAGGTACACCTGTTCAACTGCTCGGTAATGCAAATATCTAATCAGCCAATCACATGGCAGCAACTCAATGCATTTAGGCATGTAGACATGGTCAAGACGACTTGCTGAAGTTCAAACCGAGCATCAGAATGGGGAAGAAAGGTGATTTAAGTGACTTTGAACGTGGCATGGTTGTTGGTGCCAGACGGGCTGGTCTGAGTATTTCAGAAACTGCTGATCTACTGGGATTTTCACGCACAACCATCTCTAGGGTTTACAGAAAATGGTCCGAAAAAGAGAAAATATCCAGTGAGCGGCAGTTCTCTGGGCGAAAATGCCTTGTTGATGTCAGAGGGGAATGGCCAGACTGGTTCAAGATGATAGAAAAGCAACAGTAACTCAAATAACCACACGTTACAACCAAGGTATGCAGATGACCATCTCTCAATGCACAACATGTCGAACCTTGAAGCAGATGGGCTACAAAAGGGGGTCCAACCCAGTACTAGCAAGGTGTACCTAATAAAGTGGCCGGTGAGTGTATACACTTGCAATGGAATTCAACCTTGGAGGGCTACATGTCCGAGGCCCCCCTTTCCCGAGCATCTGCTGTTATGTCTCTGCGTCGTGTAAGGTACTGCCAAGCAGTACCAGGTGAAAGGTCAATAGGCATATCGAATATTCTACAATTCCAACAATCCCCCCTTTGATTATTTTACACAAAGTATAATTAATCAAGAATTACCAGAATGAATAATAAAAACAAAACAAATATGAAAGTAACAACAGTGTAATGATGATTTTCGGATGTTGAAGAATGTAGTCACCGGTGATGTCAATAAAGTAGATACGTAAAAGTTGAATCAGGATAGTTTAATTCAGATCGATCTGGGCTCACAATGGAAGATACATGGTCAATGTATATTTCCCACAAGAGAGCAACGAAGTTGAATCAAGATGGTTTAATTCAGATCTATCTGGGCTCACAATGGAAGATACATGGTCAATGTATCTTTCCCATAAGAGAGCACCGAAGTGGGGGTTACTCTCATATTTATACTAGTAGCCAAACAACTCTGGAAGCCTCCCTTCCCCCATCATACGTGGCAGGACGCCAGCAAGTCAGGAGGTTGGGGGGCCCTGGCTATGTTCCACATCTGGTTATCATTACAACAGAGTCTTACGTTGCACCCCAGCTAAAATTCATCATAACAAACAGGAAATATAAAAACTAAGAAGTGATTACATTCTTTCACTTACTTCCACACCCCCCTTTTTGTCTCGAGGATAACAACCTCATACAGTTAGGAAGGTGTCCTTCAGGCTAAGAGATCTACCCATTAGAAGGAGGGCTAGACCGGGGCTGTACTGGGCCTTGATTGCCGGGAAACAACCTACAAATCAGAACTCAGCATATGAAAGCCCCAATGGTTAACAACGGCTCAATTCTTACATGAGTGCCAGTTGGTGTGGTTGCAGGAATTTAATTTATAGATGAGGACAATTCATCCAAAGGGGATATTTCAATAAAGTGGCTAGAATAACCATTCAGATCCTTTGGTGTAATAAGCACAGTGTAATCTATCTTTTTATGTTTAGCAAGGAGAATAACACAAATAACACATCATTTCAGGTGGTAAGTACTGTGCTAAGTATAAATCTACTAAAACTTCTCCTTGGTTTGCAGAGTTGTTCTTTATTCAAGCATTAAACATGACAGCAGGATAATATATGGTATCAATAAAGTGATTCAATAGAAAAAGAATAAAAATACTAAAGAAGATAAAAAGCAATTACTGTAAGTCTAAATACAGAGGGTTACAAATTCTCCCGTTCTCTCACTCTGGTCCATCACTGCCTCCTCATTCGAAGGACTCCGATGGTTCCCGATCTCCAAGTAAAAAGGAAGAAAAGATATCGAAAAAGCGATTCTGGTCGATCACCACATCCTCAGCCGAGGGATTCCCGATGTCCGACAAAAAGAAAGGATTAAGGAAATATAAAAATAATAAAAATAGAAGATCCAAAGTAATTAAAGTAAACCCAGGCGATATAAAGGAAAATCTGTTCCTCTCCCTGACCGGCCCTCTGGCACCACCTTGAGGCCCCGGCGATCATCGCTGGAGCGTCACCATCCCAGTCGACAGCGCACCTGTTCCCTGTCTCCACTCAGCACACCTGCGAACCATTAGCAATAACCTCGCTATAAGAACCCTGCCTGAATTTCACCCAGGCGCCAGAACATTGTACCAACAACATTGTACCAACAAGAACGGTAAAGATCTACCCCAACCAGAAACCCTGGGTTGACAGTTCCATACGCGCCGCTCTGAGAGCCCGCACCGCTGCTTACAACTCCGGCCTGGCATCCGGCAGCATGGAGGAGTATAAAGCGGAGTCCTACAAACTGCGGAGGGCGGTTAGAGCCGCCAAGAGGAGATATACAGACAGAATGCAGGCGCAGATGGAGAACAACGACACCAGGACTACGGTCTATTATGGACTACCGGAACGCACCCCCCTCAACCGGAAGTGCAGATGCCTCCCTAGCCGAAGACCTGAACTCTTTTTATGCACGGTTTGAGGCTGGCAATACCACCGCTAGTGCGCCGACTAACAACAACAACGTCAGAGTGCTGGCTAGCGCGGCTGATGGGAGTTCATACACTGGGGCAGAGCAAGCACTCTCTGTGACGGAACACGAAGTGAGGAGGGCTCTGCTGAAAGTGAATACTAGGAAAGCTGCTGGCCCGGATGGCATACCTGGGCGAGTACTGAAGACCTGTGCTAACCTGTGTTCACTACCATATTCAACCTATCATTGGCTAATTAAGTAGTTCCCACCTGTTTTAAAAGATCCTCCATCGTCCCTGTGCCCAAGATCACCTCCCCAGCCTGCTTGAATGACTACAGACCCGTGGCTCTAACCTCAGTGGTTATGAAGTGCTTTGAGAGGCTGATTAAGGAATACATCTGCTCCTCCCTCCCTCCGACCTTGGACCCACTGCAGTTCGCAGACAGACCAAATAGATCCACGGACGATGCAGTCTCCCAGGTCCTCCACACCACTCTCTTTCACCTTGACAGTCAGAAGGGGGGCTATGTGAGAATGCTGTTTATAGACTACAGCTCAGCTTTCAATACCAACGTCCCCACCAGACTGGCTGAAAAGATGATTGGATTAGGACTGAACATTCCCCTGTGTGCGTCCTTAGCCCCCTCCTCTACTCGGATCCTTCAGTCCTTCTACTCTGGAGCTGTGGAGAGCATCCTGGCTGGCAACATCACCGTCTGGTATGGTAACAGCACGGCCCAGGACAGGCGAGCTCTGCAAAGGGTGGTACGCCTGGCAGAAAAGACCATGGGAGCTCCAACCCCCCCTCTCCATGTCCTGTACACTAGGAGGTGTAGGACCAGAGCCTACAGGATAATGAAGGACCCTCACCACCCGAAAAACGGACTGTTCCAGCTGCTGCGGTCAGGCAAACGCTTTCGCTGTCATGCAGCAAGAACAGAGAGACTAAGACTGAGTTTCTTCCCCCATGCCATCAGGATCATCAACGATGACCCCACCAGTGCCCCCCTCAAGTCACTCACACACTCACTGACATCATAACACATATGCACACACATAATTATCCATTGCAGACTCATCCTCCACTGTAATTATCTGTACTGTCAACCTGTCATTGCCATTGTATATTGCCATTCCATTGCGTACATTGCTTCACCGCTGTTTATACTGTTGTGGGGGGACATGCAGCGTTTGGCCTGTAGAGGGTGCTACAGGACCGTGGCCAGTGTGCGGGAGCGAGGCTTTGTCGCACACCTGTTGCGAATGAAGCCTCGTTAACGATGGTTTAAGATGTGTGTGTCTCTGCTTTCAGGAGAGCGAGAGAACGGGACTGGAAAGTCGCCGAAGACTAACAATAATTAAATATATGAATAAACGGGACCATTCCCTCATCACACCACTGCGTCCGCCTCTGTGTACAATGGATCTCGTTACAACTGTTCATATTTTTTTAGTACTTCTATTTTATTTTATTCTATTTTAAAACTTATTGTTGCACTACTCTGTGGCACTGTCACTTTTGCATTTCACTGTATACTTGTATGCACGTGACAAATAAAGAATCTTGAATCTTGAACGTACTGTGTCCACAGTAACCTTTTCGAAGTACCCACATACGCTTCCAGCCTTTTTTTTTTTTTTTTTTTTGGCTATCCTCCCATGTCTGTGTGTGTGTTTCATCGTGTTCTCCTGTGCCCCATTCAGAACCCTCGTCTTCCTCGGATTCCCCCTCCTCTACCCATTCACGGACCTAGCACCTACCCTCTCTTTGCTACTGGACCTCCCGTTATCGACCCCGGACCAAACCCAGACGACCCACTTGGATTATCCTTCTCTCCCCCTACCCCTTTCTCTATATTATTATTATTATTATTATTATTATTATTATTATTATTATTATTATTATTATTATTATTATTATTATTAAATCCGGCTTCGGGCTAACGTTCACCACCTTCTCTGTGTGCCGTCTTTTGGTTCCTCAGACGTTCTAGCATAACAAAATCAAAGGAATTAAAGAAATCATCGAAATGAACTAAAATATAAGAAATCAAAGAAATTAAAGTGAAAGTAAATAGATTGGAGAAAATGGACTTACCAAAAAGTTAAAGTAACTAAATCCAAATAATGATAGAGATTATCGTTCTTGAAGTAAAATAAGTAAAATAAATCCTGCTCTGGCTGTCCCTAGTCTGTCTAACTTGTAGTAACTTTAGAGAGGCTCCGCACAGCATCAACAGTGGCCACTGCCGAAATACCCTCGAATCCTCTATCAGCCCGGCCGACTTCTCCGAAGTAGCACTGTACCCTCTGACGAGGATCTACAATGGCCCACCTCCCAGTACAAGTGAAGTGATCACTCAACCCCTAGCAATCCTTTTCGCTGAATATAGGCAGCCAAATGAATGAGCCTACTTCTGATACTAACAGCAATTCAGACTGGGGGCTTCCCGTTTCGAAAACTCTCTCCAGAGAGGATTTTGGTGGTGGAACCCCGATTGGGCTAGACCTCCTGGGATCCGTTGTGATGGAAATCTTTCAGTGAACAACAATACACCCAATGTACTTGTTAATTTCCATTATGTGACTAAGGAAGAACCAAAACCGACTTCTCCTTCTCTCATATCAGAAATGTTATGTGACCTTGGAACACTCCTAACTGCAGGCTGAGGTTTGAGATAGTGGCTCACAACGCCTACGCTTCTTTCCCAGCTTCTCTATCATCAAACAAGTGGCTGGAAGTAGCCATCAGAAGATGGGTACACTGTGGTCATAAAGGGATGGACATGGTCAGCAACAATACTCGGGTAGGCTGTGGCGTTTAAACGATGCTCAATTGGTACTAAGGGGCCCAAAGTGTGCCAAGAAAATATCCCCCACACCATTACACCACCACCAGCCTGAACCGTTGATACAAGGCAGGATGGATCCATGCTTTCATGTTGTTTACGCCAAATTCTGACCCTACCATCTGAATGTCGCAGCAGAAATCGAGACTCATCAAACCAGGCAACGTTTTTCCAATCTTCTATTGTCCAATTTTGGTGAGCCCGTGCGGATTGTAGCCTCAGTTTCCTGTTCTTAGCTGACAGGAGTGGCACCCGGTGTGGTCTTCGGCTGCTGTAGCCCATCTGCTTCAAGGTTCGACGTGTTGTGCCTTCAAAGATGGTCTTCTGCATACCTTGGTTGTAACGAGTGGTTATTTGATTTACTGTTGCCTTTCTATCATCTTGAACGAGTCTGGCCATTCTCCTCTGACCTCTGGCATCAACAAGGCATTTTTGCCCAGAGAACCTCTGCTCACTAGATATTTTCCGACCATTCTCTGTAAACCCTAGAGATGGTTGTGCGTGAAAATCCCAGTAGATCAGCAGTTTCTGAAATACTCAGACCAGCTTGTCTGGCACCAACAACCATGCCACGTTCAAAGTCACTTAAATCACCTTTCTTCCCCATTCTGATGCTCGGTTTGAACTTCAGCAGGTCGTCTTGACCATGTCTACATGCCTAAATGCATTGTGTTGCTGCCATGTGATTGGCTGATTAGATATTTGCGTTACCGAGCAGTTGAACAGGTGTACCTAATAAAGTCGCCAGTGAGTGTATATGGTGTGCTTTTTTGCTGGTTATATTTCAATGTGTTAGTAGCACATACAGTACCAGTCAAAAGTTTGGACACACCTTCTCATTCAATGGTTTTTCTTTATTTTTATTATTTTCTACATTGTAGATTAATATTGAAGACATCAAAACTATGAAGGAACACATATGGAATTATGTAGTGAACAAAAACGTGTTAAACAAACCACAATATGTTTTATATTTTAGATTCTTCAAAGTAGCCACCTTTTGCTTTGATGACATCTTTGCACACTCTTGGCAAGGTGTGTCCAAACTTTTGACTGGTACTGTACCATCAGTAGTATATAGTATGTTTTAGTAGATTATGTTTCAGTGTTTTTAATAGTACATACTCTCAGTATCAAAATCCAGCAGCGGGTACTCCAGGTCACAAAGAAGCCCCACGACATATTCCTCCGTAACCTCTGTATCCACAGCCTCCGTAGGTACCCCCCCGATCCGGCATTCCCGACCCCACCTGCCCCTCCTCAGAGAGTGGAGCGGGAACAGGAAGGTCAGGGAGGTCCCCAGGAGAGACACCAACATCACCATCTTTCTTTCCCCTCTGTGGCTCAACAACCTCCTTTTTAATCCCATCCTGAATCGTCCCCTGAGCCGAGCTCTCAGCTTCCCCGGACGCTTCTAGGCTGAGGACACTAGATGAAGCCAGCCCCCCATGCCAGGGCACCCTACCAGGAATCCACCGGTACCCACGTGACACCGCCAGACTTTCGACATAACACATAATGAATCAATGAATGTGTAATAAATTGCATTATTACAATCAATGAAGGGCCCCAATGTCATGCCACATTGGATTAGTCATAATGTATGTTTTACATTGTTAATCATTTCTTAATATTTAATAAAGAATTCATTAAAGTGTTATGAATAATGGAATTTCCACCTCTAATGTCATGTGACATTTTTTGAAATGTCAATACCAGATAATAAGCAGTGTACAATGACAAAACGGCCCTCAGAATCTATGGTCTTACTCTTTAAAGCAAAAGATTATTAACAAGTATGCAGACACCATTTTTTTTCGATGTGGGGTGTGAAGAAAAACTATTTTGGCCCACCCATTCACGTTTTAGTTTTTTATGTTCAACGTCTGACATGTGTTTCCTGTAATCACGCAATATCACACCCCATTTGCTCTAACTGGGTGAATATCTTTTTACGCTTAACAACATGGTTCAGGCGTTTCACATTATATGTGTCATAGTGATGAACGGTTTTCAATATATATAGACCTACCATGATGGTACCATTAGGCTTTGTCATTTCCACTCTACCTTTAAGTACCCAACTCAACCTGAAAAATCGTCATATATTCATTACCCATCTGAAGCAAAAAACTAACAAAAACAAATACAAACGTTCTATATATCTCCTCTAGAACAGATGGTTACATTGGAACTAAAAATAGAGCACAGAAGATTGCCACCCAAAAACGATCTAGGTGGATCTAAAGTGCTCCTTGGTCGTGAAGGGCGATTGTGAAAACAATGTAAAATCCTAGCCTACATACAGTATCTTGGCACATTTGTTGTGTTACCTTAACCTCTATTTAGGGCAATACACCCGTGGTTTGGAGTGGATTCGGCACTTTCTTAACTTAAAATAAATAAAAAGGGTCGGACAGAGAAAAAGAAATGTTGGTATTGTGGCGATCGTGAGAAGCAGTGGCTTAATTGCTTTTAGTGAGTTTATTGTAATTTCTACAACAGTACGCAAAAGACTTAACTTAACCAACAAAACTAACATTGGGCCACTAAAACCAACAACACTCCAGCCTACGGTTTTGCCCCGAACATTCACACTGCAAGGCATGATGGGAACACAGCAGCAGCCAATAGCAGTAGCCTAAACAATAGAACAACAATAGCCCCGCCCCTCGCCGGCGCTACATTGCCCCCACCAGCATGTCGCCTGTCCTCAGCCGACAACAAAGTCCTTATAGCGACGGGGAAGCTTCCCCCGCCGCCTGTGCGCCCGTGGGGTCGCATGCCCCAGCCCCCCACTGTCTGTTTGATTCGGAGGGCTCGTCGGTGTGAGTTGAGCCGTGCTGGGTGAGCTGGATGTGTCAGAAAGTCCGGCCGCCAAGGGGCGGTAGGGTACCAAGCGGTCTCTGTGCAAGACCACCACCCGCCCACGGACACACAGCTTCACCCGATACACAACATCGGAAAGCTGTTCCAACACTTCACAGGGCCCCACCCACTGGCTGGTCAGTTTGGGAGAGACCCCCTTTTTCCGGGTTGGGTTGTAGACCCACACCCTCTCCCCAGGAGCGAAGGAGCGGCCCTGGCAACGGAGGTCATACCCCCGCATACCCCCGCGAACTCGTGGGCCTCTGCCAGACGTTGTTGGATGTCCCACAGGTACTCGAAGCCCGGTATCTTGGGGAGATCAGTGTCAGGGGGGGTGCCATAGGCTATGTCCACAGGGGTCCGCAGCTCTCTGCCGAACATGAGTGTGGCTGGTGTGCACCCCGTGCTCTCTTGCATCGCTGATCGATAAGCCCAAAGGACAAGGGGTAGGTGACGGTCCCAGTCTCGCTGGTGTCGTGAGGTGACGATAGCCAGTTGCGTGGCAAGCGTCCGGTTGAACCTCTCCACTAGTCCGTCGCTCTGGGGGTGGAGGGGCGTCGTCCTGGTCTTGCTTACCCCCATGCGTTTGCACACCTCAGCGAACACTTGCGCCTCAAAGTTCCGCCCCTGATCGCTGTGCAGTTCCTGAGGTGCCCCGAACCGACAGGACATCTCGCACACCAGGAGCTCGGCTGTGGTTACAGCACTCTGGTCGGGGATCGCATACGCCTCTGGCCATTTAGTGAAATAGTCCATGGCCACAAGGACGTAGCGGTTCCCGCTGTCTGTGGTGGGGAATGGGCCCAGGATGTCCACCCCAACCCGCACCATGGGGGCCCCCACCTGGTACATGGGAACGGGGCATGGGAACGTCCAGTCGGCCCCTTCTTATCAGTGCAGGCGTCACAGCAGTGAACAAAAAGTTCTGTGTCCTTCCTGCAACCAGCCCAGTAAAAACGCTGGCGCAGCTTGTTGAGGGTCTTGGCCACCCCGTAGTGCCCTGCCCCCACCGAACCGTGGACTGCGTGTAGCACCTGTTGGCGCCAGTCCTTGGGCACCAGTAACTGCCACACATTTCTCCTCCAGCCTGGCGCACGCCAGACCCTGTATAGCAGTCCATCACGCCGTGCCAAGGTGGCCCACTGCGAGAAGTAGGCCTTGGTCTCCACTGACGAGGCAGAGACAGCTTGCCAGGGGGGGCGTGCCCGGTTGTCAACCCACTGTCCCATCCTGGCCAGAGTGGGGTCACTGTCCTGCGCTGCCTGCCACTCCTGGTCTTCCATTGCAGTCAACCACCCTTCATCTGGCCCGACTTGTCCTGTGGCGGCAACCTGGAGAGTCGCTCCATCTCACTCCTCCTGGCGTTCACAGTGTCTACAGTCCTCACAGGGACAGGGACAGGGACAGGGCATCTGCATTGCTGTGCAGGCGCCCAGCTCGGTGCTGGACCTCAAAATTATAGTCCTGCAGGGCCTCGATCCACCGGGCCACCTGACCCTCAGGCTCCTTGAAGCTGAGCAACCAGGTCAGGGAAGCGTGATCTGTCCGTAGAAGGAATCGCTGGCCGTAGAGGTAGGGGCGAAAGTGTTCGAACGCCGTGACCACTGCCAGGAGCTCACGTCGGGTGGCGCAGTAGTTGCGCTCAGGGAGAGACAAGGAGCGACTGTAATAAGCCACCACTCTCTCACCCCCGGCTCCCTCCTGCGACAGGACTGCCCCCAGTCCCACGTCACTGGCGTCAGTGTCCACTATGAAGCCGCGGCCAGGATCAGGAAGGGCCAGGATAGGTGCGGAAGTCAGAGCAGCACGGAGCTGGGCAATGGCGGCTGCATAGTCGTCCTCCCAATTGAACTCCCTCCCCTTGTCGGTGAGACGGTGTAGGGGGCTGGCAATCGAAGCAAAGTTGCGGACGAAACGTCGATAGTAGGAGGCGAGCCCTAGGAAGCTGCGCACCTCACTGACATTTCGGGGGATTGGCCATTCTTTTAACCGCCTCCACCTTGGCAGGGTCCGTAGCCACGCCATCTGGTCCCACCACATGGCCCAAGAACTTGGTCTCGCGCTGAAGCAGGTTGCACATTTTGGGGTGTAGGCGCAGGCCTGCCCCCCGAATGGCTTGGAAGACCTGGCGGAGATTCTCCAGGGCCAGCTCGAAGTCCGTGGCATGGACTAGAATGTCATCGAGGTAGACCACGCACTGGTTTCTCGGAATGTGAGCCAGCATCCTCTCCATAAGTCTCTCGAACGTGGCGGGGGCATTGCAGAGACCAAAGGGCATCACCCGGAACTGCCAGAGCCCTTGGCCAATGGTGAAAGCCGTCTTGGGTCTTGCATCTGGTGCCAGCTCCACCTGCCAGTAGCCGCTCCGCAGGTCTAGTGAGCTGAACCACTGTGACCCTGCGATTTTGTCCAAGGCGTCATCTATGCGGGGCAAGGGGTAGGAGTCCTTTCGGGTTGCATGGTTCAAGCGACGATAGTCCACACAGAACCTCCAGGTCTCGTCCTTCTTTTTGACCAGGATGGCAGGGGCAGCCCAGGGGCTGTTGGATGGCTCTATCACCCCCGCCTCAGCCATCTCCCGGATCATCCGCTCTGCGGCTTCTTGTTTGGCAAACCCTAGCCGGTGGGCTCGCAGTCTAATGGGCGGGGCCGTGCCCGTGTCAATCGAGTGTTGCACCAGGTTGGTCTGGGTGCAGTCCTGATTACGTGCAGCAAAAAAGTCTGTAAACTGTAAACTGCTGGAGCAGGTCTCACAGCTGTTGGCTCTGCTGAGCATCGAGCCCTTCACTGCTCCGCTGGTACAGGTCCTGGATAGCGTTGTCAACGTCTGATGATGGGGCCTGGGGGATCGTAGCCTCCGCGGAGGTCACCGTTGTCGTAGGTGGACCAGGCGGTGCCGTTGTCACCTCAGGGGGTGGTGACAGTGGCTGTGGAGATGGTGGTGGTGTGGCGACTGGTGGACGCAGCTGGGCTTGTGTACATCCTACCCTCCCCCCTTGACGGCTCTGGAGGGCCAGGGTCTCCGTGCCGAGGTGAATGGTGTTCCTCGACACATCCACCCTAGCCCCCCAACGAGTCAGCAGATCCAGCCCGATGATGCAGGGGTCTAGAATTTCGGCCAACCAGAACTCGTGGGTAGTTTCGGTGTTCCCCGCCTTCACTGGCAGCGGGAGTTTCCCCAGCATCCCAGCTAGTTCTCCGGTCACTGTTCTGATCTTACAGGCGGTGGGCGTCCACCTTGTCTCTGGAAGCACCCCTGGACGTACAATAGAGATGGTGGAACCCGTGTCCACGAGGGCCCAGCAGGGGTGTCCCTTGATGGAACAGAGGAGGTAGAGGCCGTGTGTGTGGCCCACTCTACCAATCTTGTCAGTGTTCTCGATGGGGGTTATGGTCGGTTGGACGGGTGGCAGTCTCCCCAGGGTGCCTACCCGCACTAGTTTCCCGACTGTGGAGCTCTGTGGTGTTTTGGTGCAGGGGCGGGGCAGTCACGGGCTATGTGCCCCGCTTCTCCACAGCGGTAGCATGGGTCGTTGAACCGGCGTTCCCGGGACCAGTGGGTTGGTCGATGGCGGTCTGGTCGAGTTGGTGAAGGACGAGCCTGGCAGACGACCCTTCCCTCGACGTTCCCCTCCTCATCGCTGACGTTGGCCTGACACACCCGGGGGCCTGGTTGTTTGAATGGGGTCATCACAGCCTCCACCCTCTCTGCCTCCTCCAGCGCAGCACTGAGGGCGGTCGGTGCCTTAATGCGGAGATGTTCTTTCAGTCTCTCTGGTGTGAGGCCATAGATGAAGGCACCCAGGGCTAGCTCCTCACAAGCTTTTTCCTCAAACATGGGGTAGCCACGACGTGCATAGAACCGCACATCTGCGGCATAAGTACCCAGCGTCTCGCCCTCTTGGCGGCGCCGGCGGGTCAGCTGGTCTCGCATGCTGTCCGTTGAGACCCGTTGACCAAAACGCCGCTCCAATGCAGCTGCCAGCATCGCAGAGTCTTGTCGCTCTGTGGGCGTAAGGTCGAGCAACACCTGCAGCGCCTTCCCCTCAAGTGCTAGGGCAACGTGGGCAGCAGTGTCTTGGTTGCTCCCATTGTTATTCACTGCCGCCAGCCCAACTTGAGAAGGTATGGCTCCAGGGTTGTGATGCCAGCGTATCGTGGGAGCTTGAAGGTGGTCCGTGGTGCTGGGATGGGCATGATAGCAGCAGCGGTCCTTGGCGACGGCGATCAGCGGCGCCCTCTCTGCAACGGTCAGCCAGACAGCAGACAGCTGACCATGGAGCCAGACAGCTGCGCTCGCTTCCGCGGCTGGCACATGTCTTACATGGCAGCGGGGAGCATTGGCACCGTCGGGTCGATCAGTCTCCTCCGCGGGAAGATCTTCGCCGAGACGCTGAAGAAGAACTTCAATCTCGCAAAGTTTCTTAGTGAAATAGCTTCTCGACATCGCCATCTTCATAAGGGTTAATTTTTATAATTTAAATAACTTCTAAATAACTTCTGACACCAATGTGGCGATCGTGAGAAGCAGAGGCTTAATTGCTTTTAGTGAGTTTATTGTAATTTATACAACAGTACGCAAAAGACTTAACTTAACCAACAAAACTAACATTGGGCCACTAAAACCAACAACACTCTAGCCTACGGTTTTCCCCGAACATTCACACTGCAAGGCATGATGGGAACACAGCAGTAGCCTAAACAATAGAACAACAATAGCCCCACCCCTGCTGGCGCAACAGTATAGTCCATCTATCAAAATCAAAGAAGAGCGCGGCGCCGTTGTAGCCTATTGATTAAAATTCAACAGTCTGTGTGAACGCCGCACCATGGAAGGAAAATAAAAAAAAACAACAACAGGAAAATAGGCTACAATATGCTATAGATTGGGCTTATCTAACCAACACAATAAGTATGCCTAAATCCGGTACCTTGTAGTCCGACGTTGATATTAGTCCAAGAAAATATAGTCCAAGAGAAAAGTCCGACAAAATAGGCGATCCAGAATGTCTCCAATCAAGAGGTAGTTCCACAATTTCAAAATGAACGCAGGAATGACTCCGTCTTGGCTGGACTGTCGAACTCGTGGGTCTGGTCATTGTGGATTACACGCAGCTTTGCGAGGAAAATCAGTGAGTACTTAATGTTCTTGGTAGCAAGCGCTCTTTTGACTGGGTCATACTTGCCCAAAAACGTAGCTCTCCTTTGGTGTATGCTCGTTATTAATGTGTAGCCAACTATGATACATAATATGCCGGACAGGGGCGAAACAGAACGGTAAAAATACCGACAGTTAGGCAACTACAAATGACTCGTTGGATATGGGCAGTAAAACAGTGAAAATATAATTTGTTTACAGATTAACAGTTGTGAGTTTTATATATTAGGCTATAGCCTACATAATTACAGTGCCCTCCATAAGTATTGTATAGAGGAAGCATTTTACCACAAGGTTAAAATAGAGATTCTCAGCTTAATGCTTTTTTTTTTTTTTCAGATTGGTCTCACCATTTAGAAATTGCAACCCTTTTTATACATAGTCCCCCTATTTCAGGGCACCAAAAGTACTGGGAAATTGGCTTGACAGGTGTTCCTGCTTAGTCAGGTGTGTTCTGTCACATAATTTGTGCGAATTTGTATTGATTCTAGGCTTTGCATTTGAAGTCTGCTATTGGTGTCTGTCAACATGAGGACCAAAGAGATGTCACTGAAAGTCAAGGAAGCCATAATGAGGATATCAGAAACATAGCCAAAACCTTAGACTTACCAAAATCAACAGTTTGCAACATCATTAAAAAAGAAAGAAAACACTGGTGAGCTCAGCAATCGCAAACAGGCCAAGGAAGACTTCCACAGTGGATGACCGAAAAATGCATCATCATAATTAAGAAAAACATCATAACAACTGTCCCACAAATCAGGAACACTCTCCAGGAGGTTGGTGTGTGTGTGTCAGAGACTACCATCCGCAGAATACAGATACCATCCTACAGACGCTTCACTGCATGGTGCAACCACTAGTTATCCTCAAAAAGGATGGTCAGGTTACAGTTTGCTAAAAAGTACCTAAAAACGGCCTTGAGGACAGATAAGACAAAAATATTATCATGTACCAGAGTGATTGCAAGTTGCGAGGAAAGTTTGGAGAAAAAAAGATCTGCCCAAGATTTACAGCATACCAACTCATCTGTGAAACATGGTGGAGGGGGTGCCCAAATGCTAGACCATGTTATCACCATTCCCAGGAACCTGCGTGTTCTCATCTCCCATCATCTCCCCCTTAGCCTACAACAGCCCATTAAGGCATCTGTCAACAGTGCGATTGAGTGCTCTCCGTATGAATACTCAGAAAAGAGCATATAGGCTTATTAAAGCACACCCACCCTGTTGTTATATTTGTAAATGTCAGGCTGTGAGACACATTATCATCAGGCTACATGTTCACAATAACAGCCCAAATGGACATTACATCCCTGGTACATCAGGTCTACAGACAACAATTATAACAAGAGCACTCCTCCACTAAGGAATCTTAAATCAAGTTCCTAAAATGGCCCAATGATGCTAAAGCAGCAAGCCTTAGTGTATTCTGCAGGTCATTCCATGCCTGAGGAGCACAACGACTAAAGGCGGTTCTACCCAACTCAGAGGAGACACATTGGACCTCGAGGACTAACCAATTTTGAGACTGTGTCTGATAAGTGCTAGGTCTCTCGGTGATATGGGAAGTAAGATAGTATGGGACTTTATGGAGAATTCCTTTATATACATACAAGAGCTGCTTTCCATATCTTGGAGATAGTCCCAGAGCTAAGTCTTGTATGTCCTTGTATGGACAGCCTCTGACAGTTCATTAGGAAACCATGGATTATGTCTATCCTTTATCCTTAGTTTTTTAAACGGGAGCATGTTTAAGTTAAAGACAGTGGAAAAATAGGCAAGGGCTAATTCAGGTTTTAAATTTTTTTGGGTACAGTTGTGGAATTTAAAACCGACACAGTAAAACAGTTTACAGACAATTTTGTGTCTTAGTAATTTTACAAATCTGCAAATCATCCTCTCATCAAAATGTACAAACTAACTGTCAATTCAATCTTGTAATAAAGGTCCTCACCCCATTCCTATTCCAAAACTCACTTCACTTCATTCCACTGTGTCTGGCTCCAAGGTCTGCTCAGAAGATACACTGGATGGTTGAGCCAGAAAGCAGAGGACAGTAGGGAGCGGGGCAAGGATTGTCCCGGGGGGGAATGCCAACGAGAGGCTCTAAAGTAGGATTAATGGGATTCTTATGAAGTCTTTACTGAGAGGAGATAAGCGGATGTGAGAGATATTGCTGGCAGTGCAGCCACACAGTTCATCTGACAAGGGTTTGTCGCCATATCTAAAGACTCATGCAAATTAGCCATCCCACTTCACCTTATGCAGGAACGCCTGGTCTTTTGTTACATTAAAAGGTATTGTAGGATATCCTTGTTTCTTGATGAAAATAACGGACCCAAGTCAAGTCAGGGGAGAAGCTTTGTTGTTGTTTTAATAGTACACGTCTTCAAGATGTTACAATCAAACAGGGCTATACTTAAACACAGTTCTTGACCAACCTGTCCCTGCTTTCTCTATACTGTACGTCATACCCAATGAGGAGTCAACCCACTCCCTAGCACAAAAGATATCCAGCCGTGTGTGTGTGTGTGTGTGTTTCAACTCTGCAGGCAGTTTCTTTGGCATGATGTTACTCTGCGTTGTGTTCGTTAATACTCTGCACACAATTTCTCTGTTCAATACATTCCTTCAGTATCTGGTTTCTTGCCATGTTTACCAGAGTGATTAATTAATTAAAGGTCCAGTAGGTAGATTTGAGCATTAAAAGCTAAATGGCCATGATAAAGGAAATGATAAAGAACCTTCAGTGAGGTTGCTGTTGCTACTTCAACACTGACCTTTATGTACCTATTTTACGTTATTTTCAGTGCGGCCACAGCAAAGCGCAAAACTGCTTCACCCTTAAAGAGATGCAACAGGATCTTCACAACTATGTATGGTCTATGTTTAGTTTGTACAACTATAATCTAATAACTGAATCACTGTCTTACCATTTAGCCACAGAATCCCGAGTTTATCAGCGCCAACATTTTGAAGCTGTAGTTTCAGTTTCGTTGTCGAATTTGGCTCATGTTATCGTGGCTTGGGCTCAGTCGAATCCCCACGCATCAACCTGTGTGCAAGCACAGAGTAGCATTCAACACCAGGAGTTTCTGATTAAAAAGACCTGGGTTCAATCACACATCGCCTCTAAATCACATCCAGGAAAACTTTGTAATATTCTTGGAATATTACAGGAGCCAGGCCCTTGTTGCCATCGCGAGCATATAGGCTAGTCTTGGACTGGGTACCTTACTGTAAGCATGTACTGTAGGACAACGGAGAACAATACTGGGGCTGAGGCAGGGCTAGGCCCTAGGGGAGTGCTGAAAGCCATGGAACTGTGCCTTTGTTCGCCCTTCTTTTGGCCCAGGTAGAACTCTGTATTCACTACGCATTTATATGTGTTTTACCATGCATTTCTCACTATTAGTTAGACATGCAAAAGAGGGTAGGGTGGGGGAAAGGGAATAGGGCAAACAAACTATCACTAATTGAAAATAAAAGAAAAAAGTACAATTTGTGTTACAAACTCTTCTGTTCTTCAAACAGGTGAGCAAAGAGACTTTGACTCTGCCATCGCCCCATCAACCACCACGTGATAAATTACGCCTGAGCTGCATCGTTAATATAAAAACATTAATAGAAACAGCATCATTCTGTTTAACTTGCTAAGCATCTTTAGATTCAAACTCAAGCAGCATTTTGCATTTTTCAAACTAGAGAAAAATGCAATGTTACAACCCAGCTCGTTAAGGGAAAGGGAAGCAACATAGAACCAGATGGATTTGGTAGTTATTTTATTCACAAGGAACTTAGAAAGTCTTTTTTTACGGTAACAATACGAGAGGCAAAACTACAAAGGAAAAAGGGCCTGCGGGTGCTGTTCAAACAAACAAATATAACCAAAAGAGAGCTCCTAAAAGGCGGGCTATAACTAAACTATCTTTGTTTAAACAAAACCAAAGCGAAAATAAAACCTCACTGTCCTACTACAGCGATCAAAACTTAAATACATTCAAAACAGCCTAAACCACTGCCGTTGTGCCCTTGAGCAAGGCACTTAACCCCTAACTGCTCCAGGGGTGCCGGAATATGGCTGACCCAGACCTCTGTTCTCCCTTGGGGGTGTGCACGTGTGTTGTCTTGGAGGGGGGGTGTGCAGTGTGTGTGTTGTCTCGGGGGAACAATAATCACACTTCCTTACCCCCCAGACACTGTAGGCCTTTCCACAGCCCATGAGATAATGAATATAATTTAGCTTGTTTCAGCAAAACATCTAAAAAACTGTAACATGCACAATTTTGCCATTAACACATTGTTATGTAGCATACACTAATCATGGGATATTGAGAGATATGCTATTTGTAGGTTTCAGTGACGTCACTTTTTTGACAGCTCCACCATATTAGGGGAGCAACTTGACAACAGTCCCAGCTTCTCCTATGGGTGCTTGCTTTAGTGACTTTGATGTGATCGTATTTCTTCAGTATATTTAGTTAGTAATTAGCTGGGAAATCCCTATGGGCATTATAAGTATAATGTCTGATTTACGTCACATATGTACAGTGCCCTGCGTAAGTAATGGGACGGTGAAGCATTTAGTCTTGTTTTGGCTCTACACTCCAAAAGTTTGGATTTGAAATCAAACAATGACTATGAGTTTAAAGTAGAGATTATCAGCTTTTATTTTATGGTATTTGTGTATATATTGGTTTCACCATTCAGAAATTACAACACCTTTTATGCATAGTACCTTATTTTAGGGTACCCAAAAGTAATGGGTCAGATTTATTAAATGTCCAAATTAAGCACTCATGTTTAGTATTTGGTCGACAATCCTTTGCATGCAATAATGCCTGAAGTCTGCAACCCCTTGACCCCACCAGACGCTGGGTATCTTCTCTGGTGATGCTCTGCCAGGCCTGTGCTGCAGCCATCTTCAGTTATTGTTTGTTTTGAGGTCTCTTTGGCTAAAATCTTATCATCAGAAAATGAAATGCATCTTCAATTGGATTTAAATCTGAAGATTGACTTGGCCAGTCAATACCTTTCCACTTTTTGGCCCTGGAAAACTCCCTAGTTGCTATGGCAGTATGTTTTGGGTCATTGTCTTACTGTATGACTGAATGAATTTGGAGGCATTTGCTTGCACTCGAGCAGACAAGATGTTTCTGTACACTTCAGAATACATTCTGCTGCTGCCATCATTTACATTTATGGCATTTAGCAGACGCCTTTATCCAAAGCGACTTACAACAAATACATTTGTCTAAGTAAGTGAATCATCTATCCATCAGTCATCATAAGAACTTTTTTTTAAATTGAATTTATTTACAGGAGAGAAACTTGCACAGGGGAGTAGTGGGGATGAAGAGGTCTTTAGGAGGGACAGTTAAGATGTAGCCTGAAGAGATGGGTCTTCAATCTACGGCGGAAGATAGGTAGTGACTCTGCAGTCATGACAGCAGTGGGAAGCTCGTTCCACCAGCGGGGCACCAGGACCCCACCCCACTTTGCCGACCCCACCCTGCTGTCCGACTTCTACCGGTCCCACCCCGACGCTCCAGGACGGTCGCCCGGTGTCTCCCGTAGGGAGGGGGGTACTGTTACGGTTCCCCCTCCCAACCAACCCTCTGGCACCACCTCGAGGCCGCAGCGGTCATCACTGGAGCGTCTTCCCAGTCGACAGCGCACCTGGACCCGATCCCCAATCAACACACCTGCGACACATCCCCAATCAGCACCCTACATAAACCCTGCCTGATCTTCACTCCAGTGCCAGATCGTACTGTGTCCCATGGTAACCCTTCGAGTGTTCCTTTACGCTTCTAGCCCTAGATTACCTCTCTCTCGAGTGTCCTGTGTTTGTTTGTGTTGTCACCGCGTTCCCTTGTGTCCACATCCAGATACCCCGTCCTCCCTGGTGTTTCCCCTCGTCGACCCTTCCACGGACCTAGCCCCCTCCCCGACTACTGGACCTCCCGGCTTCCCGAACCTCCGCTCGTCTGACTACCCGCCTGCCTGCCGAACCCTGGACCGACCCACGACTACTCTTTTGGATTATACTTCTCTTCCCTACCCCTTTTCCCCCTCTATTATTAAATACGTCTTCGGGCTAAACCCCACCATCTCTGAGCGCCGTCATTTGGTTCCGCTGACGTTCTAGTGTAACATATACATGCCCAAACCTAACACACCTTGCACCATGTTTCACAGATGAGGTGGTACGCTGTAAATCTTGGGCAGATCCTTTTTTCTCCAAACCTTCCTCTTGCAATCACTCTGGTACATAATATTAACCTTATCTGTCCACAAGACGTTTTCCAGACCTCTGCAGGCTTTTTAGGTACTTTTTTAACTGTAACCTGACCATCCTTTTTGAGGGTAACTAGTGGTTTGCACCTTGCAGTGTCTATAGTTTGGCTGGTGACGTATTCTGCGGATGGTAGTCTTTGACACATTCACGCCTACCTCCTGGAGAGTGTTCCTGATCTGTGGAACAGTTGTTTTGGGGTTTTTCTTAATTATGGTGAGCATTCTTCAGTCATCCACTGTGGAAGTCTTCCTTGGCCTACCAGCCCGTTTGCGATTGCTGTGCTCACCAGTGCTTTCTTTTCATTTTAATGATGTTCCAAACTGTTGATTTTGGCTATGTTTCAGAATATTTTTTTTCAGCCTAATAATGGCTTCCTTGACTTCCTATTTGGTCCTCATTTTGACAGACACCAATAGCAAACTCCAAAGGCAAATGCAAAGCCTAGAATACTAGACATTGATCACACCTGCCAAGCCAATTGTCCAATTCCTTTTGGGGACCCTAAAATAGGGGGATATGCATAAAAAGTGTTACCGTAACACAAATACCATCAAATAAAAGCTGAGAATGTTTGATTTTGGAGTGTAGAGTCATGTTTGAAACCTTTGGAGTGTAGAGTCAAAAGAAGAAAAAATGCTTCACTGTCCCATTACTTACGCTGGGCACTGTATATGTTGTCACTGTCAATCTTAAAAACGGTCATAATATCAACACTAATGATGACATTGCATTGGCCATGCCAGGCGAGCTTAGCCTAGCTGAAGCTCGACCAATGTGACACAGCGAGTGCTGCACACAATGGTCTAGGAGCCCACCTTTCATCACTCTAGTTAACTCTCATGCGCATTGATTGGTTCTCACGTACTTTGAATTTGCATTTGGCAACCATCATTAATTAGATAGCTAACAACCATTCCGGTTGAATCAAGTACTTCAAAAATTGTGTGGGATAAATCAAATCACTATAGCTGCCCAGCAGTTGTGCTTAAAGTGAACACAAACTGTCAAAGTAATCATGAACGACGTTATATCATGTAGCCTTCTACTTAAGCAATAGGGCATGAGAGGCCGTGCTTTATGGTGAATTAAGTCATAGCTGAGCAGCGTTGTTAGAGCCGAGCCACCGCTGCGACGATTGTGTTGCATCATCACTAATTAGACAGGTGTGATGGTGTTGCTCAGTGAATTGTTTCAAGAGACAATTGTGGGAACGTCGGTGCATCAGCAAGCATGGTCGGGTAGGTTTTCGTCTTTTACGCCGGATTCAAGTTGTATATGTTGCGATTGGAAGATTATGTCTGGGTATTATAGGAGTTCAGGTTTACAATGACCTATTGCAATCAGGAATCTGCCAATCAGCTGCTGCAGTGTTGTCTAGCTAACTTCATTTGGACCAGTGAGGTGGATGGCGACGACAGATAGCTAAGTCAAATATATTGGTTTCTTTCTCTATGCTTGTGTACTCTGTGTGTGAATATTAGCTAGCTATCTTAATTGGAACGAGGAACGACAGTTTACGTACAGTAGGTAGAAGTTTAGAAAGTCCCTACTGGTGTGACGTGAGTTTTTCCAGGTCATTAACTTCACAAAACAACCACCAGGAGGCATCGTTGAGCATGATGGATATGTTTACATTGCAAGAGTACTGTACTGTAGCTTGCTGTATGAGTTGTTTCAAAGGCGCTGTGTTTTGTACAGTATCATAGCCTCGCCTTTTATTTATGGAATATTTATGAATTCTTATTCATGTGTTTTCAAATACTGCTGACAAATCATTTTTCCGATTCGTGCATACATTGTATTGGGCACGTGATGTGTGTAAAATACTTTTTTGAAGGTTGTACTCATCATAATAAGAGAGCCTTTCGCAAACGCTTGCTTGATCGTTTCAGATTAACAATCAAAGCAGAGCAGTTTAGGTATAGTTACAATGGGAGGGGGAGGGAGAGAGGACTCGCTCAAACAATCACGATCAAGCAAGAGAGGGGATACAGCAGAGCGTGTCCAAAACCAGGGGTGCATTTTTTTTTGTATGCTGGTGCGCACCTCCCAAATAGGCAATTTTATTTTTATTTGTTCCATGTTTTAACGAAAATCAAGATTTAGCCGACTGGTAGTTCTCTATGACAACTGTATCAAACAGACCTGTGTCAACAAATCTCACTTTTGTCGCGTTTCTATTCACAGACTCGTGCTTATACGTTTATAGTGATCCTGTATGATTGATGGGGGAGGGTAATATTTTTCTTGATCGTTTCCGATTAACAAGGCATGACAATTTATCCAGCATGCTCTCCCCTTCAAACTATCCACCAAAAAGTGCTATACAAAATAAATGCATTATTATCCCACTGAAACCCAAAATCCTTACTCCTGTCTGGCATGAAAATTCGTTGCATTATTAAAGCCGACTCGCTTATTCATGTCAGACTGAGCTAAACATTTCCCCCGCTTCTCTGCACTGAGAGAATGCTTGATGACGGTATGAGAGTAGATCTGAGTTGGTCCCATTGCTTGGTCCTCGTTAAAATAACCTGATATTTAAACCATTTCCACTCTCCATCTCTGCAATTCATGAGCTGCTATAAATAAACTTGATTTTGCCATTCTCTCTGTCATAGTCTCGATAGGCTAAAAAGATTGGTCTAGCTTGTGTACAGTAGTTTTACTTTTTCTTCAATTTTGCCTGCATGACTCGTATGATTTCTTCTCGCGATATAGACTTCCTACAGTACGTCCCTTCCCCCAAGTATTTGAGCAGAGTGGGAGTGAGTGAGTGAGTACCTATTAAACCCTTACCTACTGCACCATCGCCCTGTGTTCTATTGCCACCTTGTGTATAATAGTGCACACAGATTAGTGTCATAGCATCAGTCAATGTAGTAGCCACCAGTATGACTGTGCACTTCATGACACTATTTTCTTTTTCACAGCACAGCTGAAGGACGCACATCATGGCCAGACTGGAATAAAAAAAATATATACATTATTTAAAAATAAAATACATTATTTGGTATTTATTATTATTGTTATTGTTATTGTCAGGTCTCATAAAAAATGCTTGTAAATATGCCTTGTTGTAGTAATTGCTCTAGAGATTAATGATTTAATGGAGGAATCTGTCTGGGCCGAAAATGAAGGTGGTCAACTCAAGGTCTATAGAAGCCCATCTTGCAGTACCCTTTGTTGGCTCAGAGGCCATGTCTATCCTGAATCAACTAGGGAAGAAGCACCCAGTGGTAAAAGAGTTCAAGAGTAAGATCATTGACACCTACTCCAACAACTGTGCCCTGAATCTACAAGCAAAATCGAGTTGATGAGGCTATAGCAGATCATCTCATGAATTCCAGTGGAAATTGTTTTAATAGGCCTAGCAAGTTATCTTAACTGGCAATGGGATCAATAATGGGACCAACTTGTGTTTTTCAAATATCGTTATATAGCCTACTCTCATACCTTTTGTTGTTGTCATCACGCATTCTCTCATATGCTCAGGCAGCAACATGCGAAATGCTTTTGCGGCACTTTGACATGAATAAGTGCGTCTCGGCTTTGATAATGCAACCTATGGATTATAGAATAAAGAAAGGAATTTTCATGACAGTGAAACCACAGACAGTGTTAAGGATTTTTGGTTTCAGTGGGATTGAGACTGGAAAAATATTTTAGGCTTCAGGACAGGAGATGTGACAGAGTGCATTGTGCAAAACTGAATTTGTTTTCTGGACGTTTAATTCCCCCTTCACCTGCAAGCCTGGCGTGCTAAAGAGTGACGGACTCCACCCGAGCTAGAGTGGCGCTCATCTCCTGTCTAGGAACATGATAGCTTACATCAGTCTATGCACAACAAGTTGAACCTTGAAGCAGATGGGCTACAGCAGCAGAAGACCACACCGGGTGCCACTCCTGTCAGCTAAGAACAGGAAACTGAGGCTACAATTCGCATGGGCTCACCAAAATTGGACAATAGAAGATTGGAAAAATCTTGCCTGGTCTGATGAGTCTCGATTTCTGCTGCGACATTCAGATGGTAGGGTCAGAATTTAGCGTAAACAACATGAAAGCATGGATCCATCCTGCCTTGTATCAACGGTTCAGGCTGGTGGTGGTGGTGTAATGGTGTGGGGGATATTTTCTTGGCACGTTTTGGGCCCCTTAGTACCAATTGAGCATCGTTTAAACGCCACAGCCTACCTGAGTATTGTTGCTGACCATGTCCATCCCTTTATGACCACAGTGTACCCATCTTCTGATGGCTACTTCCAGCAGGATAACGCGCCATGTCACAAAGCTCACACCGGTACTAGCAAGGTGTATCTAATAAAGTGGCCGGTGAGTGTATATGTCAGAATATTGGCGCATACATCCTGGGAGTCTGGGTTCCGGGAGTCTTCTGTAACCACATTTGTTGCAATTCTATATAGTTGTCAGCATCATTTCTAATCAACAGTTCTGTAACAAGTCCCTTGTACAGAGAGGCGGACGCAGTGTGGTGATGAGGGAAATCCCGTTTATTTAAGACAATAATGATTGTCATTTAGTCCTTTGGCTTTCCAAACACTCCTGTTCCTTCCTCTCGAACGCCGAGGCACACACATCTTAAACCATCTAGTCAAGGAGGCTTCATTTGCAACAGGTGTGCAACGGAGCCTCGCTGACGTAACCCTGGCCACAGTACTGTAGCTCCCTCTACAGGCCGAACACTGCATGTCCCCCCACCGCCCGACACAGGCCGGGGACACGCCGGCCGACAGCCTACTCCCCCCCCCCCGCATGGGAGAGGAAGTCTGCCATGACCATCTGCGCCCCCGGTCTGTGCACAACCGAAAAGTTGAAGGGCTGCAACGCAAGATACCACCGGGTGATCCTCGCGTTCACATCCTTCATGCGGTGGAGCCACTGGAGGGGAGCATGGTCGGAATAGAGGGTGAAAGCGCGACCCAGCAGGTAGTAGCGGAGGGCGCCGACCGCCCACTTAATGGCGAGGCACTCCTTCTCCACCGTGCTGTACCGGCCCTCCCTCTCCGATAGTTTGCGGCTCAGGTACAGCACCGGCCGGTCCGCCCCCTCCACGCGCTGGGTCAGCACTGCTCCCAGCCCTCTATCCGACGCGTCGGTCTGTAGGGAGAAAGGGAGGTTAAAATCAGGCGCATACAGGACCGTTTCTCCACAAAGAGCGCCCTTAAGGGCCTCGAACGACCCCTGGCACTGGCCCGACCATTGGACCGGATCCGGGGCACCCTTCCGGGTGAGGTCCGTCAAGGGACTGGCCAGCTCTGAAAATCCCGGCACGAACTGCCGGTAATAGCCAGCCAGCCCCAGGAAGGCCCTCACCTCCTTTTTAGTCTTGGGCCGTGGAGAGGCGGCGATGGCCGCAGCCTTTTCAATCTGCGGCCGCACCTCCCCTCGACCCAAGTGGTACCCCAGATACCAGATCTCCCTCCGCCCGATCACGCACTTCTTCGGGTTGGCCGTCAGCCCCGCCTGCCTCAGGGACCGCAGAACAGCCGCCACACTCTGCACATGCTGCGCCCAGGTGTCACTGTGAATGACAATGTCATCCAGATAGGCCGCAGCATAGGCAGAGTGCGGCCGCAGAATGCGGTCCATGAGGCGCTGAAAAGTGGCTGGGGCTCCGAACAACCCGAAAGGGAGCACCGTGAACTGGAATAGGCCGAGCGGAGTGGAGAATGCCGTTTTCTCCCGGGATACCAGCGAGAGTGGAATCTGCCAGTATCCCTTCGTACAATCCAATGTCGTAAAATATTTGGCCGTGCCAAGCCGGTCCAAGAGCTCGTCAACCCGGGGCATCGGGTAGGCATCAAATTTGGAGACCGCATTAACCCTTCTATAATCCACACAGAACCGTATAGACCCATCCGGCTTGTTAACAAGCACGATGGGGCTACACCAGTCACTGCGGGACTCCTCGACCACACCCAGCTCCAGCACGGCTTCCAATTCCCTGCACACAATGTCTCGTTTGTGTACCAGCAACCTATAGGGACGCGTGCGCACCGTTAAACCCGGCTGCGTTTCTATATGGTGGTCGATGAGCGTAGTCCGACCGGGCAGGGGAGAGAACACGTCGGCGAACTTAGCCTGCAAATCTGCAACGTCCGTGGCCTGGCTAGCAGAGAGATGGTTATCAATACCGACCGGAGTGCTAACTTTCGATTTTGGGACTTCCGGACCGAACTCCTCTCTCTCTGGAATTACTGTAGCCAGAGCAACAGTGACCACGTCGTTCAATTTTTTTAGGAGATTGACGTGATACACCTGCAAGCTATCCCCCCGGTCCGAGCGTACTACCTCATAATCCACATCCCCCATGCGACGTGTGACCACAAACGGCCCTTGCCACTTCGCGAGTAATTTCGTGCTGGAGGTGGGTAACAGTACGAGCACCTTATCTCCCGGTGTAAATTCTCGTAGGGTAGTTCCCCTGTCGTACAGTCGCTTTTGACGCTCCTGGGCTTGCAGCAAATGCTCACGTGAGATAACCCCTAGGGCGTGGAGCTTTGTGCGCAAGTCCAGGACGTATTGAATCTCATTCTTACTGTCGCTAGACCCTTCCTCCCAATTTTCTTTAAGAAAGCCTAGGACACCCCGGGGCTTATGCCCGTAGAGTAATTCAAACGGGGAAAACCCAGTGGAAGCTTGGGGGACTTCCCGTACCGCAAACAACAGGGGATCTAGCCATTTATGCCAATTCCGACTATCCTCGTGTACAAACTTCCGGATCATTGACTTCAAGGTCCGATTGAACCGCTCACAAAGGCCATCAGTGGCCGGGTGGTAGACACTGGTTCGAACCGCCTTGATGTTCAACAAGCCATACAGTTCTTTGAGGGTGCGTGACATAAAATTAGTGCCCTGATCGGTGAGAATCTCTTTCGGGATTCCCACGCGGGAGATTACTTGAAACAATGCCTGCGCTACACTCCTGGCAGAGATATTGCGCAGCGGTATTGCCTCGGGGTGTCGGGTTGCATAATCTATCAAGACCAACACAAATCGATATCCCTGTGTACACCGATCAAATGGCCTGATAATATCCATCGCAATGCGGTCGAATGGGTTCTCGACCAATGGTAAGGGCCGCAAGGGGGCCCGTGGAATGGCCGGGGGAGTTACCAACTGACATTCGCGACAAGAAACGCACCACCTATGCCCGAATTCCCGGCCAATAAAATCGAGCCATTGTACGGTTTAGTGTCTTATCATACCCTAAATGGCCCGCCATGGGGTTGAAATGAGCCGCCTGGAAGACCATTTCCCGGCGGCTACGGGGAACCAACAACTGGGTTACTTCCTCCTGGCTATGTGAGTCACGACTTACTCGGTACAACCTGTCGCTGATAATCGCGAAATAGGGGTGGGCGCGTACTGTGTCTGGCCGTACCAAAGTACCATCAATCGCTATCACTTGGTCATAGGCCGATCGTAGGGTCTCGTCACGAGACTGCTCGAGGGGGAAGTCACCTAGCAGCGGATAGTTTGGCGGGGAAATCTCGGGTTGAGACTCCCCCTCCGGCTCCTCGGCAGTGTCGCGAGGCACCGCCTCAGCACAGAGCACATTACACGCCTCACACCTCCCTCTCTGTCGTGCACGCACCCCGGTAGCCCTCTTTACCGCTTGAGGAAACCCCTCCCAATCTACACCCAGAATAAGGGGATGCGTGAGGCGCGGGCTAACCGCCGCCTGTACACTATGCTTTTTCCCTTCAAAATGAATCTCGATCGCGACCACAGGATATTAGTGAATGTCCCCATGCACACACTTCACCAACACCCTCGATGCCTTTAACAATGCCCCCGGTCGAACCAGGCGCTCCTGGATCATGGACTGCATGCAGCCCGAATCCAAGAAGGCCTGGTGCGTATCATGTTGTATCCTTACCGGAACACGATACGCCGCTCCTGGTCCGGGGGGAGGGCCCGGTATGTCGCCGATGCGGACGTCCTGCCCCACCTCCCTCACTGGGCACTCCGCCTGTACATGGCCCGGCCGTCCGCATCGCCAACACACCCCCCCTGTCGCTCGGGGTGCTTCCTGTGGGGCCAGGGCTGGTTCTCGACATGCCTGCCCCTGCCATCTCGTCCTCGGGGCGGGCGCCGGTCTCTCCTCCTCCGTCACCATGGCTCCTTCCGGGCGCGGGGCCGGGGTTGGTCGTCGGGGCTCCTGCGGCGGGAGGGAGAGATGGTCCTCCGCCAAGGTAACGACGGCCGCGAGATCCTGGGGCCGGTGGTACTGGACCCAGGCGGCGGTCCGGGCCGGGAGCCCTGTGAGGAATTGCCCCAACACCACCCGGTCCCCGACCTCCTCCGCCGAGCTGTTCCCTGGGTCCAGCCACTGCCGCGCGCTGTCCCGCAGCCGCTGGGCGTAGGCAAAGGGCCGGCTCCCCTCCTCCATCATCAGGGCCCGGAACCGGCGATGGTGTTCCTCCGGCGTGAGGCCCAGGCGGTCTCGAATTGCCCGGGCCAGGGACGGGTAGTCCCGCTAGGCAGCCGCTGGCAGGCTGTGGGCAGCGAGCTGCGCCTCCCCTGACAGGAGGGGCAGCAGATGGTATGCCCACTCGCCGTCCGGCCACCCCGAGATCCTCGCCGTCCCCTCAAACACTGCCAGGAACGCCTCCGGGTCGTCCAGGTCCCCCATTTTCTGGAGGTGGACCTTGGGGGGACCTTGTGCCGACCCGGGCGCCGGCTCCGCCTTCATGGCTCCGACGAGCTCCAGGAGGAGGGTACGGTCCTCAGCCCTTGCCGTCACCATCTCCCTCACCGCGGCCTGGTGCTCCTGCTGGAGGTGGGCCTGCTGCTCCAGTACAAGGGCCATCCTTCCTATGGCCGCGCTTAACGCCTCCATTTCCCTTTCTTCCGCCTTCACTGTGCCGCAAGTTGGGCGCCACTGTAACAAGTCCCGTGTGGTGATGAGGGAAATCCCGTTTATTTAAGATAATAATGATTGTCATTTAGTCCTTTGGCTTTCCAAACACTCAGCGACTTTCCAGTCGCCGTTCCTTCCTCTCGAACGCCGAGGCACACACATCTTAAACCATCTAGTCAACGAGGCTTCATTTGCAACAGGTGTGCAACGGAGCCTCGCTGACGTAACCCTGGCCACGGTCCTGTAGCTCCCTCTACAGTCCGAACGCTGCATGTCCCCCCACAAGTTCATATTGCTACAGAGCCAAAACCCTGGGGGGAAGAAACGCTGAAAAGGTCCTGCACATATTCCATGTCTGACATTATTTTAGTTAATTTACTTCATTCATAATGAAGAAAAACATGACTTACAATAATACAAATTAAATAAAAAGATGCAACTAGAAAATACGTTCCAGAAGAAACTTTGTGGATTTATTTTGGAAGTAGAACATTTTTAAAGATGGTTTGGACGATGGATGGATTGATGTATTGTTGGTCTGTTGGTTGGATGGATAGATGATACCCTCGGTCTCTGGTTTATCAGCTCTTTCGCGCCTCTCCCCTGATGATATACTAAAACATCCAAGCGGGCAACCACCTGCCCTCTCGATCCTATCCCCTCACCCTTTCTCCAATCCATCTCCAAAGACCTCCTTCCTTTCCTTACCACCATAATCAATTCCTCTCTATCCACAGGATCTGTCCCAGCTGTCTTTAAAACAGCCAGAGTCAAGCCTCTTCTCAAGAAGAACTCTTTACCCGTCTGCTGTCTCTAACCAACTATATCCTTCAGAACAACCTCCTTGATCCTCACCAATCTGGCTTTAAGGGTGGGCACTCTACTGAGACTGCTTGACTTGCTTTTTGGGAGTCTATGGTTTGGTGTTAGATCATATTGTTTGTATTGTTCTTGTTGTGAATCAGTGTGGCGTTTGTCTATGTAAAAAGTGCTATATAAATGCATTTGAGAGAGAAACAGGTGGAGGTTAATCAGTATAGTTAGATAGAATGTTGTACGGTTGGATAGTTCAGTGAAGTGGGTGTACAGTTGGTTGGTTAACCGGATGAGAGTTTTTGGAGTTACAAAAAGCTTAATAGTTTAAAAAGTTGAATAGGTATCAGAAAGCTTTTATCAGGGTGGATAAGATTTTCGGGGTAGTTGAAAGAAAGTCATATTATGAGTCTTATTATGGTAGCGGATAAAGTTAAAGATTGTTTGGTTGGATGGGTTTGTTGGTTGGATGGATGAATGGATAGATGAAAGAGAGGATGATGGATGAGAGAGGGGAGGTTGATGGGTACATACGAAGAAGAAGTATGAGTAATAGCTGAAGCAAGCCCACCAATTACATCATTGTTCATATATACGCTATGAAAGTCCATACTGCGACTGCAGGATGTAGGCTTAGGTAACTGGAGACACTCACGTAATTTTGGGGGACAGGCAGCAGTTGATGTCAATGACTAAATATTGACTTTAAATATTTAGCTTGGAAACGTTGTTCACCTTGGGGTGAAACGTCCACAGTCAGTTCAGGGTGATTGTACGAACAGAAAGGCAGGAGTAATTATAGTCCGTAATATTTACCCGGCAAACCTAACCTTTGGGCAAAATACAAGTAAATGACTAAATATTGACTTAAACAACGTTTTCAAGTTAAATATTTTATCTTGGGGCGTACATGTGTCCACCAGTCTGGCCTGTCTCCAGAAGTGAGAAGAGTGTCTCCAGTTATGTTTACACTCTGCAGTTTATGACACAGTGTAATGGCAAAAGACTCAAACACACGACTTGGAGACAAAAACTTAAATCCAATAGAATAGTCTTTACTTTCAGAGGGGGTAGGCCAAAGCAGGGTTTGGTACACAGGTAGGCAGTTCAAAAAGGCGAAGAGGAGTAGGCAAAAAGGCAAAGTCAAAAACACACTCTGAGATCAAAAACCAGGAATACTTATCACAAGGAAATGCTGGGACATATGACACAAAGGTACAAAGACGAACTGGCACAGAGACAGGGGAACACACAGACTAAATACACAGGGAAGGATGATGAGGAACAGGTGAAGCCAATCAAGGCGGGGTAGACAATCACACAGGCGGGAAACACACAAGGGCAGGTGGTGAAGTGTCTGAAATGAGAGACAAGGTGAGTAACACAAAAATAAACAGGAAACAATAAATGAATAACATGAAACAAAGACAAACATAAACTAAGAAACAGGACGAGACGTTACACACAGGACTTCTGTAGCATATTCAAATGAGTTTGTGATCAAAATTGTGAATTCTGCAATTTGCTTTATCGTGTTTTTCCAATGAGCGTGTCATGTTTTTCAATTGTTTAAAGGTTAGATAGATATAAGGTTAAATGTTTTGGAGTTGCAAAAAACATAATAGTTTGAAAGGTTTAATGGGTATCAGAAAGCTTTTATCAGGGTTGATGATGATTTTCTGGGTAGTTGAAAGAAACTGAAATAGGTTGGTTGGTTGATAGATGGATGAGAGAGGTTGATGTCTCAAATTGATGGATGGATGAATAGATAGATGAAAGAGAGGATGGATAGATAAGGCCATAACACTGCTCAACCGTCACTACCTGAACCCCGCCTCTGAAAGGAATTTGTTTGCGTAACTTCTATGTATTGAGCAGAGTATTAATGAACACAACGTAGAGTAACATCATGGCAAAGAAACTGCCTGCAGAGTTCAAACACACACAATCCTGAAGACAAAAGCACATGGTAAGATTCTTACTGAAGAAAACAAAGGCAATGACCTAGCAGACAGACGTGCCAAGGCGGCTGCTAGACGAACCACGCTCCAAAAGATGACTTATCGGAATGGATGGCTGCAGGATGCAAACTCGATCAAGAAGGCATATGGAAATATGGCCAAAGATGTGTAGCATCTAATAAACTCTATATCTGATGAGGCAGATCCATTCTCAAGGACACATTGGTGTACAGAAGATGGGTTACCATTTTGTGGGGAAATGGTGGAACCCAAACATGAAGAAAGAGGCTGCGGCCATTGTAGAGAACTGAAGCATTTGTATGGGACAGTGCAAAATGGAAAGTAAAGGTGCAGACACGAAGAGCGCCAGCCCCGCCAGGACCCTTCAAACACTTACAACTTGATTACATCACCTTACCCAAAAGTAAGGGATACAAAGACGTGTTGGTGGTGGTTGACAAGTTCTCACGATGGGTCGAGGCTTATCCTACTAAATAGGGAACAGCACATCATTCCGCAAAAATATTGACAAAGGAAATCATACCTTGATGGGGCTTACCTGAGCAATTAGACTCTGATCAAGGGAGCCACTTCACTGGAAAAGTGTGCCAAGAGGCCACCCGCCTCTTGGATATCGAGTGGAAGCTACATTGTCCTTATCATCCTCAGGATGAATTGTGTCCTGAAAGAAAGACTGTCTAAAAAGGTAATGCAAAGGAATAGCATGGCCTGACGCGCTACTAACCGTACTCATACTGTGTGGCATCTGAGCGACTCATAACAAAACTGAGTCCGTTCAAACTCATCACTGGAAGGCCCATGTTACTCCCAGGAACACTTGACTTGAGGAAGGCAGACGTACATATCATGAGTGATGCGTTACTAGGCTACTGTATGAAACTTCCAGAAGCAGTAGAGGGGGCGCGACAAGTCGCTGAAGCATGGGGAATAACTCCCGAGGGGGGACATGACGTAGTGCCAGGACAGTGGGTGATGGTTAAAAAGTATACTTCAGATACTCTAGGACCCAAATGGGAAGGACATTACCAGGTCTTAGTTGTAACAAGATCCGCAGTAAAGGTAGAGGGGAAGTAAAGGTAGATGGGTATGCAATGTCACTCATTGCAAGGTTGTATCAAACAATGAAAAGCAGAGCCTTGAGACTACAGAACCAGATGCAATAGGCAATCGGGGGTGATTTTCTGGGTAGTTCAAAGAAAGTGAGAGGTTGGTTGACTGGAAGGATGAATGGAGAGATGAGAGAGGGCAGGTATAGAAAGATCAAAACAATTAAGAGGTTTACCAGTATGGGTTATACTGAGTGAAGCAGTTGTGACTGATGAAAGGAAGAAAGGATGATGCTAGGTATATGAAGGTTTAGATCGATATACGGTTAGAAGGTCATATAGATAGATACAGTCATGGCCAAAAATATTGGCACCCCTGCACTTCTTTCAAATAATGCACCACTTCTCCCTAATTTTGTGTTGTTCTAATGCAAACAAAATAAAATAAACTTGAATATCTAGGAGCATTTGGAATTGCAACAATTTTCTGGGAGAAGTGGAGATGAGCTACTGTTTCACAACACGCCTATCCATTAGAATTGCTCAATGATGCCCCCTGGTGGTTGTTTTGCCGGGGCTGAAATACCTCAAATAAAACCGTACCTGCTGTCGCGGTACCTCCGTGCTACCGTCGCTCAACCATGAACCTTTTAAACACTGACCTACTGTAGTGTGGCTAGCTTACTGATCGGCAGCAAAAACACGTTACCTTAAGAATAAGCAAATGACAACTAAAGTCTTTATTAGAGGGATACTGTACAATCGTTGCCTTTATCCAACTACAGTCATTAAAGTGTAAAACAGGATTGCAATGAAACTTTCCGGCTTTCATATTAAATGCCCAAAAGTTGCTGTGTTGAACTTTGTACTGCCAGCAAATGAAAATACCGGGACTTGGGATTTTTTTATTGTTCCTAATCGTTACAAGGAGCCGGAGATATTCAGTCAGTTAACTATATATCCTCTTAAGCTGGACGGGCCCATAATTGGTCTCAAATTCTGCTTTAATTTGATTATTAATTTGATTACTTTATCTCCTTGTCATGTGTAGTGTCACGCCTGAGGGTTTGGTCCGGTGACTCTGGCACCCCCCTCTGGCTACACGGGTCAGTGCCTCCCAATCTACCTGGAATCACCCTCATTCACATCACCTGTGTGTTCTGTCCCCTGTTTGTTATATAGCCTGTGTGTTCCCTCATGTCTTTGTCTGAGATTCTCCCCGTTGTTTGTGAGTACCCTGTCTGTCCGTCAGTATCACCAGTATTGCCAGTCCCAGTGTTTCCCGTTTAGATTACCTTTCCACTTGTTAAGTGAGTACCTTGGTTACGGAGCTTGTTTTCTCCACCTTTGTTTTGTCGTTTGGGCCCAGTGTTTGTTTGTTCCCGTATCCCTACCTTTTCTATTAAAAACCCCGTTCAAGTACACTTCACGCTGTTGTCTGAGTATCTCTCTGCTTTTGGGTCCACCACACTACCACCCAGCCCGAACAGTGTAGTATGTTATTCTGAACTATGATCTGAAGGTCTGATCCACACAAAACTTAAAGGTGTTACTTATCAAATGGCATCCTGCTTTTGCATCTGATCATCATATTTTTTAATGTTTTAAGCAGTTTAGTTTGGGTCGTTTTTTTTTGGCGGAAATTAGTCAAATAGGGCTGTAGTAATGTCCGTTGTACACAGAGGCAGACGCAGTATGTCGGTGAGGGATTTTGTCCCGTTTATTAGCATATACATAGCATATATATATAGCATATATATAGTCTTGGCTTTTCAGCCCGTCTCAACGCTTTCGTGACTTTCCAGTCGTCGTCTCGGGAAAACCTCCTCTCGTTCCCAGCCCCTCTACTGAAATGACAAAGGCACACACATCTTAAGCACTAGCCAACGAGGCTTCATTTGCCACAGGTGTGCAACGAAGCCTCGCCGACACAACCCTGGTCACGGTCCTGTAGCTCCCTCTACAGGCCAAACGCTGCATGTCCCCCCACATACCCCCACCGCCCGACACAGGCCGGGGACCCGACGGCCGACAACCTACTCCCCCCCCCTGCACGGGAGAGGAAGTCTGCCACGACCATCTGCGCCCCTGGTCTGTGCACAACCGAAAAGTTGAAGGGCTGCAACGCGAGGTACCACAGGGTGATCCTCGCGTTCACATCCTTCATGCGGTGGAGCCACTGGAGGGGAGCATGGTCGGAGTAGAGGGTGAAAGCGCGACCCAGCAGGTAGTAGCGGAGGGCGCCGACCGCCCACTTGATGGCCAGGCACTCCTTCTCCACCGTGCTGTACCGGCCCTCCCTCTCCGAAAGCTTGGGGCTCAGGTACAGCACCGGCCGGTCAGCCCCCTCCACGCGCTGGGTCAGCACTGCTCCCAGCCCTCTATCCGACGCGTCCGTCTGTAGGGAGAAAGGGAGGTTAAAATCAGGCGCATACAGGACCGTTTCTCCACAAAGAGCTCCCTTAAGGGCCTCGAACGACCCCTGGCACTGGCCCGACCATTGGACCGGATCCGGGGCACCCTTCCGGGTGAGGTCCGTCAAGGGACTGGCCAGCTCTGAAAACCCCGGCACGAACTGCCGGTAATAGCCAGCCAGCCCCAGGAAGGCCCTCACGTCCTTCTTCGTCTTGGGCCGAGGAGAGGCGGCGATGGCCGCAGTCTTTTCAATCTGCGGCCGCACCTCCCCCGACCCAAGTGGTACCCCAGATACCGGATCTCCCTCCGCCCGATCACGCACTTTTTCGGGTTGGCCGTCAGCCCCGCCTGCCTCAGGGACCGCAGAACAGCAGCCACACTCTGCACATGCTGCGCCCAGGTGTCACTGTGAATGACAATGTCATCTAGGTAGGCCGCAGCATAGGCAGAGTGCGGCCGCAGAATACGGTCCATGAGGCGCTGAAAAGTGGCTGGGGCCCTGAACAACCCGAAAGAGAGCACTGTGAACTGGAACAGCCCAAGCGGAGTGGAGAATGCCGTTTTCTCCCGGGACACCGGCGAGAGTGGAATCTGCCAGTATCCCTTCGTGCAATCCAATGTCGTGAAGTACTTGGCCGTACCAAGCCGGTCCAAGAGCTCGTCAACCCGGGGCATCGGATAAGCATCGAACTTGGAGACCGCATTAACCCGTCTATAATCCACACAGAACCGTATAGCCCCATCTGGCTTGTTGACAAGCACGATGGGGCTACACCAGTCACTGCGGGACTCCTCGACCACACCCAGCTCCAGCATGGCTTCCAACTCCCTGCACACAATGTCTCGTTTGTGCACCGGCAACCTATAGGGACGCGTGCGCACCGTTAAACCCGGCTGCGTTTCTATATGGTGGTCGATGAGCGTTGTCCGACCGGGCAGGGGAGAGAACACGTCGGCGAACTTAGCCTGCAAATCTGCAACGTCCGTGGCCTGGCTAGCAGAGAGATGGTTATCAATACCGACCGGAGTGCTAACTTTCGATTTTGGGACTTCCGGACCGAACTCCTCTCTCTCTGGAATTACTGTAGCCAGAGCAACAGTGACCACGTCGTTCCATTTTTTTAGGAGATTGACGTGATACACCTGCAAGCTGTCCCCCATGCGACGTGTGACCACAAACGGCCCTTGCCACTTCGCGAGAAATTTCGTGCTGGAGGTGGGTAACAGTACGAGCACCTTGTCTCCCGGTGTAAATTCTCGTAGGGTAGTTCCCCTGTCGTATAGGCGTTTCTGACGCTCCTGAGCTTGCAGCAAATGCTCGCGTGAGATAACGCCTAGGGCGATTTTCTTTAAGAAGGCCTAGGAAACCCCGGGGCTTACGCCCGTAGAGTAATTCAAACAGGGAAAACCCGGTGGAAGCTTGGGGGACTTCCCGTACCGCAAACAACAGGGGATCTAGCCATTTATGCCAATTCCGACTATCCTCGTGTACAAACTTCCGGATCATTGACTTCAAGGTCCGATTGAACCGCTCACAAAGGCCATCAGTGGCCGAGTGGTAAACACTGGTTCGAATCGCCTTGATGTTTAACAAGCCATACAGTTCCTTGAGGGTGCGTGACATAAAATTAGTGCCCTGATCGGTGAGAATCTCTTTCGGAATTCCCACGCGGGAGATTACTTGAAACAATGCCTGCGCTACACTCCTGGCAGAGATATTGCGCAGCGGTATTGCCTCGGGGTATCGGGTGGCGTAATCTATCAAGACCAACACAAATCGATATCCCTGTGTACTCCGATCAAATGGCCCGATAATATCCATCGCAATGCGATCGAATGGGTTCTCGACCAATGGTAAGGGCCGCAAGGGGGCCCGTGGGATGGCCGGGGGATTTACCAACTGACATTCACGACAAGAAGCGCACCACCTACGCACCTCTGCCCGAATTCCCGGCCAATAAAATCGAGCCATTATACGGTTCAGTGTTTTATCATACCCTAAATGGCCCGCCATGGGGTTGAAATGAGCCGCCTGGAAGACCATTTCGCGGCGGCTGCGGGGAACCAACAACTGGGTTACTTCCTCCTGACTATGTGAGTCACGACTTACTCTATATAACCTGTTGCTGATAATCGCAAAATAGGGGTGGGCGCGCACTGTGCCTGGCCGTATCAAAGTACCATCAATTGCTATCACTTGGTCAAAGGCTGATCTTAGGGTCTCGTCACGAGACTGCTCGAGGGGGAAGTCGCCTAGCAGCGGATAGTTCAGCGGGGAAATCTCGGGGTGAGGTGCCCCCGCCGGCACAGAGCACATTGAGCACACAGAGCACGCCTCACACCTCCCTCGCTGTCGTGCACGCATCCCGGTAGCCCTCTTTACCGCTTGAGGAAACCCCTCCCAATCTACACCTAGAATCAGGGGATGCGTGAGGCGTGGGCTAACCGCCGCCTGTACACTATGTTTTTTTCCCTCATAATAAATTTCGATAGCGACCACCGGATATTCGTGAACGTCCCCATGCACACACTTCACCAACACCCTCGACGCCTTCAACAATGCCCCCGGCCGAACCAGGCGCTCCTGGATCATGGACTGCATGCAGCCCGAATCCAAGAACGCCTGGTGCGTATCATGCTGTATCCTTACCGGAACACGATACGCCGCTCCTGGTCCAGGGGGAGGGCCCGGTATGTCGCCGATGCGGACGACCTGCCCCACCTCCATCGCCGGGCACTCGGCCTGCACATGGCCCGGCCGTCCGCATTGCCAACACACCCCCCCCTGTCGCTCAGGGGCCAGGGTTGGCTCTGGACGGGTGCGCCCCTGCCATCTCGTCCTCAGGGCGGGCGCCGGCCTTTCCCCTTCCGGTCCCTCGGCTCCTCCTGGGCGCCGGCCCCCTGGCGCGGGGCCGGGGTTGGTCGTTGCAGCCCCCGCGGTGGGAGGGAGAGATGGTCCTCCGCTAATCTCACGGCGGTCTTGAGATCCTGGGGGCGGTGGTACTGGACCCAGGCGGCGGTTCGGGCCGGGAGCCCCGTGAGGAACTGTTCCAGGACTACCCGGTACCCGACCTCCTCCGCCGAGTTGTTCCCTGGGTCCAGCCACCGCCACGCGCTGTCCCGCAGCCGCTGGGCGTAGGCGAAGGGCCGGCTCCCCTCCTCCATAGTCAGGGCCCGAAACCGGCGACGGTGCTCCTCCGGTGTTAGGCCCAGGCGGTCCCGAATTGCCCGGGCCAGGGACGGGTAGTCCCGTTGGGCGGCCGCTGGTAGACTGTGGGCCGCGAGCTGCGCCTCCCCTGACAGGAGGGGCAGCAGATGGTAGGCCCACTCTCCGTCTGGCCACCACGAGATCCTCGCCGTCCCCTCAAACACCGCGAGGAACGCCTCCGGGTCGTCCAGGTCCCCCATTTTCTGTAGATGGACCTTGGGGGGACCTTGTGCCGACCCGGTCCCCGGCGCCGGCCTGATGGCCCTGGCGAGGTCCTGGAGGAGGGCACGGTCCTCAGCCCTCGCCGCTGTCATCTCTCCCACCGCGGCCTGCTGGGTCTGTTGCAGGATGATCTGCTGCTCCAGGATCAGCGATATCCTCGAAATCGCCGTTGCTAGCGTCTCCATGCCTCCGGCCTCAGGTTGGGCGCCAATGTAGTAATGTCCGTTGTACACAGAGGCAGACGCAGTATGTCGGTGAGGGATTTTGTCCCGTTTATTAGCATATACATAGCATATATATATAGCATATATATAGTCTTGGCTTTTCAGCCCGTCTCAACGCTTTCGTGACTTTCCAGTCGTCGTCTCGGGAAAACCTCCTCTCGTTCCCAGCCCCTCTACTGAAATGACAAAGGCACACACATCTTAAGCACTAGCCAACGAGGCTTCATTTGCCACAGGTGTGCAACGAAGCCTCGCTGACACAACCCTGGCCACGGTCCTGTAGCTCCCTCTACAGCCCGAACGCTGCATGTCCCCCCACAAGGGCATTCAGCAGAAGAGGTTGAAGCCGGTTATGTCACCTCATCGTTTGTCTAGTTGTAACAACGTCAATCTGGCAAGGTGAGAGGCATGTTTCGAGGGAGCCAAAGTCGGCATCTACAGACTTTTCTGTGCGCCGTCGAGGCTCACCACTCACCCGGCACGGGCAGCTCGTATCAACCTGGGTCCCACGGTTTGAAAAACCACGTGACCAAACGAAGCTTCGGATGTCATCAATCACATGATATTGGTACATTGTGTGGTACAACAGTGCTTTGAAAACTGTGCCGGAGCTCTGATAACATTCATCCCATTACGAGCATAACCAATAATTACTTCCATAGCTCCTGTATATACACCATATACAGCGGGTGAAATAAGTATTGAACACGTCACCATTTTTCTCAGTACATATATTTCCAAAGGTGCTATTGACATGACATTTTCACCAGATGTTGGTAACAACCCAAGTAATCCATACATACAAAGAAACCAAAAAAAATACGTTCAGAAATGAAGTTGTGTGTAATAATGTGAAATGACACAGAGAAAAAGTATTGAACACATGAAGAAAGGGAGGTGCAAAAAGGCATGGAAAGCCAAGACAACAATTGAAATCTATCAGTAATTAAAAAGCAATCCAGCCCCTTGTCAGTGCAAATTAATATCAGCTGGTTCAGTCCCAACTGATGGCCTACAAAAAGGTGTCATTGCCAAGGTGTCACACAAGACACATCTCATGATGGGTAAAAGCAAAGAGCTGTCTCAAGACCTTCGCAACCTAATTGTTGCAAGACATAACGATGGCATTGGTTACAGGCGCATTTCTAAGCTTCTGAATGTTCCAGTGAGCACTGTTGGGGCCATAATATGGAAGTGGAAAGACAATCATTTCACCATAAATTTGCCTCGATCAGGTGCTCCTCGCAAGATTTCTGACAGAGGAGTGAAAAGAATAATCAGAAGAGTTGTCCAAGAGCCAAGGACCACTTGTGGAGAGCTTCAAAAAGACCTGGAATTAGCAGGTACTGCTGTCTCAAAGAAAACAGTAAGTAATGCACTCCACCGCCATGGCCTGTATGCACGCTCACCACGCAAGACTCCATTGCTGAAAAAAAAAAGCATGTTGAAGCTCGTTTAAGGTTTGCTGCACAACATTTGGAAAAACCAGTGAAATACTGGGAGAATATAGTGTGGTCAGATGAGAGCAAAATTGAACTGTTTGGATGCCATAATACACACCATGTTTGGAGGAGAAATGGCACTGCACATCACCCTAAAAACACCATACCAACAGTGAAGGTCATGGTGTGGGGCTGCTTTTCAGCAAATGGTACTGGCAAACTTCACATAATTGAAGGAAGGATGAATGGGCAAATTTACCGAGACATTCTTGACCAAAATCTACTGCCATCTACCAGGATGATGAAGATGAAACGAGGGTGGACATTTCAGCAAGACAATGATCCCAAACACACAGCCAAGGAAACTCTCAATTGGTTTCAAAGAAAGAAAATAAAGCTGCTAGAATGGCCCAGCCAATCACCTGACTTAAATCCCATTGAAAATCTATGGAAAGAACTGAAGATCAAGATTCATAGAAGAGGCCCATGGAACCTTCGAGATTTGAAGACTGTTTGTGTGGAAGAATGGGCCAAAATCACACCAGAGCAATGCATGCGACTAGTTTCTCCATACAGGAGGCATCTTGAAGCTGTCATTACCAACAAAGGCTTTTGTACAAAGTATTAAATAAATATCAGTAAGCGTGTTCAATACTTTTTCCCTGTGTCATTTCACATTATTACACACAACTTAATTTCTGAACTTATTTGTTTTGGTTTCTTTGTATGTATGGATTACTTGGGTTGTTACCAACATCTGGTGAAAATGTCATGTCAATAGTACCTTTGGAAATATATTTACTGAGAAAAATGGTGACGTGTTCAATACTTATTTCACCCGCTGTATCTATAGCCTGCTATATGATATGGTGTAGTTAACTGGCAATTAAAATGTCTTTTTAATCCTGATTTTCATTGTTTGGTCAACTTGTTTGTTTGATGTGCAAAATGGGTGACAATATTGCCATGTGGGCATGAAGCATGGGCATTTTAAGTTTGGCCATTTTGAAAAGCACATGGTGTTGACCATCTTGCATAGGGCTTAAGGACTTACTGTTATGTATGCAATCAAACATGGTCATGTCAGTAATGTCATGTTAGTGAGCTGTGCTATGACAAATGGCATGGCACACGTGCATTCACGTGTATATTACAAGAGACACACAAATACATGCACACACAGACACCATACCCTCTTTCTAATCTCTGCTGCAGCTGTCTCTTTAACCTAGACCTGTCCTCTCACCCTGCTGACCAGACCCACACATGTGGGTCACCACAGGTTGCTTTCCTGGAGCTGCCCAGAGCACTGACCCTGACCAGATTCACGCACAGACACTACCTCTCCTCCCACCACATCATCTACCTTCAGCAAAGTGTCTCTACACTGCCCCGCCGCCCCTCTCCGCCTTCCTCTTCCAATATGGCGCCCCCCGTGGCAGACGTGTTTGTTTGTCCCGCTCTCGAATGCCGGCGTTTTCTTTTGTTTTGTGTGTTTTTTGTTTTATCTACAGTGCACACATGCCATGCACTGCTGACATACAACAGACAGGCGTGCGGTCTCTGGAAAACAAGCTGGACGAACTAAGAGCCAGGACTACAACACAACGGGAAATAAGAGAGTGCAGTGCTCTAATTTTCACCGAGACCTGGCTTTCAGACAAAGTCCCAGAATGCGCCGTTCAGCTACAGACTCACTCCGTTCACCGAGGAGACAGGACTGCAGCCTCCGGTAAGACCAAAGGGGGAGGTGTGTGTGTGTTTATCAACAACTCGTGGTGTGGCGACATACAGACCGTTCACAAGCACTGTTCGCCAGATGTGGAGTTTTTGCTGCTGAAATGCCGTCCCTACTATCTACCGAGGGAATTTACTGCTGTGTTTTTGGCCGCTGTTTACATCCCCCCGCGAGCTAACTCCACGGCAGCGCTCAGCAAACTCCACGAAGCTATCAGCGCGTTAGAAACTGCTCATCCTGATGCTGTTTTTATCGCCGCCGGCGACTTTAACCAGTGCAATTTACGGACTGTATTTCCCAAATACTACCAACATGTGGATATTCCCACCCGTGAGAAGAATACACTGGATCATGTTTACAGCAGTATACGCAGTGCATACAAGGCTGCACCCCGCCCCCACTTTGGACACTCTGACCACATCTCGTTGTTCCTGTATCCAGCCTACAGACAAAGACTGAAACAGACAAACCCTGTCACTAAACAAATCAAACTCTGGACCCCAGAGACTGAGAGCACCCTGCAGGACTGTTTTGCTCAGACAGACTGGGATGTGTTTAAAGCTGCAGCCACGCTGGAGGACTCTTCTGTCAGCATACAGGACTATGCTGAGTATGTGACTGGGTACATTAGCACTTGTGTTGACAACATCGTGCCCACCATACAAGTCAAGAAGTTTCCCAACCAGAAGCCCTGGATAAACAGTCAGGTACGCCACATGCTGCGTGCTCGCTCTCTTGCATTTAGATCAGGCAATGAGATGGAGTACAAAGCTGCGAAGTATGGACTGAAAAAAGCCATTACAGCGGCCAAGAGGCAGTACAGAGAGAAGCTGGACGGCTTCTACTCCACTGCTGACTCCGGGCGGATGTGGCAAGGCCTGCAGCACATCACAGACTACAGGACCACCACCAACACCATCAGCTCCACAGACAGCCTGCCGGACGACCTTAACATCTTCTACACCCGCTTTGAGACCTCCAGCCACAGCACAGAGAGGAGGCACACACACCGGGACCACCCGACCCCCCTCCCCTCCACTAACCATCTCATCAGGCCAGGTAAACAAAGCCCTGAGGAAGATCAACCCCCGCAAGGCAGCAGGACCAGACAACATCCCTGGGCGGGCTCTCAGAGCATGTGCTAACGAGCTGGCTGATGTTCTCACCTCCATCTTCAACCTTTCCCTCAGTCACAGCACTGTTCCCTCCTGCTTCAAGACCACAACCATCGTCCCCCTTCCCAAGAAGAGCCAACCTGCCTGCCTGAATGATTACAGGCCAGTAGCACTCACTCCAATCATTATGAAGTGTTTTGAGAGAGTGGTACTGGCACACATTAAGAGCAGCATGCCGGACACCCTAGACCCCCTGCAGTATGCCTACCGGCCCAACAGGTCCACCTCAGACGCTATCGCTGCTGTCCTCCACTATTCCCTCTCCCACCTGGAAAACAAAGACTCCTACATCAGGACGCTCTTTGTAGACTACAGCTCCGCTTTTAATACAGTCATCCCCCACAGACTCATCCACAAAATGTCCACACTTGGCCTGCACCCCACCCTCTGTGACTGGCTCCTAGACTTTTTGACTGGCAGGCCCCAGTCTGTCAGGATTGGCAATAGGACTTCAGCCAGCATTATTACAAATGTTGGCGCCCCATTCTCTACACCCTGTTCACCCACGACTGTGTCGCCTCCCACAAGGACAACATCATCCTAAAGTTTGCAGACGACACCGCAGTGATAGGATGCATCACTGGCGGGGACGAAGCAGCTTACAGGAGGGAGGTGGCCAGTCTGGTAACATGGTGCGAGGACAACAACCTCACCCTCAATACGGACAAGACGAAGGAGATGATAGTGGACATGAGGAAGAAGAGGGGACCTCATCGGCCACTGTACATCCGGGAACTTGAAGTAGAGAGGGTGAGCAGTTTCAAATACCTGGGCGTCCACATCAGCGAGGACCTCACCTGGACACTTAACACCACTCAGCTGGTTAGGAAGGCCCAACAGCGGCTGTACTTTCTGAGGAGGCTGAGGAAGTTTGGCATGTCGCCCAAGATCCTCAGCAACTTCTACAGCTGCATTGTTGAGAGCATCCTAACTAGCTGTATCACCGTGTGGTATGGCAGCACTACTGCTATGGACCGCAGACGCCTGCAGAGAGTGGTGAAGACTGCTGAGAAAATCACCAGGACTCCACTGCCCTCTCTGCAGAGCATCTACCACCGCAGAGTCCACAGGAGAGCCGCCTCCATCCTCAAGGACCCCACCCACCCCCAGCTCGGACTGTTCACACTTCTACCCTCAGGCCGGAGGTACAGAAGTGTTAAATGCAGGACCACCCGACTGAAGAACTCCTTCTTTCCCACTGCCATCAGACTCCTAAACAACCCATAGGAGATTAATATAACCGTACTACCTCAATAACTGAACTTTCCAGTTTGCATAATTGCACTGCTACATTTGCACTGTTTTATTATTATTATTGCTGCTATTTTATTTTATGCCTTAAATTTTGCTGTCTTGTACATTTGTTTAGTATATATTGTATATTCTTTAGTATTGTATATTTTACACTGGTTGGCATTCTGCGGACAGCAAAGCAAGAATTTCGTTGTACAGTGAAACATGTTTTCTGCTGTGCATATGATAATAAACACTTTGAATCTTGAATCTACATCTAGGCCTAACTCTAATTACATTTCTAATTAAATGTCATGCCTGTTTTCATATTAGATAGATGTTGTTACAAATCAGAGCTAGTGAACCCAAATGCAGAACACAGTCTGGGCATTAAGTCTGGACACAGGTATAAAATAATGAAGTATTTCACGAAGAAATTGGGGGGAACGGGAAGGCAGGGCAGGATTGCGGGTAGTCCAGGCAAGGGTCGATACACAGGTTGGCAGTTCTAAGAAAGGCAGGTAATCCGACAGGGGTTAGGCAGAAGCACAGTCCAGAAAACACTTGTAGATCCGAAACCAGGAATCAACAGACTAGAAATGCTGGGACGTATAGGTCGGAAGTACTATGACGAACTGGCAAAGAGTGGACGAAAAAACCAGGGTATAAAACATAGATGGCTGATGAGCAGGTGTGTAGATTGGCAGGTGGAGATGATGACGTGAATGGGCCGGCAGGAGCCTGGAGCCACGCCCACACACGGAACACACAGACTGGGGAGAGGGAGAGGGACTGACACAGGCTAGGTGGAAGTGGAGGGCGTGACAAAAGACTCTCCATTTGAGGAAATCAAATTTTTGAATAGTAATGTATGACCAATTCACTTCCATATAGTACAATGTAATTCATACTCAACCCTGGCTGTAACTCGTGCTTTTAGCGCATGCTAAAAATAGACTCATCTCCTAGTAATCTTACACTGCCATTTTCTTTGGAGATCTACTCCCCATACATCAAGCTCATATTGTATTTCCTCACTATGAGACACCAGCAGAAAATGGCCATTGACCCTATGCTCCCTCTCTCTCTAGGGAGCACAGGGTATAATTAACTGCAGTGTTAAAGGCAGGGTGCCTCTGGGAAAGTAAAACTGGGAATTAATATTGAGCAAGCAGGCTTATCCCACAAGGCTCAATCCGAATCCATAATTATCTGTTCATTCATTCAACTCACACCTTCTGACTCCCAATGTGATGTATAATAGGTCAGCTGTGGAGTTTCCATCAAATTAATTCCCAATCAGATATCAGACAGTGCTGTAACTAAAAACTCTTTAAGTAGAGAACTGGTCCATTGTTTTGTCTCTTTCTCTGGTTCACACAATAGCTCTTACCTGTCACTAAGCCATGTAAAGAAACAATGCATGACGGGAGGTAAAACCCGTGAAAATGTGAAAGCTTCTTTGCACTGATATCCCTCCACATGGCAAATGCTACTGTACAGCAGAAGGGCTCTCTAGTTGGACCATGACCCAATCATTATTCACAGTGAGCAGTCTGTGACACCATCATCAAATGTGCCCTCCACAATGTGTCAGCAACAAGTCAACAGTGAGATATACCAAATGTTTTTTTTTATGATTGAGAATTAAAAAAACCTTGCCCGTCAGCAGAAATGACGTGGTACATGTAATGATTTACCTGAGAGTTCTCTCAGCACTTCTTTGAGCATAAACTGAAGAGAGAAACTGGTATTGGAGTTTTTTCAAACAAAACCTTTCAAAAATGTAAATGAGAGCCCTACTGCCCACTCTTCCCCATTACTGATTATTTATTTTCACGTACAGAACAGACTGAAAGAAGCTTCCTGTTTGGCCTAGCTTAATCCCTGGGGGGGGGGGGGCAAGGAAGAAGTGGTGAGCCAGAGAGAGAGAGTTGCATGGAGGAAATTGCCCATAGCACAGAACCCCCCCCCCCTAATGTTTGCATGGCAAAGGAACATATTCACTGATTAATGTGATATGTCTGGACAGTGAAGATAATACATAAGTTGCCCTTTGGAAACAAGAACAAAATTCTTGTGAATTTAACTTAACTTTAAATGGATCCCATTTCATTTTGTTGAAAATGTAATGTTGTCTCTTGAGTCTAGGCTTTGGATTTGCTTTTGGAGTTTGCTATTGGTGTCTGTGAACATGAGGACCAAAGAGGTGTCAATGGAAGTCAAGGAAGCCATTATTGGGCTGACTATCAGAAACATAGCAAGAACCTTAGGCTTGCCAAAATCAACAGTTTGGAACATAATTAAAAATAAACGAAAGCACTGGTGAGCTCAGCAATCGCAAACAGGCTGGTAGGCCAAGGAAGACTTCCACAGTGGATGACTGAAGAATGCTCAACCCCCAAAACAACTGTCCCACAGATCAGGAACACTCTCCAGGAGGTGGTCACCAGCCAAACTACAGACGCTTCACTGCAAGGTGCAAACCACTAGTTATCCTCAAAAAGGATGATCAGGTTACAGTTTGCTAAAAAGCCTGTAGAGGTCTGGAAAAAGGTTTTGTCGACAGAAAAGATGAATATGATCATCGACCAGAGTGATTGCAAGAGGACAGTTTGGAGAAAAAAAGATCTGCCCAAGATTTACAGCATACCACATCTGTGAAACATGGTGCAGGGGGTGGCATGTATAGCTGCCACAAGAATTTTGGTCTCAATTGATGATTGTAACTGCTGACGGCAGCAGCAGAATGTATTCTGAAGTGTACAGAAACGTCTTTGATTTAAAATCCAAACGTTTGGTGTGTAGAGCCGAAGAGGCCTGGATCAGCCTAAATGTTGCTCCGGATGGGGTTCGCGCTTCCCAGTGCGGTCCCTAGGTGTCTCCCTCTGTCCGTCCACTGTGCCACCTCATCACAGACTTATCACCAGCACCTGTGTGCAATTGTCACTCATGCTATATGTACCCTCACTTCCCTTCACTCCCCGCTTAGTCTTCACCATTTGTTGGTCGCTTCGTGAGCGTTAGTCATATGAGTATTGTTATGGAAAATACATTGATAGAACTGTTTGAAGAACATACACTTCCATATGACTGATACAACTTGTGTAAATACTGTGATTACATTTTCTCCTTTATTACCACACCTCTAAAGTGCTACAGCCATTGTTCTGAGAAACACCGTATGATTACCATATGGATAGCTGTGGTTCCGGAAGAGTGGTGGAGGAGAGAGAACAAAAGGACAGACACATCTTGTCGACAGGAAGGTGGATAGGTGTGAAATGTTGAACGCTGATTGATCAATAGGATATGATAGGAAGTCTTCCCATTGTTCTTTCTCTCCCGCTACCTCTCGTGTAAGCAGAAGCCAGCCAGGTGATAGACTTTGTGGCACCCACCACTTGTTGTTTCATCTCTATAAAAGACAACCTTGAGAATCGCCTCTTCAGATTTGCGCTAAACAGCCCCTCGGATTTACACTGGGCTGCTGTTAAGCTCTTGTCTCTTGTTTGCAAGCAATAATAAATACTGGACTCAGATATTTTGGCTACTCAGGACTTTATTTCTTGAATCTCATCTCTGAAGAGCTAAAGTACAGAGTGGTAAATCCTAGACTTCCACCACAGTATGCAAGTACTGTTTTGAGACTGTGATCTCCCCTTTGATTTCGAGCATTGAGTCTGTGTTTTTGTATCCTGTTTTGTCTACTCATCCTAAGTAAAGATCCTTTTGTTTGGTACCGCTAACTACTCGTCCGCCTCCCTTTCACTGCACCGCACCTGGGTCCGCTAACACACCAAAACCTTACAAAATGTCACACATCATTAATAAGCATGTACCCCATGTGCTGAAAGCTCAGCTTTTAGAAGAAGGATGGGACAGATTGTGGTGGTCTTCTGCAGGTTCATCCTTTTTTCTTAAAAGCCCTGGTGCTCATATCTCCCTGCCACCTGCTTTTATGTCAGTTCACTTCCCAAACCGTGACAGTGATTGTAAATACTTTTGAGGCTGGGATAGACCAACTCCTCTCTCAAATTATAATAAATAACTTGTGACAATTGTAATGACTACAAATGAATAGCTCACAGGAGGGAGAGCAGAGCCCATAAAACACCTGCACATGTCAGGCTTGACGCCGTGGTAAACAGTCAAATGTTTCTCAGTAAAAGTTACAGAACTAACAGCAGTATACACTGAGTTGAGCAGTTTAGCCTATTTTGTCCGAACTCCACGCATCTACCATGACTCGACCCATCTCAGTGTCTCCTGTCCCCTGTGAAGAAAGAAGAGAGTGAGGGTCAGCATGATTTCATTTTATTTTATTTGGAACTAGGCAAGCTATTATACAGTAACCAAAATGCAAGGCATCGCACTTTGTGTAATTCAACATCTATTTTCAAACACAAATTCATGCTGCTGTATGGGCACAATGTTGCAAAGCAGTGTGCAAGAGCATCACTGACGATGGGCTATGGAGCAGAAATAATGTGTTCATTCTCAAGATGAATTTGACTTTTCATTTATCATAGTCAATGTTTTATATTTATAATAATATACAATAATTTATATAATGGTCTAATGAAGAAACATCTCCACTACCGAACGCCATAGGCGCCAATTATAGATGCACAGTAGATTTGCCATTATAGGAACACCCCGATTTCATTAATAATGCATGGTCCGCTACTTTCGTGGCATGCACAGAAGACTGTAGGACAAGCTTGACAAAGCTAACTCAGATCAGCATATCTCGGAATGTTCCCAAAACATGACAAAGGAACACCAAAATAAAACTTACATGATGAAATACTTCCAAATTATGCTTAGTTAGATGAATCTTTGGATCCTATTTCCATTTGCGAAGCAAGCAAATAACAGGATCTAAAACAATTTTTTCTGGCATAAATATCTACCGAAAGAGAACCATATGAAAAAATATGTTAGGCTAATAGGCTGCATCAGAAAAGCTTTCTGTAATCGATGAGAGTTCACAACAGATATCACAAAATATGCACTCCAGTACGGAGCCCCCCTGGGGTCACATGGTAGAAAAGAAAATTCGATGTGTGAGTCCGTACTCTCAGTTCAGAGATTTATAATCTGTACCCACAAATTAGAAATCCATGACCTCTGATTTGTAAACTGTACCTTTGAATCTGTGAAAACGTGTTCGTTTATTTGAAGGAGAAGACAAACTACTTCTTACTTTTAGCTATTCATTTATATGTCAGAATTCTAGGCTTGTACAAGGACCACTTTTGGAGAAGAAAATCACAGTCAGCAAGCTGTTAATCTGTAACCAACCCTCCAAAAATGGATACATTCAAAATGTCACACAAAGCATTTACGGTAAAACAAAGTGATTGTGGCTATTTGGTTGGGGAGGAGCCGCGGTTTAGACTTGGCTCTCCTCTCGTAGGTGTTTTAGCCTGGTCCCAGCCCCTGACACTCGATCCGTTCCAGGTAGAGATATCGCCGGTCCGTTCCCTCTGGGGAACGAGTTGACCTGCTGAAGAAAACATATACCTACTCTGATTTGTCCTTTCCTAGCCTGGTATTTTTCCATTACATCATTCTTGTGTTATGTGTGTGTTGCAACATCTATCTTGATGACCTGACCCTAACCTCTTCATGTATTAATCCAACGTACCATGGGACTAATGCTTGATTCATCTCTCATTTATCAACAGGCCATCACATTAGTAAATTTAACACACTGCAGTAATGTACTTTTATAGCAATAATAAACTGTTTCTTATAATAACTTCTCAATCAAGAGTTAATGATTACCAAACAAATGTTTCCTGTATCAGATGATTAAAAAACATATTAATTCAATTGATTTGCACATGAAGCATCAAATACAATTATTTTAATCACCCTAAATAAAGAACTGAATAGCTTTATTTACTCGTCTGCTATTGAGCATTATAATGCAACTGTTTTTATAAAAATAATTTCTAACAGAATCCATGCCCTCGGATTTCTAAACAGTGTGCTCGGATTTGCAATCGGAACCCTTTTTTCCTACAAATTGAACGGACCATTCGTGCCTGCATGGAGAACAAGCCAACGAGGACCGCATCCGCCCAGTAAATCGAATTTATCTTGATTTAAGGGTAGATTTAATGCTATATGGTTGTGCATTGGACGTTTCACAAGGTGTATTGTGTAATTCTGCATTTATTGCGGTTTTCACTCGAAAAGCAACCTTTTCATTTGAGGCGAGCGGTGGAGTGAAGCAGCTAAACCTAGTTAACGTGAGCTCCCCAAGCCTGAACATAAAATGTATGCTCGACTGTGCTTTAATTGTGTTCAAGGGAAGACATTTTGGAGATTTCTTACAATTACTCGGGGGAATAACGTTACATTTGATACCATCCATTTGAAGCACTTGAGCAGGTGATTCAGCTAATGTTAACGCAAGGTTATCCTCCGAGCATAAAGTCACGTACGGGGCTAACGTTTTCAGATATACCTGCTTGTTCGCCAATGCTAGCTAGTTAACACTAACATTACCAACCTGCCAGATAACGTTAGGTTAGTCACAGTCAGCTATGGGCAGCTTAGGTTAACGTTAAGCAGAGTGCTTGGCAGTCTGATTTTTGTATTATTATTAGTATTATTATTATTATTATTATTATTATTATTATTATTGATTAACATTAGTTCTTTTCGAGTATCTGAATCGAATCTTTCGGGTTTCCAAGTTGCTTCTCAGATAACGTTAGATTTTGTCCACAGCAGAATAAACACAGGTGTTATTTATAAAATGAATAATGGCTCCGTTCCATTTAGGAGTGCCAGGGCCCTGGTACTATTGTGCATGCTCGCTCACTGGCACACCTGAAATTGAACGGAGCCATCTGCTATGACGCATCAAAATGTCTGCTGTGAAAAAAGTCTGAAACAACTCGAAACCTGAAAGGTTCGGTTAATTTAGATGGCTCTTGAATGGGTTTTTAATCCTGTTCATGTCCAACTTTAGTCTTCATAGTATTTGATGAACAGGTGAATGTGATAAAAAAACAACAACAGGTGATTATCATTAACGTTAAATGAAAGCCGTGGCCAATGAGATGTGGGAGAGTCTATGTTCACGCCCTTTCACCTGGCGTTGGCGAAGTTTGGGACTCCCTGTTTTCAACAAGGTTAGGGTGGGGCGTGAGGTCTCCAAAAAAGTTAATTTTAGGACCAGCCCCGGACAAAATGGCGTGAAAATAGGGAGTCCCAATGAGATGTGGCATTGTGCCATATGGTTAACATGAGAATACTACTACTTTGATAATTGAGTGAAGCCTTGGCTTTGTTTTATTTGTTATTATTTATTAAACCTTTATTTAACCAGGTGAGTCCCATTGAGATTTCAAGATATCTTTTTCGAGGGAGCCCTGGCCAAGATAGCAGCAATACACACGCATCGCGACGCTCGGTGTCTCTCCAGAGTTTGCGAATTAGTGGTTATTTGCTTTGTTTATTTCAAGTAGGCTTCAACCCTGTTATTCTTGTTTTTCATTAGTTTGATGTTGTATGGCTAAATTTGTACATAAAGCTGGAAAGCCTCGCTAACGAAAGGGTTTAAGATGTGTGTGCCTCGGCGTTCGTGAGAGAGAATGGAGGCTGGAAAGCCAACGGAAGAGATAACTATTATAATTATTATAACTATTTTCATAATAAACGGGACATTCCCTTACCACCACACTGCGTCCGCCTATCTGTGAGCAAGGGACTTGTTACAGTGGCGCCCAACGTGCGGCACAGTGAAGGCGGAGGAAAAAGGAAATGGAGGCGTTAAGCGCGGCCATAGGAAGGATGGCCCTTGTACTGGAGCAGCAGGCCCACCTCCAGCAGGAGCACCAGGCCGCGGTGAGGGAGATGGCAAGGGCTGAGGACCGTACCCTCCTCCTGGAGCTCGTCGGGGCCATCAAGGCGGGGTCGGCACAAGGTCCCCCCCAAGGTCCACCTCCAGAAAATGGGGGACCTGGACGACCCGGAGGCGTTCCTGGCGGTATTCGAGGGGACGGCGAGGATCTCGGGGTGGCCGGACGGCGAGTGGGCATACCATCTGCTGCCCCTCCTGTCAGGTGAGGCGCAGCTCGCTGCCCACAGCCTGCCAACGGCCGCCCAACGGGACTACCCGTCCCTGGCCCGGGCAATTCGAGACCGCCTGGGCCTCACGCCGAAGGAACACCGTCGCCGGTTCCGGGCCCTGACGATGGAGGAGGGGAGCCGGCCCTTTGCCTACGCCCAGCGGCTGCGGGACAGCGCGTGGCGGTGGCTGGACCCAGGGAACAGCTCGGCGGAGGAGGTCGAGGACCGGGTGGTGTTGGAGCAATTCCTCACGGGGCTCCCGGCCCGGACCGCCGCCTGGGTCCAGTACCACCGGCCCCAGGATCTCGCAGCCGCCGTTACCTTGGCGGAGGACCATCTCTCCCTCCCGCCGCAGGAGCCCCGGCGACCAACCCCGGCCCCGCGCCCGGAAGGAGCCATGGTGCCGGAGGAGGAGAGACCGGCGCCCGCCCCGAGGACGAGATGGCAGGGGCAGGCATGTCGAGAACCAGCCCTGGCCCCACAGGAAGCACCCCGAGCGACAGGGGGGGTGTGTTGGCTATGCGGACGGCCGGGCCATGTACAGGCGGAGTGCCCAGTGAGGGAGGTAGGGCAGGTCGTCAGCATCGGCGACATACCGGGCCCTCCCCCCGGACCAGGAGCGGCGTATCGTGTTCCGGTAAGGATACAACATGATACGCACCAGGCGTTCTTGGATTCGGGCTGCATGCAGTCCATGGTCCAGGAGCGCCTGGTTCGACCGGGGGCATTGTTAAAGGCATTGAGGGTGTTGGTGAAGTGTGTGCATGGGGACATTCACGAATATCCTGTGGTCGCGATCGAGATTCATTTTGAAGGGAAAAAGCATAGTGTACAGGCGGCGGTGAGCCCGCGCCTCACGCATCCCCTTATTCTGGGTGTAGATTGGGAGGGGTTTCCTCAAGCGGGCTACCGGTGTAAGTACCGCGTGTAATGTGCTGAGGCGGTGCCTCGCGACACTGCGGGGGGTCTCAACCCGAGATTTCCGCGCCGAACTATCCGCTGCTAGGTGACTTCCCCCTCGAGCAGTCTCGTGACGAGACCCTACGATCGGCCAGACACAGTACGCGCCCACCCCTATTTCGCGATTATCAGCGACAGGTTGTACCGAGTAAGTCGTGACTCACATAGCCAGGAGGAAGTAACCCAGTTGTTGGTTCCCCGTAGCCGCCGGGAAATGGTCTTCCAGGCGGCTCATTTCAACCCCATGGCGGGCCATTTAGGGTATGATAAGACACTAAACCGTATAATGGCTCGATTTTATTGACCGGGAATTCGGGCAGAGGTGCGTAGGTGGTGCGCTTCTTGTCGCGAATGTCAGTTGGTAAATCCCCCAGCCATTCCATGGGCCCCCTTGCGGCCCTTACCATTGGTCGAGAACCCATTCGACCGCATAGCCATGGATATTATCGGGCCATTTGATCGGTGTACACAGGGATATCGATTTGTGTTGGTCTTGATAGATTACGCAACCCGATACCCCGAGGCAATACCGCTGCGCAATATTTCTGCCAGGAGTGTAGCGCAGGCATTGTTTCAAGTAATCTCCCGCGTGGGAATCCCGAAAGAGATTCTCACCGATCAGGGCACTAATTTTATGTCACGCACTCAGAGGGAACTGTACGGGTTGTTGAACATCAAGGCGGTTCGAACCAGTGTGTACCATCCGGCCACCGATGGCCTTTGTGAGCGGTTCAATCGGACCTTGAAATCAATGATCCGGAAGTTTGTACACGAGGATAGTCGGAATTGGCATAAATGGCTAGATCCCCTGCTGTTTGCGGTACGGGAAGTCCCCCAAGCTTCCACCGGGTTTTCCCCGTTTGAATTACTCTCCGGGCGTAAGCCCCGGGGTGTCCTAGACCTTCTTAAAGAAAATTGGGAGGAAGGGTCTAGCGACAGTAAAAGTGAGATTCAATATGTCCTGGACTTGCGCACAAAGCTCCACGCCCTAGGGGGTTATCTCACGCGAGCATTTGCAGCAAGCCCAGGAGCGTCAAAAGCGCCTATACGACAGGGGAACTAACCTGCGAGAATTTACACCGGGAGACAAGGTGCTCGTACTGTTACCCACCTCCAGCACGAAATTACTCGCGAAGTGGCAAGGGCCGTTTGTGGTCACACGTCGCATGGGGGACGTGGATTATGAGGTAGTACGCTCGGACCGGGGGGATAGCTTGCAGGTGTATCACGTAAATCTCCTAAAACTGTTCCAGTGGCTTCTCCACTGTCTCATCTATGGTGTCCTCCACAGTCTCTTCCACTGACTCATCCTCTACTGACACCCTAGCTGCCTCCTCCACAGTGTCCTCCACTGCCTCCACTACTGCCTTCTCCACAGTCTCCTCCTCTGACCTGGCCCTTCAGAGCGAAGCATGAAAGAATGCTCATTTGCCTCTTCCCTGACATCTTTGGCCTAAGAGAAAAGCTTTGTGAATAATGGGTCCTGAACTAAGACTAAAAAACAAGTGTCAGTATAGCTGCTGAAATTAGCAGGGATTCAACTGGCTAGCTAGGCTAGTTCACACACTCTGGTCAAACTGTTAGCTAACATTACTGATTACCAGCTGCCTGGACACAATATTCCCCAGCAACGGAAATCAAATGATGAGATGACTTACTGTACTCATAGGATATGGTCTTCTCCCACGTCGATCAGTCTGTAGCTACTTCGGAGAGATGTGAATCAATGCATGCTGTCGTCTTCTGTAGCTACTTCAGCGAGCGCGTGAATCAATGTCATTGTCCTCGTTGGAATCAGAATGTAACGTTGTTTCAGCGGGAATATCTAAATCTTACCCGGATACAGCAATGCTATTTTTTGATTGGCTGTTCGTTAGCTATATTCTTTTTATTTGATTAGCTGGTGCGTGGCAGGCGCCTCCTGAACTGTACGGGGAACCCACTTGATTCCTACCTGTTCCACTGTTATAAAAAATAGCGGCGCAACTTGGTGGGCGTTATGCTGGTCATTTCTCTGCGTGAGAAATACAAGGTGTGGCGTGTGAACGGGTTGAAATGCGTGTGTCTCACGCCCAATGCGTGAGACTTGAGAGCCATACATTCAACAACTTCCTCAATGTGTAATGACTCGTATTCTTGAAGAGCGACCGTTGTGACTTTCAAAATAGTAAAGTTACGAGACCTGCATGTGTCGAAATGGGGTTTTAGGTACTTACTTTTTTAAAGATACAACCTAGAATAACTCACAAAATATAACAAAAACAGGGAAATTCCTGTAAGCATTCGTTGAACACTGACTTTATAATAATTACTCGAAAAAATCCAGACGGAGAAAATGAATGTGGAATGTTCGTGTGGACCCAGAAGTGACAACACACCTTGGTCAGGGGTTTCGTTAACCAACAATTGTCCGTCATTTACCGATTTTGTGTTGAGGGACAATTCCAAATGCCATTCGTAATTTTGACAGACAAAAATATTGTCGCAAAAGAACGGAATACAATTAAAACAACAAAGAATCTGTGAAAAACAGCCTTCTCCTGTTTTAGTCCCACTTTGCTGTGTGACCTACAGTGCCTATAGAAAGTCATCATACCCATTTGAAATAGTTACTATATTTGTCGTACAGCCTGAAATCAAAACCCATTAAAAAAAAACTTTTTCCAGCTTTATGTACAAATTTAGCCATACAACATCAAACTAATGAAAAAAAAAAGGCGACAGTTCTGAAAATGTATACAAAATGAAAAACAAGAATAACAGGGTCATCAGTCCCCTGATTTAATACTTTGTAGAGCCACCTTTTGCTGCAATTACAGCCATCAATCTGTTTGGATATGTCTCTACTAGTTTTGCACACCTAGATTGGAGAATATTTGCCCATTCTTCCTTGCAGAATTGTTCGAGTTCAGTCAAATTCCGTGGTGAGCGGCGATGGACTGCTCTCTTCAAGTCCATCCACAGATTTAAGTCAGGGCTCTGACTTGGCCGCTCAAGGACATTCACCTTTCTATCCTTAAGCCACTGCGTTGTTCTTTTGGCGGTATGTTTAGGATCGTTGTCGTGTTGGAAGGTGAATGACCTGCCCATCTTCAGCTGTCTAGCAGAGGGACGCAGGTTGTCCTCAAGAATTTGGGTGTACTTGGCAGCATCCATTTTCCCTTTAATCCTGACCAATTGCCCAGTCCCCGCTGAAGAGAAACATCCCCACAACATAATGTTGCCACCACCATGCTTCACAGTAGGTATGGTGTGTTTTGGGTGGTGTGCTGTGTTTGGTTTTTGCCAAACATAGCGCTTGGAGTTCAGTCCAAAAAGTTCAATCTTAGTCTCGTCTGACCATAAAACCTTTTTCCACATGGCAACAGAATCTTCCAGGTGTGTTTTTGCATAGCACAAACGAGACTGACTGTGGCACTTTTTCAGAAAAGGCTTCTTTCTTGCTACCCTGCCATACAGGCCAGCTTTGTGTAAAGCTTGTGAGATTGTTGCCACATGCACAGACAGACTAGTCCCAGCCATAAAGACTTGTAAGTCCTTCAAAGTTGCCTTTGGCCTCCTGGGAGCTTCTCTGATCAATGTCCTCCTGGCTCGGTCATCCAGTTTGGACAGACGGCCTGATCTAGGCAAGGTGTTTGTGGTGCCATGCTCTGAACGGTACTCAGAGGGATAGCTAAAGCCTTCTTTTTGTAGCCTTCACCTAACTTGTACTTTTCCAACCATGGTGAATTCTTTGCAGAACCATGCACTTCTAGTAGTGGAATCCTCAAGAAACGGCTGGTTTTATTCTGAAGTAATCAAAACCACTACAATTGATGTCAGGTGGGGGGCAATTAGCCTGGTGTTTGATCTGGAAGTTGATTGGTTCCACCTGAGCAAGTTTATAATGGTATACTCTAAGGGGCTGATCACTTAACCAAACCAGGTATTTCACAAATTAATGTTTAATAATTGTCCCGAATTTTTATTTTCACATTGATGATGAGGGTTATAATGTGTACATACAGCTCAAAAAAGTTAGATTTGATTTATTTTAATTTCCTGGGTGTAATGTGACAAAAGGTAAAGATTTCACAGGGTATGATGACTTTCTATAGGCACTGTATTTACAGATCAGGGCTCATAGCATCCAAAAATCCCATTTGTTGATTTTTAAGTTATAAATATAATAAACATTTATCAAAAAAGTCGGACAATGAATCGGACGAAGAGGAACTGACAGTCCTCTCAGAGCTACAGAAGTTCAGAAAAGAATACAAAGAGACATCCAATGACACGAAAACGACCCTACTGAAAATAGAAGCAACAATGAATGACATCAATACACAAACAAAGAAACTGGAGGAGAGGGCAACGGCTGTAGAGACGAGAGTGTGCAATGTGTAGGACAGAGGAATGCGCCAAGAGAGGGCCTGTCACACCTGAGGTTGATCTCTGGTGCCCTCCTCTGGCGGTCCGGGGCCAGTGCTCTCCCAATCTACCATTATTCGTATCACCTGTGTATTCTGTCTTGTGTTTGTTATATATAGCCTGTGTGTTCCCCATGTCTTTGTCTGAGATTCTCTCTGTCCGTCTGTGAGTACCCTGTGATATCTGTGTATCCGGTTGTTACCCCCCTACCCTATACCGTTATTATTATTTCTTTGTCCACTTGTGTGTACCTTTGTTGATGGAGCCTGGTTTTTTCCACCTTTATTTTACCCTTTATTCCAGTATATGTTTTTGTGCCTTGCACCAACCCTCTCATTAAAGACATTCTTTATTTTCTACTACGTCTTCCGTCTGAGTATTCATCCGCACTTGGGTTCACCTCACCACCAATCCTAACAAGGGCCATTCGCTACCTGCTTCATAGAGACTCCAAACTCTCCGCCAAATGTTCTGACCTCGAAAACAGAGCCAGGCACAATAATCTAAGAATCTATTGTGTTGCAGAAGGACGCGAGAAGAAGGACACAATGGGCTATGTGACTCACCTCATACGCACTTCACTTCAGGTACCCGGTGATTTGGACATACGTTTGGAGAGAGCACACAGATCGCTCGGGGCGAAACCATTGGATACATCAGCCCCGCCAAGATCCATCATTGTGAGATTCCTGGATTACCGAGTGAACGAAACTGTCTTGCAACAGGCCTGGAAACGAGAAGTCACGCATCAAGGGGACAAAGTGTACTTTGACCAGGATGGATGGAGCACCTACTCTCCAGGGGATGGGAATTCACATCAAAGTGGACGGCAGGGAAAAGTTGGAGAGGGAGCTGTTGCAAGATCATTGGTCAGTGCGCGCAAAAAGAGAACCCGGGAAGAAAGGAAGGCACAGCAACGTTGTCGGATGCGGATTCGAGCCTTCATTCAAGGGCATAACTTAATATGCGAATGAAGATGTAAGTTGCCTATTGTGAACGAAAAAAAAAAAAAAACATCTACTAGGCTATAAATATTCATAGATTTTGTCAGTGGAGCCATCAAGGCTCGTTTTATCATTTTATTTTATGGACAAGAGAACACAAAGGGTTTTTGTTTGGAACAAAGAAGGAGCTAGATAGTCTACCCAGCCACATTTCCCTATAGGGGAACAGCGACATGTTAGTTGTTGGTCAGTTGCAGTTGCACTGAAAGTGTTCATCCCGGAGAGAGCTCGTCACAACTCTCCGCCTCTCTACATCAGGAGCAGGTCGCACTCGTTGTTCATGCAACCAGCTGTTTTTTTGGAAGTTTGTTGTGTTTTCGTTTGTTTACAAATGTTTTACAAATGTGATTTGGTGACATCCTTGCAATCTTTTATTAAACTATCAGGGTACCAAATATACATTATTTTAATTAAATTTGTCTCTCGATAGAAATGCAGTTTATGTTTTTAGGGGAACGGGAATTCCTCTTCCACTTTCTAACCCCATAGGTGGGGTAACAACTTAAACATTGTTAGTTATAATGTTCATGGCTTGAACCACCCAATTAAAAGGAAAAAGATATTGAACCAGCTAAAGAAACTTCAATGCTTAATTGCACTGATACAAGAAACCCACTTAACGGAGGATGAACACAAGAAATTGAGAAGAGAGTGGGTTGACCAAGTATTTAGTGCATCCTATGGAAAGAGAAGGGGTGTGGCCATCCTGATTAATAGAGCAGTAGTTTTCTCTCCAGATAAGGTATTGCAAGACCAAGCAAGGAGATATGTCATGGTGATTGGCACTTTGGGGGACATGGACATTTCCATTTTGAACGTACAAGCTCCAAATGAAGACGATCAGGTTTTTTTCAAAGAAAAAGCAAACCTAATTGCCAATAATGCTAAAGGGGTAATAATAGTTGGAGGGGACTTCAACTGTGTGCTTGACAGGCTACGATCGGACCAGGGGCCCCAATCTAGAAAATCACAAACTCTGAATAGTATGATTTCGGAATTGGGACTCTGTGATCCATGGAGACACAGAAATCCATCGGGCAAAGACTTCCGTTTCTTCTCAAATGTTAGCTATTCACGTATTGATTTTTTTCTGTGTGTCAATGCAACACATGTATAAAGTGGTAGATTGTCATATTGAACCGATAACATTAAATGACCATGCACCTGTTATACTAACTATTAACCTGGGAAAGGAGAAATACTTCAGATACTGGAGATTGAATGTATCAGGGTCTTAAACAAGATCTGAAAGATTATTTGAATATTAATGAAAGTGCCACATTCAGTGCTAGCCAAGGTCTACAACTATGCACTCCCTCCAAAAACCTGGTCGGAAGCTATCATTTCAGTTATTCATAGAGAAGGCAAAGACCCTGCTCAATGTGAGGGATATAGGCCTATACATTTGTTGTGTAACGACCAGAAAATGCTGAATGCCATTTTGGCATGGAGAGTTCAGAATTTCCAGACTGATAAAAACCACACAGGTTTCATACCTGGTAGACAAGGAGCCAGTAATATCAGGAGAGTACTTAACATTATATATATATATATATATATATATACACAGTTGTGGTCAGAAGTTTACATACACTTGTAAAGAACATGTATGTCATGGCAGTCTTGAGTTTCCAATCATTTCTACAACTCTTATTTTTCTGTGATGGATTGATTGGAGCACATACTTCTTTGTCACAAAAAACATTCATGAAGTTTGGTTCTTTTATGAATTTATTATGGGTCTTCTGAAAATGTGACGAAATCTGCTGGGTCAAAAATATACATACAGCAATGCTAATATTTGGTTAAATGTCCCTTGGCCATTTTCATCTCAATTAGATGCTTTTGGTAGCCATCCACAAGCTTCTGGTTGAAGCTTTGACCACTCCTCTTGACAGAATCGGTGCAGTTCAACTAAATTTGTTGGCTTTCTGACACAGACTTGTTTCTTCAGCACACTCCACATGTTCTCGATGGGGTTTAAGTCAGGACTTTGTGAAGGCCATTCTAAGACCTTAATTCTAGCCTGATTTAGCCATTCCTTTACCACGTTTGATGTGTGTTTGAGGTCATTGTCCTGTTGGAACACCCAACTACGTCCAAGACCCAACCTTCTGGCTGATAATTTTAGGTTTTCCTGAAGAATTTGGAGGTAATCCTCCTTCATTATTCCATTTACTTTCTGTAAAGCACCAGTTCCACTGGCAGCAAAACAGGCCCAGAGCACACTGACGAACACTTTATTAGGAACACTATACTAATACTGGGTAGGGCCTCCCTTTGCTCTCAAAACAGCCTTAAATTCTTCGTGGCATTGATTCCACAAGATGTTGGAAACATTCCTTTGAGATTCTGGTCCATGATCACATTATTGCATCACGCAATTCCTGCAGATTTTTCAGGTGCATTTTCAAACTGTGAATTTCCCGTTCTACCACATCCCAAAGGTGTTCTATTGGATTCAGATCCGGTGACTGGGAAGGCCACTGAAGAACACTGAACTCATTGTTATGTTCATGAAACCAGTTTGAGACGACTTTTGCTTTATGACATGGTGCATTATCATGCTGGAAGGAGCCATTAGAAGATGGGTAAATTGTGGCCATGAAGGGATGCACATGGTCAGCAACAATACTCAAATAGGCTGTGGCATTCAAGCGATGACGGATTGGAATTAACGGGCCCAAAGTGTGCCAAGCAAACATTCCCCACACCATTACACCACCTCCACCATGAGAAAGTGTACAGGTATTCCTAATAAAGTGGGAAATAAAGTATTTCACCATGTTAAAAGATAGAAGTTTTGAAGTTGCAAAAAGCTGAATATTTAAAAAAGCATAATGAGTTTGAAAAATATAAGTGTAAACAACTCAAGTTAGACCTCTCTGCGCTTTTTAAAGTTGGAATGATGTGAATAGCTTAAAAGCTGTAGGAGGAGTAGCGTAAAACCAAAAAATCTAAAGAATTGGAATAATAAAAATAGGTATGAGCAATAACAACAGTTGGACTTGTTGAAGCAAGCCCACTAATAAGCACCGAGTGCCGTTGACAGAGCGGTATCGCTGTCTCGCAGCAACTTTTGAGGATTTACATGTTGTGGTGATCGTCTTGTTGTTTCTGTGGGTCGTTGTTTTTGCAGTGACAAAAGCTAAATAAGGATGACATAAGCTGAATTAATGTAAAAGGCTTCAAAAATTAAAAACCCTGGGTACGCTCAGTGCTCCGTTGACATTTCACAAAGATACGCTTGTTTTTGTGAGAAATCTTCAGAAAAATAACAGTCATTTTGATATGAAAAGCGTATACTAGAATATGCAAATACTACGTCATGTCTCAAAATCGATCTCCGTCTTACCTCAGTACGTATTGTTTTATGTCCTGTGAATTCAAGAGGAAAGATGACGAGTTCAACGACAAAGTGAGCCTGTCAGGTAGCGTAATGCAAGTTACAGTAGTAGCCTAGCGCTAATGAGCTAGGATGCTATTCTCCAGATTTTTGACCGCTTGTTTTCTCTGGCCTCCATTGATATAGTCACCCTAAGTATGGCCATCCTTCAAGGGGAAACACTCCAATAACATTTTAACAGATTGTGATAGAGTGATGCGGTTTAGATCATTGGCTTTCTTAGATAATTATCTACACAATGAACATACTTACCCATTGGTCAACAAATGCATTTTTGATTGAACACCCTACAATAAATTAGCTTCACTGTAACATAAGTTAGAATGCAATAGAATGAAGAAGGCATACCAGCCTGATAATGTGGACCAGAGGTTACTCTGGTATGGACATTTAGTGTCAATCATTGTGACAGCACCAGTTACAGTATGTAACAAATATAATGATGGGTGAAAATTTACTGTGACAGATTTTTTTCAACCTCGACCGTCATGTTGACAGATCAAGATTTATTTTACCAGAACCCATCGGTACTCTCGACTGTTGTAACTTTTTTAGAAACCAATTTGAATAATTTTTCCCTAAACCAATACTATTCTTTCTGCCCTCAGAACAGAGTTGACAACAGATTGTGTCAACCCACGGTCAAAATGCCATTGAGTACTTATTTGGGCATCACAATGAAATAATGGCAAAATGATTACACTTTTATACCCATTTTGACTGTTTCAGATTAAATTTGTTGTAGTCCTACTGAAAAAAAAACTAAAAAACATTCAAGAGTGGTCAAATACCCTCCTGCTTTTGCCTTCTCATGGACATTCTCAACAATGTTGTATTGTTTAACCCTTGTGTGGTCTTCGGGTCAAATTGACCCTTTTTAAATTTTTACCTGAAGAAAAAATATACAAGGAAACATTTTTTCAACCTGAAACTCCATGGCCTTGGCTTATTTACTGTGAAGAACATGTCAAAGAAAAAAAAATCATTGAGTGCACATGCACTGTTTCTGAGTATCTCATGTATGTATGTGGGTCAAATTGAAATTGACTATTAGAAGATGTGGTGGGAAAAAAATCCTGAACTAATAAAGTATTTTCATTATTCTAGATTGCAGCTGGTGGCAACAAGAGGAAGCACAGCGAGGTGTGTGAACCCTCAAAGGACTCAAAGACACAAACCACATGCAGAAACTGCTAAAAGTACATCTGTAGGACACATACTCTCAAATTGTATGTATCCAATATTATTTCAGAATTGTTTGAAAGATGTATTTTTCAGTGTACTGTATTTCATTGACAGTGAATAAAGCAGTGTACATTTCGTTCATGTTTTGTGTTTCTATTTATTGTAAATCATCTCAAATTATTTTTGAGACATTTTTGAGAGATGTATTTCATATCCAGTGACTAAATCGATCTAAGTTTGGTTCTTGTGTTTCTATTGTCGTTCATCACCTGTATTTGCTTTTCACAGCTTTGATTATAATAAGATAAAGATGAAAATCAAATGAGAATATCTCCTCAAAAATAATAAACATCAATGAAAACATTGTTTCATTTCAACTTTTCAGAGATAAGCATTCCACCCAAGTCCTTATTATAGCAGATTTTTTACATAAATTATAACTTTATCACAAAAAACGAATTACACTTCCACTGTTAAATATGATCTAGCAGAGATTAATTGCAAATATTAATCATACATGTTATCTATATTGTTTGGAATTGAGATAAAGACAATATATGTTAAAGAGTTTTGAATGGAAATTTGTATTTTTGTATTGCTTTTAAAGCCCCAATAATGTCCCGGGTCAATTTGACCCGAAGACTTCCAAAGGGTCCAAAAAGTGAAGACAATACGAGGGTTAATGCAGCATTAAAAGCACTGGGGAGCATTGGTATACTGTGTGCAGGCCTTTTCTTTTTCTACATATACAGCGGGTGAAATAAGGATTGAACACGTCACCATTTTTCTCAGTAAATATATTTCCAAAGGTACTATTGACATGACATTTTCACCAGATGTTGGTAACAACCCAAGTAATCCATACGTACAAAGAAACCAAAACAAATAAGTTCAGAAATTAAGTTGTGTGTAATAATGTGAAATGACACAGGGAAAAAGTATTGAACACGCTTACTGATATTTATTTAATACTTTGTACAAAAGCCTTTGTTGGTAATGACAGCTTCAAGACGCCTCCTGTATGGAGAAACTAGTCGCATGCATTGCTCTGGTGTGATTTTGGCCCATTCTTCCACACAAACAGTCTTCACATCTTGAAGGTTCCGTGGGCCTCTTCTATGAATCTTGATCTTCAGTTCTTTCCATAGATTTTCAATGGGATTTAAGTCAGGTGATTGGCTGGGCCATTCTAGCAGCTTTATTTTCTTTCTTTGAAACCAATTGAGAGTTTCCTTGGCTGTGTGTTTGGGATCATTGTCTTGCTGAAATGTCCACCCTCGTTTCATCTTCATCATCCTGGTAGATGGCAGCAGATTTTGGTCAAGAATGTCTCGGTAAATTTGCCCATTCATCCTTCCTTCAATTATGTGAAGTTTGCCAGTACCATTTGCTGAAAAGCAGCCCCACACCATGATGTTCCCACCTCCAAACTTCACTGTTGGTATGGTGTTTTTAGGGTGATGTGCAGTGCCATTTCTCCTCCAAACATGGTGTGTATTATGGCATCCAAACAGTTCAATTTTGCTCTCTGGAGTATTCCCGATCAGATTAATGCAATAAATGTTTATCACAAATCTGGCAATGAAAACCAGATAAAGACAAGTAAATACTGTACTGATATTCTATGTCCCCTACCAGCAATCCCTCGGTATCCACGTGACCCAAACCTCCTTGCATTTACATTACATTTACGTTTATGGCATTTAGCAGACGCCTTTATTCAAAGCGACTTACAGCAAATACATTTGTTTAAGTAAGTGAATCATCTATCCATCAGTCATCAAGTAATCAATGCTCAGACCAGGGGCCATTGGCAGTCACAATGCTAGAAGAAGATTATTTATATTTTTTTAACAGGAGAAAAACTTGTACAGGGGGGTAGTGGGGGTGAAGAGGTCTTTTGGAGGGACTGTTAAGATGTAGCCTGAAGAGATGGGTTCAGTTGTCTGTCCAGTAGTCAAGGTGAGAGACCAAAAGTTCTGCTGCTTCTCTGGTGAGGAATGGATGTATCCTTCTGATGTTGTAGAGGAAGAATCTACAGGAGCGTGCTGTCGCTGTGATGTTCGCCACACATGATAAGTGGTTGTCAAGGATCACCCCAAGATTCTTGGCTGTATGGGAGGAGGTCACAGTAGAGTTCTTTGCTGTGATGGGGAAGTCTTGGAGAGGGCAGGCTTTCCCTGGGAGGAAGAGCAGCTCAGTCTTGTCAAGGTTGAGCTTGAGGTGGTGGGATGACATCCAAGCAGAAATGTCTGCAAGACATGCCGAGACATGTGTTGCCACCTGTGAGTCAGAAGGGGGGAAAGAGAGAAAGAGTTGAGTGTCATCTGCCTAGCTGTGGTAGGAGAAACCATGTGAGGAAATTACAGAGCCAAGAGATTTGGTATAGAGGGAGAACAGTAAGGGCCCTAGGACAGAGTCCTGGGGGACCCCAGTGGTCACCTGGTAGGAGTGATCGGCCAGGTAGGATGCAAACCAGGAGAGTGCAGAGCCAGAGATGCCCAATTCTGAGAGAGTGGAGAGAAAGATCGGGTGGTTTACTGTGTCGAATGCAGCGGACAGGTCCAGAAGAATGAGAACAGAGGAGAGGGAGGAAGCTCGAGCAGAGTAGAGGGCCTCTGTGACAGCAAGGAGAGCAGTCTCAGTCGAGTGCCCAGCCTTAAAGCCAGATTGGTGAGGGTCAAGGAGGTTGTTCTGAAGGAGGTAGTTTGACAGTTGGTTAGAGACAGCACGTTCAAGGGTTTTAGATAAGAAGGAGAGAAGGGATACCGTCTGTAGTTATGGGCAGCAGATGGGTCAAGAATTGGTTTCTTGAGAAGAGGCTTGACTCTGGCTGTCTTGAAGGCAGCTGGGACAGATCCTGTGGATAGAGAGGAATTGATAAAGGTGGTAAGGAACGGAAGGAGGTCTTTGAAGATGGATTGGAGAAAAGGGGAGGGGATAGGATCGAGGGGGCAGGTGGTTGCCCGCTTGGATGTGACCAGTTTTAGAACATCATCAGGGGGGAAAAGTCTGATAAACCAGAGACCGGGTGTAGCACAGTGGGTTTGGGAGGAAAGGTAGCAGTGTTGGTGGTAGAAGGAAAGAGCTGCTAATGCCATCAACCTTCTTTTCAAAGTAGGTGACAGTCATCTGCAGACAGGGAGGAGGAGGAGGTGGGTTGAGGAGTGAGGAAAATGTGGAGAACAATTTCCTTGGGTCAGAGGCAGAGGATTGAATTTTGGAATGGTAGTAAGAAGCTTTAGCAGCTGATGCAGGTGAGGTGTAGTTGAGGAGGAGAGAGAGATAAGGGTCTAGGTCATCACAGAGGCCAGTTTTTCTCCATTTCTTCTCAGCTGCCCGGAGGCCTATTCTACAAGCTTGCAGGGTTTCAGACAGCAAGGGAGCACGTGGAGTGGATCGTGCCGGCCTTTAGATCTGTGGACAGAGAGAGTCGAAGGATGAGGAAAGAGAGGACAGGAGGGTGGAGGAAGCTGCATCAGTGGATAGAAGAGAGAAGGATTCAACAGAGGGTAGGGCGGATAAGACAGAGGAAGAAAGAGCGGTGAGTGAGAGGGTACGCAGATTGCGACGAGAGGATACGTGGGTAGAGACTGACTGGGAGGGGGAGTATTTGAGAGGAAGGAAGAAGGATACATAATGATGATCAGAAACTGGAAGAGGGGTAACAGTGGTATGGGAGGATCTGGTGAAGACAAGGTCGAGCTGATTGCCCACCTTATGAGTCGGAGGAGTCAAGTGCTCCAGATGAAGCTTCTCTGACTGGAAGTCACCCAGTGGTGTGAGCGGTGTGCCGTCCTTAGGGAAGAAGCTGAGAAGGACATCCATCTCATCTAAGAAGTGGCGAAGCTGACCTGGTGGGCGATAGATAACAACAATGTGAAGTTTGACAGGGGAGGTGACAGAAACAGCATGGAATTCAAAGGTGGATATGGACAGGTGTGACAGGAGAAGGACATTATGTGACCACTTAGGCGAGATGAGGAGTCCTGCTCCTCGATGGACTCCACAGATTGACTCCTTTGTCTTTGTGTCAAGCGTCTTCGTGTCAAGAGGCTGTCGCAGAGACTGTCACTCTGTGATCGTCACGATATAAATGCAGATTCTGTGATTGCTGATGACTAGCAGGGTAGCAGCCCTTCCCACCTGACGATCAGTTAACGACCAGACAGGTTTCACCACTCACTCAATCCCAAATGTATTAGTCCTGGTCCAAGGTGAGCAGGAGTTAAATACCTTGCAGGATAGTGTCAGGCCCTCCCACTGGAGATTGACAGCACTTCACAGCAATTGACTTCAAACAGCTGGCTTCCAATAGAAACTAGGTTCCTGAGCTTAAGACAGGATAGCCACAGCAAAATATTCATCTAATCATTTGCTTCATATTGAAGAATTGGAAATAAAATCACTAAAGAATAGAGGACGGGTTTAGAATAAGACATATTTATTCCCAAGTACAACTTAAGATAGTTATGGACATGATGAAGGGAACCCAACACAAGTGGTCACATAACCAATTAGCACAAGTTAACATTATGTTATATATGACAAAATATATTTCATGGTTAATGATTGATAATGCTTTGCTCATCCCTGTGTGACAGACAATCGATCATATCGGATCCTAGATTCTGTTAAGAATACCCAAAATGCTGTTTTAGTGTGCATATCTGAAGCTGATGACTCGTGTCGTTAACAATGCATGTGAACATTAGACATTAATGGGATAACCTGGTCACGATTATGTCGTGCTGTGTCAAGGACAACACAGCAGAGTAACTCAAAGGACATCTTGCTGTCCTTCTTCTTAAATATCATCCCAACAAAAGGACATAGGTGTGAGATACATTACAATGGCAAGGCGCGATTTCTTCAGGATGTCCGCCAGGCATGCTCATTCAACTGTAAATAGGTATAACACATTTAAATCAAAGCTGGCACCATCAACCACCAAATCCGTCTACAATATGACAGCTGTGTCACAGAGCTTTTGACTATTGAAGCGTATGTGTGCTGTAGGTTAACAGTGCTGTGGCCTTCAGCTAAACTAAGTATGTTCCTGTGTAACTTCCAAGATGTGACCTTTGATTTCTTCCAAGTAATAATCTTCAGAAATATAGAAAGATGTTGGTAAATCAATGATGTCTTATGAACTTTGTGCTGGCCCGCCACAAGATAAGGATACCTCAAGGTGCGCAGTAATAACACTGCCTTACTAAATTGTGTTGTGGTCTTTGTTATGTCACATGCAGCAAGCAAAGTTATTGTACCACGCCTCTCAGCAAAACATAAACTTTAGAGGATAATTCAGAGGGATTCTATATCCCTAGGAAACCCTGACTCCCCCCTTCCTTTCTCTTCTGGTCCCTCTGCTTTCTGAGGTCTTAGACTCTCAGATTCTCTCCAGGAATTTACCAAATTCTTAGACTGCTATTGTTCAGCTAATCATGGCACCTTTGTCCCCCTCTCAAAATTTGAATTTTCACACTACTCACTGGCTGCCTCAAATAGAGATGATCATTCTTAGAATCAAGTTCCATTCACCTAGTCTGGGAGGCCTGTTTGACATGAATACAAGTGTTTTAATTTGGCCAATGGGATTGCAACTCAAATCTGCCTACAGTATAAATAAATCATTGTGATTTCAACATATAAGAGGTAAAATAAGACATTTACTTAATGATAATAATGATGTACAACATTTGCATTACCAGACATAGACACACACACACACCCTGGCTGATAAGATGCATTGCTGGTTGATGTGTGTAGCAATGTTCGTTGTCACACAGAGGCAGACGCAGCGTTCACGGTAAGGGAACAACTTTCCCGTTTATTCATACAGTGGTTTTTCAATGTCTCTTGGCTTTCCAGCCTCCTTCACCCACGGTCCGCTCTCTCTCCGACAGCGTGCCCGTCTCGCCGTTTCCAGCTCCCCTCCTCAAATGGCAGAAGCACACACATCTTAAACATTCGCCGGCGAGACTTCATTTGCAGCAGGTGTGCAACAAAGTCTCGCCGACACAACCCCGGCCACGGTCCTGTAGCTCCCTCTACAGGCCGAACGCTGCATGTCCCCCCACATACCCCCACCGCCCGACACAGGCCGGGGACCCGACGGCCGATGACCTACTCCCCCCCCCTGCACGGGAGAGGAAGTCTGCCACGACCATCTGTGCCCCCGGTCTGTGCACGACGGAAAAGTTGAAGGGCTGCAACGCGAGGTACCACCGGGTGATCCTCGCGTTTACATCCTTCATGCGGTGGAGCCACTGGAGGGGGGCATGGTCGGAATAGAGGGTGAAGGCGCGACCCAGCAGGTAGTAGCGGAGGGTGCCGACCGCCCACTTGATGGCCAGGCACTCCTTCTCCACGGTGCTGTACCGGCCCTCCCTCTCCGACAGCTTGCGGCTCAGGTACAGCACCGGTCGGTCGGCCCCCTCCACGCGCTGGGTCAGTACTGCTCCCTGCCCTCTATCCGACGCGTCCGTCTGTAGGGAGAAAGGGAGGTTAAAATCAGGCGCATACAGGACCGTTTCTCCACAAAGAGCCCCCTTAAGGGCCTCGAACGACCCCTGGCACTGGCCCGACCATTGGACCGGATCCGGGGCACCCTTCCGGGTGAGGTCCGTCAAGGGACTGGCCAGCTCGGAAAACCCTGGTACGAACTGTCGGTAATATCCCGCCAGCCCCAGGAAGGCCCTCACCTCCTTCTTTGTCTTGGGCCGGGGAGAGGCGGCGACGGCCGCAGTCTTTTCAATCTGCGGTCGCACCTCCCCCCGTCCCAAGTGGTACCCTAGATACCGGATCTCCCTCCGCCCGATCACGCACTTTTTCGGGTTGGCCGTCAGCCCCGCCTGCCTCAGGGACCGCAGAACAGCAGCCACACTCCGCACATGCTGCGGCCAGGTGTCACTGTGAAGGACAATGTCATCTAGGTAGGCCGCAGCATAGGCGGCGTGCGGCCGCAGAATACGGTCCATGAGGCGCTGAAAAGTGGCTGGGGCTCCGAACAACCCGAAAGGGAGCACAGTGAACTGGAATAACCCGAGCGGAGTGGAGAATGCCGTTTTCTCCCGGGACACCGGCGAGAGTGGAATCTGCCAGTATCCCTTCGTGCAATCCAATGTCGTGAAGTACCTGGCCGTACCAAGCCGGTCCAAGAGCTCGTCGACCCGGGGCATCGGATATGCATCGAATTTGGAGACCGCATTAACCCGTCTATAATCCACACAGAACCGTATAGCCCCATCTGGCTTGTTGACAAGCACGATGGGGCTACACCAATCACTGCGGGACTCCTCGACCACACCCAGCTCCAGCATGGCTTCCAACTCCCGGCACACAACGTCTCGTTTGTGCACCGGCAACCTATAGGGACGCGTGCGCACCGTTAAACCCGGCTGCGTTTCTATATGGTGGTCGATGAGCGTAGTCCGACCGGGCAGGGGAGAGAACACGTCGGCGAACTTAAGCTGCAAATCTGCAACATCCGCGGCCTGGCTAGCAGAGAGATGGTTATCAATATCAACCGGAGTGCTACCTTTCGATTTTGGGACTTCCGGACCGAACTCCTCTCTCTCTGGAACTATCGTAGCCAGAGCAACAGTGACCACGTCGTTCCATTTTTTTAGGAGATTGACGTGATACACCTGCAAGCTATCCCCCCGGTCCGAGCGTATAACCTCATAATCCACGTCCCCCATGCGACGTGTGACCACAAACGGCCCTTGCCACTTCGCGAGTAATTTCGTGCTGGAGGTGGGTAACAGTACGAGCACCTTGTCTCCCGGTGTAAACTCTCGTAGGGTAGTCCCCCTGTCATACAGGCGTTTCTGACGCTCCTGGGCTTGCAGCAAATGCTCACGTGAGATAGCCCCTAGGGCGTGGAGCTTTGTGCGCAAGTCGAGGACGTACTGGATCTCACTCTTACTGTCGCTAGACCCTTCCTCCCAATTTTCTTTAAGCAGGTCTAGGACACCCCGGGGCTTACGCCCGTAGAGTAATTCAAACGGGGAAAACCCGGTGGAAGCTTGGGGAACTTCCCGCACCGCAAACAACAGGGGATCTAGCCATTTATGCCAATTCCGACTATCCTCGTGGACAAACTTCCGGATCATTGACTTCAAGGTCCGATTGAACCGCTCACAAAGGCCGTCAGTGGCCGGGTGGTAAACACTGGTTCGAATCGCCTTGATGTTCAACAAGCCATACAGTTCCTTGAGGGTGCGTGACATAAAATTAGTGCCCTGATCGGTGAGAATCTCTTTCGGGATTCCCACGCGGGAGATGACTTGAAACAATGCTTGCGCTACACTCCTGGCAGAGATATTGCGCAGAGGTATTGCCTCGGGGTATCGGGTGGCGTAATCTATCAAGACCAACACAAATCGATAACCCTGTGTGCTCCGCTCAAATGGCCCGATAATATCCATCGCAATGCGGTCGAACGGGTTCTCGACCAATGGTAAGGGCCGCAAGGGGGCCCGTGGAATGGCCGGGGGATTTACTAACTGACATTCCCGACAGGAAGCGCACCACCTACGCACCTCTGCCCGAATCCCCGTCCAATAAAATCGAGCCATTATACGGTGCAGTGTTTTGTCATACCCTAGATGGCCCGCCATGGGGTTGAAATGAGCCGCCTGGAAGACCATTTCGCGGCGGCTGCGGGGAACCAGCAACTGGGTTACTTCCTCCTGACTATGTGAGTCACGACTTACTCGATATAACCTGTCGCTGATAATCGCAAAATAGGGGTGGGCGCGCACTGTGTCTGGCCGTATCAAAGTACCATCAATTGCTATCACTTGGTCAAAGGCTGATCTGAGGGTCTCGTCACGAGACTGCTCGAGGGGGAAGTCGCCTAGCAGCGGATAGTTCGGCGGGGAAGTCTCGGGGTGAGGCGCCCCCGCCGTCTCCGGCTCCCCGGCAGTGTCGCGAGGCACCGCCTCGGCACAGAGCACATTACACGCCACACACCTCCCTAGCTGTCGTGCACGCATCCCAGTAGCCCTCTTTACCGCTTGAGGAAACCCCTCCCAATCCACACCTAGAATCAGGGGATGCGTGAGGCGTGGGCTAACCGCCGCCTGTACACTATGGTTTTTCCCCTCAAAATGAATTTCGATAGCGACCACCGGATATTCGTGAATGTCCCCATGCACACACCTCACCCGCACCCTCGATGCCTTCAACAATGCCCCCGGCCGAACCAGGCGCTCCTGGATCATGGACTGCATGCAGCCCGAATCCAAGAATGCCTGGTGCGTATCATGTTGTATCCTTACCGGAATACGATACGCCGCTCCTGGTCCGGGGGGAGGGCCCGGTATGTCGCCGATGCGGACGACCCGTCCCACGTCCATCGCCCGACACTCGGCCTGCACGTGGCCCGGCCGTCCGCACCGCCAACACACCCCCCCTGTCGCTCGAGGTGCTCCCTGTGGGGCCGGGGTCGGTTCCGGATAGGTGCGCCCCTGCCATCTCGTCCTCGGGGCGGGCGCCGGCCTCTCTCCTTTTGCTCCCCCGGCTCCTCCTGGGCGTTGGCCCCCCCCCCCCTTGCCGCGGGGCCGGGGTTGGTCGTTGTGGCCCCCGCGGTGGGAGGGAGAGATGGTCCTCGGCCTGTCCGACGGCGGTCTGGAGGTCCTGGGGGCGGTGGTACTGGACCTTGGGGGGACCTGGTGCCGCTCCGGTTCCCGGCGCCGGCCCGCCGACCCTGGTGAAGTCCTGAAGGAGGGCACTGTCCGTGATCCTCGCCGCCGTTAGTTCCTCCAGCGTCGTCTGCTGGGTCTGCTGCAGGGCCGTCTGCTGCTCGAGGATAAGCGCTATCCTCGACATTGCCGCTGCTAACGCCTCCATTCCGCCTTCCCTCTGTGTCCCAGGTTGGGCGCCAATGTAGCAATGTTCGTTGTCACACAGAGGCAGACGCAGCGTTCACGGTAAGGGAACAACTTTCCCGTTTATTCATACAGTGGTTTTTCAATGTCTCTTGGCTTTCCAGCCTCCTTCACCCACGGTCCGCTCTCTCTCCGACAGCGTGCCCGTCTCGCCGTTTCCAGCTCCCCTCCTCAAATGGCAGAAGCACACACATCTTAAACATTCGCCGGCGAGACTTCATTTGCAGCAGGTGTGCAACAAAGTCTCGCCGACACAACCCCGGCCACGGTCCTGTAGCTCCCTCTACAGGCCGAACGCTGCATGTCCCCCCACAATGTGTTAATAAGTGCAAGTCAGTGTTTGATTAGGAAACACTGTCAGAATAGGACTGTATGGAGATTAGCCAGTGAACAGACTTGCCCCTAAACTGTCGGAATAGACCGGACCCCTGATGGTGCCTCAAAATGCTTGTATTGCGTGTGGCTGTGATGCCTATTGTGCAATTTAACTAATTTTGAAATAGTGCCACTCAAGACCTAGCCTACCCTTTGTTGTTGTCAGCTTCCTATTTACCCATTGTTTTGTTGTTGTTGTTTTTTCACAGTAATAAAAACATCTCAGGGTGATTGCTCTGACAGCTAGCTTAGCATAGTTATGCCGTCTAAACCCAACAGAGATGCATGTACATAATTTAAACTCACAGCTGCTTAAACATGATTGCTGTGTTCCCAGGTCTGTGGTCTATAGCACACAAAATGTCAATTGCAATGTACTGCAAAAGTCAACTCATTTTCCATAAGGGGTCAGTGAAATTGAGTATCAGCTTAAACCTGGAAAATCAATGGTTTAAGGAGAGATGATAGAATGTAAACTTTATTTTGATACACACAATACTATGATATTTGCAAAAGTGGAATCAGGTGTCTGGACTATAATAATCAAGTCGCCTAGATATTATTACTACCCCTTGCAATATGGACGTTCTAAACGACCTATCCTGATCACTGATCTATATTCCATATACTGTACATCCCAGGATTTCTGCAGTGTCACTGAGGCAATGTGTATATGTATATATATATGTCATTTACTGAGTGGGTTAATGGTTGCTGTGTCTACCATGAGACCTAAATGGTTGTGTAAACATATTCCAAAATGGGGCAAGTTGTTGCTAAATAGGTAAAATGAGTTTCATGTCTGTGGTATCCTGGTACATCAATAATGGACAGGTATAAGTAATGTCTTTGATATGTTTTACCCTTCACATAATGTGACCCAACAGCTGAGAGCCCTGACAGCAACTGTCTGTCCTTACACCCTAAACCTTTCGAGGGTTAACAACAGGTAAGTATGTGCTTACCTTTTAACTGAACAATGCAACATGAACACTACATGTACAACTTTTTGTTCTGTAACACAGGTGTATGACACAATAACAATACTTTCTGGTATAGTGTATTTGATTCCTAAAGGAGATAAGGGCACATTCTTAATGTATAACAAAGGAATCTCCTTTACTTAGTGTACTCCTGTAAGTGCAATGGTGGTTTCCTTTCTCTTTGAGAGCACCATAATTCCACTCTAGGTGAACCACCTGGTATGTTGGTTTCCTTGCTGTTCTTGGTTTCGACAGTAGGAAGTGCCTTTTCCGTGTTGGATAGATTGGTACCTGTGTCCTGTGGTCTTGCGTCCTGCAGTGCCTTACTGCCTGTTGGACTGAATTCTGTCGTCCTCCTCCATATTGTCCTTAGTTGGCTCTGGTAAGTCACTCTCTTCTATTAAACAGCTTGTGTGTGTGGCGGTAGGAATAGGGGGTTAGCAGACAACGCCACCCTGGGAATTGCACCCAGGGAAATATTAACCAATGAACTCTCAATTAGACTTTGGCACACATGTTCGTTGACTAACAGCACCAGAGACAAGGTTCCAAAAATAAGTTATCTTTATTATTATAAAAATAGAGGCTCTACATATAATATACAAGACAAGTATCAATCACACTGTATGAGAGTAGGGGGGGGGAAACAAAGCTATCAGGGCTGAGGCTTACCAGCAGGGGGCGAGATAACAGGAGACGGAGGGAGAGGATCCAACAACACCAATCAATCACTCGTGCTCGCACATACACACCGCAAAACAGGATCAAAATGGCAAAATAAGAGAAAAACCAGGAGGCACACGTGAACACACACGGGAAAAGGGACACCACCACCGAGAGAATCTAGCTGCCTCCCTGCCTTGGGCACTCAGCACCTGAAAAATAAAAGGAGAAAGAAGGTGAGGGAATATATAAACAAACAAACAAACAATAAACCCACAACTAGACAGAAGGACAGAAACTATGGTTGGGCGGCCAAGCAGAGGGTTAACTTAAGCAGGACTAACGCACACCATAAACAAAATCCCCTAAAGTAACCAAAGCCTCCCCAGAACACACCCACACTGATTGCAACACAGACAGACAACACACAAGGACAAGACAACAGATAGCCGTATCAGTTAAAAATAGCGGTTGTTAGCGTCTTCGCCGCTATCTTCCAGGCAAGTGGCTAGCTCAGGGCGGATGAAGCAGCTATGCAGGTAAGTTACGTATGGCAAAAACAGCAGTAGGCACGGCCACAACCGGCAGTACCTAGAAGGCACACAGGACACCCCATTAGTGCTAAACATAATGGTAAAAACAAGAGCAATAGAGATCCAAATTATGGGATACGTACCAGGAAGTTGACGACTTCCCACTCCAACCAGCGAGCTCACGGAGCTCCGCTAAATGTTTACGTTCGGTATGAATCCATAGAGAATGTTACGCGATCAATAGCCCAGCACGCATCACTGACCAAGACAGGACACCGCCAAGCAACAGGTGGAAGCGCTGCAAAGCGACCACAGCGTGCAAAGAATAAATTACCAGGCTACAACCAAATTAGCCAGAGTCAGAGCATACATAGAAGGAGCGTACATACCGGTAGCCAGTTGACTGGGGGGGCGTAGCAGGAAGTAACGTGGGGACAAATTGTGGCGCCTCCCGACACAACGCTACCTCGGAATAAATAGGACGGTGACGCAAGCCATTGGCTGTGACAGCCCTAATCATGCGTCTCACCACAATCTACCCCCACATTTTCAGTCGGCGTCCCGACGAGAAACACCTTCAAACCCTCCGGTTGAAGAGCAGCACCGACTGAACTTGACTCAGGGCCACTGGGACACACCCCCTTCTGGCCAGCTGCCTGAGGTAAATGGTGAATGTTAGAATGTTGGCCCGCCATGGCTCTACCTGTCCGGCGTAGAGCCATTCCGCCAACGCTCAGCTCAGGAACTACTAACGATATCACTGGCACACTGACCTCTACCGGATCCAGATTCTCCACCACCGAGACTACAGGTGTACAGTCAGTATGGACAACTCCACTAGTACTGGGTTGAGTGTCTAGAGTAGGGGAGGGGCCCCTTGGGATACTGGTGTTTACCGCAGTAGATCTTTGTCCAGCTGGTGGCATTGGCAGTCCCCCCGTTGGGGGGTCAGCAGGCCCCACATGGGGGCCCGGACAGGCAGGGACAACAACGGGTGTCTCTACTGGATGTAACACCGATGCCGGGGGCAAGAATGCCAGATCGCCATCCATGTCGTCCTCCATCACGACAACAGTCTCAGCAACCGGCGGACTAGTGTGAGGGGGGCCTACCAGTGCATCGCTCCCCATACGGGCTTTAAGAAGACCCCGATGTACCTGTCGGACTTTGCTCCGATCAGTCACTGGTGCGATAGTGTACACAGCCCCGTTGGCTGGGGGAGCTTTGATAACCTCATATACCACAGAGCTCCACAGGTCCTGAATTTTGTGGCAGCCCCTCATACTAAGATTACGGAGGTAGACCAACTGGCCCTCCCCCAGTGGTAAATCTTTGACCTGGCGATCGTAGACCTCTTTCCGTTTACCAGCTGCAGCCCGGAGGCGGCCTTCAGCCCCCTGAAAGGCAACTTGCAGCCTGGCTTGGTGTTCCTCAATCCAATCATGCACCGTCCCTGCAACAGGGTCGGGTACCGTTCCCAGCAAAAAGTCAAGCGGCAGGCGTGGCTCCTGGCCAAACAACAAGAGGTAAGGGGACTCACCGGTCACTGAATGGGGGGTGGTGTTATAACAAAAGAGTAGTTGTGGGAGGCAAGCAACCCAATCTCTTTTACGAGATACGGGCAGAGTGCGGAGGAGGTTATGTAGCGTGCGATTAAAACGCTCGCACTGGCCATTACCGGCCGGGTGGTAAGGCGTGGTACGTGATTTTTCAACCCCATAGAGCTGGCAAAGTTGTTGGATGAGAGTTGCCTCAAAACAACGACCTTGGTCGGAATGAATGCGAGCAGGGACACCGAACTTATAAAACCACTCGTTGACGAGCACTCTTGCCACGGTGGAGGAACGCTGGTCCTGGGTGGGGATGGCTAGCGAATACTTACTGAACACGTCAGTCATGACTAAAACATTTTCCACACCCGACCGAGACGGTTCCAATGACGTAAAATCTACAGCAAGTACCTCATTAGGCCGTGAGGCCAACAGATGCCCCATAAAGCTACGTGCTGGGGGTTTAGTATCTTTTGCAGTTTGGCATCGCTCGCACTCAAGGCACCAACGAGCCACATCGGAGGACATGCTCGGCCAATAGCACCGTTTACGCACCAATTCCAAGGTACGCTCTATCCCCTGGTGGCCATGCGCCTGATGCAGCTGGGTCAAAACATCAGACTTCAGACTAGCAGGAAGTAGTAATTGGAAATATTCCTCTGCTCCGTCTGAACGAAACACCCTACGGTACATAGCACCTTCCCTTTCCACTAGCCGATCCCACTGGCGCAAGAGAGCTAATGCCGACTTGGACATTTGCTGTCGCTCAGCCGGCCCAGGTTTAACACCTCGCCTCCAGTGTGGTACAACCTCCTGGAGGACGGGATCTTGCTCCTGACTAGAGCGCAAGTGGGAGATGTTATTTTCAGGCAAGGCTGTAACCACCGCTTGAGCCACCTGGGTTACTGGCTGTGCCTGGTCAACCTGCTGTAAGGAAGTTGGAAGGGTCGTGCCCAGGGCCAGATCCGCCAAACCAGGAGGGTCCGAGGGGTTCTGCCTCGACAGAGCGTCCGCATTGCGGTTCTGCCTGCCGGAGCGGTATTTGATCTCATAGTTGAATGGGGCCATCTGGGCAACCCAGCGCTGCTCTAATGCTCCCAGTTTCGCAGAGGACAGGTGACTTAAGGGATTGTTGTCCGTATAAATTATACAGCGTTGCCCCAACAAATACTCCCTAAACTTTTCGGTCAGGGCCCACTTGAGCGCAACAAACTCCAACTTCATGGAACTGTAGTTGGACATGTTGCGCTCAGTGGGCCTAAGACCACGGCTGGCATAAGCTATAGGGCGCACCTTCCCTCCCTGTTCCTGAGAGAGAACGGCCCCTAATCCGCTGTAGCTCGCATCCACTTCTAGAATGAAGGGCAAGTTGAAATCAGCATATGCAAGGACAGGAGCAGTGGTCAGCTTTCTCTTCAGTGCATCGAAGCTTTGCTGGCACTCCCCAGACCACAGGGACAGGACACTAGGGCCTGGACCCCGCTTTGACTTTGTGCCACCCAGCACTGCCACCAGCTTATGGAGGGGAGCCGCCAACTTGGCAAACCCCTCCACAAACCGGCGGTAATAGCTGGCAAACCCCAGGAAAGAACGCACCTCCGAGACAGTGTTAGGGCAACGCCAACTAGCCACTGCCTCAATCTTTTTAGGGTCTGTCGCCACCCCCTGACTCGAAATGACATGACCAAGGTAGCCAACCTCCCGTTTGAAAAACGCACATTTGCTCAACTTAGCCTTAAGGCCCTCATGGCGTAAACGCCCCAAAACAAGTTCTAATCGTTCCAGGTGTTGGGAAACGGAGGTAGAGAAGACCACAATGTCATCCAGGTACAATAGCAAGGTTTGACATTGCTGGTCCCCAAAAATCCTTTCCATCAACCTTTGAAAGGTTGCTGGCGCGTTACAAAGGCCAAATGGCATTCTCTGCCATTCGAAAAGACCGAACGGTGTGCAAAAGGCCGTCTTGGCACAATCACCTACCGCAACAGGGACCTGGTGATACCCGCTGGCTAGATCCATAGTGGAGAACCAGCAGGCTCCTGCCAGTGCATCAAGAGACTCCTCGATGCGGGGAAGAGGGAAAGCGTCCTTGCGGGTTTTAGCATTAAGTTGGCGGTAGTCAACACACATGCGGAGACTACCATCCTTCTTTCGGGCCAACACTATAGGGGACGCATACGGGCTACAACTCTCCGTTATAACTTGTGCCTCCATCAATTGATTAATATGAGCCTTAGCCATCTCATATTCTGATGGTGGAATACGCCTGTATCGTTGTCGAACTGGCACATCATCGACCAGTGGGATCTGATGAGAGATAAGATTAGTACAACCCAAATCCCCCTCATGGGAGGCAAAGATTCCGCTGAACCGCTGTAGCAAGTTCCGGACCTGTTCCTGGTCTGAAGTCGCCAAGACAGAGAGGTCAATTTCCTCGATCTGTGCCTGTACTGACGGCGTTACCATCTGGGAGGTAACAGTGGCTGTCACAGTGCTGACCTCGGTGATGTTTGCTGGCAAACTCACCACTTGAGCACAACACAAACTACCCAAATCGGTGCGGGGATACAGCAACACATCTTCCGTGCTCACGTTCACTACTGGTATGTAGCTAGTACTACGGGTCACCCGGATCAGAGATGGCGAGGCCAACAAGCCAGCAGGAAGTCCTCTATCAGTGGGCTCAAACAACACCGGAGTGTTGGAAAACCGTGCTGAACATGTAGCTGCTACCATAACCATGGTGCCACCTGGAATACGATGGGCTCGGCCCCCACGGACTTTGACCCTCCCTGGCCTTATAGGGTGAGTTTCCGCATAATGACACCGCTGTAAGGCCTCAACAACAGCACTGTGGGCCTGAGAGACAGAGGGCAGGCGGAAGAGGGCAGGACCATGTTGCCCAAAAAGCTCATAGTAGCATTTGTTCAAAATGTTCATTCCAATCACACCGGGTGCCTGGGGGCCAACCCCCCCAGACGGGTCTCTCACAACCAGAACACCACACTGTGGTATGGACTTTCCACAAAGCTCAACATCTAATTCTAAGTAGCCAACATAGGGTATGGCCAGCCCATTGGCTGCCCGGAGTTGTAGCCATTGACAAGAGCGCAGACGGTCAGAGCCCCAGGGCTCAAAATGATTCACAAAGAAGGTTTCGGTGATGGTAGACACCATGGACCCGGTGTCTATTAGGCATGGTACGGGGACCCCACCCATGAGTACATTTAAATGGGGACATGATGATATTAAGCTAGATCTGACGGACAAGTTACTCGAGCCAAGCAACCCCCCACCTGAACTTTGGCTCAGCAGTTCGGTGGGTGCTAGTTTCCCGCCGACAGACGAGGGGAAGACTGTCCATCGCTCCTAGAGTTCGCTGCCAAAAAGGCCTGGGCCCGAGGGGGAACCCGTGGCCCGTCACAATCTTGGGCAAAATGGCCAGGCTGTTGACACCGCCTGCATATGATAGGGTTACCGCGAGGCCTCTGATGAGGACGTTGTAACATGGCAACACTCTGGGACAGTTGATTGAGCTGCTCTTGTTGACGTCTCAACATGTCCTTTAGCTCTGACAGTTCAGCCCCCTCAGTAGAGCTACTAGAAACGGTCCTAGGACCTCCATGCACTGCATACTGGACACCATGTATGGATGGAACAGATTGACTGCGACCCCTCGCGCCACCTGGCATGCCCTCGTGCTCCCACCTGATAGCCTCTGCTCTGAGCTCTAGCATAGTCATGGTTGGCTGGCGTCTTATAAGCTGCTTAAGTTCCCTCCGCAAAGCACCATCGATAACATGCTCAGAGAATTGATCGCGTAACAAAACCTCAACATTCACCAAACCATCGGGTGCACGATGCTTAACTCTATCCATAAGACTCATCAAAGCCAAAGAGAACTCCAACAAGGTCTCACCATCCTGCTGCTTTCTCGAAAAGAAAGCCTCTTGCAGGGCTACATATGACTGGGAGCACCCGTACAACTCCCGGAGAATACTTTTGATCTTTTTGGGATCGTTTCTATCTGTGCTCGGGCGATACTTTATCTCCTCTCTGGCCTCCCCTTCCAAATGGTCAAACAGAAAGAACGCCTGATCATTTACAGAAAGGTGACGTGCCCTCATGCAAGCCTCTACCTCTTCAATCCATTCATTTACCTTAATCCCTGACTTGCCCTTAAACAGGGGACACCTTCTATCCCGGGGTACGAACACCAATCTCTCTGCCACCGGGGGCCCAGGCTCAGCACGCGAGGTAGAGGATGTGCCTGCATCACCCGGAGGTGCTGGATTCGGTCTTTGCTTCAACTTCTCATTGTCGGCTTTAAGCTGTGCCACCCATTCCCTAAGCTGTTGTAGCTCTTCTTCCATGTTTATAACGAAGCTATGACTTACTGTGCCAGCAGAGGTTTTGGTCCACTGCCAAAGGAACACAACAGCCAACTGCCACGATGGTCAAGCCGAGCCCTCTGCTGTTTCTGCCAACATACACTCACACAGTCAAAGAGAAAAGGGTCAATCCAAATGCCTGAAGTGAAAAATAAGCAGGCTTTTACACAAACAACCACGATAAAGACAACAACCTCTAACTATCAGAACATTCGCCTCTGGTGTTTCAGAAAGTCATCCTGCCGACAACGCCAAATGTGGCGGTAGGAATAGGGGGTTAGCAGACAACGCCACCCTGGGAATTGCACCCAGGGAAATATTAACCAATGAACTCTCAATTAGACTTTGGCACACATGTTCGTTGACTAACAGCACCAGAGACAAGGTTCCAAAAATAAGTTATCTTTATTATTATAAAAATAGAGGCTCTACATATAATATACAAGACAAGTATCAATCACACTGTATGAGAGTAGGGGGGGGGAAACAAAGCTATCAGGGCTGAGGCTTACCAGCAGGGGGCGAGATAACAGGAGACGGAGGGAGAGGATCCAACAACACCAATCAATCACTCGTGCTCGCACATACACACCGCAAAACAGGATCAAAATGGCAAAATAAGAGAAAAACCAGGAGGCACACGTGAACACACACGGGAAAAGGGACACCACCACCGAGAGAATCTAGCTGCCTCCCTGCCTTGGGCACTCAGCACCTGAAAAATAAAAGGAGAAAGAAGGTGAGGGAATATATAAACAAACAAACAAACAATAAACCCACAACTAGACAGAAGGACAGAAACTATGGTTGGGCGGCCAAGCAGAGGGTTAACTTAAGCAGGACTAACGCACACCATAAACAAAATCCCCTAAAGTAACCAAAGCCTCCCCAGAACACACCCACACTGATTGCAACACAGACAGACAACACACAAGGACAAGACAACAGATAGCCGTATCAGTTAAAAATAGCGGTTGTTAGCGTCTTCGCCGCTATCTTCCAGGCAAGTGGCTAGCTCAGGGCGGATGAAGCAGCTATGCAGGTAAGTTACGTATGGCAAAAACAGCAGTAGGCACGGCCACAACCGGCAGTACCTAGAAGGCACACAGGACACCCCATTAGTGCTAAACATAATGGTAAAAACAAGAGCAATAGAGATCCAAATTATGGGATACGTACCAGGAAGTTGACGACTTCCCACTCCAACCAGCGAGCTCACGGAGCTCCGCTAAATGTTTACGTTCGGTATGAATCCATAGAGAATGTTACGCGATCAATAGCCCAGCACGCATCACTGACCAAGACAGGACACCGCCAAGCAACAGGTGGAAGCGCTGCAAAGCGACCACAGCGTGCAAAGAATAAATTACCAGGCTACAACCAAATTAGCCAGAGTCAGAGCATACATAGAAGGAGCGTACATACCGGTAGCCAGTTGACTGGGGGGGCGTAGCAGGAAGTAACGTGGGGACAAATTGTGGCGCCTCCCGACACAACGCTACCTCGGAATAAATAGGACGGTGACGCAAGCCATTGGCTGTGACAGCCCTAATCATGCGTCTCACCACATGTGCAACTCTGCCATCCCCCAATAGCACTGTATAAGAAACAGGACCGGTTATTTCCTGAATCAACCCTGGGACCCTCTTAGGTCCATACCTAAAGTTCTTAGTGTACACTGTCACCTACCACAAAGTTGTGAGCTTTTTGTGCGTGCCATGATAAGCTTTCTGAGCTGTTTGCTTTGCTTCTACTTTGCTCTTTACACTTTCTCCCATTATCATTTCTGCTGGTGAAAGTCCATAGGTTGACTGTGGAGCGATAGCTAAACAAAGCTCCATTGTTGTTGTTGCAGTTGTTAATATGTGTGACATTCATGATCTGTAGACTACACATTTTGATTCAGCTCCTGTGTGCGCATGCTTGAGCTCCGCATTTTGGCTACAGTAAAATCAATGTCAATTCATTAAATGAAGAACTTTACTGTTCTAGGGGAGGAGTGGGATTGAATTCTGCTCAGCATTCGAATTGTATCTCTTTTGTTGCTAGATAATTATAATTATTTGCCATGTGAGTTCTCACATGTTATTGTTGTGGTCGCATATATCCCCCCCCTCTGCCGACGCGGAGGCAGCGTGTGAGACTATGCACGCTGTTATCGGGAGACTACAGACCCAGCACCCCAGTGCATTCATTGCAATCTCCGGGGATTTTAACCATGTCACCCTGACAAAAACACTGACAACGTTCTCCCAGTTTGTGAAGTGCCCTAACGAGGGAGAACAAAACACTGGACCTGTTATATGCTAATGTGAGGGACAGCACTCCCCCCCTGGGCAGATCGGACCACAACCTAGTCCACCTCAAGCCCATGTATGAGCCTCTAGTCCAGCAGCACTCTGAGGAGATGGACACAGAAGGCTGATGAGGCTCTGCAGGACTGTTTTGAGACAACGGACTGGGAAGTTCTCTGTGAGTCACATGGGGAGGACATTAATGTCTTTCACATTGCATCTCGGACTACACTCACCGGCCACTTTATTAGGTACACCTGTTCAACTGGTCGTTAACGCAAATATCTAATGGTGTGGGGGATATTTTCTTGGCACACTTTGGGCCCCTTAGTACCAATTGAGCATCGTTTAAACGCCACAGCCTACCTGAGTATTGTTGCTGACCATGTCCATCCCTTTATGACCACAGTGTACCCATCTTCTGATGGCTACTTCCAGCAGGATAACGCGCCATGTCACAAAGCTCACATCATCTCAAACTGGTTTCTTGAACATGACAATGAGTTCACTGTACTCCAATGGCCTCCACAGTCACCAGATCTCAATCCAAAAGAGCACCTTTGGGATGTGGTCGAACGGGAGATTTGCATCATGGATGTGCAGCCGACAAATCTGCAGCAATGATGCTATCATGTCAATATGGACCAATATGGACCTCTGAGGAATGTTTCCAGCACCTTGATGAATCTATGCCACAAAGAATTAAGGCAGTTCTGAAGGCAAAAGGGGGTCCAACCCGGTACTAGCAAGGTGTACCTAATAAAGTGGCCGGTGAGTGTATTTGTTTTATTTATTTATTTTGTTTCACAGAGTACAGGTTGTAGGCAGGGTAATGAAATGTGTTGGACAAGCTGCTCCTCAACAGTGCAAACCATGACATATAATAATAAAAATAAAATAGAGGAAGCAGCAAGAAATACATCAACAATAGTAGAATGAGGAAGACAGGTCAGCTCTGAACGGCCATTCAGCTGGAATTAGTACACACGCAGGCCGAGAGAGACTGTAGCGCAAGGGTAGGAGCTGGGTGGGGTCTAGGCTGGCAATCTCCTACACTGCCACACACTCACACACAGCCTTCCCTAGCCAGGAAGGAACATGCAAGGGGGGCTAGAGGGGACACACATGCTCAAACACTCAGCCAGGCTGTTGAAGATTTCAAGATTCAAGATTCTTTATTTGTCACGTGCATACAAGTATACAGTGAAATGCAAAAGTGACAGTGCCACAGAGTAGTGCAACAATACAATAAGTTTTAAAATAGAATAAAATAAAAATAGAAGTACAAAAAAATATACAGTATGGACAGTATAAGCAATATAAACAGCAGATGGATGATTATGTGTTATGATGTCAGTGAGTGTGTGAGTGACTTGAGGGGGGCACTGGTGGGGTCATCGTTGATGATTCTGATGGCGTGGGGGAAGAAACTCAGCCTTAGCCTCTCTGTTCTTGCTGCATGACAGCGGAGGCGTTTGCCTGACCGCAGCGGCGGGAACAGTCCGTTTTTCGGTTTTTCAGCCACACAATCAATACAAAAAAAAAAACGTTCAGACCCCAACATACGACAAAGAACATATGACAAATTACAATACATCAAAACACATTATCCAGACACAGGCGGAACTTCAATTTAAGAGGTTCTCCCAGACAGAGAGCCGAAAGTTACGGATGGGGGTCGCGCTCCCTAGGTGCCTCCCTCCGTCCTTCCACTGGGCCACCCAATCACAAACTCATTGCTAGCACCTGTGCATAATTGTCACTATATGTGTCACTTCCCTTCACTCCCCGCTTAGTCTTCACTTGTTGGCCGCTTCACGAGCGCGAGTTCTATGAGTTCACAAGTACTATTTTGAGACTGTGATCTCCCCTTTTGTTTCGAGCCTTGAGCCCGTGTTTTTGTATCCTGTTTTGTCTACTCTTTCAAAGTAAACAACCTTTTGTTTGGCACCGCTAACTACTTGTCCACCTCCCTTTCTCTGCACCGCACCTGGGTCTGCTTACAACACCAACCACCAACCTCCCCTTGTTCGATATGAGCACAGCCTACAGACCATTGCCGATGCCCTGCACCAGCTGACTGCCGCAGTACAACAGCTGTCGGTTGCCCGGCAACCACCAGGCCAGGGGGGTGGTGGGGTAGATGTACCTGCAGCAGCCCCTTTGACTCCTCCTGTGGCCCACTGCGAGCCCCGACTTCTGCCTCCCGAGCACTATGAACTCATTCGTCCCTCCACCTCCCCCGCCGGAGCGGGGTTTTTCTTTGTGGCGAAGATGTCACGGTGGATTGAGAGTTGACCACCAGTGGCTCTATACACCTTTAGCCAAGGCTGATGGTAACCAGGCAAAACCCCAAAAATGCAGAGTCAGAGGCAGTAGGGAGGTCCAAGGCTTTTACTCGAAAACATAGGGATCTTTACAATAGGCAGCAAAACAGTCCTAGGCATGAACGTTCATTACTCGACAAGGAGGCACTGCTAACAGAGGTCTTAATATACTACAACTAATAAGGTCTAAAGAGTAAAACACAGGTGAGAAACATAAACACAAACACTCCTGTCATTAGTAGCAGGTGAGTCCCTAGGGCAGGAAGAACCAAATAAGGGCATCTCCTAGTTACTTCCTCTTGGTCCTCCTGGAAGTGCTCTCTGTCGCCATCTGCTGGTTGGACAGCCTCGTGACAGGACCCCCTCCTCTACGGCCGACTCCCGGCGGCCCAGGGCGATCTGGCCGACTTCGATGAAAGTCTTGAACAAGGCCTCGGTGCAGGACGTGTCGTGACGGAACCCAACTCCTCTCTTCTGGGCCATAGCCTTCCCAGTCTACCAGGTATTGTAGTCCCCGTCCAACACGTCTTGAGTCTAACAGCCGCTTGACGGAATAAGCCATGCCTCCACCTATGAGATGGGGTGGGGGAGGGGGGGGCACAGGGGGGGACAGGGGAGAGGTAATCACTGGCTTCAACAAGGATACATGAAACACCGGGTTCACCTTCATGGATCTTGGGAGCTCCAGCTGGTAAGCGACCGGATTCACTCTTCGAATGATGCAGAACGGTCCGATGTAACGTGGAGCCAGCTTCAGAGAATCCACTCTCAATGGGAGGTCCTTGGCGGACAACCATACTCGTTGACCCGGTCTCAACTGTGGAACCGGTCTCCTGTGTCGGTTGGCCTGCCTCTGGTGGCGCGATGTAGACTGGCTTAAGGCCATGCGAGCCCGTTTCCAGACTTTCCTGCAGCGGGACACGAATGCCTCAGCAGATTCAAGATTCAAGATGGTTTTATTGTCATATGCACAACAGTTACAGAGCAATCGCTGGCAATGAAATTCTTAAGTCTTGGGCTCCTCCAACAGTGCAATAAGAAGTGTAAATAATAAAAATAAAGAAACAACAACAATAACAATATTTACCTAAATATAAAACTAAATAAATGTAAATGTAAAATGTAAAAAGTGAAATGTAAACAGACGTTTTTATCCAGATGTCGACTGGTCTAAAGTGGCATTTTATAGTGGCATGTTATAAAGTGGCATAGTTAAAGTGTCATTGTGGTGAGCTAAGTAGCTCAGGAGTTCAACAGTCTTATAGCCTGTGGGATGAAACTGTCCCTGAGTCTGGTGGTGCGAGACCGGATGCTGCGGTAGCGTCTGCCAGACGGGAGCAGCCGAAACAGTTTGTTGCTGGGGTGATGAGGGTCTTTAATAATCCGGTTAGTCTTCTTCCTGCAGCGCTGAGTGTAGAGGTCCTCCATGGATGGCAGCTCCGTCCTGGTAATGTGCTGGGCAGCTTTCACCACCCTCTGTAATGTCTTACGGTTGAGGGCGGAGCAACTGCCGTACCAGGCGGTGATGCAGCCAGTCAGGATACTCTCTATGGTGCACCTGTAGAAGTTGCAGAGTATCCTGGAGTCCATGTTGAACCTCCGCAGCCTGCGGAGGAAGAAGAGCCGCTGTCTTGCCGTCTTTGTGATGGCGTCGGTGTGGTGAGTCCAGGTCAGGTCCTCGCAGATGTGGACCCCGAGGAACTTGAATCTGCTGACTCTCTCTACTGCCGTCCCGTTGATGGTGATAGGGGCGTGCCCGGCTCCCTGCCGCTTCCTGTAGTCCACAATCAGCTCCTTAGTTTTGCTGAGGTTGAGCTGGAGGTTGTTGTCCTGGCACCAAGATGTCAGGACTCTCACCTCCTCTCTGTACGCCGTCTCGTCGCCGTCGGTGATCAGGCCGATGACGGTCGTGTCGTCAGCAAACTTGATGATGGTGTTGGAGCTGTGTGTGGCCACGCAGTCATGTGTGAACAGGGAGTAGAGGAGAGGGCTGAGCACGCAGCACGCAGATGGGACTGCCACGGAGTCCTGCTGATTGGGGAACAGAGGAGGTTTAAAGCCAAATTGACACTCGAATGGAGACATACCAGTAGATGACCGCTGGAGGGTGTTGTACGACAGCTTTGCCCACATCAGAAACTGGCTCCATCTGTCTGGGTTGGAGGACACAAAACATCTTAAATATTTCTCCAGGTCCTGATTCACCCGCTCAGTTTGGCCATTGGACTGAGGCATCAAAGAGAGACCAAAAGGCCTTCCAAAAACGAGACGCGAACTGGGGTCCCCGGTCGGAGACGATATCTGAAGGAACGCCATGGATCTTCACCACATGTTGGAGGACGAGATCGGCGGTCTCGCTAGCAGATGGCAGCTTAGGGAGCGCTATGAAATGTGCTGCCTTAGAGAACCGGTCTACCACCACAAGAATTACCGTATTACCCCTGGAGGTTGGCAGGCCTGTTATAAAATCCATGGAGACGTGGGACCATGATCGCCTTGGAATGGGCAGCGGCAGTAGGAGACCTGCAGGTCGTTGGTTGCTGGATTTGTGCTGAGCGCAGACTGAGCACGCGTCCACAAAGGTCTTGACATCCCCTCGCATCTTAGGCCACCAGAATTTCCGCCGAATAAACTCAAAGGTGCGCTGCACGCCTGCATGGCCTGTCAGTCGTGTGGAATGGCCCCATTGTAAGACCCGTGACCTGGTTGAGCTGGGTACGAAGAGACAGCCTTCAGGGGCCTCAGGGGGGCAAGTCTCGGACTCGAGGGCCCGGCGGACCGTGTCCTCAATGGCAAACTGTACTGGCGCCACGATGCAGGAGGCTGGGAGGATGGGCTCTGGAGTGCGATCCCTTTCAGAGAGGTCAAACTGGCGGGAGAGGGCATCTGCTTTTGTGTTCTTCGACCCGGGTCTGTAAGAAAGCACAAAGTTAAAACGGCTAAAGAATAGTGCCCACCTAGCTTGCCGCGGGTTCAGTCGTTTGGCCTCTTGGATGTAGGACAGGTTCTTGTGGTCTGTCCAGACCTGGAAGGGGTGTTCCGCCCCCTCCAACCAGTGGCGCCATTCCTCAAGTGCCAACTTGACGGCCAATAGTTCCTTGTCTCCTACCGCATAATTCTTTTCGGATGAGGTCAAGCGGCGTGAGAAAAAGGCACATGGGTGAATTCTACCATCTTCCACTGACCTCTGTGAAAGAATAGCTCCTACTCCGACATCAGAGGCATCCACCTGCACCATTCGTGGAGAAGGGTTTAGCTCAATGGGTAATTGCAATTTTAAGGCCCATGATAAGTCTAAAAAGTTCTCTGCAGCTCCAGAATCAACAAGGGCATTAACCTGTGCTTGCCCGGTCTGAGGATCCCCCCCATCTAAGTGTCACATGCAAATGTAGGCCAGACACTGACCTGGACGGGAGTACGGCTCCGCTCCTCAGGGTTTCCCAGCTCCCTGAGGAGGCCTGGCTTTTCCCTGCAGCCCTGGGCATTGAAGGCGGAGGTGGCTGAGGAACTGCGGGTGACAGGATTGGGGGATACAGGCCACTGGACGCTAGGCTCTTGCCACCTCGTTCTCTTAGGCGCTCCAGTCGGCGGTTGTCAATACGGATGGCAAGGGTGATAAGTGCCTCCAGGCCATCGCCCCAGTCTCGAGTAGACAGCTCATCTTTGATGTCTTCTGCCAGTCCATGGTAAAAGGTTGAGATCATGGCCTCTTCTTCCCATCCAGTCTCCTCAGCTAGGGTCCTGAACTGAATGGCGTAGTCGACCACCGTCTGTGATCCCTGACGTAGGTCTAGGAGTCGTCTGGCGGCCTCACGCCCACTTACGGGATGGTCGAAGACTTGACGGAGTGTATGGGTGAACACATCCAGACTGTCGCAGATCGGGGAATCCTTCTCCACTAGTGCTGTGGCCCAGTGTAGGGCCCGATCAGACAGCAAGGTGATGATATAGGCGACCTTGGAGGCTTCTGTGGAAAAGGAATAGGGCTGGAGTTTAAAAATCAGTGAGCACTGGGTCAAAAATGGCTTGCACCCACCCGAGCGACCATCATAGCGTTGAGGGGCAGGGATCTTGGGTTCAGGGCCTGGTGTCTGGGGGTTTTGTTGTGGTCCTGGCAGAGCAGTCGATGTTGGGGCTGGTGCGGGTCCTGGTAATCGATTGCCCAGGCGGTGCACAGAGTCAAGAAGTATTCCCACCGAGTCGGTGAGGTGCCGGAGCTGGTCCTGGTGCGTACCCAGCAGCGCTCCTTGGTACGTCAGTGCCGATCGGATTTGCTCGGCCTCTGAGAAGGGTGCTGGTGACTCCGCGGGGTTCATGTTGATGGTCGAGTAATGCTGTCACGGTGGATTGAGAGTTGACCACCAGTGGCTCTATACACCTTTAGCCAAGGCTGATGGTAACCAGGCAAAACCCCAAAAATGCAGAGTCAGAGGCAGTAGGGAGGTCCAAGGCTTTTACTCGAAAACTTAGGGATCTTTACAATAGGCAGCAAAACAGTCCTAGGCATGAACGTTCATTACTCGACAAGGAGGCACTGCTAACAGAGGTCTTAATATACTACAACTAATAAGGTCTAAAGAGTAAAACACAGGTGAGAAACATAAACACAAATCACTCCTGTCATTAGTGGCAGGAAGGACCAAATAAGGGCATCTCCTAGTTACTTCCTCTTGGTCCTCCTGGAAGTGCTCTCTGTCGCCATCTGCTGGTTGGACAGCCTCGTGACAGAAGAAGGACGGAGGACAGTGCCCCTGCATCAATTATAGGGGGCTGAATAACATCACCATTAAGAACCGCTACCCTCTCCCCCTGATGACTACGGCCTTTGAGTCCCTGCAGGGGGCACAGGTGTTCACCAAGCTGGATCTTTGAAACTCCTACCATCTCGTCCGTGTCAGGCAGGAGGATGAATGGAAGACCGCCTTCAATACCCCGAACGGGCACTATGAATACCTGGTCATGCCCTTCGGGCTTGCGAACGCGCCCGTGGTGTTCCAGGCATTGGTGAACGATGTGATCCGTGACCTGCTCAACTACTGTGTCTTTGTTTACCTGGATGACATCCTCATCTTTTCCCAGGACCTCGAGAAACACATACGAGTTCTCCAGCGTCTCCTTGGACACCGGCTTTTCGTAAAGGCGGAGAAATGCAAGTTTCACGTGGACACCGTCACCTTCCTGGGCTTCATTGTTTCCCAGGGACATCTGCAGATGGACCCCGCCAAGGTCTGCGCTGTGCTGGACTGGCCCCAACCTTCCTCAGTCAAACAGATGGAACGCTTCTTGGGGTTTACTAACTTTTACAGACGTTTTATTCGCAATTTTAGTACCCTTGCTGCCCCCCTGTCACCCGGAAGGGGTCTTTTCCCTTCTCCTGGTCCCCGGAGGTAGAAGGCGCTTTCGCCGACCTCAAGCGGCGCTTCACCTCAGCACCTGTCCTGGTGCACCCAGACTCCTCTCTGCCCATTGTGGTAGAGGTTGACGCCTCGGACATTGCGGTGGGGGCAGTGTTGTCTCAGCTGATTCTGATTTTAACACTAAGCTAGATCCCAACAACACTGTGCTAGAGACGAGCATTTCTACGAAGTCACCATGGATAAAACGAATCTGCCTGTCATTCTACTACTACGCAAATCAGTCCCAACCACCGCCAGCTGGAATAACTGTTCATCACATGCACGTATACACAGTACTGACATGTATTGCACCATTGCCATGCGTTCTAAACAACATAATGTGACGTTCATAAGCAGCTGAGGACCATCAACCTATCTTCATCAAGTGGCAGTTGATATGTTGGTGATTGAAGCTGCTGAGGTCGCCGCGCCAATGCAGAAGGAGGTGTGTATACATCCGGGGACAGTCCGCATTGTTGGCACAGGAACTGGAGACGAGCAGCTAACCATCCTTGGGTCATGGGTTTTCCCTCCTCCGTTATGAACAGCGGTTCAGTCGAATATGCAAATATTGAGACATGGAAGAAAGAGGACAAAAAGCAGTATTAGTTTAGGATATAACAATGGAAGTTCCTCTGCTGTTCCTATCAGACTTAGGATGTTTGAGAGTGATTGAGAAATGGATAAACAATTGTTCACAATCAACAAGTGTGAGATCATAGGCCGGATCAAATACGGCGGTACGAGTAGTGTATTCAGCACACCCGTAAAAGCTGTGAGAAACACTGATTCCAATAAAGCATTCACATAACCCCACGTCTGAGAAAACACACCAGTTTGTGCACTAGAGGTGGAGTCAGAGGAAGACGTTTATCATTGCCTTCTGGTTGCGTTTTCTTTAATCCATTGCGGAGAAGACGTATTGAGGAATTCCCATCAGGCTACAAACAGATGGATCTATACACCGGAGGTGAAACTGAATACCTGCCATCTGAGCCTTAATAGAAGAAGGCTGTAGTTTCTCAGATTCAAAGCAGTGAACTATAGGAAATATTTTGAAAAGCGCGATAGATTGCTCATTCTGAGGAAGAGATCAAATCTCCTCGGGCTATGCTTCGGAAAACCATTGATTCCTAAAGAAACCCCCAAAACCAACAGAAGGAGCTGCATCTGTGACAAATTTGAGGGCGGCGGACGTTTAGACAAAGTCATGGTAAAAGAAGGAAATCCCATTCCTATTTTCGCACAAAAGGATCCAAAAACGCATGTCGGATTGGCAACACAAATCGATAGTAACAATGTCATAAAGACCGTTGATGGATTTAGCCAAATCGTGGCCAGAAACTAAGGCACGGCTTGAGGAATAATGTGCATCGCGAAATTGAGATGCCCTAACAGAGAAAGTAAATCACGTTTAGAAACAGACGCCATATTGAAAAAACTCCTCATGATTTCACGTGCCAGTTTATCAATGGGTAGAGAGGCTTGCATTGAAACGCTATCTAGGGTGATACCTAAAAACTTCAAACGAGTGAGAGGCCCTATCGCCTAGCGGTTTAAAAGTACTTTTAAGTTTTGAAATGCAGCGAGCCGGAAGAGAATAGGGAAAATTTATGACAAAAAAAAATCGTCCAGTAAATGCAACACGAAAGGTAGCCGACAATTATTGAGGAGGATCCAACATAGAGCCTCTGACAGGGTATCGAAAATGCAAGGGCTGCTGCGACACCTGAAAGTCAATCTGGCCAATTTTAGAATCCCACATAACCATGAACAAATGCCACTGAGAAGGATGAAAGGGTATGGGGCTTTCGCAAGCCAAGCACCGAATAGCGTGGTCAATGGTAGCATAACAGAGGGAAAACTGCTCACGGGGAATCAGGCTATTGCTGCTTGGAACAGGGCCATGGTGAGGCGCAGAAAGATCGAATATAAGTTTTTTTCAGTTGCAGTTTTTTTCTCGAATATTTTCTAGTTGCCACACCAATGGGGTTGATGAGGAAATCAGAATAAGAGGGATCATCAAAAGGACCTTCTCCACCTCTTTTCTTAACAAACTATCAACCTCATCCAGTTCTTGACATGCAGACAACACATTAGGACAGACATGTATTCCTTTTGGGATGAAACTTAAACCAGCAAAAAAAACATGAATGACACCTGTGATGAGATAAGATACAAAAGAACGATTAGGATGTTTAGTCAGTGCCTTCGAAAGTTTCGTTACATTGATGGGTGTAGAGGGATGTTTATTCATCTGTTCCCTTATAACCCATTGCGAGGGCAGACCGCCCGTGGGTGACTGTCCCCGCAGAAACTGCAAACATGCAGAAAAGCACAATTATTGCATTTACAAACATTTTCATTGAAAGGAACACAAACACAGTGATGCCTGACCCCCCAATTCACCTGCTTAGAACGTGTAGCTGCCACCTGAGATTGAACGGCCAGTTGAGGTAGGATAGTGCCTTTCAGCACCGTCCTTGGACAAATGCCAGCAGTATGAGATACAGAACCGCAAACAGAACAAGATCAAGCGCAATGCCCAGTGAAAACCCTTGAAATTAAAGGCAAGTCCACCACGGACCAGTCCAGTCTGACATTTGAGCGCTGAAGGGTCATAGCCGCCTTGGTGGAGAAAAACTTATGGTCCTCATGGAATAAATTCCCCCCGTAGGTTAGCACCAAGTCGGAAATCAAACTCAAATAAGTGTCTAATTCAGCTCTCCTCTCTGAAAAAACTTTGCACAAAGTATCACAAAAAAAAACTAAAGCCAATCTAGGATTCTTTCAAAATCACAAAAATGTCCCCACAGTCGACCACAAGTCTATCTGCCCCGTCAGCAGAGATCAAGATCTTCAACAGACCTGCTATAATCTGGTTCCTCAAAGCTGGGGAAATTGCGGCAGCAGGAGAGATGAAGGGGATCCCGCTGACGGGACTGCAGTCTCAGGGTCTTAAAAGGTGATACGTCAGACAGGAACCCCTCCCACAGCCACGGATGGCCCGAGCGCGAAGCCGGAAGAGGAAGCGCCCATGTTGTTGATGTTTTCCAAGGTGGTGAGGCGTGCATTCATCTAACCCAGGGAGCCTTGCATGTCTCTAAGCACTGCGAGGAACGGGTCCTCTTAGATATAGTTTTTTCGGGCCCCATGGACTGAAACTCCTTTGTTGGCACCAGTGAATTCACCAGCCAGAGAGGCAGCCATTGTCAAACTCTGAATCAGACATGGGGAACCCCAACCAGGTAAAGAAGAGAAAAACCTTGAAAGGTATAGGCATAACCAAGCTCAATACTCAAATGGGAAGCCAGCGTGACAACTGCTCAGCTATGATGGAGTCTAAACATGACTGGCTCTTATAGCCTGTCCCATGAACATGTGACATGATCTGCATAACGTCCTTGCCGTGCCTTACTGAACCTGCGTGATACTTCAATTCAAATTCTTCTATTGCTATTAGCTATTAACACCAATCCAACCTTAAAATGTGCAGAGAGGTCTAACTAGCTATGACTTGGTTTTGAGACCTATTAAACTTTTTAAACTATACAAACTTGAAAGTGCCCTTTTTAACATGGAGATCTATGGGAATCAAAAGATGACAACAGCATGAGACCTGCAGAACTCATTCCTTGAGTGATTACACAACAATGCACTATCTTGGCCATGAGGTCATGTTGACCCTTCCCCTGTTTCATCTATCATCTAACCCTCTTTCTTTCATCTATCTATCTAACCTTTTCTCAGCCATTTGCCAACATGCTACACTCTGACCATCTTTTAATGGTCCATCCTATTATCTTACTTTCTTTCAACTACCCAGCAAATGTATCTACAGTTGTGGTCAGATGTTTACATACACTTGTAAAGAACATGTATGTCATGGCAGTCTTGAGTTTCCAATCATTTCTAACAACTCTTATTTTTCTATGAAGGATTGATTGGAGCACATACTTCTTTGTCACAAAAAACATTCATGAAGTTTGGTTCTTTTATGAATTTATTATGGGTCTTCTGAAAATGTGACAATCTGCTGGGTCAAAAATATACATACAGCACCTTGAATTATCAATTTTGGTGATGTAGAAAGTTGTCAATCAAATTTGCTTTGTGGCATGGCCTCTTAACTTCTTATGAGTGATTATGATTGACTACAGCTGGTGACTTATTTCAGCCCATTTAAATAGGGCTCGTTGATACACTCATTGCACTCAGCCAGAAACGCTACAATGGGAAAGTCTAAGGAGCTCAGCACGGATCTGAAAAAGCGCATCATTGACTTGAACAAGTCAGGAAAGTCACTCTGAGCCATTTCAAAGCAGCTACAGGTCCCAAGATCAACTGTGCAAACAATTGTTTGTAAGTATAAAATGCATGGCACAGTTGTGTCACTGCCACGATCAGGAAGAAAACACAAGCTATCACCTGCTGCTGAGAGAAAATTGGTCAGGATGGTCAAGAGTCAACCAAGAACCACCAAAAAGCAGGTCTGCCATGAATTAGAAGCTGCTGGAACACAGGTGTCAGTGTCCACAGTCAAGCGTGTTTTACATCGCCATGGGCTGAGAGGCTGCCGTGCAAGACGGAAGCCGTTGCTCCAGAAGCGGCACCTAAAGGCTCGACTGAAGTTTGCTGCTGATCACATGGACAAAGAAAAGGCCTTCTGGAGGAAAGTTCTGTGGTCAGATGAAACAAAAATTGAGCTATTTGGCCACAATGACTAGAAATATGTTTGGAGGAGAGAAGGTGAGGCCTTTCACCCCAAGAACACCATACCTACCGTCAAGCATGGTGGTGGTAGTATTATGCTCTGGGCCTGTTTTGCTGCCAGTGGAACTGGTGCTTTACAGAAAGTAAATGGAATAATGAAGAAAAAAAAAAAAATTCATAGAAGAACCAAACTTCATGAATGTTTTTTGTGACAAAGAAGTATGTGCTCCAATCAATCCATCACAGAAATATAAGAGATGTAGAAATTATTGGAAACTCAAGACTGCCATGACATACATGTTCTTTACAAGTGTATGTAAACTTCTGACCACAACTGTACCTATCGTCCAAACCATTTTTAAACTTTTTCTCCGACCAAATAAGACTTTGCAAGCGAACTAAGTCTCTTTTGGAACTTATTTTTCTAGTAACTCAATTGGAAACAAGTGTGTAGGCCACCTGTCAAGTCTATAAAAATAACTTTGTCAAGAAGTGAATTACAGTAGGTGAATTATGGTGAGAGTGGCAAACTTTACAGACTGCACCCATAATTAGTGAATGAAGAACCAATTTGAGCAGACATCTAGTTGTTTTCATGTTTTGTTAATTAGTGCGCTTAATTATTATTATTATTCCAATTCTTCCACCTGCTACTCCTCCTACACTTTTTAACATGGAGGTCTAAGGAAACCAAAAGATACCATTTTTGAACCACTGCAGATCTTACACCTTTTAAGCTATTAACACCATTTAAAATGTATAATGTGCCAAAAACTCAGAATGACCATCTCTGATAAAACCTTTTTGATACATATAAAACTTTGTAAACTATTAAGGTTTTTGTAACTCCAAAACCTCTCATCCGGTTAACATGGTGGAATGTTGATTTAGGCCAACATTGTGAGAGCCCCATTGTTACTGCAACTGCTATGGAACTTCTATCTAACCTTCTATCTTTCTAACCTTCAACTACTTAGCACCATCCTTTCTTCCTTTCACCAGTCACTACTGCTTCACTCAGTATAACCCACTCTCAACCACTCAACCAACCAACTCTTGGCCCACTCCACTGAGCTGCCTCAGGCTTATCTTATCTATCTATGACCTTCTAACATACTATCTATCATTCCAACCATACAGTTAGGTCCATATACTGTATATTTAGCTGTTTACCAAAACACAATCAAGTTACAGTTATATAATGGGCTTAAAGTGCAGACTCTCAGCTTTAATTTGAGGGTATTCACATCCAAATTGGAGGAAGGGTTTAGGAATTACAGCTCTTTAATATGTAGCCCCCTCTTTTTCAAGGGACCAAAAGTAATTGGACAATTGACTCAAAAGCAGTTTCATGGACAGGTGTGGGCTATTCCTTTGTAATTTCTTCATCAATTAAGCAGGTAAAAGGTCTGAGTTGATTCCATGTGTGGCATTTGCATTTGGAAGCTATTGCTGTGAACGCACAACATGCGGTCAAAGGAGCTCTCAATGCAAGTGAAACAGGCCATCCTTACACTGCAAAAACAAAAAGAAATCCATCAGAGAGATAGCGGCAACATTAGGAGTGGCCAAATCAACAGTTTGATACATTCTGAGAGAAAAAGAACGCACTGGTGAGCTCGGCAACACAAAAAGGCCTGAATGTCCACGGAAGACAACAGTGGTGGATGATCGCAGGATCCTTCACATGGTAAAGAAAAACCCCTTCACAACATCTAGCCAAGTGAAGAACACTCTCCAGGAAGTAGGCATATCATTATCCAAGTCTACCATAAAGCGAAGACTTCACAAGAGCAAATACAGAGGGTTCACCACAAGGTGCAAACAATTCATAAGCCTCAAGAATAGAAAGGCCAGATTAGACTTGCCAAAAAACATCTAAAAAAGCCAGCCCAGTTCTGGAACAGCATTCTTTGGACAGATGAAACTAAGATCAACCTGTACCAGCATGATGGGAAGAAAAAAGTATGGAGAAGGCTTGGAACTGCTCATGGTCCGAAGCATACCACATCATCTATAAAACACGGTGGAGGTAGTGTGATGGCATGGGCATGCATGGCTTCCAATGGCACTGGGTCACTAGTGTGACAGAAGCAGCCGGATGAATTCTTTAGTGTTTTGGGATATACTGTCTGCTCAGATTCAGCCAAATTCAGCAAAGTTGATTGGATGGCGCTTCACAGTACAGATGGACAATGACCCAAAACATACTGCAAAGCAACCCAGGAGTTTTTTAAGGCAAAGAAGTGGAATATTCTGCAATGGCGGAAGTCTATCATCTGATCTCAACCTCAGCATGCATTTCACTTGCTGAAGACAAAACTAAAGGCAGAAAGACCCACGAACAAACAGCTGCAGTAAAGGCCTGGCAAAGCATCACAAAGGAGAAAACCCAGCATTTGGTGATGTCCATGGGTTCCAGACTTCAGGCAGTCATTGCCTGCAAAGGATTCTTGACAAAGTATTAAAAATGAACATTTTATTTATGATTGTTAATTTGTCCAATTACATTTGAGCCCCTGAAAATAGGGGACTGTGTATAAAAATGGTTGCAATTCCTAAACATTTCATATGATATTTTTGTTCAACCCCTTGAATTAAAGCTGGAAGATATTAGATGTTGGATGTCCCAGAACTTTCTACAATTGAATGACACTAAATCTGAGGTTGTCATATTTGGCCCTCCTAGCTCCATGGTAGCAACACAGGACAGTCTTGGCTGTCTGTCTGCCAACATGAAGTCTTCAGCTCGTAACCTAGAGGTGATTTCTGATCTGACCTCAGTTTCGAGAAACAAAACAGTTGTACAGTCACAGTCGTTTTTATCAGTTTTGAAACATTTCCAAAATACAGCCTTTCTTGTCATTTGCCGATCTAGAAAAAGTCATCCATGCATTCATCTCACCTCGCTTAGATTATTGCAACTCCCTCTATTCTTCCCTCAGAAAAAGTCCCTCACACAGTTACAGACAGTCCAAAATGCAGCTTTTTTTTTTTTTTTTTTGAGTGGGGCAGTCCCACTTACATTTTTCATCTTTATTGGATAGAGACAGTGGAGACAGAGAGGAAAGTAAAGAGGGTATGTCAGCAGGGCATGGGCCGGATTCGAACCCATGCCGACATGGACATATGTGTGCACTGTAGGCCATGGTGCTAGAACTAGGAAAAGAGACCACATCAACTCAATTGTAGCCTCCCTACACTGGTTACCTGTTTGGTTCAGAATTGATCTTAAGATTTTAATGATAACTTTTAAGGCTTGGCTAGGTCTGGCACCGGACTATATTTCGGACCTTTTAATCCCCTATGAGCCTCAGTGGAGCCTAAGATCCTCAGGCAGGGCCCTTCTGGCCATTCCGGAGTCTAGACTGAAGACAAAAGGTGATGTCCATGGGTTCCAGACTTCAGGCAGTCATTGCCTGCAAAGGATTCTCGCCAAAGTATTAAAAATCATCATTTTAACACAGCCTTTGCCATTAGGGCCCCTAGACTCTAGAATGGCCTGCATGAGGATATTAGGCTAGCAAGATCAGTATTCTCTTGTGACAATGACACCGGCGGGCTATTACTGTCTGCTCTGTTGTTATGAGAGAGAAATTCATTTCATTTTCTGATGACTACCCACTGTACTGATCAATGAATGAAGTACTTTCAAAAGGCCTCTGGGATAAAGTTGTAGGAAGGCACAAGTTAGGTGAAGGCTACAAAAAGATTAAATCAGGGGACTGATGACTTTTCCAACCCTGTTATTCTTGTTTTTCATTTTTTTAATACATTTTCAGAACTGTCGCCTTTTTTTTCATTAGTTTGATGTTGTATGGCTAAATTTGTACATAAAGCTGGACATTTTTTTTTTTTTTAATGGGTTTTGATTTCAGGCTGTACGACAAATATAGTAACTATTTCAAAGGGGTATGATGACTTTCTATAGGCACTGTACCTTACCTAGGGGAAACCTATTGTGGAGTTGCATCTCAGGAGCTTCTCTACAATGCGCACGCTCCCTTCGATGAGTCACCTATTGTCACTTTTGTAGTTCAACTAGGTGTAATTCAACTACATGCATATCTGTGTCAGTAAGCCCTATATCTGTACATATAATTTTATGTTGTGTAATGATGACTTTCAGATGTTGAAGAATGCAGTCACCGGTGATGTAAATAAAGTGGATACTCAGAATAAAATCAGGATAGTTTAATTCAGATCGATCTGGGCTCACAATGGAAGATACGTGATCAATGCACAGTTCACAAGAGAGCACCCAACTTGGGGTCTCTCTCATTATTTATACAGTGAGACAAACAACTTTCAGGAAGTCTCCACCATACCATATGTGGCATGGCGCCAGCAAGTCTGGAGGTAGAGGGGCCCAGGCTATGTTCCACATCTGGTTATCATTACAACAGAGTCTTACGTAGTTTGTACCCCAGCTAAAATTCATCATAACATGTTGTCTTGCAAATAAACCTATAGAAGAGGTGCACTTCAGGATGTGCTATTCACCTTGTTCCTGAGTGGTAGATGATGGATATTGATGAGTCAGGAATTTACTCATTGAATAGCTTCGCTGTCATCTTCAAACATGTAGTCTTCAATCACACAGTTAGTTTTATGAACAAAGTCAAAGTCACCGTCATCCTCAGGACTTTCTACTGATAATAATGGCATTGTCACACCACCTTCCCCTGGCATTACTTTTCCTACCCATTTTAGTAACATAGCCTTCGCACAAGTTAACATTATGGTGCAGAAGCAAAACATTATTCCTAATACTATGACCAGGGGCACCAACATCTGGACTAACATTGCTCCCCAGAGCCCAAGTTTATCGATTAACCATTTGATTGCGGAAGATCCTGCATCTTTTGATGGACCAAATGCGTCCCTTATGTGTTCTAGGGCTGTAATCATGTTGGTCATATCGTCAGTAGAATCAGGTATTAATGTGTAACAGGCTTCACCTGTCAAATTTAACGTATTGCATAACCCCCCTTGTTTCACCAAAATATAGGTGAGAGCCATTTTATGTTTTAATAGAGTTAACCTATGACTCCTGTCAGTGTTTGACAGAAACTGAAATCCTTTGATCGTTTCGTTAGCAAAACCCTGTAATGTATATGTGATGTTATCTATGTGATCGGCTAAAAATGTCACTCCGTACCACGGTGTCACGCCTGAGGTTGCTGTCTGGTGACTCTGGTGCCCTCCTCTGGCGGTACGGGGCCAGTGCCCTCCCAATCTATCAGCATTCGTTTCACCTGTGTATTCTGTCTCCTGTTTGTTATATATAGCCTGTGTGTTCCCCATGTCTTTGTCGGAGATTCTCCCTATTTGTCCGTGAGTACCCTGTCTGCCCGTCTGTTCCGCGATTCTAGTTACCCCGGGGAGTTACCCCGTTGCTCTAGTTCCGTATTTCTTTAGTTCTAGTTATTCCACTTGTTAAGTGCGTACCTTTGTTAACGGAGCTTGATTTTCTCCACCTTTATTTTACCCTTTTTTCCCCAGTGTTTGTTTGTGTGCCGTGCCCCAGTTCTCTGATTAAAACATTCCTTGATTTTACTTTACGCTGTCCTCTGAGTATCTCTCCGCACTTGGGTCCACTGCATGATCATTGCTAACAGAATCTCCGACCAACATGGACCCAGCGGAGATACTCAGGCTGCGGGAAGAGTTCGCGGCCCAGCGCAAAGTACTGGCCCAACACAAGCAGGGAATGCAGCAGGTGGCCGAGAGCCTCCAACGACTAACAATCATGGTTCGCTCCATGTCGGAGGCTCGGGAGACCGCTGCGGTACCTGCACCGACACCACCTGCTCCAGCTCCCCAGACCACAGCACGGGAGCCGCGCCTACCACCGCCTGAACGCTACGACGGACGTCCGGAGGGCTGCAGAGAATTCCTCACCCAATGTTCCCTGGTGTTCAGTCTGCAGCCCTCATCCTTTTCCACGGAGCGCTCCAGGGTGGTGTACATCATCACCCTGTTGACGGGCCGGGCTCTGTCTTGGGCTACGGCCGAGTGGGAGTGTCAGACGCAGGCATGCTCTGACCTCGCTCTGTTCACCCGGGAGATACGCAAGATATTCGACACCTCCCGGGTGGCGTCGGGGCATGAGGCCGGTCGTCGTCTCACGGCCTGTCGGCAGGGTGAGCGCTCCGTGGCGGACTACGCCGTAGAGTTCAGGACCCTGGCAAGCGAGGCAGGTTGGGAGGAGAGCGCGCTGGTTGTCCTCTACGCCCAGGGTCTCTCGGAGGTGATGAAGGACGATCTCGCCTTCCGAGAGCTCCCTGAGCAACTGGACGACCTCGTCGACCTCTCTATACGCGTGGACAACCGTCGCCGGGAGAGGTCAAGGGAGCGACGGTTGACACGCGGCGCGCCTCTCCATGTGCCTCCCTATCCAGAACCCTTTCCCCGTCCTCCTATGGAGGTCTCTCAGGAGGAGCCCATGCAGTTGTACTGCGGCCGGTCGGGTCACCGCTGCACTGCATGCCCGGAGAAATCGGGAAACGGAGGGTCCTGCTAGTATCTGGGGGGGTGCTGGCGGGACGGGATCCACCCTCCATTCCTGGAGATTCCCGGACCTTTCTCCGGGTCGCAGTGCAGTGGGGCCCCGACCCGCAGAGGGTCCTCGCCCTGGTCGACTCCGGAGCAGCGGGGAACCTGATGGACACGAGCCTGGCGGCTGGATGGGGAGTCCCGCTTATCCAGCTAGCGAAGCCCATTCCGGTCCGAGCTCTGGGCGGTCGGCCCCTGGGAGCTGGCCTGATAACACAGCGCACTATCCCTGTGCGCCTCCAGGTCGAGGGGGCTCCTTGGGAGAAGACTCATTTTTTCATGATTGAGGCTCCTGACTGCCCCCTTGTCCTGGGTCACCCCTGACTAGCTTCCAGCAATCCCCAGATTAACTGGGTCACTGGACAGGTTTTTCTGGGGGTGAGGTCTCCCGTCCACGCACGTCCATCCAGTTCCCTTACTCCCATTTCCCGCTCACTGCCACCTACCTCCCCAGCTCCCGACCTGACCGGTGTTCCCCCGGAGTATTGGGACCTGGCGGAGGTCTTTAGTAAGTTACCGGCCAAGAGCCTGCCGCCCCACAGGTCCTACGACTGCGCTATCGATCTCCTGCCAGGTTCCATGCCTCCGAGAAGTCGCTTGTTCTCCCTGTCTCGACCGGAAACCCTGGCCATGAAGGAGTACATCGAGGAAGCGCTCGCCGCGGGGCATATCCGGCCTTCCACGTCCCAGGCACTTCTTCGTGGCCAAGAAGGACGGGGGACAGCGGCCCTGCATCGACTACCGGGGCCTGAACAATGTAACGGTGAAGAATCGCTATCCACTCCCCCTGATGACATCGGCCTTTGAATCCCTGCAGCAGGCCCGGGTCTTCACCAAGCTGGACCTACGCAACGCCTACAACCTGGTGAGGATCCGGGAGGGGGATGAGTGGAAAACAGCATTCAACACGCCGAGGGGCCACTACGAGTATCGGGTCATGCCCTTCGGGTTGGCCAACGCCCCGGCAGTCTTCCAGGCGTTGGTCAACGACGTCCTTCGTGACCTTCTGGATCTATCTGTCTTCGTCTACCTGGATGACATTCTGATTTTTATGTAAAGGCGGAGAAGTGCGTTTTTCATCAGGAGATCCTGGGATTTAACGTTTCCAGGGGGGAGCTGCGTATGGACCCTGCCAAGGTCAAGGCAGTGTTGGACTGGCCCCAGCCCTCCTCCCTGAAACAGCTGCAGAGATTCCTGGGTTTCGCCAATTTTTATAGGCGGGTCATCCGCAGGTTTAGTGCCCTGGCCGCTCCCTTGACCGCCCTCACCCATTCCAGCCGCCCTCAATTTGCTTGGTCCCCCAAGGCGGAGAACGCCTTTGCCACACTCAAGCGGCGCTTCACCTTCGCCCTGGTCCTTGGGCATCCCGATCCTCTAGTTCGAGTTTCGTATTTCTTTAGTTCTAGTTATTCCACTTGTTAAGTGGAATAACTATGTTAACGGAGCTTGGTTTTGTTAACAGAGCTTGGTTTTCTCCACCTTTATTTTACCCTTTTTTCCCCAGTGTTTGTTTGTGTGCCGTGCCCCAGTTCTCTGATTAAAACATTCCTTGATTTTACTTTACGCTGTCGTCTGAGTATCTCTCCGCACTTGGGTCCACTGCATGATCATTGCTAACACCACAGGAATAAACCAAGGCCCCATTTTCCCCCTCCGAGGGATATCCTCCAATGATATGATTCAATACTAGAAAATTCGGCCATTGCTCTCTTCCTTTGACCTCCATGAGTGTGACTACGCTCTAATCCTTGTTGTACTGTCACAACGTCATAGGGAAGTCTCAATATTGCCATATAGGAACACCCAGTCCATCTATGTGGTAAATATAAGTATGCGTTATCCCTTGTGGCGCCCGCCCCGTGCCTAAGCCCATGCGCGAGTGTGGGAAGGTGGTAAATGGAGTGTATATATCGCCTCGCTTTGTCTCTGCTGTTTCTGCTGTCCCTCTCTTGCCCCGTGTTGTCTTTGGCAGGACCATGTATGGAGTTCCTGCGCCCCAAGGGGCCACAGCTGCCACCCGTGGAGATAATCACCGTATGCCCATACATGGAGTTCCTGCTCGTCAAGGCACAGCTGAAGGGCATCAGCAGGAGCAGCAGAGACCGTACAAAAGGAGCCAACGGAGCACCCAGTGGAGAGGAGTTGCTACGGCGAACCAAGGAGCAGTTGATGAGAGAGAGAATAAGCCGAGTCACCATTGTCCAGTGTATGACCCCTGACCATAGGAGAGCCCCCTTTGAAGCCCGACCCCGAGAACGTCCGAGAGCCCGCTACGTTGCCAACCTTCGCCTGTCTGACTACCCCGCTGCCGCCCCGACCTGGAACGTAAGAGGACCACCCACCGTGTACCGAACCCCCCTGCTATCTTCACGACACGACGCCTTCTCACCCCCACCCTCTCTCTATCATTTCCCTCTCCCCGCTAACCGAATAAATATCTTTGATTATAATTCTGGTGTGGACCTCTCTGCTTACACTGTGTTTGGGTCCGTGACGCGCCCGCACACCCCGGCGGCCGTCACACCCTGCAAACCCACCAATTATTTTTACAATTACCTCATGACATATTTGCGGGTAGTGTGCTATTTGTTACCTTTAGGCTTACAATACGACACTCTTGGCTTGTAAACCTTACTTCATATTCCCTATTTGCCATACCGCTTTTGGTTACGTGAAATTGCATCATATAGTGCTTGCACTCAGATATCCCTAAAAACATCTCACCTGCGTTATCTTTGCCTTTTCCATTGGAACAATAACAATCTGGCACTTTTATCGATTTTAGCACAATTGCATCAGGTGACTTATTTGCCATAGTAATCCATACACAAGGTGTGAAAATGGACCAATTGGAGGCAGCATTTTTCCAGGTTTGGTGGGAATTCCCTTTTTGACATTGTTTTCTAGACAAACTTGGCATTTGTAAATAAAATTTTGCACATTGTCTGTGACCTGTGATATAAACCAATCAGCACATCATTTCTCCATCATAACCCCCCTAGCAGAGTGACACACACAGTGAGCCGCTCTGCAGAGACGAGGAATTAGACCACTTGGAGCCACAATTTTTCCTGTACTAGCCTGTCTCCAAAGACCTGTTTCGGGGTCCTGCTTGCAGCTCCGTTGAACCCAGAGAGCAACCCCCTGCAGCAAAGTTGCTTCCTGTGTTTCCAAGAGTTCAGTCAATGGAATGTCTGAAGTCTCAATATTTGGGCAGAAGTTTTCTGTGGGCACAAACAGACTTTCAGCAGCTGCTTTTGCGGCGATATCAGCATACCTATTTCCGATGGATGCAACCAGTGCCCTTAGTGTGAGCAGCACACTTCACCACTGCCAATGCTGTGGGCAATTTCATTGCCTCCAACAATTCTCTTACTAATTGGGCATTTTTGATAGGAGTACCTGCTGCAGTCAGGTAGTCCCTCGAGGCCCATATCCCTGCCCAACTACACACAACTGCACAGGCATAAACTGAGTCACAATAGATCGTAACTCATTTACCCTTCCCCAGTGTACATGCACGTTGGAGTGCAATCAATTCCGCCATTTGAGTACTATAGTGTGGAGGTAATGCAAATCCCTCCGTCACTTCGCAAGTGTCCTTGGCTATCATTTCAACAACAGCATAGCCAGCTCTACGCTGGCCAATGTCCGGATCTCTTGAGGCTGAGCCATCAACAAAAAAAATTCTTTCAGGGTTAGGCAGGGGATCATGATGCAGGTCAGGTCGGGCTTGCAATTCTGTGTGCACTACTTCCTCGCATCGATGGCCAGTTCCATCATCTGCTGTGAGCAGTAGTTCAGCCGGGTTGACTATTGTGCATTTAGTAATGGTCAACTCAGGTCTGGACAGCAGGACCTCATAGCCACTTAACCTTCTCTGGGTAATAGATGATTTCTGACTACCGAACAATGAATCTACAGCATGCGACACACAACGTTGTTGGATGTCCAAGTGTCACTGGAGATGATTTATCCACGGCAAAAGCTGCTGCTGCTAATGCTCTTCCACAACTGTGCAATCCTCTCTCCACTCCATCCAAGCGCGTACTGTAATATGCCAATGGTTTATGCTGAGTACCATACTTCTGAGTCAAAACTGTATTAGCAAACCCGTGCTGCTCAGCCGAGAATAAATTAGTAGATAAAATAGGGCATTTTTCTAATTAGTGAATGCTTTTTCGGCTTGGTCATTCCATATTAATAGGTCTTTTCCTGAGCTATGTAGGCACATGTCTCTCAGTGGTCTGGCCATTACTGCATCGTCACAGATCCACTGTCGATCTTTGCATATTTTTCACTGTCCTAGGTTGTGGACATTCCAATATTGCCTTCACTCTGTCTGGTGACAAGCCTTTCTCTCCAGCCTTCAGGACGTGGCCTATGGACACCACTTTGGGTTACCTTATGGCTTTTTTCTGCCAGACTTTGCAGCAAATAGACTGTGTCTGTTTTACAGGCTTCCAGTGTGTCAGAGCACACCAAGAGGTCATCCACATACTGTATAATCTTGTTCTCCATGGGTGGATGTACGTCCGACAAATCTTTTTTTTTTTCAAATCATGGTATTAAAAATTGTAGGGGATTCCTTATACCCCTGAGGCAGGCGGCTATATATAAATTGTTGCTTGTTATTCTACGAAAAAGCAAATAACGGCTGCTAGTCTGGGTGTAAACGTATGCTAAAGAAGGCAGAGCATAGATCCACCACAGAGTACCATTTGGTAGCAGCTGGTACATTGGTAAGAATAGTAAATGGGTCTGGTACAATTGGGAAGTCTGCTACCACTTGTGAATTTAGGGCTCTCAAATCCTGTACCATTCTCCACTTTCTTGTCCCAGGTTTTTTCACAGGGCAGATTGGAGTATTGTATGGACTTGTAGTTGAGTATAGTACTCCAGCTTCTAGCAGTTCGTCAATAGCTTTCAGTATTCCTTCAGTCGCTTCTTGTGACATTGGATATTGCCTCTGCTGTGGGCCTGTCATTCTTGGTTTCAGCACAATTTTCACCGATCCTGCAGACTTAACCAGTCCTACGTCATGGCCTCCTTTTGCCCATAAACAGTCAGGCACTGTCTTAAGTATTTCTTCATCTTCTTCCGTCAGGACCATGTGTCCATCTGTGGCCAATTGACAGCTTCCAGCTTTTAGTGGCACTTTCAGTCTTGTAATCTTCAAGTCTCCATCGTTGTTTCTCATCAGACCTGAAACAGGTGTATTTTTTAATTCTGTCATCCAAAGTCTTTTCACCATTGGTCCTACATCCTTTGCTTGATACCTTAGCAGTTAACCTGATTGTTATTCTTTTCCAATGTAAATGTTATGCATTTGCAATATTCCTTGTTTTCCTTCCAGGTTTTCTTTAAAGTCTGCAGCATATTCCAGATCTGAGCCAAATTTGTCATAATTCAAAGTACAATGATACTCGTTCTTGTCGGTCATCTTTTTGAGTGCTTAATCAATCAGGTCAGTTTGCCTATGAGTCCAAAGCATCCACAAGTCTTTCAAGACATTTTCTCCACTCAGTCTCAGCCAGTACACATCTGGTATGCCTTCTTGTGGTGTGGTTAGGGCCATAACATGGGATGCATTCATTCCTGGGAACGTGCAGATCAAGCCATCTGATCAGCTTACATAGCAGGTCTCTTCCCAGTAAGTTCACCGGGCTAGGAGTATACAATAATTTCTCATCGAAAGTTTGTCCATCAATTGAAATTTCAGTTGGTGATATAAAGGGCACCACCTGTGTCATCCCAGAGACTCCTTTTGTCCGAATTGTGCCCTTTGTCAGCAGAAGATCAGGGCAACAGACCCCTGATACATGAATGTGTGGCTCCTGTATCCACTAGAAAACTGCACGCTTTTCCTCCCACTTTCACATTAATCCTTGGCTCAACTAATGGACCTGTTGTTGAATATGAGAGCATCTGATTTGTTTGGGCTAACTTTAATTCAGGTTTTTCAATCGCTGAGTCAATTTGGTTGCTGATTGGACTGTTTAGGTCTCCTGGACCTCTTCAGAATCCTCTTTTCCAAGTATCACCTTGGTTTCCTCCATTCCAATCTTGATTCTGCTATTGATGACCTTTACCTCGGCCGCTTCCTCCTCCTCTTTGTTGGTTGTATCCAGAAGGGCAGGTTCTAGATACAGTTGAAGTCGGAAGTTTACATACACTTAGGTTGAAGTCATTAAAACTCATTTTTTAACCACTCCACAGATTTCATGTTAACAAACTATAGTTTTGGCAAGTCGGTTAGGACATCTACTTTGTGCATGACACAAGTCATTTTTCCAACAATTGTTTACAGACAGATTATTTCACTTATAATTCACTATATCACAATTCCAGTGGGTCAGAAGTTCACATACACTAAGTTGACTGTGCCTTTAAACAGCTTCGAAAATTCCAGAAAATGATGTCATGGCTTTAGAAGCTTCTGACAGGCTAATTGACATCATTTGAGTCAATTGGAGGTGTACCTGTGGATGTATTTGAAGGCCTACCTTCAAACTCAGTGGCTCTTTGCTTGACATCATGGGGAAATCAAAAGAAATCAGCCAAGACCTCAGAAAAAAAAGTTGTGGACCTCCACAAGTCTGGTTCATCCTTGGGAGCAATTTCCAAACGCCTGAAGGTACCAAGTTCATCTGTACAAACAACAGTACACAAGTATAAACACCATGGGACCACGCAGCCGTCATACTGCTCAGGAAGGAGAGAGATGAACGTACTTTGGCGCGAAAAGTGCAAATCAATCCCAGAACAACAACAAAGGACCTTGTGAAGATGCTGGAGGAAACAGGTACAAAAGTATCTATATCCACAGTAAAACGAGTCCTATATCGACATAACCTGAAAGGCCACTCAGCAAGGAAGAAGCCACTGCCCAAAAACCGCCATGAAAAAGCCAGACTACTGTTTGGTACTGCACATGGGGACAAAGATCTTTCTGGCAAAATGGATTAAGGACAACAAAGTCAAGGTATTGGAGTGGCCATCACAAAGCCCTGACCGCAATCCTCCAGGTGAAATAGTCACCTGTTGTGTTATCCTCCTTGTTAATTGTAAAAAGTCAGATTTCACTGCGCATATCACATCATAGGATCTAAATGGTCTTTTTAAAATATCCCCTTTGGATGAATTGTCCTCATCGATAAATTATATTCCTGCAACTACACTAACTGGCACTCATATTAGAATAGAGCCGTCCTTAACTACTGGGGTTTTCACAGGCTGTGTTCTGTTGTGGGTCGCTTACGGAACAAAGCCAGAAAGAGGAAGCAGGGGAAACTGTGGGAAGTAGACGGTGAACAGCAGGGTTAATTTATTCGACACCAGCCTAGCCTAAGTATATCTTAGGGTAAGACCCTTTAGAGTATCTAACCCGTTGGACGGAGGGCTGGTGCGGGGCTCCTGTATTGGGCCTATTGCCAGGAGACAGGACCTCCTCAGCCCTAGCAAGGTGTTTGTGAATGGTTAGATGCAACATGTTTCTTGGCTCTTCTGTCAGGGTTTGGGCTTGTTGTGTTGTTGCCTTCTGTTGGTCTGCTTCTATCCATGTTCGAGTGTGGTCTAATAGGCGAGCATCCAATTCATTTTCCTTTTCATCCATTGCCACAGCTAGGTTATTCTCTATGAGGTCGAGGTTGACTGTTCCTCCTATCTTGTACTGACCTCCTCCAGGGGCTTGGGGTATACATGAGTCTCTGGTCCACATGCTGATTTCTCCATTGCCATAGCTCACCCTGGTCTTATCCGCTTGACCAGGCATGGAGGTTGGCAAACAGTCAGATGGCGGATGAGCTACTTCCTCATCTGTTACAATACAGACTGGTCGTCCGTCCAAACTGGATGACCGAGCCAGGAGGACATTGATCAGAGAAGCTACCAAGAGGCTAAAGGCAACTTTGAAGGACTTACAAGTCTTTATGGCTGGGACTGGTCTGTCTGTGCATGTGACAACAATCTCACAAGCTTTACACAAAGCTGGCCTGTATGGCAGGGTAGCAAGAAAGAAGCCTTTTCTGAAAAAGTGCCACACTCAGTCTCGTTTGTGCTATGCAAAAACACACCTGGAAGATTCTGTTGCCATGTGGAAAAAGGTTTTATGGTCAGACGAGACTAAGATTGAACTTTTTGGACTGAACTCCAAGCGCTATGTTTGGCAAAAACCAAACACAGCACACCACCCAAAACACACCATACCTACTGTGAAGCATGGTGGTGGCAACATTATGTTGTGGGGATGTTTCTCTTCAGCGGGGACTGGGCAATTGGTCAGGGTTGAAGGGAAAATGGATGCTGCCAAGTACACCCAAATTCTTGAGGACAACCTGCGTCCCTCTGCTAGACAGCTGAAGATGGGCAGGTCATTCACCTTCCAACACGACAACGATCCTAAACATACCGCCAAAAGAACAACGCAGTGGCTTAAGGATAGAAAGGTGAATGTCCTTGAGTGGCCAAGTCAGAGCCCTGACTTAAATCCGATAGAAAATCTGTGGATGGACTTGACGAGAGCAGTCCATCGCCGCTCACCACGGAATTTGACTGAACTCGAACAATTCTGCAAGGAAGAATGGGCAAATATTCTCCAATCTAGGCGTGTAAAGCTAGTAGACACATATTGTTATGGAAAATACATTCATAGAACTATTTTCAGGTTATACACTTTCATATGACTGATACAACTTGTGTAACTACTGTGATGACATTTTCTCTTGCCACTCCTCTAAAGTTCTATAGCCATTGTTCTGAGAAGCACTGTATGATTTACCATATGAACAGCGGTGATCTCTGAGGGAGTAATAGTGGGGGGACAGGCGCATCCTGTCGATAGGTGTGAAATGTTGAACGGCGATTAATCAATAAGAAAGTCTCCCCATTGTTCATTCTCTCCCGCCCTTTCTCACGTAAGCACAGGCCCATCAGCCGATAGCCTTGGCGGCGCCTGTATTATGTTTAAACTGTATAAAAGACGAACCTGATCATTGTCTCTTTAGACTTGTGCTGAACGGACCCCCGGTTCTACGCTGGGCTGCTGTTACGCTCTTGTCTCTTGTTTGCAAGCAATAAATACCGGACTGTGGAAATTGCACGGAATCGCAAGAAACAATTTCTCAATTGAGCACACGAATGCGTGTCTCGTTTATTTGACTAGCAAAAAACCACTGAAACATAAGATGGCGCTGCCCTTTTAACAAACAAGCATCGGGGCACCACGTCATCACACACAGATTATTTAAAGAGACCACGATCCCGGAACAGTCATATTTACATGTATAACAAAGGGTGAATTATGTAAGTTACATTACTACACACGTCCCCCCAGAATTCACCATCAGAAGAAGAAGAAGAAGAAAACAGTCATCGGAGAGGTGGTCGTATTAACCGGCCATAACGGCTGTATCGTACAGGAGGTGGAGGAGACACCACTGCGGCAGGTGTCCCACCATGACACGGGTGTGGGGCATGGAGTGTGGGGGTTTTGGGAGTGAGGGGAGCAGGGGGCGGGGGCAGAGCTGGAGGTCGCCCGCGTCGTGGGGGCTGGGCCAATTCAATAGGTCTAGCCACGTCCAAATGAGCTGGTTTAAGGCGGTCAATGGAGAGTCGCTCCGGTTTGCCGCCCATGTCCACCACAAAGTGTTTGTCCCCTGTTTCCAACACGCGGAATGGGCCCTCGTAGGGTGGGCGTAGCGGTCCCTTGTGGCCGTCGTGGCGAATGAAAACGTAGTCAGCCGTCTGAATCCCAGCGGGGATGTGCGACTGAGGGAGGCCGTGATGGGAAGTAGGGACAGGTGCGAAAAGCCTCGCATTGTCCAGTAGCGTGGCCCGCTGGAGTGTCGCAGACCAAGGAACGGTGGTGTTAGGGACAAAATCCCCTGGAACCCGCAGCGGCTGGCCGTAGACAAGTTCTGCGGATGAGGACTGTAGGTCTTCCTTAGGTGCAGTCCTGATGCCCAGCATTACCCACGGGAGCTTGTCGACCCAGTTGCTGTCTTTGAGGCTGGCACGAAGAGCAACCTTCATCGACCTATGAAATCGCTCACAGAGTCCGTTAGCCTGCGGGTGATATGCGGTCGTGCGGTGGAGTTTCACTCCGAGGCTCTGGGCGACAGCGTTCCACAGCTCAGACGTAAACTGCGCACCCCGGTCAGAGGATATGTCCGAAGGAGTGCCGAAACGGGCAACCCAGGTGCCGATAAATGCCCGTGTCACCTCGACAGATGCCAGCGTAGTCAGTGGCACAGCCTCAGGCCAACGGGTGGTCCTGTCAACCATGGTCAACAGGTAGGTGAAACCCTGAGAGGAGGGCAGAGGGCCGACCAGATCCACGTTAACATGGTCAAACCGTCTCTCTGGCACCGGGAACAACTCTAACGGGGCTTTAATGTGGCGGTGTACTTTGGCCCGTTGGCACTCAAGACAGGTGTTAGCCCAGTCCCGAACGTCCTTCTTGAGGCCGTGCCAAACAAATTTAGCTGCAACCAGTCTCTGTGACGCTTTTGAACCTGGGTGGGAGAGACCATGGACGGCATCAAAAACTTGTCGTCTCCATCCCGTAGGAATGATTGGCCGAGGACTGCCTGTGGAGACGTCACACAGGAGCGTGGTGCCGGCATCGCCAAAAACCACATCTTCTATTTTCAGCCCAGTCGTCGAGATCCTAAGGAGCTGCACGTCTGGGTCTGTGGTCTGGTCCGCTGCCATGCGGCTATAATCCAAACCAAGATGGACTGCTCCTGCCACGGCCCGTGACAGGCAGTCCGCCACCTGGTTGTCCTTACCGGCAACGTGCTGTAAATCCGTGGTGAACTCGGAAATGTAGGACAGATGACGTTGCTGGCGGGCGGACCACGGCTCAGCCACCTTGGCCATGGCGAAAGTCAGCGGCTTGTGGTCGACAAAAGCAGTGAAGTGTCGACCTTCCAGCAGGGAACGAAAGTGTCTGATGGCGAGGTAGAGACCAAGCAGCTCCCGGTCGAAAGTGCTGTACTTCCGCTCGCTGGGGCGCAACTGACGGCTGAAGAAGGCAAGCGGCTGCCAGGCCCCGCCTACCCAGGCGGGGCCATGTTAGCAAACTCAGCCTTAGCCACGGCAAGCTTGGTCGGGTCGAGGCGCCGAGCACGGGCGTAGACGGGTGGACCAGTAGTGGCGAGATGGTGCTCCACACCATGCTTCACGGCAGACGCAGAGAAAGTGGGCTGAGTGAGGGCTGGGAAACCAGCAAGTAGACGGTGGAAGTCATCTGAGGCAGAGAGCATGCTCGACAGTCGTATGGAGTCAGCCCTGCTAAGTGTGCACGTATAAGAACAAAACGTGACGGCGTCAATCAAACGGCGGTTCTTAACATCCACCAACAGTCCATGTGCACACAAAAAATCGGCGCCGAGGAGGGGAACGTCAACTTTAGCTGTAACAAAATCCCAGCCAAACCGATGCCCTCCGAAACACAACTCGATGTACCTCGTTCCATATGTGCGGATGGAGCTCCCGTTAGCCGCTTCCATAGAGGGGCCGTGGCTGTCGGTCACCATGTCCAAACGGGATGCAGGCAGGACGCTCCTCTGTGCTCCCGTGTCACACAGGAAACGTCGTCCGGAGATGCTGTCCCGGATGAAAAGTAGCCTGCCTACACGGCCGACGCTCATGGCAACTACTGAGCGCCGGCCCTGGCGTTTCCCAACCCGCTGAAACTGCATGGCGAACGGCATTTAAGAGCCTTCGGTCCAAACTTGGCATGATAAAAACACAAGCCTGAAGACTGCTGCCGACGAGAAGAGGTTGCAGCGATGAGCGTGGAGTCATCCAGTGTCGCAGGAGCGACGTGCGCGGGAAAAAGCGCGGCCATGACACAGTGCCCTTGACTCGCCAGGAAAACGTTATCAGCCTCTTCAGCCAGTCTCCGACAGTCCGTGATTGTGGTGTTGGCCAATGCAGCTCTAACATGGGAAGGCAGCTGACGCAGAAAAAGCTGAACGAAAAGGAAATCGGGTTTGTGCTCGCCCAGGAGATCCAGCATACGGTCCATGAGCTCAGACGGTTTGCTGTCGCCTAGCCCTTGAAGGGAGAAAAGCCTGCTGGCCCTCTCAACGTCCGACAGTACAAAAGTTTTCAACAGGTGGGCTTTGAGCGTTGCATACTTCTCAGTTGCCGGAGGATTGGTAAGGAGGCTCACCACTCTGGATGCTGTCGAACTTCCGAGAGCCGACACAACGTAGTAGTACCGTGTTGTATCCGCGGTGATCTCCCGCAACGCGAACTGCGCTTCGGTCTGGGCAAACCACGCCGACGCTGCCGATTCCCAGAATTCGGGGAGTTTGAGGGAAACAGCGTTAGCGGTCATGGTCGTGTCGTGTCTCTGGATACGTCCAGCAAACAAACGTCAGGGTCACCAGTGTGGAAATTGCACGGAATCGCAAGAAACTATTTCTCAATTGAGCACACGAATGCGTGTCTCGTTTATTTGACTAGCAAAAAACCACTGAAACATAAGATGGCGCTGCCCTTTTAACAAACAAGCATCGGGGCACCACGTCATCACACACAGATTATTTAAAGAGACCACGATCCCGGAACAGTCATATTTACATGTATAACAAAGGGTGAATTATGTAAGTTACATTACTACATTACTATCAGATATTGTGGCTACTCAGGACTTGTTTCTTGATTCTTACCTCCGAAGAGCTAAAGTACAGAGTGGTAAATCCTAGACTTCCACCACAATATCCAAACAGATTGATGGCTGTAAATGCAGCAAAAGGTGGCTCTACAAAGTATTAAATCAGGGGACTGATGACTTTTCCAACCCTGATATTCTTGTTTTTCATTTTCGATAAATTTTCAGAACTGTCGCCTTTTTTTCATTAGTTTGATGTTGTATGGCTAAATTTGTACATAAAAAAAGCTGGAAAAAGGTTTTTTGAATGGGTTTTGATTTCAGGCTGTACGACAAATATAATAACTATTTCAAAGGGGTATGATGACTTTATATAGGCACTGTATATATATATATATATATATATATACACACTCACCGGCTACTTTATTAGGTACACCTTGCTAGTACCGGGTTGGACCCTCTTTTGCCTTCAGAACTGCCTTAATTTTTTGTGGCATAGATTCAACAAGGCGCTGGAAACATTCCTCAGAGATTTTGGTCCATATTGACATGATAGCATCATGCAGTTGCTGCAGATTTGTCGGCTGCACATCCATGATGCGAATCTCCCGTTCCACCTCATTTGTTCCACCACATCCCAAAGGTGCTCTATTGGATTGAGATCTGGTGACTGTGGAGGCCATTGGAGTACAGTGAACTCATTGTCATGTTCAAGAAACCAGTTTGAGATGATGTGAGCTTTGTGACATGGCGCGTTATCCTGCTGGAAGTAGCCATCAGAAGATGGGTACACTGTGGTCATAAAGGGATGGACATGGTCAGCAACAATACTCAGGTAGGCTGTGGCGTTTAAACGATGCTCAATTGGTACTAAGGGGCCCAAAGTGTGCCAAGAAAATATCCCCCACACCATTACACCACCACCAACAACCTTTGAGTTACTGCTGCCTTTCTATCATCTCGAACCAGTCTGGCCATTCTCCTGTGACCTCTGGCATCAACAAGGCATTTTCGCCCAGAGAACTGCCGCTCACTGGATATTTTCTCTTTTTCGGACCCTTCTCTGTAAACCCTAGAGATGGTTGTGCGTGAAAATCCCAGTAGATCAGCAGTTTCTGAAATACTCAGACCAGCCCGTCTGGCACCAACAACCATGCCACATTCAAAGTCACTTAAATCACCTTTCTTCCCCATTCTGATGCTCGGTTTGAACTTCAGCAGGTCGTCTTGACCATGTCTACATGCCTAAATGCATTGAGTTGCTGCCATGTGATTGGCTGATTAGATATTTGCGTTACCGAGCAGTTGAACATGTGTACCTAATAAAGTGGCCGGTGAGTGTGTATATATATATATATATATATACAGTGGGGGAAATAATTATTTGATCCCCTTGTAGTAATGTAACTTACATAATTCACCCTTTGTTATACATGTAAATATGACTGTTCCGGGATCGTGGTCTCTTTAAATAATCTGTGTGTGATGACGTGGTGCCCCGATGCTTGTTTGTTAAAAGGGCAGCGCCATCTTATGTTTCAGTGGTTTTTTTGCTAGTCAAATAAACGAGACACGCATTCGTGTGCTCAATTGAGAAATTGTTTCTTGCGATTCCGTGCAATTTCCACACTGGTGACCCCGACGTTTGTTTGCTGGACGTATCCAGAGACACGACACGACCATGACCGCTAACGCTGTTTCCCTCAAACTCCCCGAATTCTGGGAATCGGCAGCGTCGGCGTGGTTTGCCCAGACCGAAGCGCAGTTCGCGTTGCGGGAGATCACCGCGGATACAACACGGTACTACTACGTTGTGTCGGCTCTCGGAAGTTCGACAGCATCCAGAGTGGTGAGCCTCCTTACCAATCCTCCGGCAACTGAGAAGTATGCAACGCTCAAAGCCCACCTGTTGAAAACTTTTGTACTGTCGGACGTTGAGAGGGCCAGCAGGCTTTTCTCCCTTCAAGGGCTAGGCGACAGCAAACCGTCTGAGCTCATGGACCGTATGCAGGATCTCGACGACTGGGCTGAGAATAGAAGATGTGGTTTTTGGCGATGCCGGCACCACGCTCCTGTGTGATGTCTCCACAGGCAGTCCTCGGCCAATCATTCCTACGGGATGGAGACGACAAGTTTTTGATGCCGTCCATGGTCTCTCCCACCCAGGTTCAAAAGCGTCACAGAGACTGGTTGCAGCTAAATTTGTTTGGCACGGCCTCAAGAAGGACGTTCGGGACTGGGCTAACACCTGTCTTGAGTGCCAACGGGCCAAAGTACACCGCCACACTAAAGCCCCGTTAGAGTTGTTCCCGGTGCCAGAGAGACGGTTTGACCATGTTAACGTGGATCTGGTCGGCCCTCTGCCCTCCTCTCAGGGTTTCACCTACCTGTTGACCATGGTTGACAGGACCACCCGTTGGCCTGAGGCTGTGCCACTGACTACGCTGGCATCTGTCGAGGTGACACGGGCATTTATCGGCACCTGGGTTGCCCGTTTCGGCACTCCTTCGGACATATCCTCTGACCGGGGTGCGCAGTTTACGTCTGAGCTGTGGAACGCTGTCGCCCAGAGCCTCGGAGTGAAACTCCACCGCACGACCGCATATCACCCGCAGGCTAACGGACTCTGTGAGCGATTTCATAGGTCGATGAAGGCTGCTCTTCGTGCCAGCCTCAAAGACAGCAACTGGGTCGACAAGCTCCCGTGGGTAATGCTGGGCATCAGGACTGCACCTAAGGAAGACCTACAGTCCTCATCCGCAGAACTTGTCTACGGCCAGCCGCTGCGGGTTCCAGGGGATTTTGTCCCTAACACCACCGTTCCTTGGTCTGCGACACTCCAGCGGGCCACGCTACTGGACAATGCGAGGCTTTTCGCACCTGTCCCTACTTCCCATCACGGCCTCCCTCAGTCGCACATCCCCGCTGGGCTTCAGACGGCTGACTACGTTTTCATTCGCCACGACGCCCACAAGGGACCGCTACGCCCACCCTACGAGGGCCCATTCCGCGTGTTGGAAACAGGGGACAAACACTTTGTGGTGGACATGGGCGGCAAACCGGAGCGACTCTCCATTGACCGCCTTAAACCAGCTCATTTGGACGTGGCTAGACCTATTGAATTGGCCCAGCCCCCACGACGCGGGCGACCTCCAGCTCTGCCCCCGCCCCCTGCTCCCCTCACTCCCAAAACCCCCACACTCCATGCCCCACACCCGTGTCATGGTGGGACACCTGCCGCAGTGGTGTCTCCTCCACCTCCTGTACGATACAGCCGTTATGGCCGGTTAATACGACCACCTCTCCGATGACTGTTTTCTTCTTCTTCTTCTTCTGATGGTGAATTCTGGGGGGACGTGTGTAGTAATGTAACTTACATAATTCACCCTTTGTTATACATGTAAATATGACTGTTCCGGGATCGTGGTCTCTTTAAATAATCTGTGTGTGATGACGTGGTGCCCCGATGCTTGTTTGTTAAAAGGGCAGCGCCATCTTATGTTTCAGTGGTTTTTTTGCTAGTCAAATAAACGAGACACGCATTCGTGTGCTCAATTGAGAAATTGTTTCTTGCGATTCCGTGCAATTTCCACACCCTGCTGATTTTGTTAGTTTGCCCGATTACAAAGAAATGAGCGGTCTATAATTTTTATGGTACTTTTATTTTAACAAATAGAGACAGAATATCAACAAAGAAGTCCAGAAAAAACACATTATATAAAGTTATAAATTAATTTGCATTTGATCGAATGAGATCCCCAAGCAAAACATGACTTAGCACTTGGTGGAGAAACCCTTGCTGGCAAGCACAGAAGTCAGACGTTTCTTATAGTTGGTCACCAGGTTTGCACACATCTCAAGAGGGATTTTGGTCCACTCCTCTTTACAGATCCTCTCCAAATCCTGAAGGTTTCAAGGCTTTTGCTTGGCAACTCGAAGCTTCAGCTCCCTCCACAAATTTTCTATAGGATTAAGGTCTGGAGACTAACTAGGCCACTCCATGACCTTAGTGTGCTTCTTCATGAGCCACTCCTTTGTTGCCTTGGCTGTATGTTTTGGGTCATTGTCATGCTGGAAGACCCATCCACGACCCATCCTCAGTGCTCTGGCTGAGGGAAGGAGGTTCTCGTCCAAGATCTTATGGTACATGGCCCTGTCCATTCCCCTCAATGCGGTGAAGTCGTCCTGTACCCTTAGTAGAGAAACAACCCCAAAGCATAATGTTTCCACCTCCGTGTTTGACGGTGGGGATGGTGTTCTTGGGATTGTAGCATTCAGCATTTCTCTCCCTCCAAACACGAAGAGTCGAATTTATGCCAAAGAATTCAATTTTGGTCTCATTTGACCACATCAACTTCTCCCAAGCCTTCTCTGAATCATTTAGGTGTTCATTGGCAAACTTCAGATGGGCCTGTACATGTGCCTTCTTGAGCAGGGGGACCTTGCGGGCACTGCAGGATTTCAATCCGTTACGGTGTAGTGTGTTACCAATGGTTTTCTTGGTGACTGTGGTCCCAGCTGCCTTGAGATCATTACCAAGCTCCTCCCGTGTAGTTCTGGGCTGATCCCTCACCCTTCTCATGATCATCCTTACCCCACGAGGCAAGATCTTGCATGGAGCTCCAGGCCGAGGGCGATTGATGGTTATTTTGTATTTCTTCCATTTTCTAATAATTGCACCAACAGTTGTCTCCTTCTCACCAAGCTTCTTGCTGATGGTCTTGTAGCCCATTCCGGCCTTGTGCAGGTCTACAACTCTTACCCTGATGTCCTTTGAATGTTCTTTGGTCTTGCCCATGGTGGTGGAGAGGTTGGAATGGAAGAGATTGATTCTAATGACAGGTGTCTTTTATACCCATAACGAGCAGAGATTAGGAGTACTTTCTTAAAGTGACAGGAGTAATCTGTGTGCCTCATGGGCATATAACCGGTCTGTATGAGCCAGAATTCTTGCTGGTTTGTAGGGGATCAAATACTTATTTCCTTCGATCAAATGCAAATGAATTTATAACTTTATATAATGTGTTTTTTCTGGACTTCTTTGTTGATATTCTGTCTCTATTTGTTAAAATAAAAGTACCATAAAAATTATAGACCGCTCATTTCTTTGTAATCGGGCAAACTAACAAAATCAGCAGGGGATCAAATAATTATTTCCCCCACTGTATATATATATAGAGAGAGAGAGAGAAAATAAATCTCTTAAGCTGTTAGTTAAACTAAAGAACTTTGCACCACTCTGTGATAGGCAGGCAGGTACATTAGCAATACTTGAGTCCCTTAGTCGGCATATAGCAAAGCAACATCCATTGCTACATTTTAAGCGGAAAAACCATGAATACACTATGAAAACACTAAGGCCCCAATTCAATACATTTCAGATAGCAGATTTCCAAGATGACAAAAAAAAGTGAATTATGTTTGTGCAGAATGAACGCATTGTTCAAATAGAAATGCAGTTAACATTGTATCAGATTCACACTGTAGACTTTGTGTAGCTGAGGACATTAATCAACATATTAATTATTGCTGCAAAAGAACAATCGTGTTTTTTTTGTTATCCTGGAAAGGTCCTATCTGCAATTGATTGAATCGGACCAGTTATGAGAGAGAGAAAGAGGATTATGCAGAGGGCACTGTGAACTCCTTAGCACTTCAAAGAACACCTCTTACTCAGGGGTGATAGGAAAGGGGACTACACAGCTGTTTACTAAACAGTGCACTAGCTCTTGTTCTAATTCACTAGCTCCTTACTCTAGTGTGCTAGGTCTAACAGGGTCTCCATGTCAAATAGCGATATCCTTTAAAAACCTTATCTCTATCATTCGATCATTTTACACATCAGTGAACGGCATACTGTACATTATACGTGAACACTCAGTAGGTCATATTCAAAAAGGTTCCAAAGCTTTGTTGCCTATTTGTCGTTTAAACATGACACACAATAAATGCTAGAAGATGCGATAAGTGCGTTTAAGAGGCAACAAAGCTGTGAGTGTTCCACAGTCTGCACAGTTGCAAAATCAAAACACAAATTCAGCAGGCTTGGTGTTGATTGAACTTTTATTTTATTTTATTTTATTTATTATTAAAGCAATTTAATACACAGCAAGACTGTGTTGAGGGCAGTCGATGGCATCCAGTTAAACAAATGAACTCTTGGAGGGTGGTTTGGGGCCTGGGGCTGGGTTTGGTAGGGTAGCAGAAATCCATGAGGGCAGAAGCATGTAATAATAATATCAATATGGGAAATGTGAGTTGTTCACACATTATTGTTAGTCAGATCTCTAATGTTTGTATTCTCTTTGTTTTAGGGGTCAGGGGGTTGTTTTGTAGTTTCATTTATCTATAATCCCAAGTTTTCAGACAGTAAAGGCGTAAGGTGTTGGTCTGCGTAGGTAGAAACAGCGTGGAAAGAATGTTCAAGGTGTTTTTAGGAGGGTCATCCTCAAAAGAGAGAACTAGCACTAATAAACAAGGTTGGTTTGATTCAAGGTACGTTTTCTTATTATCTCATCATATCAGTGTCAGTTTTTGTTCTTGCTGGTTCACTGAAGCAAAGTGAATCTGGTGAAGATGAGATCTTTCTGGAAGGGGTTTGGAGCCTCAGTGTTTCTTCTTGCTGGTCTTCTCGATCATGGTCTCCACCACCATGGCGGTCTCCTCATAGCCCTTCACCTTGTGGTCATTGGAGAACTTCTCCACTGACTCCACCACCTCAACCTTCTCGTAGCTCATGGAGTCGGGGGGCATGCTGCTGGCGCCACGGGGGTAGGGCATGGGTGGAGGGCCCCTGCTCCCCCCGTTGTCATCCTTTCCTCCTCTGGGCTGGCTAGGACCGGGGGCAGGACTGGGGCCTTTGGGGCCAGGGCCAGGGCCTGGGTTGGGGTGTGGGGTAGGACTAGGGTTCTTAGGCCTGGGATGGGGGTCCCTTTTCCCCTTCCCACCTCCTCCTCCTCCATTCTTCCCTTTACCCCCCTTGTCATCTCCGTCGGAGGGTGGGGTAGGGGTGTGGGGGCCAGGGGATGGCATCGGCATGGGCTGAGGGGGGGTGGGGGAGGGGTCATTGCGGCTGTATGGGTCATTGGGGAACACCATGCTGTCGCGGATGGTAACAAAGACATGGCCTGCGGAGGGCGTGGAAGTGCAGAAGCAGGGGTCTAGATAACTACCGTCACCCGTCACCAGGACGTAGCGCCCCTTAGTGTAGAAGTCTGCGATGGGCTCAGGCTTCTTGTACTTCCTCATGCGGTCTCTGACGATGTTACACAGCGTGTCGAAGGCCTTGCTGATCTGAGCTCCGTCTGGGACATCCTGGGGAGACACGCCCGTTGACAGAGGCCTGTGCTCCTCCCTCCTCACCTCCCCATCCTCCTCCACCATCATCCCTCTCTTCTCATTCTCATCCCCCGCTGCTCCACCACCGACCCTGTCCTCCTGGCCGCTGTCCATCACGTCTTTGGGGGTGATCTCCCTCTTCTTCAGGACTTTCTTGGCCAGGTTCTTCTGGCGAGGCTTGACACTGGTGATGTCCTGGATGGCTTGGATGATGTCTGGGGAACACACAGGTGAAAAAACCCCACAGTGACAGACAGGGTTTGAACCCAGTTGTCCCACGCAATCTACCATTAGACCAAGAGGACATCCCCAAGGTCTGAGGGTGGCACATGTCAGGCAGGGCAGTGTGATTCCAAATCACCTCCGCTACATCAGCAAAATTACACTAAACCTTTAGCATGCTCAAACAGTAACAATGTCACACAACAGCAGTCCTAATGATAAGCATTGTACATCATTATCAGCAGATTTGAATAGAGGTGCATTGTGTGTTTAGTTTGGTATAGCCTTTGTTGGAGGCTCTAAAGGTCCTTGACTGTGAGTGGGTGGACCCACAGTACATGCTTTGTGGCTGAATCCATTAGGGCCTTAGTTAGCCTGGTAGCTGATTGTCTGTCTGCTCTGGAAATGATCAGTGTGTAGAAGAAGACTGTTTATTTGGCCATGCAATCAATTTTCATCAATTGTAGGAATGTGATACATGCACCCCCCCCGAGACAACACACACTGCACACCGTTCTCACTGCACACCCAAGGGAGAACAGAGCTCTGGGTCAGCCATATTCGGCACCCCTGGAGTAGTTAGGGGTTAAGTGCCTTGCTCAAGGGCACAACAGCAGTGGTCCAGTTACCAGTTCACACCCAGCTCCCACCTGGAGTGGGGATCGGCCGGATTGCTGGCCGGCCTACCTGCACCATAGCGTGTGTGTGTGTGTGTGTGATGATGTCCTCTCCATATCCTCACCTCTGCCCCTGCTCGACACACTGGGTGTACGGGTGTAGCGGTAATTTGTTGTGAACAAGGTAATAGGTGTGCCAATTATCGCTGAATTCAACCTGGAGACGAGAAAAAAGGGGAGAATGTCACCAACACAACAGTATTTGAAAGGGGTATGTTTTTAGGGCTATGTATTCAGGGTGAAACTCTGGGACATTTATCCTATAATGGTGAATTTATTATAATTCTTAAGAAAGAAACACAAAACAGATCACATAAAAAGTGGAGGGGTTATAACTAAAATTTTATCTTATTCAATTTCTTTGTAAAACAGAATAGGTGGTATTAAGTTAGTGAAAATAATGCGATCACATTTACAGGGAGTAAATGCTATTCCACAAAAAGTAGATGGTATTCTTCACCATGGTTGAGTCCATCAGTGAGGTGATAACAAACAAAGGCTGTCAGTGGCATCATGTGGTTGCTGTTGTTTCTAAGTAATTTTCTACAATTCCCAGAATCAATCACTTTCACCTCTTCTGACCACGGCTTAGGTATCTACAATATTATGCTTCCAAGCCTGTCTGTTGGGATTCCAGGCGGGTCCAGGTATGTGTGTATTGCGTTACCAGTGTGTCTAGGTGTAGGTGTGTATCTTAATATTTTAACCATTATTTTACTGGGAAGTCCCTTTGAGATCCAAGCACCTCTTTTAAAAGGGAGTGAGTGTGTGTGTGTGTATAGAGGTGTGTGACTGTGCTACGTTACCTGTTGTCCTCGTTCTCAATGATTCTCTTGTACCTCTCCAGCTCATTCTCTAGGGAGGTCTGGTACATGGCCAGGTGACGACACTCATTGGTATACTTCTCAAGTGACCTCTCAGCCTCCTCAATGTCCTTCCTCAGAGACTCGATCTGCTCGTTGTACAGCTGAATCTCATCATCATAGCTCTCCTGGGTGCTCTTGATGGCTTGCTCCAACACTGAGGTCTGAGAGAAGGAGAGAGAGAGAGAGACACACACACACACACACACACACACACAGAAAGTAAGTTAAAATGTTTTGTTGTTGTGCATGGTCTTGTCCGAGCTGTTTTCAAAGGCACTTTTCAACATCTCCTGCCATGAAAAAACACTTTTTTTTTTTCACGTCAGAATGGACAAAAAATATGTTCCAGAAGAAACTTTGTGGGCTTGTAGTCTTATTTTGGTAGTAGGAAAAGTTTAAAGATTGTTAACTGTGGATGAGAGATAGATAGATAGATTGATTGATTAGCTGGGTAGTTGAAAGAAAGTGACATAGTAGGATGGACCAATGGATAAAAAATGGTCAGAGGGTAACATATAGGCAGACAGAAGAGAGAAGGTTGGAAGATAGATAGATAGATTAATTGATAGATAGAACAAAGGATGATGGATGGGTAGTTGAAAGAAAGTGAGAGTAGGATGGTTTGACAGATCCTGAAAGTTCCATGGCAGTTGCAGTAACAAAGGAGCTCACAGAATGTTGGCCAAAATCAACATTCCGCCGTGTTAACGGGATGACTTACAAAAAGCTTAATAGTTCAATGAGTTCATCATTTTGAGTTTTGGCACATTGTACAGTTGGTTTGGTGTGAATAGCTTGAAAGGTGTAAGAGCAGTGGTGGTAAAAAAATTGCATCTTTTGGTTTCAATAGACCTCCATGTTAAAATTGGCACTTTCAAGTTTGTATAGTTTAAAAAGTATAATGGCTTTCAAAAAGTTGAATACAAGCAACTCAAGTTAGACATCTCTGCACGTTTTAAAGTTGGACTGGTGTGAATCTTAGAATGTAGAGTAGAATGTGAAATAATTGGAATAATAATAATAATAAGTATGAGCAAGAACAATAGTTGGACAAGCCCACTAATAAAGCTTTATGGTATTACTGGTATTACTGTCTGTCTGTCTGTGTTGAGAAAGGGAAATAACGTAAAGTTGCATAGAGTTATAAGTATGAACTACAGTATATAATCATAATCTGCCAGGAAGAATTTAATTAAAATTAGTATTAATTAGTTGTGTAGACAGTCTGTTGGAGAACAATGTATAGAGCGTCAGGTCATATGGGTTTTCAATCAACCTCTCATTCTGACTCTGAAGTTACAATTCATAGATTGCCATGGTAACTGAGGTAATTGATTTGCCAGCTGTCTATCTATAAACATGATGACGTCAATGGGAAAAGAGCGGGGCGACGCTACCGGAGATGATAAAAAAATGGAGACGATCAAGAAACGAGAGGAGACAATGAACTCTGGCAAGCATATCGCAACACTGCACATGCGCCAACATCTAACGAATGCCTAACGTTGTTCACATTTTTACTCACTGCTAATATATTTGGTAAAAGTTTCTGTGACTTCCTGGCACAATGTCATATCCCTAACCCTACAACGTCATATCCCATATCCCACGACGCCATATCCCTAACCCTACCTTTAATAAAATAATTACTTTTCACCCAAAATACTTGTGAGTGCTCACAAGGAGGTGAGGAACATATGGATCAGCTCTAGTCCAGCACAGGTGTTCAACATTTCAATGACAATCTGTCTTGGATTAATATTGATCCCAAACGTCTTGAGAAATATTGATTAATTGATTAATTAATAATTTATTTAATTTATTTCTGTAAAATAACAAGGGTTCTTACACTTTTCGCCTTTTGAAAATATCTAGGGAATAAAGACATTCATGAGGTACAGGCTACAAAACATGAACAGAGTGAAGAACATTTGACAAGGTAGCCGAGGTATCTTTTTAGTTAAAACCTGTGGGAACAAAACAAAATCCACATCCAGGGATATTCAACGAATAAATTGTGCAACTGGATATAGAAAAAATAGGTAATGGACTTGAAGACTACTTTGAGGAGGGTGAGAGTCCTGTATTTTCTCAAGAGAGAACACCTGTATGTACCTGCACAATATTTATTGTCATGAGAAGGTAATTTCTGGTATCTAGTGGTAAGCCTGTGCAACTGCCACGAAGGTTGAAACTATGCTCCATGTTATCATGGGTGCATCTCAATAGTCACCTCCTCTCCTTGTCTCCTTCTCTTCACTGATTATAAAAACTAATGAAAGGTATCACAACTTACCTGTAGACCTCAGCCATATTGCTTTCATCTGTCCTGTGTTTACAGACCATATAAAGGTGTGAAGACGAGGAAAGGAGGACATTTTGGGACTGTTGAACCCCCACCCCAACCCTGGTTGTCATGGTGACAGTGCCCTACCTCGGTCTGCACATGATGCCTTTGCCCCTGGAGCTGACAGAGGGCACTTTTGTACTCCTCCAGCTGGCTCTGCAGGGCTGGTACCTTCCTCTGGGCCAGGAGCTTCTCCTGCTCCTTCACAACAAAGAGAGAGGAAAGACATTTTGACTGCACTGTACATTACGCAGGAGTTGCTGTCATAATGTTGTTCTGCATACAGTTGTTCATATTCTACTTTGGTTATGATACACAGTAGACCAGGGTTCCTAGGACATCTGTATCTGATTGCCTTGTAATTAATATGACTTTAAGGGCATTGGAGTGGGAGGTTTATGACTTAATCGACAGACAGACAGATGGAGAGACGACATAGACAGCACACACAGAGTTTAGTTAAACTGTCAAAACGCACAAAAACTGCTGAAGACAGTCACACACATTACACACATTTTAACAGACCTCAGCATATTCAACACATACAGTGGGGGAAATAATTATTTGATCCCCTGCTGATTTTGTTAGTTTGCCCGATTACAAAGAAATGAGCGGTCTATAATTTTTATGGTACTTTTATTTTAACAAATAGAGACAGAATATCAACAAAGAACTCCAAAAAAAACACATTATATAAAGTTATAAATTCATTTGCATTTGATCAAAGGAAATAAGTATTTGATCCCCAAGCAAAACATGACTTAGTACTTGGTGGAGAAACCCTTGCTGGCAAGCACAGAAGTCAGACGTTTCTTATAGTTGGTCACCAGGTTTGCACACATCTCAGGAGGGATTTTGGTCCACTCCTCTTTACAGATCCTCTCCAAATCCTGAAGGTTTCAAGGCTTTTGCTTGGCAACTCGAAGCTTCAGCTCCCTCCGCAAATTTTCTATAGGATTAAGGTCTGGAGACTAACTAGGCCACTCCATGACCTTAGTGTGCTTCTTCTTGAGCCACTCCTTTGTTGCCTTGGCTGTATGTTTTGGGTCATTGTCATGCTGGAAGACCCATCCACGACCCATCCTCAGTGCTCTGGCTGAGGGAAGGAGGTTCTCGTCCAAGATCTTATGGTACATGGCCTCGTCCATTGGCCCCTCAATGCGGTGAAGTCGTCCTGTACCCTTAGCAGAGAAACAACCCCAAAGCATAATGTTTCCACCTCCGTGTTTGACGGTGGGGATGGTGTTCTTGGGATTGTAGCATTCAGCATTTCTCTCCCTCCAAACACGAAGAGTCGAATTTATGCCAAAGAGTTCAATTTTGGTCTCATCTGACCACATCACCTTCTCCCAAGCCTTCTCTGAATCATTTAGGTGTTCATTGGCAAACTTCAGATGGGCCTGTACATGTGCCTTCTTGAGCAGGGGGACCTTGCGGGCACTGCAGGATTTCAATCCGTTACGGTGTAGTGTGTTACCAATGGTTTTCTTCGTGACTGTGGTCCCAGCTGCCTTGAGATCATTACCAAGCTCCTCCCGTGTAGTTCTGGGCTGATCCCTCACCCTTCTCATGATCATCCTTACCCCACGAGGCAAGATCTTACATGGAGCTCCAGGCCGAGGGCGATTGATGGTTATTTTGTATTTCTTCCATTTTCTAATAATTGCACCGACAGTTGTCTCCTTCTCACCAAGCTTCTTGCTGATGGTCTTGTAGCCCATTCCAGCCTTGTGCAGGTCTACAACTCTTACCCTGATGTCCTTTGAATGTTCTTTGGTCTTGCCCATGGTGGTGGAGAGGTTGGAATGGAAGAGATTGATTCTATTGACAGGTGTCTTTTATACCCATAACAAGCAGAGATTAGGAGTACTTTTCCTAAAGTGACAGGACTAATCTGTGTGCCTCATGGGCATATTAACCGGTCTGTATGAGCCAGAATTCTTGCTGGTTTGTAGGGGATCAAATACTTATTTCCTTCGATCAAATGCAAATTAATTTATAACTTTATATAATGTGTTTTTTCTGGACTTCTTTGTTGATATTCTGTCTCTATTTGTTAAACTAAAAGTACCATAAAAATTATAGACCACTCATTTCTTTGTAATCGGGCAAACTAACAAAATCAGCAGGGGATCAAATAATTATTTCCCCCACTGTCAGCACATATCTCAACCCATTTGAGATATAGCATGATTACAGCAGGATTCTCCACAGTTCAGCCCCTGTAGCAGATCCAACTGTTCCTTCCCCACTTAGGTGACATCTTAATCTGTCCTGACACACCCTGACACCCTGACACACACACACACACACACACAGCCTGCTTGGACAACAACAAGGTGACAATAAGGTGACAAAAAAGTCTAACTGGTATCTTTGGGACTGCCGACACAATTAAAGATGAAATGTTCAGGTTAAGGTTAGGGTTAAGTTTAGGGCCAATACCACTTGGTATCTATCATGACCTTACCTCTGAGATGCCCACTGCCACGTTGGCCAGTGGGGTCGTCTGGTTGATCTGGTGCAGGATGTTCACATAGGTCTGGATCTCTGCCAGGTTCTGTAGGGGTAAGATACAATAACAACAATCCATCAGACAACAGAATCATTAGTATAACATTTTTACATTTACATTTACTATGAGGCTGAAGTCGAGATTCTCAGCTTGAATTCAATGTTTTCTTGTATTCAGATTGGTTTCACCATTTAGAAATTACAACCCTTTTTATACATAGTCCCCCTATTTCAGGGCACCAAAAGTATTGAAAAATTGGCTTGACAGATGTTTCTGGTTCGTCAGGTGTGTTCCGTCACATCATTTGTGGAGGCATAAGAGAGCTGTCAATGTCTAGTATTGATTTTAGGCTTTACATTTGCCTTTGGAGTCTGCTATTGGTGTCTGTCAACATGAGGTACAAAGACACGTCAATTAAAGTCAAGGAAGCCATTGTGAGGCTGAAATATCAGAAAAATCTATCAGAAACATAGCCAAAACCTTAGTCTTACCAAAATCAACAGTTAGTAACATAATTAAAAAAGAAAGAAAGCACTGGTGAGCAATCACAAACAGGCTGGTGGGCCAAGGAAGACTTCTACAGTGGATGACGGAAGAATGCTCACCATAATGGAAAAAAAAAAAAAAAAAAACTGTCCCACAGATCAAGAACACTCTCTAGGAGGTAGGCGTGAATGTGTCAGAGACTACAATTCACCACCCACCATACAGATTTCACTGCAAGGTGCAAACCACTAGTTATCCACAAAAAGGATGGTCAGGTTACAGTTTACTAAAAAGCCTGCCGTCTGGAAAACGGTCTTCTGGACAGATAAGACGAATATGATCATGTACCAGAGAGATTGCAAGAGCTTGAGTACAAGCAAATGCCTACAAATTCATTGGATGGCGCTTCATCATACAGTAAGACAATGACCCCAAACATACTGCCATAGCAAGTAGTGAGTTTTTCAGGACCAAAAAGCGGAAGGTTCTTGTCTGGCCAAGTCAATCTTCAGATTTAAATCCAATTGAACATGCATTTAATTTCCTGATGATAAGATTTTAGACTAAAAGACCTCAAAACAAACAACAACTGAAGATGGCTGCAGTACAGGCCTGGCAGAGCATCACCAGCGTCTGATGGGGTCAATGGGTCGCAGACTTCAGGCAGTGATTGCATGCAAAGGATTGTCGACCAAATACTAAACATGAGTACTTTATTTGGACATTATGTGATATTTCCAATACTTTTGTTGCCATGAAATAGGGGGAGTATGTTAAAAAACATTCTAAATGGTGAACTCAATCTGAAAACAAAAACCATTGACTTGAAGCTGTGAAACTCACTTTGACCCCATAGTAATTATTTGATTTCAAGTACAGACCTAAAAGAAGACAAAATGCTTCCTCTTTCCAGTACTTATGGAGGGCACCGTAAGTGTAAAAAACAATGTATCTGAATCATTTCATATTGCACAGCGAACATATCTATTGCGCCATATTTAGTCAATACATGCTACACATACAGCGTATGCATGACATATTGAGGATGATCTGGGGGCATATGAGAGTACAATACCTCCATTAAAGGTCCAGTATGTAGGTTTGAGCTTTAAAATAGTGCTAAATGGCCATGATAACTCAGTAGCGATCAAGGAATGAGATGAGAAAGAACGTTCATTGTAGAGGGCTGTTTTGGTCCAGTCAAGGCACTTTCTGAAATCTGGTGTCATGGCCGAGCACTGGCCTTTACGTACCATTTGTTCGTAGTGTGGATTTTCCAATTTTCAGTGTTGCCAAAGAGGGCTGCAATGCACAAAACTACATGCTACACCTTTAATAAGACTGGGGTTAGATAAAATGATACCCATAAAGGTCACTATCATTATATGGCGTTGGAGAGAATGGCACTGTAGATATTGGAATTATTCTGACTGCTGTATCCTTATTGCACACTCAACAATAGGGAATGTTATATGTCCCCTGAATACATCTCCACTTGTATTCAGAATAGGCATAATTCCAATTCAGCACCATAGGAAACTCTCATCTACATATAGCGGGTGAAATAAGTATTGAACACGTCACCATTTTTCTCAGTACATATATTTCCAAAGGTGCTATTGACATGACATTTTCACCAGATGTTGGTAACAACCCAAGTAATCCATACATACAAAGATACAACGTTCAGAAATGAAGTTATGTGTAATAATGTGAAATGACACGGAAAAAGTATTGAACACATGAAGAAAGGGAGGTGCAAAAAGGCATGGAAAGCCAAGACAACAATTGAAATCTATCAGTAATTAAAAAGCAATCCAGCCCCTTGTCAGTGCAAATTAATATCAGCTGGTTCAGTCCCAACTGATGGCCTACAAAAAGGTGTCATTGCCAAGGTGTCACACAAGACACATCTCATGATGGGTAAAAGCAAAGAGCTGTCTCAAGACCTTCGCAACCTAATTGTTGCAAGACATAACGATGGCATTGGTTACAGGCGCATTTCTAAGCTTCTGAATGTTCCAGTGAGCACTGTTGGGGCCATAATATGGAAGTGGAAAGACAATCATTTCACCATAAATTTGCCTCGATCAGGTGCTCCTCGCAAGATTTCTGACAGAGGAGTGAAAAGAATAATCAGAAGAGTTGTCCAAGAGCCAAGGACCACTTGTGGAGAGCTTCAAAAAGACCTGGAATTAGCAGGTACTGTTGTCTCAAAGAAAACAGTAAGTAATGCACTCCACCGCCATGGCCTGTATGCACGCTCACCACGCAAGACTCCATTGCTGAAAAAAAAGCATGTTGAAGCTCGTTTAAAGTTTGCTGCACAACATTTGGAAAAGCTAGTGAAATACTGGGAGAATATAGTGTGGTCAGATGAGAGCAAAATTGAACTGTTTGGATGCCATAATACACACCATGTTTGGAGGAGAAATGGCACTGCACCCTAAAACACCATACCAACAGTGAAGTTTGGAGGTGGGAACATCATGGTGTGGGGCTGCTTTTCAGCAAATGGTACTGGCAAACTTCACATAATTGAAGGAAGGATGAATGGGCAAATTTACCGAGACATTCTTGACCAAAATCTGCTGCCATCTACCAGGATGATGAAGATGAAACGAGGGTGGACATTTCAGCAAGACAATGATCCCAAACACACAGCCAAGGAAACTCTCAATTGGTTTCAAAGAAAGAAAATAAAGCTGCTAGAATGGCCCAGCCAATCACCTGACTTAAATCCCATTGAAAATCTTTGGAAAGAACTGAAGATCAAGATTCATAGAAGAGGCCCACGGAACCTTCAAGATTTGAAGACTGTTTGTGTTGAAGAATGGGCCAAAATCACACCAGAGCAATGCATGCGACTAGTTTCTCCATACAGGAGGCGTCTTGAAGCTGTCATTACCAACAAAGGCTTTTGTACAAAGTATTAAATAAATATCAGTAAGCGTGTTCAATACTTTTTCCCTGTGTCATTTCACATTATTACACACAACTTAATTTCTGAACTTATTTGTTTTGGTTTCTTTGTACGTATGGATTTACTTGGGTTGTTACCAACATCTGGTGAAAATGTCATGTCAATAGTACCTTTGGAAATATATTTACTGAGAAAAATGGTGACGTGTTCAATACTTATTTCACCCGCTGTATCTTGTTGGATGTGGGCATATTCTGTTGCATCTCATACAGTACCTATGTCTTTTCATTACAACAGTGCTTTGTGCAGAGCAAATCTAGTCAACCATCTCATTATGTCACATTGTCCCAAACTGCTTCCCCTAAATGACAACATGAAAGAAGATAATCTCTCAGAGATGAAAATCAATATACTGAAAGTGTATTATACATAATGGAAAGGTTTGATATGCAGGTACAGGTTCTCTCAGTGAGGTGCTATGTACTGTATGTCCTTTGTGCTTGTTTTCTTTCTCCTTTGTTCTATCTTCCTGTTTATCTGTCTGCCTGTCTGCTCGTTTGCCCGTCCGTCCTCTCTCTCTCTCTCTCTCTCCGCCCCCATCCCCATCCTACCATCCTGACTCTAATGTAAGCCAATGCTGTTGCTGACCTCACATAATACTGTTGACAGCGTTATGCCTCATTGTGACCGTCTGCTGAAGAGATTGTTTAGTTTAGTTTATTAGGATCAACATACAGTCATGGCCCAAAATATTGGCACCCCTGCACTACTTTCAGATAATGCACCACTTCTCCCAGAAAATTGTTGCAATTACAAATGCTTTGGTATTCACATGTTTATTTATTTTGTTTGCATTAGAATAACACAAAAAAAGCAGAGACAAAAAAGCCAAATCTGATATCATTCCACATAGAACTCCAAAATGGACCGGACAAAATTATTGATACCCTCAACTTAACATTTGGTAGCACACCCTTTGGAAAAAATAACTGAAATCAATCGCTTCCTGTAACCATGAATGAGTTTCTTACACCTCTCTACTGGAATTTTGGACCACTCTTCTATTGCCAACTGCTCCAGGTCTCTCAGTTTTGAAAGGTGCCTTCTCCCAACTGCTGTTCTGAGATCTCTCCACAGGTTTTCTATGGGATTTAGATGCTGGCCACATCAGAACTCTCCAGCGCTTTGTCCTAAACCATTTCTGGGTGCTTTTTGAAGTATGCGTTGGGTCATTGTCCTGCTGGAAGACCCATGACCTCTGACGGAGACCCAGCTTTCTGACACTAGGCCCTACATTGCGCTCCAAAATTCTTTGGTAGTCTTCAGATGATAGTCTTCATGACGCCATGCACACAGTCAAGGCATCCAGTGCCAGAAGCAGCAAAGCAACCCCAAAACATCTGTGAACCTCCACCATAGAGTGGAGGTTCACTAGGGTGGTCCCGTAGGGACCGTGTTCTTTTCTTTGAAGGCCTCATTTTGTTTTCTGCAAACGGTACAATGATGTGTTTTCCCAAAAAGCTCTATTTTGGTCTCATCTGTCCACAGGACGTTCTCCCAGAAGGACTTTGGCTTCCTCAGGTAAGTTTTAGCAAACTCCAGTCTGGCTTTTTTATGTCTCTGTGTCAGCAGTGGGGTCCTCCTGGGTCTCCTACCATAGCGTCCCATTTCATTCAGATGGCGACGGATAGTGCGAGCTGACACTGTTGTACCCTGTGTCTGCAGGTCAGCTTGAATTTGTTTGGAAGCTGATCAAGGTTCTTTATTCACCATTCGAACAATCCTTCGTTGCAATCTTTCATAAATGTTTCTCTTCCGTCCACGTCCAGGGAGGTTAGCTACAGTGCCATGGGCTGTGAATTTCTTGATGACGTTGCGCACAGTGGACACAGTAACATTAAGATCTCTGGAGATGGATTTGTAGCCTTGCGATTGTCCATGTTTTTCCACAATTTTGGTTCTCAAATCCTCAATTCTTTGCTCTTCTTCCTTTTCTCCATACTCAGTGTGGTACACACAGACACACAAAGGTCCATTTAAACTGGTTGCAAGTGTGATTTCTATATTGCCAGCACCTGTTACTTGCCACAGGTGAGTTTAAATACAAATTAAAGGAGCATCACATGCTTGAAATCCAATTATTTCTTACAATTTTGAAAAGGTGCCAATAATTTTGTCCAGTCCATTTTTGGAGTTCTATGTGGAATGATATCAGATTTGGCTTTTTTTCTCTGCTTTTTTTGTGTTGTTCTAATGCAAACAAAATAAATAAACATGTGAATACCAAAGCATTTGTAATTGCAACAATTTTCTGGGAGAAGTGGTACATTATCTGAAAAAAGTGCAGGGGTGCCAATATTTTTGGCCATGACTGTAGCTGTTGCCCATGCAGCAGCTACTCTTCCTAGGGTACACTTTGGTACACTTTATTTCGACCCCAGTGTGGACAGTACATTTTAAGTGAATGTTTTTGTATTTTTATATACAGTACTAGATGGAAATACCTGGAGAGAACGTTTACCAGTGAAAATGTTAATTGTACATCCTATTGATAAGTTGCATAATTCAACGAGTGTATAACAAAACATAAAAAACAATGCTGTTGACTGTTATTGTACAAAAAGAGGATAATATGGTTGTGAACCTATTGATATGTTATGTATTATATTACAGAATATATCATAATCATTACATAACAATATACAGTATATACTTATAATCATAATGATCATAATAATGATAATCACATACATAAATGTCTGTTTAGAGGACCTGTTGAGTGAATAGCCAATAGAAACAGGCTCTTCTATTCTTTGGAAACGAGGGCAGAAAAGTTTAGTCCCCTTAACCCTAACCCTATTGTGAATTCAATGTGTCAATGTTTTAATTGTATCCGTCCCCACTCAATTACACTATTGGATAAATAAATACCTTCTTGTGTCTGTCTTTGGTGGAGTTGATGTCGTCCTGTAGAAACTGGGATTGGATCTGAAACTCCAGGTTTCTCAGCAGGGCAGTGTCTGCCTCCTAGCATAGAGGAGTGGAGAGGAGAGGAGGAGAGGAAAGGAGAGAAGAGGAGAATAAGAGAGGAGAAAGGAGAGTGAAATAAAGGTGAGGAGAGGGAAGGGAGGGGAGAGGAGGAGAAGGCAGGGTGGGATGGGAGAGGAGAGGAGAGGAGAGGAGAAGAGGGGAGGGGAGTAGAGAGGAGAAGGGAGGGGGAGAGGATCAATTGGATCAATTCCCAGTTAAGTATAGATGAGCTCTATTATGGAATGCCACTGTGTTGTTTTGTTTTTGTTGCTTTTCTCTTCTTTTATTTGCTTGTACGTACAGTCATGAGAAAAAGTTAGGACACCCCCCAAAATATTAAGTTATTCTCTTAAAAATATGGACATATCAATATGTTATCTTCTTTCTAACAATGTCTATAGATAAAGGGGATGTAATTGAACAAAAAACTATGAAAATGTAACTTTGTAATCATTTATTTAACGAAAAATTAACAATAATGCCAATTCCTACTGAGGAAAAAGTTAGGACACCCTATGCCCTAATAGCTAGTATTGCCCCCCTTGGCTGAAATAACCTCAATTAGACGTTTCTTATAACTGTCTACAGGTCTCTGACATCAATTGGGAGAAAGTTTTTCCCACTCCTCCTTGCAGAATTCTTTCAGCTGTGTGATGTTCGAGGGGTGTCTTGCATGCACAGCCAGTTTCAAATCAATCCACAGCATCTCAATAAGATTAAGATCCGGGCTTTGACTTGACCATTCCAGAACTCTCAATTTATTTTTCTTGAGCCATTCCTTGGTAGATTTACTGGAATGTTTTGGGTCATTGTCATGTTGCATGGTCCACATCTGCTTCAGCTTCAACTTTCGAACAGATGGTCTCACATTTTCCTCAAGCACCCTCTGATACAATACAAAATGCATAGTGGATTCTATGATGGTGAGCTGACCAGGCCCTGCTGCAGAAAAGCAGCCCCAAACCATGACATTTCCACCCCCATGCTTCACAGTTGGTATGAGGTTCTTGTTCTCAAATGCTGTCTTGGTTTTGCGCCAAACATGTCTACTCTTACTGTGCCCAAATAGTTCAACTTTGGATTCATCTGTCCAAAGCACATTGTTCCAGAAGTTCTGATCTTTCTCTAGGTGTTCTCTGGCAAACTTTAGTCTTGCCCTGATGTTTTTTTTTGACAGCAGGGGTTTCCTCCTTGCACACCTCCCATGTAATGCAAACTTGTTCAGTCTCTTTCTTATGGTGGATGCATGTACTTTGACATCAATTGTGGCAAGAGATACCTGTAGGTCTCGTGATGACATTCTGGGATTGTTGGAGACTTCTTTAAGCATCTTTCGGTCAGCTCTTAGGCTGAACTTGCTTGGGCGGCCTGACCTGGCCATGTTGGTGGTGGTTTTAAATGTTCTCCACTTGTAAATTATTTTCCGGACAGTGGAATGGCCAATTTCGAATAGTTTGGAGATCTTTTTATATCCCTTCCCAGACTCATATGCATCTACAATTTTTCTTCTGAAGGCCTCAGAGAGCTCTTTTGATCTCGCCATGGTGATGCAACTCACTTCAACAATCAAGAGCAAACCAAACTAAATATCTGAGGTTTAAATAGGACAGGCTCCTCCAAAATCCTCTGTAACGCTGTTCTAATCATTTGCACCTGATGTGGTGCTCTTTATTATAATTTTAGGCATTTTAAGTGGAACTAAATGTGGGGGTGTCCTAACTTTTTCCTCACAAGAAGATTGCATTTCTATTAATTACATTTTACCAATCATTTTTTAAATAATTTGTTTCAGTTGTATTTGTTTAGTTATATTACCTCAATTTTTCAATATTGTTCAAATGAATATCAAATGTCCATATGTTTGAATATGTTGAAGAAGACAAAGGTTTTCATAGGGTGTCCTAATTTTTTCTCATGACTGTATATATACGTTTAAACGTATTCTACTTTATTTTTTCTTTCCCTTTTATGCTTAAACCCTTCCATTTTTTGATTTATTATCTAAGATTAAGTGGTGAGATTTCTTTATAGGCTCTCTCAGGTTTCTCACCTCACCCACACAGTTTCTTTTTTACAAATGTATAATTTAGATGTATATGTATAATTTAGAGATTTCTTGGCATCACCAACCTGCTCTTTCTTGTGTGCTAAATAAATGAAAAATAATAAAAAGAAAGGGAAGTTAGAAAGGGAGGAGAGGAGAGAGAGCGAGGTGAGAGAACAAGGGGGTGGAGAGGAGAGGAGAGGAGAGGAGATGGGGAGGAGAAGAGATGGGGAGGTATCTATCTCCAAAGTGCGTCACACAGCAGGACAACAGTGCTAATACTGTTCTGAGTGGCACACATATCCTGCTGTTCACTAGTTACGAAGCATGCCATCAGAATGTAGTTCGTTTGAGCTTGTTGAACTTACTTCCGGTTCATGCCGAAAATCAGCATTCTTTTGCTAATATAAGCGTTGTGTAAGATATAGGTTTCTTGTACGTTTTCTTTACAGATTAACTAGCATTTGATTAGTCTTTCAGTTGGCTATCTACAGTCCTTAAATTAGCTTATTGATTTTCAAGTTTCGACTTCGACAAAATAATTGAGAAACGGTTACCAGAACTAAATGCTAGTAAATCGGGAAAAAAAAAGTACAAGAAATTGGACGCCTATCTGAAAGAAATCCAGATGGAAAAAATGTATTGGATTTTTTGAACCGGAAGAAAGTTCACGGACTACAATCTGATGAAACAACTTTGCCACTCTATTACGTCCACAGCCATTAAGATTAGTGGCTAACTAACTCCAACAGCCAGAGTTGAGAAGTAACTTGGATGAAGTTCCATCATAATACATTATTTTTGAGATATCCATAAACTATGCCTCATACTTTAAGTGCCACTGGGTTTGCAGTGACACGATTCTAACCCTCTGGATAATCCTGTAGTACATTATACATCCAGACGGATTATGTCCAACCGAATAAGTATTTTTGAAATGCCATACTGGACATAAAAACATAGGGAGGTTGTTCAAAATACTGTGAATTCCCAGCCAGGTGAGGACATCCAAAGACACTTGACATATGCATTAATCGATAATGTTTCCAGTTGCGCAAATTATACACTTTTAGAATATAAGGCAAAGGGGTTCTTGAGCTTGTCCTTGTATGAGAACCCTTTGGATATCCCTTTTTGGCGCCATTTTGAACCCTGACTGTGGAGCTCTGCTTGGAACCAGGAAGGGTTCTACAGGGAAGTGCGGAAGAACCCTTTTTTTTAAAAATGCTGCAATTGAACATTTATCAATGAATTGTCTCATAAACACATGGTGAATTAAATTCAAAGTGGCAAAGTTTAATTATAGTTGAGTTCACTTCACGCCCGTCCGTACCTTGTTGAGTTGTTCCAATGTGCTCCGCAGCTGCTCCTGATACTCACATTCATTTCTATATCTATGGAGCACAAAATATCAGCACAGTTTTAACTACAGTATGAGGTCACCTATCTGTAAATCTTGATTTACTCTAAATCAGATGTTCATATCCAGAGTAACATCATTATAACCTAAGTGCTTTCAGTTAAAACAACTAGCTAATACAATACTATACAATCTGATAATTGTAAGTAAAATCTGTTTTAATAGTGTTGATGCATGCACGGGACCATTGACATTGTGTGTTTGCATTGTTGTTTCTTTTTAAGCACATGAGGTACAACCAAGGAAAACTTCATTGATTTTCTCTCATCTCTATTGATTACCTCTCCGTTGTTCCCAATTTACCTGTCTCCCCTTCAGCGGACGGTTCAGTGCTTAGAATTCCTCTTACAGTAGGCTACTTAATTCATCTCGGTCTTGTCTCGGGGTGAGAAGGTTTTTAAAATATTTATTTTGTATTTTATCATGCATTAATTCAATCTAGATGCCAGGTATCTCTTATGGCCTGTTGTGGAGCTGTTGTTTTATAACTGGAAGAGGACACATCCTTTATTTAGCCAGGAACAGTATGTGATGCACTGTCTTGAGTAGTGCGCACAGAGGATGGTCTCCATATTGACTACACGTTTCATCTCCCTGTCTCCCACACATTTTAATCTTAATCATACGTAAACACACACACACACTCACTTGTTGGTGAACTCATCTAGCATACGGCAAGCATCCTTCAACTCGCGCTCGAGTTTGGCACGGTCGGCGGAGAGCTCGCGGATGCGCTGGCGGTTAAGGCCAATCTGCTCGGTGAAGGCCTCCTCGAGTCCGCTGGCCTCCTCCATGCGCTGCAGTGTCTCCAGCTGTTTACGAAACACGGCGTTGCGCTGCTCCAGCACGCGCGCCTGGTTGATGTACCGGGCGAAGCGACTGTTGAGCTCCTGCAGGTTCTCCCAGCCCTGGATGGCCGAGGCGCCGGCTGACAAGTCGGCGGTCGAGTGCTCCTCAAAGACGTCAGAGCGCTCATACTTCTCCTTGCGCACCTCACGCAGGTAGCTAGTCTTGAACATGGTGGTGGATCTCTCCCGCTAACTCGGTTGGTGTTATCACCGGAGTGCGTGGTCCCCTTCAGCACCTTTAGTGTGTGAAAACTCGGGTGCTCACCCTCGGATGTCTCATGCTAGACTAAACGCTGCCCGGCACTGGCCGGCGGCGAAATAGCCCCCCAAAAATCTCCCACTATGGCTGTGACCACGTAAGCTGCGCGCGTGGGGCCTTCCAGAGTTTGTTGATGCCTTTGTGACTGACTCAACAAAAGCTCTGGTGTTGATGACAGGGCAGAAAGACAAAAACAAACAAATGGTGAGCGAGAGAGAACGGTGCTGTGTCAAATAAACTATTATGAGAAGCTCCTTTGTTTCAAACCAGCTGTTTTTGTAGATCTCTCTTTGATATACAGTAGAGGGTTTTTGGCAATGGCCCACCACATTACATAGAAGGCCTAGAAATAGCATGCAGTGCACATTTTATAGGGCATATTTACTTGTGCCAAAAAGTACCCTGGTAGCCAGCAGAGCAGCTTTAGCCCTATTGTTGTCCTAATTGTTTTACACACTGTGCCAAATTGGCAAGCCCTTTCACATGGACACACAAGTGGATAGCAATGCAAATTCATTATAGGGTCACTAAACACAAAATCAGTACACACAATAGCCCCTTGAAACCATTGGCGAATATCCAGTTATAATAATGAAATTGGTTGGTCATATGCAAACAGGTCAGATTGTGTGACTATGATCTATAAATCACTGTTTCATTGATGTGAGTGACATTTTACAGAAACATGGGACAACAGTACATTTAATCATCCTTTAGATAGCACTCATACAGTTCATATGCTAGAGAAGTTACCAGTTTGTCAAAACAAACACTGGAAAGCATGTGTAACAGCATAATTAAAGGCACATTTAAGATAAATATTTACCATAATTGCACTGATTCTTGTTAGAACACTGATGAACCAGGAGCAGATGATCTCTGCAATGTTGGTAGCTAGAACTGGACAAAGCCTCAGTAAATTAGTCAATATTTTTCGAAGTGTGTTCAAGCATATTATTGTTATATGCTTTATTGTTTAAAACTACAAGAACAGTGGAGCTCTCAACTTAAGGGGAAGAACACCTGAAATGTCATTGAAAAACACCACACGTTCTGTTTCTGAAGAGGAAACTTCCCATAACAGCAACTTTCAAATTACATTTTGGTGAGCCTTCAGGTGTATAACATTCAGATCTGTCCTCTGGGCTGATTGATTCAGCTGGAGTCCAATTCCTCAGCAACACAATCTTAATTAACCATGTTACTATCTCTTGAGTGTTTTCAAATTGGCGGCAAGGCTCTCCTGTGTTGAGAAAAAGTCTAAAAGGTATTTGAGTAAGAAGTGTTTTTAGTACTCCAGGTCACAAAGAAGCCCCACGACATATTCCTTTGTAACCGGCGAAGGCACCCCCCCATCTGCCATTCCCGACCCCACCTGCCCCACGAGCTCTCAGCTTCCCCAGACGCTTCCAGGCTGAGGACACTAGATGGAGCCAGCCCTCCACGCCAGGGCTCCCTACCAGGAATACCCCGGTACCCACGTGACACCGCCATCCCTGCTCGTCCATAAGGGCTCCCGCCATGATTTAAGTGCCGAATACCCCCTCTGGAGTTCTGAGTGGCCTGCTCAGTTGGAGATGCAGGTCGGGGGAGGGCCAGACTTTCGACAGAAGGAATGCCCCAAATGATCCAGAATAATACACTGAATTCATATATTAATATTTCCATAATGTTATGTCATTTAAAGAGTAAGAATTTCTCTATAATTGATTTGCGAAGCATTTTGTTTACAGAATTAATTCTCCCCTGGTCACTGATGTCCCTGTATCCCGTGTCACAATCACTGCACTCTTTAATGCAATGCTCACTGACAATAAACCTCTTACCTGCAGGTAAGAGAGAGTCCACATGACACCCACTGACAGAGAAATACACTTGACTCTCCACCTAACATGCACTGCACACACTGATAAAAGTGCCAGCTGCAGTACCACCCTGATGCGTCCCATTGCTGGCTCGCCTCTTAAGCTAAGCAGAGTTCGGCCTGGTCAATCTTTGGATGGGAGTCAAAGTGCCCCTGCTGTGCAGGTGATGTTGGAGGGCCTACTCTCAATAGAACCCAATCAAAGGCATTGATTGGGGGCACTGTCCTGCACTGTGCCTTCCAACTTTCAACTTCCTGTAGCAAGACTATCGGTGGTAACCTCAATGCCTTGGTTCAATATCCAATCTAGTCCTCACATTATCAAGGCCACAGAGTCATACACTGCTTCCGATTGGCTTATTCATCCCATCTACTCCCCCCTGCACTTCCTCCCCATGCACTGTAGTTGTGCAAAAAGAGAATATTTTAGATTATTAGATTAGATTCAACTTTATTGTCATTGTGCAGAGTACAATGTACCGCTGCACCATCGAGAGTATCCTTACCAACTGTGTCACAGTATGGTATGGCAACTGCTCGGCATCGGACCGGAAAGCACTGCAGAGGGTGGTGAAAACTGCCCAACGCATCACCGGTTCCTCACTCCCCTCCATCGAGGCTGTCCAAGGCAAACGATGCTTGCGTAAGGCACGCAGCATCGTCAAGGACATTTCTCACCCCAACCATAGACTTTTCACCCCACTCCCCTCCGGGAGGCGCTACAGGTCTCTCCGCACCCGAACCAGTAGGTTCAGAGGCAGCTTCTTCCCTGCGGCTGTCACCCTACTGAACTTGAACACTGCACCAACCTGACAACCTACTACCCCTGCAACCCCCCCCCCCCCCACCCGGACAATTGCACTATTGCACTATTACTCCCCTCCCCTGCTCTTACTCAATACCACTGCTCTTCTGTACATACCTGTCCATACTGTTCATAATGCAAATAATGCACATATCCTTATATTTTCTTAATACTACTGCACATACTGTACATACCTGTTTATACTGTTTATACGGCATTCCATATTTATATTTATTCTGCTATCTACCTCATGCTACTGTTAATACATATATACTGCTAGACTGCATTACCCATACAGCTCATATGCTGCTACACTGTTCATACTGTAACTATTTATTCTGCTATAATGCTACTGTTACTCATATACTGCTATACTGCACTGCTATATTATACTGCACTACTACTGATCATATATTGCACTACCTGTAAATACTGTTCATTGCACTTTCTGCTTTTTTGCACTTCTGGTTAGACGCTAACTGCATTTCGTTGTCTCTGTACTTGTACTCTGCACAATGACAATAAAGTTTAATCTAATCTAATCTAATAAATATGGTGTCCCATGATATACAGTACAGGTACATAGCCTACTCTAGAGTGATAAATAAATACATGATTAATAAATTATATGAATGATATGCCAGATCAGTTGTAGTTATCCAGACATTCTGTCCAAAGAGTGATTAGAATGCATGTGTGTGAAGATGATGAAACACAAAGAAACTCTAGATTGGGAAAGCTGTTTACAAAGATTAGGTTGAATCTGCCTTCAAATTAAACTATTAACACTGCAGTAATGGACTCCTTCCTTCCTCGTATGAGTTTTAACTGATGGGTGAAAGTAATTGACTGGGGAAATCAAAAGTTTTTTGTGGAAATCATTTGGCTTACCTATCTTGCAGAGATCGTAGATCAGTAACTAAAAAAGGAATGAAGGAAGGAAGGACGGATGGAGGGAAGGATAATGAACTACTCGCCTACTACTATTTTACAGCTTATAGTCAGATGGTTCCTTACCTTGAAAGTAGTCTATGGGCCAAGAGAAACAGTAATCCATGGTTCAGAGTTGGCTTTTTAAACAACTCTGAACCATGGATTACATTTTCTCCTGGCCAATAGACTACTTTCAAGGTAAGGAACCATCTGACCTTACCAATTTGATTTTCCAAACACAACTAAAGTGAAATGAGGTGGAAAAAGTAAGAGCGATTTTAGTTCAGCATCTAGCCACTCACAGCAGTGGCCTGACTAACAAATCAAACTGATCTACCTTGGGTAAACTATCCATTGTAGCCCTTGGCCTCGTGTAAATGTTGCACACCACTTTAGAACAGTATAGTATAACAATAGTTATAACTATTCACTATAATAGTTATATACACTGAATAACACATCCAAAGTAGGCAGCCGTTTACAAAATCACCAATACCTCTCATACTGTCTCACATCTTCTGATCTTTCATCAAAGAATAGCATTGTGCTGTCGTCAATTAAGGCAATTTCCCTAGGCAGAGTCCTTATAACAGAGAAAGACATAGAGGTAACAAAGCAAACACTGATGAGCGCACCTCCCATTGAACCTGCATGCACACGCACACAGGCACAGAGGATGTCTTGCTGCATTATTCTCAGATTTTTCCTCAGACAAACTCTGGACTAATTAATTTAAAACAGCCTGACGACTTGGTGGAGCAGAACAGAGCCAGACAACAGGGACATCCCTTTGGATGACAGGAGCAGCCAAACTACATATGATGTGTTGGAATAATGACCATATCAGTTGCTGTGGGTGTGACGGGCTGTTCCCTTTGCCAGCCAGTAGGCAAGCACCAGGGTCTTGAATCTAATGCAGGCAGCTACCGGGAGCCAGTGAAGGGTGCGAAGGAGGGGGGTGAAATGGGAGAATTTGGGGAGATTGAACACCAGACGGGCGGCAGCATTCTGGATGAGCTGGAGAGGCCTGATGGCGGAGGCAGGGAGTCCAGCCAAGAGTGCGTTGCAATAGTCAAGGCGAGAGATCACTAGTGTTTGGACCAAAAGTTGTGCTGCTTCTCTGGTGAGGAATGGACGTATCCTTCTGATCTTGTAGAGGAAGAATCTACAGGAGCGTGCTGTCGCTGTGATGTTCGCCACACAGGATAAGTGGTTGGGATTTGAACCTGTCTCCAGCAAGCGTCTACCATTAGACCTAGATGACATTCTCAAGATCCAAGGGTTTTTATGTCTCAGGCAGGGCAACTCAGAGCATGATTCACCTTGGCTACATGGGCACCAATGGGACTTGGTACTCAGGTTATGGTGAAGAGGGTCACATAGGAAGGTTTAAAGAATGAAAAAACATAGAAACGTTTATTTTTATTGTAACGTTCATAGAAAATAACTCGGACAAAGGTTGTCTGTGTATGTGGTCCATTCTTACCGTGACTTGACCCACAAACACGTTGGCCTCTCCCTCTTGGACTGTGAAGTTCCTGGGCAGGGTCAGGTCAAACTCAGGGTTGTTATCATTCACGTCTGTGACCACTATGTTCACTGTGGTAGTGGAGGTCTGGAAACAAAGAGAGACGGAATCAATTGATTAGTGTGTGTGTGTGTGTGCGTGCGTGTGTACGTGTGTGTGTTTGCTTACGTACACGAGCACAAGCAGATGGATAATGCATGTGTTTTCTGCAGTTTGAGGGGTGTTGAGGGGAAACAAAATTGAAAGAAGGTCTTAGTGACAATAATGTGTACGTTATTCAATGAAGATGTGTGAAAAACCAATATACTCAACTTGGGAAATTAATTACTATACAGTACATCAGGCTTACAGAGCAACATCTACGATGACAAGACAAAGACGAATACAGTATCCTGCGTAAGTAATGGGGCAGTTAAGCATGACAACTATGAGGTTAGACTAGAGATTCTCAGCTTCTATTTGATGGTATTTGTGTATTTCAGGGTACCCAAAAGTGATGGGACAGATTTATCAAATGTCCAAATTAAGCGCTCATGTTTAGTATTTGGTCAACAATCCTTTGCATGCAATAACTGCCTGATGTCTGTGACCCATTGATCCCACCATACGCTGGATATCTTCTCAGGTCATGCTCTGCCAGGCCTGTTGTTGTTTGTTTTCAGGACGTTTTGCCTCAAGTCTCCTCTTCAGCAACTGAAATGCATGTTCAATAGGATTTAAAACTTGCTTTTGTGCTTAACTAGTAGTTTGCACCTTGCAGTGTAGCCTTTGTAGTTTTGCTGGTGAAGTCTTCTGCAGATGGTAGTCTCTGACACATTCAGGCTGTAACGGTCAGGCTAGTGAACCCAAATGCAGAACACAGAGAACAAATGCAGATGATGGTTGAACCCAAACGAAGGGTGTATTTATTGTAGAGCCAAGGTTGTGCTAGGAGGGAGGATGAGGAGTAGGGGAGAACGGAGTAGCAAGGTGGAATGGCAAGCAGAGAAGAGGTGGCTGGGCCGGCAGGGCAGACAGGGCAGGCAGGACAGGTAGACAGGCAGGACAGGTAACAGGAGGCTGGAGTCAGAGGCAGGAGTCAGGCTGGGGTACTGCAGGCACAGAGAAACAGGAATTAATATACAAAGGATATACTGATGGGACAGTATTATGGAAAGGCTGGAAGCATGACTTAACAGTAAACTGAAGCTACGATCTGGCAGCGTGGTGAAGTTTGGATAATCTTTATAGCAGGGCTAATGATGGGAAGATGACAGACAGCTGGTAAAGTGACTCCTGCACACTTGACTCCACTTCTGATAATCAGGGAGAGAGTGACAGAGCGAGAGCAGGAGTATTGCAGGCTAGATGGAAGTGGAGGGCGTGACACACGCCTAGGTCCTGGAGAGTGTTCCTGATCTGTTGCTAGTTACTTTGTCAGTTTTTGGTTGGATAAGTGGGATTGGTTAGTCTGTCAATTTATGGCTAGTATTGTCGCCGAGGGCGAGTCGAGTATGGCCTTCCCCCGGCCTGAGCACCACTCCCAGAGTTACCCAGGTTACAGGTTGGGCCCGAAGGCTGAGAGGGGTCCTGAGGCGAAGCGCAAAGCTCCCGGGAAACCCACAGGAGGCCAGGGGGCGCAAGAAAAGAAGGAGGTTACGCCACCGCCCCCGCCAACTTCACGAGCCCTGTTGGATACGACTGAGGATGATCCTAAAATAGTAATTATGATACCAGAGGATGACCAAATGCCCATCCTCACTCTAGAGACAGGGATCTTATCGGAGACCATACCGCGGAGTCCTTCACCAGAAATGTCTGGCGAGGTTGACTTCACGGATCTACTATACGAGTTGTCCCTGCTACAGCAGGAGTTGTCAAACCTGGTGCTGGAAGAGGGGATGGAGCCGTTCATCAGCTCCACCTTCCAGGATCAGTCAATGATAAGTTGATTCAAAAATGTGTAATTGCATAATGGCCTATAGATGATAAGTTGATTCAAACATATGCGACAGCCTAATTGCATAGACGGAACTAGAGTGAGAGTGCTTGACCCCGTGTCACCATATCTGCTTAGGCCTCATTGTGATGACGGCCCGCTATCAAAGAAAGTGCTAAGAATATGAGAATACCCATGTTTGATTGTGTAATCTTACTTAGAGATGATCACTGAAGTAAGATACTATATTACTGAAAGTTGTAGTCATGGGTACAAAGATTAATCACTGCAAGAAAGGGCATATTGTGTAAGGCCTGCCGGGAGAGGCAGGTCAGGTGGTGGAAAGTCCCCAACAGGAAAGTACCACGGTGTCCAAAATCAAGTATGAACATGTTGAGGATGTTTAAGATTAATAGTATGAAGAATAGAGTGATTTGCTGGTTGTGGATCCTTTAAAATGCTTGATTATTATATTGTTATACGGTTGGAGAATGTGTTGATGTGATGGGGCCTGAAAGCCATACTTATTGAGGGACAGAGAAACTTTCCTAATTTTAGTGTTGCGAAATCTGGTGATGATGCAATTCCCCCCCCCCCCCCTTGTCTAGACACTCTCTGCAAATACTTTGTAGGCCTGCTCTGCAAAACAGAGACACACACTAGGCAAAACATAGACACACAATGTTCAGACATAGACACACATACACAAGGTAGGGAGGTACCTTAGCAGGGGTATAAAACAAGCTCCCTGAAGCATTTCGCTGGGCGCGCACCCCGCTGCGGAGCGTAATACCTGAAGCATCGGAGCAGGAGAGAGTGTGTTGGAGACCAAGCCCGGAGCTCATACTCTGATCAAATTCTGACTCACGAATTGCAACTGCTGAACAGCTATTGAGGACGAGTTTCTTGACAGCATTTGGACATCATTTTGGTAGAATTTAGACAACGCTGTCCACATCACACACCCTCACCACTTGTGTTCCCCAGGGCTCTGTCCTAGGACCCTTATTGTTCTCTCTGTATGTCAAATCTCTTGGCTCTGTAATTTCCTCATCTCTTACCACTGCTATGCTGATGACTCTCTGCCTGAATGTCTGCTCACCACCTCAAGATCAGTCTTGACAAGACTGCTCTTCCTTCTTGGGAAAGCCTGCTCTCTCCGAGACTTCTCCATCACTTCTTCTCCATCACTGTGTCCCCCTCCCAGACAGCAAATAATCTTGGGGTGATCCTAGACAACCAACTGTCATGTGCAGCTAACATCACAGCGATGGCCCGCTCCTGTAGATTCTTCCTCTACAACATTCAAAGGATAAACCCATTTCTCACAAAAAGCAGCGCAACTCCTGGTCCAGGCACTTGTCATCTCCCGCCTAGACAACTGCAACTCACTTCTGGCTGGGCTCCCTGCCTCCACCATCAGACCTCTGCAGTCCATTTGGTGTTTAATCTCCCATGTCACCCCCCTCCTCCGCACCCTTCACTGGCTCCCAGTAGCAGCTCGCATCAGATTCAAGACCCTAGTGCTCGTCTACAGAGCGGTAAAGGGAACAGCCCCTTCCCATCTGCAAACAATGGTCAGTCTCCAAACCCCAGCCCAATCCCCAAATGCCAATCCTGTTCTTCTACCTCTGCTGGCCGCTTGGCACTGCCATCTCTACGAGGACGTAGTGGTCACTCTGCTCAGTCACGGCTCTTCTTTCTCTTGGCACCCCAGTGGTGGAATGAGCTTCACACCACTGTCACTACGGCAGAGTCACTACCTATCTTCCACCACAGACTAAAGACCCATTTCTTTAGGGTACACCTGGGCTCCTCCTCCTCAGACCTCTCCACCTCCTAACACCCGACATTACCAGAACTTGGAATTAAACAATACAAATATTGATGGTTTTACTTAAAATGACTGATCTATAGTTGATTCACTTAGACAAATGCACTTATCGTAAGTCGCTTTGGATAAAAGCATCTACTAAATGACTTAAATGTAAATATAAGTCTTCCTTGGCCTACCAAGCCGTTTGCAATTTCTGAGCTCACCAGTGCTTTCTTTCCTTTTAATGATGTTCCAAACTGTAATGTTAACCCTATCCCTTAATGATAACCCTAACCCTAACCTCATAATGGCTTCCCTGACTTTCATTGACATCTCTTTAGCCCTCATGTTGACAGACACCAATAGCAGACTCCAAAGGCAAAGGCAAAGCCTAGAATCAATAAGGTTTACATAGGTTCAGTCAGGGCATACGTGAACCCACGTATCAAAGAAAGCAACACCATCACATGTTCATGGGACTAGGCTTAAAATAGCCGAGTTATGCAACATTCCACCATGGTTAAACAGTGTTTTTGCCACTGGCTATGCGAGTACAGTTTGGTTGTGTTCTTCCCGTCATCTGGTTTTGGGTTTCTTTGTCAGCTAGTAAGGTAACCTTCGTCATACACATTGTGAGAGTACGCTATAGAACTTTTGGCTGCTGCTTTTCATCTCTAAACTTATTTTTTTTCTTGCTAATTGGGTGATCATTATTAGGATTGACCATTGTAAGATTTTGTCTAATAGTATTGCCTTTTTGCCTACTGAGTGGTTTATGGAGAGCTGTGATTGCTTCTACTGACTGACATGAGTGTTCCTCGCTGATCTATCTGTTTGACTTTACGGGTGGTGAGAACCATGTAGACTCGACCATCAAACATTGCCATCTTGTATTCCCCATGATATATGCTACTATCTTGCAGCTCCCTCCCTCTCGCTGGATTCTATCTGTTGTGTTGTGTTATTACTACCAAACGTTGGAACCCCTTGTGTAGGGGCAGCTTTTCAGCGGCCGCTTCTGAGAGCGGATAAATCCGGACAACGCGCATCTTAAAGTATAGATTAATTTATTTGTTCCCTTCTAACTCAAAATACAAACAAAGATGTCTCTATCGCATTCACGCGGTTGAAAAATAGTTTGCCACTTCCGCTCTACCTGGTCATAGGTGACCCATCCCTATATTAGACATCTGTCAATCAGAACGTCAGACGTCACACTTAATTGCCCAGACAGAACACGGCAGTCAATCACAGTTTTCACACATAGAATTATGTAATTGTAAACCATAATTCACCATACTATTAAACCATATTTCATAAACCTAAATATAATAATTATTTCAATAGCATTTCATCAATCTTAAATCACTCAAATTCATTTGCAAACATAAATATCAAAATGGCTCCAACACTCCGGCACCTAATTGGCCATAATAAGGCAATTCATAACATAAAATATTCACAGGAGCCACACAGTCCAAAAGTCCATTGTCACATTATTCACAATTTTTTTTTCTTTTTTTTTCACATATTTGTTTCAATAGTTAATGAAAAGTCCATAAAAAAAGGTTTTCTTTTTCTTTCAAAAATATAAGCCCTTATAAAAAGTCAAGGGGATTTCAAAGTCTTTTCTCAAAAAATGTTCTCAAAATTCATTCAATAGTCCTTTTCAAAATCATATTATTTCACATTTACACATTTCATTTCCATCATAAAAATCAACAGGTAAGTATCCAACAGATTCGTATGTATTCTTTACTCATTCAAAATGTGAAATATACTCTTGTGCATAGAAAAGGATTTCAGTAGGTTTCAAGATCTTATCGAAATAAATGTTATGTTGTGAGCAGTGTAGTGTGGTGTTTGTCAGTATGTGAGTCAGTCAGTCGGGTCTGTAAGATGGTCAGTCAGGACATGTCTTTGAGAAGACACAGCTTGGTAATAGGTCTTTCTAAGATGCCTGTCTGAGTTTTCACTTTGACACGACGTACAAAGCCTTTTGCATCTGGAAAGGTTTCCATAATACGTCCCATAGGCCAGGAGTTTCGTGGAGAGGTCTCATCTATGATCAGTACTATGTCTCCAGGTTTCAGATTTCTTTTGACCTCATTCCATCTTTGTCTCTCCTGCATTAAGGGAAGATACTCCCGTGTCCATCTCTTCCAGAAGAGGTCTGATAGGTACTGAACCTGTTTCCACCTTAGCCATCCTGCTTGGAAAAGAGCCCAGGTGGAAGAATGGGTTTTCCTTTCAAGAGCAGAAGGTGATTTGGAGTTAGGGGTTCAGGATCTTTAGGGTCTCCAGATGTTACTGTAATGGGACGGGCATTGAGAACTGCCTCCACTTCGCACAAGGCAGTTTGAAGACATTCGTCATCTAAGGTCTGTTCCTTTGTGATGGAGTAAAGGATTTTCTTTATGATTCGAATAAGACGTTCCCACGCGCCTCCGTGGTGAGAACCATAAGGCGGGTTGAAACTCCATTTGATGCCTTTTGCATTAATTGAATCCTGTATTTTATTCATGTTTAGGTGAGCAAGTGTTTCTTTAAATTCTCGCTCTGCGCCCATAAAATTTGTTCCGTTGTCTGAAACAATTTCTTTAATTTGACCACGTCTGCAGATGAACCTTCGTAAGGCTGAGATACATGAATCTGTATCCATGGAGTAAGCCATCTCCAAGTGTACAGCTCTACTGGCAAGACATGTAAACAAGACATGTAAACAAGGCTCCGTATCTCTTCGTATTGATTCCCTCAGCATCTGTAAAATCCTGCACGGATAGCTGCTGGTCGGATAGCTGCTTGTCCTTCGCATATTCTTTTTTAACTGATGCACTGTGTGAGTTACCTGCCTTTTTCAATTGGATCAAGTGTCTCAGAGTCCCTTTGAACTTCAAAAGCCACGCCGTAGATCTGATGAGTTTGTCCCATGATGAGAAGTATCTGGCCAGAAAGTCTGGACCGTTAAGCCAACATCCTACTTTCAAAAAAGCCTCAGCTCGCATTCCCTTAGACGCATTGTCTGCTGGGTTGAGATCAGTCCTAATGTGACGCCACTGAGATTTCTGTGTCAGGTCACGAATCACAGATACTCGGTTAGCCACAAAAGTCTTGAATCTCTGAGTGTCATTCAGAATGTACTTCAGGACAGAAGTACTATCAGTCCAGAAGAAGGAGTCTGAGATCTGAAGCTCCTGTTCTTTCTTGAGCGTATTGTCAATACGGGCGGCCAAAACTGAGGTGAGCTCCATTCTGGGAATCGTGACCACTTTCAGGGGTGCAACCCTCGCTTTCCCCATCACAAACGCAATGTGAGGAGGTCTGCTTCTGCTGGTAAATCTTATATAACTGACTGTCCCATAGCCACTCTCACTGGCATCGCAGAAGTGGTGTAATTGGGTGTCAATGACATCAAAATCCACGGGTTTGTAGCATCTTTTAATCTTGAAGTCAGAGATCATGTGAAGATCTTTCTGCAAGGGCAGTTGGGATTTCATCGTCCCATCCGCAGTTGATCTTACACAGCTCCTGCTGTATCAGTTTTCCTGTGAGCATAACTGGTGATAAGAATCCCATAGGATCATAGACAGAATTGAGCACAGACAAGATTCCCCTTCGACTAACTGGTTGTTGTTTCAGAGTGGTGTCAAAGAAGAATGTATCGGACTCAACATCCCAACGCATGCCAAGTGCTCTCTCTACAGGAAGCTTGTCTTTGTCAAGATCAATGTTCTTTACTTCTTTTGCCCTTTCCTCTGCAGGTAAAGACGCAAGGACAGAACGACTGTCTTTTTACGCTTGTGGTACACTCCGTGGTGGGGAATGTACCAGAGTCTTCCATCAGTCCGGTGGACCTGTTCTTCAGGTACCATCTCTGCATGTCCTTTCACTAAGACATCGTTCATAAAACACACATAACCATTCTTAATAGACTCATCCTTCTCAAGTTTTTTCTTAAGGCTATATGCTCTTTGTTCAGCCATTTGCCTATTATTTGGCATACGAAGATCATCCTTACAGAAAGGAAGTCGGATTTCATAATGACCGTCTCTTTTTCTTAAGGATTCTTTCATGATTTGCAAAAACCTTTTATCCTCAAACGAATGTTCGGCTTTCTCTTCATAGGTCAATTCTGGAAAGTCTTGGTTGTATTGTTGGATCAGAAGATCGCCCAAGCGAGCCACTGATATTCTATTCGTTGTTATCTGTGGTCGTCCATGTTTGTCAACATGTGAGCTGATTCCCAGTGGGCCATTCACTATCCATCCCAGATGTGTCAGAACGGCATAAGGGCCATTGTCTTGGCTGTTGATGACCTTGAGTGGTTCCATAGCTTTGGGGATGTTCACCCCGATCAACAGACTCACATCAGCTTTAATGGAGTTCAACTTGACCTCATTAAGGTAAGGCCATTGTTTAAGATCTTCTTCTCTCGGGATGTTTTGATCGCTTACAGGAATAGCTCGTTGTGTAAAGACCTCTGGAAGTTCTATGAATTCTTTGCCATCAAGGCTGCATACTTCCAGTCCATATATTTTGAAGGTTTTCACAGATTTTTCATAACTCATGGTTTGAAGCAGAATTTCAGTTTTCCTCCCTCTGACAGACAGTTCTTCCATTAGTTTTTCTGTACAGAAGGGAGCAGAACTCCCGGGATGCAGGAATGCATATGTTTTTATTGAATGACTACCCTTGGTCGCCTTCACTCACAGGTACAATTGCCAGTTTGTTCGTATTGCCGGCCCCTGTTTGGTCGGTTGGTGGCAGGCTGACTGTGACAGAGTTGGCCTGAACGGCTGTACCACAGCTGGCATTGTTTGTGGCTACTGCAGGTGCTTTAGTTTCTATGGCGCCATCTGGTGGCAGGTTTTCAATGTGTAAGAGCGTAGGGTGTTTATCACATGAGCGGCATGTCAGGCGTTTCTTACATGTCTTGCTGAGACAGGAGTTGCTGTTTTGCCTGTCTTTATCAGACAGGCAAAACAAAATCCATGTTTCTTAAGAAATTCCACTTTCTCTTTGTGTGGGAGTTTTGACATTGTTTCACATCTTTCCATTCCATGCTCTCTTTTACAGTAGACACAGGCATCATTTTCAAAAGCATCATTTTCATTTGAAGGAGTGACATTTCTAGATTGATTTCTATTTTCTTTGACATTGGCATTAGCAACAGCATTAGTGGTGACTGGAGTTACTGCAGTGACGAAGCTCTGCTTGCTGGCAGATTTCCCATAGGGCAAGTTCACTGTAGGTGCTCTCACCTTTGCTTCTTTACGAACGTCTGAATGTCGCCAAAGACCGGATCCTGCATTATTTTGGACTGTTCTCAACAAATCTGACGATCATTGAATTTAGGCCTCTGTTGTGTCTGTTCCATAATGTCACATACCACTGTTCTCCATCTCTCTCTGAGTTTATATGGAAGTTTGGAGACAATTTGTTTCATATCAGAAAAAAGTCAGAAAGTCTGTTTATTTGCCATGCAATCAATTCACATCAATTGTTGGAATGGGTCTTTTTGCACACACCCCCCCCCGAGACAACACACACGCACTGCAAACCCCCCCCTCCGAGACAACACACGTGCACACCCCCCCAGGGAGAACAGAGCGCTGGGCTCTGGGCACAGGGTCAGCCAAGTCAGCGCCCCTGGAGCAATTCGGGGTTAAGTGCCTTGCTCAAGGGCACAACGGCAGTGGTAGGGACCTGGATATGCTGCCAGCAACCCTCCAGTCACCAACTCACATCCAGATCCCTCCTGGAGCGGGGATCGAACCAGCAACCTTCCGATTGCTGGCCGGCCTCTTTAACCTCCAGGCTACCTGCCGCCCATATTGGATGGCAAGTCAAGTTCCGACATGTATTGAAAGTTTTGGGCAGCATTACAGCAACTTCTTAAATATAACGCATAACTGTGAAGTGCCTTTCCCGTCATCTGGTCTGATTATACTCCAGTTTAAGGCCTTCTCCATATAGGCAGTTGTGATTTTAAAGTCATTGCCAAAGTGTCGCTTGAGCAGGCGCTTTGCTTCAGCATACCCACTCGCAGCGTCCATGTGAAAACAGCTTCTGACAAGTTCTTTTGGCTGTCCAACTGTATATTGTTCCAGAAAGTACAGTCGATCTTCATTACTGTCAGTCTTATCCTCTATGTTGTGTTTGATTGCTTGCATGAACAACTGAAAGTCCAGAGGGTCACCATTGAACACGGGAACTTCCTCACTTCTTTGGAAGTGATGTTTGAGCTACAACAGATACAAGCAGATTTGTCAAGTCTGAGTTATCTAGGGGTTCTAATAGTTCTCTTTCCGGAGTAGATTGTGCTCTTCTTGGTTGAGTCAAAGTAGTTCTAGTGCCTCGGCTTGATAAGTTGGGCCTAGTCGTTGCAGCAGTGGTTGTTTGCGGTGCCGCCGTTGATTTCTGATGTAGGCCTACACGCATAGCCTTCTGTAGTGGTGTTTTAGGTATTGCTCCCAAATCCACAAAATCCGGCTGAGATATCACTGTAACTCTGCTGCTTTCCACTGATTTGGAAATTGGTTCCTCCGTTCTGTGTGATTTTTCCATATATCTCTCCAGGTAAGTATTCATGCCATCCTCAGGTCTGAAAGCTGTTCTTGCTGTTGATTCAGTTGGATCAATTTCTTCTAGGGCCTGTAGTTTGGCATTTGTGACAGCAAGATCCTCTCTTAGTTGTAATGCTTCCATTTTAGCTCGTAATTTAACCTTTTCCATTTCGTGTTTCTCTCTCAAAGATTTAGCTCTGGCCAGTAAACCAGCTTTATCCACAGCAATTTTAATTCGCGCTGAATGGGCTGATGATGCCTTTGAATTACTCTTAGATACAATTGACACACTATCATGCACATCAACAAGTGATTGTGGGTCTTGCTGACGTTTTAACCATATCTCAGTTTGACAAATAAAGTCATTAAATTTTGCAATCTTCGGTTCATACCAGTCAACATTTTCATTTTCTTTCACGTCATCAGATAGCAGCATTTGAACAGATTCATGAGATTTCTTAAATGTCTTCAATATTTTCTGAAACTCTTCCAATTGTGCTTTCACAGCATCAGCATCGCCTCTACCAAATCTTATCATGTCATTATTAATTTCGTTCATTTTTCGAGTGCAATGCCCAAGTTTGCCGCGACGCGTTGCGCTGAGCTCTTTAATACCAAGTTTGCTTTGATCGGGCTCATCCGTGTCTGGGCTTTTGGCCTCCTCTTGAGGGTTTTCGGGTTGCTTTGTTTGTTCCTCAGACATGATCTCGGTTATTTTGTTTGGTCTTATAAATAATTATTCCTTCCTATACATATGTCACATCAACATACAAATAAACAGCGTCTTCATTTAATCACTTCGTTTCATTCTTGCCGTCTGTATATTCGTTCAGTGTTGCGCGCATAATTTTTTCATTTGCAGGGTCGTAATTATTTTGCAGATTTTATTGCAGGTTATGCTTAGTTACTGAAGTCTTTAGTTTGTCACAAGCAATCTTCTTAAAAGAGTGTCCATGTTGAATTAACACGTCGGGATCTCAATGATCCGCTCCAGTATGATTTTTCAGCGATCGCGCAATTTGTATTGTTCCATCAAACATTTCAAAGTCTCTCCTAATGTCTGATCGTACCTGGGTCTGAAGACAATGGAAATCGCCAGGTTACTCACGAAGAAAGCAAGCAGATGCTGAACGTAGTCCAATGTATTTCCAAGCACAGATCGAAGATGCAATCCACAAGTTTCTTTGTCCGACGTTTCGGAGCGCAATTTTTCAACTTAATTGTAGTGGCAGCTTTTCAGCGGCCGCTTCTGAGAGCGGATAAATCCGGACAACGCGCGTCTTAAAGTATAGATTAATTTATTTGTTCCCTTCTAACTCAAAATACAAACAAAGATGTCTCTATCGCATTCACGCGGTTGAAAAATTGTTTGCCACTTCCGCTCTACCTGGTCATAGGTGACCCATCCCTATATTAGACATCTGTCAGACGTCACACTTAATTGGCCAGACAGAACACGGCAGTCAATCACAGTTTTCACACATAGAATTACGTAATTGTAAACCATAATTCACCATACTATTAAACTATATTTCATAAACTTAAATATAATAATTATTTCAATAGCATTTCATCAATCTTAAATCACTCAAATTCATTTGCAAACATAAATATCAAAATGGCTCCAACACCTTGGATTACCCTCTCTTGAATCTCAACAGCCCGGTAAAGCGCTTGCTTTGGCAAGGACCGACAAGAAGATCACCTCTATCCATTCCAGCGATGTGCTTGCGATCCTATCGGTGACAGGGGAAGTTAAACATTTGTTTTCTCTTTGCCTTCTTGCAGGTTGAGTTCTGCGTGTTTACATGTAATGGCAGGCACAGCAGTATGTACCAGTTGGGAAGTAAGTTGCCAATAGTTATGAGCTTTCGTTATGTTCTTTAACTCATGTGAATGTGCAGTATCAGTTCAGTGTTTCAAAGTTTTGGGGTCTTTTCTGGAGTCAGAAGTGCGTGTGGCTGGTGTTTTTAGCTTCAACAATGTACAGTGGGGGAAATAATTATTTGATCCCCTGCTGATTTTGTTAGTTTGCCCGATTACAAAGAAATGAGCGGTCTATAATTTTTATGGTACTTTTAGTTGAACAAATAGAGACAGAATATCAACAAAGAAGTCCAGAAAAAACACATTATATAAAGTTATAAATTAATTTGCATTTGATCGAAGGAAATAAGTATTTGATCCCCAAGCAAAACATGACTTAGTACTTGGTGGAGAAACCCTTGCTGGCAAGCACAGAAGTCAGACGTTTCTTATAGTTGGTCACCAGGTTTGCACACATCTCAGGAGGGATTTTGGTCCACTCCTCTTTACAGATCCTCTCCAAATCCTGAAGGTTTCAAGGCTTTTGCTTGGCAACTCGAAGCTTCAGCTCCCTCCACAAATTTTCTATAGGATTAAGGTCTGGAGACTAGCTAGGCCACTCCATGACCTTAGTGTGCTTCTTCTTGAGCCACTCCTTTGTTGCCTTGGCCGTATGTTTTGGGTCATTGTCATGCTGGAAGACCCATCCACGACCCATCCTCAGTGCTCTGGCTGAGGGAAGGAGGTTCTCATCCAAGATCTTACGGTACATGGCCCCGTCCATTGGCCCCTCAATGCAGTGAAGTCGTCCTGTACCCTTCGCAGAGAAACAACCCCAAAGCATAATGTTTCCACCTCCGTGTTTGACGGTGGGGATGGTGTTCTTGGGATTGTAGCATTCAGCATTTCTCTCCCTCCAAACACGACGAGTCGAATTTATGCCAAAGAGTTCAATTTTGGTCTCATCTGACCACATTACCTTCTCCCAAGCCTTCTCTGAATCATTTAAGTGTTCATTGGCAAACTTCAGATGGGCCTGTACATGTGCCTTCTTGAGCAGGGGGACCTTGCGGGCACTGCAGGATTTCAATCCGTTACGGTGTAGTGTGTTACCAATGGTTTTCTTGGTGACTGTGGTCCCAGCTGCCTTGAGATCATTACCAAGCGCCTCCTGTGTAGTTCTGGGCTGATCCCTCACCCTTCTCATGATCATCCTTACCCCACGAGGCGAGATCTTGCATGGAGCTCCAGGCCGAGGGCGATTGATGGTTATTTTGTATTTCTTCCATTTTCTAATAATTGCACCAACAGTTGTCTCCTTCTCACCAAGCTTCTTGCTGATGGTCTTGTAGCCCATTCCAGCCTTGTGCAGGTCTACAACTCTTACCCTAATGTCCTTTGAATGTTCTTTGGTCTTGCCCATGGTGGTGGAGAGGTTGGAATGGAAGAGATTGATTCTAATGACAGGTGTCTTTTATACCCATAACAAGCAGAGATTAGGAGTACTTTCTTAAAGTGACAGGAGTAATCTGTGTGCCTCATGGGCATATAATCGGTCTGTATGAGCCAGAATTCTTGCTGGTTTGTAGGGGATCAAATACTTATTTCCTTCGATCAAATGCGAATGAATTTATAACTTTATATAATGTGTTTTTTCTGGACTTCTTTGTTGATATTCTGTATCTATTTGTTAAAATAAAAGTACCATAAAAATTATAGACCGCTCATTTCTTTGTAATCGGGCAAACTAACAAAATCAGCAGGGGATCAAATAATTATTTCCCCCACTGTAACTGTGGGCTTCGGGTTTGCTATACTGGGCGCAGTTCAGTGGTAACTTCAGAGCAGGAGTGCTGGTGTTTCAGGTTACTAGGTTGGAATGGCTTAATTTCCTGTACTTGCAGGAACTGTCAGACTCAGTGCTAAGGACTATAAGCCTATTTAGTTTCAGGATGCAGTTCCGTATGCAGCTAATTTCTTACTGAACTGGCCATATCAATACGGAACCAGCGTTGTGTAAATTTGGGTCGCAGTCGCATCTGTAATCAGATAATTTGCGTGGAAAATCTAATGGTGGGTATATATTTTGAGAAATCAACACAAGCTGTGGAGCTAGCTTGATGGAATTTTGTCTAGCTATTGGTGATAATTGTGTTGAATTAAGGCATCTTATTCAATACGGAGTGAGTACGTTAGTAGCTATTGGCGCGCCAGATTTTCTCTTAGTGCTATCACCTCTAGACCAAAGAGAGACGTCTCCCTGCACTGTAAATTACTCAGGGGCTTAGTCAAGATAACTCACATTTGTCAAAACCATAGATTTTTGTAAGTTTACATTAATATTTCTAGTCCGATAATTTTAATTTGTTCCACAAACATCATTCAGAAATAAATATTACATTTTATGCTACATTTACTTACATTTATACGTTAACTTAACTGGAACTCTCATGACCTGTACTCATGAGAGTTCCATCCACCTGTACTCATGAGAGTGTAGTTCTGTCATATCAAAAACATACCACCCCAACAAAACACATGAACATGAGCTCAGATGTAATACAGTTAGAATAAAATAAGAACCAACATCACAGGTACATTGGTTAGTGAGATAATGCACCACAAAGAACAGAAATTCACACTTACCCATAATTCCCTAGCAAATATGCAAATGTTCTTCCTTCTATTGCAAGGGCATTGTGGGTAATTGTAATTATTTCACTAACTAATGTACCTGTGATGTTGGTTCTTGTTTGATTATAACTATATTACGTCTAACCCTAACCCATTGTTGGGAAATGTGTGCAAGTCTATATGTCCGACCCTCCTCCCAACGGTTCTGGATAAACGTTTTGCTTCATTTACATATTCTCACTCTCTTACTCTCTCACTCTTAACATCACTCTCTTTTTTATAGGGGCGCTTGTGGGAGAAGACATGCTTACCGAGAAGACATGCTCACTCACTATCATTGCACTGTTATGTTGGATGCAGGGTGTCGTCCCACACCGACGCTAGTCCTGCTGTGGCACTAACCCCTCCATGACATACAGTGTTCTGCATCTACTGAAGCCAATTAGGTGTCTCTAGATGTGGCGTGGGTGGGCAGGCCGTATCGAAGAAGAGCATCTCCCTGCTACAGCAGGTGTGATGTGTGTTGGCTACACTGTAAACTCCCAGGCATTGCTAACACAGATATATTGAGTTAGGTGAACTTGAACATTTCCAAAAGTGTAGCCTGTAGAGTATTTAATAATAATATTAGTTTCCACACAAAGGTTTGGCAGAGACTTTTGGCTATATTTTGTTAATAGCAAAGCATATCTAATATTGATAATCTGACTCCAATGTAATTATCACTTTGTGCAAAGAATTGTTGAGTCTGTGCTGTTTTAGTGCAAGAAAGATCAAATAGAATTAATCAAATGAGGCTTTAATAATACTGTATACTTATCCAACTATTACAAGGTGAATACTTCATAGAGAAATGTTACATTCTAATAGAGAGAGAGTAGAGAGAGAAAGAGAGAGAGATGACCACAGATCATTCAAAACAATGCTACTCACAACATGACGACAGCCTCACAACAGGACACAGGAAAGAGAGAGAGCTTTTCCCTGACCTCTACCTTTTATATCATTTTACAACCACAGTATTTCAATTAGTAGCTGTTCATAAGGAGACCCAACCACCATTCATCTTATTACATCTAAACTGATGACATCACAGCTTTGACACCTCAAGACATTCCACAGAGCTCAGTCATTTTTCTTCTGGGGGAAGGGAAACTGAAGAAGATAGGGGCCGAATTAAAATTCTCCCACTTCATAGCCTCCTCAAAATCTTTATGTGGTACTGACCACAAACCTTGATGGGAAGTGAGGTGTACTTACATTTTTAAGTTAAGTTAACAAATTACCAACTTTTAAGTAAATGTAACATATTGCTTTTGAGTGACAATAGTTCTGTTGTACTTCAACTTCTGTTGTTCAACTTTTTTTTTTTTAAGTAGTATCAACTCAAATCATTCAACATAATTGTAACTTTAAAATGTATTTTTCAAACAACAGATTTTTATATAATTGTGAACTTTATTTTTGTGAATTACACTTTTTAAAATATGTTACTGATTATTTGTGTTATAGTTCATGAAATTGAGTGTTTGTAAAAGTCGTTGTGTTGAGAGAGTGATATATTGTTGTGCTGTGTGGGAGTAGAGCGACAAAAGGCTCGAAACGGAGAGAGATATTCTGTATAACACTGTTGGTCAGGAATGGAGGACGACAGTTAGAATATAAAATAAGTGAGAAGACAAACGTCTAATCTAATAGATATATTGTAGACATTAGGTACAGAAGAGTAAAGAGTATACATTTTTAGAGAACGGGTCAATGTGTGAATTCTTTAGGCCTCCCAGAGTACAAAATAATGAGAATATAGTATGATATATAGTATATCTATGTGTATACGAATGTGGAAGAAAGCCATCGTTTTCTCTTAAAGGAAACGTAAGATACTTTTTGTAAAAACCAAATAATCAAAAATAAGAATAGAGACAACCCTTTGGGGAGTCGGAGTAAGAATTATGAGAGATAATTGAAATAAGTGAAGAGAGACTGAGAGAGAGACTCGGAAAAAACGGGAAGGCCGCCATCTTGAAACGTCATTCGGGTGGGGCGGTATTGTTATAAAAGGGGGAGAAAACCAACCAAGTGGGCTGAGCTGCGTTTTATACTATAGAATTTACAGCAGTCAGGTTTAGGTGGAAAGAACTAAAACATTTTATTGTATAAGTATATGCTGAGTGAAACTAATTCTTAACTGAAGAGTTTCATGTCTAAGCTCAGACTGATTTATTTCACATTCTAGGGTTCCATACACACACACATACCCCCTCCCCCTCACTCATACACATAGACACACACACACACATCTCATACACCTCACACACACACTCATACACATAGACACACACACATCTTATACATACATTACACACATCACACACACACACATAATCATACACATATAGACACACACCCATTCTTACATTCTCACACATACAAATACACTCTCAAGCACACATACATACATGCAAATACACACAGTTGTTGGTCATACCTATGTTTGATTCCCAGGGTGTAAGACACCAATTGTGATTAGGATATCTCAAGCTGATTCCAAAGCTGCTTCCTAACATATTTCTTTAATCTTACAGTGATATTCTAGAAAACCAATAATACAATATTGTTCTCTTTTGACAAATTGCAGAAAAGAGTGAAAATTAAGACATTTAAAAGGAAAGACAAAAGGAAAAATGGAGAAAGGGATTACCAGGGTAACTCCAGTAGAAATATTAGAGAATAAAAACCCTCTTTTGAATAAGCAAATAAAAAAGATGTCAGAAAAATGGGAAAAACTAACTAGTAAGAATTATACTAAGTGGCCAAAGGAAGGGACATTTGATGTTGCAGTGTGTAAGGAAATGGGAACACTGATAAAAAACCACAAACCTTGAGAAAATTTAACAAAGAGACAGGAGAACAGAAAGAGAGACATAGACATGTTGAAATTGTTCAAAGATGAGGAAGAAGAGAGGGGAAGTGAAGTGAGAAGGGGATCAAGAAGCCCCATAGAACTTGATTGTTATGCAGAACTAAAAGAAGCCCTAAACCAGGTAGACAAAGGCGTATGGAGGTCAGAGTCAAGACAAGAAAAGAGAACTAAACCATTGGAAGCCGGAGTAAAAGGGGAGATAGGAAAAGGGAAGGAACCAAGCACACGCAGAAAAGAGAAACAGCTATACAGCACACCCAGAGATGAGGGGGCAACCGCCTGGACACCCAGAGATGAGCTAAGAGATGACCCGAGGTCTGGTGAAGAGAGCCAAGAGGAGAGGAAATCTTGGATGAGCCAGAGGGAGATAGACCAAGCACAAAAAATGGACGAAATGATTAGTGACTGGGAAGCAAAAGTTAGAAGAAGATATGAGGAAGAATACAGAACAACAGAACGAGAGTTGAGGGATAGGGGAAAGATAGGTCGCCCAGATAGATTACAGTTCCCCATCCTGATAAAAGGAAATCAAGGACACTATGTGTCTGACATACATGATGGAGCAGGTAAATGGATTAAAAGCTTTGAGGAAGAGACTGCAGGGAAGCTGCTGGCGGTGGGAGACCTCAAGGCCCTGTTGGCCAAGGTACTGGGGGTGGCAAAGATGGAAGACATTCTCATAAGCTGTGGACTGGGAGGAGCAAAAGGCAATACCAGAGCCGATGGGATGTCAGTTGATCAAACCAGAAATGAGATGTGGACAACCCTGAGAGAAGAATATCCACAAAGGCTGGAAACTAAGACCCTGAAGGGAGACCCACTGGGAGAGACTGAGAATCCTGCCACATACCTGCATCAGCAACTGAAGAAGTGGAAACTAGAGACTGAAGTAGACCCAGAGGGAGACCCACTGATGACAACTCTGTTCAGAACCGCAGTGATAGAGGCCATGTCTCCTCCGGTGAAAAGCAGGTTAGAGGATGTGGTGGGACCCACGTCAAAAACACACAAGGAGTTCTGTGATCATCTAGTCCATGCGGTGGAAAAGTACCGGAAAGATGAATTAAGGCTAAAGGAGCAAGAAAAGGAGAACCAGAGAAAGTTAACACAGCTCCAGCTGGGGGAACTCACAGAACGAAACAAAAAGAAGATACAAGGCATAATGGGCGCCGAAACCAGGAAACCAGTTCCATACAGAGCCACACCAGAACCACCTCCAGTGCTGAGACCTCAGGGACAAGAGCAACCCACCGTACCTGTAGTCCAGGTGTATACCCAGCAGCCCCAGCAGTTTCAGCCATGGAACGGCAGACAGAGACCCCAAGGAAGGTTCCAAAGGACAAACCCACAAGGCCCACCTGACGTGTGCTGGAGATGTCAAAAACCAAGACATTTCCGAAGGAATTGTACTAATACATGGCAACCTAGGGAGAATAGACAACAGGGCTATGGCCAGCCACAGCAGGAGCCCCCACAGGGATTAGTCAATCCCTATAGGGGACCAAATTACAGTTACAAGGGCTACCCAACAACAATATACACACATCACAAGACAGTGGAACTGTTAGAACAGGGAAGGTTTGTTCCAGCGCAAGCTAGGAACCTGTCGTATTTGTCGTTATTAACATACCCAGACATCACTATCAAGAGATGTAGCACAGTAAATCCAGCTGAGTTAATACCACTGGCAGATGAAGGGGAAGAACATGATTGTATAGCACACTCGCTAACATTCACCAGGTTAAGACCAGACTTAGAATCAACACCCTTACCATATGCAGTAGAGACATATTTTGTAGATGGTTCATGTTATAGAGATCATTTAGGAAATCATGCAGGGTATGGCATAGTCAAACAAATAGGGCAGACATTCCGAGAAGAGAAGACAGACAGCTGTCCACAACCGTGTTCTGCTCAGTTGGCAGAACTAAGAGCACTGACAGAAGCCTGTAAAATGGGAGAATGCAAATCAGTGAACATTTTTACTGACTCAGCGTATGCGCATGGAGTCTGTCATCTGTTTGGAGCAGTATGGAAACAGAGAGGCTTTTTGAAAAGTGATGGGTCACCCATACAGCATTGTGAGCAAATTAAGGAATTGATGTCGACCATGATGAAACCAAAGCGGTTAGCGATCATTAAATGTCAGGCGCACCAGAAAGGCAATGATTACATTATTCAGGGTAATAATGCTGCTGATGAAGCGGCAAAGCGAGCGTCAAAGTGTGAGGTGGCCGTGTTGGCCCCAATGGTATTAATAGAACCGATAACGCAGCTAGAGGATATAATACGCATGCAACAGATTGCAGGGCCGTATGAGCAATCCATGTGACTCCAAAGGGGGGCAAAGGTAGACTCTACAGGATTGTGGAGGTCGCATGAGGGTACTATAGCGGCACCTACGGTGCTACTGGGGATTTCGATCACTGATGCGCATGGTTTTGACCATTGCGCAAGGGGGGAAGTTGTGAGAAAGATAAAACTCCAAGGGTATTGGTCACCCTATTTACAGACAATGGTAAAAAATGCATTGGCAGAATGCACAGTATGTGCACAAAAAAATAAATAAATAAATAATGTAAGAAAGGGAATCAAAACACCCTTAGAACACATACCGGTTCCAGACGGACCATTTAACCATTTAGTAATGGACTATGTAGACATGATAAAAAAGGTCAATGGGAAAAGATACAGTGGGGGAAATAATTATTTGATCCCCTGCTGATTTTGTTAGTTTGCCCGATTACAAAGAAATGAGCGGTCTATAATTTTTATGGTACTTTTAGTTTAACAAATAGAGACAGAATATCAACAAAGAAGTCCAGAAAAAACACATTATATAAAGTTATAAATTCATTTGCATTTGATCGAAGGAAATAAGTATTTGATCCCCTACAAACCAGCAAGAATTCTGGCTTATACAGACCGGTTATATGCCCATGAGGCACACAGATTAGTCCTGTCACTTTAGGAAAAGTACTCCTAATCTCTGCTTGTTATGGGTATAAAAGACACCTGTCAATAGAATCAATCTCTTCCATTCCAACCTCTCCACCACCATGGGCAAGACCAAAGAACATTCAAAGGACATCAGGGTAAGAGTTGTAGACGTGCACAAGGCTGGAATGGGCTACAAGACCATCAGCAAGAAGCTTGGTGAGAAGGAGACAACTGTTGGTGCAATTATTAGAAAATGGAAGAAATACAAAATAACCATCAATCGCCCTCGGCCTGGAGCTCCATGCAAGATCTTGCCTCGTGGGGTAAGGATGATCATGAGAAGGGTGAGGGATCAGCCCAGAACTACACGGGAGGAGCTTAGTAATGATCTCAAGGGAGCTGGGACCACAGTCACCAAGAAAACCATTGGTAACACACTACACCGTAACGGATTGAAATCCTGCAGTGCCCACAAGGTCCCCCTGCTCAAGAAGGCACATGTACAGGCCCATCTGAAGTTTGCCAATGAACACCTAAATGATTCAGAGAAGGCTTGGGAGAAGGTGATGTGGTCAGATGAGACCAAAATTGAACTCTTTGGCATAAATTTGACTCTTCGTGTTTGGAGGGAGAGAAATGCTGAATGCTACAATCCCAAGAACACCATCCCCACCGTCAAACACGGAGGTGGAAACATTATGCTTTGGGGTTGTTTCTCTGCTAAGGGTACAGGACGACTTCACTGCATTGAGGGGCCAATGGACGGGGCCATGTACCATAAGATCTTGGACGAGAACCTCCTTCCCTCAGCCAGAGCACTGAGGATGGGTCGTGGATGGGTCTTCCAGCATGACAATGACCCAAAACATACGGCCAAGGCAACAAAGGAGTGGCTCAAGAAGAAGCACACTAAGGTCATGGAGTGGCCTAGCTAGTCTCCAGACCTTAATCCTATAGAAAATTTGTGGAGGGAGCTGAAGCTTCGAGTTGCCAAGCAAAAGCCTTGAAACCTTCAGGATTTGGAGAGGATCTGTAAAGAGGAGTGGACCAAAATCCCTCCTGAGATGTGTGCAAACCTGGTGACCAACTATAAGAAACGTCAAGGGTTTCTCCACCAAGTACTAAGTCATGTTTTGCTTGGGGATCAAATACTTACTACAAATACTTACTACATACATACTACTACGATCAAATGCAAATGAATTTATAACTTTATATAATGTGTTTTTTCTGGACTTCTTTGTTGATATTCTGTCTCTATTTGTTAAAATAAAAGTACCATAAAAATTATAGACCGCTCATTTCTTTGTAATCGGGCAAACTAACAAAATCAGCAGGGGATCAAATAATTATTTCCCCCACTGTACATGCTTGTTGTCATAGATAGATTCAGCAGATGGGTAGAAGCAACGCCATCGGCAGAATTAGGGGCAGGAACAGCGGTTACATTTCTAACAAGAGAAGTAATACCCAGATTTGGAATACCTAATGAGATTAGCTCAGATAATGGTGCAGCATTTATTCAGAAAACTGTGAAACAAGTCATACAGCAGTTAAGAATAAAGCAAAGATTGGGTTGTGTCTACCATCCACAATCACAAGGAATGGTAGAAAGAATAAATACCCTCAAAACAAAGCTGAATAAGATATGTGCCAGCACAAAGCTTAACTGGGTAGATGCCTTGCCACTGGCATTAATGAGTCATCGCATGCAAACTAACAGAAACACGCATTTAACACCGCATGAAATGCTTACGGGTCGACCCATGCCAGTGCCGACAATAGGAGGACCTTACAAAGGACCACCACTGGAACAACTCCAAATGGAATTGAAGCAATATATGAAACAATTAACTGAGATACACAAAGTTATATGTTCACAGGAAAAAGACAAGCAGCCGGAGCCACCCCTGCCCAATCCGAACGGCTACATATTCTGCGTGAATAAAGAAGTCTTTGAATGAATCAACAGCTCTGGTTAACGGTATTTTATTTCAAAGTATTATAACTTAAATTCTACGACACTACCCGCCTGCCTGCCGAACCCTGGACCGACCCTGGACTACTCTCACTTGGATTATCCTTCTCTCCCCTACCCTTTTCCCTTTTATTATGAAATACGCCTTCAGGCTAAACCCCACCACCTTCTCTGTGTGCCATCATTTGGTTCCTCAGCCTGTGTAACAATTACACTGTAAAAAATGGCTCAGGGGCTTAGTAAATATAACTCCCAAAAAATGTTTGTTCCACAAACATCATATTCAGAAATAAATATTCAACATAACCAGCTGCATAATCTCAACAATATATATATGTGGGGGGACATGCAGCGTTCGGCCTGTAGAGGGAGCTACAGGACCGTGGCCAGGGTTATGGAAGTGAGGCTTTGTTGCGCACCTGTTGCGAATGAAGCCTCGTTAACGAAATGGTTTAAGATGTGTGTGCCTCTGCTTTCGGGAGGGAGGGCTGGAAAGCCAGAGACTGAAAGGTCGACCAGAACCAGAGACGAATGATAAGAAGTAACAATCTGAATAAACAGGGTTTCCCTCATCACAACTACTGCGTCCGCCTCTGTGTCCAAGGATCACGTTACAGTGGCGCCCAACTTGGGGCACAGAGTGAAGGCGGAAAATGGATGCGTTAAGCGCGGACATCGCCAGGATGACCCTCATCCTGGAACAGCAAGCCCGCATGCAGCAGGAGCAGCAGTCCGCGGTGGGAGAGATGGTGTCGGCGAGGGCTGAGGACCGTGCCCTCCTCCGGGAGCTCGTCGGGGCCATCAAAGCGGGACCGGCGCCCGGGTCGGCACAAGGTCCCCCCCAAGGTCCACCTCCAGAAAATGGGGGACCTGGACGACCCGGAGGCGTTCCTGGCGGTGTTCGAAGGGACGGCGAGGATCTCGGGGTGGTCTGACGGCAAATGGGCGTACCATCTGCTGCCCACAGCCTGCCAGCGGCCGCCCAGCGGGATTACCCCTCCCTAGCCCGGGCGATTCGAAACCGCCTGGGCCTCACCCCGGAGGAACACCGACGCCGGTTCCGGGCCCTGACGATGGAGGAGGGGAGCCGGCCCTTGGTCTACGCCCAGCGGCTGCGGGACAGCGCGTGGCGGTGGCTGGACCCAGGGAACAGCGCGGCGGAGGAGGTCGGGGACCGGGTGGTGATGGAGCAATTCCTCACAGGGCTCCCGGCCCGGACCGCCTCCTGGGTCCAGTGCCACCGGCCCCAGGATCTCGCGGCCGCCATTACCTTGGCGGAGGACCATCTTTCCCTTCCGCCGCGGGAGCCCTGGCGACCAACCCCGGCCCCGCGCCAGGGGGCGGGGGGCTGGCGCCCGGAAAGAACCGTGGCATCTGACGAAGAGAGGTTGGCGCCCGCCCCGAGGACGAGGTGGCAAGCGCAGGCACGTCGAGAACCAGCCCTGGCCCCACGGGAAGCACCCCGAGCGGCAGGGGGGGTGTGTTGGCGCTGCGGGCGGCCGGGCTACATCCAGGCGGATTGCCCAGTGATGGAGGTGGGGCAGGTCGTCCGCGTCGGCAACATACCGGGCCCTCCGCCCGGACCAGGAGAGGCGTATCGTGTTCCGGTAAGGATACAACACGATACACACCAGGCGTTCTTGGATTCGGGCTGAATGCAGTCCATGATCCAGGAGCGCCTGGTTCGACCGGGGGCATTGTTAAAGGCATCGAGGGTGTTGGTGAAGTGTGTGCATGGGGACATTCACGAATATCCTGTGGTCGCTATCGAAATTCATTTTGAGGGAAAAAAGCATAGTGTACAGACGGCGGTTTGCCCGCGCCTCACGTATCCCCTTATTCTGGGTATAGATTGGGAGGGGTTTCCTCAAGCGGTAAAGCGGGCTACCGGGGTGCGTGCACGACAGAGAGGGAGGTGTGAGGCGTGTAATGTGCTCTGCGCTGAGGCGACGCCTCGCGACACTGCCGAGGAGCCGGAGCCGGCGGGGGGGTCTCAACCCGAGATTTCCCCGCCGAACTACCCGCTGCTAGGAGACTTCCCCTTCGAGCAGTCTCGTGACGAGACCCTACGATCAGCCTATGACCAAGTGATAGTGATTGATGGTACTTCACAGTGCGCGCCCACCCCTATTTTGCGATCATCAGCGACAGGTTATATCGAGTGAGTCGTGACTCGCATAGTCAGGAGGAAGTAACCCAGTTGTTGGTTCCCCGTAGCCGCCGGGAAATGGTCTTCCAGGCGGCTCATTTCAACCCCATGGCGGCATAAGCGGATAAGACACTAAACCGTATAATGGCTCGATTTTATTGGCCGGGAATTCGGGCAGAGGTGCGTAGGCGGTGCGCTTCCTGTCGCGAATGTCAATTAGTAAATCCCCCAGCCATTCCACGGGCCCCGTTGCGGCCCTTACCGTTGGTCGAGAACCCATTCGACCGCATTGCCATGGATATTATCGGTTTCGATTTGTGTTGGTCTTGATAGATTACGCAACCCGATACCCCAAGGCAATACCACTGCGCAATATTTCTGCCAGGAGTGTAGCGCAGGCATTGTTTCAAATGATCTCCCGGGTGGGAATCCCGAAAGAGATTCTCACCGACCAGAGCACCAATTTTATGTCACACACCCTCAAGGAACTGTACGGGTTGTTGAACATCAAGGCGATTCAAACCAGTGTTTACCACCCGGCCACGGATGGCCTTTGTGAGCGGTTCAATCGGACCTTGAAATCAATGATCCGGAAGTTTGTGCACGAGGATAGTCGGAATTGGCATAAATTATGAGGTAGTACGTGGATTATGAGGTAGTATGCTCGGACCGGGGGGATAGCTTGCAGGTGTATCACGTAAATCTCCTTAAAAAATGGAACGACGTGGTCACTGTTGCTCTGGCTACAATAATTCCAGAGAGAGATGAGTTTGGACCGGAAGTCCCAAAATCAAAAATTAGCACTCCGGTCGGTATTGATAACCACCTCTCTGCTAGCCAGGCCACGGACGTTGCAGATTTGAAAGCTAGGTTCGCTGACGTGTTCTCTCCCCTGCCCGGTCGGACTACGCTTATCGACCACCATATAGAAACGCAGCCGGGTTTAACGGTGCGCATGCATCCCTATAGGTTGCCGGTACACAAACGAGACATTGTGTGCAAGGAATTGGAAGCCATGCTGGAGCTGGGTGTGGTCGAGGAGTCCCGCAGTGACTGGTGTAGCCCCATCGTGCTTGTCAACAAGCCGGATGGGTTTATACGGTTCTGTGTGGATTATAGAAGGGTTAATGCGGTCTCCAAATTCCATGCCTACCCGATGCCCTGGGTTGACGAGCTCTTGGACCGGCTTGGCACGGCCAAGTTTTTTTTGACATTGGATTGCACGAAGGGATACTGGCAGATTCCCCTCTCGCCGGTATCCCGGGAGAAGACTGCATTCTCCACTCCGCTCGGGTTGTATCAGTTCACGGTGCTCCCTTTCGGGTTGTTCGGAGCCCCAGCCACTTTCCAGCGCCTCATGGGCCGCATTCTGCGGCCGCACTCTGCCTATGCTGCTGCCTATCTGGATGACATTGTCATTCACAGTGACACCTGGGCGCAGCATGTGCAGAGTGTGGCTGCTGTTCTGCGGTCCCTGAGGCAGGCGGGGCTGACGGCCAACCCGAAAAAGTGCGTGATCGGGCGGAGGGAGATCCGGTACCTGGGGTACCACTTGGGTCGAGGGGAGGTGAGGCCGCAGGTTGAAAAGACTGCGGCCATCGCCGCCTCTCCACGTCCCAAGACTAAGAAGGAGGTGAGGGCGTTCCTGGGGCTGGCTGGCTATTACCGGCAGTTCGTGCCGGGGTTTACAGAGCTGGCCAGTCCCTTGACGGACCTCACCCGGAAGGGGGCCTCGGATCCGGTCCAATGGTCGGGCCAGTGCCAGGGGTCGTTCGAGGCCCTTAAGGGCGCTCTTTGTGGAGAAACGGTCCTGTATGCGCCTGATTTTAACCTCCCTTTCTTCCTACAGACGGAGGCGTCGGATAGAGGCCTGGGAGCAGTGCTGACCCAGCGGGTGGAGGGGGCTGACCGGCCGGTGCTGTACCTGAGCCGCAAACTGTCGGAGAGGGAGGGCCGGTACAGCACGGTGGAGAAGGAGTGCCTCGCCATCAAGTGGGCGGTCGGCGCCCTCTGCTACTACCTGCTGGGTCGCGCTTTCACCCTCTATTCCGACCGTGCTCCCCTCCAGTGGCTCCACCGCATGAAGGATGTGAACGCGAGGATCACCCGGTGGTATCTCGCGTTGCAGCCCTTCAACTTTTCGGTCGTGCACAGACCGGGGGCGCAGATGGTCGTGGCAGACTTCCTCTCCCGTGCAGGGGGGGGGGGGGGGGGGGGGGTGGGTAGGCTGTCGGCCGTCGTGTCCCCGGCCTGTGTCGAGCGGTGGGGGTATGTGGGGGGACATGCAGCGTTCGGCCTGTAGAGGGTGCTATAGGACCGTGGCCAAGGTGCGGAAGCGAGGCTTTTGTTGCACACCTGTTGCGAATGAAGCCTCGTTAGCGAAATGGTTTAAGACGTGTGTGCCTCTGCTTTGAGGAGGACGACTGGAAAGCGGCGACTGGAAAGTCAACAAGGTCCAGACGTACATTCAGAGAATAAACTGGGTTTTCCCTCACCATACGATTCGAGTCCGCCTCTTTGTCCAAGGACATTATTACACTCTCTCTCTGAGATTTTCCTCTCCCAAAGAATATATACCAGTAAGAGACACTCTCAGGAATTTGACCTTGAGGTGATCCAGGTCCTAGGTTGCTATGGTAACCAGTCCCCTGACCCCCCCATTCCCTAGTGTCTGGTGTTATGTAGTCCCTCTGCGTTGTGTAAGGTTACTGCTACTTGGTGAAAGGGCAAGAGGTAGAACACTCATGGAATATTGTACAATTCCAACAGTCCCCCCTCTGATTATTTTAAACAAATCAAGAATAAGAAAATATAAAAACAAGCAAGAATAAGAATTTGATTACATTATATTCTTTCATTTACTTCCACATCCCCCTTCTGTCTCCTCATGCAGAGGTGTAGAGGCTACTTCAGCTAGAAAAGTTACGACAGTTGATTATTATATCTTGTTAATTCAACTTAAGAATAATCAAAAACAAGAAAATGCAGAAATGAATAATAAAAAAATATAAAACAACAAGTAATGTCTTATCAAAATTAAACACTTTATTAGGAACACTATACTAATACTGGGTAGGGCCTCCCTTTGCTCTCAAAACAGCGTCAATTCTTCGTGGCATTGATTCAACAAGATGTTTGAAACATTCCTTTGAGATTCTGGTCCATGATGACATGATTGCATCACGCAATTCATGCAGATTTTTCAGGTGCATATTCAAGCTGTGAATCTCCCATTCTACCACATCCCAAAAGTGTTCTATTGGATTCAGATCCGGTGACTGGGAAGGCCACTGAAGAACACTGAACTCATTGTCATGTTCATGAAACCAGTTTGAGACGACTTTTGCTTTGTGACATGGTGCATTATCATGCTGGAAGTAGCCATTCGAAGATGTGTAAATTGTGGCCATGAAGGGATGCACATGGTCAGCAACAATACTCAAATAGGCTGTGGCATTCAAGCGATGATTGATTGGTATTAACGGGCCCAAAGTGTGCCAAGAAAACATTCCCCACACCATTACACCACCTCCACCATGAGAAGGTGTACAAGTGTTCCTAATGAAGTGTTCTGTGAGTGTATATTACCAACAGACCAAACAAAATGGGTGCCAACAATTTCAGTAGGCCCTGTAGCAAGGGAGAGGCCCAGGAAAAGGGATCCCACCCAGAGGTCGATGGAATATGCAGAGCAGACGCTACATCCTTTATCTATTCTATTTGTACTGCCAAGTCTTGAGAATGATCGGGAATGTAGAAACAACAAGTAGTATTAAGGACTGCACCCAGTCCTCCTTGTTGAGCATAAAGCATATCTAAGCCCATACGATTTTGAAGTACCACTTTTCTCACGTTACTCGTCTCATCTCCCAACATTTCTAGTGATAAGCTGGAGCATAAGCCAATTTATCCATCTCCTCTGCCAAAGTCCTGATATCAGTCAGGGCAACACCAAGAGAGAAGGTAATGTTGAATACCTCGAGAGTGAGATAGTTTGGATGACACCTCAGTATTAAGTGAACGTCTAGCTTGTGTGTATGAGTGTTGCACATAGTCAGAAGGTAGTCCAAGATTCCACAATCCCAGGAAGAACGAAACCCAGATAAGTCCCAAACCAGTCACTAGGCAACATAGAGTAGGCCTTTGGACCACAAACCCAATAAGTGTTGTTCAATGTATTTGAAGCTGGGTAGGTGAGACCAAGTTGTGACTGTGTGATTACACTCACTCCGACCAACGGGCACACTACCATTTACAGATTTTAGACAGTAGCATCCCTTGAGTCTGCATGCTAGAGTTATAGTATGGTTCTGACTAGGTGGAGTCCATTTCCATGAGAGCACAATGTGCAACTTTGTACGTTCAGGTTTCACAGGTCTGTGTGTTAGGGGCAACATAGAATATACAGCTACGAAGGGCTGTGTAGTAGTACAGAGGTCTATTCTGCCGAGCAGTCATGTAGTAGTAGTCTTTCATTAGAGCAGCATTAAAGGGGTACGGGCATTTGGGGTATTCCCAGTGCATGAGATGTGGGCATCAACATACAAACATAACATTGAGATTGGTTCATCATTCCTGCTACCTTGTGTGCATACTGTAAGGCAACGTTTTGTGGATCCGTCTGGACCTGTAACAATATCACACAAAGGAGCAAAATAGGTCGAAGTGTCGTAGAATTTAAGCTATAATACTTTGAAATAAAATACCGTTAACCAGAGCTGTTGATTTATTCAAAGACTTTATTCACGCAGAATATGTAGCCGTTCAGGTTTGCAAAGTTGACCCCGTTATCTCCTCAGTCACCTGCCTTTATAGACTTCGCACAGGTTAACGCCTCCTATTCAACGTATTTCTGTTTCCTGTCTACTTGCACCAATAACATTCAAGATCTATATTTCGTCATCAAGGTGTGCGCCGCACACCTGGCTGGTGTCAGTTTGTCTGATCAGATCTTGCTGAGCCCAGGCTGATTTCAAAAGCCTTTTGTTCTGGCTGTTTACAACTTTGTTTATTACTTATTTACCCTAACTTTTAATTACTCTATCCTGGTTTCTGCAGCTTTGATCCTTTGTTTTCTTCACCTATATCAAACCCCTCAATCTGACCTCACCCCTCCTGACTGCATTCTCCAAATATTCTAGGACCATCTGTTTTCTTGTGACCTCTTACAAACCCTTATATTGTCTTTAAATGTACCATATATTCCCCCCTTTGGGACTTAATAGTCCCACATCCTATATTGGTGATTGAAAACGACCTACTAATAAAACATGCAAATGATTCAAGACAATATACACATGTGAATCGTAGTAAAAAATAACACATGAATTGCATCAACAGTATGACATTCTATTAGCTCCTGGGGGCACGTCTCCTTTACAGGTGGGGGCGAAAAACCTAGCCTCTTACCAGGAAAATTCCCCCACGGTTCTCACCGTCCCCATGAGCAACAACTTCCTACACATTTATATGACGACACAATTCGTTAACAAAAAGTAAAATATCCCATAATACACCAACCTGTAATGGAACCTATATTTCCATTACAGGGGAACATTCCCTGTCCCTGAACCATGGCCATCCCATTGCACCTCTATGCATACATTCAACATGGTCATTCTATCAGTTCTACACACAATAATTGTTATACACGACACCATAAAACACATCATCGTCCATTCGAGTTGTCAATATTTCCAAGGGGAATATAGTCCTTGTATGGCCAGGGTTTCGTCCTTCTTAATGAATGGAGCAATGTTCCTCTCAAGTAGGTGTTGAGTTTTGTTGAGTGCCATCGGAGCTATCCCTCTGGTCACACTCATCTGCTTAATTGTGCTCTGTATAAAGAAAGATCTCAAAACAGGCATTATACAACAAAATATCAGTCCTAACACTACAATCACAACCATTATTCCCATTTTTGCCAACATTCCTCCCCATGATCCTAGGATGTTGTCTAACCAGTCTCATGTCCCAAAGTCTGTGCCTGCATTAATTTTCACTTCCTTTCTCAAATTTTTAAGTTTAGTCATTGCTCTGACAAAACTTCCTGCGGGATCAGTATTGTTCGGAATATAGGTACAGCATTCGTCCCCAAACAGTTTACATTCTCCACCTTGAGCTTATAAAATGTAATGCCTGTCTGTTCTGCCATATCATTTTGCTTGTCTCTCTGACCTGCTCTCCTTGGGCTGTTAGGACATCATCTGTGTAATTGATGAACCTCTGCTGATTGTAATAAATGGCATTTTACATTGGTCTCTAAAAGTCTGACCATACAATTTATTAAGTGTATGGTTGCTTAAGATACCCAAACATTCGGCTCCACAATAGGGTTGTTCTGTCCATCCCAAGTGATAGACCTTCTGATTAAACTGATGACATGCCTGGTATGTATGTGGATTAGGTACAACTCGTAGCTTTTTGAGCGGTGATGGACTGCACATGAGGCAATCTTCTTCTGTTATTGATTTGGCTGTAAGAATGGGTGTGTGTGTGTGTAATGTATGTATAAGATGTGTGTGTGAGTGTAAGTGAGTGAGGTGTGAATGGGTGAGGATGAGGGGGAGGGGGTAAGTGTGTGTAGGGTGGGTGTGAATGTGGGGTGTGTCTGTATGGAACCCTAGAATGTGAAATGAATCAGTGTGCGCTTAGACATGCAACTCTTCAGTTAAGAATCACTTTCACTCAGCATATACTTATATAATAAAATATTTTAGTTCTTTTCACCTAAACCTGACTGCTGTAAAGTCTATTGTATAAAACGCAGCTCAGCCAACTCGGTTGGTTCCCTCCCCCTTTTACAATATTACCGCCCCACCCGAATGACGTTTCAAGATGGCGGCCTTCCCGTTTTTTTCCGAGTCTCTCTCCACTTATTTCAATTATCTCTCATAATTCTTACTCCGACTACCCAAAGGGTTGCCTCTATTCCTATTTTTGATTATTTGGTTTTTACAAAAAGTATCTTACGTTTCCTTTAAGAGGAAACGGTGGCTTTCTTCCAAATCCGTATACACATAGATATACTATATATCATACTGTGGGGGGACATGCAGCGTTCGGCCTGTAGAGGGAGCTACAGGACCGTGGCCAGGGTTATGTCGGCGAGGCTCCGTTGCACACCTGTTGCAAATGAAGCCTCGTTGACTAAATGGTTTAAGATGTGTGTGCCTCTGTTTCGGAGGAGAACGGCGACTGGAAAGTCGCCGAGTGTTTTGAGGAGGCTGGAAAGCCAACAAACGAACTATTCTGACTTTATGAATAAACGGGACCTTTCCCTCACCGACACGCTGCGTCTGCCTCTCTGTGTACACGGACTTTGTTACATTGGCGCCCAACCTGGGACACAGAGATGGAGGCGTTAAGCACGGCCATCGGAAAGATGGCCCTCATATTGGAACAGCAGGCCCACCTCCAGCACGAGCAGCAGTCCGCGATGGGAGAGATGGCGACGGCGAGGGCTGAGGACCGTGCCCTCCTCCGGGAGCTCGTCGGGGCCATCAAAGCGGGACCGACGCCCGGGTCGCCACAAGGTCCCCCCAAGGTACACCTCCAGAAGATGGGGGACCTGGACGATCCGGAGACGTTCCTGGCGGTGTTCGAGGGGACGGCGAGGATCTCGGGGTGGCCGGACGGCGAGTGGGCGTACCATCTGCTGCCCCTCCTGTCGGGCGAGGCGCAGCTCGCTGCCCACAGCCTGCCAACGGCCGCCCAGCGGGACTATCCCTCCCTCGCTCGGGCGATTCGGGACCGCCTGGGCCTCACCCCGGAGGAACACCGTCGCCGGTTCCGGGCCCTGACAATGGAGGAGGGGAGCCGGCCCTTTGCCTACGCCCAGCGGCTGGACCCAGAGAACAGCTCGGCGGAGGAGGTCAGGGACCGGGTGGTGTTGGAGCACTTCCTCACGGGGCTCCCGGCCCGGACCGCCGCCTGGGTCCAGTACCACCGGCCCCAGGATCTCGCGGCCGCCGTTACCTTGGTGGAGGACCATCTCTCCCTCCCGCCGCAGGAGCCCCGACGACCAACCCCGGAAGTTGCCGTGCTGCCGGAGGAGGAGAGGCCGGCGCCCGCCCCGAGGACGAGATGGCAGGGGCAGGCATGTCGAGAACCAGCCCTGGCCCCACAGGAAGCACCCCGAGCGACAGGGGGGGTGTGGTGGCGATGCGGACGGCCGGGCCATGTACGGGCGGAGTGCCCAGTGAGGGAGGTTGGTCAGGTCGTCCGCATCGGCGACATACCGGGCCCTCCCCCCGGACCAGGAGCGGCGTATCGTGTTCCGGTAAGGATACAACATGATACGCACCAGGCGTTCTTGGATTCGGGCTGCATGCAGTCCATGATCCAGGAGCGCCTGGTTTGACCGGGGGCATTGCTAAAGGCATCGAGGGTGTTGGTGAAGTGTGTGCATGGGGACATTCACGCATTCACATGGTCGCGATCGAAATTCATTTTGAAGGGAAAAAGCATAGTGTACAGGCGGCGGTTAGCCCGCGCCTCACGCATCCCCTTATTCTGGGTGTAGATTGGGAGGGGTTTCCTCAAGCGGTAAAGCGGACTACCGGGGTGCGTGCACGACAGAGAGGGAGGTGTGAGGCGTGTAATGTGCTCTGTGCTGAGGCGGTGCCTCGCGACAATGCCGAGGAGCCGGCGGGGGGGTCTCAACCCGAGATTCCCCCGCTGAACTATCCGCTGCTAGGTGACTTCCCCCTCGAGCAGTCTCGTGACGAGACCCTACGATCGGCCTATGACCAAGTGATAGCGATTGATGGTACTTTGGTACGGCCAGACGCAGTACGCGCCCACCCCTATTTCGCGATTATCAGCGACAGGTTGTACCGAGTAAGTCGTGACTCACATAGCCAGGAGGAAGTAACCCAGTTGTTGGTTCCCCGTAGCCGCCGGGAAATGGTCTTCCAGGCGGCTCATTTCAACCCCATGGCGGGCCATTTAGGGTATGATAAGACACTAAACCGTATAATGGCTCAATTTTATTGGCCGGGAATTCGGGCAGAGGTGCGTAGGTGGTGCGCTTCTTGTCGCGAATGTCAGTTGGTAAATCCCCCGGCCATTCCACGGGCCCCCTTGCGGCCCTTACCATTGGTCGAGAACCCATTCGACCGCATTGCGATGGATATTATCGGGCCATTTGATCGGTGTACACAGGGATATCGATTTGTGTTGGTCTTGATAGATTACGCAACCCGATACCCCGAGGCAATACCGCTGCGCAATATCTCTGCCAGGAGTGTAGCGCAGGCATTGTTTCAAGTAATCTCCCGCGTGGGAATCCCGAAAGAGATTCTCACCGATCAGGGCACTAATTTTATGTCACGCACCCTCAAAGAACTGTATGGCTTGTTGAACATCAAGGCGGTTCGAACCAGTGTCTACCACCCGGCCACTGATGGCCTTTGTGAGAGGTTCAATCGGACCTTGAAGTCAATGATCCGGAAGTTTGTACACGAGGATAGTCGGAATTGGCATAAATGGCTACGACACACCGGGGTGTCCTAGACCTTCTTAAAGAAAATTGGGAGGAAGGGTCTAGCGACAGTAAGAATGAGATTCAATACGTCCTGGACTTGCGCACAAAGCTCCACGCCCTAGGGGTTATCTCACGCGAGCATTTGCTGCAAGCCCAGCAGCGTCAAAAGCGACTGTACGACAGGGGAACTACCCTACGAGAATTTACACCGGGAGATAAGGTGCTCGTACTGTTACCCACCTCCAGCACGAAATTACTAGCGAAGTGGCAAGGGCCGTTTGTGGTCACACGTCGCATGGGGGACGTGGATTACGAGGTAGTACGCTCGGACCGGGGGGATAGCTTGCAGGTGTATCACGTAAATCTCCTAAAAAAATGGAACGACGTGGTCACTGTTGCTCTGGCTACAATAATTCCAGAGAGAGATGAGTTCGGTCCGGAAGTCCCAAAATCAAAAGTTAGCACTCCGGTCGGTATTGATAACCATCTCTCTGCTAGCCAGGCCACGGACGTTGCAGATTTGCAAGCTAAGTTCGCGGACGTGTTCTCTCCCCTGCCCGGTCGGACTACGCTTATCGACCACCACATAGAAACGCAGCCGGGTTTAACGGTGCGCACGCATCCCTATAGGTTGCCGGTACACAAACGAGACATTGTGTGCAGGGAATTGGAAGGCATGCTGGAGCTGGGTGTGGTCGAGGAGTCCCGCAGTGACTGGTGTAGCCCCATCGTGCTTGTCAACAAGCCGGATGGGGCTATACGGTTCTGTGTGGATTATAGACGGGTTAATGCGGTCTCCAAGTTCGATGTCAACCCGATGCCCCGGGTTGACGAGCTTTTGGACCGGCTTGGCACGGCCAAGTATTTCACGACGTTGGATTGCACGAAGGGATACTGGCAGATTCCACTCTCGCCGGTATCCCGGGAGAAAACTGCATTCTCCACTCCGCTCGGGCTATTCCAGTTCACGGTGCTCCCTTTCGGGTTGTTCGGAGCCCCAGCCACTTTTCAGCGCCTCATGGACCGCATTCTGCGGCCGCACTCTGCCTATGCTGCGGCCTTCCTGGATGACATTGTCATTCACAGTGACACCTGGGCGCAGCATGTGCAGAGTGTGGCTGCTGTTCTGCGGTCCCTGAGGCAGGCGGGGCTGACGGCCAACCCGAAGAAGTGCGTGATCGGGCGGAGGGAGATCCGGTATCTGGGGTACCACTTGGGTCGGGGGGAGATGCGGCCGCAGATTGAAAAGACTGCGGCCATCGCCGCCTCTCCGCGGCCCAAGACGAAGAAGGAGGTGAGGGCCTTCCTGGGGCTGGCTGGCTATTACCGGCAGTTCGTGCCGGGGTTTTCAGAGCTGGCCAGTCCCTTGACGGACCTCACCCGGAAGGGTGCCCCGGATCTGGTCCAATGGTCGGGCCAGTGCCAGGGGTCGTTCGAGGCCCTTAAGGGAGCTCTTTGTGGAGAAACGGTCCTCTATGCGCCTGATTTTAACCTCCCTTTCTCCCTACAGACGGACGCGTCGGATAGAGGCCTGGGAGCAGTGCTGACCCAGCGGGTGGAGGGGGCTGACCGGCCGGTGCTGTACCTGAGCCGCAAACTATCGGAGAGGGAGGGCCGGTACAGCACGGTGGAGAAGGAGTGCCTGGCCATCAAGTGGGCGGTCGGCGCCCTCCGCTACTATCTGCTGGGTCGCGCTTTCACCCTCTACTCCGACCATGCTCCCCTCCAGTGGCTCCACCGCATGAAGGATGTGAACGCGAGGATCACCCGGTGGTATCTCGCGTTGCAGCCCTTCAACTTTTCGGTCGACCGGGGGCGCAGATGGTCGTGGCAGACTTCCTCTCCCGTGCAGTGGGGGGGGGGAGTAGGTTGTCGGCCGTCGTGTCCCCGGCCTGTGTCGGGCGGTGGGGGTATGTGGGGGGAAAATGGTTTAAGATGTGTGTGCCTCTGTTTGGGAGGAGAACGGCGACTGTAAAGTCGCCGAGTGTTTTGAGGAGGCTGGAAAGCCAACAAACAAACTATTCTGACTTTATGAATAAACGGGACCTTTCCCTCACCAACACGCTGCGTCTGCCTCTCTGTGTACACGGACTTTGTTACACATACTATATTCTCATCATTCTGTTCTCTGGGAGGCCTAAAAAGTTCACACATTGACCCGTTATCTAAAAATGTATACTCTTTATTCTTCTGTACCTTAGACGTTTGTCTTTTTGTCACTTATTTTATATTCTAACTGTCGTCCTCCATTCCCGACCAACAGAATATCTCTCTCCGTTTCGAGCCTTTTGTCGCTCTACTCCCACACAGCACAACAATATATCAGTCTCTCAACACAACACAGCGACTTTTACAAACACTCACAACACAGCGACTTTTACAAACATTTCACAACACTACACAGCAATTTGTACACTAAAACTACAGGCGGCAGTTTTCTTTCATAACACAGCGCTCTCAAGCCCTTCTGCTATCTACGTCCGCCTACGTCACAATACTAATATGACGCTTCACTACACATCAGCGGTATTTCAACGGTAACCATGCAGCAATCTGCCCGTTCAGCCCTATAATATTTATTTAATACTATAGCGGTACCCACAGATTAGTACTCATCCGTACAGACCTGAAATATTGATCTAATTTGGCGGTATCTTAAGCTCTTCCGTCCGTTCAGCCCAGAATCTCTTTTCAATTCTGCGGTATCCACGGGACTTGCACATGTGACCCAACATTGGGCTTTTCTAATCTTTAATGTTATGCTAGTGCATGCAGATTTTTCTGAAATCGTCAACAGCTGTAGTTTAAATTCTAAATTTGGTTTCTTTATTGATAAGACTCATGCATTTTCCTACCGTTGAGTCGGGAGACCCAGAACGGACTACACAAATTTCCTATTATAAGGCAGTAACGCTGCTCACCTCGTAAATATGGCCTTTTAATTTATGCAATCCGTCCAGGTCCCTTTCTCAACGGCCAGTCTTGATGCGAGTCTTTGACATCAATCCTGTTCGTGACGCCAAGTATGTCGTAGAATTTAAGCTATAATACTTTGAAATAAAATACCGTTAACCAGAGCTGTTGATTCATTCAAAGACTTTATTCACGCAGAATATGTAGCCGTTCAGGTTTGCAAAGCTGACCGCGTTATCTCCTCAGTCACCTGCCTTTATAGACTTCGCACAGGTTAACGCCTTCTATTCAACGTATTTCTGTTTCCTGTCTACTTGCACCAATAACATTCAAGATCTATATTTCGTCATCAAGGTGTGCGCCGCACACCTGGCTGGCGTCAGTTTGTCTGATCAGATCTTGCTGAGCCCAGGCTGATTTCAAAAGCCTTTTGTTCTGGCTGTTTACAACTTTGTTTATTACTTATTTACCCTAACTTTTAATTATTCTATCCTGGTTTCTGCAGCTTTGATCCTTTGTTTTCTTCACCTATATCAAACCCCTCAATCTGACCTCACCCCTCCTGACTGCATTCTCCAAATATTCTAGGACCATCTGTTTTCTTGTGACCTCTTCCCCTAGGTGTGGGATTACAAACCCTTATATTGTCTTTAAATGTACCATAGAAGCATGATGGTTAGTGATTAGAACACAAACTGTTGTTATGAAGTTATACTGTGTATGCGTAAATATGCCTCAACAGCTTCCCATGAAGTTTGTTTTTCAGTCCACAAAATCCTGCTACCCAAATACCACAGATTGTCGTATTTCTATTTGTCAACTGATCTATCAAGTCGTCTCTGAAGCACACTTGATAGGTGACACGGAAACAGGTGACACCAGGAGTGATGTCAGTTGGAATTGGTGCAGCTCACATCCTCTGATGTGCATTCCTTGGACAACTTCATCTGAAAGACAGATAAAAAGGAACAGCAGTAACGAGGTTCATTTTAAGGCGTTGTTGTTATTGCCCAAATAAAAACAATACATTTCCCTATCTGAAGTAGACCAGCATGGATGTAATGTGACATCAAATTAATGATTCCCCATTAACACCGTCTTCACTTGGAGAAGGCCCCATAGCCTATCGCTTATAGTTCTGTAGCCCCAAGGCTTGATCCACCCCAGTATGATCAACAAGTCTACAGTGACTGGCGTGTATCCATTTTGATTTCCTCTCTACTTTAACTGCTGTGTTGGTTATCAACAAAACCTGATAGGGAGTTTGTGTATCATAACCCATTGACCTGGTACGATAGTATGTCCCCCCTCAGGAGGCTCTACCCACGTATCATGTACCTGCTGTTCAGCTGCCTTAGTGGCTTCGCCAAGAGCTAAACAATAATCTAGAAGTGCATCGCTCATCAGATGTACATCTGCTCGTCTCAGATCAATTGTACCGGGTAGTGACATTGGTCTGCCTGTGATGATTTTGAAGGAGCTCAGTCCTGTGGTATTATTGTGTGTTGCTCTAATATTGCTCAATACTGCAGGCAGGGCCTCTGGCCAGGGCACTCCTTCCTGATGCATTATGGCTAGTTTTTCTGACAGGTAGGGCACTACCTGTCCTGAAAGCTGGGTTCCACCACTGGTTGGTGTAGCGGTGAACCATTTTGTCTGTTCCAATGTGACCCAGTAAATGGATCTGAGTAGCCAAATAGGGTAGCAGCTTCCGAGGGGCCACAGTCCTTTGACCATACCGCCACACTGCATCTGAGCCCAGTTTGGCTACCGATTCCATCCAGGTCCATATTTCTCCCTTCTCTGCAGCCTCCTGCATCTGTTGGATGTGTTTCAGCGTATCGATGGTGTACACTGCCTGCAGGGCTGGAGTTGGAGTTCGTTTTGCTGCCGCCTTTGCAGCTCGATCAGCTAGGTTGTTGCCTTTGCTCTCTTCCGTGTCAGCTTTTGTGTGAGCTGTAATCTTGATGTATACTTGCTCAGGTTTCTGTAAGGCCACCAGTAGATCGTGAACCATCTCTCCATTCTTGACTGGCGCTCCTAATACGTTGAGAAATCCTTGATTCCTCCAGATTTTTCCAAAGTTATGAGTCCATGACCAGGTCTTGACAGTCGGATGTTGTCTGTTTCAGGTGGCCACATCAGCGCGGCAGGGTTGGAGAGCGTTCCCCTCTCGATGGAGATGTTGGGCGCTTCCAAGACTGTAGACCACTTGCTCCATCGCGACGCAGTGACTTGGGAAGCTCTGTTCATGGTCAGCAGGACATGGACCACATGAGGGCACTTGACAATCAACTTTTGGTCAAGAGTGATGCTGGACACTAGTCCCACAGCAAGATACGTTGTTTGTAGGGCTCGAAGGCAGGCTCCATAGCCAAAGGCCAGAGCATCCAACTTGGCTGAATAGTACCCCACAGGTCGTCGCCGATCTCTGTGTTCTTGTGCAAGGACGGCGCTGCTGCTGAAAGCCACCACAAGTTAGCGAGAAGAGCTGTGAAGGATGCCATATGCGTCTTGCACTTGCAAACAAAGTCATGCAGTATGTGGCTGCTATGAAAGTGAACTGTGTATGCGGGTGATTCAAGCTAGGTGAATGACAGAATATGAATGACAGTCATCCAATCAGTCAGCTGTAATAGAAATAACGTCCTCCCTAATCTTGAACGGCACCAGCAGTCAATAACCGTCCTCCATAGTATTCATATTCCATTCACCGATTCTCCCGTCAAAAGTCACCAGAATTGCTTGTTTAACACGTGATATGCAACACAGCCCCCCCTTCACCCCCCTCGCAACATTTTAAGTAGCACCTCCCTCACTGTCGCTCCCTCACATAAATTCCTCGGATATCCAATACAGGCAAAATTGAAGATAAAGTTAAACTACTGTATACAAGCTAGACCAACCATTTTAGCCTACCGAGGCTATGACAAAGAGAATGGTTTGCCTTATCAGATAGATTGGCAAAATCAAGTTTATTATTGCAGCTCATGGATTGCAGAGATGAAGAGTGGAAATGGAGTGAGTGGAAATATCAGGTTATTTTAAGGAGGATCAAGCAATGGGACCGACCGTGCCTCCAGTTTCCCCTCTGTCTATGTTGGTTGTTCCTGTGTTTCTTGTTCTCCCCCTGTCGGTCTGTGTGTGTGTTTGTGGTATGGGCATGGCTGCAGTCCTCGGCACTCTCCAGCTCCTGGCTCACCTGCTCAGCTGTTGGGCATCAACTGTCTACTCCATGGCTCAGCTGTGTTCCATCAGCTCATCAACATTCAACAGTTTATCTACCCCGGTTATCCACTCACTCCTCGCCAGATCGTTGATATCTTCAGTGGTAGCATTCGTTCTCGGCCCCTCTGGTTTCTTGATTATTAGAGTATTCCGACCCTGACTACGGTGTGCTGTTCTAACTGTTCTTTTCCGTGTCCCCAGGATCTTACTGCCAGCCTACCTGCCACTCTCCACCCCGAGCCTGCCTCTTACTTTCACAAACTTTTACCCTGCTCCTGAAGCAAATAATCTCTCCTTATTTTCAATCCCCGTGTCTGTCTACATTTGGGTCCACCTATTGTTCCTTAACAGAACGATCTGGCCATAAACATGGACTCAGCCGATTCAGACCACCTCCGCCAAGCTCTCGCCACCCAGGGCGTCCTCGTGGGCCAACATGACCAGGTCCTCCACGAGGTGGCGGATGCCATCAAGAACCTCATGGGCAATGTGGCTCAAATCGGACATCAAATGACACAGATTGCCGCTCAGCTAACCATCGCAGCCCCCCAAGCCCCGGCTGTTCCCCCTGCTCCAGTACAACCTCCTGTCCAGCCAGTTCTCCTGCTCAGAGAGCCTCACATCCCGGCACCAGAGCGCTACGCTGGGGACATGGGTACGTGTAGGGCGTTCCTTATTCAGTGTTCTCTCGTGTTCAAGCTACAACCCACCACCGACACCACAGATAGGGTTAAGATCGGCTACATCATGGGATTACTTACGGGTAATGCGCGATGATGCAAGATGGTGCCTCCTATGTGTCTTGGTGCGCACTTCTTTGTTTGTTTTTAGTCTTTAATCCCGTTAATTGTGATGCCACTCAGATTATTTTCACGAGGGACGAGATACTTAACATCAGGGACTCAACACCATCTGATTTATGTCCCAACTTTCTCGCCTCATCTGTGGATTTTCTGGACATTCTAGTCAAAGGTGCTCTGGCCCTTGGCCAAGCAGTGAGGCGGAGACTGAGAGGTAAGTGCGCCGGGGCTCTGGTGCGCTTCAGGGAGAGAGGATTACGCTCGCCTCTACCGGGAATACTCCTCTCAAATGTCCGCTCACTGGGCAACAAAATGGACGAATTGCGTCTTCTTATCAGGACAAATAGAGACTTTTCTCTCTCTTCTGTTTTGTGTTTCACGGAATCGTGGCTGATTGAATCTACACCGGACTCCGCTGTACAGCTGCCCGGCTTCCAGCTGTTACGCGCGGATCTCGACCCGATTTTTTTCACGCAAAACAAAAGGTGGAGGGATCTGTTTCTATATAAATCAACGCTGGTGCAACGACGTGAAAGTGATTTTGCAAACTTCTTCTCCTGACCTGGAATCACTTTTCATCACCTGCAGACTGTTTTACTCTCCATGTGAATTCACTTCTTTTACATTGGCTGGAGTTTACATCCCTCCGCAAGTGAAAGTGGCTCAACGTCAACTCGTCAAATATAAACAGCTAATCAAATGTCCGACCAGGGTGGAAAAGATTTTGGATCACTGTTACAGTACCATCAGCAGAGCTTATCACGCAGTTCCCCGCGCGGCTCTGGGACTACTCTGACCACGCTCTTATTCACCCGGCATACAGGGAGAAACTAAAACTTTCTAAACTTGCTGTGCGGACATCAAAGAATTGGAGCAGCAGAGAAGCAGTAGAGGAGCTGAGTGACTGCCTTGATACCGCAGGCTGGGACATTTTTAAGACTGCTTCCAACATCCTGGACGAATACACAGAGGCTGTGACGTCATACATCAGCTTCTGTGAGGACAGATGTATTCCAACACGCACCAAGGTGAGTTACAACAATGACAAGCCCTGGTTCACAGCAAGACTAAACAGCTTCGTTTGGAGAAGGAGAGGGCTTTCAGGAGTGGAGACAAGGAAAGGTTTAGACTGGCTAAGTACACGTTTGGCAAGGAGATTAAGGAGGCCAGGCGACAGTACTCAAAGAAGCTGGAACAACAATTTGCAGCCAACGACTCCTCGTCAGTCTGGAAAGGCCTTCGAGTGATCACAGACTGCAAAACCAAATCCCCCCACTCTATGGATGACCTCAGACTTGCAAACGACCTGAATGAGTTCTACTGTAGATTCGACAGACAATGGAACAGTCCTGACTCTGACCCACACAACCAACCCCCCTCCACAGCTATCACATCTTCTTCCCAGCCTGGACAGTGACCCTCCCCCCCCCTACACAATGGACCCAGACAGCCCCCCCCCCCCCCCCCATCGCACCTCTCTCCATCCAGGAGAGAGATGTCAACAAACTGTTAAAGAAACAGAACCCCCGCAAGGCAGCTGGACCAGACGCTGTCTCCCCCTCCACACTGAAGCACTGTGCAGACCAGCTGTCTCCAGTGTTTACGGACATCTTTAACACTTCACTGGTTGAATGCATGGTACCTGCCTGCTTCAAAACATCCACCATCATCCCAGTTCCCAAAAAGCAAAGGATCACAGGCCTTAATGACTACAGACCAGTCGCCCTGACCTCTGTGGTAATGAAGACCTTTGAGCGCCTCGTGCTGACCCCCTTCAAGGCCATCACCAATCCCCTCCTCAACCCACTGCAGTTTGCCCACAGAGCCAACAGGTCTGTAGACGACGCAGTCAACATGGGACTTCACTTCATCCTCCAGCACCTAGACTCCCCCGGCACCTACGCCAGGATCCTGTTTGTGGACTTCAGCTCTGCATTCAACACCATCGCCCCAGCTCTCCTCCAGGACAAGCTATCCCAGCTGAGCGTGCCTGAGCCCACCTGCAGGTGGATCACTGACTTCCTGACAGACAGGAAGCAGTAGGTGCGGCTGCGCAAGCTTGTCTCAGAGCCCCGGACCATCAGCACTGGAGCCCCACACGGCTGTGTGCTCTCTCCTCTACTCTTCTCCCTCTACACCAACAGCCACCCTTCTGTCAAACTCCTGAAGTTCGCGGATGACACAACCTTCATTGGATTAATCTCCAATGGCGATGAGGCCGCGTACAGAGAGGAAGTTGACAGTAGTAGACTTCAGGAGAAGCCCAGCCCCTACCGCCCCCCTCATCATGTGTGACTCCCCAGTTAACACTGTGGAATCATTCAGATTCCTGGGGACAATCATTTCAGGACCTCAGATAGGCGGAGAACATCACCTCCACCATCAAGAAGGCCCAGCAGAGGATGTTCTTCCTGTGGCAGCTGAAGAAATTCAACATGCCGCAGAAAGTTGAGTTCTACACGGCCATCATTGAGTCCATCCTCAGCTCAGCCCGAGAAGGTCATCGGCTGCAACCTGCCATCTCTCCTGGACCTGTTCCACTCCAGGACCAGTAAGAGAGCAGGAAAGATCATAGCTGACCCTTCCCATCCTGGTCACAACCTCTACCATAGACTTCCATCTGGCAAAAAGTTCCGGTCAATGAAGACTAAAACCTTGCACCACCTGAACAGTTTCTTCCCCATGGCAGTGGGGCTCACAAACAAGCCCCCTGCCTCTCAGACTCTGGGACTTCCACCCCCCCACCCTGTCACACACACAATGCACTGACAGTGTAATTTATAATTATTTAAAATTATTCTAATTTATAGTGTACATGCCCCATAACCAAATAAAATAATTCTGATTCTGAGAGTGGGCATCAGCTGTGTGGGATAGCAACTCCCCTGTTAGCTCCTCGTACACCAGCTTTGTCTCAGAGATGAACCCTGTCCGTGGCCAAGATGCCTCTAAACGCCTTCTGTCACTGCGCCAGGGGTCCCGTAGTGTAGCCGAGTATGCATTGGAGTTCAGGACCAGTGCCGCAGGGTCAGGCTGGAATGATGCCTCGTTACATGGGGTGTTCCTCAGTGGCCTGAGTGAGTCTATGAAAGATGAGCTAGCGGCTAGGGAGGCCCCGACTAGCCTAGATCCCTGGCCATTAAGTTACATAACCGCCTTGGGGAGAAGGCTAGCCGCCCCCCATCCTGGTCCGCCTCTCGCTCATCTCCTCCAAGCCCCCATGCTCTCCCCAGTCCACCTGACCGCCACCCACCGGCTGAGGAGCCCATGCAACTGGGTAGAGCCCGTATCTCAGCAGCGGAATGCCAACGGAGGATGAATGAGAAGTTGTGTGTCTATTGTGGCCAAGCCAGCCATTTCCTGGCCTCCTGCTCCCGTCGGCCAAAAGAGTAGGCTCACCAGTGAGAGTGGGAACACTGGTGAGCCGTACCACTACCCCTTTCAATCCCCGGTCTGGAATGCAGCTCGAAGCCACGCTTGTGTGGAACCAGCAGTCTCTCCCGTTACACGCTTTAGTGTGGATTATGAAACTCCATAATCCCCACATTAACTGGTCCACGAACAGAGTGCAGAGCTGGAGCTTTTTTTGCCATCGTGCCTGCCTGCCGTTCCCCCAAGCTCCAGCAGAGGGCGCTGCTATCCCTTCTAACACAGAACTCCCAGACCTGTCTACTATACTCTCTCATACAGATTTTCTCCAATGAAATTTCTACCACTTCCTGTATCTATAACCATTTTCAGCTTTTGTGCATTTACTTTTATTGTCTCAGTACCTTCAGGATCAACAGCATGAATAAACTCATCATCTGAATCTGTGTCAGAAGGCTCATATACTGCTCTAACTGGTTTACCTGATTTTGACTTTTCCTTATCCCTATTTCTGTCCTTATTTCTGTCACAGTTCTTTTCCTCTTGTGCGCTATTTTTCTTTCTGCACACTCTCGCATAATGTCAGATTTTCTTACAGTACAGACAGTCTGCTGTTTTGGCTCCACATTCCTCTGCCTTGTGAGTTGCCATTCCACATTTGTAACATTTGGTGTCGCTGTCGGCTCTCTCTCCGTCAGCATGTCTGCTTCTTCCTCAGGGTTTCGATTCGTGATCTGCGCGTGCATTCCTCCGAGTGAAGTGAACATGACTGTCTGTTGCCCTGTAACCACTGTTCTCAGAAATAATTTTGCTTGTGCGGCTTCAAAAGCCCTCGCAGTTGACAGTGTATTGTCTAAAACAAGTCCTTCCTCCTGTAACAATTTGTCACGCAGTTTTTTCATTGCACATTTTTCCACAATTTGACCTCTTAACATGTCATTTTCCAATGCACCAAAGTTGCATGATTTAGCCAGTTCTCTTAATGCGTTCACAAAAGCATCTATAGACTCGTCAGGAAACTGAGCTCTCTGTCTAAACTTGTGTCTTTCCAAAACCACATTTCTCTCTGGTGTGAAATATGCATCTCGGGCTGCAACAGTCTGTGCATATGTACCTTTCTCTCCGGGTAGATTAGCAAAAATCCTCTGAGTGGGCGCTCCAATAGAATACAACAGTGTAGCTCTCCTAACAGCGTCCTGTGCATGAATAGTTCCACTGGCGATTTCAAAGAAATTGTAATTGAGTCCTTCCATAACATGAATTCTGTGAATAAATCAGAAGCTCCGAGGTGCAGTGGGACCGGCGGGACTAGTTGAGCGTGGTAGACAGGTCCTGGTGCGGCTGCGGCCTGCTGAGCTCCATCCATGGCTATCGAATGCTAAATTAGCCTAGCTTAGCTCACTTTGCTAGCGGTTCCAAACTTGCACTTTCCCGGCGAAATGAACGTGAATTCCATGTCGTCCTTCATTGCCTTTGAGTTCATTGCAAATCTTTGTCACCATAAATGTTCTGTTGTTTAAAGAAGTAATCTTTGGTTCTATTAACTTGCTTTATTAACACACGTTCCAGTCCGAATCATAGCATTCAATTTGATAACCATCTTAGTTCTCGTTCTAGGTCTCCCGTTCTCATGTCTTCTTATCTTATATACCAACTCTAGATCTTGCGATATCTCATCCTATACTATACTACTATACTAAATAATGTAATGTAATCTTGTTTTGCACAGATTATTATTATGCCATTGCCTATTTGATGAGCATACCGGCATACAAAAACATTTGGACACACTCTGCTGTATCCCCCTCCCGTTCTTTTACACTCATTGTAATGGAAAAGATTAGCCTCCCCCATCAACCATACATCAGCCGTAACTTTGACTGAAGTCTGTGACGAGAGACGCGCCAAAAGTGAGATTTGTTTTGCTCAGATCTCTGTTGTAATTACACAGGTCTGTTTGCTACAGTTGCAAGCTGACGTAGGCATTCGCAATCGCTTGCTTGATCGTGACTGGGTGAGCGAGTCCTCTCTTCCTCCCCCTCCCCTTGAAAACATGTGAATAAGACCGTGAATAAAGAAATTATCACCACACAAACCTGTCAGCGATTTTTTTATTGATCTTGGGCTGAATAAATTCGTTGGATATCCAATACAGGCAAATTTTAAGATAAAGTTAAGCTATACAAGCTAGCCAGACGCATAAGAGAGTGCAGACGCATAAGAGAACAACCGTTCTCTTTTCAAACATCTTTCACAGCTCTTATCACCACCTTAAAGTTAAGCTACTGTACACAAGCTACACCAACCTTTTTAGCCTGACATACTATGACAAAATACAGCACATTTGAAACAACTCATACAGCAAGCTACAGTACAGTACTCTTGCAATGTAAACATATACATCATGCTCAATGATGCCTCCTGGTGGTTGTTTTGCCGAGGTGAATGACCTGAAATAAAACTTACAGTGCCGTCACGGAACTCCCTCGACATCGTCACACCAGTGGGGACTTTCGAAACTTCTGCCTACTGTATGGCTTCTGTTGGAACTAGCTCACTTGTCCATTGTAACTGCTGACAGCAGCTGCAGGGTGAATTCTGAAGTGTACAGAAAGATCTTGTCAACCCAAGTACAAGCAAATGCCTCCAAATTCATTTGGTCATTTGATAAATCTGTCCCATCACTTTTGGGTGCCCTGAAATAGGCGGACTATGCATAAAAAGTGTTGTAATTTCTGAATGGTAAAACACAAATACCATCAAATAAAAGAAGAGGATCTCTACTTTAACCTCATAGTAATTGTGAAATCCAAACTTTTGGAGTGTAGAGCCAAAAGAAGAAAAAATGCTGCACTGTAAATCCTTGTAGAAACTCTTGGATATCACACATCAGGGGTACATGCAAGATAGGGTAAACACAACAGCTTATAAACACAAAACTCTCCTTATTTCCTTTCAAATCCACTGAAAACTGGTCTCTCAACTAATCAAAACAAGCAGTGTAGACTACAGTACTTGGGCAGTTCCCAAAACACTTGAGAAAATGTGTCTCATTTTCACTAATAAAACAGGGCCTCAGAGAGGAAAACACAAAAAGATAAGCCCTCATTTAAAATATATATATATATATTCGCCCTCAGTGACTAATTTAAATCATAATGACAAAGGAATCCCTAATTTAGAGAGATTTGTTCTGTTTGATTTTGCGGAACTTCGTAGGGTCAAAAGCAAGATAGCAAACAGCGTTGTTTTTTTCAAAATGAACAGCAGAAGCCACAGCAGCCCTCCGTGTCCTCTGAAAGTATCATTTGGCACTTTGGCAATTAATTTAAAAGCAGCATGTCAAGTTACCTTTGTGTGATTTCTGAACAGACACACAGAGACACACCCACCCACACACTCGCACGCGTGCGTGACAGGGAGGATGGCTGCAGAGAATATAGTATACACTTTGTGACAAAAAGTGATGACGTCACATAAATTTAATCATCGAAAATAATACTTGAAAATTATGATGTGGTGGGCTGTTGATGCTGGTCCAATGAGACGTGGGGGGAGAGTCTAAAGGTGTTCTGGTGTTTGTCGGTATTTGACATTTTTATGAGGATGTGGTCACCCCCGTAGGATGTAGAACCGTGAGAATGGAATGTATGGGTTAGGGGGGGGGGGGGGGAGGGGAGGGGGCCCCATGGGGGTCCTGAACTGTCTGAAGAACCATCGGGGGTTCAGCTAAAGTTTGTCACTGATAAGGGGTGTTGGGAGGGGTGGTGATGACTTTATGGGGCATACAGGCATCTATGTCAAAATTGCATATGAGGCTTAAAATAAAACTTCAATACAGGGGGTTAAAATGGGCAATTAAAAAATGGTTAGGCTGCTTCTCTAGTGCTAGTATTGTGTTCAATAATGAAGGGTTAGGGTTAATAAAAGGGGGCTTAAAAAAAAAGGTTCATTTTTAAAAAAATGTTTAGTTTCAAACGAGGGGTCTGCCCCAGTGGCACGGACGTGACGTTGATAAGATCATGTGTTTCCAGGGCATAAGGTGTATATATATATATATGATCCTGTGTGAGATCTGTAGTAGTAGTTGTGGCTATATGACAGTGTCTAAAATGTCTTCTACAAGGATGGAGGGGGAATTGGAAGGGTGTTTATTGCCCTATGAGACGTGGGTGAGAGTCTAAGGTGTTCTGGGGTTTGTCGGAATATGACATTTTTATGAGGATATGGTCACCCTCGTGCGCTATAGAACCGTGAGAATGGATTGGATGGGTTAGGGGGGAGGGGGGGCCCCAGGGGTCCCTGAACTGTCTGAAGAACCATCAGGGGTTCAGCTAAAGTTTGTCACTGATAAGGGCTGTTGGGATGTGATGGTGATGACTTTATGCTGCATACAGGCATCTATGTCAAAATTGCATATGAGGCTTAAAATAAAACTTCAATACAGGGGGTTAAAATGGGCGATTAAAAAATGGTTAGGCTGCTACTCTAGTGCTAGTATTGTGTTCAATAATGAAGGGTTAGGGTTGGTAAAAGGGGGGCTTAAAAAAAAAAAAGGTTCATTTTTTAAAAAATGTTTAGTTTCAAACGATGGGTCTGACCCGTGCCACGGACGTGACGTTGATAAGATCACGTGTTTCCCGGGCAAAAAAGGTGTATATATATGACCCATGTGTGAGATCTGAAGTAGTAGTAGTTGTGGCTGTATGACATTGTCTAAAATGGCGTCTACATGGAGGGTGGGGGAAATGGAAGGGTGTTTATTGATCCATGAGACGTGGGTGTGAGGCTAAGGTGTTCTGTTGTTTGTAAAATTAGTTGTAGCATCTTGACATTTTTATGAGGAAGGGGTCACCCCCGTAGGATGTAGAACCGTGAGAATGGATTGGTTGGATTATGGGGGAATCACAGGGCCCTGAACTGTCTGAAGACCGACCGAGGTCCTGCTAAAGTTTGCCTCTGATAAGAGCATGTGTTTCCCAGACAAAAAGATGTATATATATGGGACCCTGAGAGCTGGTCACAAAGGGCCGAAGACTTGGGACTGCTGAATCTGACCAATCTCTCACTCTCTCAGACATGGAAGATGTACGTAAGTTTTTCCTATGGGGTTTCCCATCCAGAGGGTGTAAGGGAGGGTTTCTGTAAGAGAGGTAATCTTTAATCTTTCCAGATCAAACAATTGACTCTACAAGTCTTCAATCGTCACCTCATCGTGAACGTCAAATAGCACGTGTTTCTCCATATCGTCCCTGGAGGGATGCTGCAGGTATGTTAAATAAATCAATAAATCAATAAATCAACTAATTATTAAATTATTAAATACATAATTAAATAAAAACTATCTGTAACCTGCTTCTCTTCTTTTTACAATGGAACCAGAGGGTTACAACGTTGAAGATTCTGGACCCCGTGATACATTCAGGCTGTTCCAATCGGCTGAGAGCGACAGTGAGGCGTATTTGCCGACGTCACCACAAGCTTCTCTCCACAGCGAGGATGCGCAGCTGCCTGGACTGAACCATCTTGAGGAGAATCGCCAAGGTTTTTATAATGATGATGATGATGTTCAACTGTCTCCCGTCCCCAGTCAAGATGCGCATGACGATGGTGGTCGCCCTGATGCGGTTCTCTCAGCTTATTATGAAGGTCTGGCTCTAGCAGAAGTGTCTGATGAAGATGAGGATTCAGAGACCGATTCTGTGAATAGTCTAGATTTTGAACAGAGTTTGATCAGTATTGAAATGAGGTTGCATACGGCCCGGTTGTTACGTGTGAGATCCAGAAATATAGCACACCCTGTTGATCGCCGTAGTAGGCTTAGACAGATACGAAAGCGTACAGGCGTATTGAAACGTATCGCAAGACGTCTGTTTACTGCTTAAAAAGTCACAGTTTCATTCAAATTAATAATATTTAAAAAAAAAAAAAAAAAAAAAAAAAAATGGCTGAATCAGACAGGGTTAATCATCATGATATTCCACATGACCTCAGGCAAATGGTCAATGATCTTAATACGTATAGTGTTGTTAGAGAGTTTGAGCCTGTAGACCGTCCAATACATCAGATGCTTCCCGATGTCCCTGTAAACAGGCCTCAGGAGCACTACTTCCTCCCGACCGAGGAGGCATTAGATGATATACTCGCCGCTTATAGATATCCTTTATCTGACACGCTTCCGTCGCCTACCTGTATGGGGGAAGGGGCTGATTCGACAGAGGATGTTATGGAGCCCAGTCGTGATATGGACATGGATTGGAGTCCTATACCCCTTTCCCAGATAACTGACAATGAGTCCCCCTGGACTCCAATACCCCTTTCCCAGATAACTGACTATGAGACCCCCTGGAGTCCCGCTGATAATGTATGTTGTCAAGCCCTCAACGATGTTGAAACTCAACACGGGAGCGGTGGAGATGTTGGAGATGGAGAAATTAATGATAATGTAATGGGTAATAACAACCAGCAATTACCAGAGGAGGGTGAAGCCGGAGTGTCTGTACCGACCTGTAATGGAGGTAACGGGGAGGATTTTGCGGAGCGTATGGAAATTGACCGAGTCTCTTTTGACACGCCTGATGGCATGCAGGTAATAAACAGAGATAGCTTCAATAATGTTGAGGTGAGATCATTTTTAAATTTCCCAATGCCAGATAGGGCACATACCAACCCTAATTTTGGAGAGTTTTACCACGCTGTAGTAAATGGTTTTCAGAACCGAATGTCTGCGATAATCGAAAGAGTTGGTGTAAACCCTCGCGATATTATTCAGCTCAATTTACGAGCTGATAGCTTACAAGATGACGTCTCAATGACTGTGCATTACGGTGAAGGTAGGCTAACAGATTTCAACCAAATTCTTGACCGCCTTGTACAGTCTAACATGGCTATTTTCAGTGGTTCCGGAATCCACCTTTCCGTGAACTTTGTCAGGCCTCCGGGTGGTTCTGGTAGACGGAAAATTAATACATTATTTATTACGGAGACCCTAAAAAAAAAAAGCAAACATTTATTTGTAATTCCAAATCAGAACCATGCATGCTTCGGAATAAACCTAGCTCTACTTGCAAATCCCGGTTTAACCATTGAAGAGGCAGGGAGGGAGGGTTACAATATTCATGTCGAAGCCGGGCTCGGGCCTAATGATAGGACCACATTCGAAGATGTGATCAAATTTGAACAGCTGTTAAACTGTAAAATCGTTATTTTTTACAGAGCCTCAGATAGAGTTAATCTGATTACGTTCCATACTGAAACAGAGTCAGAGACAATCCGTTACATGCTTTTGCATGACAATCATTTTTACGGGATAAAAAATGTTAAAGGATTCCTTGGCTGTGCATTTTTCTGTATTCATTGTTACACGGGGTATAGCCGAGAAGGAGGACACTATTGCGAAAAAGCTTGCAACGTCTGTCTTTCAGACTGTAAACAACAAGCTGCATTTCAAAAAGTCCATTGTAATGATTGCAATCGTAACTGTTCAAATAGTGTGTGTTATAGGCTGCATAAGGTGTGCAGATGGCACCCAAAAGCTAAAAAGATGGCTAGCAATTGTCAAATAAATAAGAAATGCCTTAAATGTGGATTTACATACCGTATAAACCTCATAGACTCTAAACCCCATGTCTGTTCAATTAAAGTTTGTCACATCTGTAAACAATACCTTCAGCCCGCTAAACCCCCATCTTTGTCAGCTGTTCAAACTTCTGAAGAAGTGTCAGAGTGCGTGGATATTCATCAATGTTACATGCAATCTAAACCTAGTGTAGCAGAGGAGAGGATTAATCAGAAGCTGGTATTTTATGATTTTGAATCAAGCCAGACAACTGGAACACATATCCCTGTCTATGTGGCTACACAATCCCTGCATGGGGCTCGATGGTGTGCCCAGGGTCCTAATTGTGCTCTAGAGTTTTTATTGCATTACCGGCAAAACAAATTCAAAGGCACAGTGTTCTTAGCCCATTATAGCAAAGGTTATGACAGTTATCTAATTTTAGAGGCATATGTAAAACAGGGGATAACACCGTTCGTCATAGCCCAAGGGAGTAAAATCATACTCATTATTGATAAACAATTCCGGCTCAAATTCATTGACACATATTCCTTCATCCCCATCCCCTTAAGACAGTTTCCAAAAGCGCTAGGATGTAAAACTGAATCGAAAAAGGGATATTTCCCTCATAAAATGACAGATTATTCAAAAATGTTAAATAAGTACAAGGGTCGATATCCAGATGCTGAAATGTACGGGTGTAATGAAATGTCTGTAGAGCAGAGAAACAGTTTCTTTAAGTGGTATAACACAGTAAAAGATCAGGAATTTGACTTTTTAACCGAGTTAAAGGCTTATTGTCAGAATGATGTGGAGATTTTAGCCGAAGGTGCCACCAATTTCCGCAATGAATTTATAAAGACAACTCAATGCGATCCTTTTGCGAGCGTGACAATTGCGTCAGCAGCTTTAGCTGTTTTTCAAACCAATTTCTTAATCAAAAACACAATCGCATTACCCGATGCTAACAACTACAGACGACAATTCAAGGCCTATTCCCATGCTTCGATACAGTGGCTTGAGTATCTAGCGTTTTCACGCTGCATAGACATTGAACATGCATTAACACCTCAGGGTGAACGTTGTTTTGGCCCTCTTCATGTCGATGGGTATGCCGTGATAAAAGGTGTGAAAACAGCATTAGAATTCTATGGATGTTATTTTCATGGTTGTCCGACTTGTTATAACCCTCACGACATATCGCCGCTTACAGGATTAGAGTTTGGGGTGATGTACTCTAACACTCTGAAAAGGCTAACTCGGTTAGAAACAGAGTTTAAGCTGAAAACAGAGGTTATATGGGAACATACATGGAATTCGATGAAACAACAGCAACCTTCTGTTAAATTATTCCTAGAGAGATACCGGGAGCCTAGCCCTTTAAATCCTAGGGCCGCGCTATTTGGAGGCAGGACGGAGGCTATTGTCTTAAGACGCAAAATTGAACAAGGGCAGACCATTCAATATGTCGATTTTACCAGCTTATACCCGTACTGTAATGCAGAGTTTGATTATCCAATTGGTCACCCGGTTATAATCAGGAAAGATTTTAAACCGGTTGAAAATTACTTTGGCTTTATACATGCTAAAGTTCACCCGCCGAGGTGTTTGTTTTTCCCTGTGCTACCTATGAAAAATGACGAAGGTAAATTGCTTTTTACACTCTGTCGAACATGTGGGATTGAGAATAATCAAACATCGGATTGTTTGCATTCTCTGGATGAGAGATCGCTTCAAGGCGTATGGGTTAGCATTGAGTTATTAGAAGCTCAAAAAAGAGGTTACATTATAGCTGAAATTTATGAGGTCTGGCATTTTGAACAGCGATCCGATAAATTGTTTAAAGATTACATCCATAAATTTGTGAGAAAACGTGTTCTTTATTTGAAGGAGAAGACAAACTACTTCTTAATTTTAGCTATTTATTTATATGTCAAAATTCTAGACTTGTACAAGGACCACTTTTGGCAAAGAAAATCACAGTCAGCAAGCTGTTAATCTGTAACCAACCTTCCAAAAATGGATACATTCAATATGTCAAACAAAACATTTTACAGTATACAGAATGATTATGATTGGCTATTTGGTTGGGGAGGAGCCGCGGTTTAGACTTGGCTCTCCTCTCGTTGGTGTTTTAGGCTGGTCCCAGCCCCTGACACTCGATCCGTTCCAGGTAGAGATATCGCCGGTCCGTTCCCTCTGGGGAACGAGTTGACCTGCTGAAGAAAACATACACCTACTCTGATTTGTCCTAGTCTAGTATTTTTAGTATGTGTGTTGGAGCATCTATCTTGATGACCTGACCCTTACCTCTTCATGTATTAATCCAAGTACCATGGAACTAATGCTTGATTCATCTCATTTAATGCTTGATTCATCTCAACAGGCCATCACATTAGTAAATTTCAGATGATTAAAAAACATATTAATTCAATTGATTTGCATATGGAATATCAAATACAATTAGTAAATTTAATCACCCTAAATAAAGAACTGAATAGCTTTATTTACTCGTCTGCTATTGAGCATTATAATGCAACTGTTTTTATAAAAATAATTTCTAACAAAACCCTCCTTTCACACCTTTTAAGGTGTGAACCAAAAATAAACTTTTTTTTATAAAAAAAAATCTCAACAAAACCCTCCTTTCACACCCCTTAAGGTGTGAACTAAACCTTTACCACAGGAGTCTTGGGTGTTGCGGTCTCGGGCTCTGCCTCCACCTGCCGTACCTGGTTAGACAAAACTCGAGACAAGTTAGTCAATGCATTCATGTAGTCATTGCAATTTATGTGCCAAATGTCTAAGGACGGCAGGTGGCCTCCATGTCTTGGAGGACCTGGCATTTGAGCGACCTGTCAACAACTCATGAGGTGTTAGATGTGTTTTGCTGTTTGATGAGTTCCTCATCAACATCAGTGCTAGGGGAAGTGCATCTAGCCATGTCAATCTGGTGTCGTGGCATACTGGTTGGGAATGAGTTCATCCCTTAGCCATTTTACTTCAGTGCTGGCTGTCTCTTTTTTTTTTACAGGGAGTGGCTTCCACCCATTTAGTGAACCTATCCACCATTACTAGTAGGTATATGTAGCCTTTCACTCTGTTGTCTGCACCCATATCTGATGTCCTTGAATGGTGCGTCTGGTACTGGGAACTTTCCCATGGGACACTTGTAGACCATCTTTGGGTCGTGGTCATTGCATGTGTCACATTCTGTCACATAGTTTTCCACCATTCTGGTCATGTATGGATGAATTTTGATTTGAATCAAATTAGTGTCAATCACCGGCCTGTATAGATGGGGTCAAGCAGTAGTTCCAAAACTTGAACACTATATGGAGCTAATCAGTAATTGCTGAACATAAACATTAAATGGAGCTTAATCATTAATTACTGAACATGAACACTAGTTGGAGCTAATCAATAATTGCTTAACATGAACATTAAATGGAGCTAATCAATAAAGCTGAACTTGAACACTAGATGAAGCCAAAACACTAGTTGCTCTGCTTTAAGGAAGTAACGAGACAAAGAAAACTTTTCAGGGTGGGGCCGGCCTCCCACTTACTGAACAACCACAACAACAGTAGAGTCAACAACTACTAGAGACAACAACAACTCTCGCACAATTTCTATAACAGTTTACACCAATATGTCACTTTCTTTTACTTTCAAACACAATTACTCTCCAAACTCTCTCACCTCCCTCAGCTTCAATGCTTTACCTATTCACACAACCTGGCTATATGCTCTCCACTCATAACAAGATTCTAACACACAACAAAATTTACAGGACTTTAACCTGAGGGATTTTAACCCAAACAAAAGAATTTACGGGCCTCTCACCCGAGGGATTTTAACCCAAATAAAAGAAAACAATTTACAGGCCTTCCACCTGAGGGATTTTAACCCAAATAAAAGAAAACGATTTACAGGCCTTCCACCTGAGGGATTTTAACCCAAATAAAAGAAAACAATTTACAGGCCTTCCACCTGAGGGATTTTAACCCAAATAAAAGAAAACAATTTACAGGCCTTCCACCTGAGGGATTTTAACCCAAATAAAAGAAAACGATTTACAGGCCTTCCACCTGAGGGATTTTAACCCAAATAAAAGAAAACGATTTACAGGCCTTCCACCTGAGGGATTTTAACCCAAATAAAAGAAAACGATTTACAGGCCTTCCACCTGAGGGATTTTAACCCAAATAAAAGAAAACGATTTACAGGCCTTCCACCTGAGGGATTTTAACCCAAATAAAAGAAAACAATTTACAGGCCTTCCACCTGAGGGATTTTAACCCAAATAAAAGAAAACAATTTACAGGCCTTCCACCTGAGGGATTTTAACCCAAATAAAAGAAAACGATTTACAGGCCTTCCACCTGAGGGATTTTAACCCAAATAAAAGAAAACAATTTACAGGCCTTCCACCTGAGGGATTTTAACCCAAATAAAAGAAAACAATTTACAGGCCTTTCACCTGAGGGATTTTAACCCAAATGAAAGAAAACAATTTACAGGCCTTTCACCTGAGGGATTTTAACCCAAATAAAAGAAAACAATTTACCCAAATAAAAGAGAATTTTGACATATATTGCTTTGATTGTTAAATTTTCATCGTATACATAGATTTCTAAATTTGGTAGTTGGTTTACTCTTACCTCCTCCACACTCACAGTCTACAGTATTCAAAGTTAACTATGCAGAATTCGGTTTATAACAACAGGTTTCTGCTTACCTTTTTGTTTTTGGCCAGCCTCTGTGAGTGTTGAGGGGTTACAAGAAAACAACTCCGTCTGGCTTCCGTCTCCCGGAATTCGCCGTCGGTTCAATTCGGTCCAATTTCTTCTCTTCAAATCACGTCGGGACGTCACCAAATTTGTGAGAAAACGTGTTCTTTATTTGAAGGAGAAGACAAACTACTTCTTAATTTTAGCTATTTATTTATATGTCAAAATTCTAGACTTGTACAAGGACCACTTTTGGCAAAGAAAATCACAGTCAGCAAGCTGTTAATCTGTAACCAACCTTCCAAAAATGGATACATTCAATATGTCAAACAAAACATTTTACAGTATACAGAATGATTATGATTGGCTATTTGGTTGGGGAGGAGCCGCGGTTTAGACTTGGCTCTCCTCTCGTTGGTGTTTTAGGCTGGTCCCAGCCCCTGACACTCGATCCGTTCCAGGTAGAGATATCGCCGGTCCGTTCCCTCTGGGGAACGAGTTGACCTGCTGAAGAAAACATACACCTACTCTGATTTGTCCTAGCCTAGTATTTTTCCATTACATCATTCTTATGTTATGTGTGTGTTGGAGCATCTATCTTGATGACCTGACCCTTACCTCTTCATGTATTAATCCAAGTACCATGGAACTAATGCTTGATTCATCTCATTTAATGCTTGATTCATCTCAACAGGCCATCACATTAGTAAATTTCAGATGATTAAAAAACATATTAATTCAATTGATTTGCATATGGAATATCAAATACAATTAGTAATTTTAATCACCCTAAATAAAGAACTGAATAGCTTTATTTACTCGTCTGCTATTGAGCATTATAATGCAACTGTTTTTATAAAAATAATTTCTAACACATTCCTTAAGCAGAAGCAGGAGGCCTCGGGGTATCCTGATGATGCTACAGACGAGGTTAGTAAACAGGCTTATATAAACGATTATAGAGAGAATCAAGGTATCCAACTTGACCCGCATAAAATTGTGTACAATGCAGCAAAGCGTCAGATTGCAAAACTTTTACTTAATTCCCTCTGGGGAAAAATGGCTCAAAGATCTAATCAACTTACAACCAGTATCGTGAAAGAACCCAAAGAGTTTTTTCAGTACCTCTTTAGCAGTAAGTATGATATAAGCCAGTTCCATTTCATAAATAATGATATTGCAATCATTCAATGGCGTCATAATTCCAGGTGTGTCTTACCACCCGGCGACTCAAATGTTTTTTTAGCGGCGTTTACGACAGCATATGCGAGAGGTGTATTATACAAACAGTTACATTTATTGCAAGAGCGAGTACTATACTATGACACCGACTCAATCGTTTACCTCTCCACCCCTGAAGATCTTTACACCCCTCCGACAGGCAATTATCTAGGTGATTTGACATCGGAATTAGCGGCTGATGATTATATTTGTGAGTGGACCGCAGCGGGTCCGAAATCCTACGGCTTTCTCACCCAGCAAGGAAAGGTGTGTTTGAAAGTCAAAGGTTTTATCCAGAATTATGAAAATTGTAAAAAACTTAACTTTAATAATTTGACTGATCTGGTAGAAGACTATATTATAGATCCTAACACGCGACGCGAGATCCCTGCCCGTTACAATAGAATTAAACGTGATATCAAAGCTTTTTCGCTCGCTAATAAACATCAAGTTATCAACTTTTCTGTTGTTTTTGATAAGAGACGCCTTCTCCCCTCGGGTAGAACATTGCCGTTTGGTTACTGAGTTGTTATTACCGGTTATCATCTGTTATTACCTGGGTTCACAATAGCCTGTGTTCACAATGTATCCTAATGATGTTTTATAGTATTTGAAAAAATGTATTCTACAGTGTATTCTACAAAGTGTCCTAATGATGTTTTATTGTGTTTGAAAAAATGTATTCTACAGTGTATTCTACAAAGTGTCCTAATGGGGGTTTTATTGTGTTTGAAAAATGTATTCTGCCTTGTATTCTGCAATGTATTCTACGATGTATCCTAATGTTGTTTTATCGTGTTTGAAAAATGTATTCTACAATGTATTCTACAATGTATTCTACGAAGTATCCTAATGCTGTTTTATTGTATTTGAAAAATGTATATCTCATTAAATTCTTATTCATACGTCACCCCACCTCGTCGTTTTTTACATATTCTGGGCTGGATATAATCAGGGTTCATCGTTAACCATGCGGTTAGTCTGTTTTAGTACAGTTGTAAGAATGGATGTGACTGTCGATCTGGCATTCCAAATGCCATGTAGCATGCTAATAGTGGGGCCTAGTGGCTCAGGTAAAACTGTTTTTGTAAAACAATTACTTGAAAACATGGAGAGTACATTTTCAAAAGTGCCGGCTCGTATAATCTGGGCATACTCTTCATACCAGCCAATGTATGACGAGCTCAGTCAAAATGTCAATATCGAATTTATAGAAGGTATTCCCGCAAACTTTAATGATGAAAATCTATTCCCACGGAACCAACACAATCTTTTAGTGGTAGATGACTCCATGGATGTGGGTGGCAATCATGAAGAATTAATGAAAGCGTTCACAGAATATCGACATCATAAAAAATTGAGCGTATTTTATCTGCTTCAGAATTTGTTTAATCAAGGGAAACATTCGCGCACGATTAGTTTAAACACTAATTACATGGTGCTGTTTAAATCACCACGTGATAAAATGCAGATCCGGGTTTTAGCTCAACAAATGTATCCCGGCCTGAAAAAATTCTTTTTAGAAAGTTATGAAGATGCTACAAGGGAACCGTATACATATTTAATCGTTGACCTGCGTCCTAATTATCCAGAACCCCTAAGACTGAGGAGTGGAATACTCCCTGGAGAGTGGCCGGTGGTCTATCAAACTAAAAAGTGACAAGAGACTTTTTAAATAAATAAACAATGTCTCAACGGATGAAAAGAAACCTTCCCATTTTAAAAGCTTTGCTCGCTCTAAAACCCTCGGAGAGAAGAAGTTTTCTATGTAGAGGGTCGGAAGATCTCATACTAGCCCTGTGTGAGATTGCATTAAACATATTGAAGGGAAACATACCTCTCACCCCTGGACAGTTCACTAAATTAAAAAAACAGAAAAAATTTATCAAGCTTTTTGCCCAGCGTAAAACCGGATTTAAACACAAGCGGAAAGTGCTGACGCAATCGGGGGGCTTCCTATTGCCCTTATTAGCGACAGCCCTACCCTTTATAACTAGTCTGTTCTCTCGGCAGAGATAGTCAGAGACATTCTGGGCATGTCTGCGTTTAATAAAATGTACATGATTTCTCCACAACAGCTGGATAATTTAACCCAAAAGAGTTCACAGAGCATTGGCGAGCGAGCCCAACATGTCTTGCAAAACAATATGGAACGAGTTCTGAAACAGACAAGTGTTGACTCGCATACTAAAGCCAAGCAGTTCAATGATTTACTCGATAAATATCTAACCTTGCACCGCAAGGGGGCGACTCAAGATCGCGAAATCGTTTTTAAACTACCTGACAAACCCTCTGAGAAATCAGGTGAAGCCGATGAGGGCTACATAAGAGTGGGGGAGGAGGAGGAAGCTTCAGACACCCTGGAGGAGGAGATTTTGGAGAATATAGGTTCTCGCAATCGAAAAAACGCTGCCTACATTCTGCAGAAGCTTCGTCAATCAAACCTTCTAAGTTGGAATCGTTCAGGCGAGATAATTGTCCAGGATACCCCTATTAAAGGATCTCATATTTTCGATTTGATGAAGACGCTGTCAAACCGCCGGTTCCATTCCGGAACTCTACCGCGAGGCTGGGATGTTTTTTTAAATACAATTTCCGAATTAAATATTCCAATCACAACGGTTACGAACACACACGCTCGCCAGCAATTACGCCTTAAACCCTCCAAAACCGCGAGTGAATCAATTCCTCAGATACGTCATAGCAAGAGAAACCGTGGAGAGAAAAAAAAAAAATCTCCATTGTCAACATCATTATTATTAGACATGTCTTACGCCATGACCCCTTCTAAAAAAAACCCAATGGACATGTTACAGATGGCTACATCTGCAGACTCTGAATGGTCAACGCCCACCGAATGGCAACTCTCTACACCCATCCATTCTAGATGGTTAGATTTCAATCGAAAAAAATGAATTCAAGCAGACTGTATGATGTTTTAATCAATAAAATGATTTATTGAAATTAATATATGTCCGAAAAGAGTATTCATTCATGACAATTATAACACTCATTAAACAGTTTTAAAGAGCAGGCATTCTGATTATACATTTTAACAGTCTTCACCCGTGAAATACATTTAGCATATTTCTTGACAAACTTGCTGACCATAACATCATTCTTTTTTAAATGATCAGAATACAAACGCATTGTTTCTTGAAAGGAGAGTCCTTTAAATCGATGACATAGGTAGAATACTACATGTGCTCCACAAGTCGTTGAATAATCATCTTGAACCTTCTGTTTGTTATAGAGTATTTCTTGAGCATTCCTTGATAGAAAACGCATAAACGCTTCAGGGTAGAATCTGTGATCTGGAGGATTTGCATATGAATCAAAAAATGTTGCCTTGTCAGGTTCAGCTTCGATAATCATACCCACCCAATGTTCGCCTTCTCGGTTCTGATCGTGCGTGTTAACGACTAGATAGCTGGGGCGTCTAGCTATCTTGGAGGGTAGTAAATCACTAGGCCAAACACCGGCAAAAGCATCACCTAAAATTGGCTTTAATATAGACTCCAGCTGATGGTTATCCATCCTTTTATCAGGTTTAAAGGTTTCCACTTTTTTTTAATAGTCGATCAGGACTTGACGCTTTGAGTTTATCTCTATAACACTGTCGTAGCAGGCGTACACTATCAGGGTCATTGTCTGAGGGAGGGCTATTCTGAATCTTAAATCCAGACGACATGTGCCATGCACCGAGGGTGAGAGAGCCTCGCTGTCTAATTCATCATCCCTTGACAAATTGAACAGGAACAGCGAGTATCCATTTTCAAAGTTGTCACGGTTGATGCAGAGCGGAGAGTCTCTGATATGTCGGTTTGTACCCACATATAAGTTGTAAAATTCTCGAACACTCTGATGGGTGTCAAAGTGGGGTTGGTAGGGTTTTGCGGGGATAAAGCGTGAATTTACACTGACACTGAGATATTCAAGATCCGAGTGATGGAATCTGAAAGGGTTCTTATCTCTTGCGCCTACGAAAGCTCGATGATCAACTAATCCCGCTACTATATATTTAGGGAGCCTCCCTAAATATAAATTGTCTTGCGCGCACACCCGGGAGCCTCTAGGGATTGTATAATTCTTAACGACTACCCGGCTTATAGGGTATAACGCATTGGATTTCATCAGAGCAGCCGAATGTCCTAACATGACATCGGGTGAAACCTGTACTTTTTTCGCAAAAATACTTGCAGATAGGATTTTTAATGCATACTCCTGGTCAGCAGCTGACACCAGTGTAAAAGCACTTTTGGCTTTCACCAGTTTCAAACGAACATCGACATTGTTTAACAAGAGTCTTTCGGAGAAAAATATGTCACTGTGTAGAGGCCCCATTACTTCGAATGCGCGTGAACCTCGACAGAAGCTCGCGCGCTTAACAAGTCCTGTGTTAGGACCATCAGCGGCAATAGATACAGAGTCCAAATCTACACCTTCATCTTTGTACCATAGACCCGCGGAAAACTGACTCTCCAAGGTTTCTTTTGAAAAGTTGAGCAGAGTTTCAATAATAGATCTGTAAGGATGTGTAGCGGACGATGAGCTAATGAGAACATCATTTAGACTAACATCTACCTGGGAGAATATAGTATTTAAGGGGTATTGTATTATTCCACAATTATCACCGCCCGCCAGATCTGTTCCATCAGCCTTGGTAATCTTGAGTCGTAGATATAGCAATGTTGAGTTTAGATCTAGATATGCACTTCCACTTCCTGATATCTGAAAATCCAGAACCTCTTGATCCACAATAGAGTTTAGAGGATGGATCTCCACGTAACCGCTTTGTTCTATAGACAATTGTGTCATGGGCGGTGCAAAAAGGTCAAGTTCCGATTTGGTGCACTCTGCTGAGAGATGATGTACAAGAGACATTCTTCTTATTCTTATTCTTATTATTTTTAGAATATATTTCCGTCACTTTGTTTTTTAGACTTTCTGGGTTTTTTTGATATGCGTTTCTTAGAGGTGCGATGCTCTAACAATGCCACAGATCTTTTTCTTCTTCTTCCTCTGGCAAGGCGTCCTATTCCAGATCCTTCCTGAGACCTGCTGGCGCGATCGGCGATATGACGGGTTACGGCCCCCACAACGTCAGATGCTATCCCCTTCGCTGCTGTTTTCAAATGCGGTTTAACTATATATGCACCGCGCTTAAGAAACGGTAGGACAAATCTGAACGCCCTACTTAAGATAGACCCTAACCCTCGACCATATTGCACAGGAGTACCTACAAACCCACTTAGACTGCCGCGACCTGTTTGGTTTACGTAATAATTCACAAATCTTTGTGAATCCATTTATTTTTTTATTTTTGCTGCTGTTTTTGCTTTGTTCTATAGATTCAGATGAGAGACTTGGGTTTAAAGTGCAGCTTGCAAATTGTCTTCCCGTATGTGAATCGAATCGGCTTGTTTAAATCCGTTTTTAGCTCAATCTGTATATCCTGAATGCGCTGTTTATTAACAGTAACGTAGTGTAGCCTGCTGTAGGAGAGAGTGATTACATCCCCGTAAGATCCTTCTTTTTTAACGATTCTTAGAAGAGGAACCGCATAGTCACCAATATGCTGTGCTTCCACGATATTCGTATAGACGAAAAAATTATACTGCCCCGCATTAATATCGCTGGGATATTTACTCAACGGTTTTCCACCCGACCGTGTCCAAGCGTCGGGTTCAAACCCTAGCATGTAGGCTAGTGGAGCCTTGAACCTGAGAGAATATTTGTCAGGTCCTAATATAGAAATTATTTTATGTATAGAACAGTAATGTAAATGTAGATCTGTTTTTTGTTTCTTAAATACGGTATTTATCTCCTTCACTAGCGCCTCGATATTGTCATAATGACCTGTAGGGATTTTCAGGTGGTTTGGAGGGTCCCTCGGTCTCGAATGGTCTTTCAGGTCACAGGTATCTTCTAAACTTAAAATATTATTCCAGGTATGACAGTACATTATCTCTGCTAACGCCACCTCATAAGGTCCATGTAACTCTATAGGCTGAGACAGCGTTATCGTATAATTTGAACTGTTATTGCTAGGGTAAACGCTGTGACATGCATTTGAAGGGAGAGTCACATAGAAAGATTCTCGCTCCTCCATCCTTGCTTCTTCTAGTTTGGCTTCTTGTTTTTCTTCCTCCCGAGCTCCATGACCTCTTTAGCCGGCAGCCATGAGTCAAACTGACTAGGCCAACCTTGCCAGTGGACTAAAACCATCTTCCGGCCCTTTTGAATTTTCTTGTCTAAAATCCTTTCTACCCGAAAGACTGTGTCAGAGGTGATTCTCACCTTCTGCAGTTCTGCTTCATAGAACGTGCCAGTAAGAATTTCACCTTTTATATCCCTTAATTTATAAACGGGCGGGAGTCTAGGGATACATTCGTTAACGATAAAGTATTCATCAGTGAATGATTGTTCGTACATTTTATCGAATATCCCCCTGTATTTGGAAACCCGCACAATGTCACCCTCTTTGAATTTAAACACAGGGGTCATACTGTTCAGAGGTAAAGTCCCATATAAATTCTCAAAGACTTGCATGCTATTGGAGGATGTTACCTCAACAGGTTTCATTTTGATACTGCTATGATAACTATTATTATAGCTATCAAGCAAATCCCGAATCACATCAATATATCTGCGGGTGTTCTTAGCTGTGAAAAACCTCCACATCTTTGTCTTCAGCGTACGGTTAAAACGTTCCACGACTGACGCCTTCAAATCACTACCCGTTGCAAAGTGTTGAATATTATGTTTCTTCATTAGTTTTTCAAAGATACGGTTAAAAAATTCTTTTCCAGCATCCGTTTGGATTTTAACTGGTATACCGCTCTCTTCTAAGACTGCTGCAAAGGCCTCCGCAACTACGACGGCCGTCTTGTTTTTTAAAGAGCGTGCATAAGCTTTTTTTGAAAATACATCTATTACTGTAAGCAGAAATTTAAAATTATCATTGTCTTCAGACAGTGCACCCATATCGCAAAGATCCGCTTGAAATTGATACATAGGACGTGGCGCAAAAACACGATTTCTAGCATAGGTTTTTCTAGCCGTTTTGTGTAAGGTATACGCCTCTTGACCAGACAGCCACTCTCGTACTTGATCACTGCTAACTTTTTCAGCCGTCTGCTCTTCGACGGCTTTTTGAAGTTTTTCTACCCCTCCAAAAGATCCCGGGTGTGCAGGGTCATAATATATTCTCTTCATTACACGCTCAGCCTTTTTTGAGGTCATGACGACTTGCAATCATGCGAGATCTGAGTACAATGTCAATTTTGCATAATTATTTATTGATTACAAGTCATTACATCTGAATGATTACATGTCATTACATTTGAATGATTAATACAAGTTTTTAATACATCCCCACAGAAGTGTATAAGACATTTAGGGCCCTATCAACATCAAATGCTAGACCATTCTTAAAACGATATGTTGCTACATCAATTATATAGGTATACAACACCATGAAATGACTAAATTTGAAGCTATGCATAGACACTTCTCTAATAATTCCATCTAATGTTTTTTCAAATTTCTCCGCATCCGAGGCATTTGAACCAATATACACCAATTCCTTCCAACGGTTAAAAGACACACAATCTCTCACAATTTCCAATGACCTCTCAAAACGGACAACTTGTTCAATGTCAACATCGCTACATGTTTGAAATAAAGATTCATCATTAACACGATTAGCAATAGCCCGTTTTACAAGAGAGCTGACCCCAGAAGCGGAATTTAAAAAGTTAAAGAATAGTCTGAAAGCATTCCCCATTTTTGATCAGTTTAGACTAGTTCAAAAGAGAGTGTGAACTATTTCAACACGCTTCCAATAGGATACGAGTTCATCTATCATATGATCCCGGTCCTTGTTAACCCCCACATACGCATCAACGATCTCTTTAAGTTCCCCCTGGATGTTTTCTTCATACTTCAGACCGTATAGAAAGACCTCGGCTACTCCTTGAATACGGCCTGTTGCTATCTCCCCTACTCCAACCGTCTCCAGAGCAAACATAAGAGTCGGGAGAAATTTCCATGTCCACAGGGAGGTCATCAACGTCTCAAAGTTGCTGAAAAAGTAATCACTCTCTGGAGGGTACAGACAAGCATGCCGACGTTGGCTTGGATGACCGGTTTTACAACCATAACATTCGTTTTTTAAATGTTCATCTATCACCAGTGTTAACAACATGGCAACGCCGGCCTTCACCGTGTCCAGAAAAACATCAACATCCTGACGCTGAGATTGAAGCCGGTTCTCTAGAATTTCTTTAACCTCTACAACCATCGGATCAACCAAGGGAGGGTTCTGAGGGGTCCCCTGTGCAGTGATGCTAGCTTCCGCAGCGGGTTCGTTCTGAGCCCCAGCGGACCCTGGTACTTGCAGGCTAGGCGAAGTCGGAGGTGTCTGATAGCCGTTGAGGACAGAATGATCTTCAGCCACTGGGGCTGCAAAATCTGAAGCCTGACCTCCGGGGGTGTACAGACCGGGTGCTTTGTCGAATGTTGGCTTGCCGGTATATGGCCTATATCTTCTGACGGGGAATTCAAGAGTCTCGAACAGAGTATTTGACGCGTCACTGTCGGGCGAGACGGGTGAGTAGGTGACAGGGGTAATAGGCTCCTCGGAATCGCTCTGATGCTCTAGGGCTTTCCACCTTGTGAGGTCGTCCGTCTGGGCATTCCGGTAGTCTTCAAGAACCGGTTTATACAAATCATCGTAGCCGCTAGATTCCTGAGAAAGGCTCGGAAGATAGCTGAGAAGCTTAGACTCTTCATCTTGAGATTCTAGGGGTTTACATTCCCCACCTGTAGAGTAGCCTTCGTCTTCACTTGAGGAAGGCAAATCGTTGACTGTGAAAAAATCAGCCATGTTGAAGTAATAAGTATTGTCGCACAAACTCGTTTTTCCAAACTTCTTATATAGATTGTAGGTGAGGGGGCGGGGGAAGGGGCATGTGTCTAGTAGGCGTGTCTAGTAGGACGGGGTAGTAGAGGGGTCTAGCACGATTTACTATGATTCAACACCGTCTGTTTCAAGCGTGTCTTCAGGAAAAAGATTACGACTGCATGACTCTAAGTCAGACAGAGATCTAGGGGTTAAATGCCTGGAAGGGCCTGAGATCCGTTTACCTGAGCACGTGTTCAGACTTTTTGCCAGCTGGAGGAGTCTCAGTCTCTGACTTTCCAGCTTGAAAAACCCAGTGATAGATTTCAGGAGATTTCTCAAGGTTGAGAAGTCTACCACTTTGAATGCCAGTTTAATAGGCCAGTAGCGCTCTTTCTCCATCACCGTCTTTGGTCTTTCAGAAGACTCTGCCTCTGTCTGGAATCGCACCAACAGCCATATGTGAGATCTTGAACAGTCAACAAGAAAAGCTTCCTGCGGGTTACGGCTCGGTACTCTAAGATCCACGCCCATCTCTATAGAAGCTTTCATACCCTCCAGGGGCACGCTTTGTGCGTCGTGCACAGATTGCATATAGCGGATGAATTCCAAGATGTAAGCCTTCAATGTATCGAATTCTGATGAATAGATTCTCAGACGATTCTCTGATTCTTTTTCGAAAGCGTATATGTCCGCATAGGGGTGTGCACCTCCAGATGCAAACTCTACATACACTACACTACCATCCATCAATTCCCACATCATACTTGTAGACGCCATTTTAGACCCTGTCATATAGCCTCAACTACTACTACAGATCTCACCCATGCTCATATATATATACATACACCTTATGCCCGGGAAACACGCGTCTCATTGGGCCAGCCTCAACAGCCCACCACGTCCGCCTCCAAAGGGGCGTCCGCCCCCAAAGGGGGCGGGGACATAATTTTCAAGTATTATTTTCGATGATTAAATTTATGTGACGTCATCACTTTTCGTCACAAAGTGTATACTATATTCTCTGGCTGCGTCTTAACAGCAGTAGATTAATGCCTGTCGCTTTACATTTCCCTTCTGTCCACCCACTCTCCCACAGCTGTAATTTACAGCTCCTGTGGCCAGGCAGTCCAGACCTGGCCTCGTTCCCACTTCCTCTTCCTGTCTGTCCCTGTAACAGGAAATCCAGCCATCTATACATTTGACAATCAAATTGCTCCAAGCTTGATTAAAGTCAACCATTTTCTTAGCTTGTGTTCAAAGTTACTGTATGTTCAGCACGTTTTCCTCTCCACAGCTGGTTGAACTGTGGTTCAGGAAGGCAAGAGCAATGTCTCTCTCAACAACATAAACATGCTGAGCAGCATTTTTCATAGCCCAGCGATTTACCTCATGCATATTCATACAATAGCCACAGGGGCCAAAACGAGTCTTCTCTTCTCTAGACAAACATAAGCAAGGAGCAGTAATGATGATGATGACAACGATGATGGTCTCTGCCCCTAAGGCAAAAGGGAATCCCACCCCTGCTGCAGGAGTCATGATCCCTGTACTGGCCTTGTATGATAGTAGCCAGCCCTATAGTCTCTCAGTAGAGCCCACAGTAAGAGACATTTTGTCAGACAGAGAGATAGGATCTTGTTAACAGCACAGTCCAGAGCAAGCAGGCAGAGTGTTAGAAGCATGTGAGCAATCCTAGGCTCATATCTCAACATGGCACAGTATATGGGCCATTTTATCTTTTTCTCTTCTAGGGTATTTGTCATGGTATATTGGCCTTTTTTTTCTGGAAAATGTGGCCTCTCTTAACGATGATAGTTAACTGGGGGTTGATGTCAGTTTGGATTTCAATTCACTCAATGCAAGACATGAATTGATTTCAATTTCTGATTTGAAATTGGCTTCTGACTCTGATCTAGTCTATGGCATATGGGGTCTGTGTATATGTGACCAGCTAGGCCTGGCCTGTCTTAACTAAAACTGCTGTGAGTGGATCTGAACTAGCAGAGTGGAGCTTTTCTCTCTCCAAGCCCTTAGCCCTCTGGGGAAGCTGCCCCATTCAGAGGGAGTTATGGACTAGAGAGCCCATTATTCATATTAGCTATATCGAACCAACACCATATGTGGTCTGAATCTCTGAATCTGAATACGCAGCCATGCACAAAAACCTCCACCGCAACGCACCACACCACACCGCACTGTCAAACTGGTGTGGGGGTTGAGAAATGAGAGAGCAGAATAGTTCCTCTATCTGATCATGTTCTTCATTCATCATGTTCCTCTATCTGCACCTGCTTGGCGATACACTGTAGGGGTATACTTGTTTTAAAAAATATGTGTCTATTTTAAGTTACGTCAGTCATATCTGCTTTGGGAGAGATTATTGCCACAACAACAGCTGTCTCCAATCCTGCATAGTGTCACAATGTCTCCTCTAACTGCTGCCACTGTGTCTCTGCATAGTAATCATCCTCTCCATAAAACAACTGCTCCAGCACCGAGAACTCAGATTAAGAGTAAACAAACTAAACAATGCTGCACAATACCTCCTCTTAACGTAGCCAGGAGCAGAGAGAAGAGAGGAGAGGCTGTAATGAATGAGAGAGACTCTCAACGACTTTATTCAAGGCCAACTTTAAACAGCCTCCACAAAACCCTGTTGGCCTCTAGGTGTTACACAGAAGGTCTGAGGAACCAAACGACGGCACACAGGGAGGGTAGATGAAGCCCGAAGGCGTATTTAATAATAAAAGGGAAAAGGGTAGGGGAGAGAAGGATAATCCAAATGAGAGTAGTCCAGGGTCGGTCCAGGGTTCAGCAGGCAGGCGGGTAGTCAGACGAGCAGGGGTTCGGCAGGCAGGCAGGTAGTCAGACGAGCAGGGGTCGGGCAGGCAGGCGGGTAGTCAGATGAGCAGGGGTCGGGCAGGCAGGTGGGTAGTCAGACGAGCAGGGGTCGGGCAGGCAGTCAGACGAGCAGAGGTCAGCAGGCAGGCGGGTAGTCAGACAGGAATGGGATAGGTCCGTGGAAGGTAGACAAGGGGGAATCCGAGGAAGATGAGGGTTCTAGGGGATCACAGGAGAACGCGGTGAAACACAAAACAAACACTGGAGGATATGAAAAGGCTGGAAGCGTATGTGATACTCAAAGAGTTACCGTGGGACACAGTACGATCTGGCACTGGAGTGAAGATCGGGCAGGGTTCTTATAGGGCGGTGATTGCAGATGGTTCGCAGGTGTGCTGAGTGGGGACAGGGAACAGGTGTGCTGTCGATTGGGAGGTGGACGCTCCAGCGATGATCGCCGGGGCCTCAAGGTGGTGCCAGAGGGCTGGTTAGGAGGGGGAACCGTAACACTAGGAGAGCTGTGAATATCTTAACATTGCCCTTTTCAAACCATAATAATGTAGGTCATTTGAGAAGGCAATTAAACCATAAAATAAGGCCACATTGCTACAGTACTATAGGTGCTTGTGAGGATAATTGGACCTAAATGTGTGACCGAAATGGTAAAATGAACTGCTTTGATATTTCATATAGGCTACTATAGGACTAAAAGGCTTTGCCAAACGCTATTCTGCTTACCAAAATCTAAATAATTAATCTACTGTATCTATCATCATGTTGTTTATTTAACCATTACACATTCAGTATCTGTTAACAATGTAGACGGTTGTCCCCTAGCTATACCTGTGTAGTATTTATGTAATTAGTAACAACATTGTATTGACAGCTTGTAATTGCATATTACACAATGGGTAGTTTGGGATGCCCATTGTTTGAGCCTATCCTGTCCATGATATATTAGACACCATACACATGGCCACGTCCATTCATAAAAAGTGCCATTGTTTACGTGGTTACCTATGAATGCACACTACTTCTACTACTACTACTACTACTAGCCATACCACCAAAATGTAGGTTCGTTGACTAGCTCTCTAGCAAACCAGCTACATGAGCTGGACCAATGATGCACATTTTTTCGGGTGCCTCAACACTTTTAATCCAGCTCGTAGCCAGCCAGCTAGCTACTGTAGTTGCTAGCCAGCCAGATGTAATGAACGCAACATTGTTTTGATCAATGCCAAGCACAAACCACCATGTGTGCGGTGCAGACTGCAGGCAACATATACGTGCCATCTAGCTTTGATCACGTTCCCCTTCCTCCTTGGTATAGAATGTTTAAATTGTAGGTTCATTCAATTTGCCTATGCATAGACATTAGCTGTTTTCACAACCATGGACAGCGTCCCAAGAAAAACTGTTCTGGAACTATTAACCAGCGCTTGGGTAGTTTTGCTTTAACATGGCAGTCAATACGAATAGAACTAACGACCTGAGAACGCCTTACTTGACACCCAGTGTTAGTAAATGTAGCATCATGTTTTGTTGAAAATGTGATGGATTGGGAAATAATCTTGCTTTTTAATGCTGGTAACCCGTTGTATCAAAGCAATAATACACTCAAGTCCATAATATGACATTATTATCATGGCCGTGGTGATCTACCATGGCCAATTCACCTCCATAAACCATGTAATTACTTGATTACTATGCAAGGATTTGTCAATCAAATATTACTAAAGTAATTACAGTGTCATCACAAAGGCATAGGGGCAACTTGAAAGTGTTACCCTCATTACTAAGAATATAATATATGCCATTTAGCTGACGCTTTTATCCAAAGCGACTTACATTGCAGTGAGTGCGTACATTTCAGTATATATGGTCCCAGCAGGAATCAAACCCACAACCTAAGCGTTGTTAGCGCTATGCTCTACCAACTGAGCCACAGAGGACCACATTACCCTGTATTTTATGAGGGCTTTTATTTCAAGAATGAATGATCTTATGTTTCAGAGAGGTTGAAGATGTGCTGGGAATCACCACTGTTGATGTGGTATGTGATTGAATCATTTTCTCTGTCAGTGGCAAAAGAGGAGAGTCATGTGAGCGAATTTTTTTTTTCTAAATGGTCCCAGCTGTCATCAAACTCACAACCTAAGCATCACTAGTGCAGTCCTCAATCAACTGGGCCAAACAGAATAAGATAATGTTAAACCAGTGCCTAGGGGTGTAAGTTCACCCTGGAGCCTGTAGGCTGAGCAGGATGGCTTCGATCCTCATTGCCTCACTGACCACCAGGCTGTAGGTGAACAGGGGAAAGAGGGGGGGACTCTGGTTGTTGGGGGGCAGCACCTCGATGTACAACGTGGTTATTGAGCTCCTGAAGAGGACGAGAGGAGAACACAGAGTGGAGGAGCTGGTAGTAGTTTTGGAGATACAATACTGTGAAAGCCATTCTTTTGTGATCAATTATGTATGAGGTTTTTAATAGATACGCACAAGCCCTTATAAAGCTAACTATAATGGAGAAAGTACTTCCACCCCACAACCTTCATCTTTTTGTCTAGAACACTCTAAGCTGCCGAAAAGTGTTTGGTAGGGCCAACTGATTTGTACTGTATTTGCAAGGTTAAACCACAGTCAAGGCAGACTATATACATTCCACTGTAGACCTCATTCTTCGTGTTGAAACTTCCTACCTTCTGTCAAGTTTGAGCTCTTGCCTCACTTTCACAGACATAGTTTTACAAACTATGAAAACAAGTCAATCTTCACATTCGGGGGATTTGAGGCAAAAGATTACATGAAATGAACAAACAATGTCTCAGTCAACTCACGCCATGATCATTATTTCTTGATAGACCAGAGGAAAATAAAGAGAAATGTGAGACAAAGATGCCTTTGAAGTGTATGAGAGAACACAAGGCCATATGCCTGATAGATTGCATAGAAACTGTGTGTGAACTGTGTAACATGTATTGAAAGGCCATAAGCCGAGTTTCAAGTAAAGGCCATAAGTATGATGTGCTATAGCAGCTCAAGTTTCTCAGGGCTCTGCAGAACACTCCCATGAGATAACCAGCTACACTGGTGGACACTGGCATCTAACTTCGCACTCTCAGACAATGAGACCATGTTCTGTTCACTATATTGTACCTTTCCTTCAAGGATCTTATCGCTTGGGGTGGGGTGGTGTTTTCATGGGAGTACATTAGGAGAGCCGCGACTCTCATTCTTTGTGTATTCAGCTGATGCATTTTGGGATTAAACAATTGAAACTTCACCTCAGGGTTTTGGACTCTTTATTGGGTAAAAGGCTACATTTTATCTTCTAGGAATCATAGTTTTATCATGCCACTTGAATTCATAACAGCTCACCTTGTTGGTCTGTCAAACTAATTACACTTTTATTTCACCTTAAAAGACCCCTTAAGAAACCAGGCACAGTTCCCATGCCATTCAGAATCACAATCACAGCTTCAGTGATAAGTGACTTTGTACTGTTCATACATTCAGTAAAGAGTAGGATCCTTTCATATGAACCAAACAGTGCTGTTCGACAATCTATAACTGACAACTTAATGAGTGAATGAACAAATGAAATGTGAAGGGATGACAGTGTATTGTACCTTCTCTATGTCTCTGGGATGTTGTTGAACCAATTGAGTCCCAATTGTTTAGAGGCAGGGGACAACCGTGTTATGTAGGGATCTACATGTCTGTGTTATGGACATTGAAATGCTGTAGGCTATTTTAGTACACCACGATTAACTTTTAAACGTGTGACCTGTGTTATGTGACCCGTGTTATGTGTACAGGCACATTTGAATGACATTTAAAAGACAGTGTACATGCTGCGTAAACAGAACAATTGACCTTTCACGGATAGGTATGGTAAACAACTTGTACACCCTTCTAAATATTGACACTAGCTAAGTTACCTTTTATGAATGTACTGTATGCGTGTGAATGATTAATTTATGACACAATGGGGAATAATGAACAAGTGTAATTCTACCTGTGATTTTTAGAAACACAGCTTATACCAAGAACATTTTAACATTTAACTAGGGCTGCAACTATCAAGTATTTTGGTAATGAAGTATTGTGTCGATTATTCTGGCGAATAATTGAGTAATCGGATTGAAAAAACATGTTAACGCATAGCTTTTTTAAATACATATGCCATTTGCTTAGGACCAGAAACATTACATTTTCAGCACTTTGTATAAAATCACAAAAAAAGGGAAAATACTTAATATAGGGCCCTATTCAATACAAAAAACTGTGTTTTAAGTTTGATATTTAGACTTATAAAAATGTGCAGTGCATTTCATAGATTGAACACACAACCATCTCCACCATGTTATAGACAATATTGCCAAAATAAAATGTCCCGAGCCTAGTCCCACCTCCACCCCCCATACATACCTAGTCCCCACCCACCCCATAAAGACAATATATTGTAACAACCCTGTGTAAGGCCCGTTAGCAGCTCCGCCAAGGGAGTTAACCGTTAGCAGGTGCGGTGGACCCAAGTGCGGAGAGATACTCAGACGACAGCGTAAAGTAGTGATGGCAGTGCGACACTGAAGCTTCGATACGTGCTTCAAACACTGAACAACAATTCCATCGAACCACTGCTTCAAAGCTTGCTTTGGTGCGAAAAAATCATGTGACATATGACGTCCGAAGCAGCAACTGTTTCGTTGCTGAATGAATCACCTGACTGGTTCGCGGTCCAATGAGGTGATTCACTGGCACTGCCTCGTCTCGATTCTGCCAGGTGATAGGTTGCGACAGTTTTGAATTTGAGTGCCTCAACACTTTATAACCGCTCTAAACAATGCACAATTTGTGGATTGTCGTAGTAGGTGCGTTGTTGGTATTGCGTTTGTATTCTCTGAGTGTTCTTCTTGTAATCTTTGAGTGTTCCCCATCCCACATAATCACCCCCTGCCATAGTTACACAAACACACCCAACCTATGCCATATTTTCCCCAGCACTCTCTCCTCAATAACACAATACACACATTCATCAATCTTTATTTGTAAATAGAACATGATATTCAGTCTTAGTGTGTGTGTGCATCAAAGAATTTCATCAAAGCAAAGATACTGTAGCGAACGGCTGGGTAGAGCAGCTTGTCTTAAGCGGGTATCGAACTCGCAATCTTTCGCTTACAAACCAGCCGCGCTAGCCACAACACCAAGAGCGGAGTTGCTAACGGTTCTTTCACAGGGTCGTTACAATACTTTATATCCAAGGGTGATCAAAGCAAAGATGCTTCAGAAGAAAAGATCTTTTCTACAAAAGTAAAATAGTTTCTCCAACACTGCTCATTGAGGTGTGTGTGTGTGTGTGTTCGTGCGTGCGTGTAATTAAAAGCCTCCTGTCCACCAACTAGCCTGCCTAATTTGACTGCAGCCTTGCACTTCGCCAGGAGAGGTCACTGTAACTGAAGCTTCGAGTAATGAACCCATTTTCGAAACAATTGGCTCAAGTGGTTCAGTGCTTCACAAAAGCTTCATTTGCCCATCACTAGCGTAAAGTACAAATCAAGGGATGTTTTAATCATAAAACTGGGGAACGGCATACAAACAAACACTGGGGAAAAAGGGTAAAACAAAGGTGGAGAAAACCAGCTCCATTAACAAAAGTACACACTTAACAAGTGAAATAACTAGAACTAAAGAAACACTAAACTCAAACTAGGACAACGGGGTAAACAACTAGAATTGCAGAACAGACGGGCAGACAGGGTACTCACGGACAGACAGGGAGAATCTCTGACAAGGACATGGGGAAACACACAGGCTATAAATAACAAACAGGGGACAGAACACACAGGTGAAACGAATACTGGTAGATTAGGAGGGCACTGGCCCCGTACCGCCAGAGGAGGGCGCCAGAGTCACCAGACAGCAACCTCAGGCGTGACAGTTAACATTCTTGGTGTTGTAGCTAGCGTGGCCGGTTTGTAAGCGAAAGATTGTGAGTTCAAAACCCGCTTAGGGCAAGCTGCTCTACCCCGCCGTTCGCTACAATATGTTACGTTTTTTTACATACATTTTATATTTTTGTATTGCTTTAAAATCCCAATAATGTCCTTGGTCAATGTCCTGGGTCAAATCCCAATAATGTCATTGGGTCAATGTCTTGGGTCAAAACAGTACCAAAGGGTCCAAAAAGTGAACATAACACAAGGGTTAAATACAATTGAACATGCATTTAATTTCCTGATAAGATTTTAGGCATTTCAGGCAGTTATTGCATGCAAAGGATTGTCGACCAAATACTAAACATAAGTACTTTATTTGGACATTATATGATTATTTCCAATACTTTTGGAGCCCTGAAATAGGGGGAGTATGTTTAAAAAAAAAAAAAACTTTCTAAATTGTGAACCCAATCTGAAAAAACAACAACATTGAATTAAAGCTGATCATCTCTTCTTTGACCCCAAAGTAATTGTTTGATTTCAAATCCAAACTGCTGGAGTACAGAGCAAAAAAAAAGACAACAAGCTTCCTCTTTCCAATATTTATGGAGGGCACTGTACTGTGCCTCTTTGAGCTGTCATTGTGAATCTTCAGACAAATATGCCTACCTGCCTTTCGAACCATAGCCATGAAGTCTGAGTAGAGGATCCCAGCAAACATTTTGACATCGATAGTCTGTTAAAATCGTGTCCATATCCGACATTGGAGGACCAGCCAATAAAGGGCCCAAAGTGAAAGTTTGCTGACGTCCGTTGAGGTCGTTGTTTCAACGGTCACATTTCAAACCCATTTCAACATGTTATATTCATTACACTTTTATACAATTGTAACACCCCCCCCTCCCCTTTCTACTATCTTTATGTCGTCTAATATACTGCCACTACTCTTCTATCTGTACTCCACCACCATGAACATTTGCATCAACACACAATGAAAAACACACAGTCAAACCTCAAGTCAATCCAAACTCAGCCAACGTTTATTTATTTTTAGTTATTGTCCTGCAAAACTATTGCAATAAAAAATTCTAACTTTCCACACAATCTGTTTTCAATTAAAATGGCTTACGGGTCTTTCTGGAATTTTTTTTTGTTGGTTTTTCCCAATTTCGGATTTACATTTTTTATCTGTTTTTTTAACTCAAAATTACACTTGGAATCGTTTAAAGATGACAAATCAAATTAGATGTATATTGTTTACAATCAAGTGCTATATTGATAAACAAAACATGCAACATAGGCCCATGCTGTTGGCCCAACATTGGCCCAAGTAATTTTCATAGCTTTTTTCTACCAAGTGTAATCTATGTGTCTATTATCAAACAAGTGCACCCAGACTCTTGAGTGCACCAAGTGATAGCAGAAGTTTTCATCAGTTTTTTTACTGAATCTAGTGGTCTATTCAATTACCAAAATAAATTGAGGTAGTATTGAAGGGTGAGACATCAATTATGCCCCCCTTCTTGAGATCACTTCCCCTGATGGGCCAAATGACTGTGATCTCTCTGTGACGTTTACAGGCCCTTGGAATATGTGAATCTCTACTGTGTCTAAGTGTCATTTGACTGGTAACGATAGGATGATGTCTGATTGGTTCTCTCAGCTCTTGATTTGAATATTATGGTTGGGAGACGGGTATGAAACAGAATGTGGAAGAACAGATTCCCTCTCTTTGTCTTGGTCTGTGGTCCTAGCTGTAGGTCCTAGTGTATCTGTGAGTACAGTAAACAGACCACGTGGTCTGTCCTTGTTATGTCTCTGCTCTCTCTCCCCCACTCTCTCTCTCTATCCATCATTTACCATGGGAGTAGAATGTAACATTTCTCTATGATGTATTTGCCTTGTAATAGTTGTATACGTTTACAGTGTCATTAAAGCCTCATTTGATTTATTCTCACATGACCATTCTTGCTCTAATCAACTCAAACTCAACAATTCTCTGCACAGTGTGAATTGAATGACTTGGAGTCAGATTGTTAATATTAAGATATGCTTTGTTATTTACAATGCATAGCCAAATTTCCTTGCCAACCTATATTGTAACTGCCAACCTATAAAATGCCCTGGGGGATGATAGATAACAACAATGTGAAGTTGACAAGTGACAAGGGAGGTGACAGAAACAGCATGGAATTCGAAGGTGGATATGGACAAGTGTGACAGGGGAAGGACATTATGTGACCATTTAGATGAGATGAGGAGCTGTGCCACCCCCTTGACCAGAGAGTCTAGGGGAATGAGAAAAGGAGTAGGCATCAGAGAGAATTGCTGGAGTAGTTGTGTTTTCCGGTGTAATCCATGTCTCTGTGAGAGCAAGGAAGTGGAGGGACATGAAGCAGGCTGAAGTTGAGATAGATTCTGCTTTCCGGACCGCTGACTGGCAGTTCCAAAGTCTTCCCGCGACAGTGAGGTCGTGGTCAGTTGAGCATTGTGGGTTGACTAGATTAGATGGGTTGCGGGGGGGTATAGTGTCTGTGTCCTCCTGAGGGATGAAATAACAGGAATGGGGAGAAAGCACATTGTGGTATTTGCAGGTATAGAGATAGAGGGTGTGTGGGCAATATAAGATGTAGGTAGCGCTAAATACACTCAGAGTAGCGAAAAAATAAATAAATAAAATAAAAATACTTTGTTGTCTGGCCTTTCTCTCAAGCCTTCCTCGATGCACTCCACAGATTGACTCCTTCGTCTTCATATCAGGCGTCTTTGTCGCAGAGGCTGTCGCTATTTGACAGTCAGGATAGAAGTAGAGATTCTGTAATTGCTGATGACTCAGCAGGGTTGCAGCCCCTCCCACCTAACGATCAGTTAACAACCACACAGACTTCACCACTCAAGTCCATTTTTTTCTCAACAAAAACTAGCTCCCAAGGCAGGATAGCCACAACTAACAGCAACACACTGACTTAAACAAGATTAAATGTAGAGATTAGATGTAGCCTGAAGAAGGGTCTTCAATCTATGTGTGACAGGTAGGACCTTAGGACCCTGTGACCTAGATCAGACTGCTGGGGAGGGTACATAAGGGGATGGGATCCTGTGAGACTTCACAAATCATGTTTGTCAGGAAGTGAGCACTGTGTCACCACATGTTGCTGGCGTTGAACCCTTTTGAAAGAACTCCAAGGTAGGAAAAGTGTTTGTAGTGGGTTTATGGTAGTGATGGGCAAATGAAGCTTTTGTGAAGCACTGAACCACTTGAGCCAATTGTTTCGAAAATGGGTTCATTACTCGAAGCTTCAGTTACAGTGACCTCTCCTGGCGAAGTGCAAGGCTGCAGTCAAATTAGGCAGGCTAGTTGGTGGACAGGAGGCTTTTAATTACACGCACGCACGAACACACACACACACACACACCTCAATGAGCAGTGTTGGAGAAACTACTTTACTTTTGTAGAAAAGATCTTTTGTTCTGAAGCATCTTTGCTTTGATCACCCTTGAATTTAAAGTATTGTAACGACCCTGTGAAAGGCCCGTTAGCAATTCCGCCAAGGGAGTTACCGCTCTTGGTGTTGTGGCTAGCGCGGCCGGTTTGTAAGCGAAAGATTGCGAGTTCGATACCCGCTTAAGGCAAGCTGCTCTACCCCGCCGTTCGCTACAGTATCTTTGCTTTGATGAAATTCTTTGATGCACACACACACTAAGACTGAATATCATGTTCTATTTACAAATAAAGATTGATGAATGTGTGTATTGTGTTATTGAGGAGAGAGTGCTGGGGAAAATATGGCATAGGTTGGGTGTGTTTGTGTAACTATGGCAGGGGGTGATTATGTGGGATGGGGAACACTCAAAGATTACAAGAAGAACACTCAGAGAATACAAACGCAATACCAACAACTCAACAGCAACAACGCACCTACTACGACAATCCACAAATTGTGCATTGTTTAGAGCGGTTATAAAGTGTTGAGGCACTCAAATTCAAAACTGTCGCAACCTATCACCTGTCAGAATCGAGACGAGGCAGTGCCAGTGAATCACCTGATTGGACCGCGAACCAGTCAGGTGATTCATTCAGGCAACGAAGCAGTTGCTGCTTCGGACGTCATATGTCACGTGATTTTTTTCGCACCAAAGCAAGCTTTGAAGCAGTGCTTCGATAAAATTGTTGGTCAGTGTTTGAAGCACGTATCGAAGCTTCAGTGTCAAACTGCCATCACTAGTTTATGGTTTCAACAAACATTCAAGGTTTAGCACTTACCTGCCCATGGGGCTTTCATGATTTTGATCTCACCTTTGCTGCTAATATCATGTATTTTAGACTGGCTGATCCAGTGGGGCCTAGCAAACCCAGCTTCATTCTAACCTGGTGATACAGTAGAACAGGTATGAAGTTGTACTTGCCAGTGTGGTTGGTTTACAAACATTTAATGTGCTTACCTTTCCATGTGTTTTTTTTTATGACTGTTTAACTCTAGTTATAATGTATGTTTGACTTTCTTTGATGTACAAACTAATCAACTTGTGTATTCTAGAAGTACCTGGTGATGCATCAAACAAACCTGATCAGCTGCACAGCCACTGTTTTTCCTCTGTGCTGTTTTATGTAGTGTGTAGTGTTCACTGCAGTGGTGTGTATGCATAGCCCAGTGTGCTCGTCCTGATCGTGGTTGCTGTTTATTCTCCTCTTGTATCTTATCAATAAAGCTAACTATTTGTGATACAAATGCCTCTGTTCCTCTCCTTCCTTTTATGGAAACTCTGTGCGGGGACTGCAAGAGTATTTAAGCTAAAAATAAAGTTCTGGGTCTCTCACCCTAATGAGTTGCGTTGTCACATTGTTAGTTCATACAGTGGGGGAAATAATTATTTGATCCCCTGCTGATTATGTTAGTTTGCCCGATTACAAAGATATGAGCGGTCTATAACTTTTATTTTAACAAATAGACACAGAATATCAACAAAAGTCCAGAAAAACATATTATATAAAGTTATAAATTAATTTGCATTTGATCGAACGAAATAAGTATTTCATCCCCAAGCAAAACATGACTTAGTACTTGGTGGAGAAACCCTTGTTGGCAAGTACAGAAGTCAGATGTTTCTTGTAGTTGGTCACCAGGTTTGCACACATCTCAGGAGGGATTTTGGTCCACTCCTCTTTACAGATCCTCTCCAAATCCTGAAGGTTTCGAGGCTTTCACTTGGCAACTCGAAGCTTCAGCTCCCTCCACAAATTTTCTATAGGATTAAGGTCTGGAGACTAGCTAGGCCACTCCATGACCTTAGTGTGCTTCTTCTTGAGCCACTCCTTTGTTGCCTTGGCCGTATGTTTTGGGTCGTTGTCATGCTGGAAGACCCATCCACGACCCATCCTCAGTGCTCTGGCTGAGGGAAGGAGGTTCTCGTCCAAGATCTTACGGTACATGGCCCCGTCCATTGGCCCCTCAATGCGGTGAAGTCGTCCTGTACCCTTAGCAGAGAAACAGCCCCAAAGCATAATGTTTCCACCTCCGTGTTTGACGGTGGGGATGATGTTCTTGGGATTGTATTCAGCATTTCTTTCCCTCCAAACACGACGAGTCAAATTTATGCCAAAGAGTTCAATTTTGGTCTCATCTGACCACATCACCTTCTCCCAAGCCTTCTCTGAATCATTTAGGTGTTCATTGGCAAACTTCAGATGGGCCTGTACATGTGCCTTCTTGAGCAGGGGGACCTTGCGGGCACTGCAGGATTTCAATCCGTTGCGGTGTAGTGTTTTACCAATGGTTTTCTTGGTGACTGTGGTCCCAGCAGCCTTGAGATCATTACCAAGCTCCTCCCGTGTCGTTCTGGGCTGATCCCTCACCCTTCTCATGATCATCCTTACCCCACGAGGCAAGATCTTGCATGGAGCTCCAGGCCGAGGGCGATTGATGGTTATTTTGTATTTCTTCCATTTTCTAATAATTGCACCAACAGTTGTCTCCTTCTCACCAAGCTTCTTGCTGATGGTCTTGTAGCCCATTCCAGCCTTGTGCATGTCTACAACTCTTACCCTGATGTCCTTTGAATGTTCTTTGGTCTTGCCCATGGTGGTGGAGAGGTTGGAATGGAAGAGATTGATTCTATTGACAGGTGTCTTTTATACCCATAACGTGCAGAGATTAGGAGTACTTTCTTAAAGTGACAGGACTAATCTGTGTGCCTCATGGGCATACAACCGGTCTGTATGAGCCAGAATTCTTGCTGGTTTGTTGGGGATCAAATACTTATTTCGTTCGATCAAATTCAAATGAATTTATAACTTGATACAATGTGTTTTTTCTGGACTTCTTTGTTGATATTCTGTCTCCATTTGTTAAAATAAAAGTACCATAACAATTATATACTCCTCATTTCTTTGTAATCGGGCAAACTAACTAAATCAGCAGGGGATCAAATAATTATTTCCCCCACTGTATATGGTTTTGGTAGTTTATATAAGCTATTGCTTCTACAGGTGACATACGGCGGAAGATAGGTAGTGACTCTGCAGTCCTGACAGCAGTGGGAAGCTTGTTCCACCAGCGGGGCACAGTGAAAAGCTGTAACCGAGTAGCACGGCTGCTGCATCCACGTAGAGGCGGCGGTGCCAGGCGGCCAGCCGAGGTGGAAAAGCGGAGTGATCGGGCAGGGGTTTGGGGGCTGACCATTGCTTGCAAGTAGGCTGTTCCCTTTGCCGCCCGGTTGGCGAGCACCAGGGTCTTGAATCTGATGTCAACCTAGCTCCCTCGGCTTCAGGCAGGATAGCCACAACTAACAGCAACACACTGAGTTAAACAAGATTCAATTAATTGACTGTCGAGACAGACTTCACCACTCAAGTCCAAATGTACTTTGATGTAATGTAATTGGTTACTAATGACCCAAATTTAGCACCTCACTAGTCATTCAACTGGACTGATCCGGATATTAATAGGCCTGTGTGAATAGTTGGCTCCCAAGTTGAGTGGTGCCAGAGATGTATTGAAACCTTTGAAAAATAGCTCTGTACCATCCGTTATGTGTCCAACACAGTGCAGATTGAGTAATTTGAGGTGTATGGCTAGAGTAAATAGCCAGCAACATTTGCAATGACATCGCTCTAGATTCAAACTCACCTGATATGTATTCTGGAAGTGTTGAGGAGCAGAGTGGTACCAGAGATGTATTGAAATCTTCTGAATTATTGAAAATAGTTCTGTACAGTCCATTATACACTCACCGAGCACTTTATTCGGAACACTATACTAATACTGTGTACGGCCTCCCTTTGATCTCAAAACAGCCTCAATTCTTCTTCATGGCATTGATTCCACAAGATGTTAGAAACATTCCTCTGAGATTCTGGTCCATGATGACATGATTGTATCATGCAATTCCTGCAGATTTTTCAGGTGCACCTTCAAGCTGTGAATCTCCCGTTCTACCACATCCCAAAGGTGTTCTGTTGGATTCAGATCTGGTGATTGGGAAGGCCACTGAAGAACACTGAACTCATTGTCTTAAAGGGCCCTAGCCCATATAACACAATACAAACATGCTGGTGAATTACACTCACCAGCCACTTTATTAGGTACACCTTGCGCCAACCCACCGGGTTGGACCCCTTTTTGCCTTCAGAACTGCCTTAATTCTTTGTGGCATAGATTCAACAAGGTGCTGGAAACATTCCTCAGAGATTTTGGTCCATATTGACATGATAGCACCACGCAGTTGCTGCAGATTTGTCGCATCCATGATGTGAATCTCCCGTTCCATCACATCCCAAAGGTGCTCTATTGGATTGAGATCTGGTGACTGTGGAGGCCATTGGAGTACAGTGAACTCATTGTCATGTTCAAGAAACCAGTTTGAGATGATTTGAGCTTTGTGACATGGCGCGCTATCCTGCTGGAAGTAGCCATCAGAAGATGGGTACACTGTGGTCATAAAGGGATGGACATGGTCAGCAACAATACTCAGGTAGGCTGTGGCGTTTAAACAATGCTCAATTGGTACTACCACCACCAGCCTGAACCGTTGATACAAGGCAGGATGGATCCATGCTTTCATGTTGTTTACGCCAAATTCTGACCCTACCATCTGAATGTCGCAGCAGAAATCGAGACTCGTCAGACCAGGCAACATTTTTCCAATCTTCTATTGTCCAATTATGGTGAGCCTGTGCGAATTGTAGCCTCAGTTTCCTGTTCTTAGCTGACAGGAGTGGCACCCGGTGTGGTCTTCTGCTGCTGTAGCCCATCTGCTTCAAGGTTCAACGTGTTGTGCGTTCAGAGATGGTCTTCTGCATACCTTGGTTGTAACGAGTGGTTATTTGAGTTACTGTTGCCTTTCTATCATCTCGAACCAGTCTGGCCATTCTCCTCTGATCTCTGGCATCAACAAGGCATTTTCGCCCAGAGAACTGCCGCTCACTGGATATTTTCTCTTTTTCGGACCATTCTCTGTAAACCCTAGAGATGGTTGTGAGTGAAAATCCCAGTAGATCAGCAGTTTCTGAAATACTCAGACCAGCCCGTCTGGCACCAACAACCATGCCACATTCAAAGTCACTTAAATCACCTTTCTTCCCCATTCTGATGCTCGGTTTGAACTTCAGCAGGTCATCTTGACCATGTCTACATGCCTAAATGCATTGAGTTTCTGCCATGTGATAGGCTTATTAGATATTTGCTTTAACGAGCAGTTGAACAGGTGTACCTAATAAAGTGGCCAGTGAGTGTATATCAAACTGGGTACTGAGGGGTCAATTGATTTAAAACTAAGTTCAGCAAAAAATGTTCACTGCTTCAATTAACTGAGTTACAGTAACACAGTGCCCTGCATAAGTAATGGGACAGCGAAGCATTTTCTTTCATTCTACTTTTGGCTCTATGCTCCAAAATCATACTGTATAAGATGTAGGTCAATGTCTACAGTGAAGGAGTCTCTGCTTCACTCATGGGTGTTGTAGTCTTATCTTGTTGTAGTCCTAATGGAAATGGATGCTGCAGTTGTGGGTGCTACTCAGGTCGTATCATATCTACAAGATCTGGGAGTTAAAGTCTGTCCTGTCTTAAAGGAAGTGAGTGCAGTAGCGTAATCATATCTAGTAGAGTACTATGAAGCATACCGTGAAGGTGTAGGTCACCTGCTTCTCTCTGAGAGAATATAGTATTCACATTCTGTCAAAAGGTGATGACGTCACATGAATTTAATCATCAAAAATAATACTTGAAAATTATAAGTCCCGCCCCTTTGGGGTGATGGGGTTTGTGTTGATGATTGTGCAATGAGATGTAGGGGCGAGGTCTCTTATAACTCCCGCCCGTTTGGGGTGATGGGGTTTGTGTTGATGGTTGTGCAATGAGATGTAGGTGAGAGGTCAAGGTGTTTTGCTCTTTGTGAAATTAGAAATTAACCAGGGGCCCTGAGAGCTGGTCACAACGGATCAAAGACTTGATCAGCGGCATCAGAACTGAACTGGCTGAACCCCAAGCAAGGGGCTAGTGATGACTATGTGTGGTGATGCCTTTATGCTGCATACAGGCATCTAAGTCAAAATTGCATATGAGGCTTAAAATAAAAGTTCAATACAGAGGGTTAAAATGTGCAATTAAAAAAAAAAGGCCATTAAAAAATGGTTAGGCTGCTACTCTAGGGGTAGTAATGTGTTCAATAATGAAGGGTTAGGGTTAATAAAAAGGGGGATTAAAAAATGGTTCAATTTTTAAAAATGACAGGTCGCGGGCGTGTCACTGATAAGATCACGTGTTTCCCGGGCAAAAGGTGTATATATATATGAGCCTGTGTGAGATCTGTAGTAGTTGTGGCTATATGACAGTGTCTAAAATGGCGTCTACAAGTATGATGTGGGAAATGGAAGACGGTCGTGTAGTGCGTGTAGAGTTTGCATCAGGAGGTGCATTCCCCTATGTGGACATATACACTTTCGAAAAATTAGAAATTAACCAGGGGTCCTGAGAGCTGGTCACAACAGATCAAAGACTTGTGACCAGCTGTATCAGATCGATCTCTCAATGTTTAGTTTGAACTGACTGAACCCTGAACTGTCTGAAGCCCCACCAAGGGCCAGCTAAAGTTTGTCACTGATAAGGGCTGTGTGATGACTATGTGTCGTGATGACTTCATGCCGCATACATACATCTACGTCAAAATTGCATATGAGGCTTAAAATAAAGATGTAGGTGAGAGGTCAAGGGGTTCTGCTGTTTGTGTAATTAGAAATTAACCAGGGGTCCTGAGAGATGGTCACAACGGATCAAAGACTTGTGACCAGCCGCATCAGATCGATCTCTCAATGTTTAGTTTGAACTGTCTGAACCCTGAACTGATTGAACCCCCCAACCATGGGCCCCGCTAAAGTTTGTTTTTGTTTAAAAAATGGTTAAATTTTTTAAAATGACAGGTAGTGGGAGTGTCACTGATAAGATCCCGTGTTTCCCGGGCAAAAAGATGTATATATATGACCCTGAGAGATGGTCACAACTCAGCAAAGACTTGTGACAGCAGCATCAGATCAATCTCTCTCCACCATGGAAGATGTACGTACGTTTTTATCCTATATGTTTCACATCCGGTGTGTAAGGGAGGGTTTCTGTGAGAGAGGTAATCTTTAATCTTTCCAGATCAAACAATTGACTCTTCAAAGCTTCAATCGTCACCCCGTCGTGAACGTCAAATAGCACGTGTTTCTCCATATCAGCACTGGAGGGATGCTCCAGGTATGTTAAATAAATCAATCAATAAATCAACAAAATTATTAAATTCATAATTAAATAAAAAAACTAGCTGTAACCTGCTTCTCTTCCCCGAAGATTCTGGACCCCCCGGCACCTTCATGCTCTTCCATTCGCCATCCAGCGACAGCGGGGCCTATTTGCCGACGTCACCACGGTCTTCTCTCTACAGTGAGGGTGCGCAGGTGCGAGGTCTGAACCATCTAGAGGAGAATCGTCAAGGTTTTTATGATGTTGATGATGAAGATGTTCAAATGTCTCCCACCCTCAGTCAAGAGGAGCATGTTGATAGTGGTCGCATTGATGCTGTTCTCACAGCTTATCGTGAAGGTATCGACGATGCTATGGGTATAACTACAGTGTCTGATGAAAGTGGTTCAGAGACCGATTCTGTGAATAGTCTAGATTTTGAGCGGACCCTGGTCAGCATTGAAACAGGGTTGCAAACGGCCCGGTTGTTACGTGTGAGATCCAGAAATATAGCTCACCCTAATCATCGGCGTAATAGCCTTCGACAGATACGAAGGCGTACAGGCCTATTGAGTCGTATCGCAAGACGTCTGTTTACTGATTAAAAAGTCACAGTTTCCTTCAATTTAATAATATAAATAAAATAAATAAATAAATAAAAAATGGCTGAATCTGACAGGGTTAATCATCATGATATTCCTCTTGACCTCATGCAAATGGTCAATGATCTTAATACGTCTAGTGTTGTTAGAGAGTTTGATCATGTAAATCCTCCGATACAACCCTTAGAGGGGCTTCCCGTTGTCCCTACAAACAGGCCGCAGGAGCACTACTTCCTCCCTTCAGTGGAGGAGCTAGATGATATACTCGACGCTTATAGATATCCTTTATCTGACACGCTTCCGCCGCCTGCCTGTATGCAGGAAGAGGCAGAATCGCCCGAGGGGGCTATGGAGGTCAGTCATGATTTGGACATGGATTGGAGCCCCATCCCTCTTTCACAGATAACTGACTATGAGACCCCATGGAGTCCCATCCCTCTTTCACAGATAACTGACTATGAGACCCCATGGAGTCCTGCAGATAATGTATGTTGTCAAGCCCTCAACGATGTTGAAACTCAACACGGGAGTGGTGGGGGTGATGAAATTAATGATATTGTAATGGATAATAACAACCAGCAATTACCAGAGGGGGGTGAAGCCGGCGTGTCTGTACCGCCCTATAATGTAGGTAGCGGGGAGGATCTTGCGGAGCGTATGGAAATTGACCGAGTCTCTTTTGACACGCATGATGGCATGCAGGTAATAAACAGAGATAGCTTCAATAATGTTGAGGTGAGAACATTTTTAAATTTCCCAATGCCGAATAGGTCACATACCAACCCAAATTTCGGGGAGTTTTACCAGGCTGTAGTAAACGGTTTTCAGAACCGAATGTCTGCGATAATCGAAAGAGTTGGTGTAAACCCTCGTGATATTATTCAGCTCAATTTACGAGCGGATAGTTTACAAGATGATGTCTCAATGACAGTACGATACGGTGAAGGTAGGCTAACAGATTTCAACCAAATTCTTGACCGTCTTGTTCAGTCTAACATGGCTATTTTCAGTCATGCTGGGGTCGAACTCTACGTAAACTTTGTGAGGGCTCCAGGAGGCGCGGGGAGGCGGAAGATTAATACATTATTTATTACGGAGACCCTCAAAAAAAAAAGCAGACATTTATTTGTAATTCTAAATCAGAACCAAGCATGCTTCGGAATAAACCTAGCTCTACTTGCAAATCCCGGTTTAACCATTGAAGAGGCTATGCGCGAGGGTTACAATATTCATATCGAGGCCGGGCTCGGGCCTAATGATAGGACCACATTCGCGGATGTGATCAAATTTGAACAGCTGTTAAACTGTAAAATCGTTATTTTTTACAGAGCCTCAGATAGAGATAATCTGATTACGTTCCAAACTGAAACAGAGTCAGAGACAATCCGTTACATGCTTTTACACGACAATCATTTTTACGGAATAAAAAATGTTAAAGGATTCCTTGGTTGTGCATACCTCTGTGTTCACTGTCACACGGGGTATAGCAGAGAAGGGGGACACTTCTGCGAAAAAGCTTGCAACGTCTGTCTTTCAGACTGTAAACAGCAAGCTGCATTTCAAAATGTCCATTGTAATGATTGCAATCGTAACTGTTCAAATAGTGTATGTTATAGGATGCATAAAGTGTGCAGATGGCGCCCAAAAGCTGAAAAGATGGCTAGCAATTGTCAAATAAATAAAAAATGCCTTAAATGTGGATTTACATACCGTATAAACCTCACAGACTCTAAACCCCATGTCTGTACAATTAAAGTTTGTCACATCTGTAAACAACTCCTTCAGGCCGCTAAACCGCCACCTTCATCATCTGTTCAGACTTCTGAAGAAGGGTCAGAGTGCGTAGATATTCATCAATGTTACATGCAACGCAAACCTCGTGTAGCAGAGGAGAGGATTAATCAGAAGCTGGTATTTTATGATTTTGAATCAAGCCAGACAACAGGAACACATATCCCTGTCTATGTGGCTACACAATCCTTGCAAGGGGCTAGATGGAGTGCACAGGGCCCTGATTGTGCTGTAGAGTTTTTATTGTATTACCGTCGAAAAGAATTCAAAGACACAGTGTTCTTAGCCCATTATAGCAAAGGTTATGACAGTTATCTAATTTTAGATGCTTATGTAAAACAGGGGATAACACCGTTCGTCATAGCCCAAGGGAGTAAAATCATACTCATTATAGATAGACAATTCCGGCTCAAATTCATTGACACATATTCCTTCATCCCCATCCCCTTAAGACAGTTTCCAAAAGCGCTCGGTTGTAAAACCGAAGCAAAAAAGGGATATTTCCCTCATAAAATGACCGATTATTCAAACATGTTAAATAAGTACAAAGGTCGGTACCCCGCTGCTGAAATGTACGGGTGTGATGAGATGTCTGTAGAACAGAGAAACAGTTTCTTTAAGTGGTATAACACAGTAAAAGATCTGGAATTTGACTTTTTAACCGAGTTAAAGGCTTATTGTCGGAATGATGTGGAGATTTTAGCCGAAGGTGCCACCAATTTCCGCAATGAATTTATAAAGACAACTCGATGCGACCCTTTTGCGAGCGTGACAATTGCGTCAGCTGCTTTAGCTGTTTTTCAAACCAACTTCTTAATCAAAAACACAATCGCATTACCCGATGCTAACAACTACAGACGACAATTCAAGGCATATTCCCATGCTTCGATACAGTGGCTTGAGTATCTAGCGTTTTCACGCGGCATTGACATTGAACATGCATTAACACCGCAAGGTGAACGTTGTTTTGGTCCTCTTTATGTCGATGGATTTGCCGTGATAAAGGGTGTGAAAACAGCATTAGAATTCTATGGCTGCTATTTTCACGGTTGTCCGACTTGTTATAACCCTCATGACGTATCACCGCTTACAGGATCAGAGTTTGGGGTGATGTACTCTAACACCATGAAAAGGCTAACTCGGTTAGAAACAGAGTTTAAGCTGAAAACAGAAGTTATATGGGAACATACATGGAATTCGATGAAACAACAGCAACCTTCTGTTAAATTATTCCTTGAGAGATACCAGGAGCCGAGCCCTTTAAATCCCCGGGCCGCGCTATTCGGAGGAAGAACAGAGGCCATATGCTTAAGGCATATTGTTGAACAGGGTCAGACCGTTCAATATGTCGATTTTACCAGTTTATATCCGTACTGTAATGCAGAGTTTGAATATCCAATTGGCCACCCGGTTATAATCAGAAAAGATTTTAAACCGGTTGAAAATTACTTCATACATGCTAAAGTTCACCCGCCGAGGCGTTTGTTTTTCCCTGTGCTACCTATGAAAAATGACGAAGGTAAACTGCTTTTTACACTCTGTCGAACATGTGGGATTGAGAATAACCAAGCAACGGCGTGCATGCACTCCCAGGAAGAGAGAGCGCTTCAAGGTGTATGGGTTAGTATTGAGTTAATAGAAGCCCAAAAAAGAGGCTACATTATAGCTGAAATTTATGAGGTCTGGCAATTTGAACAGAGATCCGATAAATTGTTTAAAGATTACATCTACACATTCCTTAAGCAGAAGCAGGAGGCCTCTGGGTATCCTGATGAGGTTACAGACGAGGTTAGTAAACAGGCTTACATAAACGATTATATAGAGAACCAAGGTATCCAACTTGACCCTCATAAAATTGAGTACAACGCAGCCAAGCGTCAGATCGCAAAACTTTTACTGAATTCCCTCTGGGGAAAAATGGCTCAAAGATCTAATCAACTTACAACCTCCATCGTGAAAGAACCCAAAGAGTTTTTTCAGTACCTCTTTAGCAGTAAGTATGATATAAGCCAGTTCCATTTCATAAATAATGATGTTGCAATCATTCAATGGCGTCATAATTCCAGGTGTGTCTTACCCCCCGGCGAATCAAATATTTTTTTAGCTGCGTTTACGACCGCATATGCGAGAGGTGTATTATACAAACAGTTACATTTATTGCAAGAGCGAGTCCTATACTATGACACCGACTCAATCGTTTACCTCTCTACCCCCGAGGATCTTTATACCCCTCCGACAGGCAATTATTTAGGTGATTTGACATCGGAATTAGCGGCTGATGATTATATTTGTGCGTGGACAGCAGCGGGGCCAAAATCCTACGGCTTTCTCACCCAGCAAGGAAAGGTGTGTTTGAAAGTCAAAGGTTTTATCCAGAATTATGAAAATTGTAAAAAACTTAACTTTAATAATTTGACTGATCTGGTAGAAGCCTATATTATAGATCCTAACACGCGACGCGAGATCCCTGCCCGTTACAATAGAATTAAACGTGATATCAAAGCTTTTTCGCTCACTAATAAACAACAAGTGATCAACTTTTCAGTTGTTTTTGATAAGAGACGCCTTCTCCCCTCAGGTAGAACACTGCCGTTTGGTTACTGAGTTGTTATTACCTGTTATCACCTGTTATTACCTAGGTTCACAATAGACTGTGTTCACAATATTAGCGGGTGTTTTCTATAGTTGTGTAGGAACATTATTTGAAAAAATGTATTCTACAATGTATCCTAAGGGTGTTTTATTGTATTTGAAAAATGTATTCTACAATGTATCCTAATGGTGTTTTATTGTATTTGAAAAATGTATTCTACAATGTATTCTACGATGTATCCTAATGGTGTTTTATTGAAATTGAAAAATGTATATCTCATTAAATTCTTTTTCATACGTCACCCCGCCTCATCATTTTTACATATTCCAGGCTGGATAAAATCAGGGTTCACAGTTAACCATGCTGTTAGTCTGCTATAACTCAGCCTTGAGAATGGAGGTGACAGCCGACCTGGCATTCCAAATGCCATGTAGCATGCTAATAGTGGGGCCTAGTGGCTCAGGTAAAACTTTTTTTGTAAAACAATTACTTGAAAACATGGAGAGTACATTTTCAAAAGTTCCGGCTCATATAATCTGGGCATACTCTTCATACCAGCCATTGTATGACGAACTCAGTCAAAATGTCAATATCGAATTCATAGAAGGTATTCCCGCAAACTTTAATGATGAAAATCTTTTCCCTCGGAACCAGCACAATCTTTTAGTAGTAGATGATTCCATGGATGTGGGAGGCAATCATGATGAATTAATGAAAGCGTTCACAGAATATCGACATCATAAAAAATTGAGCGTATTTTATCTGCTTCAGAATTTGTTTAATCAAGGGAAACATTCGCGCACGATTAGTTTAAACACTAATTACATGGTGCTGTTTAAATCACCGCGTGATAAAATGCAGATCAGGGTTTTAGCTCAACAAATGTATCCCGGCCTGAAAAAATTCTTTTTAGAAAGTTATGAAGATGCTACAAGGGAACCGTATACATATTTAATCGTTGACCTACGTCCTAATTGCCCAGAAGACTAAGAAGCGGGATACTTCCAGGAGAGTGGCCGACGGTCTATCAACCTAGAAAGTGACAAGAGACTTTTTAAATAATGTCTCAACGGATAAAAAGAAACCTTCCCATTTTAAAAGCTTTGCTCGCTCTAAAACCCAAGGAGAGAAGAAGCTTTCTATGTAGGGGCTCGGAAGATCTCATACTCGCACTGTGTGAGATTGCATTAAACATATTGAAGGGAAACATCCCTCTCACACCTGACCAGTTCACTAAATTAAAAAAACAGAAAAAATTTATCAAGCTTTTTGCCGAGCGTAAAACTGGATTTAAGCACAAGCGGAAAGTGCTGACGCAATCTGGGGGCTTCCTGCTACCATTATTAGCCACTGCAATTCCGTTTATAACTAGTCTGTTCTCTCGTCAGAGATAGCCATAGACACTCTGGTTATGGCTGCGTTTAATAAAATGTACATGATTTCTCCACAACAGCTGGATAATTTAACCCAAAAGAGTTCACAGAGCATTGGTGAGCGAGCCCAACATGTCCTGCAAAACAATATGGAACGAGTTCTGAAACAGACAAGTGTTGACTCGCATACTAAAGCCAAGCAGTTCAATGATTTACTCGATAAATATCTAACCTTACATCGCAAGGGGGAGACTCTAGATCGCGAAATCGTTTTTAAACTACCTGACAAGCCCTCTGAGAAATCAGGTGAAGCTGATGAAGGCTATATAAGAGTGGGAGAGGAGGAAGAAGCTTCTGACAACCTGGAGGGTGAGATTTTGGAGAATATAGGTTCTCGCAATCGAAAAAATGCCGCCTACATTCTGCAGAAGCTTCGTCAATCAAACCTTCTAAGATGGAATCGTTCAGGCGAGATAATTGTCCAGGATACCCCTATTAAAGGATCTCATATTTTCGATTTGATGAAGACGCTGTCAAACCGTCGGTTCCATTCCGGAACTCTACCACGCGGATGGGATGTATTTTTAAATACAATTTCTGAATTAAATATTCCAATCACAACGGTTACGAACACACACGCTCGCCAGCAATTACGACTTAAACTCTCCAAAACCTCGAGTGAATCAATTCCTCAGATACGGCACAGCAAGAGAAACCGTGGAGAAAAGAAAAAAAAATCTCCATTGTCAACATCATTATTATTAGACATGTCTTACGCCAGGACCCCTTCTAAAACACCTAAGGATATATTACAGATGGCTACATCAGCAGACTCTGAATGGTCAACGCCCACCGAATGGCAGCTCTCTACACCCATCCATCCTAGATGGCTAGATTTCAATCGAAAAAAATGAATTCAAGCAGACTGTATGATGTTTTAATCAATAAAATGATTTATTGAAATTAATATATGACCGAAAGAGTATTCATTCATGACAATTATAACACTCTTTAAACAGTTTTAAAGAGCAGGCATTCTGATTATACATTTTAACAGTCTTCACCCGTGAAATACATTTAGCATATTTCTTGACAAACTTGCTGACCAAAACATCATTCTTTTTTAAATGATCAGAATACAATCGCATTGTTTCTTGAAAGGAGAGTCCTTTAAATCGATGACAGAGGTAGAATACTACATGGGCTCCACAAGTCGTTGAATAATCATCTTGAACCTTCTGTTTGTTATAGAGTATTTCATGAGCATTCCTTGATAGAAAACGCATAAACGCTTCAGGGTAGAATCTGTGATCTGGAGGATTTGCATATGAATCAAAAAATGTTGCCTTGTCAGGTTCAGCTTCAATAATCATACCCACCCAATGTTCGCCCTCTCTGTTCTGATCGTGCGTGTTAACGACTAGATAGCTCGGTCGTCTATCTATCTTGGAGGGTAGTAAATCACTAGGCCAAACACCTGCAAAAGCATCACCTAAAATTGGCTTTAATATAGACTCCAGCTGATGGTTATCCATCCTTTTTCAGGTTTGAAGGTTTCCACTTTTTTTAATAGTCGATCAGGACTTGTCGCTTTGAGTTTATCTCTATGACACTGTCATAGCAGGCATACACTATCAGAGTCATTGTCTGAGGCAGGGCTACTCTGAATCTTAAATCCAGACGACAGGTACCATGCATCGAGGGTGAGAGAGCCTCGCTGTCTAATTCATCATCCCTCGACAAATTGAACAGGAACAATGAGTAACCGTTTTCAAAGTTGTCACGGTTAATGCAGAGCGGAGAGTCTCTGATATGTCGGTTTGTACCCACATATAAGTTGTAAAATTCTCGAACACTCTGATGTGTATCAAAGTGGGGTTGGTAGGGTTTTGCGGGGATAAAGCGTGAATTTACACTGAGACTGAGATATTCAAGATCCAAGTGCTGGAATCTGAAAGGGTTCTTTTCCCTTGCTCCAACGAAAGCTCGATGATCAACTAATCCCGCTACTATATATTTAGGGAGCCTCCCTAAATATAAATTGTCTTGCGCGCACACCCGTGAGCCTCTAGGGATTGTATAATTCTTAACGACTACCCGGCTTATAGGGTATAACGCATTGGATTTCATCAGAGCAGCCGAATGTCCTAACATGACATCGGGTGAAACCTGTACTTTTTTCGCAAAAATACTTGCAGATAGGATTTTTAAAGCATACTCCTGGTCAGCAGCTGACACCAGTGTAAAAGCACTTTTGGCTTTCACCAGTTTCAAACGGACATCCACATTGTTTAACAAGAGTCTTTCGGAGAAGAATATGTCACTGTGTAGAGGTCCCATTAGTTCGAATGCGCGTGAACCTCGACAGAAGCTCGCGCGCTTAACAAGCCCTGTGTTAGGACCATCAGCCGCAATAGATACAGAATCCAAATCAACACCTTCATCTTTGTACCAAAGCCCTGCTGAAAACTGGCTCTCCAAGGTTTCTTTTGAAAAGTTGAGCAGAGTTTCAATAATAGATCTGTAAGGATGTGTTGCGGACGATGAGCTAATGAGAACATCATTCAGACTAACATCTACCTGTGAGAATATAGTATTTAAAGGGTATTGTATTATTCCACAATTATCAGCGCCTGCAAGATCTGTTCCATCTGTCTTGGTAATCTTGAGTCGTAGATAGAGCAATGTTGAGTTTAGATCTAGATAGGCACTTCCACTTCCGGATATCTGAAAATCCAGAACCTCTTGATCCACAATAGAGTTTAGAGGATGGATCTCCACATAACTGCTTTGTTCTATAGACAATTGGGTCATGGGCGGTGCAAAAAGGTCAAGTTCCGATTTGGTGCACTCAGCTGAGAGATGATGTACAAGAGACATTCTTCTTCTTATTATTATTATTATTTTTAGAATATATGTCCGTCACTTAGTCTTTCTGTTTTTTTTTTATATGCGTTTCTTAGAGGTGCGATGCTCTAACAATGCCACAGATCTTTTTTTTCTTCTTCCTCTGGCAAGGCGTCCTATTCCTGATCCTTCCTGAGACTGGCTGGCTCGATTGGCGATATGACTGGTTACGGCCCCCACAACGTCTGATGCTATCCCCTTCGCTGCTGATTTCAAATGTGGTTTAACAATATTTGCCCCTCGCTTAAGAAACGGTAGGACAAATCTGAACGCCCTACTTAAGATAGACCCTAACCCTCGGCCATATTGCACAGGAGCACCTACAAACCCACTTAGACTGCCACGACCTGTTTGGTTTACGTAATAGTTCACAAATCTTTGTGAATCCATTCTTTATTATTTATTTATTTTTTTGCGGCTGTTTTTGCTTTGTTCTATAGATTCAGATGAGAGACTTTGGTTTAAAGTGCAGCTTGCAAATTGTCTTCCCGTATGTGAATCGAATCGGCTTGTTTAAATCCGTTTTTAGCTCAATCTGTATATCCTGTATGCGCTGTTTATTAACAGGAACGTAGTGTAGCTTGCTATAGGAGAGAGTGATTACATCCCCGTAAGATCCTTCTTTTTTAACGATTCTTAGAAGGGGAACAACATAGTCTCCGACATGCTGTGCTTCCACGATATTCGTATAGACGAAAAAATTATACTGCCCTGCATTAATATCGCTGGGATATTTACTCCTGGGATTTCCACCCGTTCGTGTCCATTCGTCAGGCTCAAATCCTAGCATGTAGGCTAGTGGAGCCTTGAACCTGAGAGAATATTTATCAGGTCCTAATACAGAAATTCTTTTATGTATAGAACTGTAATATAAAAGTAGATCTGTTTTTTGTTTCTTAAATATGACATTTATCTCCTTCACTATCGCATCGACACTGTCATAATAGCCTGTAGGGATTTTCTGGTAGATTGGAGGGTCCCGCGGTCTCGAATGGTCTTTCAGGTCATAGGTATCTTCTAAACTTATAATATTATTCCATGTATGACAGTACATTATCTCTGCTAACGCCACCTCATATGGTCCATGTAACTCTATAGGCTGAGACAGCGTTATCGTATAATTTGAACTGTTATTGCTAGGGTAAACGTTGTGACATGCATTTGAAGGGAGCGTCACATAGAAAGATTCTCGCTCCTCCATCCTTGCTTCTTCTAGTTTGGCTTCTTCCCAAGCTCTATGACCTCTTTAGCAGCCAGCCATGAGTCAAACTGACTAGGCCAACCTTGCCAGTGGATTAAAACCATCTTCCGTCCATTTTGAATTTTCTTGTCTAAAATCCTTTCTACCCGAAAGACCGTGTCAGGGGTGATTCTCACTTTCTGCAGTTCTGCCTCATAGAATGTGCCAGTAAGAATTTCACCTTTTATATCCCTTAATTTATAAACGGTCGGGAGTCTAGGTATACATTCGTTAACTATAAAGTATTCATCAGTGAATGATTGTTCGTACATTTTATCGAATATCCCCCTGTATTTGGAAATCCGCACAATGTCACCCTCTTTGAATTTAAACACTGGGGGCTTACTGTTCAGAGGTAAAGTCCCGTATAAATTCTCAAAGACTTGCATGCTATTGGAGGGTGTTACCTCAACAGGTTTCATTTTGATACTGCTATGATAACTATTATTATAGCTATCAAGCAAATCCGGAATCACCTCAATATATCTGCGGGTGTTCTTAGCAGTGAAAAACCTCCACATCTTCGTCTTCAGCGTACGGTTAAAACGTTCCACGACTGACGCCTTCAAATCACTACCCGTTGCAAAGTGTTGAATATTATGTTTCTTCATTAGTTTTTCAAAGATACGGTTAAAAAATTATTTTCCTGCATCCGTTTGAATTTTAACAGGTATACCGCTCTCCTCTAAGACTGCAGCAAAGGCCGCTGCAACTACGACGGCCGTCTTGTTTTTTAAAGAGCGTGCATAAGCTTTTTTTTTTTTATTACTGTAAGCAGAAATTTAAAGTTATCATTGTCTTTAGACAGTGCACTCATATCGCAAAGATCCGCTTGAAATTGATACATAGGACGTGGCGCAAAAACACGATTTCTAGCATAGGTTTTTCTAGCCGTTTTGTGTAAGGTATACGCCTCCTGACCAGACAGCCATTCTCGTACTTGATCAGGGCTAACTTTTTCAGCCGTCTGCTCTTCGACGGCTTTTTGAAGTTTTTCTACCCCTCCAAATGATCCCGGGTGTGCAGGGTCATAATATATTCTCTTCATTACACGCTCAGACTTTTTTGAGGTCATGACGACTAGTAAGCATGCAAGATCTGAGTACAATGACGATTTTGCATAATTATTTATTGACTACATGTCATTACATTTGAATGATTAATACATGTTTTTAATACAACCCCACAGAAGTGTGTAAGGCATTTAGAGCCCTATCAACATCAAATGGTAGACCATTCTTAAAGCGATATGCTGCTACATCAATTATATAAGTATACAACACCATGAGATGACTAAATTTGAAGCTATGCCTAGACACTTCTCTAATAATTCCATCTAATGTTTTTTCAAATTTCTCCGCATCAGATGCATTTGAACCAATATACACCAATTCCTTCCAACGGTTAAAAGACACACAATCTCTCACAATTTCCAATGACCTCTCAAAACGGACAAATTGTTCAATGTCAACATCGCTACATGTTTGAAATAAAGATTCATCATTAACACGATTAGCAATAGCCCGTTTTACAAGAGAGCTGACCCCAGGATGACCTGAAGTGGAATTTAAAAAGTTAAAGAATAGTCTGAAAGCATTCCCCATTTTTGATCAGTTTAGACTAGTTCAAAAGAGGGTGTGAACTATTTCAACACTCTTCCAGTAGGATACGAGTTCATCTATCATATGATCCCGGGCCTTGTTAACCCCCACATACGCATCAACGATTTCTTTAAGTTTCCCCTGGATGTTTTCTTCATACTTCAGACCGTATAGAAAGGCCTCGGCTGCTCCTTGAACACGGCCGGTTGCTGTCCCCCCTAATCCAACCGTCTCCAGAGCAACCATAAGAGTCGGGAGAAATTTCCACGTCCACAGGGCGGTCATCAGCGCCTCAAAGTTGCTGTAAAAGTAATCACTCTCTAGAGGGTACAGACAAGCATGCTGACGTTGGCTTGGATGACCGGTTTTACACCCATAACATTCGTTTTTTATCTGATCATCTATCACCACCGTTAACACAATGGCAACGCCGGCCTTCACTGTGTCCAGAAAAACATCACCACCCCGACGCTGAGATTGAAGCCGGTTCTCTAGAATTTCTTTAACCTCTACAACCATCGGATCATTCAAGGGAGGGTTCTGAGGGGTCCCCTGAGCAGTGATGCTAGCTTCCGCACCGGGTTCGTTCTGAACCCCAGCGGATCCCGCTACTTGCAGGCGTGGCGAAGTCGGAGGTGTTGGATAGACGTTGAGGATAGAACGATCTTCAGCCGCGGGGGCAGCAATATCTGAAGCCAGGCCCCCAGGGGTGTGCAGACCGGGTGCTTTGTCGGATGTTGGCTTGCCGGTATACGGCCTATATCTTCTGACGGGGAATTCAAGAGGCTCGAACAGAGTATTTGACACGTCGCTGTCGGGCGAGACGGGTGAGTAGGTGACAGGGCTAATAGGCTCCTCGGAATCGCTCTGATGCTCTAGGGCTTTCCACCTTGTGAGGTCGTCCGTCTGGGCATTCCGGAAGTCTTCAAGAATCGGTTTATACAAATCATCGTAGCCGCCAGATTCCTGAGAAAGGCTCGGAAGATAGCTGAGAAGATAGCTGAGAAGCTTAGACTCTTCATCTTGAGATTCTAGGGGTTTACATTCCGCAGCGGCAGAGTAGCCTTCGTCATCACTTGATGAAGGCAAATCGTTGACTGTGAAAAAATCAGCCATGTTGAAGTAATAAGTAATGTCGCACAAACTCGTTTTTCCAAACTTCTTATATAGATTGAAGGGGGGTGTGTCTAGTAGGCGTGTCTAGTAGACGTGTCTAGTAGCCATTGGTAGTAGAGGTGTCTATCATGATTTACTATGATTCAACACCGTCTGTTTCAAGCATTGAAAAGATTGGAAAAAAATTACGTCTGGAGGGCTCAGAGTCAGACAGAGATCTAGGGGTTAAACGCCTGGACGGGCCTGAGATCCGTTTACCCGAGCACGTGTTCAGACGTTTTGACAGCTGGATGAGTCTCAGTCTCTGACTTTCCTGATTGAAAAACTCGGTGATAGTTTTCAAGAGATTTGTCAACCTTGAGAAGTCTACCACTTTGAATGCCAGTTTAATAGGCCAGTAGCGCTCTTTCTCCATCACCGTCTTTGGTCTTTCAGAAGACTCTGCCTCTGTCTGGAATCGCACCAACAGCCATATGTGAGATCTTGAACAGTCAACAAGAAAAGCTTCCTGCAGGGAACGGCTCGGTACTCTGGGATCCACGTTCATCTGGATAGAGGGTTTCATACCCTCCAGGGTCGCATTTTGCTTGTCGTGTACAGAATGCATGTAGCAGATGAATTCCATGATGTGACCCTTCAATCTTTCGAATTCTGATGAATATATTCTCAAAATATTCTCAGATTCTTTTTCGAAAGTGTATATGTCCACATAGGGGAATGCACCTCCTGATGCAAACTCTACACGCACTACACGACCGTCTTCCATTTCCCACATCATACTTGTAGACGCCATTTTAGACACTGTCATATAGCCACAACTACTACAGATCTCACACAGGCTCATATATATATACACCTTTTGCCCGGGAAACACGTGATCTTATCAGTGACACGCCCGCGACCTGTCATTTTTAAAAATTGAACCATTTTTTAATCCCCCTTTTTATTAACCCTAACCCTTCATTATTGAACACATTACTACCCCTAGAGTAGCAGCCTAACCATTTTTTAATGGCCTTTTTTTTTTAATTGCACATTTTAACCCTCTGTATTGAACTTTTATTTTAAGCCTCATATGCAATTTTGACTTAGATGCCTGTATGCAGCATAAAGGCATCACCACACATAGTCATCACTAGCCCCTTGCTTGGGGTTCAGCCAGTTCAGTTCTGATGCCGCTGATCAAGTCTTTGATCCGTTGTGACCAGCTCTCAGGGCCCCTGGTTAATTTCTAATTTCACAAAGAGCAGAACACCTTGACCTCTCACCTACATCTCATTGCACAACCATCAACACAAACCCCATCACCCCAAACGGGCGGGAGTTATAAGAGACCTCGCCCCTACATCTCATTGCACAATCATCAACACAAACCCCATCACCCAAAAGGGGCGGGACTTATAATTTTCAAGTATTATTTTTGATGATTAAATTCATGTGACGTCATCACCTTTTGACAGAATGTGAATACTATATTCTCTTCTCTGTCCACTGGTTTCAGTAGCCTCAATCCCATCAGGGTCAGGGTGAAGTCATCCAGATGAATCATCACCATGGGGTCTTTTCGCCTTTCAGGAAAAAAGATATTCAAAAAGAAGAAGGTGTGTTACCATGGTGACCATAAGGTGGTCATGTTTAAAAGCTTCAGCTGTGCCACAGAGAGAGAAAAAACAGAGGAGGGAAGATGTTAAGGGTGGCCAAGCATGAGGACAAGGAACATGCATACTTCAGAATCCAGAGCACAGGAAGGATGTGGATTCCTTGTACAAGGAATACACAGAAACCTCATGTTTCAATAACCCAGATAAAGTCAGCTCTGGTTCTCAGGGGGCCACAGTTTGTAACTGGTAGGGATTGCTGACAGTAATGTCTCTACCTCCCTTTAACACTAGTCATCCCAAAAGGAGGTCCACGGGCGCGTGTGACACTTATAATAAAACATGTTAGCAATGATCATGCAGTGGACCCAAGTGCGGAGAGATACTCAGACGACAGCGTAAAGTAAATCAAGGAGAGTTTTTAATGAGAGAACTGGGGCACGGCACACAAACAAACACTGGGGGGAAAAAGGGTAAAATAAAGGTGGAGAAAACCAAGCTCCGTTAACTAAGGTACGCGCTTAACAAGCAGAATAACTAGAACTAAAGAAATACGAAACTGGAACTAGGGCAATGGGGTAAACGACTAGGATTGCGGAACAGACCGGCAGACAGGGTACTCACAGACAAACAGGGAGAATCTCCGACAAAGACATGGGGAACACACAGGCTATACAGCGGGTGAAATAAGTATTGAACACGTCACCATTTTTCTCAGTACATATATTTCCAAAGGTGCTATTGACATGACATTTTCACCAGATGTTGGTAACAACCCAAGTAATCCATACATACAAAGAAACCAAAAAATAAATGTTCAGAAATTAAGTTGTGTGTAATAATGTGAAATGACACAGGGAAAAAGTATTGAACACATGAAGAAAGGGAGGTGCAAAAAGGCATGGAAAGCCAAGACAACAATTGAAATCTATCAGTAATTAAAAAGCAATCCAGCCCCTTGTCAGTGCAAATTAATATCAGCTGGTTCAGTCCCAACTGATGGCCTACAAAAAGGTGTCATTGCCAAGGTGTCACACAAGACACATCTCATGATGGGTAAAAGCAAAGAGCTGTCTCAAGACCTTCGCAACCTAATTGTTGCAAGACATAACGATGGCATTGGTTACAGGCGCATTTCTAAGCTTCTGAATGTTCCAGTGAGCACTGTTGGGGCCATAATACGGAAGTGGAAAGACAATCATTTCACCATAAATTTGCCTCGATCAGGTGCTCCTCGCAAGATTTCTGACAGAGGAGTGAAAAGAATAATCAGAAGAGTTGTCCAAGAGCCAAGGACCACTTGTGGAGAGCTTCAAAAAGACCTGGAATTAGCAGGTACTGCTGTCTCAAAGAAAACAGTAAGTAATGCACTCCACCGCCATGGCCTGTATGCACGCTCACCACGCAAGACTCCATTGCTGAAAAAAAAGCATGTTGAAGCTCGTTTAAAGTTTGCTGCACAACATTTGGAAAAGCTAGTGAAATACTGGGAGAATATAGTGTGGTCAGATGAGAGCAAAATTGAACTGTTTGGATGCCATAATACACACCATGTTTGGAGGAGAAATGGCACTGCACATCACCCTAAAAACACCATACCAACAGTGAAGTTTGGAGGTGGGAACATCATGGTGTGGGGCTGCTTTTCAGCAAATGGTACTGGCAAACTTCACATAATTGAAGGAAGGATGAATGGGCAAATTTACCGAGACATTCTTGACCAAAATCTGCTGCCATCTACAAGGATGATGAAGATGAAACGAGGGTGGACATTTCAGCAAGACAATGATCCCAAACACACAGCCAAGGAAACTCTCAATTGGTTTCAAAGAAAGAAAATAAAGCTGCTAGAATGGCCCAGCCAATGGCCCATCCTGACTTAAATCCCATTGAAAATCTATGGAAAGAACTGAAGATCAAGATTCATAGAAGAGGCCCATGGAACCTTCGAGATTTGAAGACTGTTTGTGTGGAAGAATGGGCCAAAATCACACCAGAGCAATGCATGCGACTAGTTTCTCCATACAGGAGGCATCTTGAAGCTGTCATTACCAACAAAGGCTTTTGTACAAAGTATTAAATAAATATCAGTAAGCGTGTTCAATACTTTTTCCCTGTGTCATTTCACATTATTACACACAACTTAATTTCTGAACTTATTTGTTTTGGTTTCTTTGTATGTATGGATTACTTGGGTTGTTACCAACATCTGGTGAAAATGTCATGTCAATAGTACCTTTGGAAATATATTTACTGAGAAAAATGGTGACGTGTTCAATACTTATTTCACCCGCTGTATATAACAAACAGGAGACAGAATACACAGGTGAAACGAATGCTGATAGATTGGGAGGCCACTGGCCCCGTACCGCCAGAGGAGGGCACCAGTCACCAGACAGCAACCTCAGGCGTGACAAAAACAACTCTGCTCCCAAATGTAAAAAAAAGCTCCTCATTGTAGCTTTTACCCTCATCATGGTGAATCGAAACTGACCTTACAGTTATGAATGCCTTAACCATTTCAACCATAATGGCGATATCAGCAACATAGACAGACAGAGAATAACAGTTATTTGCATGATCAAAGTGATTACATGTGAATAGAAGCCTGCACCGTGTGCACCTAGCCTCAGAAGAATGTCTGTATGTGGAAACACAGTTTCTCTCAGTCTATTTAGACCTTGTTTTCAATTAACATTCTATGATATCTCCTTCTGTATGTGTGGGCTACAGCACGTGTGTCTGCCTGAAGGCCAGTGATGTTGATAACAATACCGAAAGTGGGCAGCCAATGCGTAATGATGTGGATAATGGATGAGACAAACAATTTCCTTTTGTGTGTGTGTCTAGCAGGTTTATGAAATTGACCTTACGGTTATGAATGGCTTACCCATTTCAACCATAATGGCGATATCCGCAACATAGACAGACAGGCAATAAAAGTTATTTGCATGATCAAAGCAATTACAAGTGAATAGAAGCCTGGCAGCGTGCACCCAGCCTGTGAAGCACAGACACATACCCTTCATCACACGTATTTCGAAAGGTAAACTTATTACATTAGTTTTACTTAAGCCATAGTTTTGCTCAGTCTATTTGAACTTATTTTTCTCCAACTGTGTGTATATAGGCTACAGTATTAGCGATTACAGACATTTGATACACTTTTGTGTGTAACTCGATTGCTTGTTATATGCCAGGAAACAACATCAATATTTGTTTGGAATCTGGTGTGCATGGTGGAGCATAAGAGCTGACGGATTTGTCTGTGGACTTTCCTGATGCATTTGCGTAAAGGCGCAAGGAAGAAGTGGTTGTGTGTCCACTTTTACTTTAACTTTTAATTTATAGCAAATTACCATATAGTATAGACCTTCTTGCAAATATGTATAATTATATTTCATTACATGTCATTATTGCTTCAGATTTGTGTTCTGTTTTACTTGTTATCAAGCATTGGCGCTTCGCATTTGACTGCAGGGTTTGGTTGTTGTTTTTTTTACAGTAGGGGCATGTACAGTTACACCAATTATGTCTGTCAATATGTTAAATTCAATATGTAAGCTGTTTAAAATCCAAAATGTGATATTCTAATGATTCTTAAGTCCTGACTAAACACAACCAGTTCATTATGTCTTGCATAGTATTGATCTAATTCAATGATTACACTGTTACACTAACGTCAACAAATGGAGGTCTCCAGACGTCACTCTGGGTAATTTGGATACTAATGAGGCCTGAGGCTTCCAGTGTTCAAAGTGGTAAGAGCATTATCAAATCAAGTATCAACTGCTACAAGAAACATTCAAATCTACATTGTTTCAGATGGTGGAGAGATGTCTGCCACTTAGTTGGGTAGCTTGCATTCACATGTACAGTATATGAAATGATAAGAATAGACACAATTAAGGTTTAGAATGGCATATTACAATTATTCAGTAATTAAAACAATCATAAATGTTTCATTATGTTTCAGCAGCATTTCTATAGCATACTTCTCACGAACTTTCCAAACATATCACCTTCATCTCCAGCCTAGGGTTAATGTGGTAACAGAGAGACTTGGGTCAGATTGGGTTGATAGGATGATTCATGCACGTCAATGACTCCCGTCCTGTTTGCTAAACATCCGCATTGCTTTGTCTATTGATTCTGTTGTCTATGTTAGAGCCCCACTTTGATGTGTTAATCTCTTCCAAAACTCAGAGAAAGAGAGAGAGAAGAGAGAGAGAGAGACAAAGTGAGAGAGAAAAAGGAAGAGAAGAGGAAGAGACTAGACACACACATTAGACACACACACACACAAGCAGACATGCACTCTCACTAGCATAAAATACTGTATATGTATATCTCTGATGTTGTCCCTCATCAATATGATGTTCAGACAAAATGTTCTACTTGGCAGGGGTGTCAAATATGCGGCCCATGGGCCTGACAACGGCCTGCCAAGTGTTCTTATTTTTTTAACAATGAAAACCTACTTGAACACAAAACAGAATGACTAAAACCACATACAACCTGTATAGGCATGATAGTTTGTTATAATAGATCATATCTGAGACAAAAGTGGCCCCTGGGCCAAAAAGACTTTGACACCCCTGCCCTAGTAGGTTTAAAGAACCATCACACATCACACAGTAGAGTACACCCAGAGGCACACTTCTAGTCACCACAGCACCCAAACCACCCTGTAACCTACAGGTGTTTCACAAGATAGCAGCTATAACTGGGAGACAAAATATCAGTGATTTGACTGGAGTGTGATTTACCATCTCTGCATGACCCTAAAACATGTGTATCAATAAAAACAGGCTGTAAAATGTAAATTATTGATTCATTAGGCTCCATGTGTCTTTATTAAATTAGCTACATGAGGAATTGATTTGTATAACCACTCGTCACTGCCCGAGTTGGCGGTTCCCACTGGGGAGGACTCACTGACGTAGCCCTGGTAGGTGGCGAACTGGAAGTATGGAGTCTGGTTGTTCTCGTCCAGGATTTCAATGATGAGGTCAGTGTAGGTCGGCAGGAGATGACCGTTGTCTTGTTCAGCCTACAACAAGGAGATTAAGAGGAGGAGAGTTTGTTTTATTATTTCTTATTCAACCTTTATTATACCAGGAAGTCCAATTGAGGTCTGTGGACTTGTTTTTACAAGGATTACAGGATTTCAATTCAGTAGTTGGTTACTCAAAAGCTTGAAAGCATTTATGATACAGCTCACAAAAGTGAATATTTTTGGATCATTATGTCTGGCCAAAAATGTTAAAGTATTAAGTGGGAGAGAATAAAACTGTCTCTACAGTTTTTCTGGGCTGCTGGGCCGGAAGCCGGTCCAAGTAGAGAGGAATGGAAGGTTAGCCTAGCTACTCTTTTCAACAAGAAGTACTGTACAAGGAGGACCTATTCCATCAAAACAGGTTCATAGCTTTTAGCACTGAGTGTGTGTGGGGGGACATGCAGCGTTCGGCCTGTAGAGGGAGCTACAGGACCGTGGCCAGGGTTATGTCGGCGAGGCTCCGTTGCACACCTGTTGCAAATGAAGCCTCGTTGACTAGATGCTTAAGATGTGTGTGCCTCTGCTTGTTCAGTAGGTGGGCTGGAACGAAGGAGCAGGTTCCGAGAGAGAGACGACTGGAAAGTCGCCGAATTTTGAAACGGGCTGAAAAGCCAAGTAATTGAAGTACTGTGCTGTCATGTGCGTGAACATAACTCAACAACTCTGCTGAAACCTGAAGGCCTAATAAGTGCCATCAGTTCAGCAGCCATGAGTGGAACGCCTTATATCGGCAGTAGGATAGGCTTGATTTCGAAAGCTCTAAATCGATACGAGGGCATCTTATACACAATTGATACGGTGAATTCGACGGTGGTGTTGGCGAAAGTGAAGTCATATGGATCAGAGGGGCGACCTACAGACAGACCAACCCCACCCAAAGATGACATCTATGAATACATCATCTTCAGGGGAAGTGACATTAAAGACATCACATTGTGTGAGCCTCCGAAATCCCACCACGTGCATGGCCTACCACAGGACCCTGCCATAGTGCAGTCTTCCATCAGCGTTAAGCTTCCGCTCCTCTGCCCAGGTAGTACGTCTGGATTTATTATCTGACGAGATGTTGTCAAAGAAGGATTTTGCTTTGTTGTAGTAGCACTTAGGCCCCAAGAGATCCTCCTTGTCAGTCGTCACACGGGGTGGCTTGTCCCCTCCTGATTTGCCACTTTGTCTCTCTCTTCTCTCTCTCTTTCTCTGAGTTTTGGAAGAGATTAACACATCAAAGTGGGGCTCTAACATAGACAACAGAATCAATAGACAAAGCAATGCGGATGTTTAGCAAATAGGACGGGAGTCATTGACGTGCATGAATCATCCTATCAACCCAATCTGACCCAAGTCTCTCTGTTACCACATTAACCCTAGGCTGGAGATGAAGGTGATATGTTTGGAAAGTTCGTGAGAAGTATGCTATAGAAATGCTGCTGAAACATAATGAAACATTTATGATTGTTTTAATTACTGAATAATTGTAATATGCCATTCTAAACCTTAATTGTGTCTATTCTTATCATTTCATATACTGTACATGTGAATGCAAGCTACCCAACTAAGTGGCAGACATCTCTCCACCATCTGAAACAATGTAGATTTGAATGTTTCTTGTAGCAGTTGATACTTGATTTGATAATGCTCTTACCACTTTGAACACTGGAAGCCTCAGGCCTCATTAGTATCCAAATTACCCAGAGTGACGTCTGGAGACCTCCATTTGTTGACGTTAGTGTAACAGTGTAATCATTGAATTAGATCAATACTATGCAAGACATAATGAACTGGTTGTGTTTAGTCAGGACTTAAGAATCATTAGAATATCACATTTTGGATTTTAAACAGCTTACATATTGAATTTAACATATTGACAGACATAATTGGTGTAACTGTACATGCCCCTACTGTAAAAAAAACAACAACCAAACCCTGCAGTCAAATGCGAAGCGCCAATGCTTGATAACAAGTAAAACAGAACACAAATCTGAAGCAATAATGACATGTAATGAAATATAATTATACATATTTGCAAGAAGGTCTATACTATATGGTAATTTGCTATAAATTAAAAGTTAAAGTAAAAGTGGACACACAACCACTTCTTCCTTGCGCCTTTACGCAAATGCATCAGGAAAGTCCACAGACAAATCCGTCAGCTCTTATGCTCCACCATGCACACCAGATTCCAAACAAATATTGATGTTGTTTCCTGGCATATAACAAGCAATCGAGTTACACACAAAAGTGTATCAAATGTCTGTAATCGCTAATACTGTAGCCTATATACACACAGTTGGAGAAAAATAAGTTCAAATAGACTGAGCAAAACTATGGCTTAAGTAAAACTAATGTAATAAGTTTACCTTTCGAAATACGTGTGATGAAGGGTATGTGTCTGTGCTTCACAGGCTGGGTGCACGCTGCCAGGCTTCTATTCACTTGTAATTGCTTTGATCATGCAAATAACTTTTATTGCCTGTCTGTCTATGTTGCGGATATCGCCATTATGGTTGAAATGGGTAAGCCATTCATAACCGTAAGGTCAATTTCATAAACCTGCTAGACACACACACAAAAGGAAATTGTTTGTCTCATCCATTATCCACATCATTACGCATTGGCTGCCCACTTTCGGTATTGTTATCAACATCACTGGCCTTCAGGCAGACACACGTGCTGTAGCCCACACATACAGAAGGAGATATCATAGAATGTTAATTGAAAACAAGGTCTAAATAGACTGAGAGAAACTGTGTTTCCACATACAGACATTCTTCTGAGGCTAGGTGCACACGGTGCAGGCTTCTATTCACATGTAATCACTTTGATCATGCAAATAACTGTTATTCTCTGTCTGTCTATGTTGCTGATATCGCCATTATGGTTGAAATGGTTAAGGCATTCATAACTGTAAGGTCAGTTTCGATTCACCATGATGAGGGTAAAAGCTACAATGAGGAGCTTTTTTTTACATTTGGGAGCAGAGTTGTTTTTGTCACGCCTGAGGTTGCTGTCTGGTGACTGGTGCCCTCCTCTGGCGGTACGGGGCCAGTGGCCTCCCAATCTATCAGCATTCGTTTCACCTGTGTATTCTGTCTCCTGTTTGTTATATACAGCGGGTGAAATAAGTATTGAACACGTCACCATTTTTCTCAGTAAATATATTTCCAAAGGTACTATTGACATGACATTTTCACCAGATGTTGGTAACAACCCAAGTAATCCATACATACAAAGAAACCAAAACAAATAAGTTCAGAAATTAAGTTGTGTGTAATAATGTGAAATGACACAGGGAAAAAGTATTGAACACGCTTACTGATATTTATTTAATACTTTGTACAAAAGCCTTTGTTGGTAATGACAGCTTCAAGATGCCTCCTGTATGGAGAAACTAGTCGCATGCATTGCTCTGGTGTGATTTTGGCCCATTCTTCCACACAAACAGTCTTCAAATCTCGAAGGTTCCATGGGCCTCTTCTATGAATCTTGATCTTCAGTTCTTTCCATAGATTTTCAATGGGATTTAAGTCAGGATGGGCCATTGGCTGGGCCATTCTAGCAGCTTTATTTTCTTTCTTTGAAACCAATTGAGAGTTTCCTTGGCTGTGTGTTTGGGATCATTGTCTTGCTGAAATGTCCACCCTCGTTTCATCTTCATCATCCTTGTAGATGGCAGCAGATTTTGGTCAAGAATGTCTCGGTAAATTTGCCCATTCATCCTTCCTTCAATTATGTGAAGTTTGCCAGTACCATTTGCTGAAAAGCAGCCCCACACCATGATGTTCCCACCTCCAAACTTCACTGTTGGTATGGTGTTTTTAGGGTGATGTGCAGTGCCATTTCTCCTCCAAACATGGTGTGTATTATGGCATCCAAACAGTTCAATTTTGCTCTCATCTGACCACACTATATTCTCCCAGTATTTCACTAGCTTTTCCAAATGTTGTGCAGCAAACTTTAAACGAGCTTCAACATGCTTTTTTTTCAGCAATGGAGTCTTGCGTGGTGAGCGTGCATACAGGCCATGGCGGTGGAGTGCATTACTTACTGTTTTCTTTGAGACAGCAGTACCTGCTAATTCCAGGTCTTTTTGAAGCTCTCCACAAGTGGTCCTTGGCTCTTGGACAACTCTTCTGATTATTCTTTTCACTCCTCTGTCAGAAATCTTGCGAGGAGCACCTGATCGAGGCAAATTTATGGTGAAATGATTGTCTTTCCACTTCCGTATTATGGCCCCAACAGTGCTCACTGGAACATTCAGAAGCTTAGAAATGCGCCTGTAACCAATGCCATCGTTATGTCTTGCAACAATTAGGTTGCGAAGGTCTTGAGACAGCTCTTTGCTTTTACCCATCATGAGATGTGTCTTGTGTGACACCTTGGCAATGACACCTTTTTGTAGGCCATCAGTTGGGACTGAACCAGCTGATATTAATTTGCACTGACAAGGGGCTGGATTGCTTTTTAATTACTGATAGATTTCAATTGTTGTCTTGGCTTTCCATGCCTTTTTGCACCTCCCTTTCTTCATGTGTTCAATACTTTTTCCCTGTGTCATTTCACATTATTACACACAACTTAATTTCTGAACATTTATTTTTTGGTTTCTTTGTATGTATGGATTACTTGGGTTGTTACCAACATCTGGTGAAAATGTCATGTCAATAGCACCTTTGGAAATATATGTACTGAGAAAAATGGTGACGTGTTCAATACTTATTTCACCCGCTGTATAGCCTGTGTGTTCCCCATGTCTTTGTCGGAGATTCTCCCTGTTTGTCTGTGAGTACCCTGTCTGCCGGTCTGTTCCGCAATCCTAGTCGTTTACCCCATTGCCCTAGTTCCAGTTTCGTATTTCTTTAGTTCTAGTTATTCTGCTTGTTAAGCGCGTACCTTAGTTAACGGAGCTTGGTTTTCTCCACCTTTATTTTACCCTTTTTCCCCCCAGTGTTTGTTTGTGTGCCGTGCCCCAGTTCTCTCATTAAAAACTCTCCTTGATTTACTTTACGCTGTCGTCTGAGTATCTCTCCGCACTTGGGTCCACTGCATGATCATTGCTAACATGTTTTATTATAAGTGTCACACGCGCCCGTGGACCTCCTTTTGGGATGACTAGTGTTAAAGGGAGGTAGAGACATTACTGTCAGCAATCCCTACCAGTTACAAACTGTGGCCCCCTGAGAACCAGAGCTGACTTTATCTGGGTTATTGAAACATGAGGTTTCTGTGTATTCCTTGTACAAGGAATCCACATCCTTCCTGTGCTCTGGATTCTGAAGTATGCATGTTCCTTGTCCTCATGCTTGGCCACCCTTAACATCTTCCCTCCTCTGTTTTTTCTCTCTCTGTGGCACAGCTGAAGCTTTTAAACATGACCACCTTATGGTCACCATGGTAACACACCTTCTTCTTTTTGAATATCTTTTTTCCTGAAAGGCGAAAAGACCCCATGGTGATGATTCATCTGGATGACTTCACCCTGACCCTGATGGGATTGAGGCTACTGAAACCAGTGGACAGAGAAGAGAATATAGTATTCACATTCTGTCAAAAGGTGATGACGTCACATGAATTTAATCATCAAAAATAATACTTGAAAATTATAAGTCCCGCCCCTTTTGGGTGATGGGGTTTGTGTTGATGATTGTGCAATGAGATGTAGGGGCGAGGTCTCTTATAACTCCCGCCCGTTTGGGGTGATGGGGTTTGTGTTGATGGTTGTGCAATGAGATGTAGGTGAGAGGTCAAGGTGTTCTGCTCTTTGTGAAATTAGAAATTAACCAGGGGCCCTGAGAGCTGGTCACAACGGATCAAAGACTTGATCAGCGGCATCAGAACTGAACTGGCTGAACCCCAAGCAAGGGGCTAGTGATGACTATGTGTGGTGATGCCTTTATGCTGCATACAGGCATCTAAGTCAAAATTGCATATGAGGCTTAAAATAAAAGTTCAATACAGAGGGTTAAAATGTGCAATTAAAAAAAAAAGGCCATTAAAAAATGGTTAGGCTGCTACTCTAGGGGTAGTAATGTGTTCAATAATGAAGGGTTAGGGTTAATAAAAAGGGGGATTAAAAAATGGTTCAATTTTTAAAAATGACAGGTCGCGGGCGTGTCACTGATAAGATCACGTGTTTCCCGGGCAAAAGGTGTATATATATATGAGCCTGTGTGAGATCTGTAGTAGTTGTGGCTATATGACAGTGTCTAAAATGGCGTCTACAAGTATGATGTGGGAAATGGAAGACGGTCGTGTAGTGCGTGTAGAGTTTGCATCAGGAGGTGCATTCCCCTATGTGGACATATACACTTTCGAAAAAGAATCTGAGAATATTTTGAGAATATATTCATCAGAATTCGAAAGATTGAAGGGTCACATCATGGAATTCATCTGCTACATGCATTCTGTACACGACAAGCAAAATGCGACCCTGGAGGGTATGAAACCCTCTATCCAGATGAACGTGGATCCCAGAGTACCGAGCCGTTCCCTGCAGGAAGCTTTTCTTGTTGACTGTTCAAGATCTCACATATGGCTGTTGGTGCGATTCCAGACAGAGGCAGAGTCTTCTGAAAGACCAAAGACGGTGATGGAGAAAGAGCGCTACTGGCCTATTAAACTGGCATTCAAAGTGGTAGACTTCTCAAGGTTGACAAATCTCTTGAAAACTATCACCGAGTTTTTCAATCAGGAAAGTCAGAGACTGAGACTCATCCAGCTGTCAAAACGTCTGAACACGTGCTCGGGTAAACGGATCTCAGGCCCGTCCAGGCGTTTAACCCCTAGATCTCTGTCTGACTCTGAGCCCTCCAGACGTAATTTTTTTCCAATCTTTTCAATGCTTGAAACAGACGGTGTTGAATCATAGTAAATCATGATAGACACCTCTACTACCAATGGCTACTAGACACGTCTACTAGACACGCCTACTAGACACACCCCCCTTCAATCTATATAAGAAGTTTGGAAAAACGAGTTTGTGCGACATTACTTATTACTTCAACATGGCTGATTTTTTCACAGTCAACGATTTGCCTTCATCAAGTGATGACGAAGGCTACTCTGCCGCTGCGGAATGTAAACCCCTAGAATCTCAAGATGAAGAGTCTAAGCTTCTCAGCTATCTTCTCAGCTATCTTCCGAGCCTTTCTCAGGAATCTGGCGGCTACGATGATTTGTATAAACCGATTCTTGAAGACTTCCGGAATGCCCAGACGGACGACCTCACAAGGTGGAAAGCCCTAGAGCATCAGAGCGATTCCGAGGAGCCTATTAGCCCTGTCACCTACTCACCCGTCTCGCCCGACAGCGACGTGTCAAATACTCTGTTCGAGCCTCTTGAATTCCCCGTCAGAAGATATAGGCCGTATACCGGCAAGCCAACATCCGACAAAGCACCCGGTCTGCACACCCCTGGGGGCCTGGCTTCAGATATTGCTGCCCCCGCGGCTGAAGATCGTTCTATCCTCAACGTCTATCCAACACCTCCGACTTCGCCACGCCTGCAAGTAGCGGGATCCGCTGGGGTTCAGAACGAACCCGGTGCGGAAGCTAGCATCACTGCTCAGGGGACCCCTCAGAACCCTCCCTTGAATGATCCGATGGTTGTAGAGGTTAAAGAAATTCTAGAGAACCGGCTTCAATCTCAGCGTCGGGGTGGTGATGTTTTTCTGGACACAGTGAAGGCCGGCGTTGCCATTGTGTTAACGGTGGTGATAGATGATCAGATAAAAAACGAATGTTATGGGTGTAAAACCGGTCATCCAAGCCAACGTCAGCATGCTTGTCTGTACCCTCTAGAGAGTGATTACTTTTACAGCAACTTTGAGGCGCTGATGACCGCCCTGTGGACGTGGAAATTTCTCCCGACTCTTATGGTTGCTCTGGAGACGGTTGGATTAGGGGGGACAGCAACCGGCCGTGTTCAAGGAGCAGCCGAGGCCTTTCTATACGGTCTGAAGTATGAAGAAAACATCCAGGGGAAACTTAAAGAAATCGTTGATGCGTATGTGGGGGTTAACAAGGCCCGGGATCATATGATAGATGAACTCGTATCCTACTGGAAGAGTGTTGAAATAGTTCACACCCTCTTTTGAACTAGTCTAAACTGATCAAAAATGGGGAATGCTTTCAGACTATTCTTTAACTTTTTAAATTCCACTTCAGGTCATCCTGGGGTCAGCTCTCTTGTAAAACGGGCTATTGCTAATCGTGTTAATGATGAATCTTTATTTCAAACATGTAGCGATGTTGACATTGAACAATTTGTCCGTTTTGAGAGGTCATTGGAAATTGTGAGAGATTGTGTGTCTTTTAACCGTTGGAAGGAATTGGTGTATATTGGTTCAAATGCATCTGATGCGGAGAAATTTGAAAAAACATTAGATGGAATTATTAGAGAAGTGTCTAGGCATAGCTTCAAATTTAGTCATCTCATGGTGTTGTATACTTATATAATTGATGTAGCAGCATATCGCTTTAAGAATGGTCTACCATTTGATGTTGATAGGGCTCTAAATGCCTTACACACTTCTGTGGGGTTGTATTAAAAACATGTATTAATCATTCAAATGTAATGACATGTAGTCAATAAATAATTATGCAAAATCGTCATTGTACTCAGATCTTGCATGCTTACTAGTCGTCATGACCTCAAAAAAGTCTGAGCGTGTAATGAAGAGAATATATTATGACCCTGCACACCCGGGATCATTTGGAGGGGTAGAAAAACTTCAAAAAGCCGTCGAAGAGCAGACGGCTGAAAAAGTTAGCCCTGATCAAGTACGAGAATGGCTGTCTGGTCAGGAGGCGTATACCTTACACAAAACGGCTAGAAAAACCTATGCTAGAAATCGTGTTTTTGCGCCACGTCCTATGTATCAATTTCAAGCGGATCTTTGCGATATGAGTGCACTGTCTAAAGACAATGATAACTTTAAATTTCTGCTTACAGTAATAAAAAAAAAAAAGCTTATGCACGCTCTTTAAAAAACAAGACGGCCGTCGTAGTTGCAGCGGCCTTTGCTGCAGTCTTAGAGGAGAGCGGTATACCTGTTAAAATTCAAACGGATGCAGGAAAATAATTTTTTAACCGTATCTTTGAAAAACTAATGAAGAAACATAATATTCAACACTTTGCAACGGGTAGTGATTTGAAGGCGTCAGTCGTGGAACGTTTTAACCGTACGCTGAAGACGAAGATGTGGAGGTTTTTCACTGCTAAGAACACCCGCAGATATATTGAGGTGATTCCGGATTTGCTTGATAGCTATAATAATAGTTATCATAGCAGTATCAAAATGAAACCTGTTGAGGTAACACCCTCCAATAGCATGCAAGTCTTTGAGAATTTATACGGGACTTTACCTCTGAACAGTAAGCCCCCAGTGTTTAAATTCAAAGAGGGTGACATTGTGCGGATTTCCAAATACAGGGGGATATTCGATAAAATGTACGAACAATCATTCACTGATGAATACTTTATAGTTAACGAATGTATACCTAGACTCCCGACCGTTTATAAATTAAGGGATATAAAAGGTGAAATTCTTACTGGCACATTCTATGAGGCAGAACTGCAGAAAGTGAGAATCACCCCTGACACGGTCTTTCGGGTAGAAAGGATTTTAGACAAGAAAATTCAAAATGGACGGAAGATGGTTTTAATCCACTGGCAAGGTTGGCCTAGTCAGTTTGACTCATGGCTGGCTGCTAAAGAGGTCATAGAGCTTGGGAAGAAGCCAAACTAGAAGAAGCAAGGATGGAGGAGCGAGAATCTTTCTATGTGACGCTCCCTTCAAATGCATGTCACAACGTTTACCCTAGCAATAACAGTTCAAATTATACGATAACGCTGTCTCAGCCTATAGAGTTACATGGACCATATGAGGTGGCGTTAGCAGAGATAATGTACTGTCATACATGGAATAATATTATAAGTTTAGAAGATACCTATGACCTGAAAGACCATTCGAGACCGCGGGACCCTCCAATCTACCAGAAAATCCCTACAGGCTATTATGACAGTGTCGATGCGATAGTGAAGGAGATAAATGTCATATTTAAGAAACAAAAAACAGATCTACTTTTATATTACAGTTCTATACATAAAAGAATTTCTGTATTAGGACCTGATAAATATTCTCTCAGGTTCAAGGCTCCACTAGCCTACATGCTAGGATTTGAGCCTGACGAATGGACACGAACGGGTGGAAATCCCAGGAGTAAATATCCCAGCGATATTAATGCAGGGCAGTATAATTTTTTCGTCTATACGAATATCGTGGAAGCACAGCATGTCGGAGACTATGTTGTTCCCCTTCTAAGAATCGTTAAAAAAGAAGGATCTTACGGGGATGTAATCACTCTCTCCTATAGCAAGCTACACTACGTTCCTGTTAATAAACAGCGCATACAGGATATACAGATTGAGCTAAAAACGGATTTAAACAAGCCGATTCGATTCACATACGGGAAGACAATTTGCAAGCTGCACTTTAAACCAAAGTCTCTCATCTGAATCTATAGAACAAAGCAAAAACAGCCGCAAAAAAATAAATAAATAATAAAGAATGGATTCACAAAGATTTGTGAACTATTACGTAAACCAAACAGGTCGTGGCAGTCTAAGTGGGTTTGTAGGTGCTCCTGTGCAATATGGCCGAGGGTTAGGGTCTATCTTAAGTAGGGCGTTCAGATTTGTCCTACCGTTTCTTAAGCGAGGGGCAAATATTGTTAAACCACATTTGAAATCAGCAGCGAAGGGGATAGCATCAGACGTTGTGGGGGCCGTAACCAGTCATATCGCCAATCGAGCCAGCCAGTCTCAGGAAGGATCAGGAATAGGACGCCTTGCCAGAGGAAGAAGAAAAAAAAGATCTGTGGCATTGTTAGAGCATCGCACCTCTAAGAAACGCATATAAAAAAAAAACAGAAAGACTAAGTGACGGACATATATTCTAAAAATAATAATAATAAGAAGAAGAAGAATGTCTCTTGTACATCATCTCTCAGCTGAGTGCACCAAATCGGAACTTGACCTTTTTGCACCGCCCATGACCCAATTGTCTATAGAACAAAGCAGTTATGTGGAGATCCATCCTCTAAACTCTATTGTGGATCAAGAGGTTCTGGATTTTCAGATATCCGGAAGTGGAAGTGCCTATCTAGATCTAAACTCAACATTGCTCTATCTACGACTCAAGATTACCAAGACAGATGGAACAGATCTTGCAGGCGCTGATAATTGTGGAATAATACAATACCCTTTAAATACTATATTCTCACAGGTAGATGTTAGTCTGAATGATGTTCTCATTAGCTCATCGTCCGCAACACATCCTTACAGATCTATTATTGAAACTCTGCTCAACTTTTCAAAAGAAACCTTGGAGAGCCAGTTTTCAGCAGGGCTTTGGTACAAAGATGAAGGTGTTGATTTGGATTCTGTATCTATTGCGGCTGATGGTCCTAACACAGGGCTTGTTAAGCGCGCGAGCTTCTGTCGAGGTTCACGCGCATTCGAACTAATGGGACCTCTACACAGTGACATATTCTTCTCCGAAAGACTCTTGTTAAACAATGTGGATGTCCGTTTGAAACTGGTGAAAGCCAAAAGTGCTTTTACACTGGTGTCAGCTGCTGACCAGGAGTATGCTTTAAAAATCCTATCTGCAAGTATTTTTGCGAAAAAAGTACAGGTTTCACCCGATGTCATGTTAGGACATTCGGCTGCTCTGATGAAATCCAATGCGTTATACCCTATAAGCCGGGTAGTCGTTAAGAATTATACAATCCCTAGAGGCTCACGGGTGTGCGCGCAAGACAATTTATATTTAGGGAGGCTCCCTAAATATATAGTAGCGGGATTAGTTGATCATCGAGCTTTCGTTGGAGCAAGGGAAAAGAACCCTTTCAGATTCCAGCACTTGGATCTTGAATATCTCAGTCTCAGTGTAAATTCACGCTTTATCCCCGCAAAACCCTACCAACCCCACTTTGATACACATCAGAGTGTTCGAGAATTTTACAACTTATATGTGGGTACAAACCGACATATCAGAGACTCTCCGCTCTGCATTAACCGTGACAACTTTGAAAACGGTTACTCATTGTTCCTGTTCAATTTGTCGAGGGATGATGAATTAGACAGCGAGGCTCTCTCACCCTCGATGCATGGTACCTGTCGTCTGGATTTAAGATTCAGAGTAGCCCTGCCTCAGACAATGACTCTGATAGTGTATGCCTGCTATGACAGTGTCATAGAGATAAACTCAAAGCGACAAGTCCTGATCGACTATTAAAAAAAGTGGAAACCTTCAAACCTGAAAAAGGATGGATAACCATCAGCTGGAGTCTATATTAAAGCCAATTTTAGGTGATGCTTTTGCAGGTGTTTGGCCTAGTGATTTACTACCCTCCAAGATAGATAGACGACCGAGCTATCTAGTCGTTAACACGCACGATCAGAACAGAGAGGGCGAACATTGGGTGGGTATGATTATTGAAGCTGAACCTGACAAGGCAACATTTTTTGATTCATATGCAAATCCTCCAGATCACAGATTCTACCCTGAAGCGTTTATGCGTTTTCTATCAAGGAATGCTCATGAAATACTCTATAACAAACAGAAGGTTCAAGATGATTATTCAACGACTTGTGGAGCCCATGTAGTATTCTACCTCTGTCATCGATTTAAAGGACTCTCCTTTCAAGAAACAATGCGATTGTATTCTGATCATTTAAAAAAGAATGATGTTTTGGTCAGCAAGTTTGTCAAGAAATATGCTAAATGTATTTCACGGGTGAAGACTGTTAAAATGTATAATCAGAATGCCTGCTCTTTAAAACTGTTTAAAGAGTGTTATAATTGTCATGAATGAATACTCTTTCGGTCATATATTAATTTCAATAAATCATTTTATTGATTAAAACATCATACAGTCTGCTTGAATTCATTTTTTTCGATTGAAATCTAGCCATCTAGGATGGATGGGTGTAGAGAGCTGCCATTCGGTGGGCGTTGACCATTCAGAGTCTGCTGATGTAGCCATCTGTAATATATCCTTAGGTGTTTTAGAAGGGGTCCTGGCGTAAGACATGTCTAATAATAATGATGTTGACAATGGAGATTTTTTTTTCTTTTCTCCACGGTTTCTCTTGCTGTGCCGTATCTGAGGAATTGATTCACTCGAGGTTTTGGAGAGTTTAAGTCGTAATTGCTGGCGAGCGTGTGTGTTCGTAACCGTTGTGATTGGAATATTTAATTCAGAAATTGTATTTAAAAATACATCCCATCCGCGTGGTAGAGTTCCGGAATGGAACCGACGGTTTGACAGCGTCTTCATCAAATCGAAAATATGAGATCCTTTAATAGGGGTATCCTGGACAATTATCTCGCCTGAACGATTCCATCTTAGAAGGTTTGATTGACGAAGCTTCTGCAGAATGTAGGCGGCATTTTTTCGATTGCGAGAACCTATATTCTCCAAAATCTCACCCTCCAGGTTGTCAGAAGCTTCTTCCTCCTCTCCCACTCTTATATAGCCTTCATCAGCTTCACCTGATTTCTCAGAGGGCTTGTCAGGTAGTTTAAAAACGATTTCGCGATCTAGAGTCTCCCCCTTGCGATGTAAGGTTAGATATTTATCGAGTAAATCATTGAACTGCTTGGCTTTAGTATGCGAGTCAACACTTGTCTGTTTCAGAACTCGTTCCATATTGTTTTGCAGGACATGTTGGGCTCGCTCACCAATGCTCTGTGAACTCTTTTGGGTTAAATTATCCAGCTGTTGTGGAGAAATCATGTACATTTTATTAAACGCAGCCATAACCAGAGTGTCTATGGCTATCTCTGACGAGAGAACAGACTAGTTATAAACGGAATTGCAGTGGCTAATAATGGTAGCAGGAAGCCCCCAGATTGCGTCAGCACTTTCCGCTTGTGCTTAAATCCAGTTTTACGCTCGGCAAAAAGCTTGATAAATTTTTTCTGTTTTTTTAATTTAGTGAACTGGTCAGGTGTGAGAGGGATGTTTCCCTTCAATATGTTTAATGCAATCTCACACAGTGCGAGTATGAGATCTTCCGAGCCCCTACATAGAAAGCTTCTTCTCTCCTTGGGTTTTAGAGCGAGCAAAGCTTTTAAAATGGGAAGGTTTCTTTTTATCCGTTGAGACATTATTTAAAAAGTCTCTTGTCACTTTCTAGGTTGATAGACCGTCGGCCACTCTCCTGGAAGTATCCCGCTTCTTAGTCTTCTGGGCAATTAGGACGTAGGTCAACGATTAAATATGTATACGGTTCCCTTGTAGCATCTTCATAACTTTCTAAAAAGAATTTTTTCAGGCCGGGATACATTTGTTGAGCTAAAACCCTGATCTGCATTTTATCACGCGGTGATTTAAACAGCACCATGTAATTAGTGTTTAAACTAATCGTGCGCGAATGTTTCCCTTGATTAAACAAATTCTGAAGCAGATAAAATACGCTCAATTTTTTATGATGTCGATATTCTGTGAACGCTTTCATTAATTCATCATGATTGCCTCCCACATCCATGGAATCATCTACTACTAAAAGATTGTGCTGGTTCCGAGGGAAAAGATTTTCATCATTAAAGTTTGCGGGAATACCTTCTATGAATTCGATATTGACATTTTGACTGAGTTCGTCATACAATGGCTGGTATGAAGAGTATGCCCAGATTATATGAGCCGGAACTTTTGAAAATGTACTCTCCATGTTTTCAAGTAATTGTTTTACAAAAAAAGTTTTACCTGAGCCACTAGGCCCCACTATTAGCATGCTACATGGCATTTGGAATGCCAGGTCGGCTGTCACCTCCATTCTCAAGGCTGAGTTATAGCAGACTAACAGCATGGTTAACTGTGAACCCTGATTTTATCCAGCCTGGAATATGTAAAAATGATGAGGCGGGGTGACGTATGAAAAAGAATTTAATGAGATATACATTTTTCAATTTCAATAAAACACCATTAGGATACATCGTAGAATACATTGTAGAATACATTTTTCAAATACAATAAAACACCATTAGGATACATTGTAGAATACATTTTTCAAATACAATAAAACACCCTTAGGATACATTGTAGAATACATTTTTTCAAATAATGTTCCTACACAACTATAGAAAACACCCGGTAATATTGTGAACACAGTCTATTGTGAACCTAGGTAATAACAGGTGATAACAGGTAATAACAACTCAGTAACCAAACGGCAGTGTTCTACCTGAGGGGAGAAGGCGTCTCTTATCAAAAACAACTGAAAAGTTGATCACTTGTTGTTTATTAGTGAGCGAAAAAGCTTTGATATCACGTTTAATTCTATTGTAACGGGCAGGGATCTCGCGTCGCGTGTTAGGATCTATAATATAGGCTTCTACCAGATCAGTCAAATTATTAAAGTTAAGTTTTTTACAATTTTCATAATTCTGGATAAAACCTTTGACTTTCAAACACACCTTTCCTTGCTGGGTGAGAAAGCCGTAGGATTTTGGCCCCGCTGCTGTCCACGCACAAATATAATCATCAGCCGCTAATTCCGATGTCAAATCACCTAAATAATTGCCTGTCGGAGGGGTATAAAGATCCTCGGGGGTAGAGAGGTAAACGATTGAGTCGGTGTCATAGTATAGGACTCGCTCTTGCAATAAATGTAACTGTTTGTATAATACACCTCTCGCATATGCGGTCGTAAACGCAGCTAAAAAAATATTTGATTCGCCGGGGGGTAAGACACACCTGGAATTATGACGCCATTGAATGATTGCAACATCATTATTTATGAAATGGAACTGGCTTATATCATACTTACTGCTAAAGAGGTACTGAAAAAACTCTTTGGGTTCTTTCACGATGGAGGTTGTAAGTTGATTAGATCTTTGAGCCATTTTTCCCCAGAGGGAATTCAGTAAAAGTTTTGCGATCTGACGCTTGGCTGCGTTGTACTCAATTTTATGAGGGTCAAGTTGGATACCTTGGTTCTCTATATAATCGTTTATGTAAGCCTGTTTACTAACCTCGTCTGTAACCTCATCAGGATACCCAGAGGCCTCCTGCTTCTGCTTAAGGAATGTGTAGATGTAATCTTTAAACAATTTATCGGATCTCTGTTCAAATTGCCAGACCTCATAAATTTCAGCTATAATGTAGCCTCTTTTTTGGGCTTCTATTAACTCAATACTAACCCATACACCTTGAAGCGCTCTCTCTTCCTGGGAGTGCATGCACGCCGTTGCTTGGTTATTCTCAATCCCACATGTTCGACAGAGTGTAAAAAGCAGTTTACCTTCGTCATTTTTCATAGGTAGCACAGGGAAAAACAAACGCCTCGGCGGGTGAACTTTAGCATGTATGAAGCCAAAGTAATTTTCAACCGGTTTAAAATCTTTTTACCGGGTGGCCAATTGGATATTCAAACTCTGCATTACAGTACGGATATAAACTGGTAAAATCGACATATTGAACGGTCTGACCCTGTTCAACAATATGCCTTAAGCATATGGCCTCTGTTCTTCCTCCGAATAGCGCGGCCCGGGGATTTAAAGGGCTCGGCTCCTGGTATCTCTCAAGGAATAATTTAACAGAAGGTTGCTGTTGTTTCATCGAATTCCATGTATGTTCCCATATAACCTCTGTTTTCAGCTTAAACTCTGTTTCTAACCGAGTTAGCCTTTTCATGGTGTTAGAGTACATCACCCCAAACTCTGATCCTGTAAGCGGTGATACGTCATGAGGGTTATAACAAGTCGGACAACCGTGAAAATAGCAGCCATAGAATTCTAATGCTGTTTTCACACCCTTTATCACGGCAAATCCATCGACATAAAGAGGACCAAAACAACGTTCACCTTGCGGTGTTAATGCATGTTCAATGTCAATGCCGCGTGAAAACGCTAGATACTCAAGCCACTGTATCGAAGCATGGGAATATGCCTTGAATTGTCGTCTGTAGTTGTTAGCATCGGGTAATGCGATTGTGTTTTTGATTAAGAAGTTGGTTTGAAAAACAGCTAAAGCAGCTGACGCAATTGTCACGCTCGCAAAACGGTCGCATCGAGTTGTCTTTATAAATTCATTGCGGAAATTGGTGGCACCTTCGGCTAAAATCTCCACATCATTCCGACAATAAGCCTTTAACTCGGTTAAAAAGTCAAATTCCAGATCTTTTACTGTGTTATACCACTTAAAGAAACTGTTTCTCTGTTCTACAGACATCTCATCACACCCGTACATTTCAGCAGCGGGGTACCGACCTTTGTACTTATTTAACATGTTTGAATAATCGGTCATTTTATGAGGGAAATATCCCTTTTTTGCTTCGGTTTTACAACCGAGCGCTTTTGGAAACTGTCTTAAGGGGATGGGGATGAAGGAATATGTGTCAATGAATTTGAGCCGGAATTGTCTATCTATAATGAGTATGATTTTACTCCCTTGGGCTATGACGAACGGTGTTATCCCCTGTTTTACATAAGCATCTAAAATTAGATAACTGTCATAACCTTTGCTATAATGGGCTAAGAACACTGTGTCTTTGAATTCTTTTCGACGGTAATACAATAAAAACTCTACAGCACAATCAGGGCCCTGTGCACTCCATCTAGCCCCTTGCAAGGATTGTGTAGCCACATAGACAGGGATATGTGTTCCTGTTGTCTGGCTTGATTCAAAATCATAAAATACCAGCTTCTGATTAATCCTCTCCTCTGCTACACGAGGTTTGCGTTGCATGTAACATTGATGAATATCTACGCACTCTGACCCTTCTTCAGAAGTCTGAACAGATGATGAAGGTGGCGGTTTAGCGGCCTGAAGGAGTTGTTTACAGATGTGACAAACTTTAATTGTACAGACATGGGGTTTAGAGTCTGTGAGGTTTATACGGTATGTAAATCCACATTTAAGGCATTTTTTATTTATTTGACAATTGCTAGCCATCTTTTCAGCTTTTGGGCGCCATCTGCACACTTTATGCATCCTATAACATACACTATTTGAACAGTTACGATTGCAATCATTACAATGGACTTTTTGAAATGCAGCTTGCTGTTTACAGTCTGAAAGACAGACGTTGCAAGCTTTTTCGCAGAAGTGTCCCCCTTCTCTGCTATACCCCGTGTGACAGTGAACACAGAGGTATGCACAACCAAGGAATCCTTTGTCGTGTAAAAGCATGTAACGGATTGTCTCTGACTCTGTTTCAGTTTGGAACGTAATCAGATTATCTCTATCTGAGGCTCTGTAAAAAATAACGATTTTACAGTTTAACAGCTGTTCAAATTTGATCACATCCGCGAATGTGGTCCTATCATTAGGCCCGAGCCCGGCCTCGATATGAATATTGTAACCCTCGCGCATAGCCTCTTCAATGGTTAAACCGGGATTTGCAAGTAGAGCTAGGTTTATTCCGAAGCATGCTTGGTTCTGATTTAGAATTACAAATAAATGTCTGCTTTTTTTTTTGAGGGTCTCCGTAATAAATAATGTATTAATCTTCCGCCTCCCCGCGCCTCCTGGAGCCCTCACAAAGTTTACGTAGAGTTCGACCCCAGCATGACTGAAAATAGCCATGTTAGACTGAACAAGACGGTCAAGAATTTGGTTGAAATCTGTTAGCCTACCTTCACCGTATCGTACTGTCATTGAGACATCATCTTGTAAACTATCCGCTCGTAAATTGAGCTGAATAATATCACGAGGGTTTACACCAACTCTTTCGATTATCGCAGACATTCGGTTCTGAAAACCGTTTACTACAGCCTGGTAAAACTCCCCGAAATTTGGGTTGGTATGTGACCTATTCGGCATTGGGAAATTTAAAAATGTTCTCACCTCAACATTATTGAAGCTATCTCTGTTTATTACCTGCATGCCATCATGCGTGTCAAAAGAGACTCGGTCAATTTCCATACGCTCCGCAAGATCCTCCCCGCTACCTACATTATAGGGCGGTACAGACACGCCGGCTTCACCCCCCTCTGGTAATTGCTGGTTGTTATTATCCATTACAATATCATTAATTTCATCATCTCCATCACCCCCACCACTCCCGTGTTGAGTTTCAACATCGTTGAGGGCTTGACAACATACATTATCTGCAGGACTCCATGGGGTCTCATAGTCAGTTATCTGTGAAAGAGGGATGGCCCCGCTGTCGCTGGATGGCGAATGGAAGAGCATGAAGGTGCCGGGGGGTCCAGAATCTTCGGGGAAGAGAAGCAGGTTACAGCTAGTTTTTTTATTTAATTATGAATTTAATAATTTTGTTGATTTATTGATTGATTTATTTAACATACCTGGAGCATCCCTCCAGTGCTGATATGGAGAAACACGTGCTATTTGACGTTCACGACGGGGTGACGATTGAAGCTTTGAAGAGTCAATTGTTTGATCTGGAAAGATTAAAGATTACCTCTCTCACAGAAACCCTCCCTTACACACCGGATGTGAAACATATAGGATAAAAACGTACGTACATCTTCCATGGTGGAGAGAGATTGATCTGATGCTGCTGTCACAAGTCTTTGCTGAGTTGTGACCATCTCTCAGGGTCATATATATACATCTTTTTGCCCGGGAAACACGGGATCTTATCAGTGACACTCCCACTACCTGTCATTTTTAAAAATTTAACCATTTTTTAAACAAAAACAAACTTTAGCGGGGCCCATGGTTGGGGGGGTTCAATCAGTTCAGGGTTCAGTCAGTTCAAACTAAACATTGAGAGATCGATCTGATGCGGCTGGTCACAAGTCTTTGATCCGTTGTGACCATCTCTCAGGACCCCTGGTTAATTTCTAATTACACAAACAGCAGAACCCCTTGACCTCTCACCTACATCTTTATTTTAAGCCTCATATGCAATTTTGACGTAGATGTATGTATGCGGCATGAAGTCATCACGACACATAGTCATCACACAGCCCTTATCAGTGACAAACTTTAGCTGGCCCTTGGTGGGGCTTCAGACAGTTCAGGGTTCAGTCAGTTCAAACTAAACATTGAGAGATCGATCTGATACAGCTGGTCACAAGTCTTTGATCTGTTGTGACCAGCTCTCAGGACCCCTGGTTAATTTCTAATTTTTCGAAAGTGTATATGTCCACATAGGGGAATGCACCTCCTGATGCAAACTCTACACGCACTACACGACCGTCTTCCATTTCCCACATCATACTTGTAGACGCCATTTTAGACACTGTCATATAGCCACAACTACTACAGATCTCACACAGGCTCATATATATATACACCTTTTGCCCGGGAAACACGTGATCTTATCAGTGACACGCCCGCGACCTGTCATTTTTAAAAATTGAACCATTTTTTAATCCCCCTTTTTATTAACCCTAACCCTTCATTATTGAACACATTACTACCCCTAGAGTAGCAGCCTAACCATTTTTTAATGGCCTTTTTTTTTTAATTGCACATTTTAACCCTCTGTATTGAACTTTTATTTTAAGCCTCATATGCAATTTTGACTTAGATGCCTGTATGCAGCATAAAGGCATCACCACACATAGTCATCACTAGCCCCTTGCTTGGGGTTCAGCCAGTTCAGTTCTGATGCCGCTGATCAAGTCTTTGATCCGTTGTGACCAGCTCTCAGGGCCCCTGGTTAATTTCTAATTTCACAAAGAGCAGAACACCTTGACCTCTCACCTACATCTCATTGCACAACCATCAACACAAACCCCATCACCCCAAACGGGCGGGAGTTATAAGAGACCTCGCCCCTACATCTCATTGCACAATCATCAACACAAACCCCATCACCCCAAAGGGGCGGGACTTATAATTTTCAAGTATTATTTTTGATGATTAAATTCATGTGACGTCATCACCTTTTGACAGAATGTGAATACTATATTCTCTCAGAGAGAAGCAGGTGACCTACACCTTCACGGTATGCTTCATAGTACTCTACTAGATATGATTACGCTACTGCACTCACTTCCTTTAAGACAGGACAGACTTTAACTCCCAGATCTTGTAGATATGATACGACCTGAGTAGCACCCACAACTGCAGCATCCATTTCCATTAGGACTACAACAAGATAAGACTACAACACCCATGAGTGAAGCAGAGACTCCTTCACTGTAGACATTGACCTACATCTTATACAGTATGATTTTGGAGCATAGAGCCAAAAGTAGAATGAAAGAAAATGCTTCGCTGTCCCATTACTTATGCAGGGCACTGTGTTACTGTAACTCAGTTAATTGAAGCAGTGAACATTTTTTGCTGAACTTAGTTTTAAATCAATTGACCCCTCAGTACCCAGTTTGATATACACTCACTGGCCACTTTATTAGGTACACCTGTTCAACTGCTCGTTAAAGCAAATATCTAATAAGCCTATCACATGGCAGAAACTCAATGCATTTAGGCATGTAGACATGGTCAAGATGACCTGCTGAAGTTCAAACCGAGCATCAGAATGGGGAAGAAAGGTGATTTAAGTGACTTTGAATGTGGCATGGTTGTTGGTGCCAGACGGGCTGGTCTGAGTATTTCAGAAACTGCTGATCTACTGGGATTTTCACTCACAACCATCTCTAGGGTTTACAGAGAATGGTCCGAAAAAGAGAAAATATCCAGTGAGCGGCAGTTCTCTGGGCGAAAATGCCTTGTTGATGCCAGAGATCAGAGGAGAATGGCCAGACTGGTTCGAGATGATAGAAAGGCAACAGTAACTCAAATAACCACTCGTTACAACCAAGGTATGCAGAAGACCATCTCTGAACGCACAACACGTTGAACCTTGAAGCAGATGGGCTACAGCAGCAGAAGACCACACCGGGTGCCACTCCTGTCAGCTAAGAACAGGAAACTGAGGCTACAATTCGCACAGGCTCACCATAATTGGACAATAGAAGATTGGAAAAATGTTGCCTGGTCTGACGAGTCTCGATTTCTGCTGCGACATTCAGATGGTAGGGTCAGAATTTGGCGTAAACAACATGAAAGCATGGATCCATCCTGCCTTGTATCAACGGTTCAGGCTGGTGGTGGTAGTACCAATTGAGCATTGTTTAAACGCCACAGCCTACCTGAGTATTGTTGCTGACCATGTCCATCCCTTTATGACCACAGTGTACCCATCTTCTGATGGCTACTTCCAGCAGGATAGCGCGCCATGTCACAAAGCTCAAATCATCTCAAACTGGTTTCTTGAACATGACAATGAGTTCACTGTACTCCAATGGCCTCCACAGTCACCAGATCTCAATCCAATAGAGCACCTTTGGGATGTGATGGAACGGGAGATTCACATCATGGATGCGACAAATCTGCAGCAACTGCGTGGTGCTATCATGTCAATATGGACCAAAATCTCTGAGGAATGTTTCCAGCACCTTGTTGAATCTATGCCACAAAGAATTAAGGCAGTTCTGAAGGCAAAAAGGGGTCCAACCCGGTGGGTTGGCGCAAGGTGTACCTAATAAAGTGGCTGGTGAGTGTAATTCACCAGCATGTTTGTATTGTGTTATATGGGCTAGGGCCCTTTAAGACAATGAGTTCAGTGTTCTTCAGTGGCCTTCCCAATCACCAGATCTGAATCCAACAGAACACCTTTGGGATGTGGTAGAACGGGAGATTCACAGCTTGAAGGTGCACCTGAAAAATCTGCAGGAATTGCATGATACAATCATGTCATCATGGACCAGAATCTCAGAGGAATGTTTCTAACATCTTGTGGAATCAATGCCATGAAGAAGAATTGAGGCTGTTTTGAGATCAAAGGGAGGCCGTACACAGTATTAGTATAGTGTTCCGAATAAAGTGCTCGGTGAGTGTATAATGGACTGTACAGAACTATTTTCAATAATTCAGAAGATTTCAATACATCTCTGGTACCACTCTGCTCCTCAACACTTCCAGAATACATATCAGGTGAGTTTGAATCTAGAGCGATGTCATTGCAAATGTTGCTGGCTATTTACTCTAGCCATACACCTCAAATTACTCAATCTGCACTGTGTTGGACACATAACGGATGGTACAGAGCTATTTTTCAAAGGTTTCAATACATCTCTGGCACCACTCAACTTGGGAGCCAACTATTCACACAGGCCTATTAATATCCGGATCAGTCCAGTTGAATGACTAGTGAGGTGCTAAATTTGGGTCATTAGTAACCAATTACATTACATCAAAGTACATTTGGACTTGAGTGGTGAAGTCTGTCTCGACAGTCAATTAATTGAATCTTGTTTAACTCAGTGTGTTGCTGTTAGTTGTGGCTATCCTGCCTGAAGCCGAGGGAGCTAGGTTGACATCAGATTCAAGACCCTGGTGCTCGCCAACCGGGCGGCAAAGGGAACAGCCTACTTGCAAGCAATGGTCAGCCCCCAAACCCCTGCCCGATCACTCCGCTTTTCCACCTCGGCTGGCCGCCTGGCACCGCCGCCTCTACGTGGATGCAGCAGCCGTGCTACTCGGTTACAGCTTTTCACTGTGCCCCGCTGGTGGAACAAGCTTCCCACTGCTGTCAGGACTGCAGAGTCACTACCTATCTTCCGCCGTATGTCACCTGTAGAAGCAATAGCTTATATAAACTACCAAAACCATATACAGTGGGGGAAATAATTATTTGATCCCCTGCTGATTTAGTTAGTTTGCCCGATTACAAAGAAATGAGGAGTATATAATTGTTATGGTACTTTTATTTTAACAAATGGAGACAGAATATCAACAAAGAAGTCCAGAAAAAACACATTGTATCAAGTTATAAATTCATTTGAATTTGATCGAACGAAATAAGTATTTGATCCCCAACAAACCAGCAAGAATTCTGGCTCATACAGACCGGTTGTATGCCCATGAGGCACACAGATTAGTCCTGTCACTTTAAGAAAGTACTCCTAATCTCTGCACGTTATGGGTATAAAAGACACCTGTCAATAGAATCAATCTCTTCCATTCCAACCTCTCCACCACCATGGGCAAGACCAAAGAACATTCAAAGGACATCAGGGTAAGAGTTGTAGACATGCACAAGGCTGGAATGGGCTACAAGACCATCAGCAAGAAGCTTGGTGAGAAGGAGACAACTGTTGGTGCAATTATTAGAAAATGGAAGAAATACAAAATAACCATCAATCGCCCTCGGCCTGGAGCTCCATGCAAGATCTTGCCTCGTGGGGTAAGGATGATCATGAGAAGGGTGAGGGATCAGCCCAGAACGACACGGGAGGAGCTTGGTAATGATCTCAAGGCTGCTGGGACCACAGTCACCAAGAAAACCATTGGTAAAACACTACACCGCAACGGATTGAAATCCTGCAGTGCCCGCAAGGTCCCCCTGCTCAAGAAGGCACATGTACAGGCCCATCTGAAGTTTGCCAATGAACACCTAAATGATTCAGAGAAGGCTTGGGAGAAGGTGATGTGGTCAGATGAGACCAAAATTGAACTCTTTGGCATAAATTTGACTCGTCGTGTTTGGAGGGAAAGAAATGCTGAATACAATCCCAAGAACATCATCCCCACCGTCAAACACGGAGGTGGAAACATTATGCTTTGGGGCTGTTTCTCTGCTAAGGGTACAGGACGACTTCACCGCATTGAGGGGCCAATGGACGGGGCCATGTACCGTAAGATCTTGGACGAGAACCTCCTTCCCTCAGCCAGAGCACTGAGGATGGGTCGTGGATGGGTCTTCCAGCATGACAACGACCCAAAACATACGGCCAAGGCAACAAAGGAGTGGCTCAAGAAGAAGCACACTAAGGTCATGGAGTGGCCTAGCTAGTCTCCAGACCTTAATCCTATAGAAAATTTGTGGAGGGAGCTGAAGCTTCGAGTTGCCAAGTGAAAGCCTCGAAACCTTCAGGATTTGGAGAGGATCTGTAAAGAGGAGTGGACCAAAATCCCTCCTGAGATGTGTGCAAACCTGGTGACCAACTACAAGAAACATCTGACTTCTGTACTTGCCAACAAGGGTTTCTCCACCAAGTACTAAGTCATGTTTTGCTTGGGGATGAAATACTTATTTCGTTCGATCAAATGCAAATTAATTTATAACTTTATATAATATGTTTTTCTGGACTTTTGTTGATATTCTGTGTCTATTTGTTAAAATAAAAGTTATAGACCGCTCATATCTTTGTAATCGGGCAAACTAACAAAATCAGCAGGGGATCAAATAATTATTTCCCCCACTGTATAAACTAACAATGTGACAACGCAACTCATTAGGGTGAGAGACCCAGAACTTTATTTTTAGCTTAAATACTCTTGCAGTCCCCGCACAGAGTTTCCATAAAAGGAAGGAGAGGAACAGAGGCATTTGTATCACAAATAGTTAGCTTTATTGATAAGATACAAGAGGAGAATGAACAGCAACCACGATCAGGACGAGCACACTGGGCTATGCATACACACCACTGCAGTGAACACTACACACTACATAAAACAGCACAGAGGAAAAACAGTGGCTGTGCAGCTGATCAGGTTTGTTTGATGCATCACCAGGTACTTCTAGAATACACAAGTTGATTAGTTTGTACATCAAAGAAAGTCAAACATACATTATAACTAGAGTTAAACAGTCATAAAAAAAACACATGGAAAGGTAAGCACATTAAATGTTTGTAAACCAACCACACTGGCAAGTACAACTTCATACCTGTTCTACTGTATCACCAGGTTAGAATGAAGCTGGGTTTGCTAGGCCCCACTGGATCAGCCAGTCTAAAATACATGATATTAGCAGCAAAGGTGAGATCAAAATCATGAAAGCCCCATGGGCAGGTAAGTGCTAAACCTTGAATGTTTGTTGAAACCATAAACTAGTGATGGCAGTTTGACACTGAAGCTTCGATACGTGCTTCAAACACTGACCAACAATTTTATCGAAGCACTGCTTCAAAGCTTGCTTTGCAGCAACTGCTTCGTTGCCTGAATGAATCACCTGACTGGTTCGCGGTCCAATCAGGTGATTCACTGGCACTGCCTCGTCTCGATTCTGACAGGTGATAGGTTGCGACAGTTTTGAATTTGAGTGCCTCAACACTTTATAACCGCTCTAAACAATGCACAATTTGTGGATTGTCGTAGTAGGTGCGTTGTTGCTGTTGAGTTGTTGGTATTGCGTTTGTATTCTCTGAGTGTTCTTCTTGTAATCTTTGAGTGTTCCCCATCCCACATAATCACCCCCTGCCATAGTTACACAAACACACCCAACCTATGCCATATTTTCCCCAGCACTCTCTCCTCAATAACACAATACACACATTCATCAATCTTTATTTGTAAATAGAACATGATATTCAGTCTTAGTGTGTGTGTGCATCAAAGAATTTCATCAAAGCAAAGATACTGTAGCGAACGGCGGGGTAGAGCAGCTTGCCTTAAGCGGGTATCGAACTCGCAATCTTTCGCTTACAAACCGGCCGCGCTAGCCACAACACCAAGAGCGGTAACTCCCTTGGCGGAATTGCTAACGGGCCTTTCACAGGGTCGTTACAATACTTTAAATTCAAGGGTGATCAAAGCAAAGATGCTTCAGAACAAAAGATCTTTTCTACAAAAGTAAAGTAGTTTCTCCAACACTGCTCATTGAGGTGTGTGTGTGTGTGTGTGTTCGTGCGTGCGTGTAATTAAAAGCCTCCTGTCCACCAACTAGCCTGCCTAATTTGACTGCAGCCTTGCACTTCGCCAGGAGAGGTCACTGTAACTGAAGCTTCGAGTAATGAACCCATTTTCGAAACAATTGGCTCAAGTGGTTCAGTGCTTCACAAAAGCTTCATTTGCCCATCACTACCATAAACCCACTACAAACACTTTTCCTACCTTGGAGTTCTTTCAAAAGGGTTCAACGCCAGCAACATGTGGTGACACAGTGCTCACTTCCTGACAAACATGATTTGTGAAGTCTCACAGGATCCCATCCCCTTATGTACCCTCCCCAGCAGTCTGATCTAGGTCACAGGGTCCTAAGGTCCTACCTGTCACACATAGATTGAAGACCCTTCTTCAGGCTACATCTAATCTCTACATTTAATCTTGTTTAAGTCAGTGTGTTGCTGTTAGTTGTGGCTATCCTGCCTTGGGAGCTAGTTTTTGTTGAGAAAAAAATGGACTTGAGTGGTGAAGTCTGTGTGGTTGTTAACTGATCGTTAGGTGGGAGGGGCTGCAACCCTGCTGAGTCATCAGCAATTACAGAATCTCTACTTCTATCCTGACTGTCAAATAGCGACAGCCTCTGCGACAAAGACGCCTGATATGAAGACGAAGGAGTCAATCTGTGGAGTGCATCGAGGAAGGCTTGAGAGAAAGGCCAGACAACAAAGTATTTTTATTTTATTTATTTATTTTTTCGCTACTCTGAGTGTATTTAGCGCTACCTACATCTTATATTGCCCACACACCCTCTATCTCTATACCTGCAAATACCACAATGTGCTTTCTCCCCATTCCTGTTATTTCATCCCTCAGGAGGACACAGACACTATACCCCCCCGCAACCCATCTAATCTAGTCAACCCACAATGCTCAACTGACCACGACCTCACTGTCGCGGGAAGACTTTGGAACTGCCAGTCAGCGGTCCGGAAAGCAGAATCTATCTCAACTTCAGCCTGCTTCATGTCCCTCCACTTCCTTGCTCTCACAGAGACATGGATTACACCGGAAAACACAACTACTCCAGCAATTCTCTCTGATGCCTACTCCTTTTCTCATTCCCCTAGACTCTCTGGTCAAGGGGGTGGCACAGCTCCTCATCTCATCTAAATGGTCACATAATGTCCTTCCCCTGTCACACTTGTCCATATCCACCTTCGAATTCCATGCTGTTTCTGTCACCTCCCTTGTCACTTGTCAACTTCACATTGTTGTTATCTATCATCCCCCAGGGCATTTTATAGGTTGGCAGTTACAATATAGGTTGGCAAGGAAATTTGGCTATGCATTGTAAATAACAAAGCATATCTTAATATTAACAATCTGACTCCAAGTCATTCAATTCACACTGTGCAGAGAATTGTTGAGTTTGAGTTGATTAGAGCAAGAATGGTCATGTGAGAATAAATCAAATGAGGCTTTAATGACACTGTAAACGTATACAACTATTACAAGGCAAATACATCATAGAGAAATGTTACATTCTACTCCCATGGTAAATGATGGATAGAGAGAGAGAGTGGGGGAGAGAGAGCAGAGACATAACAAGGACAGACCACGTGGTCTGTTTACTGTACTCACAGATACACTAGGACCTACAGCTAGGACCACAGACCAAGACAAAGAGAGGGAATCTGTTCTTCCACATTCTGTTTCATACCCGTCTCCCAACCATAATATTCAAATCAAGAGCTGAGAGAACCAATCAGACATCATCCTATCGTTACCAGTCAAATGACACTTAGACACAGTAGAGATTCACATATTCCAAGGGCCTGTAAACGTCACAGAGAGATCACAGTCATTTGGCCCATCAGGGGAAGTGATCTCAAGAAGGGGGGCATAATTGATGTCTCACCCTTCAATACTACCTCAATTTATTTTGGTAATTGAATAGACCACTAGATTCAGTAAAAAAACTGATGAAAACTTCTGCTATCACTTGGTGCACTCAAGAGTCTGGGTGCACTTGTTTGATAATAGACACATAGATTACACTTGGTAGAAAAAAGCTATGAAAATTACTTGGGCCAATGTTGGGCCAACAGCATGGGCCTATGTTGCATGTTTTGTTTATCAATATAGCACTTGATTGTAAACAATATACATCTAATTTGATTTGTCATCTTTAAACGATTCCAAGTGTAATTTTGAGTTAAAAAAACAGATAAAAAATGTAAATCCGAAATTGGGAAAAACCAACAAAAAAAAATTCCAGAAAGACCCGTAAGCCATTTTAATTGAAAACAGATTGTGTGGAAAGTTAGAATTTTTTATTGCAATAGTTTTGCAGGACAATAACTAAAAATAAATAAACGTTGGCTGAGTTTGGATTGACTTGAGGTTTGACTGTGTGTTTTTCATTGTGTGTTGATGCAAATGTTCATGGTGGTGGAGTACAGATAGAAGAGTAGTGGCAGTATATTAGACGACATAAAGATAGTAGAAAGGGGAGGGGGGGGTGTTACAATTGTATAAAAGTGTAATGAATATAACATGTTGAAATGGGTTTGAAATGTGACCGTTGAAACAACGACCTCAACGGACGTCAGCAAACTTTCACTTTGGGCCCTTTATTGGCTGGTCCTCCAATGTCGGATATGGACACGATTTTAACAGACTATCGATGTCAAAATGTTTGCTGGGATCCTCTACTCAGACTTCATGGCTATGGTTCGAAAGGCAGGTAGGCATATTTGTCTGAAGATTCACAATGACAGCTCAAAGAGGCACAGTACAGTGCCCTCCATAAATATTGGAAAGAGGAAGCTTGTTGTCTTTTTTTTTGCTCTGTACTCCAGCAGTTTGGATTTGAAATCAAACAATTACTTTGGGGTCAAAGAAGAGATGATCAGCTTTAATTCAATGTTGTTGTTTTTTCAGATTGGGTTCACAATTTAGAAAGTTTTTTTTTTTTTTAAACATACTCCCCCTATTTCAGGGCTCCAAAAGTATTGGAAATAATCATATAATGTCCAAATAAAGTACTTATGTTTAGTATTTGGTCGACAATCCTTTGCATGCAATAACTGCCTGAAATGCCTAAAATCTTATCAGGAAATTAAATGCATGTTCAATTGTATTTAACCCTTGTGTTATGTTCACTTTTTGGACCCTTTGGTACTGTTTTGACCCAAGACATTGACCCAATGACATTATTGGGATTTGACCCAGGACATTGACCAAGGACATTATTGGGATTTTAAAGCAATACAAAAATATAAAATGTATGTAAAAAAACGTAACATATTGTAGCGAACGGCGGGGTAGAGCAGCTTGCCCTAAGCGGGTTTTGAACTCACAATCTTTCGCTTACAAACCGGCCACGCTAGCTACAACACCAAGAATGTTAACTGTCACGCCTGAGGTTGCTGTCTGGTGACTCTGGCGCCCTCCTCTGGCGGTACGGGGCCAGTGCCCTCCTAATCTACCAGTATTCGTTTCACCTGTGTGTTCTGTCCCCTGTTTGTTATTTATAGCCTGTGTGTTTCCCCATGTCCTTGTCAGAGATTCTCCCTGTCTGTCCGTGAGTACCCTGTCTGCCCGTCTGTTCTGCAATTCTAGTTGTTTACCCCGTTGTCCTAGTTTGAGTTTAGTGTTTCTTTAGTTCTAGTTATTTCACTTGTTAAGTGTGTACTTTTGTTAATGGAGCTGGTTTTCTCCACCTTTGTTTTACCCTTTTTCCCCAGTGTTTGTTTGTATGCCGTTCCCCAGTTTTATGATTAAAACATCCCTTGATTTGTACTTTACGCTAGTGATGGGCAAATGAAGCTTTTGTGAAGCACTGAACCACTTGAGCCAATTGTTTCGAAAATGGGTTCATTACTCGAAGCTTCAGTTACAGTGACCTCTCCTGGCGAAGTGCAAGGCTGCAGTCAAATTAGGCAGGCTAGTTGGTGGACAGGAGGCTTTTAATTACACGCACGCACGAACACACACACACACACCTCAATGAGCAGTGTTGGAGAAACTATTTTACTTTTGTAGAAAAGATCTTTTCTTCTGAAGCATCTTTGCTTTGATCACCCTTGGATATAAAGTATTGTAACGACCCTGTGAAAGAACCGTTAGCAACTCCGCTCTTGGTGTTGTGGCTAGCGCGGCTGGTTTGTAAGCGAAAGATTGCGAGTTCGATACCCGCTTAAGACAAGCTGCTCTACCCAGCCGTTCGCTACAGTATCTTTGCTTTGATGAAATTCTTTGATGCACACACACACTAAGACTGAATATCATGTTCTATTTACAAATAAAGATTGATGAATGTGTGTATTGTGTTATTGAGGAGAGAGTGCTGGGGAAAATATGGCATAGGTTGGGTGTGTTTGTGTAACTATGGCAGGGGGTGATTATGTGGGATGGGGAACACTCAGAGAATACAAACGCAATACCAACAACGCACCTACTACGACAATCCACAAATTGTGCATTGTTTAGAGCGGTTATAAAGTGTTGAGGCACTCAAATTCAAAACTGTCGCAACCTATCACCTGGCAGAATCGAGACGAGGCAGTGCCAGTGAATCACCTCATTGGACCGCGAACCAGTCAGGTGATTCATTCAGCAACGAAACAGTTGCTGCTTCGGACGTCATATGTCACATGATTTTTTCGCACCAAAGCAAGCTTTGAAGCAGTGGTTCGATGGAATTGTTGTTCAGTGTTTGAAGCACGTATCGAAGCTTCAGTGTCGCACTGCCATCACTACTTTACGCTGTCGTCTGAGTATCTCTCCGCACTTGGGTCCACCGCACCTGCTAACGGTTAACTCCCTTGGCGGAGCTGCTAACGGGCCTTACACAGGGTTGTTACAATATATTGTCTTTATGGGGTGGGTGGGGACTAGGTATGTATGGGGGGTGGAGGTGGGACTAGGCTCGGGACATTTTATTTTGGCAATATTGTCTATAACATGGTGGAGATGGTTGTGTGTTCAATCTATGAAATGCACTGCACATTTTTATAAGTCTAAATATCAAACTTAAAACACAGTTTTTTGTATTGAATAGGGCCCTATATTAAGTATTTTCCCTTTTTTTGTGATTTTATACAAAGTGCTGAAAATGTAATGTTTCTGGTCCTAAGCAAATGGCATATGTATTTAAAAAAGCTATGCGTTAACATGTTTTTTCAATCCGATTACTCAATTATTCGCCAGAATAATCGACACAATACTTCATTACCAAAATACTTGATAGTTGCAGCCCTAGTTAAATGTTAAAATGTTCTTGGTATAAGCTGTGTTTCTAAAAATCACAGGTAGAATTACACTTGTTCATTATTCCCCATTGTGTCATAAATTAATCATTCACACGCATACAGTACATTCATAAAAGGTAACTTAGCTAGTGTCAATATTTAGAAGGGTGTACAAGTTGTTTACCATACCTATCCGTGAAAGGTCAATTGTTCTGTTTACGCAGCATGTACACTGTCTTTTAAATGTCATTCAAATGTGCCTGTACACATAACACGGGTCACATAACACAGGTCACACGTTTAAAAGTTAATCGTGGTGTACTAAAATAGCCTACAGCATTTCAATGTCCATAACACAGACATGTAGATCCCTACATAACACGGTTGTCCCCTGCCTCTAAACAATTGGGACTCAATTGGTTCAACAACATCCCAGAGACATAGAGAAGGTACAATACACTGTCATCCCTTCACATTTCATTTGTTCATTCACTCATTAAGTTGTCAGTTATAGATTGTCGAACAGCACTGTTTGGTTCATATGAAAGGATCCTACTCTTTACTGAATGTATGAACAGTACAAAGTCACTTATCACTGAAGCTGTGATTGTGATTCTGAATGGCATGGGAACTGTGCCTGGTTTCTTAAGGGGTCTTTTAAGGTGAAATAAAAGTGTAATTAGTTTGACAGACCAACAAGGTGAGCTGTTATGAATTCAAGTGGCATGATAAAACTATGATTCCTAGAAGATAAAATGTAGCCTTTTACCCAATAAAGAGTCCAAAACCCTGAGGTGAAGTTTCAATTGTTTAATCCCAAAATGCATCAGCTGAATACACAAAGAATGAGAGTCGCGGCTCTCCTAATGTACTCCCATGAAAACACCACCCCACCCCAAGCGATAAGATCCTTGAAGGAAAGGTACAATATAGTGAACAGAACATGGTCTCATTGTCTGAGAGTGCGAAGTTAGATGCCAGTGTCCACCAGTGTAGCTGGTTATCTCATGGGAGTGTTCTGCAGAGCCCTGAGAAACTTGAGCTGCTATAGCACATCATACTTATGGCCTTTACTTGAAACTCGGCTTATGGCCTTTCAATACATGTTACACAGTTCACACACAGTTTCTATGCAATCTATCAGGCATATGGCCTTGTGTTCTCTCATACACTTCAAAGGCATCTTTGTCTCACATTTCTCTTTATTTTCCTCTGGTCTATCAAGAAATAATGATCATGGCGTGAGTTGACTGAGACATTGTTTGTTCATTTCATGTAATCTTTTGCCTCAAATCCCCCGAATGTGAAGATTGACTTGTTTTCATAGTTTGTAAAACTATGTCTGTGAAAGTGAGGCAAGAGCTCAAACTTGACAGAAGGTAGGAAGTTTCAACACGAAGAATGAGGTCTACAGTGGAATGTATATAGTCTGCCTTGACTGTGGTTTAACCTTGCAAATACAGTACAAATCAGTTGGCCCTACCAAACACTTTTCGGCAGCTTAGAGTGTTCTAGACAAAAAGATGAAGGTTGTGGGGTGGAAGTACTTTCTCCATTATAGTTAGCTTTATAAGGGCTTGTGCGTATCTATTAAAAACCTCATACATAATTGATCACAAAAGAATGGCTTTCACAGTATTGTATCTCCAAAACTACTACCAGCTCCTCCACTCTGTGTTCTCCTCTCGTCCTCTTCAGGAGCTCAATAACCACGTTGTACATCGAGGTGCTGCCCCCCAACAACCAGAGTCCCCCCCTCTTTCCCCTGTTCACCTACAGCCTGGTGGTCAGTGAGGCAATGAGGATCGAAGCCATCCTGCTCAGCCTACAGGCTCCAGGGTGAACTTACACCCCTAGGCACTGGTTTAACATTATCTTATTCTGTTTGGCCCAGTTGATTGAGGACTGCACTAGTGATGCTTAGGTTGTGAGTTTGATGACAGCTGGGACCATTTAGAAAAAAAAAATTCGCTCACATGACTCTCCTCTTTTGCCACTGACAGAGAAAATGATTCAATCACATACCACATCAACAGTGGTGATTCCCAGCACATCTTCAACCTCTCTGAAACATAAGATCATTCATTCTTGAAATAAAAGCCCTCATAAAATACAGGGTAATGTGGTCCTCTGTGGCTCAGTTGGTAGAGCATAGCGCTAACAACGCTTAGGTTGTGGGTTTGATTCCTGCTGGGACCATATATACTGAAATGTACGCACTCACTGCAATGTAAGTCGCTTTGGATAAAAGCGTCAGCTAAATGGCATATATTATATTCTTAGTAATGAGGGTAACACTTTCAAGTTGCCCCTATGCCTTTGTGATGACACTGTAATTACTTTAGTAATATTTGATTGACAAATCCTTGCATAGTAATCAAGTAATTACATGGTTTATGGAGGTGAATTGGCCATGGTAGATCACCACGGCCATGATAATAATGTCATATTATGGACTTGAGTGTATTATTGCTTTGATACAACGGGTTACCAGCATTAAAAAGCAAGATTATTTCCCAATCCATCACATTTTCAACAAAACATGATGCTACATTTACTAACACTGGGTGTCAAGTAAGGCGTTCTCAGGTCGTTAGTTCTATTCGTATTGACTGCCATGTTAAAGCAAAACTACCCAAGCGCTGGTTAATAGTTCCAGAACAGTTTTTCTTGGGACGCTGTCCATGGTTGTGAAAACAGCTAATGTCTATGCATAGGCAAATTGAATGAACCTACAATTTAAACATTCTATACCAAGGAGGAAGGGGAACGTGATCAAAGCTAGATGGCACGTATATGTTGCCTGCAGTCTGCACCGCACACATGGTGGTTTGTGCTTGGCATTGATCAAAACAATGTTGCGTTCATTACATCTGGCTGGCTAGCAACTACAGTAGCTAGCTGGCTGGCTACGAGCTGGATTAAAAGTGTTGAGGCACCCGAAAAAATGTGCATCATTGGTCCAGCTCATGTAGCTGGTTTGCTAGAGAGCTAGTCAACGAACCTACATTTTGGTGGTATGGCTAGTAGTAGTAGTAGTAGTAGAAGTAGTGTGCGTTCATAGGTAACCACGTAAACAATGGCACTTTTTATGAATGGACGTGGCCATGTGTATGGTGTCTAATATATCATGGACAGGATAGGCTCAAACAATGGGCATCCCAAACTACCCATTGTGTAATATGCAATTACAAGCTGTCAATACAATGTTGTTACTAATTACATAAATACTACACAGGTATAGCTAGGGGACAACCGTCTACATTGTTAACAGATACTGAATGTGTAATGGTTAAATAAACAACATGATGATAGATACAGTAGATTAATTATTTAGATTTTGGTAAGCAGAATAGCGTTTGGCAAAGCCTTTTAGTCCTATAGTAGCCTATATGAAATATCAAAGCAGTTCATTTTACCATTTCGGTCACACATTTAGGTCCAATTATCCTCACAAGCACCTATAGTACTGTAGCAATGTGGCCTTATTTTATGGTTTAATTGCCTTCTCAAATGACCTACATTATTATGGTTTGAAAAGGGCAATGTTAAGATATTCACAGCTCTCCTAGTGTTACGGTTCCCCCTCCTAACCAGCCCTCTGGCACCACCTTGAGGCCCCGGCGATCATCGCTGGAGCGTCCACCTCCCAATCGACAGCACACCTGTTCCCTGTCCCCACTCAGCACACCTGCGAACCATCTGCAATCACCGCCCTATAAGAACCCTGCCCGATCTTCACTCCAGTGCCAGATCGTACTGTGTCCCACGGTAACTCTTTGAGTATCACATACGCTTCCAGCCTTTTCATATCCTCCAGTGTTTGTTTTGTGTTTCACCGCGTTCTCCTGTGATCCCCTAGAACCCTCATCTTCCTCGGATTCCCCCTTGTCTACCTTCCACGGACCTATCCCATTCCTGTCTGACTACCCGCCTGCCTGCTGACCTCTGCTCGTCTGACTGCCTGCCCGACCCCTGCTCGTCTGACTACCCACCTGCCTGCCCGACCCCTGCTCATCTGACTACCCGCCTGCCTGCCCGACCCCTGCTCGTCTGACTACCTGCCTGCCTGCCGAACCCCTGCTCGTCTGACTACCCGCCTGCCTGCTGAACCCTGGACCGACCCTGGACTACTCTCATTTGGATTATCCTTCTCTCCCCTACCCTTTTCCCTTTTATTATTAAATACGCCTTCGGGCTTCATCTACCCTCCCTGTGTGCCGTCGTTTGGTTCCTCAGACCTTCTGTGTAACACCTAGAGGCCAACAGGGTTTTGTGGAGGCTGTTTAAAGTTGGCCTTGAATAAAGTCGTTGAGAGTCTCTCTCATTCATTACAGCCTCTCCTCTCTTCTCTCTGCTCCTGGCTACGTTAAGAGGAGGTATTGTGCAGCATTGTTTAGTTTGTTTACTCTTAATCTGAGTTCTCGGTGCTGGAGCAGTTGTTTTATGGAGAGGATGATTACTATGCAGAGACACAGTGGCAGCAGTTAGAGGAGACACTGTGACACTATGCAGGATTGGAGACAGCTGTTGTTGTGGCAATAATCTCTCCCAAAGCAGATATGACTGACGTAACTTAAAATAGACACATATTTTTTAAAACAAGTATACCCCTACAGTGTATCGCCAAGCAGGTGCAGATAGAGGAACATGATGAATGAAGAACATGATCAGATAGAGGAACTATTCTGCTCTCTCATTTCTCAACCCCCACACCAGTTTGACAGTGCGGTGTGGTGTGGTGCGTTGCGGTGGAGGTTTTTGTGCATGGCTGCGTATTCAGATTCAGAGATTCAGACCACATATGGTGTTGGTTCGATATAGCTAATATGAATAATGGGCTCTCTAGTCCATAACTCCCTCTGAATGGGGCAGCTTCCCCAGAGGGCTAAGGGCTTGGAGAGAGAAAAGCTCCACTCTGCTAGTTCAGATCCACTCACAGCAGTTTTAGTTAAGACAGGCCAGGCCTAGCTGGTCACATATACACAGACCCCATATGCCATAGACTAGATCAGAGTCAGAAGCCAATTTCAAATCAGAAATTGAAATCAATTCATGTCTTGCATTGAGTGAATTGAAATCCAAACTGACATCAACCCCCAGTTAACTATCATCGTTAAGAGAGGCCACATTTTCCAGAAAAAAAAGGCCAATATACCATGACAAATACCCTAGAAGAGAAAAAGATAAAATGGCCCATATACTGTGCCATGTTGAGATATGAGCCTAGGATTGCTCACATGCTTCTAACACTCTGCCTGCTTGCTCTGGACTGTGCTGTTAACAAGATCCTATCTCTCTGTCTGACAAAATGTCTCTTACTGTGGGCTCTACTGAGAGACTATAGGGCTGGCTACTATCATACAAGGCCAGTACAGGGATCATGACTCCTGCAGCAGGGGTGGGATTCCCTTTTGCCTTAGGGGCAGAGACCATCATCGTTGTCATCATCATCATTACTGCTCCTTGCTTATGTTTGTCTAGAGAAGAGAAGACTTGTTTTGGCCCCTGTGGCTATTGTATGAATATGCATGAGGTAAATCGCTGGGCTATGAAAAATGCTGCTCAGCATGTTTATGTTGTTGAGAGAGACGTTGCTCTTGCCTTCCTGAACCACAGTTCAACCAGCTGTGGAGAGGAAAACGTGCTGAACATACAGTAACTTTGAACACAAGCTAAGAAAATGGTTGACTTTAATCAAGCTTGGAGCAATTTGATTGTCAAATGTATAGATGGCTGGATTTCCTGTTACAGGGACAGACAGGAAGAGGAAGTGGGAACGAGGCCAGGTCTGGACTGCCTGGCCACAGGAGCTGTAAATTACAGCTGTGGGAGAGTGGGTGGACAGAAGGGAAATGTAAAGCGACAGGCATTAATCTACTGCTGTTAAGACGCAGCCATCCTCCCTGTCACGCACGCGTGCGAGTGTGTGGGTGGGTGTGTCTCTGTGTGTCTGTTCAGAAATCACACAAAGGTAACTTGACATGCTGCTTTTAAATTAATTGCCAAAGTGCCAAATGATACTTTCAGAGGACACGGAGGGCTGCTGTGGCTTCTGCTGTTCATTTTGAAAAAAACAACGCTGTTTGCTATCTTGCTTTTGACCCTACGAAGTTCCGCAAAATCAAACAGAACAAATCTCTCTAAATTAGGGATTCCTTTGTCATTATGATTTAAATTAGTCACTGAGGGCGAATATATATATATATATTTTAAATGAGGGCTTATCTTTTTGTGTTTTCCTCTCTGAGGCCCTGTTTTATTAGTGAAAATGAGACACATTTTCTCAAGTGTTTTGGGAACTGCCCAAGTACTGTAGTCTACACTGCTTGTTTTGATTAGTTGAGAGACCAGTTTTCAGTGGATTTGAAAGGAAATAAGGAGAGTTTTGTGTTTATAAGCTGTTGTGTTTACCCTATCTTGCATGTACCCCTGATGTGTGATATCCAAGAGTTTCTACAAGGATTTACAGTGCAGCATTTTTTCTTCTTTTGGCTCTACACTCCAAAAGTTTGGATTTCACAATTACTATGAGGTTAAAGTAGAGATCCTCTTCTTTTATTTGATGGTATTTGTGTTTTACCATTCAGAAATTACAACACTTTTTATGCATAGTCCGCCTATTTCAGGGCACCCAAAAGTGATGGGACAGATTTATCAAATGACCAAATGAATTTGGAGGCATTTGCTTGTACTTGGGTTGACAAGATCTTTCTGTACACTTCAGAATTCACCCTGCAGCTGCTGTCAGCTAGTTCCAACAGAAGCCATACAGTAGGCAGAAGTTTCGAAAGTCCCCACTGGTGTGACGATGTCGAGGGAGTTCCGTGACGGCACTGTAAGTTTTATTTCAGGTCATTCACCTCGGCAAAACAACCACCAGGAGGCATCATTGAGCATGATGTATATGTTTACATTGCAAGAGTACTGTACTGTAGCTTGCTGTATGAGTTGTTTCAAATGTGCTGTATTTTGTCATAGTATGTCAGGCTAAAAAGGTTGGTGTAGCTTGTGTACAGTAGCTTAACTTTAAGGTGGTGATAAGAGCTGTGAAAGATGTTTGAAAAGAGAACGGTTGTTCTCTTATGCGTCTGCACTCTCTTATGCGTCTGGCTAAAAAAGTCGGTCTAGCTTGTATAGCTTAACTTTATCTTAAAATTTGCCTGTATTGGATATCCAACGAATTTATTCAGCCCAAGATCAATAAAAAAAATCGCTGACAGGTTTGTGTGGTGATAATTTCTTTATTCACGGTCTTATTCACATGTTTTCAAGGGGAGGGGGAGGAAGAGAGGACTCGCTCACCCAGTCACGATCAAGCAAGCGATTGCGAATGCCTACGTCAGCTTGCAACTGTAGCAAACAGACCTGTGTAATTACAACAGAGATCTGAGCAAAACAAATCTCACTTTTGGCGCGTCTCTCGTCACAGACTTCAGTCAAAGTTACGGCTGATGTATGGTTGATGGGGGAGGCTAATCTTTTCCATTACAATGAGTGTAAGAGAACGGGAGGGGGATACAGCAGAGTGTGTCCAAATGTTTTTGTATGCCGGTATGCTCATCAAATAGGCAATGGCATAATAATAATCTGTGCAAAACAAGATTACATTACATTATTTAGTATAGTAGTATACATTACATTACATTATGTAGTATAGTAGTATAGTATAGGATGAGATATCGCAAGATCTAGAGTTGGTATATAAGATAAGAAGACATGAGAACGGGAGACCTAGAACGAGAACTAAGATGGTTATCAAATTGAATGCTATGATTCGGACTGGAACGTGTGTTAATAAAGCAAGTTAATAGAACCAAAGATTACTTCTTTAAACAACAGAACATTTATGGTGACAAAGATTTGCAATGAACTCAAAGGCAATGAAGGACGACATGGAATTCACGTTCATTTCGCCGGGAAAGTGCAAGTTTGGAACCGCTAGCAAAGTGAGCTAAGCTAGGCTAATTTAGCATTCGATAGCCATGGATGGAGCTCAGCAGGCCGCAGCCGCACCAGGACCTGTCTACCACGCTCAACTAGTCCCACCGGTCCCACTGCACCTCGGAGCTTCTGATTTATTCACAGAATTCATGTTATGGAAGGACTCAATTACAATTTCTTTGAAATCGCCAGTGGAACTATTCATGCACAGGACGCTGTAAGGAGAGCTACACTGTTGTATTCTATTGGAGCGCCCACTCAGAGGATTTTTGCTAATCTACCCGGAGAGAAAGGTACATATGCACAGACTGTTGCAGCCCGAGATGCATATTTCACACCAGAGAGAAATGTGGTTTTGGAAAGACACAAGTTTAGACAGAGAGCTCAGTTTCCTGACGAGTCTATAGATGCTTTTGTGAACGCATTAAGAGAACTGGCTAAATCATGCAACTTTGGTGCATTGGAAAATGACATGTTAAGAGGTCAAATTGTGGAAAAATGTGCAATGAAAAAACTGCGTGACAAATTGTTACAGGAGGAAGGACTTGTTTTAGACAATACACTGTCAACTGCGAGGGCTTTTGAAGCCGCACAAGCAAAATTATTTCTGAGAACAGTGGTTACAGGGCAACAGACAGTCATGTTCACTTCACTCGGAGGAATGCACGCGCAGATCACGAATCGAAACCCTGAGGAAGAAGCAGACATGCTGACGGAGAGAGAGCCGACAGCGACACCAAATGTTACAAATGTGGAATGGCAACTCACAAGGCAGAGGAATGTGGAGCCAAAACAGCAGACTGTCTGTACTGTAAGAAAATCTGACATTATGCGAGAGTGTGCAGAAAGAAAAATAGCGCACAAGAGGAAAAGAACTGTGACAGAAATAAGGACAGAAATAGGGATAAGGAAAAGTCAAAATCAGGTAAACCAGTTAGAGCAGTATATGAGCCTTCTGACACAGATTCAGATGATGAGTTTATTCATGCTGTTGATCCTGAAGGTACTGAGACAATAAAAGTAAATGCACAAAAGCTGAAAATGGTTATAGATACAGGAAGTGGTAGAAATTTCATTGGAGAAAATCTGTATGAGAGAGTATAGTAGACAGGTCTGGGAGTTCTGTGTTAGAAGGGATAGCAGCGCCCTCTGCTGGAGCTTGGGGGAACGGCAGGCAGGCACGATGGCAAAAAAAGCTCCAGCTCTGCACTCTGTTCGTGGACCAGTTAATGTGGGGATTATGGAGTTTCATAATCCACACTAAAGCGTGTAACGGGAGAGACTGCTGGTTCCACACAAGCGTGGCTTCGAGCTGCATTCCAGACCGGGGATTGAAAGGGGTAGTGGTACGGCTCACCAGTGTTCCCACTCTCACTGGTGAGCCTACTCTTTTGGCCGACGGGAGCAGGAGGCCAGGAAATGGCTGGCTTGGCCACAATAGACACACAACTTCTCATTCATCCTCCGTTGGCATTCCGCTGCTGAGATACGGGCTCTACCCAGTTGCATGGGCTCCTCAGCCGGTGGGTGGCGGTCAGGTGGACTGGGGAGAGCATGGGGGCTTGGAGGAGATGAGCGAGAGGCGGACCAGGATGGGGGGCGGCTAGCCTTCTCCCCAAGGCGGTTATGTAACTTAATGGCCAGGGATCTAGGCTAGTCGGGGCCTCCCTAGCCGCTAGCTCATCTTTCATAGACTCACTCAGGCCACTGAGGAACACCCCATGTAACGAGGCATCATTCCAGCCTGACCCTGCGGCACTGGTCCTGAACTCCAATGCATACTCGGCTACACTACGGGACCCCTGGCGCAGTGACAGAAGGCGTTTAGAGGCATCTTGGCCACGGACAGGGTTCATCTCTGAGACAAAGCTGGTGTACGAGGAGCTAACAGGGGAGTTGCTATCCCACACAGCTGATGCCCACTCTCAGAATCAGAATTATTTTATTTGGTTATGGGGCATGTACACTATAAATTAGAATAATTTTAAATAATTATAAATTACACTGTCAGTGCATTGTGTGTGTGACAGGGTGGGGGGGTGGAAGTCCCAGAGTCTGAGAGGCAGGGGGCTTGTTTGTGAGCCCCACTGCCATGGGGAAGAAACTGTTCAGGTGGTGCAAGGTTTTAGTCTTCATTGACCGGAACTTTTTGCCAGATGGAAGTCTATGGTAGAGGTTGTGACCAGGATGGGAAGGGTCAGCTATGATCTTTCCTGCTCTCTTACTGGTCCTGGAGTGGAACAGGTCCAGGAGAGATGGCAGGTTGCAGCCGATGACCTTCTCGGGCTGAGCTGAGGATGGACTCAATGATGGCCGTGTAGAACTCAACTTTCTGCGGCATGTTGAATTTCTTCAGCTGCCACAGGAAGAACATCCTCTGCTGGGCCTTCTTGATGGTGGAGGTGATGTTCTCCGCCTATCTGAGGTCCTGAAATGATTGTCCCCAGGAATCTGAATGATTCCACAGTGTTAACTGGGGAGTCACACATGATGAGGGGGGCGGTAGGGGCTGGGCTTCTCCTGAAGTCTACTACTGTCAACTTCCTCTCTGTAGGCGGCCTCATCGCCATTGGAGATTAATCCAATGAGGGTTGTGTCATCCGCGAACTTCAGGAGTTTGACAGAAGGGTGGCTGTTGGTGTAGAGGGAGAAGAGTAGAGGAGAGAGCACACAGCCGTGTGGGGCTCCAGTGCTGATGGTCCGGGGCTCTGAGACAAGCTTGCGCAGCCGCACCTACTGCTTCCTGTCTGTCAGGAAGTCAGTGATCCACCTGCAGGTGGGCTCAGGCACGCTCAGCTGGGATAGCTTGTCCTGGAGGAGAGCTGGGGCGATGGTGTTGAATGCAGAGCTGAAGTCCACAAACAGGATCCTGGCGTAGGTGCCGGGGGAGTCTAGGTGCTGGAGGATGAAGTGAAGTCCCATGTTGACTGCGTCGTCTACAGACCTGTTGGCTCTGTGGGCAAACTGCAGTGGGTTGAGGAGGGGATTGGTGATGGCCTTGAAGGGGGTCAGCACGAGGTGCTCAAAGGTCTTCATTACCACAGAGGTCAGGGCGACTGGTCTGTAGTCATTAAGGCCTGTGATCCTTTGCTTTTTGGGAACTGGGATGATGGTGGATGTTTTGAAGCAGGCAGGTACCATGCATTCAACCAGTGAAGTGTTAAAGATGTCCGTAAACACTGGAGACAGCTGGTCTGCACAGTGCTTCAGTGTGGAGGGGGAGACAGCGTCTGGTCCAGCTGCCTTGCGGGGGTTCTGTTTCTTTAACAGTTTGTTGACATCTCTCTCCTGGATGGAGAGAGGTGCGATGGGGGGGGGGGGTGGCTGTCTGGGTCCATTGTGTAGGGGGGGGGAGGGTCACTGTCCAGGCTGGGAAGAAGATGTGATAGCTGTGGAGGGGGGTTGGTTGTGTGGGTCAGAGTCAGGACTGTTCCATTGTCTGTCGAATCTACAGTAGAACTCATTCAGGTCGTTTGCAAGTCTGAGGTCATCCATAGAGTGGGGGGATTTGGTTTTGCAGTCTGTGATCACTCGAAGGCCTTTCCAGACTGACGAGGAGTCGTTGGCTGCAAATTGTTGTTCCAGCTTCTTTGAGTACTGTCGCCTGGCCTCCTTAATCTCCTTGCCAAACGTGTACTTAGCCAGTCTAAACCTTTCCTTGTCTCCACTCCTGAAAGCCCTCTCCTTCTCCAAACGAAGCTGTTTGAGTCTTGCTGTGAACCAGGGCTTGTCATTGTTGTAACTCACCTTGGTGCGTGTTGGAATACATCTGTCCTCACAGAAGCTGATGTATGACGTCACAGCCTCTGTGTATTCGTCCAGGATGTTGGAAGCAGTCTTAAAAATGTCCCAGCCTGCGGTATCAAGGCAGTCACTCAGCTCCTCTACTGCTTCTCTGCTGCTCCAATTCTTTGATGTCCGCACAGCAAGTTTAGAAAGTTTTAGTTTCTCCCTGTATGCCGGGTGAATAAGAGCGTGGTCAGAGTAGTCCCAGAGCTGCGCGGGGAACTGCGTGATAAGCTCTGCTGATGGTACTGTAACAGTGATCCAAAATCTTTTCCACCCTGGTCGGACATTTGATTAGCTGTTTATATTTGACGAGTTGACGTTGAGCCACTTTCACTTGCGGAGGGATGTAAACTCCAGCCAATGTAAAAGAAGTGAATTCACATGGAGAGTAAAACAGTCTGCAGGTGATGAAAAGTGATTCCAGGTCAGGAGAAGAAGTTTGCAAAATCACTTTCACGTCGTTGCACCAGCGTTGATTTATATAGAAACAGATCCCTCCACCTTTTGTTTTGCGTGAAAAAAATCGGGTCGAGATCCGCGCGTAACAGCTGGAAGCCGGGCAGCTGTACAGCGGAGTCCGGTGTAGATTCAATCAGCCACGATTCCGTGAAACACAAAACAGAAGAGAGAGAAAAGTCTCTATTTGTCCTGATAAGAAGACGCAATTCGTCCATTTTGTTGCCCAGTGAGCGGACATTTGAGAGGAGTATTCCCGGTAGAGGCGAGCGTAATCCTCTCTCCCTGAAGCGCACCAGAGCCCCGGCGCACTTACCTCTCAGTCTCCGCCTCACTGCTTGGCCAAGGGCCAGAGCACCTTTGACTAGAATGTCCAGAAAATCCACAGATGAGGCGAGAAAGTTGGGACATAAATCAGATGGTGTTGAGTCCCTGATGTTAAGTATCTCGTCCCTCGTGAAAATAATCTGAGTGGCATCACAATTAACGGGATTAAAGACAAACAAAGAAGTGCGCACCAAGACACATAGGAGGCACCATCTTGCATCATCGCGCATTACCCGTAAGTAATCCCATGATGTAGCCGATCTTAACCCTATCTGTGGTGTCGGTGGTGGGTTGTAGCTTGAACACGAGAGAACACTGAATAAGGAACGCCCTACACGTACCCATGTCCCCAGCGTAGCGCTCTGGTGCCGGGATGTGAGGCTCTCTGAGCAGGAGAACTGGCTGGACAGGAGGTTGTACTGGAGCAGGGGGAACAGCCGGGGCTTGGGGGGCTGCGATGGTTAGCTGAGCGGCAATCTGTGTCATTTGATGTCCGATTTGAGCCACATTGCCCATGAGGTTCTTGATGGCATCCGCCACCTCGTGGAGGACCTGGTCATGTTGGCCCACGAGGACGCCCTGGGTGGCGAGAGCTTGGCGGAGGTGGTCTGAATCGGCTGAGTCCATGTTTATGGCCAGATCGTTCTGTTAAGGAACAATAGGTGGACCCAAATGCAGACAGACACGGGGATTGAAAATAAGGAGAGTTTATTTGCTTCAGGAGCAGGGTAAAAGTTTGTGAAAGTAAGAGGCAGGCTCGGGGTGGAGAGTGGCAGGTAGTAAGATCCTGGGGACACGGAAAAGAACAGTTAGAACAGCACACCGTAGTCAGGGTCGGAATACTCTAATAATCAAGAAACCAGAGGGGCCGAGAACGAATGCTACCACTGAAGATATCAACGATCTGGCGAGGAGTGAGTGGATAACCGGGGTAGATAAACTGTTGAATGTTGATGAGCTGATGGAACACAGCTGAGCCATGGAGTAGACAGTTGATGCCCAACAGCTGAGCAGGTGAGCCAGGAGCTGGAGAGTGCCGAGGACTGCAGCCATGCCCATACCACAAACACACACACAGACCGACAGGGGGAGAACAAGAAACACAGGAACAACCAACATAGACAGAGGGGAAACTGGAGGCACGGTCGGTCCCATTGCTTGATCCTCCTTAAAATAACCTGATATTTCCACTCACTCCATTTCCACTCTTCATCTCTGCAATCCATGAGCTGCAATAATAAACTTGATTTTGCCAATCTATCTGATAAGGCAAACCATTCTCTTTGTCATAGCCTCGGTAGGCTAAAATGGTTGGTCTAGCTTGTATACAGTAGTTTAACTTTATCTTCAATTTTGCCTGTATTGGATATCCGAGGAATTTATGTGAGGGAGGTGCTACTTAAAATGTTGCGAGGGGGGTGAAGGGGGGGCTGTGTTGCATATCACGTGTTAAACAAGCAATTCTGGTGACTTTTGACGGGAGAATCGGTGAATGGAATATGAATACTATGGAGGACGGTTATTGACTGCTGGTGCCGTTCAAGATTAGGGAGGACGTTATTTCTATTACAGCTGACTGATTGGATGACTGTCATTCATATTCTGTCATTCACCTAGCTTGAATCACCCGCATACACAGTTCACTTTCATAGCAGCCACATACTGCATGACTTTGTTTGCAAGTGCAAGACGCATATGGCATCCTTCACAGCTCTTCTCGCTAACTTGTGGTGGCTTTCAGCAGCAGCGCCGTCCTTGCACAAGAACACAGAGATCGGCGACGACCTGTGGGGTACTATTCAGCCAAGTTGGATGCTCTGGCCTTTGGCTATGGAGCCTGCCTTCGAGCCCTACAAACAACGTATCTTGCTGTGGGACTAGTGTCCAGCATCACTCTTGACCAAAAGTTGATTGTCAAGTGCCCTCATGTGGTCCATGTCCTGCTGACCATGAACAGAGCTTCCCAAGTCACTGCGTCGCGATGGAGCAAGTGGTCTACAGTCTTGGAAGCGCCCAACATCTCCATCGAGAGGGGAACGCTCTCCAACCCTGCCGCGCTGATGTGGCCACCTGAAACAGACAACATCCGACTGTCAAGACCTGGTCATGGACTCATAACTTTGGAAAAATCTGGAGGAATCAAGGATTTCTCAACGTATTAGGAGCGCCAGTCAAGAATGGAGAGATGGTTCACGATCTACTGGTGGCCTTACAGAAACCTGAGCAAGTATACATCAAGATTACAGCTCACACAAAAGCTGACACGGAAGAGAGCAAAGGCAACAACCTAGCTGATCGAGCTGCAAAGGCGGCAGCAAAACGAACTCCAACTCCAGCCCTGCAGGCAGTGTACACCATCGATACGCTGAAACACATCCAACAGATGCAGGAGGCTGCAGAGAAGGGAGAAATATGGACCTGGATGGAATCGGTAGCCAAACTGGGCTCAGATGCAGTGTGGCGGTATGGTCAAAGGACTGTGGCCCCTCGGAAGCTGCTACCCTATTTGGCTACTCAGATCCATTTACTGGGTCACATTGGAACAGACAAAATGGTTCACCGCTACACCAACCAGTGGTGGAACCCAGCTTTCAGGACAGGTAGTGCCCTACCTGTCAGAAAAACTAGCCATAATGCATCAGGAAGGAGTGCCCTGGCCAGAGGCCCTGCCTGCAGTATTGAGCAATATTAGAGCAACACACAATAATACCACAGGACTGAGCTCCTTCAAAATCATCACAGGCAGACCAATGTCACTACCCGGTACAATTGATCTGAGACGAGCAGATGTACATCTGATGAGCGATGCACTTCTAGATTATTGTTTAGCTCTTGGCGAAGCCACTAAGGCAGCTGAACAGCAGGTACATGATACGTGGGTAGAGCCTCCTGAGGGGGGACATACTATCGTACCAGGTCAATGGGTTATGATACACAAACTCCCTATCAGGTTTTGTTGATAACCAACACAGCAGTTAAAGTAGAGAGGAAATCAAAATGGATACACGCCAGTCACTGTAGACTTGTTGATCATACTGGGGTGGATCAAGCCTTGGGGCAACAGAACTATAAGCGATAGGCTATGGGGCCTTCTCCAAGTGAAGACGGTGTTAATGGGGAATCATTAATTTGATGTCACATTACATCCATGCTGGTCTACTTCAGATAGGGAAATGTATTGTTTTTATTTGGGCAATAACAACAACGCCTTAAAATGAACCTCGTTACTGCTGTTCCTTTTTATCTGTCTTTCAGATGAAGTTGTCCAAGGAATGCACATCAGAGGATGTGAGCTGCACCAATTCCAACTGACATCACTCCTGGTGTCACCTGTTTCCGTGTCACCTATCAAGTGTGCTTCAGAGACGACTTGATAGATCAGTTGACAAATAGAAATACGACAATCTGTGGTATTTGGGTAGCAGGATTTTGTGGACTGAAAAACAAACTTCATGGGAAGCTGTTGAGGCATATTTACGCATACACAGTATAACTTCATAACAACAGTTTGTGTTCTAATCACTAACCATCATGCTTCTATGGTACATTTAAAGACAATATAAGGGTTTGTAATCCCACACCTAGGGGAAGAGGTCACAAGAAAACAGATGGTCCTAGAATATTTGGAGAATGCAGTCAGGAGGGGTGAGGTCAGATTGAGGGGTTTGATATAGGTGAAGAAAACAAAGGATCAAAGCTGCAGAAACCAGGATAGAGTAATTAAAAGTTAGGGTAAATAAGTAATAAACAAAGTTGTAAACAGCCAGAACAAAAGGCTTTTGAAATCAGCCTGGGCTCAGCAAGATCTGATCAGACAAACTGACGCCAGCCAGGTGTGCGGCGCACACCTTGATGACGAAATATAGATCTTGAATGTTATTGGTGCAAGTAGACAGGAAACAGAAATACGTTGAATAGAAGGCGTTAACCTGTGCGAAGTCTATAAAGGCAGGTGACTGAGGAGATAACGCGGTCAGCTTTGCAAACCTGAACGGCTACATATTCTGCGTGAATAAAGTCTTTGAATGAATCAACAGCTCTGGTTAACGGTATTTTATTTCAAAGTATTATAGCTTAAATTCTACGACATACTTGGCGTCACGAACAGGATTGATGTCAAAGACTCGCATCAAGACTGGCCGTTGAGAAAGGGACCTGGACGGATTGCATAAATTAAAAGGCCATATTTACGAGGTGAGCAGCGTTACTGCCTTATAATAGGAAATTTGTGTAGTCCGTTCTGGGTCTCCCGACTCAACGGTAGGAAAATGCATGAGTCTTATCAATAAAGAAACCAAATTTAGAATTTAAACTACAGCTGTTGACGATTTCAGAAAAATCTGCATGCACTAGCATAACATTAAAGATTAGAAAAGCCCAATGTTGGGTCACATGTGCAAGTCCCGTGGATACCGCAGAATTGAAAAGAGATTCTGGGCTGAACGGACGGAAGAGCTTAAGATACCGCCAAATTAGATCAATATTTCAGGTCTGTACGGATGAGTACTAATCTGTGGGTACCGCTATAGTATTAAATAAATATTATAGGGCTGAACGGGCAGATTGCTGCATGGTTACCGTTGAAATACCGCTGATGTGTAGTGAAGCGTCATATTAGTATTGTGACGTAGGCGGACGTAGATAGCAGAAGGGCTTGAGAGCGCTGTGTTATGAAAGAAAACTGCCGCCTGTAGTTTTAGTGTACAAATTGCTGTGTAGTGTTGTGAAATGTTTGTAAAAGTCGCTGTGTTGTGAGTGTTTGTAAAGGTCGCTGTGTTGTGTTGAGAGACTGATATATTGTTGTGCTGTGTGGGAGTAGAGCGACAAAAGGCTCGAAACGGAGAGAGATATTCTGTATAACACTGTTGGTCGGGAATGGAGGACGACAGTTAGAATATAAAATAAGTGACAAAAAGACAAACGTCTAAGGTACAGAAGAATAAAGAGTATACATTTTTAGATAACGGGTCAATGTGTGAACTTTTTAGGCCTCCCAGAGAACAGAATGATGAGAATATAGTATGTGTAACAAAGTCCGTGTACACAGAGAGGCAGACGCAGCGTGTTGGTGAGGGAAAGGTCCCGTTTATTCATAAAGTCAGAATAGTTTGTTTGTTGGCTTTCCAGCCTCCTCAAAACACTCGGCGACTTTACAGTCGCCGTTCTCCTCCCAAACAGAGGCACACACATCTTAAACCATTTTCCCCCCACATACCCCCACCGCCCGACACAGGCCGGGGAAACGACGGCCGACAACCTACTCCCCCCCCCCCCCCCCCCCCCCTGCACGGGAGAGGAAGTCTGCCACGACCATCTGCGCCCCCGGTCTGTGCACGACCGAAAAGTTGAAGGGCTGCAACGCGAGATACCACCGGGTGATCCTCGCGATCACATCCTTCATGCGGTGGAGCCACTGGAGGGGAGCATGGTCGGAGTAGAGGGTGAAAGCGCGACCCAGCAGATAGTAGCGGAGGGCGCCGACCGCCCACTTGATGGCCAGGCACTCCTTCTCCACCGTGCTGTACCGGCCCTCCCTCTCCGATAGTTTGCGGCTCAGGTACAGCACCGGCCGGTCAGCACTGCTCCCAGGCCTCTATCCGACGCGTCCGTCTGTAGGGAGAAAGGGAGGTTAAAATCAGGCGCATAGAGGACCGTTTCTCCACAAAGAGCTCCCTTAAGGGCCTCGAACGACCCCTGGCACTGGCCCGACCATTGGACCAGATCCGGGGCACCCTTCCGGGTGAGGTCCGTCAAGGGACTGGCCAGCTCTGAAAACCCCGGCACGAACTGCCGGTAATAGCCAGCCAGCCCCAGGAAGGCCCTCACCTCCTTCTTCGTCTTGGGCCGCGGAGAGGCGGCGATGGCCGCAGTCTTTTCAATCTGCGGCCGCACCTCCCCCCGACCCAAGTGGTACCCCAGATACCGGATCTCCCTCCGCCCGATCACGCACTTCTTCGGGTTGGCCGTCAGCCCCGCCTGCCTCAGGGACCGCAGAACAGCAGCCACACTCTGCACATGCTGCGCCCAGGTGTCACTGTGAATGACAATGTCATCCAGGTAGGCCGCAGCATAGGCAGAGTGCGGCCGCAGAATGCGGTCCATGAGGCGCTGAAAAGTGGCTGGGGCTCCGAACAACCCGAAAGGGAGCACCGTGAACTGGAATAGCCCGAGCGGAGTGGAGAATGCAGTTTTCTCCCGGGATACCGGCGAGAGTGGAATCTGCCAGTATCCCTTCGTGCAATCCAACGTCGTGAAATACTTGGCCGTGCCAAGCCGGTCCAAGAGCTCGTCAACCCGGGGCATCGGGTTGACATCGAACTTGGAGACCGCATTAACCCGTCTATAATCCACACAGAACCGTATAGCCCCATCCGGCTTGTTGACAAGCACGATGGGGCTACACCAGTCACTGCGGGACTCCTCGACCACACCCAGCTCCAGCATGCCTTCCAATTCCCTGCACACAATGTCTCGTTTGTGTACCGGCAACCTATAGGGATGCGTGCGCACCGTTAAACCCGGCTGCGTTTCTATGTGGTGGTCGATAAGCGTAGTCCGACCGGGCAGGGGAGAGAACACGTCCGCGAACTTAGCTTGCAAATCTGCAACGTCCGTGGCCTGGCTAGCAGAGAGATGGTTATCAATACCGACCGGAGTGCTAACTTTTGATTTTGGGACTTCCGGACCGAACTCATCTCTCTCTGGAATTATTGTAGCCAGAGCAACAGTGACCACGTCGTTCCATTTTTTTAGGAGATTTACGTGATACACCTGCAAGCTATCCCCCCGGTCCGAGCGTACTACCTCGTAATCCACGTCCCCCATGCGACGTGTGACCACAAACGGCCCTTGCCACTTCGCTAGTAATTTCGTGCTGGAGGTGGGTAACAGTACGAGCACCTTATCTCCCGGTGTAAATTCTCGTAGGGTAGTTCCCCTGTCGTACAGTCGCTTTTGACGCTGCTGGGCTTGCAGCAAATGCTCGCGTGAGATAACCCCTAGGGCGTGGAGCTTTGTGCGCAAGTCCAGGACGTATTGAATCTCATTCTTACTGTCGCTAGACCCTTCCTCCCAATTTTCTTTAAGAAGGTCTAGGACACCCCGGTGTGTCGTAGCCATTTATGCCAATTCCGACTATCCTCGTGTACAAACTTCCGGATCATTGACTTCAAGGTCCGATTGAACCTCTCACAAAGGCCATCAGTGGCCGGGTGGTAGACACTGGTTCGAACCGCCTTGATGTTCAACAAGCCATACAGTTCTTTGAGGGTGCGTGACATAAAATTAGTGCCCTGATCGGTGAGAATCTCTTTCGGGATTCCCACGCGGGAGATTACTTGAAACAATGCCTGCGCTACACTCCTGGCAGAGATATTGCGCAGCGGTATTGCCTCGGGGTATCGGGTTGCGTAATCTATCAAGACCAACACAAATCGATATCCCTGTGTACACCGATCAAATGGCCCGATAATATCCATCGCAATGCGGTCGAATGGGTTCTCGACCAATGGTAAGGGCCGCAAGGGGGCCCGTGGAATGGCCGGGGGATTTACCAACTGACATTCGCGACAAGAAGCGCACCACCTACGCACCTCTGCCCGAATTCCCGGCCAATAAAATTGAGCCATTATACGGTTTAGTGTCTTATCATACCCTAAATGGCCCGCCATGGGGTTGAAATGAGCCGCTTGGAAGACCATTTCCCGGCGGCTACGGGGAACCAACAACTGGGTTACTTCCTCCTGGCTATGTGAGTCACGACTTACTCGGTACAACCTGTCGCTGATAATCGCGAAATAGGGGTGGGCGCGTACCGAGTCTGGCCGTACCAAAGTACCATCAATCGCTATCACTTGGTCATAGGCCGATCGTAGGGTCTCGTCACGAGACTGCTCGAGGGGGAAGTCACCTAGCAGCGGATAGTTCAGCGGGGGAATCTCGGGTTGAGACCCCCCCGCCGGCTCCTCGGCATTGTCGCGAGGCACCGCCTCAGCACAGAGCACATTACACGCCTCACACCTCCCTCTCTGTCGTGCACGCACCCCGGTAGTCCGCTTTACCGCTTGAGGAAACCCCTCCCAATCTACACCCAGAATAAGGGGATGCGTGAGGCGCGGGCTAACCGCCGCCTGTACACTATGCTTTTTCCCTTCAAAATGAATTTCGATCGCGACCATGTGAATGCGTGAATGTCCCCATGCACACACTTCACCAACACCCTCGATGCCTTTAGCAATGCCCCCGGTCGAACCAGGCGCTCCTGGATCATGGACTGCATGCAGCCCGAATCCAAGAACGCCTGGTGCGTATCATGTTGTATCCTTACCGGAACACGATACGCCGCTCCTGGTCCGGGGGGAGGGCCCGGTATGTCGCCGATGCGGACGACCTGACCAACCTCCCTCACTGGGCACTCCGCCCGTACATGGCCCGGCCGTCCGCATCGCCACCACACCCCCCCTGTCGCTCGGGGTGCTTCCTGTGGGGCCAGGGCTGGTTCTCGACATGCCTGCCCCTGCCATCTCGTCCTCGGGGCGGGCGCCGGCCTCTCCTCCTCCGGCAGCACGGCAACTTCCGGGGTTGGTCGTCGGGGCTCCTGCGGCGGGAGGGAGAGATGGTCCTCCACCAAGGTAACGGCGGCCGCGAGATCCTGGGGCCGGTGGTACTGGACCCAGGCGGCGGTCCGGGCCGGGAGCCCCGTGAGGAAGTGCTCCAACACCACCCGGTCCCTGACCTCCTCCGCCGAGCTGTTCTCTGGGTCCAGCCACCGCCGCGCGCTGTCCCGCAGCCGCTGGGCGTAGGCAAAGGGCCGGCTCCCCTCCTCCATTGTCAGGGCCCGGAACCGGCGACGGTGTTCCTCCGGGGTGAGGCCCAGGCGGTCCCGAATCGCCCGAGCGAGGGAGGGATAGTCCCGCTGGGCGGCCGTTGGCAGGCTGTGGGCAGCGAGCTGCGCCTCGCCCGACAGGAGGGGCAGCAGATGGTACGCCCACTCGCCGTCCGGCCACCCCGAGATCCTCGCCGTCCCCTCGAACACCGCCAGGAACGTCTCCGGATCGTCCAGGTCCCCCATCTTCTGGAGGTGTACCTTGGGGGGACCTTGTGGCGACCCGGGCGTCGGTCCCGCTTTGATGGCCCCGACGAGCTCCCGGAGGAGGGCACGGTCCTCAGCCCTCGCCGTCGCCATCTCTCCCATCGCGGACTGCTGCTCGTGCTGGAGGTGGGCCTGCTGTTCCAATATGAGGGCCATCTTTCCGATGGCCGTGCTTAACGCCTCCATCTCTGTGTCCCAGGTTGGGCGCCAATGTAACAAAGTCCGTGTACACAGAGAGGCAGACGCAGCGTGTCGGTGAGGGAAAGGTCCCGTTTATTCATAAAGTCAGAATAGTTCGTTTGTTGGCTTTCCAGCCTCCTCAAAACACTCGGCGACTTTCCAGTCGCCGTTCTCCTCCGAAACAGAGGCACACACATCTTAAACCATTTAGTCAACGAGGCTTCATTTGCAACAGGTGTGCAACGGAGCCTCGCCGACATAACCCTGGCCACGGTCCTGTAGCTCCCTCTACAGGCCGAACGCTGCATGTCCCCCCACAGTATGATATATAGTATATCTATGTGTATACGGATTTGGAAGAAAGCCACCGTTTCCTCTTAAAGGAAACGTAAGATACTTTTTGTAAAAACCAAATAATCAAAAATAGGAATAGAGGCAACCCTTTGGGTAGTCGGAGTAAGAATTATGAGAGATAATTGAAATAAGTGGAGAGAGACTCGGAAAAAAACGGGAAGGCCGCCATCTTGAAACGTCATTCGGGTGGGGCGGTAATATTGTAAAAGGGGGAGGGAACCAACCGAGTTGGCTGAGCTGCGTTTTATACAATAGACTTTACAGCAGTCAGGTTTAGGTGAAAAGAACTAAAATATTTTATTATATAAGTATATGCTGAGTGAAAGTGATTCTTAACTGAAGAGTTGCATGTCTAAGCGCACACTGATTCATTTCACATTCTAGGGTTCCATACAGACACACCCCACATTCACACCCACCCTACACACACTTACCCCCTCCCCCTCATCCTCACCCATTCACACCTCACTCACTTACACTCACACACACATCTTATACATACATTACACACACACACACCCATTCTTACAGCCAAATCAATAACAGAAGAAGATTGCCTCATGTGCAGTCCATCACCGCTCAAAAAGCTACGAGTTGTACCTAATCCACATACATACCAGGCATGTCATCAGTTTAATCAGAAGGTCTATCACTTGGGATGGACAGAACAACCCTATTGTGGAGCCGAATGTTTGGGTATCTTAAGCAACCATACACTTAATAAATTGTATGGTCAGACTTTTAGAGACCAATGTAAAATGCCATTTATTACAATCAGCAGAGGTTCATCAATTACACAGATGATGTCCTAACAGCCCAAGGAGAGCAGGTCAGAGAGACAAGCAAAATGATATGGCAGAACAGACAGGCATTACATTTTATAAGCTCAAGGTGGAGAATGTAAACTGTTTGGGGACGAATGCTGTACCTATATTCCGAACAATACTGATCCCGCAGGAAGTTTTGTCAGAGCAATGACTAAACTTAAAAATTTGAGAAAGGAAGTGAAAATTAATGCAGGCACAGACTTTGGGACATGAGACTGGTTAGACAACATCCTAGGATCATGGGGAGGAATGTTGGCAAAAATGGGAATAATGGTTGTGATTGTAGTGTTAGGACTGATATTTTGTTGTATAATGCCTGTTTTGAGATCTTTCTTTATACAGAGCACAATTAAGCAGATGAGTGTGACCAGAGGGATAGCTCCGATGGCACTCAACAAAACTCAACACCTACTTGAGAGGAACATTGCTCCATTCATTAAGAAGGACGAAACCCTGGCCATACAAGGACTATATTCCCCTTGGAAATATTGACAACTCGAATGGACGATGATGTGTTTTATGGTGTCGTGTATAACAATTATTGTGTGTAGAACTGATAGAATGACCATGTTGAATGTATGCATAGAGGTGCAATGGGATGGCCATGGTTCAGGGACAGGGAATGTTCCCCTGTAATGGAAATATAGGTTCCATTACAGGTTGGTGTATTATGGGATATTTTACTTTTTGTTAACGAATTGTGTCGTCATATAAATGTGTAGGAAGTTGTTGCTCATGGGGACGGTGAGAACCGTGGGGGAATTTTCCTGGTAAGAGGCTAGGTTTTTCGCCCCCACCTGTAAAGGAGACGTGCCCCCAGGAGCTAATAGAATGTCATACTGTTGATGCAATTCATGTGTTATTTTTTACTACGATTCACATGTGTATATTGTCTTGAATCATTTGCATGTTTTATTAGTAGGTCGTTTTCAATCACCAATATAGGATGTGGGACTATTAAGTCCCAAAGGGGGGAATATATGGTACATTTAAAGACAATATAAGGGTTTGTAAGAGGTCACAAGAAAACAGATGGTCCTAGAATATTTGGAGAATGCAGTCAGGAGGGGTGAGGTCAGATTGAGGGGTTTGATATAGGTGAAGAAAACAAAGGATCAAAGCTGCAGAAACCAGGATAGAGTAATTAAAAGTTAGGGTAAATAAGTAATAAACAAAGTTGTAAACAGCCAGAACAAAAGGCTTTTGAAATCAGCCTGGGCTCAGCAAGATCTGATCAGACAAACTGACACCAGCCAGGTGTGCGGCGCACACCTTGATGACGAAATATAGATCTTGAATGTTATTGGTGCAAGTAGACAGGAAACAGAAATACGTTGAATAGGAGGCGTTAACCTGTGCGAAGTCTATAAAGGCAGGTGACTGAGGAGATAACGGGGTCAACTTTGCAAACCTGAACGGCTACATATTCTGCGTGAATAAAGTCTTTGAATAAATCAACAGCTCTGGTTAACGGTATTTTATTTCAAAGTATTATAGCTTAAATTCTACGACACTTCGACCTATTTTGCTCCTTTGTGTGATATTGTTACAGGTCCAGACGGATCCACAAAACGTTGCCTTACAGTATGCACACAAGGTAGCAGGAATGATGAACCAATCTCAATGTTATGTTTGTATGTTGATGCCCACATCTCATGCACTGGGAATACCCCAAATGCCCGTACCCCTTTAATGCTGCTCTAATGAAAGACTACTACTACATGACTGCTCGGCAGAATAGACCTCTGTACTACTACACAGCCCTTCGTAGCTGTATATTCTATGTTGCCCCTAACACACAGACCTGTGAAACCTGAACGTACAAAGTTGCACATTGTGCTCTCATGGAAATGGACTCCACCTAGTCAGAACCATACTATAACTCTAGCATGCAGACTCAAGGGATGCTACTGTCTAAAATCTGTAAATGGTAGTGTGCCCGTTGGTCGGAGTGAGTGTAATCACACAGTCACAACTAGGTCTCACCTACCCAGCTTCAAATACATTGAACAACACTTATTGGGTTTGTGGTCCAAAGGCCTACTCTATGTTGCCTAGTGACTGGTTTGGGACTTATCTGGGTTTCGTTCTTCCTGGGATTGTGGAATCTTGGACTACCTTCTGACTATGTGCAACACTCATACACACAAGCTAGACGTTCACTTAATACTGAGGTGTCATCCAAACTATCTCACTCTCGAGGTATTCAACATTACCTTCTCTCTTGGTGTTGCCCTGACTGATATCAGGACTTTGGCAGAGGAGATGGATAAATTGGCTTATGCTCCAGCTTATCACTAGAAATGTTGGGAGATGAGACGAGTAACGTGAGAAAAGTGGTACTTCAAAATCGTATGGGCTTAGATATGCTTTATGCTCAACAAGGAGGACTGGGTGCAGTCCTTAATACTACTTGTTGTTTCTACATTCCCGATCATTCTCAAGACTTGGCAGTACAAATAGAATAGATAAAGGATGTAGCGTCTGCTCTGCATATTCCATCGACCTCTGGGTGGGATCCCTTTTCCTGGGCCTCTCCCTTGCTACAGGGCCTACTGAAATTGTTGGCACCCATTTTGTTTGGTCTGTTGGTAATATACACTCACAGAACACTTCATTAGGAACACTTGTACACCTTCTCATGGTGGAGGTGGTGTAATGGTGTGGGGAATGTTTTCTTGGCACACTTTGGGCCCGTTAATACCAATCAATCATCGCTTGAATGCCACAGCCTATTTGAGTATTGTTGCTGACCATGTGCATCCCTTCATGGCCACAATTTACACATCTTCGAATGGCTACTTCCAGCATGATAATGCACCATGTCACAAAGCAAAAGTCGTCTCAAACTGGTTTCATGAACATGACAATGAGTTCAGTGTTCTTCAGTGGCCTTCCCAGTCACCGGATCTGAATCCAATAGAACACTTTTGGGATGTGGTAGAATGGGAGATTCACAGCTTGAATATGCACCTGAAAAATCTGCATGAATTGCGTGATGCAATCATGTCATCATGGACCAGAATCTCAAAGGAATGTTTCAAACATCTTGTTGAATCAATGCCACGAAGAATTGACGCTGTTTTGAGAGCAAAGGGAGGCCCTACCCAGTATTAGTATAGTGTTCCTAATAAAGTGTTTAATTTTGATAAGACATTACTTGTTGTTTTATATTTTTTTATTATTCATTTCTGCATTTTCTTGTTTTTGATTATTCTTAAGTTGAATTAACAAGATATAATAATCAACTGTCGTAACTTTTCTAGCTGAAGTAGCCTCTACACCTCTGCATGAGGAGACAGAAGGGGGATGTGGAAGTAAATGAAAGAATATAATGTAATCAAATTCTTATTCTTGCTTGTTTTTATATTTTCTTATTCTTGATTTGTTTAAAATAATCAGAGGGGGGACTGTTGGAATTGTACAATATTCCATGAGTGTTCTACCTCTTGCCCTTTCACCAAGTAGCAGTAACCTTACACAACGCAGAGGGACTACATAACACCAGACACTAGGGAATGGGGGGGTCAGGGGACTGGTTACCATAGCAACCTAGGACCTGGATCACCTCAAGGTCAAATTCCTGAAAGTGTCTCTTACTGGTATATATTCTTTGGGAGAGGAAAATCTCAGAGAGAGAGTGTAATAATGTCCTTGGACAAAGAGGCGGACTCGAATCGTATGGTGAGGGAAAACCCAGTTTATTCTCTGAATGTACGTCTGGACCTTGTTGACTTTCCAGTCGCCGCTTTCCAGTCGTCCTCCTCAAAGCAGAGGCACACACGTCTTAAACCATTTCGCTAACGAGGCTTCATTCGCAACAGGTGTGCAACAAAAGCCTCGCTTCCGCACCTTGGCCACGGTCCTATAGCACCCTCTACAGGCCGAACGCTGCATGTCCCCCCACATACCCCCACCGCTCGACACAGGCCGGGGACACGACGGCCGACAGCCTACCCCCCCCCCCCCCCTGCACGGGAGAGGAAGTCTGCCACGACCATCTGCGCCCCCGGTCTGTGCACGACCGAAAAGTTGAAGGGCTGCAACGCGAGATACCACCGGGTGATCCTCGCGTTCACATCCTTCATGCGGTGGAGCCACTGGAGGGGAGCACGGTCGGAATAGAGGGTGAAAGCGCGACCCAGCAGGTAGTAGCAGAGGGCGCCGACCGCCCACTTGATGGCGAGGCACTCCTTCTCCACCGTGCTGTACCGGCCCTCCCTCTCCGACAGTTTGCGGCTCAGGTACAGCACCGGCCGGTCAGCCCCCTCCACCCGCTGGGTCAGCACTGCTCCCAGGCCTCTATCCGACGCCTCCGTCTGTAGGAAGAAAGGGAGGTTAAAATCAGGCGCATACAGGACCGTTTCTCCACAAAGAGCGCCCTTAAGGGCCTCGAACGACCCCTGGCACTGGCCCGACCATTGGACCGGATCCGAGGCCCCCTTCCGGGTGAGGTCCGTCAAGGGACTGGCCAGCTCTGTAAACCCCGGCACGAACTGCCGGTAATAGCCAGCCAGCCCCAGGAACGCCCTCACCTCCTTCTTAGTCTTGGGACGTGGAGAGGCGGCGATGGCCGCAGTCTTTTCAACCTGCGGCCTCACCTCCCCTCGACCCAAGTGGTACCCCAGGTACCGGATCTCCCTCCGCCCGATCACGCACTTTTTCGGGTTGGCCGTCAGCCCCGCCTGCCTCAGGGACCGCAGAACAGCAGCCACACTCTGCACATGCTGCGCCCAGGTGTCACTGTGAATGACAATGTCATCCAGATAGGCAGCAGCATAGGCAGAGTGCGGCCGCAGAATGCGGCCCATGAGGCGCTGGAAAGTGGCTGGGGCTCCGAACAACCCGAAAGGGAGCACCGTGAACTGATACAACCCGAGCGGAGTGGAGAATGCAGTCTTCTCCCGGGATACCGGCGAGAGGGGAATCTGCCAGTATCCCTTCGTGCAATCCAATGTCAAAAAAAACTTGGCCGTGCCAAGCCGGTCCAAGAGCTCGTCAACCCGGGGCATCGGGTAGGCATGGAATTTGGAGACCGCATTAACCCTTCTATAATCCACACAGAACCGTATAAACCCATCCGGCTTGTTGACAAGCACGATGGGGCTACACCAGTCACTGCGGGACTCCTCGACCACACCCAGCTCCAGCATGGCTTCCAATTCCTTGCACACAATGTCTCGTTTGTGTACCGGCAACCTATAGGGACGCATGCGCACCGTTAAACCCGGCTGCGTTTCTATATGGTGGTCGATAAGCGTAGTCCGACCGGGCAGGGGAGAGAACACGTCAGCGAACCTAGCTTTCAAATCTGCAACGTCCGTGGCCTGGCTAGCAGAGAGGTGGTTATCAATACCGACCGGAGTGCTAATTTTTGATTTTGGGACTTCCGGTCCAAACTCATCTCTCTCTGGAATTATTGTAGCCAGAGCAACAGTGACCACGTCGTTCCATTTTTTAAGGAGATTTACGTGATACACCTGCAAGCTATCCCCCCGGTCCGAGCATACTACCTCATAATCCACGTACTACCTCATAATTTATGCCAATTCCGACTATCCTCGTGCACAAACTTCCGGATCATTGATTTCAAGGTCCGATTGAACCGCTCACAAAGGCCATCCGTGGCCGGGTGGTAAACACTGGTTTGAATCGCCTTGATGTTCAACAACCCGTACAGTTCCTTGAGGGTGTGTGACATAAAATTGGTGCTCTGGTCGGTGAGAATCTCTTTCGGGATTCCCACCCGGGAGATCATTTGAAACAATGCCTGCGCTACACTCCTGGCAGAAATATTGCGCAGTGGTATTGCCTTGGGGTATCGGGTTGCGTAATCTATCAAGACCAACACAAATCGAAACCGATAATATCCATGGCAATGCGGTCGAATGGGTTCTCGACCAACGGTAAGGGCCGCAACGGGGCCCGTGGAATGGCTGGGGGATTTACTAATTGACATTCGCGACAGGAAGCGCACCGCCTACGCACCTCTGCCCGAATTCCCGGCCAATAAAATCGAGCCATTATACGGTTTAGTGTCTTATCCGCTTATGCCGCCATGGGGTTGAAATGAGCCGCCTGGAAGACCATTTCCCGGCGGCTACGGGGAACCAACAACTGGGTTACTTCCTCCTGACTATGCGAGTCACGACTCACTCGATATAACCTGTCGCTGATGATCGCAAAATAGGGGTGGGCGCGCACTGTGAAGTACCATCAATCACTATCACTTGGTCATAGGCTGATCGTAGGGTCTCGTCACGAGACTGCTCGAAGGGGAAGTCTCCTAGCAGCGGGTAGTTCGGCGGGGCCGAACGCTGCATGTCCCCCCACATACCTCCACCGCTCGACACAGGCCGGGGACACGACGGCCGACAGCCTACCCCCCCCCCCCCCCTGCACGGGAGAGGAAGTCTGCCACGACCATCTGCGCCCCCGGTCTGTGCACGACCGAAAAGTTGAAGGGCTGCAACGCGAGATACCACCGGGTGATCCTCGCGTTCACATCCTTCATGCGGTGGAGCCACTGGAGGGGAGCACGGTCGGAATAGAGGGTGAAAGCGCGACCCAGCAGGTAGTAGCAGAGGGCGCCGACCGCCCACTTGATGGCGAGGCACTCCTTCTCCACCGTGCTGTACCGGCCCTCCCTCTCCGACAGTTTGCGGCTCAGGTACAGCACCGGCCGGTCAGCCCCCTCCACCCGCTGGGTCAGCACTGCTCCCAGGCCTCTATCCGACGCCTCCGTCTGTAGGAAGAAAGGGAGGTTAAAATCAGGCGCATACAGGACCGTTTCTCCACAAAGAGCGCCCTTAAGGGCCTCGAACGACCCCTGGCACTGGCCCGACCATTGGACCGGATCCGAGGCCCCCTTCCGGGTGAGGTCCGTCAAGGGACTGGCCAGCTCTGTAAACCCCGGCACGAACTGCCGGTAATAGCCAGCCAGCCCCAGGAACGCCCTCACCTCCTTCTTAGTCTTGGGACGTGGAGAGGCGGCGATGGCCGCAGTCTTTTCAACCTGCGGCCTCACCTCCCCTCGACCCAAGTGGTACCCCAGGTACCGGATCTCCCTCCGCCCGATCACGCACTTTTTCGGGTTGGCCGTCAGCCCCGCCTGCCTCAGGGACCGCAGAACAGCAGCCACACTCTGCACATGCTGCGCCCAGGTGTCACTGTGAATGACAATGTCATCCAGATAGGCAGCAGCATAGGCAGAGTGCGGCCGCAGAATGCGGCCCATGAGGCGCTGGAAAGTGGCTGGGGCTCCGAACAACCCGAAAGGGAGCACCGTGAACTGATACAACCCGAGCGGAGTGGAGAATGCAGTCTTCTCCCGGGATACCGGCGAGAGGGGAATCTGCCAGTATCCCTTCGTGCAATCCAATGTCAAAAAAAACTTGGCCGTGCCAAGCCGGTCCAAGAGCTCGTCAACCCGGGGCATCGGGTAGGCATGGAATTTGGAGACCGCATTAACCCTTCTATAATCCACACAGAACCGTATAAACCCATCCGGCTTGTTGACAAGCACGATGGGGCTACACCAGTCACTGCGGGACTCCTCGACCACACCCAGCTCCAGCATGGCTTCCAATTCCTTGCACACAATGTCTCGTTTGTGTACCGGCAACCTATAGGGACGCATGCGCACCGTTAAACCCGGCTGCGTTTCTATATGGTGGTCGATAAGCGTAGTCCGACCGGGCAGGGGAGAGAACACGTCAGCGAACCTAGCTTTCAAATCTGCAACGTCCGTGGCCTGGCTAGCAGAGAGGTGGTTATCAATACCGACCGGAGTGCTAATTTTTGATTTTGGGACTTCCGGTCCAAACTCATCTCTCTCTGGAATTATTGTAGCCAGAGCAACAGTGACCACGTCGTTCCATTTTTTAAGGAGATTTACGTGATACACCTGCAAGCTATCCCCCCGGTCCGAGCATACTACCTCATAATCCACGTACTACCTCATAATTTATGCCAATTCCGACTATCCTCGTGCACAAACTTCCGGATCATTGATTTCAAGGTCCGATTGAACCGCTCACAAAGGCCATCCGTGGCCGGGTGGTAAACACTGGTTTGAATCGCCTTGATGTTCAACAACCCGTACAGTTCCTTGAGGGTGTGTGACATAAAATTGGTGCTCTGGTCGGTGAGAATCTCTTTCGGGATTCCCACCCGGGAGATCATTTGAAACAATGCCTGCGCTACACTCCTGGCAGAAATATTGCGCAGTGGTATTGCCTTGGGGTATCGGGTTGCGTAATCTATCAAGACCAACACAAATCGAAACCGATAATATCCATGGCAATGCGGTCGAATGGGTTCTCGACCAACGGTAAGGGCCGCAACGGGGCCCGTGGAATGGCTGGGGGATTTACTAATTGACATTCGCGACAGGAAGCGCACCGCCTACGCACCTCTGCCCGAATTCCCGGCCAATAAAATCGAGCCATTATACGGTTTAGTGTCTTATCCGCTTATGCCGCCATGGGGTTGAAATGAGCCGCCTGGAAGACCATTTCCCGGCGGCTACGGGGAACCAACAACTGGGTTACTTCCTCCTGACTATGCGAGTCACGACTCACTCGATATAACCTGTCGCTGATGATCGCAAAATAGGGGTGGGCGCGCACTGTGAAGTACCATCAATCACTATCACTTGGTCATAGGCTGATCGTAGGGTCTCGTCACGAGACTGCTCGAAGGGGAAGTCTCCTAGCAGCGGGTAGTTCGGCGGGGAAATCTCGGGTTGAGACCCCCCCTCCGGCTCCTCGGCAGTGTCGCGAGGCGTCGCCTCAGCGCAGAGCACATTACACGCCTCACACCTCCCTCTCTGTCGTGCACGCACCCCGGTAGCCCGCTTTACCGCTTGAGGAAACCCCTCCCAATCTATACCCAGAATAAGGGGATACGTGAGGCGCGGGCAAACCGCCGTCTGTACACTATGCTTTTTTCCCTCAAAATGAATTTCGATAGCGACCACAGGATATTCGTGAATGTCCCCATGCACACACTTCACCAACACCCTCGATGCCTTTAACAATGCCCCCGGTCGAACCAGGCGCTCCTGGATCATGGACTGCATTCAGCCCGAATCCAAGAACGCCTGGTGTGTATCGTGTTGTATCCTTACCGGAACACGATACGCCTCTCCTGGTCCGGGCGGAGGGCCCGGTATGTTGCCGATGCGGACGACCTGCCCCACCTCCATCACTGGGCAATCCGCCTGGATGTAGCCCGGCCGCCCGCAGCGCCAACACACCCCCCCTGCCGCTCGGGGTGCTTCCCGTGGGGCCAGGGCTGGTTCTCGACGTGCCTGCGCTTGCCACCTCGTCCTCGGGGCGGGCGCCAACCTCTCTTCGTCAGATGCCACGGTTCTTTCCGGGCGCCAGCCCCCCGCCCCCTGGCGCGGGGCCGGGGTTGGTCGCCAGGGCTCCCGCGGCGGGAGGGAAAGATGGTCCTCCGCCAAGGTAATGGCGGCCGCGAGATCCTGGGGCCGGTGGCACTGGACCCAGGCGGCGGTCCGGGCCGGGAGCCCTGTGAGGAATTGCTCCATCACCACCCGGTCCCCGACCTCCTCCGCCGCGCTGTTCCCTGGGTCCAGCCACCGCCACGCGCTGTCCCGCAGCCGCTGGGCGTAGACCAAGGGCCGGCTCCCCTCCTCCATCGTCAGGGCCCGGAACCGGCGTCGGTGTTCCTCCGGGGTGAGGCCCAGGCGGTTTCGAATCGCCCGGGCTAGGGAGGGGTAATCCCGCTGGGCGGCCGCTGGCAGGCTGTGGGCAGCAGATGGTACGCCCATTTGCCGTCAGACCACCCCGAGATCCTCGCCGTCCCCTCGAACACCGCCAGGAACGCCTCCGGGTCGTCCAGGTCCCCCATTTTCTGGAGGTGGACCTTGGGGGGGACCTTGTGCCGACCCGGGCGCCGGTCCCGCTTTGATGGCCCCGACGAGCTCCCGGAGGAGGGCACGGTCCTCAGCCCTCGCCGACACCATCTCTCCCACCGCGGACTGCTGCTCCTGCTGCATGCGGGCTTGCTGTTCCAGGATGAGGGTCATCCTGGCGATGTCCGCGCTTAACGCATCCATTTTCCGCCTTCACTCTGTGCCCCAAGTTGGGCGCCACTGTAACGTGATCCTTGGACACAGAGGCGGACGCAGTAGTTGTGATGAGGGAAACCCTGTTTATTCAGATTGTTACTTCTTATCATTCGTCTCTGGTTCTGGTCGACTTTTCAGTCTCTGGCTTTCCAGCCCTCCCTCCCGAAAGCAGAGGCACACACATCTTAAACCATTTCGTTAACGAGGCTTCATTCGCAACAGGTGCGCAACAAAGCCTCACTTCCATAACCCTGGCCACGGTCCTGTAGCTCCCTCTACAGGCCGAACGCTGCATGTCCCCCCACATATATATATTGTTGAGATTATGCAGCTGGTTATGTTGAATATTTATTTCTGAATATGATGTTTGTGGAACAAACATTTTTTGGGAGTTATATTTACTAAGCCCCTGAGCCATTTTTTACAGTGTAATTGTTACACAGGCTGAGGAACCAAATGATGGCACACAGAGAAGGTGGTGGGGTTTAGCCTGAAGGCGTATTTCATAATAAAAGGGAAAAGGGTAGGGGAGAGAAGGATAATCCAAGTGAGAGTAGTCCAGGGTCGGTCCAGGGTTCGGCAGGCAGGCGGGTAGTGTCGTAGAATTTAAGTTATAATACTTTGAAATAAAATACCGTTAACCAGAGCTGTTGATTCATTCAAAGACTTCTTTATTCACGCAGAATATGTAGCCGTTCGGATTGGGCAGGGGTGGCTCCGGCTGCTTGTCTTTTTCCTGTGAACATATAACTTTGTGTATCTCAGTTAATTGTTTCATATATTGCTTCAATTCCATTTGGAGTTGTTCCAGTGGTGGTCCTTTGTAAGGTCCTCCTATTGTCGGCACTGGCATGGGTCGACCCGTAAGCATTTCATGCGGTGTTAAATGCGTGTTTCTGTTAGTTTGCATGCGATGACTCATTAATGCCAGTGGCAAGGCATCTACCCAGTTAAGCTTTGTGCTGGCACATATCTTATTCAGCTTTGTTTTGAGGGTATTTATTCTTTCTACCATTCCTTGTGATTGTGGATGGTAGACACAACCCAATCTTTGCTTTATTCTTAACTGCTGTATGACTTGTTTCACAGTTTTCTGAATAAATGCTGCACCATTATCTGAGCTAATCTCATTAGGTATTCCAAATCTGGGTATTACTTCTCTTGTTAGAAATGTAACCGCTGTTCCTGCCCCTAATTCTGCCGATGGCGTTGCTTCTACCCATCTGCTGAATCTATCTATGACAACAAGCATGTACAGTGGGGGAAATAATTATTTGATCCCCTGCTGATTTTGTTAGTTTGCCCGATTACAAAGAAATGAGCGGTCTATAATTTTTATGGTACTTTTATTTTAACAAATAGAGACAGAATATCAACAAAGAAGTCCAGAAAAAACACATTATATAAAGTTATAAATTCATTTGCATTTGATCGTAGTAGTATGTATGTAGTAAGTATTTGTAGTAAGTATTTGATCCCCAAGCAAAACATGACTTAGTACTTGGTGGAGAAACCCTTGCTGGCAAGCACAGAAGTCAGACGTTTCTTATAGTTGGTCACCAGGTTTGCACACATCTCAGGAGGGATTTTGGTCCACTCCTCTTTACAGATCCTCTCCAAATCCTGAAGGTTTCAAGGCTTTTGCTTGGCAACTCGAAGCTTCAGCTCCCTCCACAAATTTTCTATAGGATTAAGGTCTGGAGACTAGCTAGGCCACTCCATGACCTTAGTGTGCTTCTTCTTGAGCCACTCCTTTGTTGCCTTGGCCGTATGTTTTGGGTCATTGTCATGCTGGAAGACCCATCCACGACCCATCCTCAGTGCTCTGGCTGAGGGAAGGAGGTTCTCGTCCAAGATCTTATGGTACATGGCCCCGTCCATTGGCCCCTCAATGCAGTGAAGTCGTCCTGTACCCTTAGCAGAGAAACAACCCCAAAGCATAATGTTTCCACCTCCGTGTTTGACGGTGGGGATGGTGTTCTTGGGATTGTAGCATTCAGCATTTCTCTCCCTCCAAACACGAAGAGTCAAATTTATGCCAAAGAGTTCAATTTTGGTCTCATCTGACCACATCACCTTCTCCCAAGCCTTCTCTGAATCATTTAGGTGTTCATTGGCAAACTTCAGATGGGCCTGTACATGTGCCTTCTTGAGCAGGGGGACCTTGTGGGCACTGCAGGATTTCAATCCGTTACGGTGTAGTGTGTTACCAATGGTTTTCTTGGTGACTGTGGTCCCAGCTCCCTTGAGATCATTACTAAGCTCCTCCCGTGTAGTTCTGGGCTGATCCCTCACCCTTCTCATGATCATCCTTACCCCACGAGGCAAGATCTTGCATGGAGCTCCAGGCCGAGGGCGATTGATGGTTATTTTGTATTTCTTCCATTTTCTAATAATTGCACCAACAGTTGTCTCCTTCTCACCAAGCTTCTTGCTGATGGTCTTGTAGCCCATTCCAGCCTTGTGCACGTCTACAACTCTTACCCTGATGTCCTTTGAATGTTCTTTGGTCTTGCCCATGGTGGTGGAGAGGTTGGAATGGAAGAGATTGATTCTATTGACAGGTGTCTTTTATACCCATAACAAGCAGAGATTAGGAGTACTTTTCCTAAAGTGACAGGACTAATCTGTGTGCCTCATGGGCATATAACCGGTCTGTATAAGCCAGAATTCTTGCTGGTTTGTAGGGGATCAAATACTTATTTCCTTCGATCAAATGCAAATGAATTTATAACTTTATATAATGTGTTTTTTCTGGACTTCTTTGTTGATATTCTGTCTCTATTTGTTAAACTAAAAGTACCATAAAAATTATAGACCGCTCATTTCTTTGTAATCGGGCAAACTAACAAAATCAGCAGGGGATCAAATAATTATTTCCCCCACTGTATCTTTTCCCATTGACCTTTTTTATCATGTCTACATAGTCCATTACTAAATGGTTAAATGGTCCGTCTGGAACCGGTATGTGTTCTAAGGGTGTTTTGATTCCCTTTCTTACATTATTTATTTATTTATTTTTTTGTGCACATACTGTGCATTCTGCCAATGCATTTTTTACCATTGTCTGTAAATAGGGTGACCAATACCCTTGGAGTTTTATCTTTCTCACAACTTCCCCCCTTGCGCAATGGTCAAAACCATGCGCATCAGTGATCGAAATCCCCAGTAGCACCGTAGGTGCCGCTATAGTACCCTCATGCGACCTCCACAATCCTGTAGAGTCTACCTTTGCCCCCCTTTGGAGTCACATGGATTGCTCATACGGCCCTGCAATCTGTTGCATGCGTATTATATCCTCTAGCTGCGTTATCGGTTCTATTAATACCATTGGGGCCAACACGGCCACCTCACACTTTGACGCTCGCTTTGCCGCTTCATCAGCAGCATTATTACCCTGAATAATGTAATCATTGCCTTTCTGGTGCGCCTGACATTTAATGATCGCTAACCGCTTTGGTTTCATCATGGTCGACATCAATTCCTTAATTTGCTCACAATGCTGTATGGGTGACCCATCACTTTTCAAAAAGCCTCTCTGTTTCCATACTGCTCCAAACAGATGACAGACTCCATGCGCATACGCTGAGTCAGTAAAAATGTTCACTGATTTGCATTCTCCCATTTTACAGGCTTCTGTCAGTGCTCTTAGTTCTGCCAACTGAGCAGAACACGGTTGTGGACAGCTGTCTGTCTTCTCTTCTCGGAATGTCTGCCCTATTTGTTTGACTATGCCATACCCTGCATGATTTCCTAAATGATCTCTATAACATGAACCATCTACAAAATATGTCTCTACTGCATATGGTAAGGGTGTTGATTCTAAGTCTGGTCTTAACCTGGTGAATGTTAGCGAGTGTGCTATACAATCATGTTCTTCCCCTTCATCTGCCAGTGGTATTAACTCAGCTGGATTTACTGTGCTACATCTCTTGATAGTGATGTCTGGGTATGTTAATAACGACAAATACGACAGGTTCCTAGCTTGCGCTGGAACAAACCTTCCCTGTTCTAACAGTTCCACTGTCTTGTGATGTGTGTATATTGTTGTTGGGTAGCCCTTGTAACTGTAATTTGGTCCCCTATAGGGATTGACTAATCCCTGTGGGGGCTCCTGCTGTGGCTGGCCATAGCCCTGTTGTCTATTCTCCCTAGGTTGCCATGTATTAGTACAATTCCTTCGGAAATGTCTTGGTTTTTGACATCTCCAGCACACGTCAGGTGGGCCTTGTGGGTTTGTCCTTTGGAACCTTCCTTGGGGTCTCTGTCTGCCGTTCCATGGCTGAAACTGCTGGGGCTGCTGGGTATACACCTGGACTACAGGTACGGTGGGTTGCTCTTGTCCCTGAGGTCTCAGCACTGGAGGTGGTTCTGGTGTGGCTCTGTATGGAACTGGTTTCCTGGTTTCGGCGCCCATTATGCCTTGTATCTTCTTTTTGTTTCGTTCTGTGAGTTCCCCCAGCTGGAGCTGTGTTAACTTTCTCTGGTTCTCCTTTTCTTGCTCCTTTAGCCTTAATTCATCTTTCCGGTACTTTTCCACCGCATGGACTAGATGATCACAGAACTCCTTGTGTGTTTTTGACGTGGGTCCCACCACATCCTCTAACCTGCTTTTCACCGGAGGAGACATGGCCTCTATCACTGCGGTTCTGAACAGAGTTGTCATCAGTGGGTCTCCCTCTGGGTCTACTTCAGTCTCTAGTTTCCACTTCTTCAGTTGCTGATGCAGGTATGTGGCAGGATTCTCAGTCTCTCCCAGTGGGTCTCCCTTCAGGGTCTTAGTTTCCAGCCTTTGTGGATATTCTTCTCTCAGGGTTGTCCACATCTCATTTCTGGTTTGATCAACTGACATCCCATCGGCTCTGGTATTGCCTTTTGCTCCTCCCAGTCCACAGCTTATGAGAATGTCTTCCATCTTTGCCACCCCCAGTACCTTGGCCAACAGGGCCTTGAGGTCTCCCACCGCCAGCAGCTTCCCTGCAGTCTCTTCCTCAAAGCTTTTAATCCATTTACCTGCTCCATCATGTATGTCAGACACATAGTGTCCTTGATTTCCTTTTATCAGGATGGGGAACTGTAATCTATCTGGGCGACCTATCTTTCCCCTATCCCTCAACTCTCGTTCTGTTGTTCTGTATTCTTCCTCATATCTTCTTCTAACTTTTGCTTCCCAGTCACTAATCATTTCGTCCATTTTTTGTGCTTGGTCTATCTCCCTCTGGCTCATCCAAGATTTCCTCTCCTCTTGGCTCTCTTCACCAGACCTCGGGTCATCTCTTAGCTCATCTCTGGGTGTCCAGGCGGTTGCCCCCTCATCTCTGGGTGTGCTGTATAGCTGTTTCTCTTTTCTGCGTGTGCTTGGTTCCTTCCCTTTTCCTATCTCCCCTTTTACTCCGGCTTCCAATGGTTTAGTTCTCTTTTCTTGTCTTGACTCTGACCTCCATACGCCTTTGTCTACCTGGTTTAGGGCTTCTTTTAGTTCTGCATAACAATCAAGTTCTATGGGGCTTCTTGATCCCCTTCTCACTTCACTTCCCCTCTCTTCTTCCTCATCTTTGAACAATTTCAACATGTCTATGTCTCTCTTTCTGTTCTCCTGTCTCTTTGTTAAATTTTCTCAAGGTTTGTGGTTTTTTATCAGTGTTCCCATTTCCTTACACACTGCAACATCAAATGTCCCTTCCTTTGGCCACTTAGTATAATTCTTACTAGTTAGTTTTTCCCATTTTTCTGACATCTTTTTTATTTGCTTATTCAAAAGAGGGTTTTTATTCTCTAATATTTCTACTGGAGTTACCCTGGTAATCCCTTTCTCCATTTTTCCTTTTGTCTTTCCTTTTAAATGTCTTAATTTTCACTCTTTTCTGCAATTTGTCAAAAGAGAACAATATTGTATTATTGGTTTTCTAGAATATCACTGTAAGATTAAAGAAATATGTTAGGAAGCAGCTTTGGAATCAGCTTGAGATATCCTAATCACAATTGGTGTCTTACACCCTGGGAATCAAACATAGGTATGACCAACAACTGTGTGTATTTGCATGTATGTATGTGTGCTTGAGAGTGTATTTGTATGTGTGAGAATGTAAGAATGGGTGTGTGTGTGTGATGTGTGTAATGTATGTATAAGATGTGTGTGTGTCTATGTGTATGAGTGTGTGTGTGAGGTGTATGAGATGTGTGTGTGTGTGTCTATGTGTATGAGTGAGGGGGAGGGGGTATGTGTGTGTGTATGGAACCCTAGAATGTGAAATAAATCAGTCTGAGCTTAGACATGAAACTCTTCAGTTAAGAATTAGTTTCACTCAGCATATACTTATACAATAAAATGTTTTAGTTCTTTCCACCTAAACCTGACTGCTGTAAATTCTATAGTATAAAACGCAGCTCAGCCCACTTGGTTGGTTTTCTCCCCCTTTTATAACAATACCGCCCCACCCGAATGACGTTTCAAGATGGCGGCCTTCCCGTTTTTTCCGAGTCTCTCTCTCAGTCTCTCTTCACTTATTTCAATTATCTCTCATAATTCTTACTCCGACTCCCCAAAGGGTTGTCTCTATTCTTATTTTTGATTATTTGGTTTTTACAAAAAGTATCTTACGTTTCCTTTAAGAGAAAACGATGGCTTTCTTCCACATTCGTATACACATAGATATACTATATATCATACTATATTCTCATTATTTTGTACTCTGGGAGGCCTAAAGAATTCACACATTGACCCGTTCTCTAAAAATGTATACTCTTTACTCTTCTGTACCTAATGTCTACAATATATCTATTAGATTAGACGTTTGTCTTCTCACTTATTTTATATTCTAACTGTCGTCCTCCATTCCTGACCAACAGTGTTATACAGAATATCTCTCTCCGTTTCGAGCCTTTTGTCGCTCTACTCCCACACAGCACAACAATATATCACTCTCTCAACACAACGACTTTTACAAACACTCAATTTCATGAACTATAACACAAATAATCAGTAACATATTTTAAAAAGTGTAATTCACAAAAATAAAGTTCACAATTATATAAAAATCTGTTGTTTGAAAAATACATTTTAAAGTTACAATTATGTTGAATGATTTGAGTTGATACTACTTAAAAAAAAAAAAGTTGAACAACAGAAGTTGAAGTACAACAGAACTATTGTCACTCAAAAGCAATATGTTACATTTACTTAAAAGTTGGTAATTTGTTAACTTAACTTAAAAATGTAAGTACACCTCACTTCCCATCAAGGTTTGTGGTCAGTACCACATAAAGATTTTGAGGAGGCTATGAAGTGGGAGAATTTTAATTCGGCCCCTATCTTCTTCAGTTTCCCTTCCCCCAGAAGAAAAATGACTGAGCTCTGTGGAATGTCTTGAGGTGTCAAAGCTGTGATGTCATCAGTTTAGATGTAATAAGATGAATGGTGGTTGGGTCTCCTTATGAACAGCTACTAATTGAAATACTGTGGTTGTAAAATGATATAAAAGGTAGAGGTCAGGGAAAAGCTCTCTCTCTTTCCTGTGTCCTGTTGTGAGGCTGTCGTCATGTTGTGAGTAGCATTGTTTTGAATGATCTGTGGTCATCTCTCTCTCTTTCTCTCTCTACTCTCTCTCTATTAGAATGTAACATTTCTCTATGAAGTATTCACCTTGTAATAGTTGGATAAGTATACAGTATTATTAAAGCCTCATTTGATTAATTCTATTTGATCTTTCTTGCACTAAAACAGCACAGACTCAACAATTCTTTGCACAAAGTGATAATTACATTGGAGTCAGATTATCAATATTAGATATGCTTTGCTATTAACAAAATATAGCCAAAAGTCTCTGCCAAACCTTTGTGTGGAAACTAATATTATTATTAAATACTCTACAGGCTACACTTTTGGAAATGTTCAAGTTCACCTAACTCAATATATCTGTGTTAGCAATGCCTGGGAGTTTACAGTGTAGCCAACACACATCACACCTGCTGTAGCAGGGAGATGCTCTTCTTCGATACGGCCTGCCCACCCACGCCACATCTAGAGACACCTAATTGGCTTCAGTAGATGCAGAACACTGTATGTCATGGAGGGGTTAGTGCCACAGCAGGACTAGCGTCGGTGTGGGACGACACCCTGCATCCAACATAACAGTGCAATGATAGTGAGTGAGCATGTCTTCTCGGTAAGCATGTCTTCTCCCACAAGCGCCCCTATAAAAAAGAGAGTGATGTTAAGAGTGAGAGAGTAAGAGAGTGAGAATATGTAAATGAAGCAAAACGTTTATCCAGAACCGTTGGGAGGAGGGTCGGACATATAGACTTGCACACATTTCCCAACAATGGGTTAGGGTTAGACGTAATATAGTTATAATCAAACAAGAACCAACATCACAGGTACATTAGTTAGTGAAATAATTACAATTACCCACAATGCCCTTGCAATAGAAGGAAGAACATTTGCATATTTGCTAGGGAATTATGGGTAAGTGTGAATTTCTGTTCTTTGTGGTGCATTATCTCACTAACCAATGTACCTGTGATGTTGGTTCTTATTTTATTCTAACTGTATTACATCTGAGCTCATGTTCATGTGTTTTGTTGGGGTGGTATGTTTTTGATATGACAGAACTACACTCTCATGAGTACAGGTGGATGGAACTCTCATGAGTACAGGTCATGAGAGTTCCAGTTAAGTTAACGTATAAATGTAAGTAAATGTAGCATAAAATGTAATATTTATTTCTGAATGATGTTTGTGGAACAAATTAAAATTATCGGACTAGAAATATTAATGTAAACTTACAAAAATCTATGGTTTTGACAAATGTGAGTTATCTTGACTAAGCCCCTGAGTAATTTACAGTGCAGGGAGACGTCTCTCTTTGGTCTAGAGGTGATAGCACTAAGAGAAAATCTGGCGCGCCAATAGCTACTAACGTACTCACTCCGTATTGAATAAGATGCCTTAATTCAACACAATTATCACCAATAGCTAGACAAAATTCCATCAAGCTAGCTCCACAGCTTGTGTTGATTTCTCAAAATATATACCCACCATTAGATTTTCCACGCAAATTATCTGATTACAGATGCGACTGCGACCCAAATTTACACAACGCTGGTTCCGTATTGATATGGCCAGTTCAGTAAGAAATTAGCTGCATACGGAACTGCATCCTGAAACTAAATAGGCTTATAGTCCTTAGCACTGAGTCTGACAGTTCCTGCAAGTACAGGAAATTAAGCCATTCCAACCTAGTAACCTGAAACACCAGCACTCCTGCTCTGAAGTTACCACTGAACTGCGCCCAGTATAGCAAACCCGAAGCCCACAGTTACAGTGGGGGAAATAATTATTTGATCCCCTGCTGATTTTGTTAGTTTGCCCGATTACAAAGAAATGAGCGGTCTATAATTTTTATGGTACTTTTATTTTAACAAATAGATACAGAATATCAACAAAGAAGTCCAGAAAAAACACATTATATAAAGTTATAAATTCATTCGCATTTGATCGAAGGAAATAAGTATTTGATCCCCTACAAACCAGCAAGAATTCTGGCTCATACAGACCGATTATATGCCCATGAGGCACACAGATTACTCCTGTCACTTTAAGAAAGTACTCCTAATCTCTGCTTGTTATGGGTATAAAAGACACCTGTCATTAGAATCAATCTCTTCCATTCCAACCTCTCCACCACCATGGGCAAGACCAAAGAACATTCAAAGGACATTAGGGTAAGAGTTGTAGACCTGCACAAGGCTGGAATGGGCTACAAGACCATCAGCAAGAAGCTTGGTGAGAAGGAGACAACTGTTGGTGCAATTATTAGAAAATGGAAGAAATACAAAATAACCATCAATCGCCCTCGGCCTGGAGCTCCATGCAAGATCTCGCCTCGTGGGGTAAGGATGATCATGAGAAGGGTGAGGGATCAGCCCAGAACTACACAGGAGGCGCTTGGTAATGATCTCAAGGCAGCTGGGACCACAGTCACCAAGAAAACCATTGGTAACACACTACACCGTAACGGATTGAAATCCTGCAGTGCCCGCAAGGTCCCCCTGCTCAAGAAGGCACATGTACAGGCCCATCTGAAGTTTGCCAATGAACACTTAAATGATTCAGAGAAGGCTTGGGAGAAGGTAATGTGGTCAGATGAGACCAAAATTGAACTCTTTGGCATAAATTCGACTCGTCGTGTTTGGAGGGAGAGAAATGCTGAATGCTACAATCCCAAGAACACCATCCCCACCGTCAAACACGGAGGTGGAAACATTATGCTTTGGGGTTGTTTCTCTGCGAAGGGTACAGGACGACTTCACTGCATTGAGGGGCCAATGGACGGGGCCATGTACCGTAAGATCTTGGATGAGAACCTCCTTCCCTCAGCCAGAGCACTGAGGATGGGTCGTGGATGGGTCTTCCAGCATGACAATGACCCAAAACATACGGCCAAGGCAACAAAGGAGTGGCTCAAGAAGAAGCACACTAAGGTCATGGAGTGGCCTAGCTAGTCTCCAGACCTTAATCCTATAGAAAATTTGTGGAGGGAGCTGAAGCTTCGAGTTGCCAAGCAAAAGCCTTGAAACCTTCAGGATTTGGAGAGGATCTGTAAAGAGGAGTGGACCAAAATCCCTCCTGAGATGTGTGCAAACCTGGTGACCAACTATAAGAAACGTCTGACTTCTGTGCTTGCCAGCAAGGGTTTCTCCACCAAGTACTAAGTCATGTTTTGCTTGGGGATCAAATACTTATTTCCTTCGATCAAATGCAAATTAATTTATAACTTTATATAATGTGTTTTTTCTGGACTTCTTTGTTGATATTCTGTCTCTATTTGTTCAACTAAAAGTACCATAAAAATTATAGACCGCTCATTTCTTTGTAATCGGGCAAACTAACAAAATCAGCAGGGGATCAAATAATTATTTCCCCCACTGTACATTGTTGAAGCTAAAAACACCAGCCACACGCACTTCTGACTCCAGAAAAGACCCCAAAACTTTGAAACACTGAACTGATACTGCACATTCACATGAGTTAAAGAACATAACGAAAGCTCATAACTATTGGCAACTTACTTCCCAACTGGTACATACTGCTGTGCCTGCCATTACATGTAAACACGCAGAACTCAACCTGCAAGAAGGCAAAGAGAAAACAAATGTTTAACTTCCCCGGTCACCGATAGGATCGCAAGCACATCGCTGGAATGGATAGAGGTGATCTTCTTGTCGGTCCTTGCCAAAGCAAGCGCTTTACCGGGCTGTTGAGATTCAAGAGAGGGTAATCCAAGGTGTTGGAGCCATTTTGATATTTATGTTTGCAAATGAATTTGAGTGATTTAAGATTGATGAAATGCTATTGAAATAATTATTATATTTAAGTTTATGAAATATAGTTTAATAGTATGGTGAATTATGGTTTACAATTACGTAATTCTATGTGTGAAAACTGTGATTGACTGCCGTGTTCTGTCTGGCCAATTAAGTGTGACGTCTGACAGATGTCTAATATAGGGATGGGTCACCTATGACCAGGTAGAGCGGAAGTGGCAAACAATTTTTCAACCGCGTGAATGCGATAGAGACATCTTTGTTTGTATTTTGAGTTAGAAGGGAACAAATAAATTAATCTATACTTTAAGACGCGCGTTGTCCGGATTTATCCGCTCTCAGAAGCGGCCGCTGAAAAGCTGCCACTACAATTAAGTTGAAAAATTGCGCTCCGAAACGTCGGACAAAGAAACTTGTGGATTGCATCTTCGATCTGTGCTTGGAAATACATTGGACTACGTTCAGCATCTGCTTGCTTTCTTCGTGAGTAACCTGGCGATTTCCATTGTCTTCAGACCCAGGTACGATCAGACATTAGGAGAGACTTTGAAATGTTTGATGGAACAATACAAATTGCGCGATCGCTGAAAAATCATACTGGAGCGGATCATTGAGATCCCGACGTGTTAATTCAACGTGGACACTCTTTTAAGAAGATTGCTTGTGACAAACTAAAGACTTCAGTAACTAAGCATAACCTGCAATAAAATCTGCAAAATAATTACGACCCTGCAAATGAAAAAATTATGCGCGCAACACTGAACGAATATACAGACGGCAAGAATGAAACGAAGTGATTAAATGAAGACGCTGTTTATTTGTATGTTGATGTGACATATGTATAGGAAGGAATAATTATTTATAAGACCAAACAAAATAACCGAGATCATGTCTGAGGAACAAACAAAGCAACCCGAAAACCCTCAAGAGGAGGCCAAAAGCCCAGACACGGATGAGCCCGATCAAAGCAAACTTGGTATTAAAGAGCTCAGCGCAACGCGTCGCGGCAAACTTGGGCATTGCACTCGAAAAATGAACGAAATTAATAATGACATGATAAGATTTGGTAGAGGCGATGCTGATGCTGTGAAAGCACAATTGGAAGAGTTTCAGAAAATATTGAAGACATTTAAGAAATCTCATGAATCTGTTCAAATGCTGCTATCTGATGACGTGAAAGAAAATGAAAATGTTGACTGGTATGAACCGAAGATTGCAAAATTTAATGACTTTATTTGTCAAACTGAGATATGGTTAAAACGTCAGCAAGACCCACAATCACTTGTTGATGTGCATGATAGTGTGTCAATTGTATCTAAGAGTAATTCAAAGGCATCATCAGCCCATTCAGCGCGAATTAAAATTGCTGTGGATAAAGCTGGTTTACTGGCCAGAGCTAAATCTTTGAGAGAGAAACACGAAATGGAAAAGGTTAAATTACGAGCTAAAATGGAAGCATTACAACTAAGAGAGGATCTTGCTGTCACAAATGCCAAACTACAGGCCCTAGAAGAAATTGATCCAACTGAATCAACAGCAAGAACAGCTTTCAGACCTGAGGATGGCATGAATACTTACCTGGAGAGATATATGGAAAAATCACACAGAACGGAGGAACCAATTTCCAAATCAGTGGAAAGCAGCAGAGTTACAGTGATATCTCAGCCGGATTTTGTGGATTTGGGAGCAATACCTAAAACACCACTACAGAAGGCTATGCGTGTAGGCCTACATCAGAAATCAACGGCGGCACCGCAAACAACCACTGCTGCAACGACTAGGCCCAACTTATCAAGCCGAGGCACTAGAACTACTTTGACTCAACCAAGAAGAGCACAATCTACTCCGGAAAGAGAACTATTAGAACCCCTAGATAACTCAGACTTGACAAATCTGCTTGTATCTGTTGTAGCTCAAACATCACTTCCAAAGAAGTGAGGAAGTTCCCGTGTTCAATGGTGACCCTCTGGACTTTCAGTTGTTCATGCAAGCAATCAAACACAACATAGAGGATAAGACTGACAGTAATGAAGATCGACTGTACTTTCTGGAACAATATACAGTTGGACAGCCAAAAGAACTTGTCAGAAGCTGTTTTCACATGGACGCTGCGAGTGGGTATGCTGAAGCAAAGCGCCTGCTCAAGCGACACTTTGGCAATGACTTTAAAATCACAACTGCCTATATGGAGAAGGCCTTAAACTGGAGTATAATCAGACCAGATGACGGGAAAGGCACTTCACAGTTATGCGTTATATTTAAGAAGTTGCTGTAATGCTGCCCAAAACTTTCAATACATGTCGGAACTTGACTTGCCATCCAATATGGGCGGCAGGTAGCCTGGAGGTTAAAGAGGCCGGCCAGCAATCGGAAGGTTGCTGGTTCGATCCCCGCTCCAGGAGGGATCTGGATGTGAGTTGGTGACTGGAGGGTTGCTGGCAGCATATCCAGGTCCCTACCACTGCCGTTGTGCCCTTGAGCAAGGCACTTAACCCCGAATTGCTCCAGGGGCGCTGACTTGGCTGACCCTGTGCCCAGAGCCCAGCGCTCTGTTCTCCCTGGGGGGGTGTGCACGTGTGTTGTCTCGGAGGGGGGGGTTTGCAGTGCGTGTGTGTTGTCTCGGGGGGGGGTGTGTGCAAAAAGACCCATTCCAACAATTGATGTGAATTGATTGCATGGCAAATAAACAGACTTTCTGACTTTTTTCTGATATGAAACAAATTGTCTCCAAACTTCCATATAAACTCAGAGAGAGATGGAGAACAGTGGTATGTGACATTATGGAACAGACACAACAGAGGCCTAAATTCAATGATCGTCAGATTTGTTGAGAACAGTCCAAAATAATGCAGGATCCGGTCTTTGGCGACATTCAGACGTTCGTAAAGAAGCAAAGGTGAGAGCACCTACAGTGAACTTGCCCTATGGGAAATCTGCCAGCAAGCAGAGCTTCGTCACTGCAGTAACTCCAGTCACCACTAATGCTGTTGCTAATGCCAATGTCAAAGAAAATAGAAATCAATCTAGAAATGTCACTCCTTCAAATGAAAATGATGCTTTTGAAAATGATGCCTGTGTCTACTGTAAAAGAGAGCATGGAATGGAAAGATGTGAAACAATGTCAAAACTCCCACACAAAGAGAAAGTGGAATTTCTTAAGAAACATGGATTTTGTTTTGCCTGTCTGATAAAGACAGGCAAAACAGCAACTCCTGTCTCAGCAAGACATGTAAGAAACGCCTGACATGCCGCTCATGTGATAAACACCCTACGCTCTTACACATTGAAAACCTGCCACCAGATGGCGCCATAGAAACTAAAGCACCTGCAGTAGCCACAAACAATGCCAGCTGTGGTACAGCCGTTCAGGCCAACTCTGTCACAGTCAGCCTGCCACCAACCGACCAAACAGGGGCCGGCAATACGAACAAACTGGCAATTGTACCTGTGAGTGAAGGCGACCAAGGGTAGTCATTCAATAAAAACATATGCATTCCTGCATCCCGGGAGTTCTGCTCCCTTCTGTACAGAAAAACTAATGGAAGAACTGTCTGTCAGAGGGAGGAAAACTGAAATTCTGCTTCAAACCATGAGTTATGAAAAATCTGTGAAAACCTTCAAAATATATGGACTGGAAGTATGCAGCCTTGATGGCAAAGAATTCATAGAACTTCCAGAGGTCTTTACACAACGAGCTATTCCTGTAAGCGATCAAAACATCCCGAGAGAAGAAGATCTTAAACAATGGCCTTACCTTAATGAGGTCAAGTTGAACTCCATTAAAGCTGATGTGAGTCTGTTGATCGGGGTGAACATCCCCAAAGCTATGGAACCACTCAAGGTCATCAACAGCCAAGACAATGGCCCTTATGCCGTTCTGACACATCTGGGATGGATAGTGAATGGCCCACTGGGAATCAGCTCACATGTTGACAAACATGGACGACCACAGATAACAACGAATAGAATATCAGTGGCTCGCTTGGGCGATCTTCTGATCCAACAATACAACCAAGACTTTCCAGAATTGACCTATGAAGAGAAAGCCGAACATTCGTTTGAGGATAAAAGGTTTTTGCAAATCATGAAAGAATCCTTAAGAAAAAGAGACGGTCATTATGAAATCCGACTTCCTTTCTGTAAGGATGATCTTCGTATGCCAAATAATAGGCAAATGGCTGAACAAAGAGCATATAGCCTTAAGAAAAAACTTGAGAAGGATGAGTCTATTAAGAATGGTTATGTGTGTTTTATGAACGATGTCTTAGTGAAAGGACATGCAGAGATGGTACCTGAAGAACAGGTCCACCGGACTGATGGAAGACTCTGGTACATTCCCCACCACGGAGTGTACCACAAGCGTAAAAAGACAGTCGTTCTGTCCTTGCGTCTTTACCTGCAGAGGAAAGGGCAAAAGAAGTAAAGAACATTGATCTTGACAAAGACAAGCTTCCTGTAGAGAGAGCACTTGGCATGCGTTGGGATGTTGAGTCCGATACATTCTTCTTTGACACCACTCTGAAACAACAACCAGTTAGTCGAAGGGGAATCTTGTCTGTGCTCAATTCTGTCTATGATCCTATGGGATTCTTATCACCAGTTATGCTCACAGGAAAACTGATACAGCAGGAGCTGTGTAAGATCAACTGCGGATGGGACGATGAAATCCCAACTGCCCTTGCAGAAAGATCTTCACATGATCTCTGACTTCAAGATTAAAAGATGCTACAAACCCGTGGATTTTGATGTCATTGACACCCAATTACACCACTTCTGCGATGCCAGTGAGAGTGGCTATGGGACAGTCAGTTATATAAGATTTACCAGCAGAAGCAGACCTCCTCACATTGCGTTTGTGATGGGGAAAGCGAGGGTTGCACCCCTGAAAGTGGTCACGATTCCCAGAATGGAGCTCACCTCAGTTTTGGCCGCCCGTATTGACAATACGCTCAAGAAAGAACAGGAGCTTCAGATCTCAGACTCCTTCTTCTGGACTGATAGTACTTCTGTCCTGAAGTACATTCTGAATGACACTCAGAGATTCAAGACTTTTGTGGCTAACCGAGTATCTGTGATTCGTGACCTGACACAGAAATCTCAGTGGCGTCACATTAGGACTGATCTCAACCCAGCAGACAATGCGTCTAAGGGAATGCGAGCTGAGGCTTTTTTGAAAGTAGGATGTTGGCTTAACGGTCCAGACTTTCTGGCCAGATACTTCTCATCATGGGACAAACTCATCAGATCTACGGCGTGGCTTTTGAAGTTCAAAGGGACTCTGAGACACTTGATCCAATTGAAAAAGGCAGGTAACTCACACAGTGCATCAGTTAAAAAAGAATATGCGAAGGACAAGCAGGATTTTACAGATGCTGAGGGAATCAATACGAAGAGATACGGAGCCTTGTTTACATGTCTTGTTTACATGTCTTGCCAGTAGAGCTGTACACTTGGAGATGGCTTACTCCATGGATACAGATTCATGTATCTCAGCCTTACGAAGGTTCATCTGCAGACGTGGTCAAATTAAAGAAATTGTTTCAGACAACGGAACAAATTTTATGGGCGCAGAGCGAGAATTTAAAGAAACACTTGCTCACCTAAACATGAATAAAATACAGGATTCAATTAATGCAAAAGGCATCAAATGGAGTTTCAACCCGCCTTATGGTTCTCACCACGGAGGCGCGTGGGAACGTCTTATTCGAATCATAAAGAAAATCCTTTACTCCATCACAAAGGAACAGACCTTAGATGACGAATGTCTTCAAACTGCCTTGTGCGAAGTGGAGGCAGTTCTCAATGCCCGTCCCATTACAGTAACATCTGGAGACCCTAAAGATCCTGAACCCCTAACTCCAAATCACCTTCTGCTCTTGAAAGGAAAACCCATTCTTCCACCTGGGCTCTTTTCCAAGCAGGATGGCTAAGGTGGAAACAGGTTCAGTACCTATCAGACCTCTTCTGGAAGAGATGGACACGGGAGTATCTTCCCTTAATGCAGGAGAGACAAAGATGGAATGAGGTCAAAAGAAATCTGAAACCTGGAGACATAGTACTGATCATAGATGAGACCTCTCCACGAAACTCCTGGCCTATGGGACGTATTATGGAAACCTTTCCAGATGCAAAAGGCTTTGTACGTCGTGTCAAAGTGAAAACTCAGACAGGCATCTTAGAAAGACCTATTACCAAGCTGTGTCTTCTCAAAGACATGTCCTGACTGACCATCTTACAGACCCGACTGACTGACTCACATACTGACAAACACCACACTACACTGCTCACAACATAACATTTATTTCGATAAGATCTTGAAACCTACTGAAATCCTTTTCTATGCACAAGAGTATATTTCACATTTTGAATGAGTAAAGAATACATACGAATCTGTTGGATACTTACCTGTTGATTTTTATGATGGAAATGAAATGTGTAAATGTGAAATAATATGATTTTGAAAAGGACTATTGAATGAATTTTGAGAACATTTTTTGAGAAAAGACTTTGAAATCCCCTTGACTTTTTATAAGGGCTTATATTTTTGAAAGAAAAAGAAAACCTTTTTTTATGGACTTTTCATTAACTATTGAAACAAATATGTGAAAAAAAAAGAAAAAAAAATTGTGAATAATGTGACAATGGACTTTTGGACTGTGTGGCTCCTGTGAATATTTTATGTTATGAATTGCCTTATTATGGCCAATTAGGTGCCGGAGTGTTGGAGCCATTTTGATATTTATGTTTGCAAATGAATTTGAGTGATTTAAGATTGATGAAATGCTATTGAAATAATTATTATATTTAGGTTTATGAAATATGGTTTAATAGTATGGTGAATTATGGTTTACAATTACATAATTCTATGTGTGAAAACTGTGATTGACTGCCGTGTTCTGTCTGGGCAATTAAGTGTGACGTCTGACGTTCTGATTGACAGATGTCTAATATAGGGATGGGTCACCTATGACCAGGTAGAGCGGAAGTGGCAAACTATTTTTCAACCGCGTGAATGCGATAGAGACATCTTTGTTTGTATTTTGAGTTAGAAGGGAACAAATAAATTAATCTATACTTTAAGATGCGCGTTGTCCGGATTTATCCGCTCTCAGAAGCGGCCGCTGAAAAGCTGCCCCTACACAAGGGGTTCCAACGTTTGGTAGTAATAACACAACACAACAGATAGAATCCAGCGAGAGGGAGGGAGCTGCAAGATAGTAGCATATATCATGGGGAATACAAGATGGCAATGTTTGATGGTCGAGTCTACATGGTTCTCACCACCCGTAAAGTCAAACAGATAGATCAGCGAGGAACACTCATGTCAGTCAGTAGAAGCAATCACAGCTCTCCATAAACCACTCAGTAGGCAAAAAGGCAATACTATTAGACAAAATCTTACAATGGTCAATCCTAATAATGATCACCCAATTAGCAAGAAAAAAAATAAGTTTAGAGATGAAAAGCAGCAGCCAAAAGTTCTATAGCGTACTCTCACAATGTGTATGACGAAGGTTACCTTACTAGCTGACAAAGAAACCCAAAACCAGATGACGGGAAGAACACAACCAAACTGTACTCGCATAGCCAGTGGCAAAAACACTGTTTAACCATGGTGGAATGTTGCATAACTCGGCTATTTTAAGCCTAGTCCCATGAACATGTGATGGTGTTGCTTTCTTTGATACGTGGGTTCACGTATGCCCTGACTGAACCTATGTAAACCTTATTGATTCTAGGCTTTGCCTTTGCCTTTGGAGTCTGCTATTGGTGTCTGTCAACATGAGGGCTAAAGAGATGTCAATGAAAGTCAGGGAAGCCATTATGAGGTTAGGGTTAGGGTTATCATTAAGGGATAGGGTTAACATTACAGTTTGGAACATCATTAAAAGGAAAGAAAGCACTGGTGAGCTCAGAAATTGCAAACGGCTTGGTAGGCCAAGGAAGACTTATATTTACATTTAAGTCATTTAGTAGATGCTTTTATCCAAAGCGACTTACGATAAGTGCATTTGTCTAAGTGAATCAACTATAGATCAGTCATTTTAAGTAAAACCATCAATATTTGTATTGTTTAATTCCAAGTTCTGGTAATGTCGGGTGTTAGGAGGTGGAGAGGTCTGAGGAGGAGGAGCCCAGGTGTACCCTAAAGAAATGGGTCTTTAGTCTGTGGTGGAAGATAGGTAGTGACTCTGCCGTAGTGACAGTGGTGTGAAGCTCATTCCACCACTGGGGTGCCAAGAGAAAGAAGAGCCGTGACTGAGCAGAGTGACCACTACGTCCTCGTAGAGATGGCAGTGCCAAGCGGCCAGCAGAGGTAGAAGAACAGGATTGGCATTTGGGGATTGGGCTGGGGTTTGGAGACTGACCATTGTTTGCAGATGGGAAGGGGCTGTTCCCTTTACCGCTCTGTAGACGAGCACTAGGGTCTTGAATCTGATGCGAGCTGCTACTGGGAGCCAGTGAAGGGTGCGGAGGAGGGGGGTGACATGGGAGATTAAACACCAAATGGACTGCAGAGGTCTGATGGTGGAGGCAGGGAGCCCAGCCAGAAGTGAGTTGCAGTTGTCTAGGCGGGAGATGACAAGTGCCTGGACCAGGAGTTGCGCTGCTTTTTGTGAGAAATGGGTTTATCCTTTGAATGTTGTAGAGGAAGAATCTACAGGAGCGGGCCATCGCTGTGATGTTAGCTGCACATGACAGTTGGTTGTCTAGGATCACCCCAAGATTATTTGCTGTCTGGGAGGGGGACACAGTGATGGAGAAGAAGTGATGGAGAAGTCTCGGAGAGAGCAGGCTTTCCCAAGAAGGAAGAGCAGTCTTGTCAAGACTGATCTTGAGGTGGTGAGCAGACATTCAGGCAGAGAGTCATCAGCATAGCAGTGGTAAGAGATGAGGAAATTACAGAGCCAAGAGATTTGACATACAGAGAGAACAATAAGGGTCCTAGGACAGAGCCCTGGGGAACACAAGTGGTGAGGGTGTGTGATGTGGACAGCGTTGTCTAAATTCTACCAAAATGATGTCCAAATGCTGTCAAGAAACTCGTCCTCAATAGCTGTTCAGCAGTTGCAATTCGTGAGTCAGAATTTGATCAGAGTATGAGCTCCGGGCTTGGTCTCCAACACACTCTCTCCTGCTCCGATGCTTCAGGTATTACGCTCCGCAGCGGGGTGCGCGCCCAGCGAAATGCTTCAGGGAGCTTGTTTTATACCCCTGCTAAGGTACCTCCCTACCTTGTGTATGTGTGTCTATGTCTGAACATTGTGTGTCTATGTTTTGCCTAGTGTGTGTCTCTGTTTTGCAGAGCAGGCCTACAAAGTATTTGCAGAGAGTGTCTAGACAAGGGGGGGGGGGGGGAATTGCATCATCACCAGATTTCGCAACACTAAAATTAGGAAAGTTTCTCTGTCCCTCAATAAGTATGGCTTTCAGGCCCCATCACATCAACACATTCTCCAACCGTATAACAATATAATAATCAAGCATTTTAAAGGATCCACAACCAGCAAATCACTCTATTCTTCATACTATTAATCTTAAACATCCTCAACATGTTCATACTTGATTTTGGACACCGTGGTACTTTCCTGTTGGGGACTTTCCACCACCTGACCTGCCTCTCCCGGCAGGCCTTACACAATATGCCCTTTCTTGCAGTGATTAATCTTTGTACCCATGACTACAACTTTCAGTAATATAGTATCTTACTTCAGTGATCATCTCTAAGTAAGATTACACAATCAAACATGGGTATTCTCATATTCTTAGCACTTTCTTTGATAGCGGGCCGTCATCACAATGAGGCCTAAGCAGATATGGTGACACGGGGTCAAGCACTCTCACTCTAGTTCCGTCTATGCAATTAGGCTGTCGCATATGTTTGAATCAACTTATCATCTATAGGCCATTATGCAATTACACATTTTTGAATCAACTTATCATTGACTGATCCTGGAAGGTGGAGCTGATGAACGGCTCCATCCCCTCTTCCAGCACCAGGTTTGACAACTCCTGCTGTAGCAGGGACAACTCGTATAGTAGATCCGTGAAGTCAACCTCGCCAGACATTTCTGGTGAAGGACTCCGCGGTATGGTCTCCGATAAGATCCCTGTCTCTAGAGTGAGGATGGGCATTTGGTCATCCTCTGGTATCATAATTACTATTTTAGGATCATCCTCAGTCGTATCCAACAGGGCTCGTGAAGTTGGCGGGGGCGGTGGCGTAACCTCCTTCTTTTCTTGCGCCCCCTGGCCTCCTGTGGGTTTCCCGGGAGCTTTGCGCTTCGCCTCAGGACCCCTCTCAGCCTTCGGGCCCAACCTGTAACCTGGGTAACTCTGGGAGTGGTGCTCAGGCCGGGGGAAGGCCATACTCGACTCGCCCTCGGCGACAATACTAGCCATAAATTGACAGACTAACCAATCCCACTTATCCAACCAAAAACTGACAAAGTAACTAGCAACAGATCAGGAACACTCTCCAGGACCTAGGCGTGTGTCACGCCCTCCACTTCCATCTAGCCTGCAATACTCCTGCTCTCGCTCTGTCACTCTCTCCCTGATTATCAGAAGTGGAGTCAAGTGTGCAGGAGTCACTTTACCAGCTGTCTGTCATCTTCCCATCATTAGCCCTGCTATAAAGATTATCCAAACTTCACCACGCTGCCAGATCGTAGCTTCAGTTTACTGTTAAGTCATGCTTCCAGCCTTTCCATAATACTGTCCCATCAGTATATCCTTTGTATATTAATTCCTGTTTCTCTGTGCCTGCAGTACCCCAGCCTGACTCCTGCCTCTGACTCCAGCCTCCTGTTACCTGTCCTGCCTGTCTACCTGTCCTGCCTGCCCTGTCTGCCCTGCCGGCCCAGCCACCTCTTCTCTGCTTGCCATTCCACCTTGCTACTCCGTTCTCCCCTACTCCTCATCCTCCCTCCTAGCACAACCTTGGCTCTACAATAAATACACCCTTCGTTTGGGTTCAACCATCATCTGCATTTGTTCTCTGTGTTCTGCATTTGGGTTCACTAGCCTGACCGTTACAGCCTGAATGTGTCAGAGACTACCATCTGCAGAAGACTTCACCAGCAAAACTACAAAGGCTACACTGCAAGGTGCAAACTACTAGTTAAGCACAAAAGCAAGTTTTAAATCCTATTGAACATGCATTTCAGTTGCTGAAGAGGAGACTTGAGGCAAAACGTCCTGAAAACAAACAACAACAGGCCTGGCAGAGCATGACCTGAGAAGATATCCAGCGTATGGTGGGATCAATGGGTCACAGACATCAGGCAGTTATTGCATGCAAAGGATTGTTGACCAAATACTAAACATGAGCGCTTAATTTGGACATTTGATAAATCTGTCCCATCACTTTTGGGTACCCTGAAATACACAAATACCATCAAATAGAAGCTGAGAATCTCTAGTCTAACCTCATAGTTGTCATGCTTAACTGCCCCATTACTTACGCAGGATACTGTATTCGTCTTTGTCTTGTCATCGTAGATGTTGCTCTGTAAGCCTGATGTACTGTATAGTAATTAATTTCCCAAGTTGAGTATATTGGTTTTTCACACATCTTCATTGAATAACGTACACATTATTGTCACTAAGACCTTCTTTCAATTTTGTTTCCCCTCAACACCCCTCAAACTGCAGAAAACACATGCATTATCCATCTGCTTGTGCTCGTGTACGTAAGCAAACACACACACGTACACACGCACGCACACACACACACACACTAATCAATTGATTCCGTCTCTCTTTGTTTCCAGACCTCCACTACCACAGTGAACATAGTGGTCACAGACGTGAATGATAACAACCCTGAGTTTGACCTGACCCTGCCCAGGAACTTCACAGTCCAAGAGGGAGAGGCCAACGTGTTTGTGGGTCAAGTCACGGTAAGAATGGACCACATACACAGACAACCTTTGTCCGAGTTATTTTCTATGAACGTTACAATAAAAATAAACGTTTCTATGTTTTTTCATTCTTTAAACCTTCCTATGTGACCCTCTTCACCATAACCTGAGTACCAAGTCCCATTGGTGCCCATGTAGCCAAGGTGAATCATGCTCTGAGTTGCCCTGCCTGAGACATAAAAACCCTTGGATCTTGAGAATGTCATCTAGGTCTAATGGTAGACGCTTGCTGGAGACAGGTTCAAATCCCAACCACTTATCCTGTGTGGCGAACATCACAGCGACAGCACGCTCCTGTAGATTCTTCCTCTACAAGATCAGAAGGATACGTCCATTCCTCACCAGAGAAGCAGCACAACTTTTGGTCCAAACACTAGTGATCTCTCGCCTTGACTATTGCAACGCACTCTTGGCTGGACTCCCTGCCTCCGCCATCAGGCCTCTCCAGCTCATCCAGAATGCTGCCGCCCGTCTGGTGTTCAATCTCCCCAAATTCTCCCATTTCACCCCCCTCCTTCGCACCCTTCACTGGCTCCCGGTAGCTGCCTGCATTAGATTCAAGACCCTGGTGCTTGCCTACTGGCTGGCAAAGGGAACAGCCCGTCACACCCACAGCAACTGATATGGTCATTATTCCAACACATCATATGTAGTTTGGCTGCTCCTGTCATCCAAAGGGATGTCCCTGTTGTCTGGCTCTGTTCTGCTCCACCAAGTCGTCAGGCTGTTTTAAATTAATTAGTCCAGAGTTTGTCTGAGGAAAAATCTGAGAATAATGCAGCAAGACATCCTCTGTGCCTGTGTGCGTGTGCATGCAGGTTCAATGGGAGGTGCGCTCATCAGTGTTTGCTTTGTTACCTCTATGTCTTTCTCTGTTATAAGGACTCTGCCTAGGGAAATTGCCTTAATTGACGACAGCACAATGCTATTCTTTGATGAAAGATCAGAAGATGTGAGACAGTATGAGAGGTATTGGTGATTTTGTAAACGGCTGCCTACTTTGGATGTGTTATTCAGTGTATATAACTATTATAGTGAATAGTTATAACTATTGTTATACTATACTGTTCTAAAGTGGTGTGCAACATTTACACGAGGCCAAGGGCTACAATGGATAGTTTACCCAAGGTAGATCAGTTTGATTTGTTAGTCAGGCCACTGCTGTGAGTGGCTAGATGCTGAACTAAAATCGCTCTTACTTTTTCCACCTCATTTCACTTTAGTTGTGTTTGGAAAATCAAATTGGTAAGGTCAGATGGTTCCTTACCTTGAAAGTAGTCTATTGGCCAGGAGAAAATGTAATCCATGGTTCAGAGTTGTTTAAAAAGCCAACTCTGAACCATGGATTACTGTTTCTCTTGGCCCATAGACTACTTTCAAGGTAAGGAACCATCTGACTATAAGCTGTAAAATAGTAGTAGGCGAGTAGTTCATTATCCTTCCCTCCATCCGTCCTTCCTTCCTTCATTCCTTTTTTAGTTACTGATCTACGATCTCTGCAAGATAGGTAAGCCAAATGATTTCTCAGGTGTCTCAGCTAACCGCTCACAGGTGTGCTGAGTTAGCTCTGCAATCCTGAGGCCTTTTATACTCCCCAGGACAAGCTGAAGACAGACTGGCTGGAGGAACGAGTCGAGACCAGCACCAGTCTCGTGCTGGAACGAGAGAGAAGGCCTGGAAACCGAAGAGGAACCCCAACCAACCAAAGGAAGCCAAAGCCGAGCTAGGGCGAAGAGGTCAGTGGCAGGGACTAGTGATGGGCAAATGAAGCTTTTGTGAAGCACTGAACCACTTGAGCCAATTGTTTCGAAAATGGGTTCATTACTCGAAGCTTCAGTTACAGTGACCTCTCCTGGCGAAGTGCAAGGCTGCAGTCAAATTAGGCAGGCTAGTTGGTGGACAGGAGGCTTTTAATTACACGCACGCACGCACGAACACACACACACACACCTCAATGAGCAGTGTTGGAGAAACTACTTTACTTTTGTAGAAAAGATCTTTTGTTCTGAAGCATCTTTGGTTTGATCACCCTTGGATTTAAAGTATTGTAACGACCCTGTGAAAGGCCCGTTAGCAACTCCGCCAAGGGAGTTACCTCTCTTGGTGTTGTGGCTAGCACGGCCGGTTTGTAAGCGAAAGATTACGAGTTCGATACCCGCTTAAGGCAAGCTGCTCTACCCCGCCGTTGATACAGTATCTTTGCTTTGATGAAATTCTTTGATGCACACACACACTAACACTGAATATCATGTTCTATTTACAAATAAAGATTGATGAATGTGTGTATTGTGTTATTGAGGAGAGAGTGCTGGGGAAAATATGGCATAGGTTGGGTGTGTTTGTGTAACTATGGCAGGGGGTGATTATGTGGGATGGGGAACACTCAAAGATTACAAGAAGAACACTCAGAGAATACAAACGCAATACCAACAACTCAACAGCAACAACGCACCTACTACGACAATCCACAAATTGTGCATTGTTTAGAGCGGTTATAAAGTGTTGAGGCACTCAAATTCAAAACTGTCGCAACCTATCACCTGTCAGAATCGAGACGAGGCAGTGCCAGTGAATCACCTGATTGGACCGCGAACCAGTCACATGATTTTTTTCGCACCAAAGCAAGCTTTGAAGCAGTGCTTCGATGGAATTGTTGTTCAGTGTTTGAAGCACGTATCGAAGCTTCAGTGTCGAACTGCCATCACTAGCAGGGACCCTATACCCGACTAACTTTGGCCTGTCTCTCTCTCCCTCTCACCACAGGAAGAACCAGACAGAGCACCGTAACGTCAACCGCCAACCCGGTGAAGATTTGAGTTGCCTTTTGCCCCTCCCTTTTCCACGCACCTTATAAATAAAAGCCCTAAGTTGATTTCACCGCAACCCCTGTTTCTGCCTGTTCTATTCCCATTGGTTGTCCCACTGTTGTGCATCATAGACCAGGCGCCCACATATGGTGGAGAATGCGGGTAACCTGAGTCCTCGCTATCAGTGGGAAAACCGGTTGGAATAGAGCACGTCAGAACGAAAAAAAAAAAAAAAAGGGGGTTTAAGCATGGAAGAAACCCTGAGAGCGATTTTGACAGCTCAGGCCACGCTGCAGTCAGCTGTAGCTGAGTTGTGCAAGGCAACCGGAAGGCGAGAGCGACAACCACGAAATGTGCTGACCAAGCAGACGCTTGTGCATCATAGACCAGGCGCCCACAATACACACACTCCAGATACATAACACAGCTATAACGTTTCTTGTAGATTCTGGAGCTACACATTCTGTTATTAAAGCTGACACTTTCCCAATACCTCCGAAGATGAGTGGTAGATATGTGAACTCAGTAGGGGCATCAGGGGGAATAGTAGGAGAAAGATACACAAGTCCATTGACATGCACAGACGACATGTCAGGCAATTTCAAACATTCATTCTTATTGTCAGAATGCTGCCCCAATTAATCTGATGTGACGAGATGTAATGTGTAAGCTGGGAATTTGTCTCATCTCAACACCAAATGGCTTGACTGTAGTTAATAAATAATAAATGACCTTATTTCCCCTGACAGTCACATATTTGTGAAGTACAGCCCTGACACACCGCTATATGTGTACGAATGGAAACTCTGCACATCAGCCGTGACTCCCATAGCCACCACACTCATTGAAGAGGCACAAAAACTTAGTCAACATACACTCACCGGCCACTTTATTAGGTACACCTGTTCAACTGCTCGTTAACGCACATATCTAATCAGCCAATCACATGGCAGCAACTCAATGCATTTAGGCATGTAGACATGGTCAAGACGACCTGCTGAAGTTCAAACCAAGCATCAGAATGGGGAAGAAAGGTGATTTAAGTGACTTTGAACGTGCCATGGTTGTTGGTGTCAGACGGGCTGGTCTGAGTATTTCAGAAACTGCTGATCTACTGGGATTTTCACGCACAACCATCTCTAGGGTTTACAGAGAATGATCAGAAAAAGAGAAAATATCCGGTGAGCGGCAGTTCTCTGGGCAAAAATGCCTTGTTGATGCCAGAGGTCAGAGGAGAATGGCCAGATTGGTTTGAGATGATAGAAAGGCAACAGTAACTCAAATAACCACTCGTTACAACCAAGGTATGCAGAAGACCATCTCTTAAAGCACAACATGTCAAACCTTGAAGCAGATGGGCTACAGCAGCAGAAGACCACACCGGGTGCCACTCCTGTCAGCTAAGAACAGGAAACTGAGGCTACAATTCACACGGGCTCACCAAAATTGGACAATAGAAGATTGGAAAAACGTTGACTGGTCTGATGAGTCTCGATTTCTGCTGCGACATTCAGATGGTAGGGTCAGAATTTGGCGTGAACAACATGAAAGCATGGATCAACAGTTCAGGCTGGTGGTGGTGGTGTAATGGCGTGGGGGATATTTTCTTGGCACACTTCGGGCCCCTTAGTACCAATTGAGCATCGTTTAAACGCCACAGCCTACCTGAGTATTGTTGCTGACCATGTCCATCCCTTTATGACCAGTATACCCATCTTCTGATGGCTACTTCCAGCAGGATAACGCGCCATGTCACAAAGCTCACATCATCTCAAACTGGTTTCTTGAACATGACAATGAATTCACTGCACTCCAATGGCCTCCACAGTCACCAGATCTCAATCCAATAGAGCACCTTTGGGATGTGGTGGAACGGGAGATTCGCATCATGGATGTGCAGCCGACAAATGTTGATGACCTGATGACCTGTGCCCCAACGCGAGAGCAATGTGAGGTAGACACGATCGCACTTCTGAAACATCTAGCTAATGAAGGTCATAAAGCCAGTCCCTCGACTGGCTTTATGATTTGTACAACAACAGGTGACATTTTTTGCTGTGGTAACCGCACATGACACACTCATTGCAAAACCACTCTCATCTACACTATCTGCACAAGCAGCAGAGCTCACAGCTCTCATTACAGCATGCAAACTAACAAAAGATAAGACAGCTACCATCTACACAGATAGTAGATATGCATTTGGAGTAGTACATGACTTTGGCACTCTGTGGAAACACAGAAACATCCTCACTTCATCTGGCAAACCCATAGCACACCATACACTCGTGTCTCAACTGCTGGATGCTGTTCTACTCCCCAAGCAGATTGCAGTTTGCAGATGTGAAGCTCACACAAACAATTCTGACCCTATTTCACAGGGCAACGCGAGAGCAGATATTGCAGCAAAGACAGCGGTCAGACAGGAATTGAAGCCAGATGTAATGACTCATTTGCATACTTCTGTTTGTACCCCACAGCAGATTTGCAGGAACTGCAAGGCCGCGCAACGGCCGATGAGAAGGCTACGTGGAAGAAATGTGGTTGTTTGTTTGATAATGGGGTATGTTACGGCCCCAATAACTTACCTTGCCTACCAAAATACCTGTTTCCCCACTATGCTAAGTTGACACACAGGTTGGACCATGTGTCAAAACGAGGAATGCTAGCACAAATTAGTCAACATTGGTTCACAAAGGCTTTTCAAATTATGCTACTAAATGTTGTCAAGCATGTGTGATATGCGCCATAAATAATGTAGGTAGAGGCATACACACACCACAAGCAGCACATCCTCCACCAGACAGACCATTTGACCATCTACAGATGGACAGATGGATTCTATCTAGCCATAGTCGACATGTTTTCCAAATGGGTCGAGGTATTTCCCTCAGCCAAACAAGACGCAGGTGCAGTAACCAAGGCACTCATAAAAGAGATCAACCAAAATCAGCAGTGACAATGGTTCACCGTTCGTCAACACAGTTTTAAGACAAGTGGGCAAGTATTTTGGCATAAACTTCAAACAACACTGTGCCTATCAGCCAGTGGCGGTGCCATTGAAAAAGAAAATGGCACACTAAAAAATAAATTAACCAAGTGCTGCACAGGGACAGGACTAACATGGACCAAAGCTCACCCCATCGTTCTCATGCAGATGAGAGCCAGGGTGAGGTCTAAGAATGGCCTAAGTCCCTTTGAAGTTTTGTTTGGCAGACCACCAAACACTGGTATTGGTCCTGTTAGAAGACATTTGCCAGACACATCACACTGTGAGGATGAGATGCTCCGTTATTGTGTAAATCTTTCCTCTGCTCTGATATCCACAAACAGGTTAAAGATGCTCTACCCATACCAGCTGACAGACCCCTGCATGGCCTGAAGCCTGGTGACTGGGTAGTGGTAAAAGACCTAAGGAGGAAGAATTGGAAGTCCAAACGGTGGACCGGGCCCTTCCAGATCCTACTGACCACACAAACAGCTGTAAAGGTCTCCGGAAGAGCCACGTGGGTACATTCAAATCACTGCAAGCGAATTCCAGAGCCGATAGATGACTTCCACCCCTCAGTCCACCAGCGACCTCCACACCCACCCCTGGACCCACCTGACGAACCACATCAGGGGTGAAAACACATCAAGAGTGTGTGATGGAGATCAGTCCATCACGGGTTGGGAGTGTATGGGTGTGTTTGTGTGCAGGGGTATATGTTGTGTTTAGGTGCTTGTGCAACGCAGGGGAGGACTCATGGGTCTGCGGTTGTTGGGCAGTCATGAGGGGCAGTTCTGCAAAGAATAAAAGGTATGAGTACGCAGCTAACACATTGGTACTCACAGCTGTAAATAACATTAACTATAAATAACATTTGAGTTATTGTGAAACATTGGTATTCTACATTTTACATTGTATATGGGAGATGAATGAAAGGTAGAATGTGTGTATATACTCACCTGGTTGTGATTGCAGTTCCTGGTTCACCGGCAAAAGGAGTCCTCAAGCCACAGGGACAGCCTATATAGTTTTGGAAGCTCACATTGTTAATTGAACGGGGGGATGGATTATGTAATTTGGGTTGTGTACATTGTGAAGCTCCCCTCTTACTTGTCCTATGTTAATCATGTCACCTGGGAGGGTATTTAAGTGTGGCCATTGGAAGTTGGTTTTTGGTGAGATCGGTACCAATAAAATGCCTCACAAAGGTTGTTTTTTTTTGCAACATGTCTGCCTCTTCACTGAAACTCCATCCGTGCTAAAGCTTACAGAGTGAAATAGCGTCCTTCTCCATCAGTAGCATGCCAAGCTCCATCGAAGTGACGTGCAGGAAGACATCCTGTGTCACCCACGAGGGATGGAACGCAGACCATGGCATTCGTTCAGACAGAAGTCCTTTGTGGCGTCAGACGCACCATTTGTATCCTGTTAATGATTACTGCCATTATTGTGATACCTATATTGTTGATGCTTACAGCTATAGTAGTCGCCACAGCCATGCTGGCCCTGTGTGGCTGCTGTATCATCCCCTGTGTAAGAGGCCTGGCTATTAGAGCCATCGAGAAATCTGTCTCCCATCAGATGACTGCGCTCAACGGAGTCACCCAGCCCCTGTTGGGAGACACCCCTGATTTATTCCCTGTCCCGGCTTGGAGTCCCCCTTATCGCGATGAAGAAGATACCCTTGTTTAATCTTTAAACATTTCTGTCATTCTCGCTTGCTCTTAATGTAAGAGGTCTATCTGTTACGGTTCCCCCTCCTAACCAACCCCCTGGCACCAGGAAATGCAATGGAAAAATTAACTTCTGTTATGAATCTACTGACATTTGATTGAACTTTTGCACTCCGAAGTAAAACTGCTGTTTTGCAAACTGCCTAACCGCAGACAGATACACCCCGGACGGGGTTCCTGTTTGCTTTATCTATCTGCTGCAAACAAAGGGTTGTGCTGTTGGTGAACTCTTGACGTTTTTTTTTTTTTTGTCTTATCAAAGGCATTCTGTAACTGACATCCTCATCACATTTGACAGATTCCTCTGACTGTGTGATCCTTCTGTAGAAGCTTATTCAGTAAAAGCTCTCAAAAACAAGAACTGGAACATTATTTCAGATTTCCACCACAGCATTGATTACTTTATCTTATGATGACTGATGGATAGATAATTCACTTACTTAAACAAATGTATTTGTTGTAAGTCGCTTTGGATAAAGGCGTCTGCTAAATGGCGTAAATGTAAATGCATATTTTAGAGAACTGTTATCAATTCCATTTTACAGCAAGATAGTTACAGATAGGCCTACTGCTAATTTGTTAATTATCACTGGCTGGTACACTTTTATTTAATATCCCCCAAATATTAAATCATGTCGCCAGTTACGATAGAAAGATGTTTGATTGAGCAGTGTTTTAGTGAGGGGACTGGCTTTCTTCACTGCAGCCTCCACTCACTTTGGGACTGTTACGGTTCCCCCTCCCAACCGACCCTCTGGCACCACCTCGAGGTCGCGGCGGTCATCACTGGAGCGTCTCCCCAGTCAACAGCGCACCTGGACCCGATCGCCAATCTACACCCGACATAAACCCTGCCTGATCTTGACTCCAGTGCCAGATCATACTGTGTCCCACGGTAACCCTTCGAGTTTCACCTACGTTCTAGCCTAGACTATTCTCCTCCGAGTCCCCAGTGTTTGTTTGTGTTTTCACCGTGTGTCATTGTGTCCCCCTCAGATTCCTCGTCCTCCCTGGTGTTTCCCCCTCGCAGACCCCTTCCACGGACCTAGCCCCCATTCCCTGTCTATTCATGTCAGATTGTGCTAAAACATTTCCCCCTTTTTCTCTGTACTGTGAAAGAATGCGTGATGACGGTATGAGAGTAGATCGGAGTTGGTCCCATTGCTTGGTCCTCGTTAAAATAACCTGATATTTAAACCATTTCCACTCTTCATCTCTGCAATTCATGAGCTGCTATAATAAACTTGATTTTGCTGAGAAGGCAAGCTGATAAGGCAAACCATTCTCTTTTCAAACGTCCTTCACAGCTCTTGTCACCACGCCAACAGCTTTCGGCAACAGTTCACACCTTGTGACTGCTGCAGCAGTGGCATTGAGGTATACCTCGCTGCGATGTTGGTGTGCTCGTATTAAACACTGGCCCACTGTACTGTAGCCTACATACACACACAGGTGGAGAAAATAAGGTTAGACTGAGAGCAAAACTACGTATGTTGTGGCTTGAGTAAAACAAATGTAATAAGCCTGCGTTTCGACATACGGGTGTGATGAATGGGGTACGTGTCTGTTCTTCGCAGGCAGGGTGCAGGCTTCTTTTCAAATGTAATCGCGTTGATCATGCAAATAACTGTTATTGTCTTTCTGTCTATGTTGCTGATATCGCTATTACGGTTGAAATGGGTAAGCCATTCATAACTGTCAGGTCAGTTTCGATTCACCATGATGAGGGTAAAGCTACGGTGAGGAGCTTTTGAGGGGCAGGTGATAATCACGCCTCAGGACGTGACTTGGACATGTTCGCTATCAAAATCAGGTGTGGTAGTCATGAAAATGCTTCCCAATGTTGTTCCTATGTGTGATTTTGAAATTGTAACAACGCTATTATGTTAATGTTATGACATTTAGGGAAAGTCAGGGAAGGAGTTTTTTGAGGATCAATCCTGATCGTGCAGCTATTGTTTTTGTCCCCACATCACTCATCACGTCCTCTCACCCATCAATACTGTAGCTGCAGGCAGGCTCTTTTTGTCTTTTTTTCCTCTGATATCGACTCCTGAAGCTAAGACACAGTTTAAGGGTGTTCAAATAAAACCTCTTCATTCATGTGTGATGTCAACTGTTGCATGTCAAAATGCACTTATGAATCTGAATCTGTGAAGGTATGTGTGCACCTATGTATTTGAGCTGTGTTGTGTTTTATCGTGAGGCCTCAATTTCAAAAGAGAGGATTGTGGGGGGACATGCAGCGTTCGGCCTGTAGAGGGAGCTACAGGACCGTGGCCAGGGTACGGAAGAGAGGCTGGTTGCGCACTTGTTGCGAATGAAGCCTCGCTAACGAAAGGGTTTAAAATGTGTGTGCCTCTGCTGTCAAAAGAAGGACGGCAACTGGAAAGTTGCCGAGTGTTTGGAGGGCTGGAAAGCCAAATACGAACAATTACCAATTACCAATCACCTTACTTTATGAATAAACGGGACCTACCTTTCTTGAGCCACTCCTTTGTTGCCTTGGCTGTATGTTTTGGGTCATTGTCATGCTGGAAGACCCATCCACGACCCATCCTCAGTGCTCTGGCTGAGGGAAGGAGGTTCTCGTCCAAGATCTTATGGTACATGGCCCCGTCCATTGGCCCCTCAATGCATTGAAGTCGTCCTGTACCCTTAGCAGAGAAACAACCCCAAAGCATAATGTTTCCACCTCTGTGTTTGACGGTGGGGATGGTGTTCTTGGGATTGTAGCATTCAGCATTTCTCTCCCTCCAAACACGAAGAGTCGAATTTATGCCAAAGAGTTCAATTTTGGTCTCATCTGACCACATCACCTTCTCCCAAGCCTTCTCTGAATCATTTAGGTGTTCATTGGCAAACTTCACATGGGCCTGTACATGTGCCTTCTTGAGCAGGGGGACCTTGCGGGCACAGCAGGATTTCAATCCGTTACGGTGTAGTGTGTTACCAATGGTTTTCTTGGTGACTGTGGTCCCAGCTGCCTTGAGATCGTTACCAAGCTCCTCCTGTGTAGTTCTGGGCTGATCCCTCACCCTTCTCATGATCATCCTTATCCCACGAGGTAAGATCTTGCATGGAGCTCCAGGCCGAGGGCGATTGATGGTTATTTTGTATTTCTTCCATTTTCTAATAATTGCACCAACAGTTGTCTCCTTCTCACCAAGCTTCTTGCTGATGATATTGTAGCCCATTCCAGCCTTGTGCAAGTCTACAACTCTTACCCTGATGTCCTTTGAATGTTCTTTGGTCTTGCCCATGGTGGTGGAGAGGTTGGAATGGAAGAGATTGATTCTATTGACAGGTGTCTTTTATACCCATAACAAGCAGAGATTAGGAGTACTTTTCCTAAAGTGACAGGACTAATCTGTGTGCCTCATGGGCATATAACCAGCCTGTATGAGCCAGAATTCTTGCTGGTTTGTAGGGGATCAAATACTTATTTCCTTCGATCAAATGCAAATGAATTTATAACTTTATATAATGTGTTTTTTCTGGACTTCTTTGTTGATATTCTGTCTCTATTTGTTAAAATAAAAGTACCATAAAAATTATACACCGCTCATTTCTTTGTAATCGGGCAAACTAACAAAATCAGCAGGGGATCAAATAATTATTTCCCCCACTGTATATACAGCGGGTGAAATAAGTATTGAACACGTCACCATTTTTCTCAGTACATATATTTCCAAAGGTGCTATTGACATGACATTTTCACCAGATGTTGGTAACAACCCAAGTAATCCATACATAGAAAGAAACCAAAACAAATAAGTTCAGAAATTAAGTTGTGTGTAATAATGTGAAATGACACAGAGAAAAAGTATTGAACACGCTTACTGATATTCATTTAATACTTTGTACAAAAGCCTTTGTTGGTAATGACAGCTTCAAGACGCCTCCTGTATGGAGAAACTAGTCGCATGCATTGCTCTGGTGTGATTTTGGCCCATTCTTCCACACAAACAGTCTTCAAATCTCGAAGGTTCCGTGGGCCTCTTCTATGAATCTTGATCTTCAGTTCTTTCCATAGATTTTCAATGGGATTTAAGTCAGGTGATTGGCTGGGCCATTCTAGCAGCTTTATTTTCTTTCTTTGAAACCAATTGAGAGTTTCCTTGGCTGTGTGTTTGGGATCATTGTCTTGCTGAAATGTCCACCCTCGTTTCATCTTCATCATCCTGGTAGATGGCAGCAGATTTTGGTCAAGAATGTCTCGGTAAATTTGCCCATTCATCCTTCCTTCAATTATGTGAAGTTTGCCAGTACCATTTGCTGAAAAGCAGCCCCACACCATGATGTTCCCACCTCCAAACTTCACTGTTGGTATGGTGTTTTTAGGGTGATGTGCAGTGCCATTTCTCCTCCAAACATGGTGTGTATTATGGCATCCAAACAGTTCAATTTTGCTCTCATCTGACCACACTATATTCTCCCAGTATTTCACTAGCTTTTCCAAATGTTGTGCAGCAAACTTTAAACGAGCTTCAACATGCTTTTTTTTCAGCAATGGAGTCTTGCGTGGTGAGCGTGCATACAGGCCATGGCGGTGGAGTGCATTACTTACTGTTTTCTTTGAGACAGCAGTACCTGCTAATTCCAGGTCTTTTTGAAGCTCTCCACAAGTGGTCCTTGGCTCTTGGACAACTCTTCTGATTATTCTTTTCACTCCTCTGTCAGAAATCTTGCGAGGAGCACCTGATCGAGGCAAATTTATGGTGAAATGATTGTCTTTCCACTTCCGTATTATGGCCCCAACAGTGCTCACTGGAACATTCAGAAGCTTAGAAATGCGCCTGTAACCAATGCCATCGTTATGTCTTGCAACAATTAGGTTGCGAAGGTCTTGAGACAGCTCTTTGCTTTTACCCATCATGAGATGTGTCTTGTGTGACACCTTAGCAATGACACCTTTTTGTAGGCCATCAGTTGGGACTGAACCAGCTGATATTAATTTGCACTGACAAGGGGCTGGATTGCTTTTTAATTACTGATAGATTTCAATTGTTGTCTTGGCTTTCCATGCCTTTTTGCACCTCCCTTTCTTCATGTGTTCAATACTGTGTCATTTCACATTATTACACATAACTTAATTTCTGAACATTTTTCTTTTGGTTTCTTTGTATGTATGGATTACTTGGGTTGTTACCAACATCTGGTGAAAATGTCATGTCAATAGCACCTTTGGAAATATATGTACTGAGAAAAATGGTGACATGTTCAATACTTATTTCACCCACTGTATATAAATAGATAGGTAGATAGATATATACATGGTCTAGAGCCCCTATGGGCTACGTTGAAAACCCAGCAGTGTTTGGGCAGCTATAAGAGATAACTTTAGTATCTATTTAGTAAGAATTGAAAGGGGGTTGTACCCTCAAAATATTTGGCAGAACAGAGCCACAAGGCAAGCTTGCAGAGATTACTGTTTGTAAAAGTTGTTGTTGTTTTTTGTTTTTGGGCCATAAGCTCACCAGGGAGGGCAAATGCCTGAGTACAAACAGAATAGACGCAATCACTAAAATACCTAAGATAATTACTAAGAAACCCCTGTTATTTTTTTTGTTTCGGGTTGGCCTGAATGATAACCCATGTTTACCGAAATGTTTATTTTATTTTTATGAAGTGTTGTCACATGGAGAAGATCATGTGTCAAAAGGGGGGATGACGGATATTGTAAACAAGCATTGGTACACCCAAGGCTTTTCAAATTATTCACAGAATTTGGCATAACGTAGAAAGAGGGCAAATGGTTCCCCAATCAAGCCATCCTCCCCCTGATGGCCCATTTGATCATGTTATGATGGACTTCGTTGAGTTAAACCCCTGCGAGGGAAAGAAATATTGTTTAGTTTTTGTGGGCATGTTTTCTAAATGGGTTGATCAGGAAAAGCAGATTCCTCAGCAGTGGCGAAAGCATTGGTAAATGAAGTAGTGCCACAATTTCCCTAGGAAATTGTTGAGTGACAATTGGTCACACAAAATGTCTGAATACTTAGGGGTGGACTTGAAAAAACTCACTGCTCTTATCACCCCCAGAGTGGAGGGATAGTGGAGAGTGAGAATAGGACAATCAAAATGAAACTGACAAAAGGGTGTGAAGAAGCCGGACTGAACTGGGTTAAAGCTTTCCCATTGATCCTCACAGCTATGCAAGGGAGGCCTAGGGCAAAGAACGGCCTGTCTCCTCATGAGATCCTGACTGGTAGAACACAGGAATAGATGCACCACATAATGGGTGTGAGCTAACCATTGAATATGCAAATTACTCTATGCTAACATACTGTGCTAACTTGACCAGAGTTTTAAAGAGGCATCCACAGAACCGTGAAGGAGGCACTCCTCACACCACTAGGGGGACCTCTCCACGACATCCAGCAAGGGGAGTGGGTGCTGATCAACAACTGCAGGAGAAAACACTGGAGCAGTCCACGGTGGTTGGGGCCTTTCCAGGTACATCTCGTCACGCAGTCTGCAGTAAAAGTAGCAGAGAGAGGCACGTAGGTACATGCCACACTGCAAGAAGGCACCACCACTGGAGAGACCAGTGGGGACGTCAGCGGGCAGACCCGGAGTGACCCAGCCATCAGCGGGCAGACCGGGAGTGACCCAGCAAAATCAGACGTCAGCGGGCAGACCAGGAGCGACCCAGCGAGACTAGACGTCAGCGGCCAGCCCAGGGGCAACACGATGGGACCAGGCCCAAAACGAGGAGTGACCAGCCAGGAGGAGAGGAGTAGTAAGGCCCAAGACAAGGACAACACTGAGCCACCGCAGGGCTCCAACAACAATCATGTGCTAGTAACCTCTGATTCTAACATAATTGAAACACCATGAAGCCGCCGAGACAATTGCGGCCTACGGAGTGGGGTTCCGGAGGGGTGAGAATGGTGATCAGATGTTTTCTGATTGTTGTCATTATTGTTGGAGGAGCCGAGCCTGGAGGAGAGGCTCCGACACATGCAAGCAGAGACAATCTGGCATTAAGAATAATGGTGGATTACGCTAGACAAGGTAACATGACTGATTGTTGGATCTGCCAACACATCCCTGCCTCCTCATGATCACCTGAAACCACGGAACTGTTCGGTGCCACGATCCCCAGTGGCTGTATATGAGCTACATAATGTGACATACTGTTTCTCTAATAAGACAACATAACACATTCCCAGCCACTTTCTTTGCTGTATCACTTGCATTCATTGTTGCAAACACAATTATGGATGTGAGAGATTATTTTCCATTAAGGGATTCTTTTTGGCCACTTGGTTATTGACCAATATTGTAGATGACATCTGTGACTGAGATGATGATGTCCCATCGACTGTGCTTTTTCCTGTCCGCCATTCAACTTTGTAGATTTCTTGTAGAAGTCTCCCCTGGCCTCAGGGTAGCATTCCTGAGCAGTTTTGTTCCTCTCCATTTGCTCAGTTTGTGATACTATTATCCTTGCATTGAGATGGACTCAATTCAACTTAGAGTGACTTGTTGACAACATTTTTGCATTTGAGCTAATTTTAAGAGTGTCATAGCAAAGGGTCTGAATACTTATGTAAATGAGGTATTTATGTATTTCAATTTTAATGAATTTGCAGAAGTTTCTAAAAATTTGTTTTCACTTTGGCATTATGGGGTATTGTGCGTGGATTGATGGCAAACAAATTAAATGTAATCCATTTTAAATTGAGTCTATAACACAACAAAATGTGGAAAAAGTGAAGACAAATTAAACATAACACGACAAGCATTGGACTACAACCCACAAGAAAAAAGGAAACAGGGATGGACAAAAAACAACTGGAGACCCTCCACTCTTCAAAATGTTTCACTCTAAAGGAATGGGCTTTTTAGGGACCACGGGGAAAGTGTAATCACTTTAAGGTTAAGTCGTTTTCTTTGGAGATGATGGAAGGCGGAATGTAGGCCCGAACATGGTTCTTGAAGGCTGTCCTTGACATGGTCTTCACACGCAGAGCTGACAGAATCTGGTAACGCAATTATTGACAGTGGTCAATAACTGTATAGACAGGACTGACATCTCCCTTTCCACACGTTTGTTTGTAAAATGAATAAATTGGTGCCATACCTTATTTGTCTGGATGGTAGAAGACCCTGTGAAGTAGACAGTGGCAGAGAGATGTACATTCCCTGCAGGAGCGCTGCCTATAAGGGGATATTCCACTGCCTGGTGTACATGCAACTCTGGTGGGTGCATCTCTGGTCCACAGAGACGAATGTCCCTCTTGTGTATGGGGGGAAAAAAGACAGGTAATTATGCAACTTATCACAGACAGCATATGTATGACTTACTGATCAGTTGTACAGTCATCATCTGTCATGCTTGGTTGATATGTAGAGTCGTCTGGATCCAGAATTGAAGTATTCTCTGATTCAAGCAAGGATGGCAACTCCAATCGATTGGATGGTGGAGAGTCGTAGGGCCCAGTAGCTTTACGGGGTGTTGAAGTGAGGCGTGGCAGGGCCCACACCAACAGTCTTTGTTGGAACCTTTGCTTGGTTAGGATAATTACTGAAATGCAGAAATCATTGTTAATTTATCATAGTAAATATATCATGCAGTCAGTAATTATATGGTCCCTGACCCCAATGACTTGAGTCAAAACCAATCAAAATGTTATACATTTAGTTTAGTTGACTATGGTAGCTACTGCAATTCTCAACAACAAGGAATGAGGATCATTGATAAAGTATGGTACTATGGACAATTGCAATGATGCATTGTAATCAAGGCAATTGTGATAAGTTCAACATGGTAGGATTACCTTATACAAGTAACTTGGGCATACACTGTCTTGAATCAACTATCTAAACATGAATACACACCTTGGCTCTTTTTCTTTTCCAAGGTTCCTTTTGACAGCTGTGTGCCCACAGTTTTCTGTCGATGTAGCCTGGCTCTGTCTAGCACCCAATATCCCTTCTGTAGATGGGCTTTGCCTGACATCATCAGCCCAACATCAGCCGTAGTTTTGGCGCGATTTTTGCAGGGGAATGGGACTGGGAGACTGGGTGAGGGAGACCGGGATAAGAGTGAAATTATTTAGCCATGTGATGGAAATCTTTCAGTGAACAACAATAAACGATGTTTGGTCTCAGTTGAGAGTTTTAATGCATATAGAAAATATTATACAATGTTGGTCAGCTGGATCAGCATTCCTTCACCAACAGTGTGGATTCAGATACTGATGCTGTGGCTGAGGAGAGGACCATCCTTAACTCCAATGCTCATACGTCATAGGTCTAGGGGTAAACATATCTTGCACCTATTTGCTGATAAAGAAGCTGGGAAAGAAGCGTAGGCGTTGTGAGTTACTATCTCAAACCTCAGCCTGCAGTTAGGAGTGTTCCAAGGTCAGAATAACATCTTTGATGCAAAGAGAAGGAGCAGTCGGTTTTGGTTCTTCCTCAGTCACATAATTAAAAATAACAAAGTACATTGGGTCACAGAGAGGTCAATACATTTCATATATGACTTAAGCAAAATAGTACAAATATATTTTTTGCCATTACAATCCCCCCTTAGATCCTTTAAGGATCTCAAAGTATATTACAACATTTATTCATTTGCATCCATAATTACCTTTCTGGAAAAGTTTTCGGCAATCACTTAATAGTCGAACAAACAGAAAAACTTATCTCAGCGTTGGCTGTTTTTGTGAGTTGAAGAAACTCTATGTTGTAGCAAGCATTTTATACTGGGGTTGGCAAAAGGGATCACATTTTATACTGTATCAGTGTCATCATAGTCATCATCATCGTCATGATAGGGAGGAATCCACTCAGGGGTGGGATACAGATCTGGATAAAGGTCAGGTGATGCGGTCATTTGTTCATATTGCTGGGGTATCTGGACGTATTGTCCCATCATGGATTTTATCATCGAGCTCATCATCACCTTTAAACAGGGAACAACACAACAGAACACCAGGAACACTATGCATAACACAGATAATATGGGAGTACATATTTTCCAGAGAGCAGCTTCCCACCCTCCCCCTGTTATTTGTGTCATTTAGGTGGTCAACGACATGGGTCATGTTATCAGTGGCATCGGGGACCTAAGTACAACAACTGGTGCCCACTATATGACAGACCCCTCCCTGTGCTGCCAACATCATGTCCAGTGCCATTCTACTATTCTACATTCTACTATTGCACTATTATTTGTACACAGAATACACAGTATTTGGCTGCTATTTACTGTCTTTACTGACTGTTCTTTTTGCACTGTTTAAATTATTTTTATTGAATGTTTTACTTTTAGTATGTCTTGTCTTATCTGTTGTGCCTGGGCACTTTATCTGTCTCACCGTGGGAGAGTGAGAAACGTCCTCTCGATTCCTTTGTATGTTTTGACATGTGAAGAATTGACATTAAAGCGACTTTGACTTTGACTTTGATTCTATTCTGTAACGCCAAGTTTCTAAGAGCTCTGATTTCGGGAGTCAAGGTCTCAAAACCCTTTTCCACCAATGCCGTGAGGTTTTCTAAATCTAGAGTAAGTGCGTCTATATTATGTGCATTGTTAACTGTTCCATAAAAGGGTATGAGACCCCCAAAGAACTTCTGTCCTGTTGAAATCCTCACTCGATCACGTTTCTGAACACGCAGTGGCTGATGGGGCACGTAATAATGTGGATAATTTACATGATACCTAGGCATTTTTCCGAGCATTCCTATCGCGGGGAGTAGGCGGGATAGGAAACATTTTCCACACCAGCCAGGCCTTAGGGCTTGATATACGTTTTTACCACATACCCAAACATGCTGGGTGAGGCAACCAAACCCGTCGCCGTGGGGCATACTCACGAGAGGGTTATTGCTGACGTTACCTGTCGTGCTGTTAAGGAGAATCAGATGATTAGTTAGATTTAATTTTCCAAGATATGGGACTCCTACGTTATTCTTACAATTGGTGGTGGAACCGTTGTCTGCTTTTATCCCACATGTTACCTGTATTGTTAAATTACACTTTGACTGTCCCAAAGGCTTGCTGGTCTTATCACAACTTCGTTCAAAACATATGTCTGGAGGCATTCTGCCTGGTGGTGTGGTAAACACCGGCCTGTATACGTCCTCATTGGTTATGTCCTCGGACACGTTGACTAGTCTAGCAGTGCTGTGGGAAAAATTAGGTGCAGACACATTAAGCCTCTTCAATTGGTTAGTCAAATTTTTTACGTGGTAGTTGGGTACAAACGTAACAACTCGTGTTGGTTAGTCGTCTCGTTGATATGTATATGGTTTGATACCATAGATTCTGAGTCTGATCGGACATAGATGTATTTAAAACACTTCGCCGAGATCTAGTTGTTTTACGGGCTTCTGGACCTGCTGTTGGGCTGACCATGGAGGAGAGTGTCAAGCGGTTTTGTTTATCATTAGCATCACTACCATTTATGGCAGTTCTATGCTCTAGGAGCCACAATATAGGTCCCACTATCACACATGTCATTAATAGTAGGAAAATAATGGTGCCCCTAGCACCACAAAAACCTGGGTGTCTGAATGGATGCCATGGTCTTTGTTGTTGTCGCTTCATGTTGGTATTCAGGGTTTTTGATGATCTAGACCACAGGTGTCAAACTCATTCCATGGAGGGCCGAGTGTCTACAGGTCTTTGCTCTTCCCATCTACTTGATTGATGAATTAAGGTCACTAATTAGTATGGAACTCCCCTCACCCGGTTGACAAGGTCTTAATTGAAAGGAAAAACCAAAAACCTGCTGACACTCGGCCCTCCATGGAATGAGTTTGACACCTGTGATCTAGACTGTCCTTTGTTGCTGCAGGGAGTTCCCTACGGTTGGTGGATTGGCACTCCACTTGTTGGGACCAGGGCACGACCGATTGTCTCCCTGTCCTGTTGGCTTGAGAGCGTCGTTATTCTGGTCTGGCGTCCTCTGGTGTCGTCTTGATTCGTCTGCAGTGGTTGCAATGGATCCACGTAGCTCTCTCTGCAACTTTTACTGCGGTGTGGGTGGTCAGGAGCACTTGGAATGGTCCTTGCCAACGACGTGTAGCCCAATTCTTTCGTCTGAAGTCTTTCACCATCACGTGATCACCTGGCTTGAGGTCATGGAGTGGACCCTCAGCTGATCTGGGTAGGTCGTCTCCTACCTGCTTGTGAATGTCTCTAAGGGTAGAAGAGAGGTTAGCACAGTATCTTAACATTTCATCTTCACATTGGTCTGTGGATGGGAGCTGTCTCTGGCGTGGGTCCAATGCCTGTTTCTATTGGTCTCCCAAATAGAATTTCAAATGGGCTTAGCCCATATTTTGGTCTGACTCGTGCTCTCATTTGGAGGAGCACAATTGGGAGTGCCTTCATCCAGGTTAATCCTGTCTCAGCACAACATTTTGCCAATTTGTTTTTCAAGATTCCGTTCTGTCTTTCAACTGCTCCGCCACTGGCAGGGTGATACGCACAGTGTTGTCTCATATCAATGCCAAAGTATGTTCCCACCTCCCTTAATGTTGCATTCACGAAATGTGAGCCGTTATCACTAGAAATTGTTGTTGGAATACCCCATCTTGGTATGACCAGAGCCTTGGCAACTGCTGCTGCATCAGCTTTACTTGTTGGGAAGGCCTATGTCCATTTTGAGAACATGTCACACGTTACCAAACAATACTTTTTACCTTCGCTTGGGGTGAGTTCAATAAAGTACATTTGGAGATGGTCAAATGGTCTGTCTGGAGGTGGGTGTGCTGCTTGCGGGGTGGAAACCCCTCTGCCAGGATTGTGAGCTGCACAAATTATACATGCTTCACAGAATTTTTGTGAGAATATTGCAAACCCTTTTGTGTACCAGTGTTGGTTAATGGATGCTAACATCCCCCCTTTTGACACGTGGTCTTGACCATGTGTCAATTTAGCAAAATGGGGAAACATATACTGGTTTGTTGTCAGGACCATACCAGACACCCTCTGTTACCACACAGCCATTCTTCCTCCAGGTGGACTTTTCGTCTGGTAGAGCCTTCCTCTGGATTTCCTGTAAGTCAAGGAAGGGTGTGGCAGGTGTGCTGTCATTTAGGAGAGAGAAAGAAGAGTCATCATATGGTTTTTGGGCTGCAGCCTTTGCTTGTTTGTCAGCATGAGCGTTACCCAATGACACTTCATCAGTGTTCCGTGTGTGAGCTTCACATTTGACCACAGCAATTGATAAGGGAAGCAGAACAGCATCGAGGAGAGCAGACACAATTTTGTGATGAGCTATGGGTTTCCCTGTGGAGGTTAAGAACTGTCTATGTTTCCACAGGGCGCCAAAATCGTGTACTACGCCAAATGCGTATCTACTGTCTGTATAGATGTTGACAGTTTTGTTTTCAGCCAATTTACATGCTTCTGTGAGCGCAATTAGTTCTGCAGTTTGCGCTGAGAGGTTTGACGGTAAGGAGTCAGATTTTAATGTGTCATGTGATGTTACCACAGCATACCCAACTCTATTGATGCCTGTTGTCTGGGTCACGTAATGCAGATCCGTCCACAAACAGGTCTAGATCGGCGTTAGGGATGGGCGTTTCCCTAAGGTCCGTCCTTGGGGAACAGATCTGTGAAATGGAAGCAACACAGTTATGTGGTTCGCCGTCGTCCTCTGTTGGGAGAAGGGTAGCAGGGTTAAGAACAGTACAACTTTTTACTGAAATGTTAGGCATGTCTAGTAAGGTCGTTGTGTATCTCAGCCAACGTGTTGCCGAGAGATAGGATGTTTTCTGTTCAAGCAAGATCATAGACACAGCATGTGGGACAAAAAGGGTTAGATCAGAATATCCTACAATGTCCCTTGAAGCCATCACAGCTTTTTCTGCAGCTGCCACTGCCCTTAAGCATGCAGGGAGTCCAGCTGCCACGGGGTCAAGTTTGGCTGAGAAATAAGCCACTGGCCTAAGTCTCCCACCATGTTCCTGTAGGAGCACAGATGTCATACAACCTCTCCTTTCGTCCACAGTCTGTGTGAATGGTCTGTCAGAATTAGGTAGTCCCAGTGTGGGAGTCGTCTGTAAGGTCAGTTTCAAGTCGTTAAATGATTGCTCAGCTTCAGAAGTCCAAACAATTCTGCTGCTAGCTGTTAGCCCTTTACCGTGGATCATAGCATTGAGTGGTGCCTCCATAACAGAATAGTGGGGAATGAATGCTCTGCAATAAGAGCACATACCTAAGAACGACATAACCTGTTTCTTAGTTTGTGGTTTCGGAATGTCTTGGATTGCTTGAACTCTTTTGGGGGAGAGGGATTTGCCCTCTGCTGTGATCACATGCCCTAGGAAAACAACCTTTTCTTTGACAAACTGTAATTTTGATATGCTAGCCTTATGACCTTCCGCTGCTAAGTGTTTTAATAGTTTAACAGTGTCAGCCTCGCATTGTTCCTGTGTTGGACTACAAATCATCAGGTCATCAACGTATTGTAGGAGTGCACTTTCTGGCGATAGAGTGAGTGTTGACAAGCTGTCTTTTAAACATTCAATGTAGATTGTTGGAGACTCACAATAGCCTTGACACAAACGTGTGAATGTGTAAGTTTGTTCATTAAATGTAAAAGCAAACCAAAACTGGCTGTCCGCATGGACGGGTATGGTGAAAAATGCATTTGCCAAATCTACCACGGAGAACCATTTACTCTTAGGAGGTAACTGTGAGAGGATGGTATAAGGGTTTGGCACATTTGGTGCCCTCTGCTGGATAGCTTCATTTACTGCTTGTAGGTCTTGTACAAATCTCCATTCATCAGGTTGACCCTTGTCTCTAATTTTCTTTACAGGAAAGATTGGAGTTTTGACTGGTGAGGCTTTGCAGGGAACAATTACCCCATCCATCAACAAAGAGTGGAAGACAGGTGTAATTCCATCAATTGCGTCTTTCCTAAGCGGATATTGTTTCTGACATGGCCTGTAGACTGATTTGGGAATAATCACTACTGGTTCTGCATTTTTTATTAGGCCCACATCATGTTTGCCCTGTGCCCATAGGGAATTTGGAACTTCCTTGAGGGCCGGCAAGTCTGAGGGGTTTAGATCTGGTTTGGTTGTGACGTCACTTTTTACCTGTTGAAACATATCTGAGCTCTCTGGTACCAGTTCTACAGTTCTACTTGCATGCACTATATATAAACACTTTGTTTGAAAACCTTCAAGTCATGGTTCCATTTGACTTTTGCATTTGCTGTATTTTCCCACTTACATGAGACAGCAGTGAGTCGTGGCTGTGTTGTACAAAAGTGTGGCAGTCTAGTGTGTGGTTACCGTTTGTTCTGGTCACAACTACCCCTTCAGGTGTGGAAACGAGGGTGATCCCTAATCTACACATCAGCTCTCTTCCCATAAGATTAATGGGACAACAGTGTGATAGTAGAAATGAGTGTTTAAAGTGACCCTGAACTGTGTCCTGACATGTCAGTGGAGTTATGTAATGTTCTTTTACAGACTCGCCTGATGCACCAACAGAGTGTGCATATCTACCACTGAGTTTGGGTGGAGTGGGGAATGCACTTAATTTGATCACTGAGTTTGTTGCTCCTGAATCGACTAAAAATGTGATGTATGTATCATTTACCATTAATGTAAGTGTTGGCATTTTTAAGTAGGCCTTTGAGTCATACTTGATATGTGCCATGGTTTAATGACTGTTCCTTTTTTACCTTAGCCTCTATGTTAGCAACAATCTCAGCTATCATTTCCTTGCTAATGTTGTTGTGTGTCATGTGTGTTTGTGTTGTGCAATCACCTTCCTGACGTGTAGGGTGGTTGGTCTCATCTTTGTTGTGCGTCAGTGATGTCAGTGGCTTGGACTCCTCCCCCTCCCGCACGCCCGCCGCCTGGATACAGCTTCTGTTTGGTTCCTCTTGGGGCATTCTTTTGTCCAATGTCCCTTTTCTCCGCATTTGAAACAAGTATCACATATTGTCTGAAGTCTGGGGCGGCCTGGACGTCCTCTGAACTGGCCCCTGCCTGCCCCTCTTCCTCTCCCTCTGCCTCTTCCTCCCCTGCTCTGTCCTCTGCCGTCACCGGTTAGGTGTTGCATCATGGTAAGTTGGGCCAAGTGTAAGTCTTTTGTGTCTTTATCGCTCCTTTTCTTCTTTGTGCTTTTCATCACATCTTCAGCATGAACAGCATGTGCTTCAATTATGCGCAGTTTGTCTTGGCGCCAGGTGATGCAACTGCGTTTTACCCTATCAGAGATGTTAGATTGTAATCCGTTGAGGAAGCTGTTTTTCAGGTGGGCTTCCCATGGGGTGATTTCAGCGGTGTTGATGTCTCGTGGTGTGTCAAGGCAACAGTAGATCTTGTATACATCCGTCAATCTTGAGAGATATTCGCCAACTGTCTCATCGTCCTTCTGTTTGCATGTAGCAACCTTGTCCATATCCATTCTTGCGGGAAACTCACACTCGCAACAGGCCACAATTGTCTGTATAGTATCCCTGTAGGGGCCGTTGGTGTTGTTGTTCCACTCTGGATGAACCAGTCTGATATCTCCATCTTCTGGTGGGGGAAAGGAGCCATGAATTCTTGTCCAGCCAATCCCCGCATATTTTCCCATCAGGACCCATCTGAGTTCATGTAGAGTTGGGCGGAATTCTCTGCAAAAGGTGGTCAGCTGTTTTCCAAACCTCACCCCTCCTGCGTCTTCAGGATTTGGTAGGTGTTTTGATGCTTCTTTTATGTCTCTTTCGGCCCACGGTCTGTGGACCAACATCGCCGTGCCGTCCCCTCCCGGCACCTCTATCATTGGCAGGGTGAGTTGTGGGGGAGATTCAGGTTGGTATGTCACCCCGGACCTCGTGGCAGATGATATGCTTGCAGAGCTGTCTGGCATGTGGGGAGAAGCGGTCACTGTTGACTTTTGTGGGGTGGAGTGAGGAGTCAGGTACGGAGGTGGATCGCCTGTGTCCTCTGCGGGTGGTGCAGATGCTGCTGGAGCCTTGGGTTGCTTTGGCCTTACCACTGGTCCACTCACGGGCGGCAGATTCTGGTTGACCTGTGGTTGGACGTTCTGCGGGGGTGGTTGCTGCTGTCGTCTTCTTGGCGGGGCGCAGTCGAGGTCGGTGTCCTGCAACTGAACACACTGAGGCACACATGAGATTTTCCCTGCCTGACTTTTCCTATCCCTTATCATAGCCTCTTTCTGCCACATTCCATATACTTTCCAGTCACCTCTATTCTTTCCCTTGCTCTTCCTTTCCCTTTCCTCCATTTTTAGTTTTAGTTGATCTAGTTGTCTTAGGTTAAAACTACCATCTGCTGGAAAACCAAGACGTTGTACCCAGACATGATATTGAGTAATTGATTCGTCACCATAGCTCTTTCTCATGAATTTTACATTAGGGCCAGTATAGGCCTGATTCGGATCTTGTTTACCAAGTTTTGAGCCCATTTTGTTTTATTTCAATTTCCCTTTTGACTTGAGGTGTTCATACAAGAGTGTTGGACAATTAAACACAATGTATAACAATTATTATTACCAAAAGTATTATAAAAGACAGTGTTACTTTTTTTAATTAATTTTTTTATAAATGATCTTTTAGTAGTTTAGGTTGGTATTGGTGGGCAGTATTATATTTTAGTTTGTTTTTCTTTTTATTACCCAAAGTATTATAAAGGACAGTATTCTGTTTTAGTTTTTTCTATGAATAAAATCTTTTAGTAGTTTAGATTGGTGTTGGCGATCTAACAATAGGAACGTGATTTATACCTTGCGCGCTGTGGGGGGACATGCAGCGTTCGGCCTGTAGAGGGTGCTACAGGACCGTGGCCAAGGTGCGGAAGCGAGGCTTCGTTGCACACCTGTTGCGAATGAAGCCTCGTTAACTAAATGGTTTAAGATGTGTGTGCCTCTGCTTTCAGGAGGACGGCTGGAAAGCGGCAACTGGAAAGTCAACCAGATCCTAACGTACACTCATAAAACCACCATACACCTAACTGAGTCCGCCTCTGTGTTGCGAGGACATTGTTACATTGGCGCCCAACTTGGGGCACAGAGTGAAGACGGAGAGGAAAAAAGAAATATGGAGACATTAAGCGCGGCCATCGCTTGGCCGCAGCCAGCAGGAGCAGCAGTCCGCGGTGGGAGAGATGGCGACGGCGAGGGCTGAGGACCGTGCCCTCCTCCAGGAGCTCGTCGGGGCCATCAAGGCGGGACCGGCGCCCGGGTGGGCACAAGGTCCCCTCAAGGTCCACCTCCAGAAGATGGGGGACCTGGACGACCCGGAGGCATTCCTGGCGGTGTTCGAGGGGACGGTGAGGATCTCGGGGTGGCCGGACGGCGAGTGGGCGTACCATCTGCTGCCCCTCCTGTCAGGTGAGGCGCAGCTCGCTGCCCACAGCCTGCCAGTGGCTGCCCAGCGGGATTATCCCTCCCTAGCCCGGGCGATTCGAGACCGCCTGGGCCTCACCCCGGAGGAACACCGTCGCCGGTTCTGGGCCCTGACGATGGAGGAGGGGAGCCGGCCCTTTGCCTACGCCCAGCAGCTGCGGGACAGCGCGTGGCAGTGGCTGGACCCAGGGAACAGCTCGGCGGAGGAGGTCGGGGACCGGGTGGTGTTGGAGCAATTCTTCACGGGGCTCCCTGGGTCCAGTACCACCGGCCCCAGGATCTCGAGGCCGCCATTACATTGGCGGAGGACCATCTCTCCCTCCCGCCGCAGGAGCCCCGGCGACCAACCCCGGCCCCGCGCCAGGGGCCCGGCGCCCGGCGCCCGGAAGGAGCCATGGTGCCGGAGGAGGAGAGACCGGCGCCCGCCCCGAGAACGAGATGGCAGGGGCAGGCATGTCGAGAACCAGCCCAGGCTCCACAAGAAGCACCCCGAGCGACAGGGGGGGGGTGTTGGCGATGCGGACGGCCGGGCCATGTACAGGCGGAGTGCCCAGTGAGGGAGGTGGGGCAGGTCGTCCGCATCAGCGACATACCGGGCCCTCCCCCCGGACTAGGAGCGGCGTATCGTGTTCCGGTAAGGATACAACATGATACGCACCAGGCGTTCTTGGATTCGGGCTGCATGCAGTCCATGATCCAGGAGCGCCTGGTTCGGCCGGGGGCATTGTTAAAGGCATCGAGGGTGTTGGTGAAGTGTGTGCATGGGGACATTCACGAATACCCTGTGGTCGCTATCGAAATTCATTTTGAAGGGAAAAAGCATAGTGTACAGGCGGCGGTTAGCCCACGCCTCACGCATCCCCTTATTCTGGGTGTAGATTGGGAGGGGTTTCCTCAAGCGGTAAAGAGGGCTACCGGGGTGCGTGCACGACAGAGAGGGAGGTGTGAGGCGTGTAATGTGCTCTGTGCTGAGGCGGCGCCTCGCAACACTGCCGAGGAGCCGGAGCCGGCGGGGGGGTCTCAACCCGAGATTTCCCCCCCGAACTATCCGCTGCTAGGTGACTTCCCCCTCGAGCAGTCTCGTGACGAGACCCTACGATCGGCCTATGACCAAGTGATAGCGATTGATGGTACTTTGGTACGGCCGGACACAGTACGCGCCCACCCCTATTTCGCGATTATCAGCGACAGGTTGTACCGAGTAAGTCGTGACTCACATAGCCAGGAGGAAGTAACCCAGTTGTTGGTTCCTTGTAGCTGCCGGGAAATGGTCTTCCAGGCGGCTCATTTCAACCCCATGGCGGGCCATTTAGGGTATGATAAGACACTAAACCGTATAATGGCTCGATTTTATTGGCCGGGAATTCGGGCAGAGGTGCGTAGGTGGTGCGCTTCTTGTCGCGAATGTCAGTTGGTAAATCCCCCAGCCATTCCACGGGCCCCCTTGTGGCCCTTACCATTGGTCGAGAACCCATTCGACTGCATAGCCATGGATATTATCGGGCCATTTGATCGGTGTACACAGGGATATCGATTTATGTTGGTCTTGATAGATTACGCAACCCGATACCCCGAGGCAATACCGCTGCGCAATATCTCTGCCAGGAGTGTAGCGCAGGCATTGTTTCAAGTAATCTCCCGCGTGGGAATCCCGAAAAAGATTCTCACCGATCAGGGCACTAATTTTATGTCACGCACCCTCAAAGAACTGTATGGCTTGTTGAACATCAAGGCGGTTCGAACCAGTGTACCACCCGGCCACTCATGGCCTTTGTGAGAGGTTCAATCGGACCTTGAAGTCAATGATACGGAAGTTTGTACACGAGGATAGTCGGAATTGGCATAAATGGCTAGATCCCCTGTTGTTTGCGGTACGGGAAGTCCTCCAAGCTTCCACTGGGTTTTCCCCGTTTGAATTACTCTACGGGCCTAAGCCCCGGGGTGTCCGAGACCTTCTTAAAGAAAATTGGGAGGAAGGGTCTAGCGACAGTAAGAATGAGATTCAATATGTCCTGGACTTGCGCACAAAGCTCCACGCCCTAGGGGTTATCTCACGCGAGCATTTGCTGCAAGCCCGGGAGCGTCAAAAGCGACTGTACGACAGGGGAACTACCCTACGAGAATTTACACCGGGAGATAAGGTGCTCGTACTGTTACCCACCTCCAGCACGAAATTACTAGCGAAGTGGCAAGGGCCGTTTGTGGTCACACGTCGCATGGGGGACGTGGATTACGAGGTAGTACGCTCGGACCGGGGGGATAGCTTGCAGGTGTATCACGTAAATCTCCTAAAAAAATGGAACGACGTGGTCACTGTTGCTCTGGCTACAATAATTCCAGAGAGAGATGAGTTCGGTCCGGAAGTCCCAAAATCAAAAGTTAGCACTCCGGTCGGTATTGATAACCATCTCTCTGCTAGCCAGGCCACGGACGTTGCAGATTTGCAAGCTAAGTTCGCGGACGTGTTCTCTCCCCTGCCCGGTCGGACTACGCTTATCGACCACCACATAGAAACGCAGCCGGGTTTAACGGTGCGCACGCGTCCCTATAGGTTGCCGGTACACAAACGAGACATTGTGTGCAGGGAATTGGAAGCCATGCTGGAGCTGGGTGTGGTCGAGGAGTCCCGCAGTGACTGGTGTAGCCCCATCGTGCTTGTCAACAAGCCGGATGGGGCTATACGGTTCTGTGTGGATTATAGACGGGTTAATGCGGTCTCCAAGTTCGATGCCTACCCGATGCCCCGGGTTGACGAGCTCTTGGACCGGCTTGGCACGGCCAAGTATTTCACGACGTTGGATTGCACGAAGGGATACTGGTAGATTCCACTCTCGCCGGTATCCCGGGAGAAAACTGCATTCTCCACTCCGCTCGGGCTATTCCAGTTCACGGTGCTCCCTTTCGGGTTGTTCGGAGCCCCAGCCACTTTTCAGCGCCTCATGGACCGCATTCTGCGGCCGCACTCTGCCTATGCTGCGGCCTACCTGGATGACATTGTCATTCACAGTGACACCTGGGCGCAGCATGTGCAGAGTGTGGCTGTTGTTCTGCGGTCCCTGAGGCAGGCGGGGCTGACGGCCAACCCGAAGAAGTGCGTGATCGGGCGGAGGGAGATCCGGTATCTGGGGTACCACTTGGGTCGGGGGGAGGTGCGGCCGCAGATTGAAAAGACTGCAGCCATCGCCGCCTCTCCGCGGCCCAAGACGAAGAAGGAGGTGAGGGCCTTCCTGGGGCTGGCTGGCTATTACCGGCAGTTCGTGCCGGGGTTTTCAGAGCTGGCCAGTCCCTTGACGGACCTCACCCGGAAGGGTGCCCCGGATCCGGTCCAATGGTTGGGCCAGTGCCAGGGGTCGTTCGAGGCCCTTAAGGGAGCTCTTTGTGGAGAAACGGTCCTGTATGCGCCTGATTTTAACCTCCCTTTCTCCCTACAGACGGACGCGTCGGATAGAGGGCTGGGAGCAGTGCTGACCCAGCGCGTGGAGGGGGCTGACCGGCCGGTGCTGTACCTGAGCCGCAAGCTGTCGGAGAGGGAGGGCCGGTACAGCACGGTGGAGAAGGAGTGCCTGGCCATCAAGTGGGCGGTCGGCGCCCTCTGCTACTATCTGCTGGGTCGCGCTTTCACCCTCTACTCCGACCATGCTCCTCTCCAGTGGCTCCACCGCATGAAGGATGTGAACGCGAGGATCACCCGGTGGTATCTCGCGTTGCAGCCCTTCAACTTTTCGGTCGTGCACAGACCGGGGGCGCAGATGGTCGTGGCAGACTTCCTCTCCCGTGCAGGGGGGGGGGGAGTAGGCTGTCGGCCATCGTGTCCCCGGCCTGTGTCGGGCGGTGGGGGTATGTGGGGGGACATGCAGCATTCGGCCTGTAGAGGGAGCTACAGGACCGTGGCCAGGGTGACGTCGGCGAGGCTCCGTTGCACACCTGTTGCAAATGAAGCCTCGTTGACTAGATGGTTTAAGATGTGTGTGCCTCGGCGTTCGAGGAAAAAGGAGTGCGACTGGAAAGTCGCCGAGTGGCTGTGTGTTACGAACTTGAAAATATTACGAACATTTTATCAAATAAACGGGATTTTCCCAGAAAACACAACCTCGACTCCGCCTCTGTGTCACGGACTTGTTACAGTCTCAGTTGAGAGTTTTAATGCATATACAAAGTTTAAACAATTCTGCTTACGGCCGGATCAGCATTCCTTCACCAACAGTGTGGATTCAGATACTGATGCTGTGGCTGAGGAGAGGACCATCCTTAACTCCAATGCTCATACGTCATAGCTCTAGGGGTAAACATATCTTGCACCTATTTGCTGATAAAGAAGCTGGGAAAGAAGCGTAGGCATTGTGAGCTACTATCTCAAACCTCAGCCTGCAGTTAGGAGTGTTCCAAGGTCAGAATAACATCTTTGATGCAAAGAGAAGGAGCAGTCGGTTTTGGTTCTTCCATGACACCACAGTGATTTCAAGATTTCAAGTTTTCAAGATTCTTTGTCACGTGCATACAAGTATACAGTGAAATGCAAAGGTGACAGTGCCACAGAGTAGTGCAACAATAAGTTTTAAAATAAAACTAGAAAAGAATAAAATTAAATTAAATAGAAGTACTAAAAAATATAAACAGTATGAACCGTATAAACAGTATAAACAGTATAAACAGCGGTGCAGCAATGTACGCAATGGAATGGCAATATACAATGGCAATGACAGGTTGACAGCACAGATAATTACAGTGGAGGATGAGTCTGCAATGGATGATTATGTGTTTGCATATGTGTTATGATGTCAATGAGTGTGTGAGTGACTTGATTGGCCTGATCACAGACGGCGATGAGACGGCCTACAGGAGAGAGGTCGACCGCCTGGCCCAGTACAGCCAGGAGAACAACCTCTCTCTCAACACCGACAAGACCAAGGAGCTGGTGGTGGACTTCAGGAAGAAAGGCCGGGAACAGGACCCTATCACCATCAACGGGTCCGCAGTAGACAGGGTCAACAGCTTCAAATTCCTTGGCGTCCATATTTCCGATGACCTCACCTGGGACAAGCACACCAATCAGGTAGTGAAAAAGGCACAGCAGCGCCTCTTCCACCTCAGGCGGCTGAGGAAGGTTGGCATGGGGCCCAAGATCCTGCGGACCTTCTACAGGGGCACTACCGAGAGCATCCTGACGGGATGCATCACTGCCTGGCAAGGAGAAGGTGGTGCGGACAGCTGAGCGCATCAGTGGATGTGAGTTTCCCTCCATCCAGGACATATACAGCAAACGATGTGTCAGCAAAGCCCGGAGGATCATCAGAGACCCCAGCCACCCCAATCACAGCCTGTTTGAACTGTTCCCGTCCAAAAGACGGAGCCTCCTCCGGAGCCTCAGGGCCATAACTCAGAGGCTCTCCAACAGCTACTTCCCCCAGGCCATCAGGCTCATGAACAAGCCTACCCCGAACCCATGACTTTACCCCCAGCACACCCACAGATGGACTCTACTAGCACATAGTCACTTTAACAACACCTCTTACACCAACGGCACAGTGCAATAATAATGACATTCCACTGAACCACTTTACTTTTTTACTCTACTATTTATACTGCAATGTCACTTATTGTCTTGTCCTACCTCACTGCACTACTGCGTATTTGTATTATTTGTATTATTTGTATTGTATGCTATTATGCTATTGTATGCATTGTCAAGGAACCAAGCCCAAGAATTTTACTCCCTGCACTCGTGTATGAGACGTAACAAATAAACTTGAAGGATCACCCCAAGGTTCTTGGCTGTATGGGAGGAGGTCACAGTAGAGTTTTCGACTGTGATGGAGAAGTCTTGGAGAGGGCAGGCTTTCCCTGGGAGGAAGAGCAGCTCAGTCTTGTCAAGGTTGAGCTTGAGGTGGTGGGCTGACATCCAAGCAGAAATGTCTGCAAGACATTCCGAGACACGTGTTGCCACCTGTGAGTCAGAAGGGGGGAAAGAGAGAAAAGGTTGAGTGTCATCTGCGTAGGTGTGGTAGGAGAAACCATGTGAAGAAATTACAGAGCCGAGAGATTTGGTATAGAGAGAGAACAGTAAAGGCCCAAGGACAGAGCCCTGAGGGACACCAGTGGTGAGGGGTCGTGGAGAGGACAGCGATCCTCTCCATGTCACCTGGTAGGAGCGACCAGCCAGGTAGGATGCAAACCAGGAGAGTGCAGAGCCAGAGATGCCCAATTCTGAGAGGGTGGAGAGAAGGATTGGGTGGTTTACTGTGTCAAATGCAGCAGATAGGTCCAGAAGAATGAGAACAGAGGAGAGGCAGGAAGCTTGAGCGGAGTGGAGAGCCTCTGTGACAGCGAGGAGAGCAGTTTCAGTTTCAGAGTGCCCAGCTTTAAAGCCGGATTGGTGAGGGAAGTCAAAGAAGTTGTTTTGAAGGAGGTAGTTGGTTAGAGACAGCACGTTCAAGGGTTTTAGATAAGAAGGAGAGAAGGGATACTGGTCTGTAGTTATGGACAGCAGACGGGTCAAGAGTTGGTTTCTTGAGAAGAGGCTTGACTCTGGCTGTCTTGAAGAATCATGAGTGTTCCCAAGTGCAAGGTGTGTGTTATGGTGTGTGTTGTCTGTTGTGGTGTGTGTTGTCTGTAAAATTGATGCTGTGACAAGTGAACAAAAGTACTAGCCTATTCTTCTCGTTCTATTCATTACAAGTAACTATTGAGTGTGTTTGGGGGTGCAAGGGCACATATGCGATACAAATATTGTTAACACATACAATAATGACTATTGTCCCCTTGGGGAAATGTTGTTTTTAACATTTTGCCTAAAGTAAAATACATTATAGACAATAAAACAGGACATAGACAGTTACAAATTATACACAATATATACAATCAATGTTGAAGTACAGTACATTATGACATACAACTCAACATGTGCATACTGTAGCACACAATCACACCATACAGCACATACACACTTAATAAATGTCAATACCAGGCTTGACAATGATTAAACAGTACCAAAACAGTGCATATTATTCAGCACAATAAATAATCTTCTGCATTTAGAGGATATCCCAAAGTTAATCTGATTCAAATTCTACCTAAAATATGTAGAAACATAAATTATCAACAACGCTTAGGTTGTGGGTTTGATTCCCACTGGGATCATATACACTGAAAAATGTATGCACTCACTGCAATGTAAGTCGCTTTGGATAAAAGCGTCAGCTAAATGGCATATTGTGTGTGTAGTAGTTAATTGCATCTAATGTCCAATCAATTACACCTCTGCAATTTCAGTTAGATTTTACCATAATATTTTATTGTGAAATCCTCTCTATATTATCTAATATCTAAAATACTTGATAGAAAGACTTGTGAAAAGTGACAGTATGTTGCAAACTTCCATAATTATAAAAACACGTGATCACTTTGACAGCGGAGAGCGCTGATGTGCTCGGATTGTGTCCTTCCGCTACCAACAAAAGAACTAGCAGGCCACAGAAACATATAAATCAAAAATACATTAAGATATCAAACTTATGTTATTAAAAATCCATTCCGTCATTGAAAAAAGGTGTCTGTTTGATGGGAAGAAACTGGCTTGGATTTCGCTGTAGAACTATATATTAACGGCGGTAGGATATTTCTCTCAAATCCTAGCCTGTTCTACTTTTTTTTTTTTTACTCTGTTGAAAGCTTGAGAGTGTTCAGCTGGAGAGAAACGACAAAAGAAAGATGACTCTCCGGGACGTAACTGTCAAACGAATCCGTGCAGATGTTTGATCTTTGTATAGCCAATATACATTGAAGGTGGAGCCTGTCAATTATTCAATCAACAACTATGTTGATTCGCTAGGAGGGTTTTGGGATCAAAACGAAGTAGCTATTGTTGCTAGCTAGCTACGTCTGAGTGGATACTGCTCGGCTTTGCGAGGGTAGCTAGCTAGCTAATCTTGACATTTTTTGCGCCGGAGAGTTTTCTCTCCTTGCTGTCAAAGTCAATCACGGCGGCCGCGGTTGAGCCAGAGCCAAAGGCAGGGACCGTGTCTGACATTCTATGTTTCGGCGGGAGGAGAAGTGTGTATTTTTGAGGGAGTTGAAAGACCAAATTCAGGACATTGGGGAAGTCAGGCCTGCGCGGAGGAGTAGAGCAAGGCCCGTCATTATGATCCAGAAGAAGCCATTCTAATCCTACTCAACGACAACCACTGCTAGTTTATGCTAGCCTGTTACTGCGGGAGAGGAGCTGCAAAATCAAGAGAGCAAAGATCAATCGAGAGACAAAGCCATTGATAGCGAAAACAACGATTACTTTTCATAATTTTCAAACCCTAAAAGACTCCTGTCACTACAATGGCTGCGATTATAAAAGAAATGGTCAGCCGGAACAAAAGGAGATACCAGGAGGATGGGTTCGACTTGGACTTGACATGTATCCTTTCCTTCACTAACTAACCAGTGTAATTCCATGTTTGCTTATCCTATGATTATAATTGCCTGCTTTGGTAGGTCATGCTGGCTATCTAGCTTGTTAGTGACAGTGTTGGTCAGCCAACGTTAGCTAGTTGATTGACCTGCTGGACCGCGCAGCAAGCATGTTTGAATGATGGTCTGTCAACTGAGAACGCAGACATGTCAGAATAAACTATGATAGCAACAGTAACTTAGTCGGCTAACTTATCATTAATAGGCAATGTGAGGTTTGCGTCTAGTATATTGTAACTAATGTTGGTGAGGGGAGCTATTGAATAGCTATAACGGTAGACATCCAGAAAATTATAAACAGTAAGATTTGAATACTTTATGGCGTGTAGTAGTTATAAGACATCGATCTTGCTGCAGTGAAACATATCAATGGATTTGGTAAAGGTTCAGCAATAGTCCTGACTTAATTTTTCAGAATAGTAGTTTGCTGTTGATGTTTTCCCCCATAATAATTCTCTGGCTAGGCTACCTGGTCTTATCGATTAGCTAGGTACCGATCGAATTTTTCTTTTCTTCTAATTCCTTTCCAATCTCTATGAAATTGTGGTCCAATGTCTGCCCCACCTAAACACTGCCAAAACTTGTTTTCAGGCCATTAAATGGTCAATTCTGGTGGCTTGCAATGAATGCTGGACCTGAATCAAGGGCAATTTGATTGACATGAAGTTGGCTGGTATACACTCAACATAATGATAAGGTGGTCCTCCTGGAAGCTGGTTTTACATCCCTGCTATAGAATTACTAATAACCTATCCCAGCCTTACTGTATACAAAAAGATAAGTTAAAAAGGAGTCGGCTGGTTTCTGTTTCCCAGCTAGTTGGTTAAAGAAAAATAAATACATTTTCAATTTAATTGTCTATATTTATCAATCAGAATATCAATACATCCATTCATATTCCAACCCTGATGCTCACCCCATGTCCCTCATTTGGCTAAGACTCACCCTCAGACTGCGGTGAGCTGCTTAGCCCTAACTTGCTGCTGACTACAGTGATTTAATGGTGCCACATAAAAAAATCACTTTAATTGCATTTAACATGTTAATTACAAAAATACATAAAACTGGTAAATGATAATTATTCAATTTGGTGGCTGTGTGTGCTTTTAAGGCTACTCTTCACCTTGCTTCATCATTCGTCTGGCTCTTTTGCTAAATAATCAATCTATTAAAAGACAAATATAGACACTAATGTTGTATGCACACCTCCAACTGTGTCAACCTAACTTTTGAATTTGCAGTGTTCAAATGATCTACTGCAACTCTCAAGGTATCCCCTCAATACTCACCACCTCAATACCCACCACAGTTGTCTTACCGTTTGCGAGAGCATTTGTCAAGGCTTCTTCTGTTCTTCTGGGCCTTGATGTGGATGACGAGTTGAAGGGTGACCACATGGCTTGGAATCAGCTGTTGATGGTAGAACACCATAGTAGAATAATGACTGATGGAGCTTGTCTTGTAAATTGGAGACAAGGGTCGAGTTCTGACATTTTCTAAGTTTCCATCTGGCATTACATTTTTATTGAAAGTTGGCTGTTTTCAGTATTGCATTGTTATGAAAAAGCAATGAGTATTGAAAACATCTCTGAACACTAGGCTATTTGCATTAGATGTGTGAATTTGGAAGTTGAAGTTCAAGGAAAGGAATGGAATTTCAAGCGAAACAAATGACAATTAAATGCATTGTTTCTGCAATCTGTAGCCTACAATTTAAGATGGAAACCACTCAAACTGAAATCGGTAGGCTTTAATATTAGAGATGTTGCTTTAGGTTGCAGCATTTGGAAACAAAATGTAAGCTTTATTCAGTTAATTCAATGCAATACTAAGTGATTTTTGTTAATTCTATCTGGGCATACATTTTGCATGCATCTTAATTTCTGCTAACGAATTGGCATTGACAGAGTTTTGCAGTTAGATGTGGGTGTGAAGGTGAGAGAGGGTTGTGTCACTGTCACAGAGCCCAAGTGAGGCCTGTCTGCAGCTGATGAGCAGTCCGTTGGTTGTGTTGTCCTCTTCTTCTGAAGTTCAGTATCTGACAGAGTTCTGGGAGGTCACCCTTAAAATAGAGCAGTGAACTAATATCAGCAATGCTGTCTGTGAATGCTCTCTGTTTTTCCCACCCACCACCTCTATTTCTTTCCTGCCCCCTCTCCGCTGATTCTATTTTTCCCACTCTTCTCTGTCCTCCTGCCTGCCTCTCCCACTCTCTCGCTTTCTCTCAGCCTTGCAGTTATTGAGAGCATAAAGGTGTGGCAGGGCTGGCTTTGGAGAAAGGGTGTGCCTTTTTCTTTTCGAAGAAGTTTCCGTCGGGGGACCCGCGTGTGCATTTCCTCCCAGCTGCTGAGCTACGCGATCCCCTCATGCCCTGGGCTGGAGCTCCTCTCCTAGGAGTGCTAACGCTTCTTAAAAACACTTACAATCTTCTTTGAGGCATTAATGGAAATAATGTTCCAGTATATGTCATAGAGCCCAAGCGATACAGGATTTTCCGGTCCAATGCCGATTTATGGGGGGCAAATTCACAGATAAGCAACATACAGTGCATAAGTATTGGAAAGAGGAGGCATTTTGTCTTCTTTTAGCTCTATACTTCAACAGTTTGGATTTGAAACAATTACTATGGGTACAGATCAAAGTACAGATGCTCAGCTTTAATTCAATGTTTTTTTTTTTCTTTCAGATTGGTTTCACCGTTTAGAAAGTGCAACATTTTTTAAACATACTCCCCCGATTTCAGGGTTCCAAAAGTATTGGAAAAAATCATAATGTCCAAATTAATCATGTTTAGTATTTGGTCGACAATCTTTTGCATACAATAACTGCCTGAAGTCTGCGACCCATCGACCCCACCAGACACTGGGTGTGTTATCTGGTGATGCTCTGCTAGATGACTGCAGTCATCTTCAGTTCCTTCTTCAGCAAATTAAATGCATGTTCAATTGGATTTCAATCTGGAGAATGACTTGGCTAGTCAACAACTTTCCACTTTTTGGCCCTGATAAACTGTTGCTATGGCGGTATGTTTGAGGTCATTGTCTTGCTGTATGATGAAGTGCCGTCCAATGAGATTGGAAGCATTTGGTCATACTTCAGCAGACCAAGATGTTTCTGTACACTTCATAATTCATCCTGCTACTGCCGTCAGCAGTTACATCATCAATGAAGACAAGTGAGCCAGTTCCAGTGGCAGCCATACATGCTTAAGTCATAACACCCCCTCCACCATATTTCACAGATGAGGTGGTATGCTGTGGATATTGGGCAGTTTTTTTCTCCCCACTTTACTCTTGCCATCACTCTGGTACATGTTAATCTTTGTCTCATCTGTCGCAAGACCTTTTTCCAGAACTCTGTCATCCACTTTAGAAGTCTTCCTTGGCCTACTGGGCTGTTTGCGATTTCCAAGCTCACCAGTGCTTTCTTTACTTTTAATGATGTTCCAAACTGTTGATTTTGGTAGGTTTAAGGTTTTCGCTATATTTCTGAGATTTTTTTCCCTGATATTTCAGCCTCATCATGTCTCTTTGGTCCTCATGTTGACAGACACCATAGCAGACTTCAAAGGCAAACGCAAAGCCTAGAATCAATACTAGACATTGAGAGCTCCTCTTAAGACTGCACAAATGACATGACAGAACTATTTCCCCACCAACATTATTGGCCGATATTCGCCCTTTACAGAAATATCTCTATCGGTACATATTCCTCCGATAATGCACCGATACATCACCCAAGATGAGAGTCAGCCTCACATTCAGAAATGTACATTCAGTAAATTCCGCTCTCTTCACAAGAGTAAACAAACCTACGTCATGCAGCCCATACGTTTGGTTGGAACTACACACCAAGCTGCTTGTGACAAACGTTAGCTAGAATGTCTGTATCTGAAATTCATGGATACAAGCTGTTAACTGGTGAAATAAATTATTGGTAAATAATAGCTTGCTGTGTGTGACTTCTTATGCCGAATAACTCTTGTTAACAGTAACATCCTTTTAGTTTGCAGCTGTGCTAATTGACTGCAGTCCAAAGAGCTAACGTTAAATTCAGCCATTTTGGTAGGCACTGCAGTAACAGCAAATGCCAAAAACCAAGTGTATTCATTTATAAAAACGTATAAATGTATTTGCTCTGGAAAAACCCAATTACACAGATTTTTCTATAATTTTGGAATGCGAGTCTGACACATCTTTGGTGTATTATTGGAGGAATATGTGCCGATACAAATTATTCTGTAAAAGGTCAATGTCGGTCAGGCTCTCATGTTGAAGGCCACAAGGAAGTATCTTGGCATTATGCAAATACTGTCAGACCGTACAATTGCCACGGGGGTTCATTAGATGAATGCAATGCATTGGACTATGTTCCCTAAAACCTAGATCTCTTGAATTGTAATGCCACAATCGCATTTGGGGTACATATTGTGCCTATCTGAATAGGGTGTGCACTTTTTGTCAAGGTTAGATACAGCAGTTGGAAAGTTAGTGCGTGCCTGCGTGTGTGCCTGCGTGTAGTTAGAGGCAAGGCAGTCTTCACCTTTCTTACTAGAGCTGTCAGTTGTGTGTCCAATTTTTCAAAAAAGTTCTGCCAGAAACTGAAGAATTATATCCAATTAGAAATTAACAGCCCTTTTCTATTTCTGACACTGTGGCTCAGGAAATGTATGAAAAGTGTGCCCTTTAAACAGCAGTTAATGTGCACAATCCCATGGCTTATGTAGACAGGCAGACCTCAGGATGACAGTTACAGGTAGGTGTTGAGTGTGAGTTGTGCTTCTAATGCATCTTTAACAAATAAATGTATGGAGAGGAAAACGATTGTAGGTGCAGCTACAAAGTGGTGTGTGTGCGTGCGTGCGGTGCTCTCTGTCAGGATGATGGTGGTCCCCTGTACCCTAATCCTCCTATGCAACATCACTCAAGGCTGTCTTCCATGCTTACATTTGATCTATTCAATATTCCATGTCATTGGGCTGGCCTGCAGGAGAGCTAAGCCCAACATTTGCCATGATCTCAATTTAACTTGAGCTGTTTAAATACAGTGCCTTCTGAAAGTATTCAGACCCCATCACTTTTTCCACATTTTGTTGTTAGACTCCATTTAAAATGGATTAAATTAAAAGAATTTGCCATCAATCACTATTGTGGAATGACCAAGCAAAAACTGTTTTTTTAAAATGTAAATTTATTAAAAATGAAATACAGAAATACCTCGTACATAAGTATTCAGACCCTTTGCTATGACGCTCTTAAAATGAGCTAAAATGCAAAAATGTCAACAAATCACTCTAAGTTGAATTGAGTCCATCTTAATGCAATTATTTTGTCATTTGTCGTCATTTTGGAATTAATATCTTTGTTTTTATAGGTTCTCTGATTTGCATAGGAATCAATTACACACTGTGTAGATTAGGATGTCATGACCAACTCAGCAAATTTCATAATTTTCTCTTGATCCTGACAAACTCCCCAGTCCCTGCCGGTGACAAACATACCCATAACTTGATGCAGCACCACTATTCTTCACATGAGAGATGGTGCGGGAACTGCATTGCATGTGTTGGATTTGCACGAAACTTAATGCTTTGTAGTAAAACAAATAAACACATTTCCAGCCACTTTCTTTGCTGTATCACTTGAATTCATTCTTGCGAACACAATTATGGATGTGAGAGAGATTATTTTCCATTAAGGCTTTTTGGCCACTTGGTTATAGACCAATTTTGTAGAGTGACTGAGATGATGTTGTCCCATCGACTGTGCTTTTTCCTCTCCACCATTCAACTTTGTAGATTTTTGTAAGTCTCCCCAGGCCTCAGGGTCGCATTCCATAACAACCTGATCCACACAGTGTGTAATTGATTCCTATGTAAAACAGAGACCCTATAAAAAAAATAAAATAAAAAGATTCCAAAATGACATGAACTATTATCCTTGCATTAAGATGGACTCAATTCAACTTATTGAGTGACTTGTTTGACATTTTTGCATTTTAGCTCATTTTAAGAGTGTCATAGCAAAGGGTCTAAATACTTATGTACATGAGGAATTGCAATTTTAATAAATTTACTGAAATGTCTAAACCTGTTTTCGCTTCGTCACTCTGCTGTATTGTGTGTGGATTGATGGCAAATCCTTTTAATTTAATCCATTTTAAATTGAGTCTATAACACAACAAAATGTGGAAAAAGTGAAGGGGTCTGAATACTTTCTGAAGGCACCGTACATGCAGGTTGAGCAGTGGAGATTCTCCAAGTGCTCCCACGTGGTCCCAGCTAGATTAGGATGCTACTCTAGTACTCCAGTCCTCTCTGCCTCTCATAGTCAAGGCCATCAGAACCCCTCTGCCCTGTATTCAACCCCCCCCCCGAATTGACAATTTAAATAGAATGACCCCAACCATTGATTATGTGTATGTTTGAATTTGAATATATCAGTGATGCTGTGTAGAAAGTGAATGTCATAACTTGACTGTTATTTGCAGTGCCAGATTTCAGATTTGGTATGTAGCCTACACTCACCGGCCACTTTATTAGGTACTGTTCAACTGCCCGTTAACGCAAATATCTAATGGTGTGGGGGATATTTTCTTGGCACACTTTGGCCCCCAAGTACCAATTGAGCATTGTTTAAACGCCACAGCCTACCTGAGTATTGTTGCTGACCATGTCCATCCATGACCATGACCACAGTGTACCCATCTTCTGATGGCTACTTCCAGCAGGATAACGTGCCATGTCACAAAGCTCAAATCATCTCAAACTGGTTTCTTGAACATGACAATGAGTTCACTGTACTCCAATGGCCTCCACAGTCACCAGATCTCAATCCAGTAGAGCACCTTTGGGATGTGGTGGAACGGGAGATTCGCATCATGGATGTGCAGCCGACAAATCTGCAGCAATGATGCTATCATGTCAATATGGACCAAAATCTCTGAGGAATGTTTCCAGCACCTTGTTGAATCTATGCCACAAAGAATTAAGGCTGTTCTGAAGGCAAAAGGGGGTCCAACCCGGTACTAGCAAGGTGTACCTAATAAAGCGGCCGGTGAGTGTATGTGTACGAAATATGTATGCATAACTGTATGAGTCCTTGACCCTGTGTGAACACAGATATCTACCCAAACATCATTGCTATGGGCTTTCCTGCTGAGAGACTCGAAGGAGTGTACAGAAACAATATAGACGATGTTGTACGGTGAGTCGACTGGGACCAAACGATTGAGTCACTTATGATCTCACCCCATGAGGATTATAATGGTTGTGTAGACACGAGTTTGAACCATTTTGAACATAATCTGTATGTTTTCCAGTCATTTAAAATCATGAAAAATAGTTTTTGATTATGATGAATATCATTTCTAAATACCTTTATTGACAGAAGTACAGTTTTTTTTTACCGAAACATAACCTATTATTACTCCATCGTTAATTTTTGTTGTCAGAGGAGACTTTGTAAACAAAATGTAAAAATGTGATTCTGCTCAATGGAGTGTCATTCCTTGAGCACTACAGATGTCATAAAAATCAAGAGCTATTTGCATGGGGAAATGCGTTTGTTTACTGTTTTTGTTGGTGGCCCACTCTAATGGTATGCAGAAATTAACGTGTTTTGAGTTGATAAAGAATCCAGGAGGGTAATAGGTATTGTTGAATATAGCTGGGGAAATTTAAACTGGAATGGCCATTTGCTCAATTGATTATGTAGAATATATTAACCCATTTGTGCCGAATGCCGCGCGACGAATACCGCCGGTTGCTGCATTGCGCAACTTTGAATCTACCGCCAGTTGCTGTGTGGCGCAGCATTTTTGATTTGTCGTAATTTTCATGAGTGCAGCATATAATGCACTGTCATTGGTTCAAATACACATGAGGTGGGTCTTGTTGATTTTTTAAAACCATGTGAGCACCCAAATGTCGTGTGGTTCGCCGAAAATCACGTAAATCAATCAGACATACACGTGCGTTTATCGTAGATTTTTTAAACGCACGTGTATATCTGATTGATTTTCGGCGAACCACACGACATTTGGGTGCTGGTTTTAAAAAATCAACAAGACCCACCTCGTGTATTTGAACCAATGACAGTGCATTATATGCTGCACTCATGAAAATTACGACAAATCAAAAATGCTGCGCCACGCAGCAACGGGCGGTAGATTCAAATGTGCGCAAGCAGCATCCGGCACAAATGGGTTAACAATGTTCTGAATCTTACCATCTCTCTCTCAACAGGTTTCTCGACTCAAAACATAAAAACCATTACAAAATCTACAATCTGTAAGTTTACCCCGAGATGCTAACATTTACTTTGTCTACAAATTAGTTTTCCCCTGTGGCCACTGACTGAGAATGTCTTCCCCATTTTAGTTGCGCAGAAAGACACTACGACGCTGCCAAGTTTAACTGCAGAGGTATGCCGTTATCACAAATGTTTCATACCCAATTCACTCTTGACTGTTGACTTAGAGCCATGGCCATTTTAGGTTGTTGAAAGCAACAGTTTTCTCTCTCTCCCCATCAGTTGCACAGTACCCCTTTGAAGACCACAACCCGCCTCAGCTGGAGCTAATCAAGCCATTCTGTGAAGACCTGGACCAGTGGCTAAGCGAGGATGACCATCATGTGGCGGCCATCCACTGCAAGGCAGGGAAGGGCCGCACCGGCGTCATGATCTGCGCCTATCTCCTCCACCGAGGGAAGTTCCTGGAGGCACAGGAAGCACTCGACTTCTACGGGGAAGTGCGGACAAGAGACAAGAAGGTCAGCCAATTGTGTGGAGGGTAGAGATTCTGCATTACCCTCCTTTGTCAGAAGTCGCATTGATGATTTTCTCAGTGTGTCACTTAATCCGATTCCTAATTTCTTGGACAATTCTGGTGTGTTTAGTGATGGGCTGATTTCTTAGAATTTAGGTTTGCTGGAAGCATACTTGAAACAAATCCTTAATGGATGTTTTCTTCCATTTTGCAGGGAGTCACAATCCCAAGCCAGCGACGCTATGTGTACTACTACAGCTACCTTCTGAAGAACCAGCTAGAGTACAAGCCCATCGCTCTGCTCTTCCACAAAATGGTGTTTGAGACGCTCCCCATGTTTAGTGGAGGCACCTGCAGTGAGTCGTCACCTTTTTTTTCCTCTGATGACATGCCACCCACCATGAATGGAGTCATCCTTGGGTGGTAACATATTAAAGCCAAGATCTTGGATTTGTTCCAAAGTCAAATGAAGTGTGTGGAGAAATGGTTACTCCTGTTGATTAGTTAGAATGATGGAAGAATTGGCTGTTGAAACTCCTCTCTCTACTCCATTCAGCAAGACCAGTTATATTAGGTAATGTAGAGTAAAATCTATGTAGTAGCCTAGCCTGCGTCTTGATAACAAGTCACCTAGGACTTCTCACAAAGAGAAGCTATTCTACTGCATTGCCGTTTTCATTTTTGATTATTATTGTTATTGGAAGGAAACTTTGTTCATTCTTATAGCCTAGGGTTCGTCAGTAAGGCATGGTAGAAGTGAATGTCAGTCCCTGCACATTGTTGCCTACATGTCTTGCTCAAGTAGAGATGCTGATTCTCACCACACACTGATCTTAAAGCAGTTTAATCTGATGAAATACGCTTCACCTCATTGAATCAATGCAATGTTATGCATTTGGTTCTACTCTATGTAATTTGCCTGATGAGCCTTCCTCCGTGACGCGTAGATTTGAATAATTTTCCATGTTGGTCTGAATGAAAGAGGGGAAAAAATGATGGCAAATAAACCTGTTTTCTGGTCTAATGTGCAGGAGGCACAGACTGTCTTTCCTCCTGGTGTGTTTTGTAGTATGTCTGTTTTGCAGAATCTTGCTTGTTGAAAATGCACAGTTTTCTCCTCCTTGACTTTTCTGATCCTTCCTTCCACCTGAATGTGCTGATCTGCTGCTCTGTATTCATCACCCTTCTCTTTCTGTTTGACCAGAGTTGGGGCAATTTAATTTTAATTCAGCCAATTCTGGAAGTGATTTTGATGTACAATTCAAAATGGAAATACCTTTGATGTAAAAAATAAAAATAATTTCAGCTCATTGAGAAATCATAGAAAAATAACTTCCCTATCTGAAATCATTGAATTGTTATTTCATTTAACTTGCTGAATTGACTGAATTGAACTGACCCCAACCCTGCCTCTAACACCTCCCTAATGAGGGCCCTATTCTGAGTTGGACGGTCACGATTGCTGGCAGCATTCAGTGTTATTAACAGACTAGCATGATCAAACCATTTTCTTAACATTTGTATACAGTATATGGTTAATTTGTGATTTGTGTCACGACCAGTAGCCTTGAGTAGATATCGAGTGACGAGTTCTCCAATTTCTATTCCATGTATGTTTTATTTTGTAGATGTGTGTATGTGCATAATTGATATGCTAATGTCCTTGTATAAAGATGTGACTGCTATGCTCTGAAGCGCCTTCCTGCTGGCCTAGCAAGGCTGCTAGGCTGTCTGTTAATCTCCTCTCTCTCTCTAAGGGGACAGTACCGTTAAAAACAGGAGTGACCCGATTCCTCAGGGCTTCAAGAAAGGGAATTGGCATTGGGGTAAATGAGCCTTTCATCCATTTTTACTTCTATGATCATAATCCTAACGCATTAATTTGGCCTTGAAGATCCACAAGGACTAGTCACAGCTACTAGTAGTAAATCATTCGGCTAGAGAACGACTAAGGCTAAGGAGGCATAGAGCTCAGATATCACTGCTGTGAGCCATAGGATGGAAGACCAACCGCCCACCCAAACTTTAAAGACGTTTCTCGATGCAATTGCAGTGTGTTCGTTAGCCGACCGAACTGTGACTGTTATCAGAATAGGGCCCCATGTCTCCTTGGCTTTGGTTCTCTGGGTGTTACTTGTGGTCAACATGCTGTTTTTTTTTTTTTTTTCCCCCCTCTCTCCTCAAGTTAAATGCATGTTTTGTCTGTTCTTACAGTGTGTCATAGAGGGTTGCCTTGTCAAACTGTTCTTTCATGTGAATGTGGCAAAAACGACTCAATTAAACTAACCCTGGTTTCCTAACTTGTTCTCTCTCTCTCTCTCCATTGACACGCTTTGCAGATCCGCAGTTTGTGGTTTATCAACTAAAAGTCAAGATCCATACGTCCAACCCAGTGCACACAAGGCGAGAGGACAAGCGTATGTACTTTGAGTTCCCCCAGCCACTGCCTGTCTGTGGAGACATCAAAGTGGAGTTCTTTCACAAACAAAACAAAATGATGAAGAAGGTTGGTTTTGTTTCCCTGTCACACAAGTGCCCCTCATCGCATTGCTCAATCAGGCAGGATTTTCATATCAAATAATATCTGGGTAAATGTTTAAGTTAAGTACTTGTTTACAATTAAAATGCCAAATGATTGTAAGATGGAACATCTTGTAAGATGTTCGTTCCGCGGTTCAGTGTTTTTAGCTGGCTGTAATGTTGACCAATTCATTAGCAGCCTAGCGTCTCTTATGTGGATTTATGCAGCATTTCTGTTTGCAGTTGGATGCTATTCAATTTGTTACTTTTGAAGCTAGCTTTGTGAAATTGTTAGCAACTCTACTAATAAGTTGGCGAACAGGTCATTTTAGCTTGCAAAATGCGTGCTAGCTCAAACAACAAGAATTTTAGCTACATCATTTTCTGACCTTTGTATTCTGAACAGTCTTGCTGCACTTTTTTTCAACATTCTAGAAGGCCAGTTTTATCTAGTCTTGGCTGTTATCTGTACCTGCCTGGAGCTGGCAAGGTGTGCACTGATAGTGCTGGCTAAAATGGATACAGTGAACTACAGACCGCCCACTGGATTCCTATGAGAGATTGTTGCAGTGAAGCCAGGAAATGCCATTTACGGGGGCTGTCATCTTGAATTGTCATCTATTTCCGATTTGTGGCACTAGGCCCTTGGCACCAATGCAGGCGCAGTCCATTGCTAAAGTAGAGGTGATTTGTAGTTCTGAAAGTACAGGGACGCAAGGACTTCTCAAAATGGATGAAAGACATGACAAAAACCCACTGCCTTTTTAAAATGATAAATCCTATCAGCTGTAAGACTCGTATCTGGAGTATCCAAGTACACAATCATTAAATTGAATCAATATTAAATAAATTATAGACAATGAGCTAAGACATGGGCATGTATAGCCTATATTACGCATAGTAACAGTAGGGCTAGGCTACATGGTAGAATTATGGATCAGCTATTTGACGACTGTTTTTGTTTACAGGCATCCGTAGCACTTCTGATGATGGGCTACATCAACAATTTAATGATGCACGCAATACGTGTCATCTATAAAACATGGTTAACTTTCAGTGTCATTTAATCGTGGAGTTGGATTGAACTTGTTGCAGGTGAGTAGCATACAAGTTCAGTGTGGACAAATCGATGCTCCTGGACCCTGAGTAATGATTAGTAGACTAGGCTTAAAAGCAGGGGTTTCACGACTACTGATTTTTGATTGTCATCAGGTTTGTCAAAAAAGTAGTCGACGAATCATTGTTTACATTTTTATGTAAAAAGTAGCAGTAACAACAATGTCTTCATGAAAAATGACAGCAGAGACGAGCAAAATGGCGGCGATTATGCACAAGACGGAATAGCGAAGAATAGGCGCGAGATGAAACAGCAGAGACTATTAGAGCCTGACAGATACTGGATTTTTTGGTCCGATGCCAATTTATGGGGGGCAAAATTCACTGATGCCGAGAAGAAAACAATGGCAACAAGATGCTCTTTGATGCTGATTCGGCAAAAATCGATATCTCAATAATGACCTGAAATTATTTCCATTGATAAATTTAGCAATTTATTTATTTTATGTGCAAAGTTACTTGTACTTTGCCAAATGAGAATTTCACATGTTCAATGCACTGCATATTGATATCAGTGATTTGCTGAATCTAACTTGTTGTGATACAGTTTGATCATTCACTGAATTTGATTTATTTGTTATGCTGTTACAGTATATTCAATTTACAAAAATGCACAGTGAAAAGCATTTTTAAAACATGCTGTTAGAATACCCCCTGCACTTGCTGGTTTCCAACCACTATAATTTCCAGTAATAGTTTATTCCAGCCCTCCCCCTCCCCAAGACGAACTTCTTAAAAGTGGTAAATTCCGCTTTGACAAACGTTAGCTAGAATGTCTGTGTCTGAAGTTCATGGATACAAGCTAGCCATGTTAACTGGTGAAATAAATGATTGGGAAATACTATGTTACTGTGTGACTCCTTACGCTGAATAACTCTCTTGTTAGAGGAAAGCATACAGTGCCTATAGAAAGTCATCATACCCCTTTGAAATAGTTACGACTATTTGTCGTACAGCCTGAAATCAAAACCCATTTAAAAAAAAATCTTTTTCCAGCTTTATGTACAAATTTAGCCATACAACATCAAACTAATGAAAAAAAAGGCGACAGTTCTGAAAATGAAAAAAGACTGGGAATGGTCGATTTTAGATTAGATTAGATTAGATTCAACTTTATTGTCATTGTGCAGAGTACAAGTACAGAGACAACGAAATGCAGTTAGCGTCTAACCAGAAGTGCAAAATAGCAGAAAGTGCAATGAACAGTATTTACAGGTAGTGCAATATATGATCAGTAGTAGTGCAGTATAATATAGCAGTGCAGTATGTGAGTAACAGTAGCATTATAGCAGAATAAATAGTTACAGTATGAACAGTGTAGCAGCATATGAGCTGTATGGGTAATGCAGTCTAGCAGTATATATGTATTAACAGTAGCATGAGGTAGATAGCAGAATAAATATAAATATGGAATGCCGTATAAACAGGTATGTACAGTATGTGCAGTAGTATTAAAGAAAATATAAGGATATGTGCATTATTTGCATTATGAACAGTATGGACAGGTATGTACAGAAGAGCAGTGGTATTGAGTAAGAGCAGGGGAGGGGAGTAGTAGTGCAATTGTCCGGGGGGGGGGGGGGTTGCAGGGGTAGTAGGTTGTCAGGTCGGTGCAGTGTTCAAGTTCAGTAGGGTGACAGCCGCAGGGAAGAAGCTGCCTCTGAACCTACTGGTTCGGGTGCGGAGAGACCTGTAGCGCCTCCCGGAGGGGAGTGGGGTGAAAAGTCTATGGTTGGGGTGAGAAATGTCCTTGACGATGCTGCGTGCCTTACGCAAGCATCGTTTGCCCTGGACAGCCTCGATGGAGGGGAGTGAGGAACCGGTGATGCGTTGGGCAGTTTTCACCACCCTCTGCAGTGCTTTCCGGTCCGATGCCGAGCAGTTGCCATACCATACTGTGACACAGTTGGTAAGGATACTCTCGATGGTGCAGCGGTAGAAATTCACCAGGATCTGAGGAGACAGATGGACCTTCTTTAGTCTCCTCAGGAAGAAGAGACGCTGGTGAGCCTTCTTTATCAGGGTGGAGGTGTTGAGGGTCCAGGAGAGGTCCTCAGAGATGTGGACACCCAGAAACTTGAAGCTGGTGACTCGCTCCACCTCAGTCTCGTTGATGAGGATGGGGGTGTGTGCGCCAGCTTTAGACTTCCTGAAGTCCACAATGAGTTCTTTGGTGGTCTTGGTGTTGAGAGCCAGGTTATTGTCATTGCACCACACTGTTAGGTGCTGGACCTCCTCCCTGTAGGCCGACTCATCGTTGTTGCTGATGAGACCGATCACCGTTGTGTCGTCTGCAAACTTAACAATGGTGTTTGAGCCATGTACAGGTGTGCAGTCGTAGGTGAAGAGGGAGTAAAGGAGGGGGCTCAGCACACAGCCTTGTGGAACGCCGGTGTTCAGGGTGAGGGTTGAGGAGGTGTGGTTGTGAAGCCTAACAGACTGCGGCCTGTTGGTCAGGAAGTCTAGAATCCAGTTGCAGAGGGAGGGGTTGATGCCCAGTTGCCTGAGTTTGGAGATCAGTTTGGAGGGGATGATGGTGTTGAATGCTGAGCTGAAGTCAATAAACAGCATTCTCACATAAGAGTTAGTCTTGTCGAGGTGGGACAGGGCGGAGTGAAGTGCCGTTGAAATGGCATCCTCTGTACTCCTGTTCTGCCGGTAGGCGAATTGAAAGGGGTCCAGTGTGGGTGGTAGGCAGGTCTTGAGTTGAGCTAAGACCAGCCTCTCGAAGCACTTCATGATGATGGGCGTGAGTGCCACTGGTCGGAAGTCATTTAAGCTCGTTGCAGTGGAGTGTTTTGGCACCGGCACGATGGAGGTGGTTTTGAAGCACGCGGGGACAGCTGCTTGGGCTAGGGACAGGTTGAATATGTCAGTCCAAACCTTAGTCAGCTGCACAGCGCAGGCCCTGAGGACGCGTCCGGGGATCCCATCAGGACCAGCAGCCTTGCGTGCGTTAGTCCTGCTCAGTGCCGCACACACGTCGGTGGGAGATAGAGTGAGGGGCTGGTGATCCGCAGGGAGCACAGCCTTGATGGCCACCTCCTTGTTGTCCCTGTCAAAGCGGCCGTAGAAGTGGTTCAGCTCATCAGGGAGGGAGGCGTCAACGGAGAGGGGTGAGGTGTTAGTTGGTTTGTAGTCTGTGATGGCCTGGATGCCCTGCCTTTACATGTTTAGTTGAGACGCCAACGAAATTAATATGCTTCTACCGTCAATCGGTCACTGGGACAATACTAAATCTAAAATTAGAAAATAACAGAAATCACATTCGAAAACAGTCTTATTTGGCCAGATGGAATGCAAAGTTTAACATTGGTTTCAATGAGGAAATATGCTTTTTGGCACCAGCCACTGCAGTTCTCCACTTGGCCACATGGTGTAGCCGCCTTCAAAATCTCTTTGCAGTATTGTTCCCCTGTGATGAGTGCATAAAGAGTACTGGAAAATGACAAACTTAAAAATTCTAACCAAAACACTGGAAATTATGCTTTTCACTTTAGTGGGCCTTTTAAGTACAGGAGCCTTCAACAGATTCCACATTATTTACCAAATAAAGAGTTCAAAACCCTGAGTGAAGTTCCAATTGTTTAATCCCAAGATGCATCGGTTGAATACACAAAGAATGAGTCGCAGCTCTCCTAATGTACTCCCATGAAAGCACCACCCTGCCCCAAGCGATAAGACCTTGAAGGAAATGTTACAATACAATGAACAGAACACAATCTCTTTGTCAGAGTGTGAAGCCAGCTGCCAGTGTCCACCAGTGAAGCTGTACTCCCCACTGTTATCTCGGGAGAGTGTTCCGCAGAGCCTTGAACTTGAGCTGCAATAGCACATCATACTTGAAACTAGGCCTATGGCCGCTCAATACATGTTACACAGTTCACACAGTTTCTATGCAATCTGTCGAATTGACCATGTTCTTAGCCTTGCATCTGACAGAGATGTTGATTGTAGTCCAATAGCTCATATTTTTCTCCTCTCCCCTCCTTTCACCAGGACAAGATGTTCCACTTCTGGGTCAACACCTTCTTCATCCCTGGACCGGAGGAGAGCGAGGAGAAGGTAGAGAACGGGACAGTAGTGAACGACGTGTACGTCCTCCAAAGTCAGCAGCCCCCTTCTTCCGGTCCCGGCAGAGGTGGCATCCTGCTCCCCCAGAGTGCTGAGGACAGCGACTACCTCATCCTGGGGCTCACCAAGAACGACCTGGACAAGGCCAACAAAGACAAAGCTAACCGCTACTTCTCACCTAACTTCAAGGTAAAGGAATGGAAGAGCTTAGCGTCAATGCTAACTTATGGATGGATTTACAGTTCAGGACTGTGTACAGTAGGCAGAAGTTTTGAATTTGGCCAACGAGTACTAGTGAGTTTTATTTCAGGTCATTCACCTCGGCAAAACAACCACCAGGAGGCATAGTTGCGCATGATGAATATGTTTACAAACAAGTGGAGCTTATGAGTTGTTTCAATTTTGAAAAGGACAAATGATTGTCTGGTCACTTTTCTTTGGATAATTTAGAACAAATCATGTCTTCGTGGACACTTAGTAAAATTATGTCAGACATGGAATACGTGTGTCTGCGAATTTGCAGATTATTAACTCATAGTGATATATTGATTCTCAGTTGATTCCGTGCATTTCAGCAGTAGGCTATATGGACACACAATTATATTTTCACAGTTTTACTGCCTGTATCCAACGAGTCATTTGTATTTGCCTCCAGGGACGTAGGAAGTATATTTTGCGAGGGGGGGCTGCCAAAAAATGTTGGGGCCGGGGGGCTTTATTTTCTAACTAAACGGTAATATAAAACAGCACAAAACAAATGAGGTAAGCAAGGAGTGGCTGAAGGGAATGAGCGGTTTTGATAACTGGGAAGATTCCTGGGCAGTACAATACTGACGATTGGGTTTGGCGCACAATACACATCTGTTAACAATGAATCAGTCGTTGAGTCAGTAGTTTATAACTCCAAATGACCCCTTAATTGGTCAAAGATCAACTGGGCGTCACATTCAACATTTCATAATTTCATTTCATTCAACATAAATGTCTCTTCATTATTGTTCATTCTTTGGAAAATGGTATATTGTACTTTCGTTTAATACGTAGGATCATCTATCTCAGTATTTTGTTTATTTAACATTTAGGCACCAAACAGTCATACCAGAGTACATTGTATCACATTGGGAGTTTTAAACTCTTAAAATGTTTAATCCCATCCTAAACATTCACACATCATCTTAGTATATCACTCTTTACATTCTGAACCAACCAAATACCTATTTCTCTCAGGGCCAGTTCCCTTTGTCTCTCAGACCTCAAAACTGTGTGGTCTCTTTGGGAGTGGAGGTAACTCCTTTGTCTGTTGGGTTATCCCTTATCTCGTACTTCAAAGGAGAGGGATGTGTGGGTTAGGTGTGTGTGTGGGGGGGAGGGGAAATGGCCTAGCACGAGGGGTCATCTCCTCTACACCGGTTAGTGTGAGTGAAAACCAATTGTAGCGTATTTGGCATTCATAATCGTTTCCCATTAACAAACAAAAGTGTGACAATGTATCTAGGCACTGGAGAGTGGCTAGATACATTGTCAATGATTTGAAAGTTCTTCATTTAACGAATTCCGTTAGTTCATAGAAAATTGACATGCAAACATGAGTTTTACTGTAGCCTTTAATGTTACAGTGCATTCAGAAAGTATTCAGACGCCTTCACTTTTGTAAATACTTATGTGAATGTGTGATTTCAATTTTTTTATTTTAATAAATTACCAAACATTTGTACAAACCTGTTTTGGCTTTGTCATTGTCATTCTAGGGTATTGTGTGTAGATTGATGAGGGAAAAAATTAATTGAATCCATTTCAGTATAAGGCTGTAACACAACAAAATGTGGAAAAAGTGAAGGGGTCTGAATACTTTCCCAATGCACTGTATATATTTTACAGAATTGAGGCCACCCCCGACGCTGAACGCATGGCGTCTGTATGACTTGTCCGACAGATCAACTGCATACACTTCCAGTTGATTTAGATATCAGCTTTCCAATAAAGTGTGATGGGTTTGGCAGAGCCTATTGTGACGTTTAATGATAACAACCTATATAGGACAGCAGTCGATGACATCAGCCCACATTTGCTGACATTCACAAGGGAAGGTGACTGAATTCCCCAATGTCTGTGTGCTTAGTTGAGCTCCTCTTACAACAAGCTCAAATTCTTCCGATTAACAAACAAAGCGTGACAATTTATCCAGCACACTCTCCCCCTTCAAACAATCCCTCAAAGTGCAAAACAAAATAATTGTATTATTATTACATTGTGTGAACGAGAGAAGGCTGTCCTTGCCGGAAATGTGGACGTTCGCACCCTATTACGATTGTTTTAATAATAATAACTGTAGGCTACTTTTCTATTCAGTCTCAATCCCGCTGAAACCCATCATCTTTTCTCCTGTCTCACATGAAAATTCCTAACTTCATTCGGTTACATTATTAAAGCCGACTCTATTCGCCACTTATTAATTCATGACAGACTGTGCTAAAACATTTTCCCCTGTTTGTCTGCGCTGAGTGAATGCGTGATGACGGTATCATCTCTGCAATTCATGAGTTGCTTTAATAAACTTAATTTTGCCAATCTATCTGATAAGGCAAGTTGATGAGGCAAACGATTCTCTTTTCAAACATCCTTCGCAGCTCTTATCACCACCTTGTGGTGGCTTTCGGCAGCACTTCACACCGTGTGTCCGCCGCAGCAGCGGCACTGAGGTGTGCCCCACTGTGATGTCGGGTTGCTCGTTTTAAACCGCTGCCAACTGTAGATCTTAATTTGTGTGAAGAGGGTCTTTATGATGTTGAATGAAGGTGTTATTATCATGCTGAATTCACTCATTCTGAAAGGGTCCCCCAGTCTGATAGCTATCATTTTATTTGTTTTTTTCCTCCTGTCTCTTGCTGCTTTAGGTGAAGTTGTATTTCACGAAAACCGTGGTGGATTCTTCGAATTCCGAGACGAGCACCTCGACATCTGTCACTCCGGACGTTAGCGACAATGAACCGGACCATTATCGATATTCTGACACCACTGACTCTGACCCGGAAAACGAACCCTTTGACGAGGAGCAGCACACACAGATCACTAAAGTGTGAATTCTTTTTTTAACAGGAAGATTAAATATACACCAGAGAGGAAAAAAATAACTTGAATATGAACTCTCAAAAGAAGAATCCTTCCCCCCCCCTCCCCCTGAATGGCAATGGAACATGCAAATTTTAGGAGGAGAGAAAAAAAAATATCCATACCGATATATTGTTTTTATGATTATTTTCTTTGTCACGGCTGTGACCTTGCGTGAGGTATTGACACTGTTGCCCCGTGGGAAAAGGTGTGCATGCATGCGTGCATACAGTGGCTTCGGAAAGTATTCAGACCCCTTTTTTTACTTTTTCCACATTTTGTTGTGTTATAGACTCAATTTAAAGTCAATTTAAAAAAAAAAAAAAAAAATTTGCCATCAATCCACACACAATAATACCCCATAATGGCAAATGTATTGAAATACAGAAATCTCATTTACATAAATATTTAGACCCACTCAATAAGTTGAATTGAATCCATCTTAATGCAAGGATAATAGTTAATATATTTTGTTTTTATAGGGTCTCTGATTTGCATTGGATTCAATTACTGTGTTACACAATTACACAGGTTGTCATTACAAACTGAGCAAATGGAGAGGAACAAAACTGCTCCAGAATGCGATCCTGAGGCACAAGTAAATTTGGAAAAAGTGAAGGGATCTGAATACTTTCCCAAGCGTGCGTGCACAAAACATTTTGTGTCAGACAATGCAAAGAGTAAAACAATCAGTCGAAGGGAGGTGAAGTTAGAATGATATAGGACTATGCTGCTCCTACTCCTGTTGAAACCAAGGCCAGTGCTGCCGTCACTTTGTCCCCCCCCCCCCCAAATCCTCCTTTACTGTGAATGCTTCCCATGGGTTTTGCAGGCTGTCTCACATGACTTTGGGTCTTTGTGCAGTGCGTGGGGGGTCATGATGAAGAGGCTGTGATGTCTCGAGCATTGCCATTCCTTTTCCCACTGTATACGTTAAATTATGCAGAACAAGGCCTCCAATGTAATTGTCCAAAACATTTTTTTATCCTAGGGTAATAAAATTATAATACAAGAAAACGCAGGGGGTGTTTGCAATAATCAACACTATACTTTTAAAGGACAACGGTGGTGTGCATGTGTTGGAAATGTATGCAATGTATTTTTCTTAATGAAAACAGCTCTCAGGTGATTTCTCTTCAGCCTGGGGAGTCATAAAGGGAATTCCTGGTGTGTTTAAAGTGAATTACATCACATGGTTTATGTATCTCCCCCCCTGATTTCGGAATCAATATTGCACCATGAAAACCATGTGCAAAAAACAGTTTTGGTAATTTGGTGTCACCGCACTGACCAACACAAACTTTGCCACCAGTATTGTTATGTTCAATAATTACCAATAGGCGAAAATAGACTTATCACAATGGCCACAGCAGTTGCCGTGGATAATCCCTCATACCATCAGTACGTCCTCTACAAAATGTGGAAGTAGGCCGAGTGTATATTCTTGCATTGAAATTCTGTGCACTATATTCCCTAAAACATCGAATGACCAGTGTTGCATACATTCATCACTTCTGTGCCAATTACTAATGAAATCATGCAACTGTGCATGTCTTTGATGGGGTATAAAATCAAATAGGAGAATATTTTAAACATTGTATACTGTACAGATTACAGGAAAATATGCATACCTACTGTACTTCATAGAAAATATGTTGGCTGTTAAAATCATGTCAAATTCCACTTCAGTCTATAGTAATATTGGGAGGGGAAATAATATAAAGGAGCATACAATAGGCCTATGTAAGGCTACACACTTCCTGATGCACTTTCCAGCCAATTGTGTCGAAAAAATTCATTACTTGAGGCTTTGATCAACACAGTGTACACTCGTGGCACCTGCTGGTCAAAATAATTTAGAACAGCCAAATTATTATCGATGATGACGTCCCACACGCCGATGACGTCCCACACGAGTATAATTATTATTTATGTTTGGGAAAAAATATTAGGAGACTTTCTAAGATTGAAATAAAGAGGGAAACATTGTGTATGCCTTAACTGGGCAGTGAAGTGCTTCTTATAACTGGGAAGTGGACCGTGCTTATGTAACTGGGCAAAACGCATTTTGGTTCCAGCTCTAGGTTTCACTCAATAGAGGCACACAACTTTAAACAACTGTCTGTCTCCTATACAACAACCCTCAAAATGAGTGGGGTTTCACCTTATTTTCAAACAAACCAATACCAATCCAATCAGGTGGTAGTGCGACGAAACGAAGCTTCGGACGTCATTGATGAGGTGTTTCTGGCAAAGCGACACAAGCACCGGCCGCACTGTTTCGAATAAACTACTCAGCGAGTTCAACGCAAGCTCCAGAGCTTTGGTTTTGGTAACATCACTAACGAGAGGTTCATTCTACAGCGTTAATTGAATTCTTAAATATTTGTTAGAACGTTAACTTAGATAATTATCCATTCCAACATTTGCAGTAAAATCCTGTTTGGTGAGGACAATGAATATCTTCATCTCATTCAATTATCCCCACCCACTCATTGCCGGGACCTGCCCTTTGCTTCTCTGCCAACTGAAATTTAGCGGCCATGTCAGCTAAAACTTTGTGGTGCGTAGCGTTCTTTAGCAGAAGCAAATTGGAGCCCACTGTGTTGATTAGGCTGTCCAACTCAATCAAGCATCAATCATACCCATAACATGATGCAACTACCACGATTGTTCATACGGGCTATGGTGCGAAAACGGTGATGGGTGTGCAGGATTTACACTTAACGTAATGCTTTGTAGCAAAACCAAAGAAACACATTTACAGCCACTTTTTTTTTATGTATTTGAATTCATTGTTGCAAACACAATTCTAGATTAGAATTTTTTTTTTTCATTAAGGGATTCCTTCTGGCCACTCGGTTATGTAGACCAATTTTCTAGATTAACTGGTATGATGATGTCCCATCGACTATGCGTGCCCCTTCTCAGCCATTCAATTTCGTCGATTTTTTAAAGTCTCCCCAGGCCTCAGAGTAGCATTTCCTGAGCAATTTTGTTGTGACAACCTGATCAACAGTGTGTAATTGATTCCTATTAAAATGATGGACCCTGCAAAGACAAGGTTATATGTTCAAAAATAAGTTTCATTGCACTTAATGGACTCAATCAACTTGAGTAACTTGCATTTTGAGCAAATGTACAGTAAGCCACAGCAAGGAGGGTGTAGACTTTTATAAAAGGCCTTCTGTTTTTAATTGTAAGTAAAACAATTTTTTTTTTTTTTTTTTTTTTTTTTTTTTTTTTTTTACTACTTTGAAAGTGTCCAGCAGGCACTGTAGATCAGTAGGGGGGAAATCCTATTTTAATGTATTTCGATTCCAGGCTCTGGGACAACAGAAGGTGAACATGTTTAAAGGAGGTGTGGGCTTTCTATAGGCACTGCCTCATTTTGCCTAAGTAATTCACCAAGCTGTAACTGTCAGGAGGCTTAGGTTAGTAGGTTTGTATGGGGTTATGTCAAGGAGGTGAGAGTGTGAAGCTGAGAACTAGTCTGCAATGAAAGATGACACAAATGCAGTAAAGCAGGTAGACACTGTTTAACGTTTGGGGGAGACACAGAGGAATCAAGTTTCTAACATTTGAAAAAGAGCCAAGATCTGAGCTTCCTCCCCTCGGTCCTTCTCCTCCAATGCATGTTGGGAAAGAGGTGAAGAATTGAGGAGAGACTTTTGAGATTGGGCCTGATACTCGGGCCTAACCTAGAGAGAGTAGCCCTGGGTAAAGCTTGCTTGCTCCGCACACAGACTTCAGTGACAGGATTAGCCACCATGTCACTGTGATAGCAGTGGGAGCCAGGGAGAGACCATGGCTAAAGCAAGGCCCCATGTCCTCTGATAATGAAATATAAATAAAGTACAAGAAAGTGAACCCCAGAGGCAGACAGTCCCATAATCCCCTTCTGCTCTATTAAGACTTGGTCCCCGTCTCCTCATGTTGATGGAGATATCAAAGAGTTGCAGCACCAGCGCCTCGGCGAATCAGACAGGCAGGAGTTGTCCGGGCCTACTGTAATTGGCTCAGCTGCAAGAGAGGGAGAAAAGTGGAGAGAGTGTCTAATATGTTAAATCAATAATGGATGTGCAGTGTTGGGTTGTGAGAGACTACTCTATGGGTAAGTCTGAATCTGGAAAGCCACATGTTGTTTTTAATTGGCTAAATGTCAGTGGAATCTAGATCAACATAATCAATTCACAACTTCATGTTGGTATTGCAGTCCTCCAGAGAAACAGAAATTATCAGGGCTTTACACATTATAGGGTCGACCCGAACCATGCTGTGCTGGCTCAGATTTGATCTTTTTTGCATCCTTCTTTCCAGCACTGTTATTACAACCATGGACGCATAACCAGGACAGCCTAGGATTTCAACACAGTACAATATTATGATCAAATAGTGGTCAATGTGGCCTACAAAGGGGGATTTAAGCCCATGCTGGCAACCTGATTTCCCCTCCATCTGCTGGTAGTAGTTGCATAGCATGGCTCAGCTCACCAGGATCTGGCAACCCTTCCCCCCACCCCTCCCTCTCTCTCTGGCTGACTGCACAGCTGTGTTGCGTTGGAATTACGCCAAGAATAATAGAGGAAGTAGAAGGGTCATTATCCAGAAATGGTGGAATTCGAAATTGCAACATGTCTTGAAATGTATTTCGTTTTACTCAATCAATTTATTGTACAATATTAATTAACCTCTTACCTTTTATCAATCCACAAAAAGGCGAGCTTCATGTATTTTATTTATTTGTATATATTCACTCAAAGAATGCTTGTGCAGTCTTTTTGTCATTGGTGTTACTTATACCGTAAACAACAAGGCTTATCAGAATGTTATTTCTCAACTTAATCTGCACATATAGACTAATACAGAGTCATTTGATGATAATTCAACTATTATTTATTTATTATAATCAGGTATGTATAAAGTTGTATTGTGTGATGTTTTTTTCATTTGTGCCATCATGTTTTTGCTATAATATAAAAAATAATGGAAGGACAGTCATCAAACTTGAATGATGCTATCCTTAAAATGCCAACTCTTGAATAAACAAACAATCAACAAAGAAAAATGACTTACACGTCAAATGTGAGACCTTCATATCACTGAAAAAAACATTAAGTAACACCAGTGGCCAAAGACTATTTAAAACAAATCAATGAATTTTTTGTGCTTCATCAAACTAATGTGCCATTTCTTTCAGTTAACTATTGAACACTCATTAGAACATAGGTAACTCAGTAATAAGTAAATAACTCTCTTTGAATGCACTTTTAGCCTCCAGTAAAATAACAGTCAAAGTCCCTAACTAACTGACTCTCCATTGTTAAAACACGTATGTGTGAGAGGTTCCAGCTGAATTAGGCTTGTTCACTTCACGTTCAGCTGTCCCTCCAAATACACTGCTCAAAAAAATTAAGGGAACACTTAAGGGACACATCAGATCTTGATGAACGAATTATTCAAGTTGAAAATCTTTACTGATGTACATTGTATAATTTGTTGAGAACAAAATGACGTAACAACGGTCAATGGAAACCAAAATCATCAACCCATTGAGGGCTGGATTCAAAATCACACCGAAAATCAAAGTAAAAAATTCAAATCACAGGCTGATCCAACTTGTGTGAATTTTATCACGGCAACTCATGATGTGATTCAGTAGTGTGTATGGCCCCCGCATGCACTCCCGACAACGTCTGGGCATGCTCCTGATGAGTCGGCGGATGGTGTCCTGGGGGATCTCAATGGTCATTCAATGGTATCAATGCCTTCTTCATCCAGGAACTGCCTACACACTCTGACCACATGAGGCGGGGCATTGTCCTGCACTAGGAGGAACCCAGAGCCCACTGCACCAGCGTAAGGTCTGACAATGGGTCTGAGGATCTCATCCCGGTACCAAACAGCAGTCAGGGTACCGTTGGCTATGACATGGAGGTCTGTGCGACCCTCCAAGGATATGCCTCCCCAGACCATCACTGACCCACCGCCAAACCGGTCATGCTGGATGATGTTACAGGCAGCATTACGTTCACCACAGCGTCTCCAGACTCTTTCACTCCTGTCACATGCTCAGTGTGATCCTGCTCTCAAGAGAACAGGACGCCAATGGTGGACCTGCCAATTCTGGTGTTCTCTCGCGAATGCCAATCGAGCTGCACGGTGCTGGGCAGTGAGCACAGGTCCCATTAGAGGACGTCAGGCCCTCATGCCACCCTCATGGAGTCTGTTTCTGACAGTTTGGTCAGACACATGCACACCAGTAGCTTACTGGAGGTCATTTTGTAGGGCTCTGGCAGTGTTCCTCCTGTTCCTTCTCGCACAAAGGAGCAGATACCGGTCCTGCTGTTGTGTTGATGCCCTTCTACGACCCTGTCCAGCTCTCCTTGTGTAACGGCCGGTCTCCTGGTATCTCCTCCATGCTCTTGAGACTGTGCTGGGAGACACAGCAAACCTTCTTGCGACCTCACGTATGGATGTGCCGTCCTGGAGGAGCTGGACTACCTGTGCAACCTGAGTGGGCTGCAAGGACACTTGCAGAACACAAAACTAGAGAAGAATCAGTCAGGAAGGATAAGGAGAGAGCAATTGTCTGTGGCCACTACATGCAAAACCATTACCTTTTTGGGGGTTGTCTTGCTTTTGCCTCTCCAGTGCACCTGCACACTTTCATTTGCACCAAAGCAGGTGAAATTGATTCACTATCACTTGTGCCTCCTGAATGGGCAGATTGATATCTCTGAAGTTTAACTGACTTGGTGTTACACTGTGACGATTAAGTGTTCCCTTAATTTTTTTGAGCAGTGTAGGATAATTTGTTGCTTGTAAGCTCAATAGATTGTTATAAATACAGCTCTGGAAAAAATTAAGAGACCACTGCAAAATGATCGGTTTCTCTGGTTTTACTATTTACAGGTATGTGTTTGTCAATAGTTTTTTTTTTTTATTCCAATTACTTTTGAGGTACTACGAGCACTGTTTTTGCCATCCAGCTGGTCCTGTTGCAAGAGGATAGTGATGACCACAGCAGTGTTTTTTATACTTTTCCTCATTGCATAAGATTTGGTTCAGGTGATCACCTAATCAGTACCTCATTAAGTAGAATGAGGTGTGCCTGTATTGGAATTCAACAGTCACTGGAATGGAACGGCTGCCATACATGTAGAGATGCTGATTTACGAAAAATTTGGAGTGGTTTTTTCCAGAGCTGTATGTTCCAGTAACTAATTAAACTGACCCACGACGTGAGCTAATGATGAGTTGATAACATTAGTCATCATCACAATTTCACTTGTAAACTGCTTGTTTACTTGTTTTAACCTGAGTTGGCATTTTGAAAATATCTCTCATGTAGTTTACAAGTAGCTAGCGAACATCCTGTAGTGTTATCCACCTGGAGAAAATCCTAGCTTTTTTGTGGCAGTCATGGGAGGGATGAGGAAACTGACATCAACACGTTATTGGCAGAGGTAATGAGCGGCGATGTGACGAAAGCTAGCCATCGGCGAGATAAATTCAGCAATTCAGACTCAGGACAGACCCTTGCATTTTCATATACAGCTCAGGATAGAGCAATAATATAGATTTTTCTTTGATGATGCTAATTTCATCTGCCTTGATCCAAATGTCAATCAATTCAATATAAATCGCAGTTTTAACTGGACTGACCCTTTAACAATTTAATATGTTCCACTATACAATTACTCCCACTATGATACATTTTGAACACAACTGTCATTGTCTACTGTAATACTGAATGCATTTCTCATGGCTCTGTGAAGGCTGAAAATGTCTGGAGCTGGCAAGGCCAATGCAGCTACACAGTACAGCCAACTACTGCCAACTCCCTGGACAGTGTGATGACATCAGAGAACCCTGTCCTCAGTAGGATGGCCGAATTTGACACAGAGGCTCTGTCCCCCACTGCAGAGCTACACGGAGCTGAGGTACCTCCATTTTTGAGTAGAATAGACTAGAATATAGGCTACTAGAATAGAATGTGACTTTATTTGTCTGTGTGTTACAATAGAAACCACACAACACGCCATCATCACCTTCATTAACTCTCATGTCTCGCAACTGTTTGTCAAACCTTGCATCAAGAGTCTACCCCCAGTTGAGACTTTTTACACTGGCCTCATCCCTTGCATCACTATAAAGACCAAATAAACTCAAAATAATTCCACTGATCTCAGAGTGGTTATGCTATACTGTACAGTATATTCACAGTCACACGTGAAATCAGGGCGTGTGTTTGTTTGTCCTCTCCTCAGGCCAGTGATAAGAGACAGATGGTGGACGTGACAAAGCAGGACGAGAGCTACACCAACCTGCCCTCAGCTACAGCCTCAGACTCCACCTGGTTGGACAACAAGCTGGAGGCAGTCAGTGATAGTCAGGCGATGTCACTTTCCTCCACTATCAAAAGCTACTGCCATACCGCAACTAGCGTCTGTGCCTGCAGTAGTGATTACTGATATACATGTACTATGTCTAGTGTTTACTGCCATACCATGCCTAGTTGTGTAAACAATGTTAAAACGTTATGGCTAGATTTTTAAGGTGCTGTACCTCCACTTCAACCCTGATGTTGTTTCCTTGTAGGTGCAAAATGAGAGAGAGCTGGAGAACTTAGCTTGTTCTTCGACCTTCATGGAAGGTAGCACTTGGCTATCAAGATCATTAACAGACTAGCAACCAACATGTTTTTGAAAAATAAAAGTATTTCAGACTATCAGACACAATTACTGTCTTTTTCACAGACAATACAATACTTCCTGTTTCATCTAAAATGTTGTGTTTTCTGCTTTTGGGGACTGTGTTTTTGGTTGACTTTACCCTAGGCCTTCCACTCTGAGCACAAGGTGAAGAACTACCCCATGAAGGAGCACACAGAGAATGAGTTGGAGGAGCTTCATAGGGTGCAGTGTATAAGAAAGATTGAACGGACTGATTGTAACGTAAGTTATTCTGCGCTGTATGGAGCAAAGGGCTGGGAGTTTTAAAACAATCGGCCATGTGACTGTTTTTCATACAAATGTTATTTTTTATTTGTATGAAAGTGCTTTCATGTTTTAATCCTCATTAAAGAAAATATCTGCACACCTGATATTGCAACTGCAGGTGAAAACGAAGTAGAAAAACATGAAATTGTAAAGAAAAACTGCTTACATTCGATTTACCACACTGAAGAAGGTATCTTGACCGAAACATCAGTGATAATGAAACGCTGTGATTTAAGCAGTGTTGCATGGAGTTTTTCTTTACAATTTCATATGTTTTAACCTTGATAAATTATTACAACAAAAAATATTTTTCAACACTACCCAGACATGGAAAGACAAATGGCCCTAATCAATATTTTTCTGCCACGCCATTCACCCAAGACATTCCCTCCTCAAACAATTCCCTCCTCACAGGTATGCTCAGTTCAGAGGCTCCAACCCCTACCTCTACAGCCAGTTCAACCTACACATCAGAGAGCAGAAGATCAACCAAATAACTCTGCTACAGGTAGAACACTACTTGGCTTTATGTACAGTATTCAGCATTTCATAAGCATAGTATTAGTATTCAGACTCAAGTATTCATTTTAAACATTTGAAGTGGCTCCTACAGTCCCAGTACCCTATAAGCAAATTATTACTATGCGTATACAAAATGCATTCTTTCTCTCTCTCCCAATAGGATGTGAAGACGCCGTTCAATGGGGAGTTTGAGGCGGTGCGCAAGCAGAAGGAGCAGGAGTTCAACCGCGTGAAGGAGAAGAACAAATGCATCATGGAGATCATGTCAGAGCTGGACCTAAAGCAGCAGCTTGTGGGAACCCAGCCTGTCTGATAACGAGTGACCAGAGAAGGCGCTCTCCGTGGACGACTCAGAGGTATTACAGCTATAAAGTATACAGGTATAAAGTCCAGATTGGTGCCTGTACTTGCCCCTACACCAAAAGCCACTTCTGTAGGTCTGAGAGGACTAGTTTGGTATATGAGCAATGTGGCGGTACAGTACATATGGTAGAATTGTTGGCCTATTTCCTGGTTTGGATTCTTAAAAACATGAATTACTGCACATATTAATATGATTTGAGTGTGGGCATGAGTAATGCATACCTGTATCCGCCTCCAGATTAAAATGGAAAAGTACCTTACCCTAGAGCATAAAAAGAAGGAGGAGGAGGAGAAGAAGAAAAAAGCAGAGGAGCAAAGACGGCTAGCTGCCAGGGTATCGTGTCACCCCTAAGCCTGCTTCTCTCACCTTTCCCTCTTCTAAATCTATCCCTCTCATCCCCCTCTCACTGTTTACTGCTCTCAGGTGAATATAATAGCTGACAAACTAGATCTGTAGGTCATGATACAAACCGATCAATAGAACTGTCGGTCCCACTTTATTTGAATATTCCCCTATAGATGGTCTACAGATGCTCAAACTATAAGATTAGGGTTAGTTTGTTGATACAGTAGTTGATAGTGATGCTATGAAAATAAAAACACTGAGCTGGTGTTTGGAATGCAGACTGATTAAAGTGAATGTTGCTGCTGTATCATGTTATTAGCTTGAATCCCCATTCCAGGGTGACAATGTCAGAGAGACAGCTCTTGATGACAAGATGGGTGGAGTGCTCGAGCTGAAGAGAGAGGACATCTTGAAAATGGTACGGTCAAAAACAAGCACACTTACAGTATAAGAAATATGAATAAAACGAACAATTGTTACCCCAGATTGTAGTGCGGCAAACCCATTTGAATTAAAAAAAAACAACCAAAAAAACATTAATAATGGTGATGATTGTGAGGTTGCCAGTAGCACCTCAACTGGTAAGGGATGTGTTTGCGGCTAGTTGGTAGTGGATAACCCTTGGAAGATGGTGATGCATGGAGAAGGATGGAAGCTGAATGCCAGAGGCGGTGGATTTATTTAACAAAAATAACAGAGCAAAATAGAGCATACGGTAGCCGAGAGAAAATAAATGACAAAAATAATCAACTCAAATAAGTAAAATAGGCTTAAGTTTAACTTGGAGTTAAGTTTGCTGCAGCTTCAGAACAAGCCGTTACCTCTCTCCAGTCTGAGCCTGAATGCCCAGCGATATACCTCCCAGAAGCCCTCCCCAGCTTGGAATGTACCATTAAGCCGGTAAGAACAGGTAAGGCTTCAAAACCGGAAGTAGAGTTTAAATGCTTGTAAACATGATTACAATGGGTTTTTGTTTTGTTTTTTTACATTCGTTTTACACACATCAATGTCAGACATATAGCGCTATTACATGATTTAATATTAATACTGCAGTTTACATTTTCACATTCGATTCAATCGCTACAGCACAAGGCCCTTCATTTCAAATTTGGCGGCGCCCAATCCTACATTCTAGCGCGCACCAGTGCGTGTTCTCTTTCACTCCCGTCCGGGCAACCAGGAAATGAAGCTGTGTTCTCTGAGCTCCAACTAGCTCTAGGTAGCTCCATTAAGACTTTTGGTTTCGCTTTTCGCCGTATTCGCGGGTTCAAAATAAAACTTTGAGTTAAAACATGAATGGAAAGTGATGGGATCACAATATTTTCTCTTATTTTTCTGAAATAAAGACAAATTACCCAACAGAAAGTATATACAAAAAATATTTTTGATCTTTAAAATGTATATATTGGTGCAATTACATGTAATTTTACACGTCTATTATATTTGTATAAACTGGACTGTACACAAAATATTTTCCAAGGCTAAACACGATTTTTACTACCATTGTACTCCACAACACTTCTAGTATACATATCAACTGAGTTTCAACCATGAGGGATGTCATACGAACAATTGCTGCCACTTTACTGTGGCCCAACAGTTCAAAGTGCCTAGTCTAGATTTCATAGGGAATACATAATGGACTGTACACAAAAAAAAATCAAAGGCTAAACATGATTTTCACTACCACTTTACTCCACAACACTTCTAGTATACATATCAACTGAGTAGGAACTTGCTTATTAGTACAGTACTCATGATATCTGGTAAGTCTCTCATGGTATTTATATGGTATTGGGCTGTTTGCTCCGGCTTTAGATTGACATGCTTTGCAAGATCTAACGTGTGGCATTTTAATCTGTTCCCTTTCCCATCTCTTAAAGGGCCAATATGTACTGTAATTGGTACATACATTTTTTGGCTTTTAAATAAATTATATAGCCATTGAGTCTTGAAGAATATAACTTATAAATGCCTCATGAGCTTAAATCAACTGTCTTACCCCATCAGAACCCAAAATATTAAGCTTGTTTTATTCCATTGTTTGTAAACCATGCAATTGTAAACAACACTGTATAGCTTCAAAACATGGTTATAATTTTCATCTCATGGATGGTCAGTCCTTGCATCCATACCGTAGCTCTGTCTATGAAGTTGAGAGTGGTTACATTTCTCCAGCCCCATCTCTCAGCTGTTTACCAACAAAGTGGCGGGGAGCCCGCTTTGTTTGAATTACCGATTGCACCTTTAACGACCCTTATTCTTCTAACAGAATGAAATTGGAGAGGAGCTCAAGAAACACAAAGAGGATGTGAATGTGTTCCGAGAGACTTACGACAATGCTGTGGCCAAGGACAAAGTACGTCTGGTGGTGTCACTTCCACTGCCTCATACCAGACCTGGTTCGAAATAGGTCTCTTTCAAATACAAACAGTGCGCTTGATTTAGCTTGACAAATGCATGCAAGTGGAATAGTCCCGAAAGTGCAAAGCCTGCCCATCCAGTGCACTAGCTAAATCAAACGCACCCAAAGTATTTAAAAGAAAAGGAGTTATTTGACGTGCCTGGCCATGTTGTTGATCAACTGTGTAAACTATACAGGCACAGACTACCTGAAGTACAGCATACGTAAGAAGGAGGTAAGTAGAATGTACCTGCTTCCATAACTTAAAAACGATGAATATACAAAAAGAGGCTCTCTTGGCAATAAGGAGTTTAGGTTAATCCCATGTATATTCCAAGCTATTTTGGAAATATCATGAATGCATGAATGAAATCATTTTCACTGATTGTAACGTCTGAATTGAACACTAGAATGGTAATCAACGCCAACTGGATCATGATAATTATTTGGTAGCTGCCTTGTGTCAGTGCCAGTGAGTGGTGTGTGTTGTGTGTGTAACAGATGACTCTGTCTCTGCCCAGGGTCCAGAGGATGCGGACCCAGACAGACAACAGCACCAGTCCTTTTAAAGAGTGCCCCCTGGATGGGCGGCGGCTGAGGGGCTCTGTCAGATGATGAAGGCCATGGAGGAGCTTGAGGCTCCAGAGAACATGCCAGAAGTCCTGGATCCGTCTGTGTGGGAAAAGTTCTGTCTGACCCACAGAGCAAAAGTGGAGAGCGAGCAGCAGGTAAGGAGATAAGATAAGCTTTTATTGTCTATTTCCCAAAGAAATGTGCTTTGAGTCTTTAAAAATAAGATCATATCAGCGCATCAATACACATGTTAATACGAATAACACAACATACTCATTATGATGTTCTCTAACACCTTGAAATCTGTATTTTATGCATTATGAACAAGTGCCCCTTTGTTGCATGTGAGTTACGCACACCACAGAATATGAGCACAGGATGAGAGTTAGATACACAGGAAGTTACCTGAATGTACCTGAATATCACAACTAATTAAAACAAAAACAAAACTAGATAATTTCCCCTTTGTTATGTCATGTCTTGTGTATGTTTGTGTCCTGTTCAGGTGAAATGCAGGCTTTACTGCAGAAGAGGATAGATGGGGATGGGAGGGCAAGGCTGGAAATTAAAATCTCAATGGGTACGAGTGGCATAGTGTGAGTACACTCAGTCTGTTCTGAAAAGCAACTTGAATAGGATATGTTTCTGTCCCACATGTTATAATGTTATAATATAATAATAATTTTTAAATGGTAAAACCATTGAATTAAAGCTGAGAATCTCTACTTTAACCTCATAGTAATTGTTTGATTTCAAATCCAAACTGTTGGAGTATAGAGCTAAAAGAAGACGATGATTCTGCTTTCCAATATTTATGGAGGGCACTGTATATGCATTTAAGAACATAGTGTAGGCCTTTTTACTCATTTTTAATTAAACCAACTAACTTACATTACTCACTTTACATACGGTATGCATGTGTATGTCAGCATGTGTGAATCTGCTCCATGTCTGTCAGGCCTCGGGGGAGCAGAAGATAGCCAGCATGGTGGAGTTTAAAGACTTCCGTAAGGACATCATCAAGCAGGAGTGGGCGCACAAGAGGATGAGGATGCAACAGCAGGGACATCCAGATGCTGTGTGTCTTCCAAGAGCTGCAGGAGGCATGTTGAATCAAGAAGGGGGGGGGGGGGGAGTGATGCAAAACTGACTCTAGAGCAGTGCCCTAAGGGTAACATGGAAATGTCTTCCTTCTTTCACCAAGAGCCCTTGAATATCATATAGCCTGAAACACTACACCGGCTTGGCATCGAACTATAAAATGGATCAACCCACTCATGTCCTGAATACGGAAAAAAATGTTTGAATCAAATGTCACTGCCCATGAATTATATCATGCCTTTGCACACAAACTAAAAGGAGATTGTCTCACCACTTGTCTTGATTTTAACAAAAAGCTATTTTTCTTCCAGTATCTCAGTGACATATCATGAGAACCTTTACAAGAAAAGGCAATGTGAACACAGAGGAGAATACATATAATTTAATTGATTCTAATCCTTCATATAATTTTTGTCAAAATATTCATTCAAGTGTCAAAGAAGTTTAAGTTGATTAAGCAGCTGAACAGGCAGGCAGCCATGAAGGAGGAGATGATAGCTGTTCTCGACCAGCAGCTGGCCAACATGAAAGTGAATGTGTTAGAGAGGAGACATACACTACATAGCCAAAAGTATGTGGACACCCCTTCTAATTAGTGGGTTCTGCTATTTCAGCCACACCCATTATAACAGGTGCATAAAAGCAAGCATACAGTATATGCCATTTAACTGACACTTTTATCTAAAGCAACTTACATTGCAGTGAGTGCATACATTTTTCAGCATATATGGTCCCAACGGGAATTGAACCCCCAACCTAAGCATTGTTAGCACCATGCTCTACCAACTCAGCCACAGAGGACCACAGAACGGGACCGCCGAGTGCTGAAGCGCGTAAAGATTTTCTATCCTCAGTTGCAACACTCACTACCGAGTTCCAAACTGCCTCTGGAAGCAACGTCAGCACAAGAACTGTTTGTCGGGAGCTTCATAAAATAGGTTTCCATGGCCAAGCAGCCACACACAAGCCTAACATCACCATGTGCAATGCCAACCATCGGCTGGAGTGGTGTAAAGCACACCGCCATTGGACTCTGGAGCAGTGGAAACGCATTCTCTGGAGTGATGAATTACGCTTCACTGTCTGGCAGTCTGACGGACGAATCTGGGTTTGGCGGATGCCAGGAGAACGCTACCTGCCCGAATGCATAGTGCCAACTGTAAAGTTTGGTGGAGGAGGAATAATGGTCTGGGGCTGTTTTTCATGGTTTGGGCTAGGCCCCTTAGTTCCAGTGAAGGGAAATCTTAATGCTACACCATACAATGACATTCTAACTTTGTGCCAACAGTTTGGGGAAGGCCCTTTCCTGTTTCAGCATGACAATGCCCAAATGCACAAAGCGAGGTCCATAATGACATGGTTTGCCGAGTTCAGTGTGGAAGAACTTGACTGGCCCTGACCTCAACCCCATCAAACACCTTTGGGATGAATTGGAACACCGACTGCGAGCCAAGCCTTCACGCCCAACATCAGTGCCCGACCTCACAATCACTATGCTTTTGTGGCTGAATGGGAGCGAATCCCCGCAGCCATGTTCCAAAATCTAGTGGAAAGCCTTCCCAGAAGAGTGGAGGCTGTTATAGCAGCAAAGGGGGAACCAACTCCATATTAATGCCTATGATTTTAGAATGAAACGTTCAACAAGCACATATGGGTGTGATGTTCAGGTGTCCACATACGTTTGGCCATGTATATATGAAGCTATGGGTTATCTATTAATGCATTTCACTAATTCTCTTGTGCCTTTAACTATCATGTGTAGAGAGTACGGCTTTATGAGAAGTGAAACTGCCTGATATTTTTTTTTGCTCCTTCGCATGTCTGATTTTATATGACTCAAGACATACTGTATGCTTCCATTGTATGACCTTATTTCCATGGTGTTCTGTTCAGCCATGGAGGAGAACGATGTAGAGGAGTGCTACCAGAACATCATCCAGAAGAAGAAGCTGGTAGACCCAGGGAGAAGACGTAGCCATCCTCAGGGCTGAGGTTGAGCATATAGGATGAGGACCTTCCCTGCACTCGCTCAGCTCAAACATGAATCAATGACGCAAGCGCTCGTTTTATTAATTAACTCCTTTTTATTCACATTCTTTATATAACAAAACTTGACAGTGAAAAGGTGTACAACTTGATATACAGAACTTCAATTTCAAAGAAATGTGTACTGTATGTAGCAGCACAAATTAAAACGTGCAAACAAATGTGTGTGATGGATTTCTGTCTCTTCAGCATTGTGTAAGCAGGAAGAGCAGGAAATCAGTTTTTATGATGAACAAACATAAGTGACATTATGAATCGGTGAAGTCCTCTTCTGTTCGATCAAAGTGCAGAATGCCATCCTCCTGTCCAAACAGGTCAATCACCTGGGATATGCTGGCTTTCTTGCCGTCTACGGGGAAATATTGCTGTCTATGGGGAGATGCCACTTGTCAGTCAACTTTCTGAGCTGTGTCAGGTCATTCTAGGAAGAAATGACACATATGGGGGATAAAACAAACATTTGTGCAGAATATCACAAAGTCTGCCACACTTCTCTTTTTGAAGACCCACACAATTGCTGTTACCTTACTTCTGTACATTTTCACCATATTCTGTCTGCGTAGAGTCTCTGTTCTTTCTCTCACGTCTCTCTTAAGCTGGTCGTAGTTCGTAGTTGTAGTGAGTCTGTTGTAATGATTCAGGCCTGGGGCCAGGGACTCTTCCACTGCTAGTCTGTGGGATTTCTCTGGGCTCATTTCTGTTTGTCAACGTTCTGTATATCTGTTCTAGCGCAATGTACCGTTTCAGTCTCTTTAGCCTTTCCTTCAGCGAGGCACTAATTTGCTATTTTGGCTTGGAAAGAAAATAACAACCCAGTGAGTGATACTCATTGACAGCAAGGTGACATTTCACAAGAGCCCTAGCTGGTTAAAACAGCTTGTACCCAATTTGCTAAACTATTAGTGGAAATGTGGTCTATTATTGATTGGAAATAATGATACTATTGCACAGTAAGCAACAGAGACATGAACCAGACCTTACTTTTTGCACTTTGGATTCAAAGGGACTTGACTCTACTGGATCACAAGGTGTGCCATACACACTTTAATTTGATCTTCTTGGGTGTGGACTCGTTGTTTTTTTTATTATTACATGCAAGCCAGACTCATAACCAATGTTCCATTTGACCCCACACAAGTCCTCCTCTCCACAGTCACCACATCTCAATCCAATAGAGCACCTTTGGGATGTGGTGGAACAGGAGATTCGCATCATGGATGTGCAGCCGACAAATCTGCAGCAATGATGCTATCATGTCAATATGGACCAAAATCTCTGAGGAATGTTTCCAGCAACTTGTTGAATCTATGCCACAAAGAATTAAGGCTGTTCTGAAGGCAAAAGGGGGTCCAACCCGGTACTAGCAAGGTGTACCGAATAAAGTGGCCGGTGAGTGTATAGTGTATATGACAGATGTCATGGACAAAACATGTGGCTCGCCGACACATTGAGCAGAGCATACTTACCTAAAACTACACACAGCTGGATCAGTAGCGTCTGAAATGAGACCATCAATATCTACACATCTCAGAGGAGAAACTGAAAGATATTCGATCTGCTACAAAAGATGACAAGTCACTGCAGACGCTGACCAAAACCATTCAGAAAGGATGACCACAAAACAAGAAAGATGTATCAACTGATGTCACACACTACTACGCTTTCCAAGAGGAATTGAGCGTTCAAGATGGGTGTGGGGGGACATGCAGCGTTCGGCCTGTAGAGGGAGCTACAGGACCGTGGCCGGGGTGTGTCGGCGAGACTTTGTTGCACACCTGCTGCAAATGAAGTCTCGCCGGCGAATGTTTAAGATGTGTGTGCTTCTGCCATTTGAGGAGGGGAGCTGGAAACGGCGAGACGGGCACGCTGTCGGAGAGAGAGCGGACCGTGTGTGAAGGAGGCTGGAAAGCCAAGAGACATTGAAAACCACTGTATGAATAAACGGGAAAGTTGTTCCCTTACCGTGAACGCTGCGTCTGCCTCTGTGTGACAACGAACTTTGCTACAGCGTGTAAGGAAGTGGTTGAAATATTTATGGTTCATGTTGGCTGCATCTTTATAACTCCTGTTTAACTCAGATGGATTTTGAATTGTACTAATTTACATTGTTTACCATGCTGTAGTGCTTCAAGACACTACCTACATTTACATTTTACATTTAATTTTGCATTTTCATTCGTATCTATTCAAATGAATAAAAGGCTGTAACAAAGTCCGTTTATACACAGAGGCAGACGCAGTATATCGATAAGGGAATTGGTCCCGTTTATTCATACAGTGTTCCGCTGGCACTGTTTGGCTTTCCAGCCTCGTTCAAAGTCTCTCTCGGTTCTCGGCTCTGCTCTCCTCGCCTCGCCTTCTCCAGCTTAGCTCCCTTACTGAAATGGCAGAAGCACACACATCTTAAACATTCGCCGACGAGACTTAATTCGCAGCAGGTGTGCAACAAAAGTCTCGCCGACACAACCCCGGCCACGGTCCTGTAGCTCCCTCTACAGGCCGAACGCTGCATGTCCCCCCACAAAGGCTTTTATCCAGAGCGTACTATACTAATGTACTTGCCAACGTTCTCTATTGACAAATTCCCTTTCCCTAACATTTTGAATTAAAGTAGAGATTTTTAGAGCCGTCTCTAGGTTCATAAGGTAAGGTTCTCTTGGTAAGTAAAAAAAAAAAAAAAAGAAAGAAGACAGTTGTTCATGTTCACCCTAGTTGTGTTTGTATAGTGTTAAAACCCTCCTATTCCTTTTCTGTCATAATTCATGAACGCAGAGCTTATGCTGAAATGATCATTAAACTCTCCCCAGACAGTAAAAATGTGGGGAAATATGAGACAAAAGAAACATACTGTAGTGCCTTTGAGTGTTACTGAAGACTTTTAGTCTGAATGTGTGCATGCGTGCGTGTGTACAGTGCCCTGCTAAGTAATGGGACAGTGAAGCATTTTTTCATCTTTTGGCTCTACACTCCAAAGGTGAAATCAAACACTTACTATGAGGTTAAAGTAGAGATTCTCAGCTTTTAATTGATGGTATTTGTGTACATATTGGTTTCACCATTCAGAAATTACAAAACTTTATTGACACAGTCCCCCCCTTTTTTAGGCCACCAAAAGTGACAGATTTATCAAATAATAAAGCACTCATGTTTAGTATTTGGTTGACAATCCTTTGTATGCAATAACTGCCTGAAGTCTGTGACCCATTGACCCCACCAGATGCTGGGTATGTTCTCTGATGATGCTCTGCCAGGCCTGTACTGCAGCCATCTTCAGTTGTTGTTTGTTTTAAGGTCTTTTTGACTTATGTTCCCTCTTCAGCAAATGAAATGCATTTTCAATTTAAATCTGGATATTGACTTGGCTACTCTTTCTTAGTTGCTATGGCAGTATGTTTGGGGTCATTGTCTTGCTATATGATGAAGTGCCGTCCAATGAGATTGGAAGCATTTGCTCGTACTTCAGCAGACAAGATGTTTCTCTACACTTATGAATACATTCTGCTGCTGCCGTCAGCAGTTACAGCATCAATGAAGACAAGTGAGCCAGTTCCAGTGGCAGCCATACGCGCCCAAGCCATATTTCACAGATGAGGTGGTATGCCGGGGATTTTGGGCAGTTTCTCCACACTTTAAACTTGCCATCACTCTGGTACATGTTCATCTTTGTCTCATCTGTCCACAAGACAGATTATTTTTTTTCCAGAACCCTGCAGGCTCTTTTAGGTACTTTTTAGCAAACTGTAATCTGGCCATTAGGTTTCTTTTGCTAACTAGTGGTTTAACACCTTGCAGTGTAGCCTCTGTAGTTCTGCTGGAAATCTTCTGCGGATGGTAGTCTCTGACACATTCACACCTACCTCCTGGACAGTGTTCTGTGGGACAGTTGTTTAACCCTTTCAACACAGCTCCCAAGTGGTTGAGACACGGGCGTCCCAAATTCTTGTATATACTACTTTTTGTATATATTTGAAATTGAAATACTGGAAATGAGACAAAATTCCCATCTCAGTGCCAGGTTTAGTATTTTAGCTCGCTAACACAGCCAATGCGATCATTAACAGCTACACTTTCTGGCAGCTAGGGCCATAAATCAACAGGCTGTCAATTAGCCCTCTCCATGTTGACTTTCACACATCCTCCAGTCTCCGACAATAAATAGGCGAAATGTTTGACGTTCAGCTCAGCTCTTCGTCTTAAAAAATCTTGGTCTCATATCGGAATAAGAATATAAATTCCAATTGTTGCATGTTTAACAGTATAATCATTTATTTGTATGCTCACTTGACAAATATAAACGCAGATCACTTCCAGTTTGAAAAAAATACATACATTTTCTGATAACTCGAAAGAAAATACATGACATAAAAAGCAAACTACTACTCAAATAATTAAGTACTGACTGTTTTGTTTATCACCCGGTTTTGAGGTGATTTAACCTGACAATATATTGATATGTCTCCTTGTTCGCAATGACCACCTACACAGACATAATGCTCACACACCCAACGCAATCGCGTAAATGCCTTCTAGGTATCAGATTACATGTTTTTGATGAACAGCAGGTTCTGGCTATGTTGCCATGGACACTTTCAATGCTTGCTAAAATGCTGCAACATGACTGTGACAGTAAGGGGTATTACAAATAAGCTACTGCAAGCTACCTATGTGTATGGGTTTCTCTTGCGCTCCTTTGCCTTGGTTTCAGGTTTTGTACGTTGCTGTGGAGGATGGTTGAGGGTGATCTGTTGTAATGTGGACAGATTAACTGTGATTCAGAAGTTCCTGAAATTTAGCATCTTTGTGGAAGAGCACTTGTATTGGCGCAATTCTGATTCTCTCTCTCTCTCTCTACACCATCTATTTCAGCGCACTGCGCGACAAGCTATCCATTATCCTCAGGCTCAGCAGTCAACTAGTACATGCGTGAGGAGCTGCAGCACTTTCTCCTGAGGCTGATTTACTACTGGATTACTTGTTACTTAACCATGGCCAGCGGTGGCAAAAGACATCTGACCATGGCAGAAGTATTGGAGGAACTGGACCAAAGTGCCAAAGGTGATAAGGGATGGTCCTCGGAGGCGGAGAGCATCGACTCTGTAGCTGAAGCGGCATTCCAGGATGGATTGGACCCGCTTCTTGACTTGTAAGTGAATTTAACATAAATTAATTTACTACAGATTATGTTTTGCCAGACAGTATTATACTGTCAGCCTAGTATGGGTAAAACTATGGGTAAAGCACTATCCATCTTTACTGGAGCCATCATAGGCTGTACAGGCTGGCCTTCCCTCCCTCAGTAGGCCAGTATGGCCACGACCAGGTTGGGGGAACATGAGAAGGGGACACCTGGATACGATCGCCCCTTCGGCATCCGTCCCCTACTTGATGACATCATTGTGGCATGCAGGGCCTTCGACCACCCTCATCCGCATCAAAGAACCGGATCAGCAATACATCAATGCCAAGCCCACCAAATGGGGCTTCAAGCTTTTTGTTTTGGCTGACTCCAGAAATGGCTATACCTGTGATTTTAACATCTATCAAGGTAAGCTTTTCTCAGCCACAGGAAAGGGGCTATTTCCCTCACTAGTAGGAGCATTGGATCCACCTGTAATTTAGCTGGCAAACAGGGCACTGGTATTGTATGGTTTGAAGTAATACTGTAATCCTGATAGTGCTAAGGGCAGTTGAAGACAAACAAGATAAATATTACAGGGCATTTTCGGGGCATTATTTACTTATATACAATTTCTCTATATCCTTGTATAAATGCCCCCAAACAAACAAAAAACAGACCTTGGTTGATAAAACATGTTCTTGTACCTGCAGTCATGTTTTGATTTGATTGTTTAAAAAGATGTTTGTGGTAGGAGATGTTTCTCCTACCACAGCTACGCAGATGACACTCAACTCTTTCTCCCTTTTCCCCCTTCTGACTCACAGGTGGCAACACGCATCTCTGTGTGTCTTGCAGACATCTCTTCTTGGATGTCAGCCCACCACCTCAAGCTCAACCTTGACAAGACTGAGCTGCTCTTCCTCCCTGGGAAAGCCTGCCCTCTCCAAGAGTTCTCCATCACAGAGGGGACTCCACTGTGGCCTCCTCCCAGAAAATCTTGGGGTGATCCTTAACAACCACTTGTCCTGTGCAGCGAACATCACAGCTACAGCACGCTCCTGTAGATTCTTCCTCTACAACATCCGAAGTATACGTCCATTCCTCATGAGAGAAGCAGCACAACTCTTGGTCCAGGGACACTTGTGATCTCCCGCCTTGACTACTGCAACGCACTCTTGGCCGGGATCCCCGCCTCCGCCATCAGACCTCTGCAACTCATCCAGAATTCTGCTGCCTGTCTGGTGTTCAATCTCCCCAAATTCTACCATGTCCCTCCTCCGCACCCTTCATTGGCTCCCGGTCGCAGCTCGCATCAGATTCAAGACCCTGGTGCTCGCCTACCGGGCAGTAAAGGGAACAGCCCTTCCCGACATGCAAGCAATGGTCTGCCCCCAAACCCCTGCCCGATCACGCCGTTCTTCCACCTTGGCTGGCCACCTGGCACCGCTGTCTCTACGAGGATGCAGCGGTCGCGCTGTTCAGTCACGGCTTTTCACTAGTATGGCGCCCTGGTGGTGGAACGAGCTTCCCACTGCTGTCAGGACTGCAGAGTCACTACCTATCTTCCACTATAAACTGAAGACTCATCTTTTCAGGCTACATCTTGACTGTCCCTTTTAAAGACCTCTTCACCCCCCACTACCCCTCTGTACAGTTCCCTTACTGTTAATAAAAATAATAAAAATGTAAATTAGAATGGATTATTGTATATTTGTGTGTGTATAGGAGGGAAGTGGGTGGGGGGTTGATGAGAGAGTGAGGTGGCAGTGTCGGAGATCTCGCCAAGGGCTCCAAAAAGGCTAGGCTTGGCTGATGCCAAGGGTGGCTGTGCCATGCAAGGAGATTTTTCCTCTCTGCATTGTGAGGGAAAACATCCAGTGTGATGTTGATAAAAAGATGTGGCCTGATCGACAAGAACAAATGGACTGAATGTGGTGTATACTGTATTTGTGTTGCCTTTTTTGACATTGCTTTGTTTTTGCAGTGACTTGTTAGCTTGCTGTATTTCATTTTTATTCTCTGTATAAAGTGCATTCGGAAAGTATTCAGACCCCTTAACTTTTTCCACATTTTGTTATGTTACAGCCTTATTCTGAAATGGATTCAATTATTTATTTTTCTCATCAGTCTACACACAATACCCCACAATGACAAAGCCAAAACAGGTTTTTAGAAATGTTTGCTAATTTATTAAAAATAAAAAACTGATATCACATTTACATAAGTATTCAGACCCTTTGCTATGACACTCGAAATTGAGCTCAGGTGCATCCTGTTTCCGTTGATCATCTTTGAGATGTTTCGACAACTTGATTAGAGTTCACCTGTGGTAAATTCAATTGATTGGACATGATTTGGAACAGCACACACCTGTCTATATAAGGTCCCACAGTTGACAGTGCATGTCAGAGCAAAAACCAGGCCATGAGGTCGAAGGAATTGTCTGTAAACCTCAGAGACAGGATTGTGTCGAGGCACAGATCTTGGGAAGGGTACAAAAAAAATCTGCAGTATTGAAGGTCCCCAAGAACACAGTAGCCTCCATCATTCTTAAATGGAAGAAGTTTTGAACCATCAAGACTCTTTCTTGAGCTGGCCGCCCGGCCACACTGAGCAATAGGGGGAGAAGGGCCATCGTCAGGGAGGTGACCAAGAACCCAATGGTCACTCTGACAGAGCTCCAGAGTTCCTCTGTGGACAAGGGAGAACCTTCCAGAGGACAACCATCTCTGCAGCACTCCACCAATCAGGCCTTTATGGTAGAGTGGCCAGACGGAAGCCACTCCTCAGTAAAAAGCACATGACAGCCCACTTGGAGTTTGCCAAAAGGCACCTAAAGGACTCTCAGACCATGAGAAAAAAGATTCTCTGGTCTGAAGAAACCAAGATTGAACTCTTTGGCCTGAATGCCAAGCGTCACGTCTGGAGGAAACCAGGCACCACTCATCACCTGGCCAATACCATCCCTACGGTGAAGCATGGTGGTGGCAGCATCATGCTGTGGGGATGTTTATCAGCGGCAGGGACTGGGAAACTAGTCAGGATCAAGGGAAAGATGAACGGAGCAAAGTACAGAGAGATTCTTGATGAAGAGCGCTCTGGAGCAGGTTAGGACCTCAGACTGGGGCGAAGGTTCACCTTCCAACAGGACAATGACCCTAAGCACACAGCAAGAGTGGCTTCGGGACAAGTCTCTGAATGTCTTTGAGTGGCCCAGCCAGGGCCCGGACTTGAACCCGATTCAACATCTCTGGAAAGACCTGAAAATGTCACACCCTCCACTTCCACCAAGCTGTGTCAGTCTCTCTCCCTCTTCCCAGCCTGGGTGTTTGGTGTGGGCATGGCTGCCGATAGTTTACGTCATCTTCTACACACCTGCAGCTCGTCTCCTCATCACCCTTCTGTGATTTATACTCCGGTTTTCCATTCATTCCCCGCCAGTTCGTTATAGTGCTTACCCCTATACGTCCCAGCAATTCCACGCCTGTTGTTTTTTTGACTTTGTGTGTTTTTGCCTAACCCCTGCCGGATTATCTGCTTTTCTTAGGACTGCCTTATTGTGTTTCGAACTCCGCCTGAAAACCCTCTATCCGAATACCTGCCTATCTCTGGACTGCCTTCTCGTGTACTGACCGCTGCCTGATCTACTCGCCTGCCTCCACTGCCTGCCCAGCCCTCCTGCCCTGCCTGCTCTGCCTGCCCTGCCAACCCAGTCACCCCGTTACCCTTTCCCTGTTTTGTTCCTTATTAAATATCTATATTATTTTATACCTGTGTCCCGACTCTGTGTGCTGCACTTGGGTTCACTAGTTCTGATACTTGACAGAAAATAGCTGTGCACCGATGCTCCCCATCCAACCTGACAGAGCTTGAGTGGGTCTACAGAGAAGAATGGGAGAAACTCCCCAAATACAGGTGTGCCAAGCTTGTAGCGTCATACCCAAGAAGACTTGAGGCTGTAATCGCTACCAAAGGTGCTTCAACAAAGTACTGAGCAAAGGGTCTGAGTACTTGTGATATGTACAGTGCCTATAGAAATTCATCATACCCCTTTGAAATAGTTACTATATTTGTCGTACAGCCTGAAATCAAAACCCATTAAAAAAAAATTTTTCCAGCTTTATGTACAAATGTAGCCATACAACATCAAACTAATGGGAAAAAAAAGGCGACAGTTCTGAAAATTTATAAAAAATTAAAAACAAGAATAGTCATCATTCCCCTGATTTAATACTTTGTAGAGCCACCTTTTGCTGCAATTACAGCCATCAATCTGTTGGGATATGTCTCTACTAGCTTTGCACACCTAGATTGGAGAATATTTGCCCATTCTTCCTTGCAGAATTGTTCCAGTTCAGTCAAATTCCGTGGTGAGCGGCGATGGACTGCTCTCTTCAAGTCCATCCACAGATTTTCTATCGGATTTAAGTCAGGGCTCTGACTTGGCCACTCAAGGACATTCACCTTTCTGTCCTTAAGCCACTGCGTTGTTCTTTTGGCGGTATGTTTAGGATCGTTGTCGTGTTGGAAGGTGAATGACCTGCCCATCTTCAGCTGTCTAGCAGAGGGACGCAGGTTGTCCTCAAGAATTTGGGTGTACTTGGCAGCATCCATTTTCCCTTCAATCCTGACCAATTGCCCAGTCCCCGCTGAAGAGAAACATCCCCACAACATAATGTTGCCACCACCATGCTTCACAGTAGGTATGGTGTGTTTTGGGTGGTGTGCTGTGTTTGGTTTTCGCCAAACATAGCGCTTGGAGTTCAGTCCAAAAAGTTCAATCTTAGTCTCGTCTGACCATAAAACCTTTTTCCACATGGCAACAGAATCTTCCAGGTGTGTTTTTGCATAGCACAAACGAGACTGAGTGTGGCACTTTTTCAGAAAAGGCTTCTTTCTTGCTACCCTGCCATATAGGCCAGCTTTGTGTAAAGCTTGTGAGATTGTAGTCACATGCACAGACAGACCAGTCCCAGCCATAAAGACTTATTTACACAGTCCTTCAAAGTTGCCTTTGGCCTCTTGGTAGCTTCTCCGATCAATGTCCTCCTGGCTCGGTCATCCAGTTTGGACGGACGGCCTGATCTAGGCAAGGTGTTGGTGGTGCCATACGCCTTCCACTTCTTAATGATGCTCTGAACGGTACTCAGAGGGATAGCTAAAGCCTTCGAAATCTTTTTGTAGCCTTCACCTAACTTGTGCCTTCCTACAACTTTATCCCGGTGGCCTTTTGAAAGTATTTTTCCAACCATGGTGAATTCTTTGCACTTCTAGTAGTGGAATCCTCAAGAAACAGCTGGTTTTGTTCTGAAGTAATCAAAACCAGTACAATTGATGTCAGGTGGGGGGCAATTAGCCTGGTGTTTGATCTGAAAGTTGATTGGTTGCACCTGAGCAAGTTTATAATGGTATACTCTAAGGGGCTGATCACTTAACCAAACCAGGTATTTCACTAATTAATTTTTAATAATTGTCCAGAATTTTTAAAATGTTTATTTTCACTTTGATGATGAGGATTATAATGTGTACATACAGCTCAAAAAAGTTGATTTTATTTATTTTAATTTCCAGGGTGTAATGTGACAAAAGGTAAAGATTTCACAGGGTATGATGACTTTCTATAGGCACTGTAAATGTGCTATCAGTTTTTTATTTTTAATAAATTAGCAAACATTTCTAAAGACCTGTTTTGACTTTGTCATTGTAGGGTATTGTGTGTAGATTGATGAGGGAAAAAAATAATTTAATTCATTTTAGAATAAGGCTGTACACATAACAAAATGTGGAAAAAGTGAAGGGGTCTGAATACTTTCCGAATGCACTGTATACACTTACCAAGACTTTATTAAGAACACCTGTGCACCTTCTCATGGTGGAGGTGGTGTAATGGTGTGGGGAATGTTTTCTTGGCACACTTTGGGCCCGTTAATACCAATGAATCATCGCTTGAATGCCACAGCCTATTTGAGTATTGTTGCTGACCATGTCCATCCCTTCATGGCCACAATTTACCCATCTTCGAATGGCTACTTCCAGCATGATAATTGTGGTGGATGTCTAGGATTTACCACTCTGTACTTCAGCTCTTCGGAGATGAGATTCAAGAAACAAAGTCCTGAGTAGCCACAATATTTGAGTCCGGTATTTTTTGCTTGCAAACAAGAGACGAGAGCCTAACAGCAGCCCAGCGTAAATCCGGGGGTCTGTTTCGTGCAAGTCTGAAGAGGCGATTATCAGGGTTGTCTTTTATACAGATGAAACATAATGGTAGGCGCCGCCAAGGCTACCACCGGCTAGCTTGTGCTTACGTGAGAGGGGGCGGGAGAGAATGAACAATGGGGAGACTTTCTTACTGATCAATTGGTGCTTTCTTACTGATCAATCGGCGTTCAACATTTCACACCTATCCACCTTCCTGTCGGCGAGATGTGTCTGTACCTTTATTGTCGCTCTCCCCCACCACTCCCTTCGAAACCACCACTATCCATATGGTGATTATACAGCGTTTCTCAAAACAATGGCTAGAGAACTTTAGAGGTGTGGCAAGAGAAAATGTAATCACAGTATTTACACAAGTTGTATCAGTCATTTGAAAGTGTATATCCTTCAAACAGTCCTATCAATGTATTTTCCATAACATAATGCACCATGTCACAAAGCAAAAGTCGTCTCAAACTGGTTTCATGAACATGACAATGAGTTCAGTGTTCTTCAGTGGTCTTCCCAGTCACCGGATCTGAATCCAATAGAACACCTTTGGGATGTGGTGGAACGGGAGATTCACAGCTTGAAAGTGCACCTAAAAAATCTTTGCGTGATGCAGTCATGTCATCATGGACCAGAATCTCAAAGGAATGTTTCCAACATCTTGTGGAATCAATGCCACAAAGAAATTGAGGCTGTTTTGAGAACAAAGGGAGGCCCTACCCAGTGTTAGTATAGTATTCCTTATAAAGTGCTCGGTGAGTGTACAGGATCATTGAATTTTTCAAGAACAAAATGGAAATACGTAAAATAAAGCCTTTTCTTTCTGGATATTCATGCTCTTGAGTGGCATTCTTTCTGCATTGGTCATCTTTGGTAAAATAATTATAGGAAAAAAGAATACAGCCCATGCTGTGATAATATGTTTACTTGCCTTTTATGGTACATACTATAATTACAGGATCAACAAATGGCACAGACGTACACAAGAAGGTTAACCATGTTAGGGTATATTGATAGTTGTAGTTAGTATTTATTGGGCCATTGTGTAACAATTGATTGAAATAACTTTTCATTAGCTAACAAGTTGGATGTTTTGATGCAGGTAGTTGATTTTGTGTCATGTATTTAATGTTTTGAGAGTCATTTTGGCCAATGTGTTTCAGTTTTGACCTGTGTGTTAATTGTTTTGAAAAAGTGAATTCTGTTTGGACAAATGTGCTCAAGCAATTGAACTGTAATCAGCAAATAAAAGGTTTCACTGTTTTTTTAAGACCAATTTTGGGTTAAATTCCATCATGCAGAAACAGATTAAAGTGAATCACAACCAATAGTTACCAGAAATGTTTTAGCACCAGGTATAAAAAGTTGAGACCTCAGTCATGCAGCTGGTGAAAGGGGAAATGGACGATAGTGTCGTGTGTGTGTGTGTGTGTGTATACATGTGGGTGTGATCTGTTCTATTGACCAGCAGGACCAGGGCCAGTCCCAAAGCAGAGAGAGTGTGGAGAGAAATATGACTACACCTGCTATACTGTAGGAAGGATCCATTGCAAACTGTTCAATGACTAGATGCAGTACTGGTGGATGAGTAAGACAATAGTAAAACCCACAGACCTCTGGTGGCGGTCTCTATTATACCGCCAAAACAATTGCTTCGTAACCACCATTAATAATCAATAATCAACAGCAGATCCAGTGTTCTGGCAGCAATAGGACTTTTGGATTGTTCACATCTAAGCAACTTTTAATCAGTATTACATTTTCAATTACATGTTGGAGTTGGAAGTACAGTGCCCTGCGTAAGTAATGGGACAGTGAAGCAGTGAGGCCCTATACTCCAAAAGTTTGGATTTGAAATCAAACAATTACTATGAGGTTAAAGTAAAGATTCTCAGCTTTTATTTGATGGTATGTGTGTATTTTAGGGTACCCAAAAGTAATGGGACAATTGGCTTGACAGGTGTTTCTGGTAAGTCAGGTGTGTTCTGTCACATCATTTGTGCAGGCATAAGAGAGCTGTCAATGTTGTAACGGGTGGTTTTAAGTGGACCCAAGTGCAGAAAGGAGGCAGGACTCAAGAGTTGCAAAAATTGAACGTAAACTTTACTTTGTTACACAGGAACGTCTGAGGAACCAAATGACGGCACACAGAGAAGGTGGTGGGGTTTAGCCCGAAGGCGTATTTAATAATAAAAGGGTAGGGGAGAGAAGGATAATCTGGGTAAACGTCAGGGCTATCATTGCTCCCATTACCTCTGAGGCATTCAATGGATATGGCAAAAGGGGCATTGAAGAGGCAGTGCTATGTGGTAGTTGGGTACAAACGTAACAACTCGTGTTGGTTAGTCGTCTCGTTGATATGTATATGGTTTGATACCATAGATTCTGAGTCTGATCGGACATAGATGTATTTAAAACACTTCGCCGAGATCTAGTTGTTTTACGGGCTTCTGGACCTGCTGTTGGGCTGACCATGGAGGAGAGTGTCAAGCGGTTTTGTTTATCATTAGCATCACTACCATTTATGGCAGTTCTATGCTCTAGGAGCCACAATATAGGTCCCACTATCACACATGTCATTAATAGTAGGAAAATAATGGTGCCCCTAGCACCACAAAAACCTGGGTGTCTGAATGGATGCCATGGTCTTTGTTGTTGTCGCTTCATGTTGGTATTCAGGGTTTTTGATGATCTAGACCACAGGTGTCAAACTCATTCCATGGAGGGCCGAGTGTCTACAGGTCTTTGCTCTTCCCATCTACTTGATTGATGAATTAAGGTCACTAATTAGTATGGAACTCCCCTCACCCGGTTGACAAGGTCTTAATTGAAAGGAAAAACCAAAAACCTGCTGACACTCAGCCCTCCATGGAATGAGTTTGACACCTGTAATCTAGACTGTCCTTTGTTGCTGCAGGGAGTTCCCTACGGTTGGTGGATTGGCACTCCACTTGTTGGGACCAGGGCACGACCGATTGTCTCCCTGTCCTGTTGGCTTGAGAGCGTCGTTATTCTGGTCTGGCGTCCTCTGGTGTCGTCTTGATTCGTCTGCAGTGGTTGCAATGGATCCACGTAGCTCTCTCTGCAACTTTTACTGCGGTGTGGGTGGTCAGGAGCACTTGGAATGGTCCTTGCCAACGACGTGTAGCCCAATTCTTTCGTCTGAAGTCTTTCACCATCACGTGATCACCTGGCTTGAGGTCATGGCTTGAGGTCAGACCCTCAGCTGATCTGGGTAGGTCGTCTCCTACCTGCTTGTGAATGTCTCTAAGGGTAGAAGAGAGGTTAGCACAGTATCTTAACATTTCATCTTCACATTGGTCTGTGGATGGGAGCTGTCTCTGGCGTGGGTCCAATGCCTGTTTCTATTGGTCTCCCAAATAGAATTTCAAATGGGCTTAGCCCATATTTTGGTCTGACTCGTGCTCTCATTTGGAGGAGCACAATTGGGAGTGCCTTCATCCAGGTTAATCCTGTCTCAGCACAACATTTTGCCAATTTGTTTTTCAAGATTCCGTTCTGTCTTTCAACTGCTCCGCCACTGGCAGGGTGATACGCACAGTGTTGTCTCATATCAATGCCAAAGTATGTTCCCACCTCCCTTAATGTTGCATTCACGAAATGTGAGCCGTTATCACTAGAAATTGTTGTTGGAATACCCCATCTTGGTATGACCAGAGCCTTGGCAACTGCTGCTGCATCAGCTTTACTTGTTGGGAAGGCCTATGTCCATTTTGAGAACATGTCACACATTACCAAACAATACTTTTTACCTTCGGTTGGGGTGAGTTCAATGAAGTACATTTGGAGATGGTCAAATGGTCTGTCTGGAGGTGGGTGTGCTGCTTGCGGGGTGGAAACCCCTCTGCCAGGATTGTGAGCTGCACAAATTATACATGCTTCACAGAATTTTTGTGAGAATATTGCAAACCCTTTTGTGTACCAGTGTTGGTTAATGGATGCTAACATCCCCCCTTTTGACACGTGGTCTTGACCATGTGTCAATTTAGCAAAATGGGGAAACATATACTGGTTTGTTGTCAGGACCATACCAGACACCCTCTGTTACCACACAGCCATTCTTCCTCCAGGTGGACTTTTCGTCTGGTAGAGCCTTCCTCTGGATTTCCTGTAAGTCAAGGAAGGGTGTGGCAGGTGTGCTGTCATTTAGGAGAGAGAAAGAAGAGTCATCATATGGTTTTTGGGCTGCAGCCTTTGCTTGTTTGTCAGCATGAGCGTTACCCAATGACACTTCATCAGTGTTCCGTGTGTGAGCTTCACATTTGACCACAGCAATTGATAAGGGAAGCAGAACAGCATCGAGGAGAGCAGACACAATTTTGTGATGAGCTATGGGTTTCCCTGTGGAGGTTAAGAACTGTCTATGTTTCCACAGGGCGCCAAAATCGTGTACTACGCCAAATGCGTATCTACTGTCTGTATAGATGTTGACAGTTTTGTTTTCAGCCAATTTACATGCTTCTGTGAGCGCAATTAGTTCTGCAGCTTGCGCTGAGAGGTTTGATGGTAAGGAGTCAGATTTTAATGTGTCATGTGATGTTACCACAGCATACCCAACTCTATTGATGCCTGTTGTCTGGGTCACGTGATGCACATCCGTCCACAAACAGGTCTAGATCGGCGTTAGGGATGGGCGTTTCCCTAAGGTCCGTCCTTGGGGAACAGATCTGTGAAATGGAAGCAACACAGTTATGCGGTTCACCGTGTTTTAATAGTTTAACAGTGTCAGCCTCGCATTGTTCCTGTGTTGGACTACAAATCATTAGGTCATCAACATATTGCAGGAGTGCACTTCCTGGCGATAGAGTGAGTGTTGACGAGCTGTCTTTTAAACATTTATTGTAGATTGTCGGTGACTCACATCAATTGCGTCTTTCCTAAGTGGATACTGTTTCTGACATGGTCTGTAGTCTGATTTGGGAATAATCACTACTGGTTCTGCATTTTTTATTAGGCCCACATCATGTTTGTCCTGTGCCCATAGGGAATTTGGAACTTCCTTGAGGGCCGGCAATCTGGTTTGGTTGTGACGTCACTTTTTACCTGTTGAAACATATCTGAGCTCTTTGGTACCAGTTCTACAGTTCTATTTGCATGCACAATATAACAAACACTTTGTTTGAAAACCTTCAAGTCATGGTTCCATTTGATTTTTGCATTTGCTGTATTTTCCCACTTACATGAGTCCTGAACACATCGTCTTACCCATGGACCCAGATCCTCCCAGTCATCCTTTTTGTGTTTGGCAAGTGACACATGTGGGTGAGAGCCAGGTACATGGAACGGTGCAGGATACTCCGGACAGTGTGCATGAGAGAGATGGTGATGTTGAATTCACATTACTCTGTTTCCTCTCTGGGAGCTTGACAGAAATTCCACATCTATGGTTATTCCAATACATACAACTTAACATTAGCTTTTCATGCTCATAACCTGTCCGATACCATTGTTTCTCATATGCTGCGTCTTGTCCTCTGCTTACATATGCTGTCCAGTGTAAGTCTTCTGGTTGCATGTACTGTGTGTCCTTCTCTTGTGTCAATGTTTTTGCTTGCTGCACTAGCGTGTCATTTCCTGTCTTACCCAGCTTCCATTCATACACATACAGCAGTGAGTCGTGGCTGTGTTGTACAAAAGTGTGGCAGTCTAGTGTGTGGTTACCGTTTGTTCTGGTCACAATTACCCCTTCAGGTGTGGAAACGAGGGTGATCCCTAATCTACACATCAGCTCTCTTCCCATAAGATTAATGGGACAACAGTGTGATAGTAGAAATTTGTGTTTAAAGTGACCCTGAACTGTGTCCTGACATGTCAGTGGAGTTGTGTAATGTTCTTTTACAGACTCGCCTGATGCACCAACAGAGTGTGCATATCTACCACTGAGTTTGGGTGGAGTGGGGAATGCACTTAATTTGATCACTGAGTTTGTTGCTCCTGAATCGACTAAAAATGTGATGTATGTATCATTTACCATTAATGTAAGTGTTGGCATTTTTAAGTAGGCCTTTGAGTCATACTTGATATGTGCCGTGGTTTAATGACTGTTCCTTTTTTACCTTAGCCTCTATGTTAGCAACAATCTCAGCTATCATTTCCTTGCTAATGTTGTTGTGCGTCATGTGTGTTTGTGTTGTGCAATCACCTTCCTGACGTGTAGGGTGGTTGGTCTCATCTTTGTTGTGCGTCAGTGATGTCAGTGGCTTGGACTCCTCCCCCTCCCGCACGCCCGCGGCCTGGATACAGCTTCTGTTTGGTTCCTCTTGGGGCATTCTTTTGTCCAATGTCCCTTTTCTCCGCATTTGAAACAAGTATCGCGGTCCACATGTTGTCTGAAGTCTGGGCGTCCTCTGAACTGGCCCCTGCCTGCCCCTCTTCCTCTCTCTCTGCCTTTTCCTCCCCTGCTCTGTCCTCCTCTGCCGTCACCGGTTAGGTGTTGTAGAGTAAGAGGTAGAGTCATGCAGGTACGGCTGGAGCCTTGGGTCGTTGCTTTGACCTCACCAATGGTCCCTTCACGGGCGGCAGATTCTGGTTGACCTGTGGTTGGACATTCTGCGGGGGTGATTGTTGCTGTCGTCTTCTGGGCGGGGCGCAGTCGAGGTCACTGAGGCACACGAGGTTTTCCCTGCCTGACTTTTCCTATCCCTTATCATAGCCTCTTTCTGCCACATTCCATATGCTTTCCAGTCACCTCTATTCTTTCCCTTGCTCTTCCTTTCCCTTTCCTCCATTTTTAGTTTTAGTTGATCTAGTTGTCTTAGGTTAAAACTACCATCTGCTGGAAAACCAAGACGTTGTACCCAGACATGATATTGAGTAATTGATTCGTCACCATAGCTCTTTCTCATGAAATTGACATAAGGGCCAGTATAGGCCTGATTCGGATCTTGTTTACCAAGTTTTGAGCCCATTTTGTTTTATTTCAATTTCCCTTTTGACTTGGTGTTCATACAAGACTATTGGACAATTAAACACAATGAAAAACAATTATTATTACCCAAAGTATTATAAAAGACAGTGTTACTTTTTTTTTTATAAATGATCTTTTAGTAGTTTAGGTTGGTATTGGTGGACAGTATTATATTTTAGTTTGTTTTTCTTTTTATTACCCAAAGTATTATAAAGGACAGTATTCTGTTTTAGTTTTTTCTATAAATAAAATCTTTTTCAAGATTCAAAGTGTTTATTATCATATGCACAGTAGAAAACATGTTTCCCTGTACAATATACAATACTAAAGAATATACAATATATACTAAACAAATGTACAAGACAGCAAAATTTAAGGCATAAAAATAAAATAGCAGCAATAATAATAATAAACAGTGCAAGCGTAGCAGTGCAATTATGCAAACTGGAATTTAGTTATGAGGTAGTAAGGTTATATTAATCTCCTATGGATTGTTTAGGAGCCTGATGGCAGTGGGAAAGAAGGAGTTCTTCAGTCTGGTGGTCCTGCATTTAACACTTCTGTACCTCCGGCCTGAGGGTAGAAGTGTGAACAGTCCGTGCTGGGGGTGGGTGGGGTCCTTGAGGATGGAGGCGGCTCTCCTGTGGACTCTGCGGTGGTAGATGCTCTGCAGAGAGGGCAGTGGAGTCCTGGTGATTTTCTCAGCGGTCTTCACCACTCTCTGCAGGCGTCTGCGGTCCATAGCAGTAGTGCTGCCGTACCATACAGTGATACAGCTAGTTAGGATGCTCTCAACAATGCAGCTGTAGAAGTTGCTGAGGATCTTGGGCGACATGCCAAACTTCCTCAGCCTCCTCAGAAAGTACAGCCGCTGTTGGGCCTTCTTAACCAGCTGTGTGGTGTTAAGTGTCCAGGTGAGGTCCTCACTGATGTGGACGCCCAGGTATTTGAAACTGCTCACCCTCTCTACTTCAAGATCCCGGATGTACAGTGGCCGATGAGGTCCCCTCTTCTTCCTCATGTCCACTATCACCTCCTTTGTCTTGTCCGTATTGAGGGTGAGGTTGTTGTCCTCGCACCATGTTACCAGACTGGCCACCTCCCTCCTGTAAGTTTTGTAGTTTAGATTGGTGTTGGCGATCTAACAATAGGAACGTGATTTATACCTTGCGCGCTTTTCAGCCCTGTCTGCACTTGCTTTATCTGGAGTCTCGTCCGATCTCCTAGCTCATATATTTTCTGGTATATTTTATGCAAGCACTTACACAGTCTGTAAGTTGAACTCGTCAGGACAACTCCAGGTTTTACTAAACCTTGGTTAAAAATACTCGTCCGTGGAGCCTCGTCCGGTCTCCAAAAAACCCAGTTCCTATGTTATCTCACACAACACCTTCTCTCTTTTACTCTTAAAACCAATAATACATTTTTATCAGTAAAACTTCATGAGAGACACATCAAAACATTTTAGTCTTGTGATGTCATGTGTTTTGGTCAATTTAAATTGTTGCCAAAGAATAAACTGAAAGTTCCTCACCAGGTTCAAGGGATCGCAGCGCTGGGTGAAGTCTGTCCCAGGGCCCTTGGTCCTTGTCACTCGGTTCTAATGAGGTTTAAGGCCGAAGACTGTTTCTTCAGGACGGTTGGTCACCGCCGGCGCCTGGTCAGAGTCCCCTCAGTCGAGCGATCCCCGGCGAGCCCCCAAGATTGTGATGGAAATCTTTCAGTGAACAACAATAAACAATGTTTGGTCTCAGTTGAGAGTTTTAATGCATATAGAAAATATTATACAATGTTGGTCAGCTGGATCAGCATTCCTTCACCAACAGTGTGGATTCAGATACTGATGCTGTGGCTGAGGAGAGGACCATCCTTAACTCCAATGCTCATACGTCATAGGTCTAGGGGTAAACATATCTTGCACCTATTTGCTGATAAAGAAGCTGGGAAAGAAGCGTAGGCGTTGTGAGCTACTATCTCAAACCTCAGCCTGCAGTTAGGAGTGTTCCAAGGTCAGAATAACATCTTTGATGCAAAGAGAAGGAGCAGTCGGTTTTGGTTCTTCCTCAGTCACATAATTAAAAATAACAAAGTACACTGGGTCACAGAGAGGTCAATACATTTCATATATGACTTAAGCAAAATAGTACAAATATATTTTTTGCCATTACAGCCATCAGGGTCTGCCTGAAAAATTATTTTGCTACTGTAACATACAGCTAACGTTAGATACACCAGGATCGTCCAACACATACTGCCAATTTTGGGAGGCACGCTAACATTAGCTAACAAGTATAATACAGCTTTTTATCAATCAAACACAAATCTAATCCCTAAAGAAGCTAGTTAGCGAGACGTTTTAGCCCAGCTATGCTAGCTAACTTTAGCTAGCTAAGTAACATTTGAATTGGATTGGGAAACAGCTAGCTAGCTACTTACATGTTCTAGCAGGCTCATCTGACTTGGTTGTATCGGTTCTTAAAGATGAAGGAGATGATTCCTGTAGGATCTGTTGAGATTTACGACTCAAAATAATGGAGAGGAATATGTTCCAGATGCTAGTGAAGAAAGCTCTGATTCCATGACCTTGGAACTACCACTACAGAACAGTAGTAGAAGAGGCACATTCCCCAGTCAATGTAGTATGCAGGCAGAGGACTCTAAAGTAGAGCCCTGCGCGGGACTGTTTTCTTCATCCCGCTCCCGCCCGCTCTCACTGAATTTCTGACCATTACCGCCCGCGACCGCAGGGTGCGTGTTACACTCCCGCCCGCTCCCGCAGTGTGTATGTCCACTCCCGCCCGTGTCCGCAAAACTCTGAGAATTTCTGCCCGCACAATAATAGAGATGCATTGATTTTGTGTCTTCTCCCGTCCCGCAGGCGAAAACACGTAATTTTATAGGCTATTAATCAAGAGATTCATGGGGTTGTTTGTTTCGTTTCTCTGGCCTGCATGTATTTTGACGCGGTTAGGGAAAGCGCTTCTATTTCGTCAAAGCCCTACGTGAAATGTGAGCAGCACTTCCAGAGCTTCCGAAGCTAGGCTATAGTGTTTGCCTGATGATATCTTAGTTGTCCTATACAAATCTATCTGATTTAATGTTAACATGATAATTGTGAGCTTGATGGATAATTTACAAAGTTCATAGGCTACCTGACCGAAAGTTAGATGCAAATCCTTCATTGTCATCATTGCAGCTGCTTTCCCCTTTCGCGCACGCATCAATTATGTGATTGTGGTTACAGTCTCTTTTCTAAGAGAGACCTGAATAAGAAGCATGATAATGAGAACACAGATACAACACGACAATCAATTTAAATATAACTTAGTTTTATCAAAAACTTTTCACCATCACACGGCACACACAAATAGACTGCTTTTGCTTGAGTTTCTTTTCCACATCATTAACAGTGATCTCCATTGTCGCTAGCCTAGACAACATCCCGATCCCGCAGTGTTTTTTTTAGCCGCCCGTTCCCGCCCGCAGCAAAGTTCAAACCGCCCGCTCCCGCGAGATTTGCGGGATCAGGGATCGTAAACCAGGAAAGCTAAACACTAGGAATAAACGCTGGAACGTATTGACAAAAGTACAAAGACAAACTGGCACAGAGACAGGGGAACACACAGACTAAATACACAGGGAAGGATGATGAGGAACAGGTGAAGCCAATCAGGGCGGGGTAGACAATCACACAGGCGGGAAACACACAAGGGCAGGTAGTGAAGTGTCTGAAACGAGACAAGGTGAGTAACGCAAAAATAAACAGGAAACAATAAATGAATAACATGAAACAAAGACAAACATGAACTAAGGAACAGGACGAGACGCTACAGTACCCCCCAACCCCCAGGGATGGCACCTGGCATCCCAGGCAGGTCAGAATGGGCTTGGTGGAATTCCTGGATGAGGTCAGGGTCCACGATGTTCCTGGTGTGGACCCAAGCCCTCTCCTCAGGCCTGTACCCCTCCCAGTCCACCAGGTACGGACGGCCCCGACCACAAACTGCCAGGAGTCGCTTAACCGTATATACAGAATCAGAGATGAATTGTGGCCCCCAATCTGACACCACATCCCTAGGGAATCCATGGATACGGAAAACATGAAACAACATTACCTCCGCCGTCTCCTTGGCGGACGGCAATTTAGACAGAGAGATGAAGTGCACCATCTGTCCACCACTGTCAGAATGGTGGTGTTACCTTCTGAGGGGGGTAACCCCGTGACGTCCAGTGAGATGTCAGACCAGGGGCGATGAGGCACAGGAAGCGGGCGAGAGGAGATGGGGGTTGGGAGACCTTGTTCTGGGCGTTCACAGGACAGGCAGCCACATACTCTCCAACCTCTCTCTCCATGGACGGCCACCAGAAGCGTTGTCTGACCACGAAGAGCGCCCGCCGTATTCCAGGGTGACAGGAGATAAGGGGCCCAGTGAATCACCTGAGAGCAATGGGAGGCAGGGACAAACAACTGGTTCGGAGGACAGCCATCCGGTACTGGAACATTAACACTCGCCTGTCTGACCTCTTCCTCAATGCCCCATGTAACAGCTCATCCCACACAGGAACAAGGCAGAATGTTGGTGGGAGCCCTTGGGGCAGGGTCAGGGTCAAACAGGCGAGACAGAGCATCTGGCTTAACGTTTTTAGAGCCCATCTGGCCTGCCTGGAGTTGAGCCGTTTGGCGGTCCGGATGTACTCCAGGTTTTTGTGGTCGGTCCAAACCAGGAAAGGGTGCTCTGCTCCCTACAACCAGTGGCGCCACTCCTCCAGAGCCGCCTTGACGGCCAACAGCTTGTTACCCACGTCATAATTCTTCTCGGCAGGAGAGAGCTTCTGGGATCGGAAGGCGCATGGGTGAAGCTTGTTGTCCCCTGGAGACGGCTGACTATACAACAAAACACACTACTGTATGTTTTGTGGGTTAGGTGTTCAGGAAATGGCAAGACATTTGGAGCGTCAACACAGCAATGACAGTGAGGTAAGCAAGGGTATTTAGTTTTCCAAATAAATCAAAGGAAAGGCTAATGCAATTAGTTTCTCAGAAATAAAGGCAACTCTGCACACAATGTGGATGTGGTCGAAACAGGTAAAGCAAATCTTATTCCATACAAGCAACTGCAAGTTCAAACTCAGGGACAAGACTACATGCACTGTGTATACTGTCAGGGATTGTTCTCAAGGAAAATGCTGTGGAGACATGTTTGCACTTTCAAATTCAAACCCACAAGTTTGAAATCCAAACTGGGGAAAAGTGGAGTTCTAACTCTCTGTGCCTTTGTTCAACCATCCCCTGCTGGATTCTCTGACGGCCTATGGAAGCTACTGAATGACGTGAACCAAGACAATATCTCAGATGCTATCAAGAAAGACTGCTGCATCATTGAGTTTGGAAAGAAGTTGTACAAGGCGAAAGGGTCTGACAAAGACCAGCATGAATATACAAAATATACAGAATATACAAAAGCTTGGTAGACTGGCACTTCACACAAAAGAGGTTACATCCCTGAAGCTCATCAAACCAACACATTTCAATACTGAAACGGGCAAATATGAATCTCCATCTCTTGCTCGCAAACTCGGACACAACTTGCATAAGGTATCCTTGTTTCCTAAATCTGAAGCACAGATGAAAGGAGACAAGAATGCAGCAGAAGAGGCCCACAAATTTGCTGAATTAGCTTCAAAGCAACTCGACCAGGCTAAATGAAATGCTGCTCAGCTTTTACCATTCACAGAAGATGTAAAAACTCTGCATTGTTATTCAGATGAGAAGTAGCAACAATACCTGAATGACTTGACACAAGTCTTCACCCGAGAAATGGAAAGACCTGGCACAGGTGATTCTGGCACAGGTTATACTATTCAACCGCCAGAGAAGGGGAAGTATCCAAAATGCCATTGTCTAGCTTTGTGGAGACACATCAGAACCTCATTAAGGACATCAACCTGGCCCTCACAGAGCTAGAGTAGAAACTCTGCAAACATTTTACTCAGATATAGATCGGAGGAAAGAGAGGAAAGAAGGTTCCTGTCCTCTTAACCCCGGGAATGCAGGAATCACTTGTTCTGCTAGTTGAGAAGCGAGACAAATGTAGGGTGCTTAAAGAAAATACCTACTTGTTTGCACGACCATCTGCAATGAGCCACTACAGAGGTTCGGATTGCATATGACAATTTGTGAAAGCTTGTGGTGCCAAAAATACTAACACTCTCCTCTACGAAGCTCAGGAAGCACGTTGCAACCCTCTCCAAGGTACTCAATCTCAAAGATACAGAGCTTGATCAGTTGGCGGATTTTCTTGGACATGATGTCGCAGTGCACCACAGATACTACCATCTCCCCGAGGGCACTCTCCAACTTGCTAAGATAAGCTAAATACTCATGGCCACCTGAGCAGGGACGGCTTGGAGAGTTCAAAGGGAAGAGCCTAGATGACATCCTCATCGACCCGAATGGTATTAAATCAGTTTTTCAGCATTAGTCATCTTTTGTTTTCTCAAAAGTATGTTGCAACTACATGGAAAGTGTAAGGGTAGGGGCGATGTTACAACATGTTATGGGTTTTGCCACATTGACTTGCCAACACAACACACCATCTCCAATATTCTACCTGATATTCCTCACCAGTTATCTTATAAACTATGTGGTTGATCCTAAGGGGTCATCCTACTAATTGCACATAACAACTAACAATCCAAAACTACCAAACCAGCTACTTGTTTTGGATATGATTGTGGTTGTTTTGGCTACTTGTGAATTGTTTTGGGTTATTTGGGGTTTTGGGGGGAAATTGGTAGGACCCATCTTAAACCTTAAAAGTTTTGCTGTGTTTTATTTCCCTCCTTTTAGAGACAATCCGGTTGGACGATGAAGCGTGTGATGAGTGTGGACATGACAGGTATGCATTTTGACTCTAGGTTATCCATGTGTTTCTTGGTTTGTGAGATCCGTCAATAGATATCAATGTTTACAGTGTTTAAAGGTCCATGCCAAAAGCATAATTATTTTATACTCCTGTTCCACTGTTATATCAATATATAGTGAGAATCTTGATCTCGTGAATCAGACAATGACATCTGCTTCTTGCTCAAGGTTGACTTGAATTGTATCTTGAATGCTTTTATCTCTACGAATGGATTTGACACTTTTAAATATGATTTATTTTTCAGAGAGCAATGTCAATATAGCAGAGTGTAGCTCAGTAAACTGTGCACTACGTGGTCTCCCACAGCACACTGAAGGGCTCCTATTATTTCCTACACTGCGGAGTCGGTCTCTTCTAGTGGCATCACACTCTCCCCTCTTTTATCTGTTGTGTGCCCTGGCACAATCTTCAGATGCATCACTCTGGTTAGCCCAGTAGACAGTACGCTACTTGGTCACCATGTCTCCCACGGAGCACTGTTGGCCTCCTATTATTTCCTACTTTAGCGAACACCGGTTGCTAAAGGACTTTGGAACTGCCAGTCAGCGGTCTAGAAAGCAGAGGCTATCTCAGCCTATGCCTGCTTCATGTCCCTCCACTTCCTTGCTCTCACAGAGACATGGATTACACCGGATAACAAAGCTACTCCGGCAGCCCTCTCTGATGCCTACTCCTTTTCCCATTCCCCTAGACTCTCTGGTCGAGGAGGAGGAACAGGACTCCTCATCTCGCCTAAGTGGTCACATAATGTCCTTCCCCTGTCACACCTGAGGTTGCGGTTCTGGTGACTCTGGTGCCCTCCTCTGGCGGTCCGGTGCCAGTGCTCTCCAATCACCAGTTCATTCATTTCACCTGTGTTTCCTGCCCTGTGTTTGGTATATATAGCCCTTTTGTTCCCCTTTGTCCTTGTCAGAGATTTTCCCTGTCCTAACGTAAGTGTGTCCTGCCTGCCAGTCTGTTATCTATGTTGTCAAGTAGTGTACCCTGTTGGCCTGTTAGTATTATTTCTCTGTTTACTCCACTTGTTAAGTGTGTAGCTTAGTTCAGCGTTACCCAACCGCTGTGCCGCGGCACACTAGTGTGCCGTGAGAGATCGTTGGATGTGCCGTGAGAAATTATCCAATTTCACTTTTTTTTTTAAATTAACATTTATTAATTATTATCTGCAAATAAAATGCCATTGTCGAGTGTCTGTGCTGTAATATAGTGACTGGCAGAGTAATGTAATATTCGTCCGGGTGGCAGCAGGTAGCTAATTGCCTCGTTCCTTCTTAGAGACAAGAGAATTAGTGATGCATGCGACAGGTCGTGGTGACAGTGATGGAGAAGTTTTTAAAAAGGAAAAATGTAAACTCCGAACTGGGCCCTGGACAAGATTCTGACCCAGGTGAAGGCCCTAGTATGAGTGGTGGTAAAAAGAAAGCAAAGACGGTGAGCTCGAGGCAATACAGCGAAAGCTATCTTCCAACAGCGCCATGGTGCCAAGCAAGCTTAAACGCCATCTCCAAACGAAACACCCGTCGCTTCAAAACAAGCCGATGGACTATTTTGTTCGCCTGCGTGAAAACACAGAGAAACAGGCAACTTTTATGAGAAAAACCACAAAGGTAAATGAGAAAGCCCTCAATGCTAGTTACCTAGTTGCTGAACTCGTAGCTAAATCAAAAAAGTCCCACTCTGTGGCAGAGACATTAATACTACCTGCCTGCAAAGCCATTGTCAACGAGATGCTCGGCCCTGACGCGGTTAAAGACATAGCTAAAGTCCCGCTCTCAGATAACACAATTGCCAGGCGTATTGATGACATGTCTACAGACATCGAAAGTCATGTTTTGGGAAAGATACGCATCAGTAGGAAATTTGCGTTGCAACTTGATGAGTCTACGGATATTAGTGGACATTCTCAGCTCTTGGCCAATGTGCGTTTTGTGGATGGAGATGCCATTAGAGAAAACTTCCTATTTTGCAAGGCACTGCCAGAAAAAACAACAGGAGAGGAAATTTATATAATATTGTAATTATATATACTGTATCAGGCTACAGAGTGTCATTTTGTAACATTTTTGGTTGGTGGTGTGCCGCAAGATTCTTCCAATGTAAAAAATGTGCCGTGGCTCAAAAAAGGTTGAAAAACACTGGCTTAGTTTATGTAGACTGGTTTTCTCCACTTTTATTTTTACCCTTTTGCCAGTATATGCCTGTATACCATGCGCCAGTCCTCTCATTAAAGAGTATCTTTATTTTTGTTACATCTGTCGTCCTGAGTTTCCCTCCGCACTTGGGTCCACCCTACCAATACCATAACACACACCTGTCCATATCCACCTTCAAATTCCATGCTGTTTCTGTCACCTCCCCTGTCAAACTTCACATTGTTGTTATCTATCGTCCACCAGGTCAGCTTGGCCACTTCTTAGATGAGATGGATGTCCTTCTCAGCTTCTTCCCTGAGGACAGCACACCGCTCACACTACTGGGTGACTTCAACATCCAGTCGGAGAAGCTTCACTCGTTTGGAGCACTTGACCTTCTCTCCTCCTTTGGCTTTACCCTGTCCCACTCTCCTCCGACTCATAAGGCGGACAATCAGCTCGACCTTGTCTTCACCGGATCCTCCCATACCTCCAACCTTACTGTTACCCCTCTTCCGGTTTCTGATCATCACCTCAATGCCGGCATGATCCTCTCCACGCGCTCCCTGGCTGTCTGAAACCCTGCAAGCTTGTAGAATAGGGCTCTGGACAGCTGAGAGGAAATGGAGAGAAACTGGCCTCCGTGATGACCTAGACCCTTATCTCTCTCTCCTCCTCAACTACACCTCATCTGCATCAGCTGCTAAAGCTTTATACTACCATTCCAAAATTCAATCCTCTGTCTCTGACCCAAGGAAACTGTTCTCCACATTTTCCTCACTCCTCAACCCCCCTCCTCCCTCCTCTCTGTCTGCCGATGACTTTGTCACCTACTTTGAAAAGAAGGTTGATGACATTAGCAGCTCCTTCCCTCTACCTCTCACCAACAATGCTACCTTTCCTCCCAAAACCACTGTGCAACACCCAGTCTCTGGTTTATCAGATGTCTCCCCCCTCTCCCCTGATGATGTTTTAAAACTGGTCACATCCAAGCGGGCTGTGTCCATCTCCAAAGACCTCCTTCCGTTCCTTAATCAATTCCTCTCTATCCACAGGATCTGTCCCAGCTGCCCTCAAGACAGCCAGAGTCAAGCCTCTTCGCAAGAAACCAACTCTTGAACCGTCTGCTGTCCATAACTACAGACCGGTATCCCTTCTCTCCTTCTTATCTAAAACCCTTGAACGTGCTGTCTCTAACCAACTGTCTAATTACCTCCTTCGACTGGCAAATGTCACACTTTGTTATGAACGTCTTTATGTGTTTGTTAATTCCTTGCCAGTAAACACATTCTTGAGCTCTCCTAAGGCATCCTTCTATCCCCAGATGAGAGGAGTGAATATGGCGGGAAATGTCACCTCCGAATGTGTACAGTATAATAGCTCTCTCGCCTCTGTACACAATCCCATTGTAGCAATGTTCGTTGTCACACAGAGGCAGACGCAGCGTTCACGGTAAGGGAACAACTTTCCCGTTTATTCATACAGTGGTTTTCAATGTCTCTTGGCTTTCCAGCCTCCTTCACACACGGTCCGCTCTCTCTCCGACAGCGTGCCCGTCTCGCCGTTTCCAGCTCCCCTCCTCAAATGGCAGAAGCACACACATCTTAAACATTCGCCGGCGAGACTTCATTTGCAGCAGGTGTGCAACAAAGTCTCGCCGACACACCCCGGCCACGGTCCTGTAGCTCCCTCTACAGGCCGAACGCTGCATGTCCCCCCACATACCCCCACCGCCCGTCACAGGCCGGGGACCCGACGGCCGACGACCTACTCCCCCCCCCCTGCACGGGAGAGGAAGTCTGCCACGACCATCTGCGCCCCCGGTCTGTGCACGACGGAAAAGTTGAAGGGCTGCAACGCGAGGTACCACCGGGTGATCCTCGCGTTTACATCCTTCATGCGGTGGAGCCACTGGAGGGGGGCATGGTCGGAATAGAGGGTGAAGGCGCGACCCAGCAGGTAGTAGCGGAGGGTGCCGACCGCCCACTTGATGGCCAGGCACTCCTTCTCCACGGTGCTGTACCGGCCCTCCCTCTCCGACAGCTTGCGGCTCAGGTACAGCACCGGTCGGTCGGCCCCCTCCACGCGCTGGGTCAGTACTGCTCCCAGCCCTCTATCCGACGCGTCCGTCTGTAGGGAGAAAGGGAGGTTAAAATCAGGCGCATACAGGAGACCGTTTCTCCACAAAGAGCCCCCTTAAGGGCCTCGAACGACCCCTGGCACTGGCCCGACCATTGGACCGGATCCGGGGCACCCTTCCGGGTGAGGTCCGTCAAGGGACTGGCCAGCTCTGAAAACCCTGGTACGAACTGGCGGTAATATCCCGCCAGCCCCAGGAAGGCCCTCACCTCCTTCTTTGTCTTGGGCCGGGGAGAGGCGGCGATGGCCGCAGTCTTTTCAATCTGCGGTCACACCTCCCCCCGTCCCAAATGGTACCCCAGATACCGGATCTCCCTCCGCCCGATCACGCACTTTTTCGGGTTGGCCGTCAGCCACGCCTGCCTCAGGGACCGCAGAACAGCAGCCACACTCCGCACATGCTGCGGCCAGGTGTCACTGTGAATGACAATGTCATCTAGGTAGGCCGCAGCATAGGCGGCGTGCGGCCGCAGAATACGGTCCATGAGGCGCTGAAAAGTGGCTGGGGCTCCGAACAACCCGAAAGGGAGCACGGTGAACTGGAATAACCCGAGCGGAGTGGAGAATGCCGTTTTCTCCCGTGACACCGGCGAGAGTGGAATCTGCCAGTATCCCTTCGTGCAATCCAATGTCGTGAAGTACCTGGCCGTACCAAGCCGGTCCAAGAGCTCGTCGACCCGGGGCATCGGATATGCATCGAACTTGGAGACCGCATTAACCCGTCTATAATCCACACAGAACCGTATAGCCCCATCTGGCTTGTTGACAAGCACGATGGGGCTACACCAATCACTGCGGGACTCCTCGACCACACCCAGCTCCAGCATACAGTCATGAGAAAAAGTTAGGACACCCCCCAAAATATTAAGTTATTCTCTTAAAAATATGGACATATCAATATGTTATCTTCTTTCTAACAATGTCTATAGATAAAGGGGATGTAATTGAACAAAAAACTATGAAAATGTAACTTTGTAATCATTTATTTAACGAAAAATTAACAATAATGCCAATTCCTACTGAGGAAAAAGTTAGGACACCCTATGCCCTAATAGCTAGTATTGCCCCCCTTGGCTGAAATAACCTCAATTAGACGTTTCTTATAACTGTCTACAGGTCTCTGACATCAATTGGGAGAAAGTTTTTCCCACTCCTCCTTGCAGAATTCTTTCAGCTGTGTGATGTTCGAGGGGTGTCTTGCATGCACAGCCAGTTTCAAATCAATCCACAGCATCTCAATAAGATTAAGATCCGGGCTTTGACTTGACCATTCCAGAACTCTCAATTTATTTTTCTTGAGCCATTCCTTGGTAGATTTACTGGAATGTTTTGGGTCATTGTCATGTTGCATGGTCCACATCTGCTTCAGCTTCAACTTTCGAACAGATGGTCTCACATTTTCCTCAAGCACCCTCTGATACAATACAAAATTCATAGTGGATTCTATGATGGTGAGCTGACCAGGCCCTGCTGCAGAAAAGCAGCCCCAAACCATGACATTTCCACCCCCATGCTTCACAGTTGGTATGAGGTTCTTGTTCTCAAATGCTGTCTTGGTTTTGCGCCAAACATGTTTACTGTGCCCAAATAGTTCAACTTTGGATTCATCTGTCCAAAGCACATTGTTCCAGAAGTTCTGGTCTTTCTCTAGGTGTTCTCTGGCAAACTTTAGTCTTGCCCTGATGTTTTTTTTTGACAGCAGGGGTTTCCTCCTTGCACACCTCCCATGTAATGCAAACTTGTTCTGTCTCTTTCTTATGGTGGATGCATGTACTTTGACATCAATTGTGGCAAGAGATACCTGTAGGTCTCGTGATGACATTCTGGGATTGTTGGAGACTTCTTTAAGCATCTTTCGGTCAGCTCTTATGCTGAACTTGCTTGGGCGGCCTGACCTGGCCATGTTGGTGGTGGTTTTAAATGTTCTCCACTTGTAAATTATTTTCCGGACAGTGGAATGGCCAATTTCGAATAGTTTGGAGATCTTTTTATATCCCTTCCCAGACTCATATGCATCTACAATTTTTCTTCTGAAGGCCTCAGAGAGCTCTTTTGATCTCGCCATGGTGATGCAACTCACTTCAACAATCAAGAGCAAACCAAACTAAATATCTGAGGCTTAAATAGGACAGGCTCCTCCAAAATCCTCTGTAACGATGTTCTAATCATTTGCACCTGATGTGGTGCTCTTTATTATAATTTTAGGCATTTTAAGTGGAACTAAATGTGGGGGTGTCCTAACTTTTTCCTCACAAGAAGATTGCATTTCTATTAATTACATTTTACCAATCATTTTTTAAATAATTTGTTTCAGTTGTATTTGTTTAGTTATATTACCTCAATTTTTCAATATTGTTCAAATGAATATCAAATGTCCATATGTTTGAATATGTTGAAGAAGACAAAGGTTTTCATAGGGTGTCCTAATTTTTTCTCATGACTGTAGCTTCCAACTCCGTGCACACAACGTTTCGTTTGTGCACCGGCAACCTATAGGGACGCGTGCGCACCGTTAAACCCGGCTGCGTTTCTATATGGTGGTCGATGAGCGTAGTCCGACCGGGCAGGGGAGAGAACACGTCAGCGAACTTAAGCTGCAAATCTGCAACGTCCGCGGCCTGGCTAGCAGAGAGATGGTTATCAATATCGACCGGAGTGCTAACTTTCGATTTTGGGACTTCCGGACCGAACTCCTCTCTCTCCGGAATTACCGTAGCCAGAGCAACCGTGACCACGTCGTTCCATTTTTTTAGGAGATTGACGTGATACACCTGCAAGCTATCCCTCCGGTCCGAGCGTACAACCTCATAATCCACGTCCCCCATGCGACGTGTGACCACAAACGGCCCTTGCCACTTCGCGAGTAATTTCGTGCTGGAGGTGGGTAACAGTACGAGCACCTTGTCTCCCGGTGTAAACTCTCGTAGGGTAGACCCCCTGTCATACAGGCGTTTCTGACGCTCCTGGGCTTGCAGCAAATGCTCACGTGAGATAGCCCCTAGGGCGTGGAGCTTTGTGCGCAAGTCGAGGACGTACTGGATCTCACTCTTACTGTCGCTAGACCCTTCCTCCCAATTTTCTTTAAGCAGGTCTAGGACACCCCGGGGCTTACGCCCGTAGAGTAATTCAAACGGGGAAAACCCGGTGGAAGCTTGGGGAACTTCCCGCACCGCAAACAACAGGGGATCTAGCCATTTATGCCAATTCCGACTATCCTCGTGGACAAACTTCCGGATCATTGACTTCAAGGTCCGATTGAACCGCTCACAAAGGCCGTCAGTGGCCGGGTGGTAAACACTGGTTCGAATCGCCTTGATGTTCAACAAGCCATACAGTTCTTTGAGGGTGCGTGACATAAAATTAGTGCCCTGATCGGTGAGAATCTCTTTCGGGATTCCCACGCGGGAGATGACTTGAAACAATGCTTGCGCTACACTCCTGGCAGAGATATTGCGCAGAGGTATTGCCTCGGGGTATCGGGTGGCGTAATCTATCAAGACCAACACAAATCGATAACCCTGTGTGCTCCGGTCAAATGGCCCGATAATATCCATCGCAATGCGGTCGAACGGGTTCTCGACCAATGGTAAGGGCCGCAAGGGGGCCCGTGGAATGGCCGGGGGATTTACTAACTGACATTCCCGACAGGAAGCGCACCACCTACGCACCTCTGCCCGAATCCCCGGCCAATAAAATCGAGCCATTATACGGTGCAGTGTTTTGTCATACCCTAGATGGCCCGCCATGGGGTTGAAATGAGCCGCCTGGAAGACCATTTCGCGGCGGCTGCGGGGAACCAACAACTGGGTTACTTCCTCCTGACTATGTGAGTCACGACTTACTCGATATAACCTGTCGCCGTATCAAAGTACCATCAATTGCTTTCACTTGGTCAAAGGCTGATCTTAGGGTCTCGTCATGAGACTGCTCGAGGGGGAAGTCGCCTAGCAGCGGATAGTTCGGCGGGGAAGTCTCGGGGTGAGGCGCCCCCGCCGGCTCCGGCTCCCCGGCAGTGTCGCGAGGCGCCGCCTCGGCACAGAGCACATTGCACGCCACACACCTCCCTTGCTGTCGTGCACGCATCCCGGTAGCCCTCTTTACCGCTTGAGGAAACCCCTCCCAATCCACCCCTAGAATCAGGGGATGCGTGAGGCGTGGGCTAACCGCCGCCTGTACACTATGGTTTTTCCCCTCAAAATGAATTTCGATAGCGACCACCGGATATTCGTGAATGTCCCCATGCACACACCTCACCCGCACCCTCGATGCCTTCAACAATGCCCCCGGCCGAACCAGGCGCTCCTGGATCATGGACTGCATGCAGCCCGAATCCAAGAATGCCTGGTGCGTATCATGTTGTATCCTTACCGGAATACGATACGCCGCCCCTGGTCCGGGGGGAGGGCCCGGTATGTCGCCGATGCGGACGACCCGTCCCACGTCCATCGCCTGACACTCGGCCTGCACGTGGCCCGGCCGTCCGCACCGCCAACACACCCCCCCTGTCGCTCGAGGTGCTCCCTGTGGGGCCGGGGTCGGTTCTGGATAGGTGCGCCCATGCCATCTCGACCTTGGGGCGGGCGCCGGCCTCTCTCCTTCCGCTCCCTCGGTTCCTCCTGGGCGTCGGCCCCCCCCCCCTTGCCGCGGGGCCGGGGTTGGTCGTTGTGGCCCCCGCGGTGGGAGGGAGAGATGGTCCTCAGCCAGTCCCACGGCGGTCTTGAGGTCCTGGGGGCGGTGGTACTGGACCTTGGGGGGACCTGGTGCCGCTCCGGTCCCCGGCGCCGGCCCGCCGACCCTGGTGAGGTCCTGGAGGAGGGCGCTGTCCGTGATCCTCGCCGCCGTTAACTCCTCCAGCGTTGCCTGCTGGGTCTGCTGCAGGGCCGTCTGCTGCTCGAGGACAAGCGCTATCCTCGACATCGCCGCTGCTAGCGCCTCCATTCCGCCTTCCCTCTGTGCCCCACGTTGGGCGCCAAATGTGGAAGTGTCCGTGTACACAGAGGCAGACGCAGCGGTGTAGTGAGGGAAAGGTCCCCTTTATTCATACAGTCAGTAAATAGTTCTATCAGAGTTCGTTGGCTTTCCAGCCTCGTTAGAGCGTCTCTCTCTCTCCGACAGCTGTCCGCTCTCCTCGCCTCTCGCCGTTTCCAGCTTCGCTACTGAAATGGCAGAAGCACACACATCTTAAACATTCGCCGACGTGACTTAATTCGCAGCAGGTGTGCAACAAAAGTCTCGCCGACACAACCCCGGCCACGGTCCTGTAGCTCCCTCTACAGGCCGAACGCTGCATGTCCCCCCACAGTCTGTTTACTACCTTAGTCCTGAAATTACTGAGCCTAGTCATGAGGAATGAAAAAAGTCAATAGGGCAAGCAAAAACAACTAATTTCTGGATCTGCATTTTAATTTTATTTTCAGAGAGAATGAGTTCCTAGTTCATGGTGTCCAGGAGCTGGGTGAAGAGAAGCCTTACAGGAGATATTAGTATCCAATTGTAACAAGTCCGTGACACAGAGGCGGAGTCGAGGTATGGTTTTCTGGGGAGTATCCCGTTTATTTTCATAAAATGTTAATAATAATTCCAATGTTCGTAATGGTTTCAATGTTCGTAATAATACGCCACTCGGCGACTTTCCAGTCGCCCTCCTTCTCTCTCGAACGCCGAGGCACACATATCTTAAACCATCTAGTCAACGAGGCTTCATTTGCAACAGGTGTGCAACGGAGCCTCGCCGACGTCACCCTGGCCACGGTCCTGTAGCTCCCTCTACAGGCCGAACGCTGCATGTCCCCCCACATACCCCCACCGCCCGACACAGGCCGGGGACACGACGGCCGACAACCTACTCCCCCCCCCCTGCACGGGAGAGGAAGTCTGCCACGACCATCTGCGCCCCCGGCTCAGGTACAGCACCGGCCGGTCAGCCCCCTCCACGCGCTGGGTCAGCACTGCTCCCAGCCCTCTATCCGACGCGTCCGTCTGTAGGGAGAAAGGGAGGTTAAAATCAGGCGCATACAGGACCGTTTCTCCACAAAGAGCTCCCTTAAGGGCCTCGAACGACCCCTGGCACTGGCCCAACCATTGGACCGGATCCGGGGCACCCTTCCGGGTGAGGTCCGTCAAGGGACTGGCCAGCTCTGAAAACCCCGGCACGAACTGCCGGTAATAGCCAGCCAGCCCCAGGAAGGCCCTCACCTCCTTCTTCGTCTTGGGCCGCGGAGAGGCTGCGATGGCCGCAGTCTTTTCAATCTGCGGCCGCACCTCCCCCCGACCCAAGTGGTACCCCAGATACCGGATCTCCCTCCGCCCGATCACGCACTTCTTTGGGTTGGCCGTCAGCCCCGCCTGCCTCAGGGACCGCAGAACAGCAGCCACACTCTGCACATGCTGCGCCCAGGTGTCACTGTGAATGACAACGTCATCCAGGTGGGCCGCAGCATAGGCAGAGTGCGGCCGCAGAATGCGGTCCATGAGGCGCTGAAAAGTGGCTGGGGCTCCGAACAACCCGAAAGGGAGCACTGTGAACTGGAATAGCCCGAGCGGAGTGGAGAATGCCGTTTTCTCCCGGGATACCGGCGAGAGTGGAATCTGCCAGTATCCCTTCGTGCAATCCAACGTCGTGAAATACTTGGCCGTGCCAAGCCGGTCCAAGAGCTCGTCAACCCGGGGCATCGGGTAGGCATCGAACTTGGAGACCGCATTAACCCGTCTATAATCCACACAGAACCGTATAGCCCCATCCGGCTTGTTGACAAGCACGATGGGGCTACACCAGTCACTGCGGGACTCCTCGACCACACCCAGCTCCAGCATGCCTTCCAATTCCCTGCACACAATGTCTCGTTTGTGTACCGGCAACCTATAGGGACGCGTGCGCACCGTTAAACTCGGCTGCGTTTCTATGTGGTGGTCGATAAGCGTAGTCCGACCGGGCAGGGGAGAGAACACGTCCGCGAACTTAGCTTGCAAATCTGCAACGTCCGTGGCCTGGCTAGCAGAGAGATGGTTATCAATACCGACCTGAGTGCTAACTTTTGATTTTGGGACTTCCAGACCGAACTCATCTCTCTCTGGAATTATTGTAGCCAGAGCAACAGTGACCACGTCGTTACATTTTTTTAGGAGATTTACGTGATACACCTGCAAGCTATCCCCCTGGTCCGAGCGTACTACCTCGTAATCCACGTCCCCCATGCGACGTGTGACCACAAACGGCCCTTGCCACTTCGCTAGTAATTTCGTGCTGGAGGTGGGTAACAGTACGAGCACCTTATCTCCCGGTGTAAATTCTCGCAGGTTAGTTCCCCTGTCGTACAGTCGCTTTTGACGCTCCTGGGCTTGCAGCAAATGCTCGCGTGAGATAACCCCTAGGGCGTGGAGCTTTGTGCGCAAGTCCAGGACGTATTGAATCTCATTTTTACTGTCGCTAGACCCTTCCTCCCAATTTTCTTTAAGAAGGTCTAGGACACCCCGGGGCTTACGCCCGTAGAGTAATTCAAACGGGGAAAACCCGGTGGAAGCTTGGGGGACTTCCCGTACCGCAAACAACAGGGGATCGAGCCATTTATGCCAATTCCGACTATCCTCGTGTACAAACTTCCTGATCATTGACTTCAAGGTCCGATTGAACCGCTCACAAAGGCCATCAGTGGCCGGGTGGTAAACACTGGTTCGAATCGCCTTGATGTTCAACAAGCCATACAGTTCCTTGAGGGTGCGTGACATAAAATTAGTGCCCTGATCGGTGAGAATATCTTTCGGGATTCCCACGCGGGAGATTACTTGAAACAATGCCTGCGCTACACTCCTGGCAGAGATATTGCGCAGCGGTATTGCCTCGGGGTATCGGGTTGCGTAATCTATCAAGACCAACACAAATCGATATCCCTGTGTACACCTATCAAATGGCCCGATAATATCCATCGCAATGCGGTCGAATGGGTTCTCGACCAATGGTAAGGGCCGCAAGGGGCCCCATGGAATGGCCGGGGGATTTACCAACTGACATTCGCGACAAGAAGCGCACCTCTGCCCGAATTCCCGGGCCAATAAAATCGAGCCATTATACGGTTTATTGTCTTATCATAACCTAAATGGCCCGCCATGGGGTTGAAATGAGCCGCCTGGAAGACCATTTCCCGGCGGCTACGGGGAACCAACAACTGGGTTACTTCCTCCTGGCTATGTGAGTCACGACTTACTCGGTACAACCTGTCGCTGATAATCGCGAAATAGGGGGCTGCAACGCGAAATACCATCAATCGCTATCACTTGGTCATAGGCCGATTGTAGGGTCTCGTCACGAGACTGCTCGAGGGGGAAGTCACCTAGCAACGGATAGTTCGGCGGGGGAATCTCGGGTTGAGACCCCCCCGCCGGCTCCGGCTCCTCGGCAGTGTCGCGAGGCACCGCCTCAGCACAGAACACATTACCCGCCTCACACCTCCCTCTCTGTCGTGCACGCACCCCGGTAGCCCTCCTTACCGCTTGAGGAAACCCCTCCCAATCTACACCCAGAATAAGGGGATGCGTGAGGCGCGGGCTAACCGCCGCCTGTACACTATGCTTTTTCCCTTCAAAATGAATCTCGATCGCGACCACAGGATATTCGTGAATGTCCCCATGCACACACTTCACCAACACCCTTGATGCCTTTAACAATGCCCCCGGTCGAACCAGGCGCTCCTGGATCATGGACTGCATGCAGCCCGAATCCAAGAAGGCCTGGTGCGTATCATGTTGTATCCTTACCGGAACACGATACGCCGCTCCTGGTCCGGGGGGAGGGCCCGGTATGTCGCCGATGCGGATGACCTGCCCCACCTCCCTCACTGGGCACTCCGCCTGTACATGGCCCGGCCGTCCGCATCGCCAACACACCCCCCCTGTCGCTCGGGGTGCTTCCTGTGGGGCCAGGGCTGGTTCTCGACATGCCTGCCTGTGATGGAGATCAGTCCATCACGGGTTGGGAGTGTATGGGTGTGTTTGTGTGCAGGGGTATATGTGGTGTTTAGGTGCTTGTGCAACGCAGGGGAGGACTCATGGGTTTGCGGTTGTTGGGCAGTCATGAGGTGCGGTTCTGCAAAGAATAAAAGGTATTAGTACGCTACTAACACATTGGTATTGATAGCTGTAAATAACATTAACTATAAATAACATTTGAGTTATTGTGAAACATTGGTATTCTATATTTTACATTGTATATGGGAGATGAATGAAAGGTAGAATTTGTGTATATACTCACCTGGTTGTGATTGCAGTTCCTGGTTCACCGGCAAAAGGAGTCCTCAAGCCACAGGGACAGCCTATATAGTTCTGGAAGCTCCCATTGTTAATTGAAGGGGGGGAATGGTATTGGTGGCTGGAGAATATTCTGTGTCCTTTGCATTTACTGTAGCCTAATAGTGATTGTTTGTTTTATGTGCCTGTGATACTTGGATGTGTGTGAATGTTATAAAAATAGAGGTTAGATTATGTAATTTGGATTGTGTACATTGTGAAGCTCCCCTCTTACTTAGTTTGTCCTGTGTTAATCATGTCACCTGGGAGGGTATTTAAGTGTGGCCATTGGAAGTTTGTTGAGTTTTGGTACCAATAAAATGCCCCACAAAGGGTTTTTGCAACACGTCTGCCTCCTCACTGAATCTCCATCCGTGCTAAAGATTACATATGGTGTCAGAAGTGGGCCACGCTAGGTGAGGAGGCAGAATGCCAACAAGAGGAAGAACGGAAGACAAGACAAACCCTCCTGATTGTCAGGAGGATATGATGCAGGAGGGCTCTAAGACTGCAGTGGCAGAGCTAACGGAGTGTGTTAAAAACCTCATCCATGCCCAGAAGGAGAGGGACGGCAAAGCGGAGAGAGAGAGGGCTCACCAAGAGACAAGATGGCAGGAGATACAGCATCAACTCCAGCAACTCCAGGTCAGGATGGACGGAGAGGATGACCTGGAGGAGGGGCTAGAGGAGGAACCAGAAAGAGGGACGCCACAGACCTTCAGAGAGCCCAAACTCCAGGCCCTTGCTCCTGAGGACGATATTGAGCATTTTCTCACCACTTTCGAGAGAATGGCTAGAGCCTGCCGGTGGCCTAAAGAGGACTGGGCTATTCGACTAATCCCTTTGCTCACAGGGAAGGCAAGGAGTGCTTATGTGTCTATGGATTATGAGTATACGGAAGATTATGCAAAGGTTAAGGGAGCTATCTTAGCTAAGTACGAAATTACAGCAGACACATATCGTCAACGGTTTCGGGCCCTGGACATCCAGCAAGGTGAAACCCCACAAGAACTGTATGTAAGACTCAAAGAAAACTTTACAAAGTGGGTTAAGCCAGAATGCTGCTCCGTGACAGACATATCTGAGGCGATGATACTAGAACAATTCCTGAGGATGGTCAACCCTGAGGTGGAGGTGTGGATCAAAGAACATGACCCGGGAAGTGCAGAGGAGGCAGCACGCCTTGCTGAGGTGTTCATATCTGCCAGGAGAGGAAGTCGACATGCTGACTTCGGCCGGGACCACAAATACCAGGCCAGGGGTAAGTCTGCTGGGGGTGACGGGAATTATGGTCTTGCCCAAGGTAGCTCTGCCTTAAACAGTAGGGTTAATATGTCTGGTAGTCACAGTCTAACCAGGATGCCTGATGGTAGGCATGTCAATCCAGAGGTTAGATGCTTTTACTGTGGAGAGTGGGGGCACATAAAACCCGCCTGTCCAGCTAGACGAGGCCAGCAGATACTTTTATGTTCAGTGCCTAGACCGGGCAGGTCAGAGTATGCTACACGGGATCCTCGTCGTCTCACATCGGTCCTTGTTAATGGACGACGTAAGGAGGCTTTAATAGATACAGGAAGTACACAGACAGTAATGCTTGCGAACCTAGTGCCCAGGGCTGAGTGGAGAGATCAACACAGAGTAAGGGTATGCTGTATTCATGGTGATGAGAAGGTCTACCCCACTGCAGAGGTCTATCTAACGGTTGGCGGCCAAACTTTTTTCCTCCCAGTAGCGTTAGCGCCGAGTCTACCCTATCCTGTAATCCTAGGCCAGGACATTCCTACCTTGGTGGACCTGTTTGAGCAGCCTAAAATTTGTAACATGGTAACTACACGGGCACAGAGGGTAGCTGAGGAGTTTAAGGAGTTGCCTTTCGATGGGGTGGAGTGGGCACCCAGTCCAGTGAGGGAGGCCAAGTCAAGGAGTCAGAGGCGTAGGGACAAGTTCCTAGGTAGTCAGGAGCCAGTCGACAAGCAGCCCCCCGATCCTTCCCCCCCCATTGATGTGCATATTCCAGCAGACATAGGTCAGTGGCAGGAGAAGGACCCTACATTACGGTCATGGCTTGGGAAGGTATCAGAAAAGGATGGAGTGAAGCAAGGGCAGGCAAGCACCCTAGAGGAGGCTTGGTACAGCCTGAAGGGAGGTATTCTCTACCAGAGGAAGGGCAAGATTGAGGCGTTGATAATACCCGAAGCCCTTAGGCACACCGTTATGTCGCTAGGCCATTCAATTCCGTGGGCAGGTCACTTGGGGTTCAACAAGACGCTGGCCAGAATTAGGAGACGTTTTGTTTGGCCAGGCATGAATGTACAAGTGAAGGAGTTTTGTAAAACATGTGCAGATTGTCAGCTTACTTCAGGCAAAGGGGTGGCCAGGGCAAACATGCATTCCTTACCTATCATTGGAACTCCGTTTGAGAGGATAGGGATGGATGTAGTGGGGCCCCTAGAAAGAAGCTCATCAGGCAATCGCTTCATTCTTGTAATGGTAGATTATGCTACAAGGTACCCAGAAGCTTTCCCACTGAGGAATGTCAAGTCCAGACAGGTTGCCAATGCACTACTCCAGCTATTTTCAAGGGTAGGAGTGGCTAAGGAAGTGCTCACAGATCAGGGTTCAAATTTCCTGTCTAGGCTATTAAAACATGTGTATCAGTTGTTGGGTATTAAGGGCATTAAGACTACTCCTTACCACCCCCAGACAGACGGTCTGGTTGAACGGTTTAACCAGACTTTGAAAAATATGCTTCGTAAGTTTGTGACCCAGACAGGCTCTGACTGGGACCAGTGGCTGCCCTACCTCCTGTTTGCTTATCGGGAAGTACCTCAAGCCTCGACGGGTTTCTCACCGTTTGAACTACTGTATGGCCATGAGGTGAGAGGTCCATTGGATCTCCTGAAGGAGCACTGGGAGGGCCCAAAAGCTGGCGGAGACAACGTGGTGGCTTATGTGGTCAAGATGAGAGAGAGGTTGGAGAAGATGACAGCTCTGGCACAGGAGAATCTGAAGGGGGCACAAGAGACTCAAAAGAGCTGGTATGACAAGAAGGCCAGAACAAGGGACTTGAAGCCAGGCCAGCAGGTGCTACTTCTCCTCCCCACCAGTGAGAGCAAGCTGCTGACGAAGTGGCATGGGCCCTATGAAATCACAAGGAAGGTGGGAGAAGTGACCTATGAACTGTTCATGCCTGACCGAGGTAAGAAGTATCAAACCTTCCATGTCAACTTGTTGAAAGAGTTTCATGCCAGACAAGACCCTGTGAAGGAGTGTTTGTTGGTCAGAGCAGTAAGTGGGGACGAAGAGGTCCCAGAGATGTTTTTTCCTGTCCAGTCAGAACAAGAACTGGTGGACTTATCTCATTTGTCATCTGTTCAGAAACAGGACCTGATGCGTCTAATGGACCCGGAGCTGTTCCAAGTGAAACCTGGACTCACAAGCGTCGTTCAGCACAGAATCTACCTCAAGGAGAACACTCCATTCCGACAGAAGAGTTACCGGATCCCAGAGAGGCTGCTTCCTGCACTGAAACAGGAACTGGAGGTGATGTTAGAGATGGGGGTGATTGAACATTCAAGCAGTGAGTGGAGCAGCCCTGTAGTGCTGGTTCCAAAGAAAGATGCTACACTGAGATTTTGTATAGACCTGAGGACTGTGAATGCAGTTTCCAAGTTTGACCCCTATCCAATGCCCCGGGTGGATGACCTGTTGGAGAGAGTGGGAGGAGCTAAGTACATCACCACTCTGGATCTGAGTAAAGGATATTGGCAGGTGCCTTTGGCTCCAGACTCCAGAGAGCTCACAGCCTTCAATACACCCTTTGGATTGTTTCACTTCACAGTGATGCCATTTGGCCTACATGGGGCGCCAGCCACATTTCAGAGACTAATGGACCATGTTTTGAGAGGGGGCTCTGACTACTCGGCAGCATATCTGGATGACGTTGTCATATTCAGTGGCTCCTGGGGGGACCATGTAGCACATGTCCGCTGGGTGTTACAGCGTATTAAAGTCTCTGGGCTGACCATCAATCCCGGGAAGTGTGCTTTTGCCCACAAGGAGGTGCAGTACTTGGGTTTCAGGATTGGAGATGGGGTCATAAGGCCACAGGTGGGAAAGGTGGAGGCCATCCACACATTCCCAGTACCCACAACCAAGAGGAAGGTAAAGTCTTTCTTGGGTTTAGTGGGGTGGTACAGGAAGTTCATTCCAAAGTTTGCTGACATTTCGGTGGTGCTATCTGATCTTGTGAAGGATTCTGCCCCTAACAGAGTGAGATGGACAGAGGACTGTGAGAAGTCCTTCAATAAGCTGAAAAGGGCCATAGGGGACACTTCAGTCCTCTACAGCCCTGACTTTTCCAAACCTTTCTCTCTTCAGACTGATGCATCGGGGGTAGGCTTGGGGGCAGTGTTGCTACAGGAAGTGGACGGCGAACAGAGGCCGGTGGTGTTCCTGAGTCGGAAACTACTGCCCAGAGAGACCAGGTACTCTATTATCGAGAAGGAGTGCCTTGCAATGAAGTGGGCAGTTGAGTCCTTAAGATACTATTTGTTAGGAAGACCCTTTATTCTTGAGACTGATCACAGGGCATTGCAGTGGCTCCAGAAGATGCGTGATGCCAACATGAGGATTGCTGGGTGGTACCTGTCACTGCAACCCTATGACTTCACAGTCAAGTACAGACCAGGAAAGTCTAACCAAGTGGCGGACTGTCTTTCCCGCCTTCCAGAGGGAAGTTTATAGAGGCTTCAGGGCTTGGCCTTTATGAACTTTGGGAGAAGGGGGAGGAAGTGTGATGGAGATCAGTCCATCACGGGTTGGGAGTGTATGGGTGTGTTTGTGTGCAGGGGTATATGTGGTGTTTAGGTGCTTGTGCAACGCAGGGGAGGACTCATGGGTTTGCGGTTGTTGGGCAGTCATGAGGTGCGGTTCTGCAAAGAATAAAAGGTATTAGTACGCTACTAACACATTGGTATTGATAGCTGTAAATAACATTAACTATAAATAACATTTGAGTTATTGTGAAACATTGGTATTCTATATTTTACATTGTATATGGGAGATGAATGAAAGGTAGAATTTGTGTATATACTCACCTGGTTGTGATTGCAGTTCCTGGTTCACCGGCAAAAGGAGTCCTCAAGCCACAGGGACAGCCTATATAGTTCTGGAAGCTCCCATTGTTAATTGAAGGGGGGGAATGGTATTGGTGGCTGGAGAATATTCTGTGTCCTTTGCATTTACTGTAGCCTAATAGTGATTGTTTGTTTTATGTGCCTGTGATACTTGGATGTGTGTGAATGTTATAAAAATAGAGGTTAGATTATGTAATTTGGATTGTGTACATTGTGAAGCTCCCCTCTTACTTAGTTTGTCCTGTGTTAATCATGTCACCTGGGAGGGTATTTAAGTGTGGCCATTGGAAGTTTGTTGAGTTTTGGTACCAATAAAATGCCCCACAAAGGGTTTTTGCAACACGTCTGCCTCCTCACTGAATCTCCATCCGTGCTAAAGATTACACTGCCCCTGCCATCTCGTCCTCGGGGCGGGCGCCGGTCTCTCCTCCTCCATCACCATGGCTCCTTCCGGGCGCCGGACCCCCGCCCCCTGACGCGGGGCCGGGGTTGGTCGTCGGGGCTCCTGCGGCGGGAGGGAGAGATGGTCCTCCGCCAAGGTAACGGCGGCCGCGAGATCCTGGTACTGGACCCAGGCGGCGGTCCGGGCCGGGAGCCCCGTGGGGAATTGCTCCACCACCACCCGGTCCCCGACCTCCTCCGCCGAGCTGTTCGCTGGGTCCAGCCACCGCCGCGCTCTGTCCCGCAGCCGCTGGGCGTAGGCAAAGGGCCGGCTCCCCTCCTCCATCGTCAGGGCCCCGACGAGCTCCAGGAGGAGGGTACGGTCCTCAGCCCTTGCCGTCACCATCTCCCTCACAGCGGTCTGGTGCTCCTGCTGGAGGTGGGCCTGCTGCTCCAGTATACGGGCCATCCTTCCGATAGCCGTGCTTAACGCCTCCATTCCCTTTTTTCCTCCGCCTTCGCTGTGTCCCAGGTTGGGCGCCACTGTAACAAGTCTGTGACACAGAGGCGGAGTCGAGGTATGGTTTTCTGGGGAGTATCCCGTTTATTTTCATAAAATGTTAATAATAATTCCAATGTTCGTAATGGTTTCAATGTTCGTAATAATACACCCTCCTTCTCTCTCGAACGCCGAGGCACACACATCTTAAACCATCTAGTCAACGAGGCTTCATTTGCAACAGGTGTGCAACGGAGCCTCGCCGACATCACCCTGGCCACGGTCCTGTAGCTCCCTCTACAGGCCGAACGCTGCATGTCCCCCCACACCAATACTGTATGTAAAAATGTCCTCGGTTGTCAACATTTTCAGCAGTCATGACAATGTATTTTCCTTTTCTTATAGCATGCATGAGTATGTTGATAGATGAGGATCCGATCAATGTGGATGAGGTCAATGATCTTCTGAACAGTGTGTAAGTGTGAATGTAAGCACTCATGTTTAGTATTTGGTTGACAATCCTTTGCATGCAATAACTGCCTGAAGTCTGCAACCTACTGACTCCACCAGATGCCGGGTATCTTCTCTGTACTGGCCTGTACTGTCCTTTTACCTAAAATCATATCATCAGGAAATGAAATGCATGTTCAATTGGATTTATATCTGGAAGTTGACTTGGCCAGTCAAGACCTTTCCACTTTTTGGCCCTCGTTGCTATGGCAGTATATATTTGGGTCATTGTCTTACTGTCTGATGAAGCGCCATCAAATTAATTTGGAGGCATTTGCTTGCACTCGAGCAGACACAATGTTTCTGTACACTTCAGAATACATTCTGCTGCTTCTATCAGCAGTTATGATCATCAATTAAGACAAGTTAGCAAATTCTAGTGGCAGCTATACATGCCCAAACCTAACACGCATGTTTCGTAGATGAGGTGGTATGCTGTAAATCTTGGGAAGATCCTTTTTTCCTCTTGCAATCACTCTGGTAAATGATAATATTCATCTTATCTGTCCACGATACCTTTTTCCAGACCTCTGCATGCTTTTTAGGTACTTTTTTGGGGGGGCGAAATTGTACCCTGACCATCCTTTTTGAGGATAACTGGTGGTTTGGCTGGTGATGTATTCTGCAGATGGTAGTCTTTGACACATTCTCGCCTACCTCCTGGAGAGTGTTCCTGATCTGTGGGACAGTTGTTTTGGGGGTTTTCTTAATTATGGTGAGCATTCCTTGGTCATCCACTGTGGAAGTCTCCCTTGGCCTACCAGCCCGTTTGCAACTGCTGAGCTCACCAGTGCCTTCATTTCTTTTTAATGATATTCCAAACTGTTTTGGCAAGCCTAAGGTTTTGGCTATGTTTCAGAATTTTTTTTCTGATTTTTCAGCCTAATAGCTTCCTTGACTTTCATTGACACCTCTTTGGTCCTCATGTTGACAGACGCCAATAGCAAACTCCAAAGGCGAATGAAAGCCTACAATCAATACTAGACATTGACAGCTCTCTTATGCCTGCACAAATGATGTGACGGAATACACCTGACTTACCAGAAACACCTGTCGAGCCAATTGCCCCATTACTTTTGGATATCCTAAAATAGGGGGACTATGCATAAAACATCTTGTAATTTCTGAATGGTGAAACCAATATGTACACAAGTACCATCAAATAAAAGCTGATAATACTTTCACCTCATAGTAATTGTTTTATTTAAAATCCAAACTTTTGGACTGTAGATCCAAAAGGGAATAATGTGGTATGTGGCTCATAATACAGTAAAAGTGTTGACTGCTATTTTAGATACACATTCACATCTAACTTCCTTTTATAATGACTGGATTTTTCTGTTTTGCAAAAGGACTGGTGGTGCACTTCAAACTCCACCATAGACAGGCTTCCTGCCGTCAGACTGGATGAAACCATATATAATGTTCCAGATCATGTGGAGGCACATCCTTCTGACACCTGAGATTCCAGACCGACATCAAGTCATGTGCGAGGATGACATGGTTGGTCAGCATGCATCCATCACTTATGATGAGAACCTGAAGCAGCTGTTACTCAACTTCCTAGTGCTACCCTTGAGCAAGTGCACTCCCAAGAACCAAGGGACACGTGCAGAGTGCCAGGCAATTCCATCCTTTGAAGTCAAGTTCAAGTCAAGGGGAACTGCAACCATCATTGAATGGGTGAGCTCATTGTGTTCTTCATATCTCCATTTGCACCAAGTTCACAAATGTATGATTTCATATTCAGTTCTTTGTTTCATCTCATCGCATGTGTGTCCAAGTTTGAAACGTATTTTGTTAGAAGTAATGTTTATTCCTGTAATAATTATCATCTCTCTCTCTCGCTCTGCTTCAGATATGTCCCCAAAGACACAGCTTGTATAAGTGGAATTCCTAACCCACTCTAAAACATGGAATGCAGGCTGGGGACTTTGTTGTCTTGTAACATTCTATCATTCTAACAAGATTTCACACCTTCACACCTTTCACACCTACAAGTTCATGAATGGGGATAGTTGCCAAATCCACATTATACGCGGTCCAGGACACTTACTGTGTTGACACAATCAAGATATTTTGGATGGAGAAGAGGGCTCAAGTCAATGAGCGCCTGCGTCCGAAAGATCACTTTGGCGCCTTAGGTGAGATTTCAAGTTGAAAAATGAATTATGTTATTTTACCTTCATATCACATTATAAAATGGTGTGTAAATGTAATTGCTGTTTTGTCTTTGTTTATGTTTGTCTTTATGTTAGCGGATGGTAGAATAGATAGCCCTGGCCACTGTGCACAATACTGCACATATACAGCCATGGAGAATGACTCCAAAGACACCATCGACAAGAGGGAGACTCAACGGAATTCAGTCATAATGGAGAAGGAGGCATTCATCAGCACTGTTGACCAGCTAATCACTGAGGTCAAACCAAAAGAGATCTGCACTGATGCACACATGCAGATTTCTGCCACTAAAATCTTCTAAATCACAGCTGTGTTGTGGTTTCAACTTGGTTAGATTTGTATTTATTTGGATTGTAATCAATGCACTTCTTCCCTTTCAGACCCAGAAAAAGGCAAGTACAAGGAGTCTGGCATTATGCATTCCCTTGGCATGGGGTGAAGAACCTGGCAAAGAAAATCCATGCAGTAAGTGTGAAGACTCAGAGCCATTGTGTTGCAAATTACATTTATTACATTTACATTTTTTGACATTTAGCAGACGCTTTTATCCAGTAGAGGAACTGTACAGAGGGGTAGTGGGGGTTGAAGAGGTCTTTAGGAGGGACAGTCAAGATGTAGCCTGAAGAGATGGGTCTTCAGTCTATTGCGGTAGTGACTGCAGTCCTGACAGCAGTAGGAAGCTCGTTCTGTTAGCAATGATAGTGCAGAGGACCCAAGGGCAGAGAGATACTCAGACAGACAGCGTAAAGTCAAATCAAAGAATGTTTTAATACGATACCTGGGCACGGCACACAAACAAACACTGGGGAAAAAGGGTAAAATAAAGGTGGAGAAAACCAAGCTCCATTAACAAAAGTACGCACTTAACAAGTGGAATAACTTGAACTTAAGAAATACTAGTCTCGAACTAGGGCAACGGGGTAAACAACTGGAACCACAGAACCGACGGGCAGACAGGGTACTCAGACATACAGGGAGAATCTCCAACAAAGACATGGGGAACACACAGGCTATATATATCAAACACGAGACAGAATACACAGGTGAAACGAATAATGGTAGATTGAGAGGGCACTGGCCCCGTACCGCCAGAGGAGGGCACCAGAGTCACCAGACAGCAACCTCAGGCGTGACATCGTTCCAAATTTGTAGACATTTCAACAAAGACCAGATAAAATGCACTTCCCACCTGTCCATTGTAAATCATTGACATGTAAATCATGTACTTCTACCACCATTCCGCTGACAAGCTGGTAGGCGGTCCTTCTTTGACCCATTGATTTGAGTGGATTGCTATTGTTTTGTAAATCATTGTATTTTATTACAGATACCGCAGACACTCAAGGCTGAGAAAACATACAGCTACATCCCAGACCTCCAGAGAGCCATTGTGGAGAAACGGCTGACATCAGACAAGGGGCTTCCAAGAAGAAGACAACTTCGACTAGATGACCCCAGGAGACTCGGACAGAGGTTCTACCACCAACAACCCAGGAACATCTGCAGTCATCAGAGGTCAAGGTAAATATTATTACTGGACATAATACATTGCAAATGACAGGAATGTCGCTATTCAATGTTGATGCTTATGAACATGCATTGTATAAGCTGTGAAGTTGTGAGTGTGTGTAGTTCCATTCATGACTATGATAAAAACATTGCTTTTTTTTTTTCTTCTTCATTGAAATGACTTCATATGGGACATTTCAGTACAAACTGTCACGCCCTCCACTTCCACCTAGCCTGTGCCACCATCTCTCTCTCCTGTCTGTCCGTGTGTGTGTGGGCGTGGCCCAGGCTCCAGCAATCAGTCTCATCATCTTCACCTGCTCGGTCTTCACACCTGTGGTTCATCACCTCATCTACTCACAGTATTTAAACCCCGGCTTCCCATCCACTCATCGCCAGATCGTTTGTTGTCATTACAAGACCACTTCCCGGTATCTTCCTGCCTGCCCTGTCTACCCTGCTTGCCATTCCACCCTACTACTCTGTTTCCCCCTATTCCCTCATTAAAACCTGATTATTTTATATACGTGTCCTGAGTTTGGGTTCATAACTCTGACCTTAACACAAACTAAAGGTTGACAATGTGTGAAATTCGAGTTAGAGTAATAATTACTGTTTATTTCTTATTTTTAGGACATGGCCAGCCAGAGTGACCCCCCCCCCACCCCCCTCAAGAGAGGCTGTGCATGTTTGTAAATGTAAATTGTAAATTTACAATTGTAAATAATCAGACTTGGGTATAGTGAACATTGGAGTATGTTGAATAACACGAGTGTTACTTTTTCTTTTCTTTTCTTTTTTACAGATAAATAACTATTGACAGACAATAAGAAACAACACACTCAATATAAATAAAGGCATACTCGAACTGCAATGGCACAGTCTCTCCTAGTGGCTACTGTCTCCCTGGAATTAAACCTGTGTATGCCCAGAGGATCTGGAAAGGTGTCCCTAATCCTCCACACAAAGCAGCTATGGATCACTGTGTCCTGCTTCCAGGGCACCATGCTGCCACAAAACAAATTGCCTGTAGACTGCATATCGGCATTGCCTCTGGTCTTCTCCCAGTGTCAGCAACTGGCTGACACATGCCTCTGGGCCCTGGCCATAGCACTTCTTCTCCAGGTCTGTGAGCATGACTTTGCACCTCCCACAGGTAAACCAGCTTAACTGTCCTACTACGGGCTCAGTGAGACCAGGTGCTGTTGATCGGAGATCCATGACGTCGAACAGCACACCTGGAATTCCACGACTCTCCCAAGCAAATGCCTTGTCTCCTCCACTGACAACTGCTCTATTCTGGCTTAAAGGGGCAATAATCAAATGATTTGTACTCTTGTCTTTCTATGAATGTTGCCACATGGTGAATACACACAGCCACTAACAAATAACGGATATCAATAGTACAAGGTGGCTTCCTGTTATGTTCTCTCTTGTGTTTGATGACACTAACACCTGAAAGCAAGAAATGTTTTCACAAACCTGTGTCTCTGCCAGCCTCTCTCTGTGAAGCCTCTTTCTTCTTTCAATGTCCTCCAAGGCAATTATTTATTTCCCTTCCCACTCCTCTATCCCCTTGAAGTTCCCTGTGCTCGGCTGCCTCATCTGAGCTTTCATCCTGAAATCACACACAGGTCGTAATTGTAAGAAATGTCTTGTTCATTTTGTATAAGCTACATGAATAGCAGAATATTTTACCCTCCATGAACAACATTGTTAATCCAAGGCTAGCTTGTCAAATAGGGTGTTATAATTCAGCCTAACAGAGAATCTTACAGGAAGCGGTCGTGAAGAGGGAGGGAAAGCGGTGGTCCGACCAATCAGAGGCCGCGTTACAAGACGCGCTGAGTGACGTCGACTGGGATATGTTCCAATCAAGTTTCAGCGATGTCAGCGAGTTTGCAGAGACTGTCTTGGACTTCATTTCAACATTAGCCGACAGCATTGTACCAACGAGAACGGTCAAGATCTACCCCAACCAGAAACCCTGGGTCGACAGTTCCATCCGCGCCACTCTGAAAGCCCGCACCGCTGCTTACAACTCCGGCCTGGCATCCGGCAGTATGGAGGAGTATAAAGCGGAGTCCTACAAACTGCGGAGGGCGGTGAAAGACGCCAAGAGGAGCTATGCAGACAGGATGCAGGCGCAGATGGAGAATAACGACACCAGGAGCCTATGGCGAGGACTACGGTCTATTACGGACTACCGGAACAAACCCCCCTCAACCGGGAGTGCAGGTGCCTCCCTAGCCGAAGACCTGAACTCTTTTTATGCACGGTTTGAGGCTGGCAACACCAGTACGGCTGATGGGAGTTCATACGCTGGGGCAGAGCAAGCACTCTCCGTGATGGAACACGACGTGAGGAGGGCTCTGCTGAGGGTGAATATAAGGAAAGCTGCTGGCCCGGATGGCATACCTGGGCGAGTACTGAAGACCTGTGCTAACCAGCTAGCTCCTGTGTTCACCACTATATTCAACCTCTCACTGGCTAATTCTGCAGTACCCACCTGTTTTAAAAGATCCTCCATCGTCCCTGTGCCCAAGATCACCTCCCCAGCCTGCTTGAATGACTATAGACCCGTGGCTCTAACCTCAGTGGTCATGAAGTGCTTTGAGAGGCTGATTAAGGACTACATCTGCTCCTCCCTCCCTCCGACCTTAGACCCGCTGCAGTTCGCATACAGACCAAATAGATCCACGGATGATGCAGTCTCCCAGGTCCTCCACACCACTCTCTCACCTTGACAGTCAGAAGGGGGGCTATGTGAGAATGCTGTTTATAGATTACAGCTCAGCGTTCAATACTTTCGTCCCCACCAGACTGGCTGAAAAGTTGATTGGATTGGGACTGAACACTCCCCTGTGTGCCTGGATCCTGGACTTCCTGACGGCCAGGTAACAGGTGATCAGGGTGGGTAGACACACCTCCAGCTCACTAATCCTGAACACAGGGTCCCCCCAGGGCTGCGTCCTTAGTCCCCTCCTCTACTCCCTGTACACCCACGACTGTGTGGCTAGGGCCAGCGACAACTCCATCATTATGTTTGCGGACGACACAGTCGTGGTGGGGCTGATCTCAGACAACAATGAGAGAGCCTACCTGGACGAGGTGGCGGACCTGTCACTCTGGTGTCAGGAGAATAGCCTCTTCCTGAATGTCTCCAAGACAAAAGAGCTGATTGTGGACTTCAGGAGAGCACAACAACCAAGGTCCTACACGCCGCTGGACATCGGTGGGGCTGCTGTGGACAGGGTGAGCAGTTTTAAATACCTGGGAGTCCACATCACAGAAGACCTGACCTGGACTGCCCACATCAGCACACTGGTGGGAAAGGCAAGGCAAGGCAACACCTGTTCCATCTCAGGCAGCTGAGGAAATTTAAAGTCTCCCGGAGGATCCTTCAGTCCTTCTACTCTGGAGCTGTGGAGAGCATCCTGGCTGGTAACATCACCGTCTGGTTCGGTAACAGCACGGCCCAGGACAAGCGAGCTCTGCAGAGGGTGGTACGCCTTGCAGAAAGGACCATGGGAGCTCCAACCCCCCCTCTCCATGTCCTGTACACCAGGAGGTGTAGAACCAGAGCCTGCAGGATAATGAAGGACCCTCACCACCCGAAAAATGGACTGTTCCAGCTGCTGCGGTCAGGCAAACGCCTTCGCTGTCATGCAGCAAGAACAGAGCGGCTAAGACTGAGTTTCTTCCCCCATGCCATCAGGATCATCAACGACGACCCCACCAATGCCCCCCTCAAGTCACTCACACACTCACTGACATCATAACACATACGCACACACATAATTACCCATTGCAGACTCATCTCTCACTGTAATTAACTTCTTTAGGATTGCTGATATTTTCACTGTCTTTCCTATTTTCGAAGGCACACATTCTCCATCATTTGTGCTCATTCCTAGTATAGTTAGGTTCGAAAGATCCCATATATTTTCACAAAGTTCTTTGTCTAGTATGCCCACCTGGACAGTTCCCACTTTTTCAAAGCATTCAAATTTTCCCACAAGCTTTAACTCTGTTCCAGGGGATATTGTCTTTAATTGTCTATCTACTCGTACATCTAGAGCATCACATTTGGCTCCCAACGTCTTCACAAGCGCCTTCCGAGTCCAATACCTTTCTGCCCTTCATTATAGTGTTGTCATAATATTCTCTGGATTCAAGAAACTGCAAGCACTCTGCTTCACAGAGTGGGGCAAAGGTAATTGCTTGAAATGGCTTTATCCCAAATGTTGTTCCTGCAACATCAGAGCCCTTCATTCTCTTCAGCCAGTCTGCTTTTAGCTCCCCACAGTTTTTCCAATTGAATTTGGTATTCATGATTATTAACGAGCTTTCTTTTGCTTTGGAGCATATATAACAGTCTTCTTTGCTATGAGTCTCTCCAGTGTATTTCATCCATTGATACCAGAGGTTCTTTCTTGCTTGTCTCATCAGTGGATCTTGAATTGAGTCCTGTGCTGACCTTATTTTATTCTCATTTATTTCCTCTCCAGGTCCTGATCTGGTTGGTCTCCTCTTTTCCATATCCTCCCCGGTTATCTGTTCATCAATTGTGAAGTTTTTCTCAATAGTGAGTTCTTGTGTCACATCTGATCGTGTTTTATAAGTTGTTAGCTCCATTGACATTTCCACTTCTGGTTCCTTTGTTGTTGTCTCCAATTCCTCTATTTCCTCAGTAACTGTATATGTGAGGAATTCTAGTACTGCTGTGGTATTGGATTTGTTAGGGGCTGCAGTGACACTCCTCATGGTAGTAAGGGTTAAGTTTACGATGGAGACCTCTGTACTTAGGTTAGGTGAACTTGGTGTACCAGCATCATCAGAAACAAGGTTTGGCATAGAGGGGATTTGTTTTTTAGGCATAATCACCTTTATTCCTATTACTGATAATTTTTCTTCCCTATTCCCGAATCTGGATTTGGTCTCTAGATTACACGTATACAGTCCTTCATCAATTCCTAAGACGTGCTGTATTACCAAGGAGCAATTTTTTGAGGCGAGCCATAGACCCCTTCTTCTTTCTTTTCGATTTCGTCCTACTAGTACCACTAATTTTGAGGTTCTTAACAGTTGACTTTGAATTATTCTTTCGTTCTTTTCCCACGTGATCACATCATCAGGTTTTTTCAATTTCGGGCATTTACATTGCAGCAATACACTTTCTCCTGCTCCTACAATTTTTAAGACTGACTTTACAATGTTCTTCTTTTCTGTTGTAGTAGAGACAGCCGGTGTTGAAGTGATCTCTTCCTCTGTTATTGTGAGAGTCACCCTACTAGTTATGTGTCCTCCTACACCAAAGTATGTTGGATCGTAATAGATACATGTGTACACCCCTACATCTTCTTCTCTGACCTCCTGTATCAGAAGTGAACAGTCTTGTTCCTCATTTTCCTTGAAATATTTTGTTCTATTTTGCAACTGGGAGAGCGAAGTTATATTCCTTCCTTCTTGGTCTTGCCATACTGCAAAATCTTGATTCCTCTTAGTTCCATTTAAGCATAGACATGGGAGCACAATTGAGCTCCCCACTCTTCCTTTAACTGTAATTCCTTCTCTCTTTTGTCGTTTATTTGTCAGGGGTTCAAGCCAGGTTGATATCTCAGATAACATAGTCTTTGAGTCGACTTGGTTTGATTCGGGTTCTAACAGGTCTTGCACTTCCTGTTTGGATTGGATCAGGGCATCTTTCTGGCTCTCTTGATTCTGTGGAAGAGATCTCCTGGCCTCTTGGGTCTGGTCTTGAGTCTGGAACGTATCGTAAGTCGATGGTGTTAAATCTTTGTTGCTGCTCATCTCCTGGGTCTACGGAGTTTGGAGTAGAAGGTATGTGGTCATCAGTATTCCCATCATCGCAGTTGTCAAGACCTTGAACAATCTCATTTTCTTCATCCTCATCCTGTTGAGCCTCTTGATCTCCTCTTGGGTCCTCTTCATCGCAAGGCGCCTTAATGCAGTGATGCAGATGGTACCAGGTTGGAGACCCTCTGATTTGGACTGTTGTCCCTGTACTGCGGACGACTTCATACGGTCCTTCTCGGCGGGCGTTGTGCCACTTTCTTCGGTAGACCTTTACGAACACCTTGTCTCCAGGTTTTATGGAGTCTTTTTCCTCCTTCCGACTCTCTTTCTCCTCCCTGGCCTGTTTCTGAGTAACATAAACAGATATACTTTTATGGAGAGTTGTCATATTTCACATAGGCCTTCATCTCATCCTCCAGTAGGGATAAACTTGGGCCTTTTCCACTGGTGCGCAAACCTGGGGCTGGCATGCCTCTCCCCCCATGGCAAGTTCATGTGGTGTCATGCGTAGCTCACGGAGTTCACTAGAGCGGCAAGCCATCAGTGCAAGTGGTAATGCCTCAACCCAGTTAAGTCCTGTGTGTTGACAGATTTTAACAAGGCGGTTCTTAAGCACACCATTCATTCGTTCACAGATACCCTGACTCTTTTTGTATGATAAGTTTCACCGTCTTATCTACAAATTCTTTGCCATTGTCTGATGAAATTCGATCAGGAATTCCCCAGCGTGGTATCACCTCACGGCATAAAAATTTAGCAACTGACTGGGCATCTTTTCTTTTGGTTGGGCATGCTTCTACCCATCTGCTAAATCTATCGACTACAACCAACATATATCTTTTGCCTCCTACCGGGCGAATCATATCCACGTAGTCGAGGACTAGTTCTTTCATTGGCCCATTTGGTGTTGGGATGTGTCCTGGAGGAGTTAATACTCCTCTTCTAATATTGTTTTTCAAACAGATTGTGCATCTACCTATGACATGGTCAATTTGTTCTAGTAGGTATGTGTAACAAAGTCCGTTGTACACAGAGGCAGACGCAGCGTTACGGTCAGGGAATCTCTCCCGTTTATTCATATAGTTCTGGTAACAATGTCCTTTTGGCTTTCCAGCCTCCTCAATGATAACTCGGCGACTTTGCCGTCGTCTCTTTCTCTCTCTCTCTCTCTCGTTCGCCGTTCCCAGCTCACCTCGCCTCTCCACTGGGCAGGTTGCCTAGGATTCAAAAGCTTCTCAAACAGCCTAATTCTCTCTCGTTCGCCGTTCCCAGCTCACCTCGCCTCTCTCCTGAAATGGCAGAAGCACACACATCTTAAACATTTGCCGGCGAGACTTAATTCGCAGCAGGTGTGCAACAAAAGTCTCGCCGACACAACCCCGGCCACGGTCCTGTAGCTCCCTCTACAGGCCGAACGCTGCATGTCCCCCCACATACCCCCACCGCCCGACACAGGCCGGGGAACCGACGGCCGACGACCTACTCCCCCCCCCCTGCACGGGAGAGGAAGTCTGCCACGACCATCTGCGCACCCGGTCTGTGCACGACGGAAAAGTTGAAGGGCTGCAACGCGAGGTACCACCGGGTGATCCTCGCGTTTACATCCTTCATGCGGTGGAGCCACTGGAGGGGGGCATGGTCGGAGTAGAGGGTGAAGGCGCGACCCAGCAGGTAGTAGCGGAGGGTGCCGACCGCCCACTTGATGGCCAGGCACTCCTTCTCCACGGTGCTGTACCGGCCCTCCCTCTCCGACAGCTTGCGGCTCAGGTACAGCACCGGCCGGTCGGCCCCCTCCACGCGCTGGGTCAGTACTGCTCCCAGCCCTCTATCCGACGCGTCCGTCTGTAGGGAGAAAGGGAGGTTAAAATCAGGCGCATACAGGACCGTTTCTCCACAAAGAGCCCCCTTAAGGGCCTCGAATGACCCCTGGCACTGGCCCGACCATTGGACCGGATCCGGGGCACCCTTCCGGGTGAGGTCCGTCAGGGACTGGCCAGCTCCGAAAACCCTGGTACGAACTGGCGGTAATATCCCGCCAGCCCCAGGAAGGCCCTCACCTCCTTCTTTGTCTTGGGCCGGGGAGAGGTGGCGATGGCCGCAGTCTTTTCAATCTGCGGCCGCACCTCCCCCCGTCCCAAGTGGTACCCCAGATACCGGATCTCCCTCCGCCCGATCACGCACTTTTTCGGGTTGGCCGTCAGCCCCGCCTGCCTCAGGGACCGCAGAACAGCAGCCACACTCCGCACATGCTGCGGCCAGGTGTCACTGTGAATGACAATGTCATCTAGGTAGGCCGCAGCATAGGCGGCGTGCGGCCGCAGAATACGGTCCATGAGGCGCTGAAAAGTGGCTGGGGCTCCGAACAACCCGAAAGGGAGCACGGTGAACTGGAATAACCCGAGCGGAGTGGAGAATGCCGTTTTCTCCCGGGACACCGGCGAGAGTGGAATCTGCCAGTATCCCTTCGTGCAATCCAATGTCGTGAAGTACCTGGCCGTACCAAGCCGGTCCAAGAGCTCGTCGACCCGGGGCATCGGATAGGCATCGAACTTGGAGACCGCATTAACCCGTCTATAATCCACACAGAACCGTATAGTCCCATCTGGCTTGTTGACAAGCACGATGGGGCTACACCAATCACTGCGGGACTCCTCGACCACACCCAGCTCCAGCATGGCTTCCAACTCCGTGCACACAACGTTTCGTTTGTGCACCGGCAACCTATAGGGACGCGTGCGCACCGTTAAACCCGGCTGCGTTTCTATATGGTGGTCGATGAGCGTAGTCCGACCGGGCAGGGGAGAGAACACGTCAGCGAACTTAAGCTGCAGATCTGCAACGTCCGCGGCCTGGCTAGCAGAGAGATGGTTATCAATATCGACCGGAGTGCTAACTTTCGATTTTGGGACTTCCGGACCGAACTCCTCTCTCTCCGGAATTACCGTAGCCAGAGCAACCGTGACCACGTCGTTCCATTTTTTTAGGAGATTGACGTGATACACCTGCAAGCTATCCCCCCGGTCCGAGCGTACAACCTCATAATCCACGTCCCCCATGCGACGTGTGACCACAAACGGTCCTTGCCACTTCGCGAGTAATTTCGTGCTGGAGGTGGGTAACAGTACGAGCACCTTGTCTCCCGGTGTAAACTCTCGTAGGGTAGACCCCCTGTCATACAGGCGTTTCTGACGCTCCTGGGCTTGCAGCAAATGCTCACGTGAGATAGCCCCTAGGGCGTGGAGCTTTGTGCGCAAGTCGAGGACGTACTGGATTTCACTCTTACTGTCGCTAGACCCTTCCTCCCAATTTTCTTTAAACAGGTCTAGGACACCCCGGGGCTTACGGCCGTAGAGTAATTCAAACGGGGAAAACCCGGTGGAAGCTTGGGGAACTTCCCGCACCGCAAACAACAGGGGATCTAGCCATTTATGCCAATTCCGACTATCCTCGTGGACAAACTTCCGGATCATTGACTTCAAGGTCCGATTGAACCGCTCACAAAGGCCGTCCGTGGCCGGGTGGTAAACACTGGTTCGAATCGCCTTGATGTTCAGCAAGCCATACAGTTCCTTGAGGGTGCGTGACATAAAATTAGTGCCCTGATCGGTGAGAATCTCTTTCGGGATTCCCACGCGGGAGATGACTTGAAACAATGCTTGCGCTACACTCCTGGCAGAGGTATTGCGCAGAGGTATTGCCTCGGGGTATCGGGTGGCGTAATCTATCAAGACCAACACAAATCGATAACCCTGTGTGCTCCGTTCAAATGGCCCGATAATATCCATCGCAATGCGGTCGAACGGGTTCTCGACCAATGGTAAGGGCCGCAAGGGGGCCCGTGGGATGGCCGGGGGATTTACTAACTGACATTCCCGACAGGATGCGCACCACCTACGCACCTCTGCCCGAATCCCCGGCCAATAAAATCGAGCCATTATACGGTGCAGTGTTTTGTCATACCCTAGATGGCCCGCCATGGGGTTGAAATGAGCCGCCTGGAAGACCATTTCGCGGCGGCTGCGGGGAACCAGCAACTGGGTTACTTCCTCCTGACTATGTGAGTCACGACTTACTCGATATAACCTGTCGCTGATAATCGCAAAATAGGGGTGGGCGCGCACTGTGTCTGGCCGTATCAAAGTACCATCAATTGCTATCACTTGGTCAAAGGCTGATCTGAGGGTCTCGTCACGAGACTGCTCGAGGGGGAAGTCGCCTAGCAGCGGATAGTTCGGCGAGGAAGTCTCGGGGTGAGGCGCCCCCGCCGGCTCCGGCTCCCCGGCAGTGTCGCGAGGCGCCGCCTCGGCACAGAGCACATTACACGCCACACACCTCCCTAGCTGTCGTGCACGCATCCCGGTAGCCCTCTTTACCGCTTGAGGAAACCCCTCCCAATCCACACCTAGAATCAGGGGATGCGTGAGGCGTGGGCTAACCGCCGCCTGTACTCTATGGGTTTTCCCCTCAAAATGAATTTCGATAGCGACCACCGGATATTCGTGAATGTCCCCATGCACACACCTCACCCGCACCCTCGATGCCTTCCACAATGCCCCCGGCCGAACCAGGCGCTCCTGGATCATGGACTGCATGCAGCCCGAATCCAAGAATGCCTGGTGCGTATCATGTTGTATCCTTACCGGAATACGATACGCCGCTCCTGGTCCGGGGGGAGGGCCCGGTATGTCGCCGATGCGGACGACCCGTCCCACGTCCATCGCCCGACACTCGGCCTGCACGTGGCCCGGCCGTCCGCACCGCCAACACACCCCCCCTGTCGCTCGAGGTGCTCCCTGTGGGGCCGGGGTCGGTTCCGGATAGGTGCGCCCCTGCCATCTCGTCCTCGGGGCTGGCGCCGGCCTCTCTCCTTCTGCTCCCCCGGCTCCTCCTGGGCGTTGCCCCCCCCCCCCTTGCCGCGGGGCCGGGGTTGGTCGTTGTGGCCCCCGCGGTGGGAGGGAGAGATGGTCCTCGGCCTGTCCGACGGCGGTCTGGAGGTCCTGGGGGCGGTGGTACTGGACCTTGGGGGGACCTGGTGCCGCTCCGGTCCCCGGCGCCGGCCCGCCGACCCTGGTGAAGTCCTGAAGGAGGGCACTGTCCGTGCTCCTCGCCGCCGTTAGTTCCTCCAGCGTCGTCTGCTGGGTCTGCTGCAGGGCCGTCTGCCGCTCGAGGACAAGCGCTATCCTCGCCATCGCCGCTGCCAACGCCTCCATTCTGCCTTCCCTCTGTGTCCCAGGTTGGGCGCCAATGTAACAAAGTCCGTTGTACACAGAGGCAGACGCAGCGTTACGGTCAGGGAATCTCTCCCGTTTATTCATATAGTTCTGGTAACAATGTCCTTTTGGCTTTCCAGCCTCCTCAATGATAACTCGGCGACTTTGCCGTCGTCTCTTTCTCTCTCTCTCTCTCTCGTTCGCCGTTCCCAGCTCACCTCGCCTCTCCACTGGGCAGGTTGCCTAGGATTCAAAAGCTTCTCAAACAGCCTAATTCTCTCTCGTTCGCCGTTCCCAGCTCACCTCGCCTCTCTCCTGAAATGGCAGAAGCACACACATCTTAAACATTTGCCGGCGAGACTTAATTCGCAGCAGGTGTGCAACAAAAGTCTCGCCGACACAACCCCGGCCACGGTCCTGTAGCTCCCTCTACAGGCCGAACGCTGCATGTCCCCCCACAGTATGGTGCCCAAAATCCGTATTCTTTTGTAATTTTCCTTCTCACTTCCCCCCTCGCTACATGGGCAAGCCCATGAGCATCATGTATCAACAGTCCTAGCAAGTTAGGAGGTGCTACTATCAAACCCTCATGGTTCCTCCAGAGGCCTGTAGCATCCTGACTCGCTCCTCTGGCAAGCCACAAGTTCTTATCTAGTGCACTTGCTTCCTCTTGCATCATGATCAAGTCTTTGGGAGTAATTTTCTCCTCTAACTCCACTTCATGTGTCACCAAAAGAACTGCACCTGGTCTGTCTACTCCCGTAACAGATTTTGCGGCTTCATCCGCTGCTCTATTTCCCTGTGTAACTCGTGACGAATCTGACTTATGTGCTGCACATTTAGCTATCGCTATTTCTTTGGGCTTCATCATGGCTTGGAGCAGCTTCATGATTTGTGCGTGGTGTTGTATGGGGGAGCCATCAGTTTTCTTAAATCCCCGGCCCTTCCATATTGTACCAAAAAGATGGCACACATTATGGGCATAGGCTGAATCAGTATATATCGTAACTCGTTTACCTTCAGCCATAAGACATGCTTCTGTGAGAGCAACCAATTCAGCCAGTTGGGCAGAACACGGCTGTGGAATAGTCTCAGCCTTTTCTATGACAAACTCAGGACCTTGCGCTTTGACAATAGCATATCCTGCACACAAAGTCTCTCCTATTCGGTAGCATGAACCATCTGTCCAATACTCCAAATCAGCTTCCTGTAATGGGAAAGCCTGTAAGTCTGATCTAAGCTTAGAATACCTTTCAGCTTCCCTCACACAATCATGTGGCTCTCCATCTTCAGAGGTTGGCAGAGTTTCTGCCGGATTGATCGTGTTACATCTCACTAGTGTAACGTCTTCCTGCTCCAAGAGTCGATAATAATCCCTAATCCTAGGCATAGTCAGTATATTTGTCATGATTCAAAAGATTTCTAAGACTATGGTGAGTAAGAATAGTCACTGGATAACCCATAGTTAATGCTGATGCTTTCTTATACATAAGATAAACACCTGTCAGTGCCCTATAACATGGTGCAAAACCCATCTCCACTTCAGAGTAGGCTACAGAATAGTAAGCAATGGGCTGAGGATTAGTACCAGTGCCCGTCGGTTGAGTGAGAATCGCACAAGCATGTTTTCCTTCAATAGAAGAAGAGACATACAGCATAAAACTCTTTGAATAATCAGGCAGTGCTAGCGCTGGTGCTTCTTGCAATTTATGCTTAATTGTCTCAAAAGCCAAATGGCCTTCCTTTGTCCAGGTAAGATTACAATTTAGTTGATCAGTCCCTGTTTCCTTAATCATGGTTCTCAAAGGTGCTGTAATCTTGGTATACTCATCTACCCACGCTGAGTTATACCCTGTGATTCCCAGGAACGTCATCATGTCCTTAATTGTTATAGGCCTTGGAGCCTTTCTTATGGCTTCTAAATGTTCATCAGAAACGCTGCGGTGTCCTTGTGCTATGGATTGTCCTAAATAAATTACACATTCCTGGCAATATTGCAACTTCTTCTGAGAGGCCTTGTGTCCTTTTTCAGCCAATATTTTCAACAGCTTAATTGAGTCCTTAGGGCATGTTTCTTGGTCTTGGGCACACAGAATGATATCATCTACGTATGAAATGACCGTACTGCTCAACAACTCTCCTATTCCTGCTAGGTCATCTTTCAGGACTTGATTAAATATATGGGGGCTATGTTTAAATCCTTGTGGTAACCTAGTATATTCATAAGCCTGACCTTTGTATGTGAATGCGAATAGACCCTGACTCTCTTCACTAAGAGGTATAGAGAAAAATGCTCCACATAGATCAATTACCGTAAAGAATTTAGCTTCCGGCGGAACTTGTGCTAATAACACATGCGGGTCTGGGACTTCTGCTGGGAAATTAATGGCTATGTCATTGACAGCTCTTAGATCATGCACCAAACGGTACGAGCCATCTGGCTTTTTCACTGGCAGTAAAGGTGTGTTGCTTTGAGGAGTTAGAGTTATCTTTAACACCCCTGCCTGCAAAAGGCCATTTATCTGCGGCTCAATCCCCTGGATTGCTTCTGTTTTTAATGGGTATTGTGGCTTCCAAGGGATTCTGGTTCCCGGTCGAAGTTCAGCCTTCACTGGTTGGGCTGATTTAACTAAGCCAATATCTGTGCTGTGTTTTGCCCACAAATGATCTGGGACCTGTTGTGTCATTTCTTCTCTGAAGTTCCGATCTGATTTTACAGGAAGCACTGATTCTTTTGCTAGCTGCACAGTCTGTGGTTGGCCTAGTCCTTGGGCAGAGATCATGAGTTTGATGAACTGCCGATCCTTACTTATCCAGATGGCAGGGTTTTCTTTTGTTTCTTCAAAGACAGCATTTTCAGAATTTGCCATCATTGCTCCTACATGCTTTTGTTCATAGTCTTCAGCAATCATCAAGGTCATATGCGGAACGCTGCCTTCAACCTTATGTTCTTGGTCAATATAATCATTTTTGTTTATCTTCATAGCCGCTCCTTGTGGTCCCAGGATTATACAGCTTGTACTGAGCTGGACCTGTTCGGGTTGATGCTTCAACCATTCTCCTGGATCAGATTTAGTGGCATCTTTGAAATACTGGAGCGTGCAATGTGGTGGATATTCAGGTAGTCTTGCATCAGGTATGTTTGCAGAGATAAATTTCTCCCATATCCTTCCCGGTCCATCAGTTCTTGACTGAGATCCCCTAACCAATAGACCATAGGGGCCCCTTCATTCATAGTCATGTATAGCTGGTGATAATAGTCATAAGGTACCTCCACTTGACACCCATCCGGCGTACATTTTATTGTGCAGTTGAGTTTACACATGGCATCTCTTCCAAGGAGTCCCATAGGGGTGTGTTCTGACACGAGAATAGATAGAATGGCTTTTTGGTTCTTGTAGTGGAGCTCTACCGGCAATGTGGTAGGTATCAGCTGTGTAATTCCCTCAAATCCGACTGTCCTTACGTAATGTCCGGACATTGGGAGGTGTGTAGCGTCTTGTGGCTGGATACAGGTAAATGATGCTCCAGAATCAACCATCATTTCTAATGAATGACCATTAACTTTTACCCAAACTGTTGGATCTTCTTCCGGCTTAGACACTACCAGCTGACACCCCCCTTTCAGATTCTCTGGGCACCCCTAAAACCCCTGCTCCGGGCCCCTGTTCGGGTTCACCGGTCCCTGTGATTGCTGTTGCTGTGGACATTGCATTTGTCCCTGGGATGTATTCATTGGAGTTGGATACTGTCCCTTGTAGGCTTCTCCGCCGCATTCGCGGGCTCTTTTGTAACATGCCCGGATCAGATGTCCATTTTTTCCGCAATAGTGACATGGTTTTGCGACTTGCTGGGGTCCTGGATTATAACCTCCTTGTCTAGTATATCCTTGACCCCCCTTTCTCCATTTCTGAGGTTGTGGGTATGGAGGCTGAGGGGCAACCTGTATTACTGGTGTCGATTGAGGTTGTGTCTGTGGTTGAGGCAGGTTTTGCAGAACCACAGCCTGTGTTCTTTCCTTATTCTGTTTTCCCTTGCTCAACTGCACCTGATTAAGTTTTCTGAGCGTCTCTTGGTCTTGCTCTTTCAAAGTTTGTTCTTTTTTGCGATGTAACTCCACCTGATGGGCTACGTGGTCCATGTAGACGTCTTTGGTCATACTTCTCAGTCCCACTACCTCTGCCAGTCTACTTCTGACCGACTGGGGTAGTCCCTGTTGAATTTTCTCTCTTATAAGGGATTGTTCCATTTGATTTGCCTCTGGGTTTCTTCCTGTGACATCTCTCCATTTCTGATGAGCTCGAGCCACAAAAGCCCTCGGATTCTCATTGTCTCCCAAGGGATCAATAATAATGTTGTCTGGATGGACATTGATGGGGTATACTTCCCTCAGTGCCTGCCACAGACGACCCCTGTTTGCTGTAAAAAGTTCTGGGTCATGAACTGCCGTGTCAACATATCTTTGGAGTCCAGCTTTGACCAAGACCTCCTCCATGGTCGTCACTCCCAGAAGGTTTGCCAAAAGTCTCTTGATATCTCCCATTCCTGGCTGTATTCCTACAAGGGCCTCGTCCAACTTTGAGGTCCATGGATAGCCTCCTTCCTGGAGTACAGGCAGTTTGTTCATAATGTCAGTCATGTCAGTATTTGCCCATGGTTTATACTCCAGATTCAGTCCTCTGACCATTACCGGAAAGGCACTATATAGTTTGGTCTTGTCTTGCCCTATTTCTCCAAGTTGCCTCTCAAGTCGTGATATTTCTTCTTTTGCAGCGTTTTGAGCCCGGTCAAGTTCTTTCATTCTGTTGTCCAGGGAGCGTATTCTTGGGGTGTTTTTGCTCTTGTGGGCCTCAACCATGTCATTCTCCACCATACCCTTGGCTCGGCTGATCTCCTTCATTTCTTTAGACAGTTTTCGCCTTGCTTTGTCTATCCGTTTTTCAATTTTCTCAGATCCTGATTCCTCGCTCTCGTCTTCGCTTTCACTGGTGTCGCTAGTTTCTATGTCTTTCGGGCAGGCTTTTCTCCCTTCTTTCTCAGCCTTTGCCAATATCTTTTTAATCTTTGGGTCGTACCCTCCGATGCACAGGTCTTCTTCACTAGAGCTTCGACTGTAACTCTTTGATTTTTCTTTCCTTCTCATTTGATCTCTTTTTCCCATATCTGTTACTCCTTTCTGTCGGAGAGTTGACGTTTTCTGCCTTTTACTTTTACTGTCTGGTTTTAGCTTCTCCTGTCTCGAGTATTTGTTTATCTTCATCTTCCATGAGGTATCTTCCTTCTGTGTTGAGGATTGGTAGTTGTGGATAGCGTCTGGTGGGCGTAGCCCCTCCCTCATATGGTGGTGGAGCCACGGTTGGGGTTTTGTGTGAGAAAGGAGTATTCGTCGTCTTCACTAATCTCCCAGTTTCCTCTTCCAGGCTCTTATCCACTGCTTTATCTCTTCTTCTTTGTGCCACTCTCAACAGCTTTTGTCCTTCCCTGTCAAATAGTTCCAAGACTGCTGTTTCCATATTTCGCTTGTCCTTACGCTTCTGACCCTTTTTTCCTTTCTTTTGTTCAGCTCTATAAGTGTTTATGAGCACTTCCATTGTCTTTATTACCTCTGGGTCAAAAGTGCCATCCTCTGGCCAAGGCTGGTCTATTTCAGCCCACCTCTTGTTCCATTTTTTTGATATTTTATCAATTCCTTTTACCAATGGGTTGTTCTTTTCAACCATTTGCACTGGAGTAGACATCTTAGCCGAAGCCACACCCATAATTGTTGTTCCTTCAACCGTTGGCTTAGCTGAAGACACTTTTCCAGTAGGCATTTCCTTTTAATGATACCGCCGAGATACCGCCAGCACATCAGCTTTCCTACGCGAGGCGCAAACACGCTCGACCATGTTTACTCTCCCTTCCGCGACGGATATAAGGCCCTCCTACGACCCCCATTCGGCAAATCAGACCACAGCTCAGTACTGCTTCTGCCTTCCTACAGGCAGATACTCAAACGTGACAGGCCGGTGACGCGGACCATTCAACGTTGGTCTGACCAATCAGACTCTGCATTACGGGACTGTTTCAGCACTACGGAGTGGGATGTGTTTAAGGACGACAATTTAAACACACACACGGACTCGGTGATTTGCTACATTGGCAAATGCATTGATGACGTCGTGCCGCGGATTACTGTACGGACATTTCCCAATCAGAAGCCCTGGGTTAATGGAGAAGTCCGAGCCAAACTTAAGGCACGGACTGCCGCCTACAACTCAGGTGATTTGGAGGAGTACAGCAATTCCAGGTATGCACTCAGGAAAGCTATTAACATTGCTAAGAGACAATACAAGGACAGAATGGAGTCCAACTTTGAGGGCTCCAACTCAAGGCACATGTGGACCGGACTCAGAACAATTACAGACTTTAAAGGGACTACGAGTGTGACTGAGGAAGTGTCTCCATCTCTTCCAGATGACCTTAACATCTACTTCGCACGTTTTGAGAGCTACTCTCCGGCTGAGGAAGTACAGATGGACCAGGACCCCTGCACACTAGCAATAACAAGGGCAGATGTGTGCAAATCCTTCAAAAGGATTAATCCACACAAGGCCCCTGGACCGGATGGCATACCTGGCCGGGCTCTCAGGGTGTGTGCAGATCAGCTGGCAGGTGTGTTTACAGACATTTTCAACCTGTCACTGCTCCAGTCGGTGGTCCCCACATGTCTCAAAAAGTCCACCATCATCCCCATCCCAAAGAAGTCAAAAACATCCTGCCTCAACGACTACCGACCAGTAGCACTCACTTCCATCGTCATGAAGTGCTTTGAGCGGTTAGTCAAATCATTCATCACCTCCTCCCTCCCTGACTCACTGGACCCCATGCAGTTTGCATACAGGGCAAACAGGTCCACAGACGACGCCATCGCCCTCCACACTGCCCTCTCCCACCTGGACCAGAAGAACACATATGTGAGAATGCTGTTCATTGACTACAGTTCAGCATTCAATACCATTGTGCCCTCCAAGCTCGCTGTGAAGCTCAGGGACCTCGGGCTCAACACCACGCTTTGTGACTGGATCCTGAGCTTCCTGACGGGCAGACCCCAGGCAGTGCGGATAGGAGGCGCCACATCATCCACCCTGACTCTCAACACCGGCGCACCCCAGGGCTGCGTGCTCAGCCCTCTCCTCTACTCCCTGTTCACACATGACTGCGTGGCCACACACAGCTCCAACACCATCATCAAGTTTGCTGACGACACGACCGTCATCGGCCTGATCACCGACGGCGACGAGACGGCGTACAGAGAGGAGGTGAGAGCCCTGACATCTTGGTGCCAGGACAACAACCTCCAGCTCAACCTCAGCAAAACTAAGGAGCTGATTGTGGACTACAGGAAACGGCAGGGAGCCGGGCACGCCCCTATCACCATCAACGGGACGGCAGTAGAGAGAGTCAGCAGCTTCAAGTTCCTCGGGGTCCACATCTGCGAGGACCTGACCTGGACTCACCACACCGACGCCATCACAAAGACGGCAAGACAGCGGCTCTTCTTCCTCCGCAGGCTGCGGAGGTTCAACATGGACTCCAGGATACTCTGCAACTTCTACAGGTGCACCATAGAGAGTATCCTGACTGGCTGCATCACCGTCTGGTACGGCAGTTGCTCCGCCCTCAACCGTAAGACATTACAGAGGGTGGTGAAAGCTGCCCAGCACATTACCAGGACGGAGCTGCCATCCATGGAGGACCTCTACACTCAGCGCTGCAGGAAGAAGACTAACCGGATTATTAAAGACCCTCATCACCCCAGCAACAAACTGTTTCAGCTGCTCCCGTCTGGCAGACGCTACCGCAGCGCCCGATCACTTTTCCGGTCTCACACCACCAGACTCAGGGACAGTTTCATCCCACAGGCAATAAGACTGTTGAACTCCTGAGCTACTTAGCTCACCACAATGACACTTTTTAACTATGCCACTTTATACCAGTCGACATCTGGATAAAAACGTCTGTTTACATTTCACTTTTTACATTTTACATTTACATTTATTTAGTTTTGTATTTAGGTAACTATTGTTATTGTTGTTGTTTCTTTTTCTTTTTATTATTTACACTTCTTATTGCACTGTTGGAGGAGCCCAAGACTTAAGAATTTCATTGCCAGCGACTGCTCTGTAATTGTTGTGCATATGACAATAAAACCATCTTGAATCTTAATACGGGGAGCCTACTTAAAAAAGTTAGATTTAACTTTGAAACATTCACTATCTCTAAACTTAAAATCAAAGTTCTGAGTGGCAACACTTGTTACTCCTCAAATGATTCGTCAGAGCTATTGTAGCTAACTACCGTTAGCTATTTCAGTGCTGCTAGCAATCGTCTTCTTTTCCAAGTTGGAGCTTCGTCGCCACAACAGTGTCCAATGTGCTATGGATTGTAGCAATCGAAAATAGTTGTATTGGTCAATAGCTCAAAAGTATAGTCTAATATGCAAGTAGGACTCCACAGCCTTGATGACATGTGCTCCTCAAGCTTGTGTCTCGTGATAAGTTGACCTTGCGTCTTAACTTTATTGGAGTGTATAGTGTCTCTATGTCTTCTATTACGACAACTTCTGATATTAGTATTTGGAGAAGACCTCCTCTAATGACTGCTCATTCGTGTCAAAACTGAGGCCTCCAACAAAAAGCTTCCCTTCGTCAGATATTCTTCTTGCTGTTCACCACTCCGACAAAACACCGTTGAGTTCTCCTGTGACCGACCCGCAACAGATATGATGTATAGCCGTGTCTGTTGTGCATGAGAGCTAGGGGAGCCTTTGTTTATAGTTCAACTTCTTGGCTGATTTTTGAATGGTTGGTTACTTATTTTGTTGATTCTATATTAATCATTTATCTAAAATAAAATATGTCTTTAATCAACACATTCAGTCACCATACCAGTGTGAAACGTTCTTGCTCTGGCTATCTTCCTATCCAGAAGCTTACTTTCTAATCTCAACCCTAGTCTTCGGCACTTTGGCGGCGGGACATTTAAGCACTCCCTTGAGGGGACTCCACTGACCCAAGTAACTCAGGTTTGTGAAGGTGCGCCCGAGACAACTGCTCTAACCACCTCCGTGCCAAAAATAACAAATTAAAACAAAAAAGGTTCAGCAAAGACACCGAGATGCCTTTGCTGCTATGCCTGTCAGCAAGTCAATTCCACACCCCACAATCATACACCTTTCAGACTCAGACGTCCCTTACAAGGATGTTTGTCCTGTTAATGCTAGCCAAATCAATCCTCCTGTAAATACTAAACAAACCACCAACCACGCTACAATTAGAATATTCAGTTTAAATTGTGATATGATCATATCGCAGCCATGCAAAAGCTTTACATTATCACACAGGTGATGCACACATAGTATTGTTCAAGTCGAGGCACGCAAAAATTAGAAGCAGATTAGATTGCCTGTGTTATACATGCTCCATCAGTGTCAGCATGATTGTTCTGTGCACTATAATTCACTACCATTATCTGTTAATGGAAGTGACCGATCAAAGAGAGAGAGAGAGAGAATGAGAGGATCGCCTTATCTTAATTAAGCAACTAGCCAAACAATCACTCAATGGTTAATTATATTATTTTCACAATTAATGAATTTATTTATTGATTCACTACAAATCAATCACAAATAATCAATCACTAATTCAATTCAATTAATTAATCCCTAATCACAATTGACAATTGTCAGTTATCCCCAATGGAGCAACCAAGCAACCATGTAATCAAACAACCAATTAACCAATTACCCAATAAACAAATTAATCATCAAATCAACAATTAGCGAATCAATCATCCGATCAAATCAACTATCAATCAACCAATTAGCAAATCATCAAATCAATAATCAATTAACCAATCGGGGATTGTTCCATTTGATTTGCCTCTGGGTTTCTTCCTGTGACATCTCTCCATTTCTGATGAGCTCGAGCCACAAAAGCCCTCGGATTCTCATTGTCTCCCAAGGGATCAATACATATATATATACTAATCAATAATCAATTAACCAATCAATCGAATGATCAAATAGCCAATCAATCAACCTCTTAACAAATCACCAGATTAACCAACTAATCACTTAACCAATTAACCAAGAATCAATCGATCGATTAATCAAATAGTCAATCAACAAGTCCATATAGCGAACTTTAAACATCAACCAAATAATAGCAGTCTTACTTTGACGTAGACTTAAATGAGACGAGCTGTTCTGATGTCTCTCACAAATCGGTCTTTTCACTGCTATCTGGCGCTCTCTCTCGGGACCTCTGTCCCTCTCCTGTTTTGCTCGGAAACAAAACATAAATTTCTTGTTAACATCAATTTGATTAGTTCTCTCAAAATAATTAAACATCCAAAACAAAACATACAGAAGATACTAGACTAAAATAAGATCAGAAATAAGAAAAATAAACTTCATAGAATGGAACGTTACTTTTTCCAATGTTTAAACAGTTTCCAACATCGCAACAGGCCCAGAAAAACACATCGTAAACATCAGTTACATGCACCGCCTGGCACCAAGATCTACGTAAGCATGTCCATATTGGGCGTATAGTATCGGCTAAACTTTACAGCATTAAGACCGCACCCAGCCAACCAATAAATGTACACTATTTTCAAAGAACAATACATTTACACTATTTACAATGCGCATAACAGAGAGAGAGAGAATCTCAGAGAGGCACTATACGGTTTATGCTTCGTTTTCTGATTCGAAGCCGCTCAACCCCAAATCAGTCAGACGAACAGAGGCTCTCGAGCGCGTTCGAAGTCCCCCGCCCGCTGAGACAAGAAGTCGAGCCGCAGCAACCAGATCCCCGCATTCACGGAACAGAAATCCCCAATGAGAAAGAGATTTATAGCTAACACTGTGTACACTTAATCATATTGTTCTCAATTTAACAACAAGGGTAAGATACTAATTTTATTTCATACGTTCTCTGGAAGAATTTAACTCAAATAGCCCAGAGCAGGGGACCCGCCCCTGTCAGGGATCTGTAATTTTTCGAGCAGGCAGCCATTCTATTTTTAGAACGAGGGAGCAGAGAGAAAAGCTGTGTGCCTCTGTTCCAGGATGAAATTTAACTAAATTTAACTGCAGATACTTAACTCAAATGTAGCCTGTACCTCAGACGAAATTACTGTACAGCGTCCCACACAGTATTCATCGAGTCACTACCCCATAACAAATGTAGCCTGTACCTCAGACGAAATTACTGTACAGCGTCCCACACAGTATTCATCGAGTCTGTTAGTGTCTTCCTAAATTTAAGTGATCACGACAACCAGCTGATCAGGCCAGTTTTGGAATGTTAAGTGACTGTTATCGAAAGCCCAGCTCTCTCAGACAAACCTCTACCATTTCCCAGCATGCAAGGCACTCATGCATGCGGGCACACCATTCAGTGGTGAGAAGTATGCTGATGCCATTGTAAAGCTACAGGAGGAATTTGATCACAGGTTTGCAGACTTCAAGACACACAGAGCCACTTTTAAAATTTTTGCTGACCCCTTCTCCTTTGATGTGCAAGATGCCCCTCCTGTGCTTCAAATGGAGCTAATTGACCTGCAGTGCAATTCTGAACTCAAAGCCAAGTTCAGGGAGGTGAGTGGAAAAGCAGACAAGCTTGGACAATTTTTGAGAAAATTGCCCCCCACCTTTCCTGAGCTTTCCAGGATGTTCAAGCCTCTACCTCCAGCGGCCCCCAGGTAAATTGAGTTTGAGACCCCTGCTTTAAAAGCTCCGCCGACTCCCCTCGGGAGTCAACCCGTTTCATAGTAGTCTTGCGTTTGCTGTCGACTCGCTATTGCCCTGTTTGGTCGAATCTCCGATGTATTAGTTTACATCTTGTTTTCTTTTGTTAGATTTACGTCATTGTTTACTTATTTTTCTCATAATTTGTCTCTCTGTTATTTGTACGCCATAGGGGTAAGGTGAATAGGTGACCTATAAGAGACCTATGGGTTTACATTTCCACCACGTAGGCTCACCTCTGTTACAATTCACCAGGTTAGGAGTGGGTGCCGCCCCATGTATGTATTAGTCTAGTGTAGCATAGCACTTTAGCATAGCCCTGATAGTATAGACTATTGTTTAGGACATCACTTTTGTTTATGATTTCTTTGCTTTGGCACCGCTCGTAGTTCCCTTTTCTCCTTGGCGTGTGTCTTGTGTTGTGTTTGCCCTGAGGAAATAAATACCTGTATAATAGTTGAATTGTGGCCTGTTGTTGATTAATTCCTACAATAAGTTTGGTGTACTACCTTTTGTTGCGACTCCTCTACAGCCCCTAGACGTAGACGAGTTTTCATCTAGAGTCGTAACTGTAGCAATGGTCGATTGGTCAGAGCAGACACAGTGTGTGGATGAGGGAATAACCCGTTTATTAAGACAATTCTTGTTAGTTAACAATTCGTACGATATCGCTCCGACTTTCCAGTCGTTCTTTACTTCTGCTGCTTCCTCCTGCTCCGCCGTTCCCAGCCCCTCTACTGAAATGACAAAGGCACACACATCTTAAGCACTAGCCAACGAGGCTTCATTTGCAACAGGTGTGCAACGAAGCCTTGCCGACACAACCCTGGCCACGGTCCTGTAGCTCCCTCTACAGGCCGAACGCTGCATGTCCTCCCACATACCCCCACCGCCCGACACAGGCCGGGGACACGACGGCCGACAACCTACTCCCCCCCCCCTGCACGGGAGAGGAAGTCTGCCATGACCATCTGCGCCCCCGGTCTGTGCACGACCGAAAAGTTGAAGGGCTGCAACGCGAGATACCACCGGGTGATCCTCGCGTTCACATCCTTCATGCGGTGGAGCCACTGGAGGGGAGCATGGTCGGAGTAGAGGGTGAAAGCGCGACCCAGCAGGTAGTAGCGGAGGGCGCCGACCGCCCACTTGATGGCCAGGCACTCCTTCTCCACCGTGCTGTACCGGCCCTCCCTCTCCGAAAGCTTGCGGCTCAGGTACAGCACCGGCCGGTCAGCCCCCTCCACGCGCTGGGTCAGCACTGCTCCCAGCCCTCTATCCGACGCGTCCGTCTGTAGGGAGAAAGGGAGGTTAAAATCAGGCGCATACAGGACTGTTTCTCCACAAAGAGCTCCCTTAAGGGCCTCGAACGACCCCTGGCACTGGCCCGACCATTGGACCGGATCCGGGGCACCCTTCCGGGTGAGGTCCGTCAAGGGACTGGCCAGCTCTGAAAACCCCGGCACGAACTGCCGGTAATAGCCAGCCAGCCCCAGGAAGGCCCTCACCTCCTTCTTCGTCTTGGGCCGAGGAGAGGCGGCGATGGCCGCAGTCTTTTCAATCCGCGGCCGCACCTCCCCCCGACCCAAGTGGTACCCCAGATATCGGATCTCCCTCCGCCCGATCACGCACTTTTTCGGGTTGGCCGTCAGCCCCGCCTGCCTCAGGGACCGCAGAACAGCAGCCACACTCTGCACATGCTGCGCCCAGGTGTCACTGTGAATGACAATGTCATCCAGGTAGGCTGCAGCATAGGCAGAGTGCGGCCGCAGAATACGGTCCATGAGGCGCTGAAAAGTGGCTGGGGCTCCGAACAACCCGAAAGGGAGCACTGTGAACTGGAATAGCCCGAGCGGAGTGGAGAATGCCGTTTTCTCCCGGGATACTGGCGAGAGTGGAATCTGCCAGTATCCCTTCGTGCAATCCAATGTCGTGAAATACTTGGCCGTACCAAGCCGGTCCAAGAGCTCGTCAACCCGGGGCATCGGATAAGCATCGAACTCGGAGACCGCATTAACCCGTCTATAATCCACACAGAACCGTTGACAAGCACGATGGGGCTACACCAGTCACTGCGGGACTCCTCGACCACACCCAGCTCCAGCATGGCTTCCAATTCCCTGCACACAATGTCTCGTTTGTGTACCGGCAACCTATAGGGACGCGTGCGCACCGTTAAACCCGGCTGCGTTTCTATGTGGTGGTCGATAAGCGTAGTCCGACCGGGCAGGGGAGAGAACACGTCCGCGAACTTAGCTTGCAAATCTGCAACGTCCGTGGCCTGGCTAGCAGAGAGATGGTTATCAATACCGACCGGAGTGCTAACTTTTGATTTTGGGACTTCCGGACCGAACTCATCTCTCTCTGGAATTATTGTAGCCAGAGCAACAGTGACCACGTCGTTCCATTTTTTTAAGGAGATTTACGTGATACACTTGCAAGCTATCCCCCCGGTCCGAACGTACTACCTCGTAATCCACGTCCCCCATGCGACGTGTGACCACAAACGGCCCTTGCCACTTCGCTAGTAATTTCGTGCTGGAGGTGGGTAACAGTACGAGCACCTTATCTCCCGGTGTAAATTCTCGCAGGTTTGTTCCCCTGTCGTACAGTCGCTTTTGACGCTCCTGGGCTTGCAGCAAACCCTTCCTCCCAATTTTCTTTAAGAAGGTCTAGGACACCCCGGGGCTTACGCCCGTAGAGTAATTCAGACGGGGAAAACCCGGTGGAAGCTTGGGGGACTTCCCGTACCGCAAACAACAGGGGATCTAGCCATTTATGCCAATTCCGACTATCCTCGTGTACAAACTTCCGGATCATTGACTTCAAGGTCCGATTGAACCGCTCACAAAGGCCATCAGTGGCCGGGTGGTAAACACTGGTTCGAATCGCCTTGATGTTCAACAAGCCATACAGTTCTTTGAGGGTGCGTGACATAAAATTAGTGCCCTGATCGGTGAGAATCTCTTTCGGGATTCCCACGCGGGAGATTACTTGAAACAATGCCTGCGCTACACTCCTGGCAGAGATATTGCGCAGCGGTATTGCCTCGGGGTATCGGGTTGCGTAATCTATCAAGACCAAGACAAATCGATATCCCTGTGTACACCGATCAAATGGCCCGATAATATCCATCGCAATGCGGTCTAATGGGTTCTCGACCAATGGTAAGGGCCGCAAGGGGGCCCGTGGAATGGCCGGGGGATTTACCAACTGACATTCGCGACAAGAAGCGCACCACCTACGCACCTCTGCCCGAATTCCCGGCCAATAAAATCGAGCCATTATACGGTTTAGTGTCTTATCATAACCTAAATGGCCCGCCATGGGGTTGAAATGAGCCGCCTGGAAGACCATTTCGTGGCGGCTGCGGGGAACCAACAACTGGGTTACTTCCTCCTGACTATGTGAGTCACGACTTACTCTATATAACCTGTCGCTGATAATCGAAAAATAGGGGTGGGCGCGCACTGTGTCTGGCCGTACCAAAGTACCATCAATTGCTATCACTTGGTCAAAGGCCGATCTTAGGGTCTCGTCACGAGACTGCTCGAGGGGGAAGTTGCCTAGCAGCGGATAGTTCGGCGGGGAAATCTCGGGGTGAGACCCCCCCGCCGGCTCTGGCTCCCCGGCAGTGTCGCGAGGCGCCGCCTCAGCACAGAGCACATTACACGCCTCACAACTCCCTCGCTGTCGTGCACGCATCCCGGTAGCCCTCTTTACCGCTTGAGGAAACCCCTCCCAATCTACACCTAGAATCAGGGGATGCGTGAGGCGTGGGCTAACCGCCGCCTGTACACTATGTTTTTTTCCCTCATAATAAATTTCGATAGCGACCACAGGATATTCGTGAACGTCCCCATGCACACACTTCACCAACACCCTCGACGCCTTCAACAATGCCCCCGGTCGAACCAGGCGCTCCTGGATCATGGACTGCATGCAGCCCGAATCCAAGAACGCCTGGTGCGTATCATGCTGTATCCTTACCGGAACACGATACGCCGCTCCTGGTCCGGGGGGAGGGCCCGGTATGTCGCTGATGCGGACGACCTGCCCCACCTCCATCACCGGGCACTCGGCCTGCACATGGCCCGGCCATCCGCATCGCCAACACACCCCCCCTGTCGCTCGGGGTGCTACCTGTGGGGCCAGGGCTGGCTCCGGATGGGTGCGCCCCTGCCATCTCGTCCTCGGGGCGGGCGCCGGCCTTTCCCCTTCCGGTCCCTCGGCTCCTCCGGGGCGGGCCGTTGGTCGTTGCAGCTCCCGCGGTGGGAGGGAGAGATGGTCCTCCGCTAGTCTCACGGCGGTCTCGAGGTCCTGGGGGCGGTGGTACTGGACCCAGGCGGCGGTTCGGGCCGGGAGCCCCGTGAGGAATTGTTCCAGAACTACCCGGTACCCGACCTCCTCCGCCGAGCTGTTCCTTGGGTCCAGCCACCGCCACGCGCTGTCCCGCAGCCGCTGGGCGTAGGCGAAGGGCCAGCTCCCCTCCTCCATAGTCAGGGCCCGGAACCGACGACGGTGCTCCTCCGGTGTGAGGCCCAGGCGGTCCCGAATTGCCCGGGCCAGGGACGGGTAGTCCCGTTGGGCGGCCGCTGGTAGGCTGTGGGCCGCGAGCTGCGCCTCCCCTGACAGGAGGGGCAGCAGATGGTAGGCCCACTCTCCGTCCGGCCACCCCGAGATCCTCGCCGTCCCCTCAAACACCGCGAGGAACGCCTCCGGGTCGTCCAGGTCCCCCATTTTCTGTAGATGGATCTTGGGGGGACCTTGTGCCGACCCGGTCTCCGGCGCCGGCTTGATGGCCCTGGCGAGGTCCTGGAGGAGGGCACGGTCCTCAGCCCTCGCCGCTGTCATCTCTCCCACCGCGGCCTGCTGGCTCTGTTGCAGGATGATCTGTTGCTCTAAGATCAGCGATATCCGTGATATCGCCGCTGCTAGCGTCTCCATGCCTCTGGCCTCAGGTTGGGCGCCAATGTAGCAATGGTCGATTGGTCAGAGGCAGACGCAGTGTGTGGATGAGGGAATAACCCGTTTATTAAGACAATTCTTGTTAGTTAACAATTCGTACGATATCGCTCCGACTTTCCAGTCGTTCTTTACTTCTGCTGCTTCCTCCTGCTCCGCCGTTCCCAGCCCCTCTACTGAAATGACAAAGGCACACACATCTTAAGCACTAGCCAACGAGGCTTCATTTGCAACAGGTGTGCAACGAAGCCTCGCCAACACAACCCTGGCCACGGTCCTGTAGCTCCCTCTACAGGCCGAACGCTGCATGTCCCCCCACAGTAACAATGGTTGTGCATGAAAATCCCAGTCGATCAGCAGTTTCTGAAATACTCAGACCAGCACGTCTGGCACCAACAACCATGCCACGTTCAAAGTCACCTAAATCACCTTTCTTCCCCATTCTGATGCTCGGTTTGAACTTCAGCAGGTTGTCTTGACCATGTCTACATGCTTAAATGCATTGAGTTGCTGCCATGTGATTGACTGATTAGATATTTGCGTTACCAAGAACTTGAACAGGTGTACCTAATAAAGTGGCCGGTGAGTGTATATATTATAATTGATAAGAAAATACTGTCTGCTACCAAGCACATCATTATCACTCTCTGACCATGGATAATGAAATTCATATGGTAGCTAGCATAGCAATACCGGCATTATATCATTGCATGGTTTTTCCTGCATAGAGAATCTTTGGGTTCGTTTTTTCGGCCCGCTTACGGAAAATGCCTAAAATAAACGCTCCCTATTTACTCCCTTAAAGATGCATTTTCGTGCAATGTGGTTATATAACCAGCAGGGGGCAATTGGCGGTAGCGTGCGTAGTAGAGTGTATAGGCAGCGTAGTATTAGAAAGAACAGAAGAACAATATGGAGATAGATTACTGTCAATATCATCGTAAATAAATAGAGTACGCAAAACTGATCCACAAATGCATGGCTTTAGCGCAGTTGGCTATCGCCACTACAATCGAAAATCTTTGCGGAATTTTCCAGCCAATAATGTAACGCTTTTTGATGACATCATGCCTTGTTTTGTTGTTAGCCCTGTGGTGTTGTGTTCCGTAAACGATGTACAGTATTTGTGAGTTAAGATTATTGGTTTCACTGAGTCTACACAGGAAAAAAGTTAGGCTGTACTGATTTCCCAACAGTAGATGAGTTTCAATTTTATTTAGTTCTGTTTAATCTTCCAACGCGAATGGATGTTTTGCTGAAGCCTTCCAGCTGGAAAGCAACTACAGGTAAAGTTAGGTAGCTACTCTTATTTAAATTAACTGCATAGCTAGTTCGCATGGCATGTGCTACAAACAAGAATTCAAAGATAAATTGACTGTTATATACTGTATGGTAAAGATTCTCTAGGGACTGATGCTGAGTAGGTAACGCTAAAGTTTGATGATGGTTCTATGCATTTGACTTGTAGCCGTTTTGTCAATGCTGTCATTTGCTGTTGTGCGGCCTATCTGTGTCTTGCGGGTGGCAACATAGTGGTTTCCAGTCCATGCGACAAATGCATTATCAATCATGTAGCAATAACAACCCTGTGTAATGAAAGCCTAACGCTATCATATGCCACTTTAAAATAATTTGAATACAAATCTATATGGCTAAGCATTTTATTTTAGAAACAGGTACAACAAGAAACAGGTCATCTTTGGTGGAATTGATGGCTTTTCAAGAAAGGTAAGCAACCAATGTGCTATTGTGAGAAAACGAGTTCTTTATTTGAAGGAGAAGACAAACTACTTCTTACTTTTAGCTATTTATTTATATGTCAGAATTCTAGGCTTGTACAAGGACCACTTTTGGAGAAGAAAATCACAGTCAGCAAGCTGTTAATCTGTAACCAACCCTCCAAAAATGGATACATTCAAAATGTCAAACAAAGCATATTACAGTAAACAGAATGATTATGATTGGCTATTTGGTTGGGGAGGAGCCGCGGTTTAGACTTGGCTCTCCTCTCGTTGGTGTTTTAGGCTAGTCCCAGCCCCTGACACTCGATCCGTTCCAGGTAGAGATATCGCCGGTCCGTTCCCTCTGGGGAACGAGTTGACCTGCTGAAGAAAACATACACCTACTCTGATTTGTCCTTTCCTAGCCTAATATTTTTCCATTACATCATTCTTGTGTTATGCGTGTGTTGCAACATCCATCTTGATGACCTGACCCTTATCTCTTCATGTATTAATCCAACGTACCATGGAACTAATGCTTGATTTATCTCTCATTTATCAACAGGCCATCACATTAGTAAATTTCAGATGATTAAAAAACATATTAATTCAATTGATTTGCATATGGAATATCAAATACAATTAGTACATTTAATCACCCTAAATAAAGAACTGAATAGCTTTATTTACTCGTCTGCTACTGAGCATTATAATGCAACTGTTTTTATAAAAATAATTTCTAACACTATCCATGTGTAGGCTATAGCCTAGGTTCTACATTTTGTCAGCTGTTGAGTCATTCAGTACATTTCAGTCTTGGGAGTCAGATGCGACAGCCTCTATAGGTGCTCTGTTGAAACTTTTGTGTTCTTGATGAAGTGGAGCCCCCTGTCCTCCAAGGTTCCCAGACAAACAGGTAAGCTTCTCCACAAGCCCTCTATTGAGGACTAGCCTGGTTGACCTGAGGCAAATGTGAAGCTCATAGGTTTACTTGAGTTTGTTGGATTTGAAGGAAGTGCTCCTCACCACTTGTGCAGCCTCTGAACCTCATCTTCTGTGTCGTCAGTAAACTTTACTTTCATGCAGTGTAACGGGTGGTTTTAAGTGGACCCAAGTGCAGAAAGGAGGCAGGACTCAGACTTGCAAAAATCTAATGTAAACTTTACTTTAGCTTTGCAGGGAAACACAGATACGTCCATTGAAAGAAAGTTCAAGACTGAACAAAGACAGGTGGATACACCAGGCTTATAAAGCTGGGCTAAAACAAGGCACAGGTGTAGCAAATAAACTAAATGAGGTGAATAAGCTGGTCAACAGTGCTGATGGCGGTAGAGGAAGCAGCAGGATGAGGAGGATTCCTCACATGCAGTGTCTGTACGAGACGTTGAGGTTGTTAGTGTATATAAAAAGGAGGGCATCTGGTGGGCATCTGTACATGTCAGTTTCATTCTAGAAGTGAAATACACACAACCATATACAGGCCATGGTTGTGATGGAGCAGATTAGAATTGGAACTGCTAGTCAGTGCAGAGTACTGCAATGAGGGTGGATTGTCGTATAATTATTTAAAGTGAAGAGTATCAAAGAATGTTAGCAATCAAAATATTTGGTGAGCTTAGTGTTGCAATGTATTTTTTGGTTTTCTAGTAGATAATGTCCCTGGGAGCTGCATCGAACAACCTATCAGCCACCACACTGGCCTTCTTCAATCTGTTCAGCGTTATAGGTTTTCACTCAGGGATGATTCTACAGTATGTGCTTTTTTAGTGGAGCTGAAAGTGGCACTTTTTTTTTTTCCTGTGGCTTTAAGAAGAAATGTTATTGCAAAGCAACAACGAATGTCTTTCAGTATGGACAGGGTGCAGATAATCATGAGGACATATTTTCCTTTTTTCTAGAGTACGACACAATGTGTGTGCGTGTGTGGTGTTGTTCCCAGTCAAGTTACCACTGTTTGTTTTTCTATTGCCAAGAAGGATGTATCTTGATTGATCATGGTCAATCATCACGGTCCAACACGTTCAGCAGATGCAATTTTGTGTGTGTGTGTGTGTGTGACAGGACTGCCATGTGCTCCCACTCAATGGGTGATTGTAGAAAGGGGTTAATGTTAATTCGGCCACGCTTGCAAGACGGACCTGTTGAACCTTCGGACACCTCACATCCTCTGTACGAGGAAGTGCGAGAGCTTGGCGGTTGTCTAACTTGTATATGTATTCAAATGTGTTAATGCGAACACATGTATTCAACTGCTCGCTTAATGGTTTCGCGCATGTATTGTAAACTTTTAGTTTTGTATTCATTCTTGAAAAAGTATACTTTTAATTGTTTCTTATATTCATAAGTAGTTTTTGTGAACACATGTATTCAACTGTAATATTATTCAATATATATTGAATTATTCTTTTCTAAGCATAAAACCCCCCAATAATAATCACCATTTTGTGTCTGTGTGTAAGAGAGAGAGAGATATGAAAGAGCAGTGTATACGGAAATATTTGGACAGTGACACGATTTTCATAATTTTGGCTCTGTTTGCCACCGCAATGGATTTGAAGGGCAGACTTTCAGCTTTAATTCAAGGGGTTGAGCAAAAATATTGTATGAAACGTTTAGGAATTGCAACCATTTTTATACACAGTCCCCCATTTTCAGGGGCTCAAATGTAATTGGACAAATTAACAATCATGAATAAAATGTTCATTTTTAATACTTTGTCGAGAATCCTTTGCAGGCAATGACTGCCTGAAGTCTGGAACCCATGGACATCACCAAATGCTGGGTTTCCTCCTTTGTGATGCTTTGCCAAGCCTTTACTGCAGCTGTCTTCAGTTGTTGTTTGTTTGTGGGTCTTTCTGCCTTTTTGTCTTCAGCAAGTGAAATGCATGTTCGATCGGGTTGAGATCAGGTGATATATTCTGCAATGGCCGAGTCATCACTTCTTTGCCTTAAAAAAACTCCTGGGTTGCTTTCGCAGTATGTTTTGGTTCATTGTCCATCTGTACTGTGAAGCACCGTCCAATCAACTTTGCTGAATTTGGCTGAATCTGAGCAGACAGTACATCCCTAAACACTTCAGAATTCATCCGGCTGCTTCTGTCTTCTGTCACATCATCAGTAAACACTAGTGACCCAGTAACATTGGAAGCCATGCATGCCCATGCCATCACACTGCCTCCACCGTGTTTTATAGATGACGTGGTATGCTTCGGATCATTAGCAGTTCCAAGCCTTCTCCATACTTTTTTCTTCCCTTCATTCTGGTACAGGTTGATCTTAGTTTCATCTGTCCAAAGAATGCTGTTCCAGAACAGGGCTGGCTTTTTTTAGATGTTTTTTGGCAAAGTCTAATCTGGCCTTTCTATTCTTGAGGCTTATGAATGGTTTCCACCTTGTGGTGAACCCTCTGTATTTGCTCTTATGAAGTCTTCTCTTTATGGTAGACCGGAGGTAGAACTAAACCCAACAATGTTTTTCCTCATCTCTAAGGTCTCCCATATATGAAATGGATTCTTAGACAAAAATATTTTTCTGCTAAGGTTGTGAAATTGACAGATATTGTCATATACCTCCAAACAAAAAAAAGCCTAAAATGTAGCCTGTCCGTATGGGAGTTAGGACATATAAACTAATGCAGAATAATAACACAAGCTCTGAGAGCTTTGAAACTTGGCATGTTTGTAGCCAGGGAGTCACTTTACCTACTGGAATAACCTGGATGTGAATATCTTGATGGATGAAGTAGATGGAGACCTATAAACACATACCTAAAATAAGCGGAAGCGGAATCTATGCAGAATGTTATCATTTACTTTATAGTTGCTTTGCCAGGGATTATCATAGGAACACATTTGATGGCTTGTTGGACAGGTGGGGTTGTGCTGAATCCAGCAATACCAAATACAGTGGGGGAAATAATTATTTGATCCCCTGCTGATTTTGTTAGTTTGCCCGATTACAAAGAAATGAGCGGTCTATAATTTTTATGGTACTTTTATTTTAACAAATAGAGACAGAATATCAACAAAGAAGTCCAGAAAAAACACATTATATAAAGTTATAAATTAATTTGCATTTGATCGAAGGAAATAAGTATTTGATCCCCTACAAACCAGCAAGAATTCTGGCTCATACAGACCGGTTATATGCCCATGAGGCACACAGATTAGTCCTGTCACTTTAGGAAAAGTACTCCTAATCTCTGCTTGTTATGGGTATAAAAGACACCTGTCAATAGAATCAATCTCTTCCATTCCAACCTCTCCACCACCATGGGCAAGACCAAAGAACATTCAAAGGACATCAGGGTAAGAGTTGTAGACCTGCACACGGCTGGAATGGGCTACAAGACCATCAGCAAGAAGCTTGGTGAAAAGGAGACAACTGTTGGTGCAATTATTAGAAAATGGAAGAAATACAAAATAACCATCAATCGCCCTCAGCCTGGAGCTCCATGCAAGATCTTGCCTCGTGGGGTAAGAATGATCATGAGAAGGGTGAGGGATCAGCCCAGAACTACACGGGAGGAGCTTGGTAATGATCTCAAGGCAGCTGGGACCACAGTCACCAAGAAAACCATTGGTAACACACTACACCGTAACGGATTGAAATCCTGCAGTGCCCGCAAGGTACCCCTGCTCAAGAAGGCACATGTACAGGCCCATGTGAAGTTTGCCAATGAACACCTAAATGATTCAGAGAAGGCTTGGGAGAAGGTGATGTGGTCAGATGAGACCAAAATTGAACTCTTTGGCATAAATTCGACTCTTCGTGTTTGGAGGGAGAGAAATGCTGAATGCTACAATCCCAAGAACACCATCCCCACCGTCAAACACGGAGGTGGAAACATTATGCTTTGGGGTTGTTTCTCTGCTAAGGGTACAGGACGACTTCACTGCATTGAGGGGCCAATGGACGGGGCCATGTACCATAAGATCTTGGACGAGAACCTCCTTCCCTCAGCCAGAGCACTGAGGATGGGTCGTGGATGGGTCTTCCAGCATGACAATGACCCAAAACATACAGCCAAGGCAACAAAGGAGTGGCTCAAGAAGAAGCACACTAAGGTCATGGAGTGGCCTAGCTAGTCTCCAGACCTTAATCCTATAGAAAATTTGTGGAGGGTGCTGAAGCTTCGAGTTGCCAAGCAAAAGCCTTGAAACCTTCAGGATTTGGAGAGGATCTGTAAAGAGGAGTGGACCAAAATCCCTCCTGAGATGTGTGCAAACCTGGTGACCACAACTACAAGAAACGTCTGACTTCTGTGCTTGCCAACAAGGGTTTCTCCACCAAGTACTAAGTCATGTTTTGCTTGGGGATCAAATACTTATTTCCTTCGATCAAATGCAAATTAATTTATAACTTTATATAATATGTTTTTCTGGACTTTTTTTTTGGATATTCTGTGTCTATTTGTTAAAATAAAAGTACCATAAAAATTATAGACCGCTCATTTCTTTGTAATCGGGCAAACTAACAAAATCAGCAGGGGATCAAATAATTATTTCCCCCACTGTATATCATTCTAGGAAGAAATGGAATAAGGATGTTTTCAATCGTAAATGCTCTCCCTTTTCAGACTGGAAGATGCCCTTCCCACAGTCAGGGTGGTGACTTACGGTTTACCGAATAAAGTGAGGAGGGGATAGCTGCAGCACGAGATGGCGATCGGAGTATGGGCATGTGGAAAGAAGTAGGAATGTTGACAGAAATGTCTGTTTCGAAAGCAAGCATCTAATTGGTCAGATATTAAGCAGCTAATTGGTCAGATATTACAGCTCCACCTAACCTTCTCTGCAAGTTCAGAGACAATACTCTTGAGACAAGTCACTTGCTTGCCAAGGTCGTTGAATAGCAGGTTTGGAAATGACAGTAAGTCATAGACAATAATGAAACAGATATATCGTTTTGCAAAAAGAGTAACACATTTTCAATTACTATGTGCAGTCAACCGCTTCACCAGTTGCAATGTACGATGAGTGAGAGGAGAGAAAAGGAAAGAGATATGAGGGACAGCATACCCTGTCTGTATGTGGCCAGTGTGAGCTCACCTCCAGCCTCCTACTGTGCCTGCCAACATGTGTATACAGATTCAACTTTATTGTCATTGTGCAGAGTACAAGTACAGAGACAACGAAATGCAGTTAGCGTCTAACCTGAAGTGCAAAAAAAGCAGAAAAGTGCAATGTGAACAATATATACAGGTAGTGCAGTATATGAGCAGTATAAGTAGTGCAGTATATGTATTAACAGTAACATTATAAGCAGAATAAATATAGAATGCAGTATGAACAGTATAAACAGATATGTAGAGTATGTACAGATATGTGCAGTGTATTAACAGTAGCATTATAAGATTAGTAAAAAATAAGGGTATGTGCATTATGTACAGAAGAGCAGTAGTATATAGTATAAGAGCAGTGTGTATAAGTGAAGATACAGTATGTACAGTTTATAGGAATGCTATAGGGTAAGAGTAGTACAATTGTCCGGGGGGGGGGGGGGTTAGGGGTTAGGGTTAGCTTCCTCTGAACCTGCTGGTTCGGGTACGGAGAGACCTGTAGCGCCTCCCGGAGGGGAGTGGGGTGAACAGTATATTGAGTGAATGGCTATACACTATATAGCCATTCACTTGAGACAGCCACTCAACCAGCTAATGCCGCTCATGCTTGTGTTCTACTCTACAGCATATCACTGTTCAAAAGAGGGATAAGCGCCTTCATGTTTTGCAGTGCAATGAGTGCTGCAGACTATATCACTGCCCATTTTGCTTGCCCTCTGCAAACAAGCCCCGTAACCTGGTCAGTGTTTACACACACCTGGAGTCTCATAGTTTGAAGGCAGTCCTGCAAAGAGGTTGGTCTTGCCCTTCTCCATTCATTGAGTTTATAATGAATTGCAATGGTACCACTGTATAATACAGCTTCTGCTTCTTGTTATATTGTTTTGGTCCTACAAATTAAATATTTGTTTTAAATTAATCAGTGTTAATACCAATTATGTTATGCTTTATCTCCTTGCATGAACCCAACAGTGTGATTTATGTTTTCCAATACAGAATTCACTATCTTTATTTGCCATTTGTGCCAACCTGGCAAGCATTTTCATTGCCCATACTTCTCGAAAACCTATGCAAATAGGTCAGAATTTACAAGGCACCTCCTGTCACATCCCGCCACGGGACCTTTGGGACAGAAGGAGGCAGCTGACGATGGCACCACATTTGCAGCAGTAGTTGATCTAGGAGGGTCAGTGTATGCACACTACCTATCAATTTCAGAAGGGAAAGTGTCCAATTACTGTAGAGAGTAATGGTGATGTTTAATTCCACGTGGCACTGTGTTTGAGTGTTGTGTGTCCATGAATGTGTTGGGAAATGGTATCTGTTCCAAACGAACAGAAATCTGTGTCACTGGAGAGGGTTGCAATTGGTTTGATTCAAAGTAAGTATATGTGAACTTTGCTTCATTAACCTATTGGGTTATTGGCTCCAGTATAACTGGACTGTTACATATGTTTTACAGACAAAACCTTCTAAATTAGTTTTGATCATAGGAGGTGGTCAAAATCCACTTAAAGTCAAACCAAGTTATCATCTTTGGGCCCCATGGATTGGCCCAAACACACGTAAATCCATCACAGTCCTCAACACAGAATGGAGTAAAGTTCCCACAGCCGGAAATACCACAGCTAGAGGTGACTGAGGGCTCACAAATGAGCTGATGAAACAAAAGGTACTGTATAGTTGTGTTATTTAGAAGAAAGCAATTAATTGTTAATGCAAATGATTTAGTTTTCATTATGGTCCAGCCCACAATCTACAGGTCTGGGCACCTCACACATATCAGAATTTCAGTATCTTTTTGATGCATGTGCATTAACAGGTTGAGGTCATCAGACAACTTACTAAGGAATGTGGACTGGACACAAAAGGCTCAAAGATGGAAGACCAGATCAACACACAACAAGATTTTTCTGAAGATCTGGTGCACATCAGGTACACAGGCATTTGTGTCTACACCTTGTAGAATATTGTAGTTTCTTATTTAACATGTTTGTGTTTTGCCAATGACATTATGAAGACAACTGGATTAGTTTGCAAATAATTTACTTTAATCTTTTCCCACTTAGGTGGATGGGCAGTTGTAATGTGCCCCTGTGCGGTTGTTTACTGCATAAAGTTCCTCATGAGAGCAGAATCTCGACTATGCTGACATCTTAATGTCTTGGCAGAACATTCCAAATGTGTCTATTTTTGACTTTGCAAGAGGACTTGCAACCCATGCCAACCCACACAATCCAACAAAGATGCCCTTCAGCCCTCACGAAGGATGCCTTCTAGAGGCAACAGATGCCAACTTAAAGCTTGTGAAAGAAGGCAATATGAGGGTTGATTTGCCTTGGCTGAAGCAAAAGAAAGATTTTCCAGACCCTGATGGTCATCCTTTGACAGGGTCCTCTGTCCTCTAAATTTCATGAGGATAACACCAAGGATGCACATGGCGCACTGAGATGGTTAGAGACTTGAATGGTGTAGAAATTCATCTTGACATGAATGGGCAAGCTGTACTTGGTAGGTCTTTATTCCTCCTAATATTGTGTTTGTTAATGTGATTTGTAATATCCTCAAATGTGTCTCATGTCTTCAGGAACATGCCAAAGCCAGTGTGGGAGGCCTTGTTTCTGCCATCAAATCTCAAGCTCTGCACATCAGCCTGGACCCTGGGATGTCATCCCCTTCAGGAGAAACTGGTACACAGGAACATAATCGCGTACAACTTTTTGTTTTTTGTTTGGCTGTGTAGAAGTAACAAATTGTGTTTGGTATGATTTCCGGATGTATCATTTGCATGTAGTTTCGTAACACATGGTACCTTTTAATCATATTTAGCTAAACTACGTCCTGGATGAGAGCAGGCCTGGGAATGAGCTCATCATGAAGGATGGAAGAACATGCCTCACCAGGTCAGACTTCCAAAGCCTCAGCCTGGAAAGGGACATGGAGTCAACGGTGTGTAAAAAAACTTGAGTTTTGACCCCTCAAGAATGTCTCTGAAAAATTGGTCTGATTTAAATTCTGTATTTATAAGCGGGAAAGTGATGCTTTGGGATTAGTGAAGAGATACTGCAGTTGCAGGTATGTTTTTTACATTAAAGACAAGTCTCTAAATGTTGCATGACTGTTAACTTATTGTACTCATTGTCATCCTGTAGGGCAAAGATGTCTTCATAGTAGATGTCTATGTCCCTCCGACATGGTTCCCACCCAACAGTTCTCCTCTTTGTAGTTTCCCGGTAACAAAACTGTCTTGTAAAACACATAAATGTTTCAAAACATGACGGTCAGAATTCATTGTGCATTACCTCCCTTGTATCAGGTGAATGCTCACATGAAAGAGGCCTTGATCATCCCACTGTGGACCCATGGCCACTTTCTGCTCTGTGTTTTGAGACCTTTGTTTCAATGTTTATTTATAGGGCGCAAGGATTTGGATTGATTAAAGCCAAGTTGTAGATCCAAGAACAGCATGGGATGCGCGAATGAACATGTGCGTTCATTTAAGTTATGAATTATGTTTTTATAATGTTCTGTCTGGTCCTCTCTATTACTGCTGTTACTCTGCTGTCTTGTTCTGATCTTCTGATCTGGTCATTGTTCACTTTTCGAGATGTGCAGTTTGCTTATCGTCCAGACTGCATGTTTCCTATAGGTTATGAGGCCACAAAAGAAGTTTTTCTTTCTGGACTCGAAGTATACAGAGAGAACACAAGGGTTTGTACATGAAGACTATCGCAGTGTTTTAAGGTCACCTGAGGATGACATGTTCTTTGGCGGTCACGTTCCCATGACCTCCCCATAGAGTTTAAAAAACGATGTTAGGTTATGGTCCTGTTCTGCCGACTATGCATGTTCTGTTTGTGCTTGTTTCTGGTCATGTTCGATGACCTAGTTTATAGCGTTCACTGCGTTTTTGTTAAAGTTCCTGTCTGCTGTCTGCAAAATCACATATTCTTTTCACGTTTGTGTTTGATATTGTGTTCTTTTATAGAGGTTATATTTTCTTTTTATATTTTAAGTCTAAATCTAATATTTTTATTAACAATACTTATATGCCCTTGGTTTATCAATGACCTTGCAAAGCAACTTGACGTGGACAGAAACAAACTGGCCTGGACTTGAAGGTAATAGTTTGCAATGAGTGTTTTTGCATTTAATGTTATAATTTGGTTTCAAATATTTAGTTGCTAAACCTGTAACTTATTTTATCTCTTGAAACAGGGACTTCCATGGCAACCATACGGCAACGCCTGTGGCATCTTTATGTTCATGGTAGAGATTTCATTAATCTGATATCATTCTTTTTTACATAACAGCATTTTAAATAATTAACATAATTATGTTTTATTCATTATGTGTTGTCTTTTCAGTACGCTCCATTTGATTTCTCGATCATAAGTTGTATTATTTTAAAATGCAGAATTGATAATTATTTAGACATGCTCAACGTAAGCAATTGGAAACACATTATGACTGTGCTTGACATGCCTGGTCTGAGGAGATGGTGGTGTGTGGTCATTCTGGAGAACCTAGAGCTGGAAGGATACAATCTCTTATTTGAATAAAAGACAATGCAATTGTAAAGTTATCCCATGTGATATTCAGTTTTGAAGTGTTGGAATTGTTTTGGGAAAATGTGCAGGCATGGCAGAAGGTTTGCCCACTGGACAGACCAAGGCAAGGCTATGGTGAGGGTGTAATGGCAGGGGTACTCAGGCAAAGGACTCAAACACACGACTCAGAGACAAAAACTTAAATCCAATAGAATAGAGAGAGGCTGACGGTGAGAGGCTGATGGTGGCACCGAGAAGCGAGCAGAACGCCTTCCAGAACCGAGAGATGAATTGTGGCTCCCGATCTGACACCACATCCCTAGGGAATCCATGGATACGGAACACATGAACCAACACTGCCTCCGCCGTTTCCTTGGCGGACAGCAACTTAGGCAGAGGGATGAAGTGCACCATTTTAGAAAACTTGTCCACCACCGTCAGAATGGTGGTGTTACCTTCCGAGGGGGGTAACCCCATGATGAAGTCCAGAGAGTTGTCAGACCAGGGGCGATGAGGCACAGGGAGTGGGCGCAGGAGACCAGAAGACGGGCATCGGGAGACCTTTGTCACGCCTGAGGGTTCTGTCTGGTGACTCTGGGGCCCCCCTCTGGCCACACGGGTCAGTGCCTCCCAATCTGCCGGGATTCACCCTCATTAGATTAGATTAGATTCAACTTTATTGTCATTGTGCAGAGTACAAGTACAGAGACAACGAAATGCAGTTAGCGTCTAACCAGAAGTGCAAAATAGCAGAAAGTGCAATGAACAGTATTTACAGGTAGTGCAATATATGATCAGTAAGTAGTGCAGTATATGAGTAGCAGTAGCATTATAGCAGAATAAATAGTTACAGTATGAACAGTGTAGCAGCATATGAGCTGTATGGGTAATGCAGTCTAGCAGTATATATGTATTAACAGTAACATGAGGTAGATAGCAGAATAAATATAAATATGGAATGCCGTATAAACAGGTATGTACAGTATGTGCAGTAGTGTTAAAGAAAATATAAGGATATGTGCATTATGTGCATTATGAACAGTATGAACAGGTATGTACAGAAGAGCAGTGGTATTGAGTAAGAGCAGGGGAGGGGAGTAGTAGTGCAATTGTCCCGGGGGGGGGGGGGTTGCAGGGGTAGTAGGTTGTCAGGTCGGTGCAGTGTTCAAGTTCAGTAGGGTGACAGCCGCAGGGAAGAAGCTGCCTCTGAACCTACTGGTTCGGGTGCGGAGAGACCTGTAGCGCCTCCCGGAGGGGAGTGGGGTGAAAAGTCTATGGTTGGGGTGAGAAATGTCCTTGACGATGCTGCGTGCCTTACGCAAGCATCGTTTGCCCTGGACAGCCTCGATGGAGGGGAGTGAGGAACCGGTGATGCGTTGGGCAGTTTTCACCACCCTCTGCAGTGCTTTCCGGTCCGATGCCGAGCAGTTGCCATACCATACTGTGACACAGTTGGTAAGGATACTCTCGATGGTGCAGCGGTAGAAATTCACCAGGATCTGAGGAGACAGATGGACCTTCTTTAGTCTCCTCAGGAAGAAGAGACGCTGGTGAGCCTTCTTTATCAGGGTGGAGGTGTTGAGGGTCCAGGAGAGGTCCTCAGAGATGTGGACACCCAGAAACTTGAAGCTGGTGACTCGCTCCACCTCAGTCTCGTTGATGAGGATGGGGGTGTGTGCGCCAGCTTTAGACTTCCTGAAGTCCACAATGAGTTCTTTGGTCTTCTTGGTGTTGAGAGCCAGGTTATTGTCGTTGCACCACACTGTTAGGTGCTGGACCTCCTCCCTGTAGGCCGACTCATCGTTGTTGCTGATGAGACCGATCACCGTTGTGTCGTCTGCAAACTTAACAATGGTGTTTGAGCCATGTACAGGTGTGCAGTCGTAGGTGAAGAGGGAGTAAAGGAGGGGGCTCAGCACAGCCTTGTGGAACGCCGGTGTTCAGGGTGAGGGTTGAGGAGGTGTGGTTGTGAAGCCTAACAGACTGCGGCCTGTTGGTCAGGAAGTCTAGAATCCAGTTGCAGAGGGAGGGGTTGATGCCCAGTTGCCTGAGTTTGGAGATCAGTTTGGAGGGGATGATGGTGTTGAATGCTGAGCTGAAGTCAATAAACAGCATTCTCACATAAGAGTTAGTCTTGTCGAGGTGGGACAGGGCGGAGTGAAGTGCCGTTGAAATGGCATCCTCTGTACTCCTGTTCTGCCGGTAGGCGAATTGAAAGGGGTCCAGTGTGGGTGGTAGGCAGGTCTTGAGTTGAGCTAAGACCAGCCTCTCGAAGCACTTCATGATGATGGGCGTGAGTGCCACTGGTCGGAAGTCATTTAAGCTCGTTGCAGTGGAGTGTTTTGGCACCGGCACGATGGAGGTGGTTTTGAAGCACGCGGGGACAGCTGCTTGGGCTAGGGACAGGTTGAATATGTCAGTCCAAACCTTAGTCAGCTGCACAGCGCAGGCCCTGAGGACGCGTCCGGGGATCCCATCAGGACCAGCAGCCTTGCGTGCGTTAGTCCTGCTCAGTGCCGCACACACGTCGGTGGGAGATAGAGTGAGGGGCTGGTGATCCGCAGGGAGCACAGCCTTGATGGCCACCTCCTTGTTGTCCCTGTCAAAGCGGCCGTAGAAGTGGTTCAGCTCATCAGGGAGGGAGGCGTCAACGGAGAGGGGTGAGGTGTTAGTTGGTTTGTAGTCTGTGATGGCCTGGATGCCCTGCCACATGCGTCGGGGGTCAGAGTTGTTTCTGAAGTGATCCTCTATCCTCAGCTTGTGGTTGTGCTTGGCCTTTTTGATGCCCCTCTGCAGATTAGCCCTGGATGAGCTATAGGCCCGAGCATCCCCTGATCTGAAGGCAATGTCGCGTGCCTTCAGCAGGAGTCGGACCTCACTGTTCATCCATGGCTTCTGATTAGGGAAAGTGGTGATCCGCTTGAGTGTGGTGACACTGCTGATGTTGGAATTGATGTCGTCCAAAACAGATGAGGCATATGAATCAATGTCCGTGTGGGAGTCATGGGTGGCCTGAGTGGCAAACACACCCCAGTCAGTGTTTCCAAAACGCTGCTGGAGCGCTGAGTCAGCTCCCTCTGGCCAGACCTTGACTGTCCTCACTGTAGGTTTCACTCGTTTGATGAGTGCTGAGTACTTGGGCAGTAGGAACAATGAGAGGTGGTCTGATTGACCTAGGTGGGGGAGGGGAACGGCTTTGTACGCATCAGCCATGCTGGTGTATACTTGGTCCAATGTCCTGTCTCCTCTGGTGGGGCATGAGACATTTCGGTGGAATTTGGGCAGTACAGTCTTTAAGTTGGAGTGATTGAAGTCACCCGCGACAATGAAGGCTGCCTCGGGATGCAGAGTCTGTTGTTTGCTAATGGCAGCGTGCAGTTCTTTCATAGCAATCTTAGCATTAGCATCCGGGGGATATAGGCTGCCGTGATAACAGTAGACGTGAACTCTCTGGGCAGATAGAAAGGTCTACACTTAACCATGAGAAACTCCAGGTTAGCTGAGCAGTGACTCTCGGTGATGGTAGTGTCCGTGCACCACGTCTTGTTCACATAAATGCACAAACCTCCACCTCTGGTCTTACCGGAGTCGCCTGCTGTTCTGTCTGCTCGGAGAACGCAGCGCCCTGCTAGCTCGATAGCGTTGTCGGGTACCTCGCTGTTGAGCCAGGTTTCAGTGAAAACCATGATGTTACATTCCTTAATCCATTTGTGGGTGGTGATCCGCAGCCGCAGTTCATCCATCTTGTTTGCCAGGGAACGAACATTTGCAAGGAAAAGGCTAGGTAGTGAGAGTCGGTGTGGAGTTAGCTTTAGCCTAGCTCTCAGCCCACCTCGGCTCCCTCGCCTGTGTTTTCGTTTCCGAGCCGGTCTGGGGCCTCTTCCGGTCGGTGTAGCGGAGTTAGCTGGACCCGCTGTTTTGCTAATCTCGGGTATATCGTCGATAAAGATGACTGGAGTGCCGGAACCGATGTCCAGAAGTTCTTGTCGGCTGTACGATATGTACGCTAAACTGTTTTTAGCGAGAATACTTAAGATAAACAAGCAAATAACTACTAGTTCGCAAACTCTGGAGAGACACTGAGCGTCGCGATGCATGCGCGCCGCCATCTTGGTTACTTTGGTTATCTTGGTTACTCATCCGCTGCACCTGTGTGTTCTGTCCCCTGTTTGCTATTTAGCCTGTGTGTTCCCTCATGTCCTTGTCCGAGATTCTGTTAGGGCTGGGTGGTAGTGAGGTGGACCCAAAAGCGGAGAGATACTCAGACCACAGCGTGAAGTGTATGAGAATAGGGTAGTCTTTAATAACAAACGGGTAGGGACACAGGAACAAACAAACACTGGGATCAGAACGATAAAACAAAGGCGGAGAAAAACCAGCTCCGTAACAAAGGTACTCACTTAATAAGCGGAAGGTAATATTAACGGGGAACACAGGGACAGGCGATAATAGCGAAGCTAACAGACAGACAGACTGGGTACTAGGCAGACAACGAAGAGAATCTCGGACAAGGACATGAGGGAACACACAGGCTAAATAGCAAACGGGACAGAACACACAGGTGCAGCGGATGAGGGTGAATCCCGGCAGATTGGGAAGCACTGACCCGTGTGGCCAGAGGGGGGCGCCAGAGTCACCAGACAGAACCCTCAGGCGTGACAACCTTGTTCCGAGCGCACACAGGACAGGCAGCCACGCACTCTCTCTCCATGGAACGGCCACCAGAAGCGCTGCCTGACCACAAAGAGAGTCCACTGTATACCAGGGTGACAGGAGAGAAGGGAGGTGTGAGCCCAATGGATCACCTGAGAGCGATGGGAGACAGGGACAAACAACCGGTTTGGAGGACAGCCGTCCGGTACTGGCACATTAACACTCGTCTGTCTGACCTCTTCCTCAATGCCCCATGTAACAGCCCCCACCACACAGGAAGAGGGCAGAATGTAGGTGGGAGCCCTTGGGGCAGAGTCAGGGTCAAACAGGTGAGACAGGGCATCAGGCTTAACATTCTTGGAACTCGGCTGGTCGGACAAAGAAAAAATAAATCTATTGAAAAACAGAGCCCATCTGGCCTGCCTGGAGTTGAGTCGCTTGGCGTTCCAGACGTGCTGGACATGAGTCTTCTCGTCAGGGGAGGATATCATCCAGGTAGACAAAGACAAACCGATTCAACATGTCTCGGAGAACGTCATTCACCAGAGCCTGGAACACAGCTGGAGCATTGGTGAGACCAAAAGGCATTACGAGATACTCGTAGTGACCACTAGGGGTGTTGAAAGCTCCACTCGTCCCCCTCCCTTATCCTTACTAAATGATAAGCATTTCTAAGATCAAGCTTAGTAAAGATCTTAGCGCCTTGCAAAAGTTCAAATGCTCACGAGCTAAGAGGGAGGTACCTGTTCTTAATGGTGATATCATTCAGGCCTCGGTAGTCGATGCAGGGGTGAAGCGTCTTATCCTTCTTGTCGACGAAGAAGAAGCCAGCCCCAGCAGAAGAAGAGGATGGGCGAATGATACCGGCAGCAAGGGAAGAGTCAATGTACTTCTTCATAGCATCCCTCTCAGGGAACAAGTCAGGGAAGTCGAAGTCCGATGAAACCAAAAGGCGCGAGGAGACAGGAGACCTAGGAGGCGCTGGAGGCTCCGGAGAAACAGGAGATGCAGAGTCCAAAGGTCAAGGAGACACTGGAGCAGGAACTGACGGAAGGCAGGAGAGTGAGCATCCCTCGCCCCAACCCGTAACCTCCCCAGTGGACCAGTTTATGTGAGGGTTATGCTTAGAGAGCCAGGAATAACCTAGGATGAGGGGATGTAAAGAGGAGTTGAAAAGATGGAAGCTCAGGAATTCAGTGTGGTTATTGGCGAGGATGAGTGGTTGAAGAAGAGGTTGAGTACGGTTAGTGACTCTGCACAATAGGCAACCATCAAGAGCATTGGCCTCTAATGGCTTGGGCAGAGGAACAACGTCAAGACCAAGTCTTTTAGCAAACCTCCAATCCATAAAACTCTCATCCGCTCTGGAGTCCACAAACACAAGATGATTGAGAATCTAAGATTAAGTAATTTGTCATGCAGGAGTGAAACAACAAGGGGGGTTAGCAGAAAAAACAGTCCGGCTCATGAAACGACCCAGCTGAGCACAGTAGATGCATCTGCCCTCCCGTATTCGATGCTGGCACTCCACGGGAGTGACCCTGGCTCTCCACACCTGTATGGGCTCCTCCGAAACCGTAGGGGGCAATGGAGAGTCGGTCGCCAGGAATAGCTGTTGGGGATGACGCCACGAAGAAGAGCGATAGACAGTGGACGGCCCTCTCAGCAGACCTGGACCTCTCTCTCTCTCTCCTGGAGACGATTATCTATCCTTATGGCCATAGCGGAAAGGGAAACCAGGTCAGGGGGAAGCTCTAGAGGTCCTTGATGGGGTCGGAAAGACCATGAAGAAAAGCGTCAAACATGGTGGAGGAGTTCCAGCCACTGTCTGCTGCCAGGGTGCGGAGCTCGATGGCGTAATCGAAAACCCGCCTCTTGCCTTGGCGCAGGCCTATGAGCGCTCTTGCTGCCTCTCGACCAGGGGTTGTGTGATCTAATATCTTGGAGTGTCAGTGAAAACCTCCAGGGAATAGCAGACTAGAGAATCCCTAGCCCACTCGGCCGTGGCCTAAGCCTCAGCTCTGCCAGTAAGGTGGGTGATGACGTAAGCCATCTTGGCTCGTTCCGTCTGGAATGACGACACTTGTAGCTCGAGGTGCAGCCCACACTGGACCAGGAATGCCCGACAGTTACCGGAGTCTCCGGAGAACCGCTTGGGTCTGGATAGGTGAGAAGCCGGTGCCGGTGATGGGAGCAGGAGCTGGAACTGGAACAGGAGCGGGATCACAGATCTGTATAAATAAATAAGTCAATAAAAAATGAAAGACAACCTTCCGAAGGATTGTTATCGTTAAAAACGTCAAACGTTTGGCGACTGTGTTTGTCTGACAGCTTGACTAATTTAGCCTAATTTGTCATTGATTAGATATCAGCTTTCCAATAAAGTGCGCATGGATTTGGCAGAGCCTATTTTGACGCTTAATGATAACAATCTACACTCACCGGCCACTTTATTAGGTACACCTTGCTAGTACTGGGTTGGACCCCCTTTTGTAGCCCATCTGCTTCAAGGTTCGACGTGTTGTGCATTCAGAGATGGTCTTCTGCATACCTTGGTTGTAACAAGTGGTTATTTGAGTTACTGTTGTCTTTCTATCATCTCGAACTACTCTAGCCATTCTCCTCTGGCATCAACAAGGCATTTTCGCCCAGAGAACTGCCACTCACTGGATATTTTCTCTTTTTCGGACCGTTCTCTGTAAACCCTAGAGATGGTTGTGCGTTAAAATCCCAGTCGATCAGCAGTTTCTGAAATACTCAGACCAGCCCGTCTGGCACCAACAACCATGCCACGTTCAAAGGGTTTCTTCCCCATTCTGGTGCTCGGTTGGAACTTCAGCAGGTCGTCTTGACCATGTCTACATGCCTAAATGCATTGAGTTGCTGCCATGTGATTGGCTGATTAGATATTTGCGTTACCGAGCAGTTGAACAGGTGTACCTAATAAAGTGGCTGTGTATATAGGACAGCAGAAGATGACATCAGCCCACATTTGCTGACAAATTCACTCACCCTCCCCCACTCATAGCAACTTGTGCTCTGGTAGTCTAGATATCACACTGGTTAGGCTACTCCTAAAGCCTATATGCGATCACCTTGTGTCGTGGTGTGTGTTGGCATAGGATCCTGTTAGATTGTAGTGCAGGTTTGGATGAGTTGTGATTGATATACTGACAAATATATGCAACGCTCACATGATCATATAGCATAAGGCTCATATTGCTTTCAGATCAGGTGATGCTCAGGCCTATAGCTCATCCAGGGCTAACCTGCAGAGGGGCATCAAAAAGGCCAAGCACAACCACAAGCTAAGGATCGAGGATCACTTCAAGAACAACTCTGACCCCCGACGCATGTGGCAAGGCATCCAGGCCATCACAGACTACAAACCCACTAACACCCCCCCCCCCCCTCCATCGACGCCTCCTTGCCTGATGAGCTGAACCACTTCTATGGCCGCTTTGACAGGGACAACAAGGAGGTGGCCATCAAGGCTGTGCTCCCTGCAGATCACCAGCCCCTCACTCTCTCTCCCACCAACGTGTGTGCGGCACTGAGCAGGACTAATGCACGCAAGGCTGCTGGTCCTGATGGCATCCCCGGACGCGTCCTCAGGGCCTGTGCTGTGCAGCTGACTGAGGTTTGGACTGACATATTCAACCTGTCCCTAGCCCAAGCAGCTGTCCCCGCATGCTTCAAAACCACCTCCATCGTGCCGGTGCCAAAACACTCCACTGCAACGAGCCTTAATGACTTCCGCCCACTCACGCCCATCATCATGAAGTGCTTCGAGAGGCTGGTCCTAGCTCAACTCAAGACCTGTTTACCACCCACACTGGACACCTTCCAATTCGCCTACCGTCAGAACAGGAGTACAGAGGATGCCATCTCAACGGCACTTCACTCCGCCCTGTCCCACCTTGACAATAGCAACACCTATGTGAGAATGCTGTTCATTGACTTCAGTTCAGCTTTCAACACCATCATCCCCTCCAAACTGATCACCAAACTCAGTGAACTGGGCATCAATTCCTCCCTCTGCAACTGGATTCTGGACTTCCTAACCAACAGGCCGCAGTCTGTTAGGCTACATAACCACACCTTCTCAACCCTCACCCTGAACACCGGCGTTCCACAAGGCTGTGTGCTGAGCCCCCTCCTTTACTCCCTCTTCACCTACGACTGCACACCTGTACATGGCTCAAACACCATTGTTAAGTTCGCAGACGACACAACGGTGATTGGTCTCATCAGCAACAACGATGAGTCGGCCTACCAGGAGGAGGTCCAGCACCTAACAGTGTGGTGTAACGACCTGGCTCTCAACACCAGGAAGACCAAAGAGCTCATTGTGGACTTCAGGAAGTCAAAAGCTGGCACACACACCCCCATCCTCATCAACGGGACTGAGGTGGAGCGAGTCACCAGCTTCAAGTTTCTGGGTGTCCACATCTCTGAGGATCTCTCCTGGACCCTCAACACCTCTACCCTGATCAAGAAGGCTCACCAGCGTCTCTTCTTCCTGAGGAGACTAAAGAAGGTCCATCTGTCTCCTCAGATCCTGGTGAACTTCTACCGCTGACATTTCTCACCCCAACCACAGACTGTTCACCCCACTCCCCTCCGGGAGGCGCTACAGGTCTCTCCGCACCCGAACCAGCAGGTTCAGAGGAAGCTTCTTCCCTGCGGCTGTCACCCTACTGAACTCTAACTCTGCACCGAGGTGATAACCTACCAACCTCTACACCCCCCCCGGACAATTGCACTACTCTTACCCTATAGTATTACTATAAACTGTACATACTGCATCCTCACTTGTACACACTGCTCTTATACTACATACTACTGCTCTTCTGTACACATCTGTCTGTACTGTTCATAATGCACATATCCTTATTTTTGTAATGCTACTGTTAATACACTGCACATCTGTACATACTGTACATATCTGTTTATACTGTTCATACTGCATTCCATATTTATTCTGTTTATTTACTTTGCTTTAATGTTACTGTTAATACATATATACTGCTTATACTGCACTGCCTATACAGCTCATATGCTGCTTATACTGTTCATACTGCATTCTATTTATTCTGCTTATAATGTTACTGCTAATACATATACTGCTACACTGCACTACTTATATTTATACTGCACTACCTGTATATATTGTTCACACTGCACTTTTCTGCTTTTTTGCACTTCTGGTTAGACGCTAACTGCATTTCGTTGTCTCTGTTCTTGTACTCTGCACAATGACAATAAAGTTGAATCTAATCTAATCTAATCTAATCAGAGCTGCTTTTCGGGTCCAGACGGGTGCACTTGGGTGAGCTGTAGGCCTTGTGTCATTTACCGAAGACCTGATCGTTTCATGCTTTTCACTCGCACTAACCACTACGTTATTCTCCCATCAACCGGACAAATCAGCATTGGCCATTGTTGGGTGGGGGAAGGTTAAATGTCTGTGTGTGCTTGCTCGAGCTCCGATTACAACAAGCTCAAATTGTTTCAGATTAACAAACAAAAACATGACAATTTATCCAGCACGTTCACCTTCAAATGATCCCTCAAAAAGCACTATACAAAATAAATGCATCATTATTATTATTACATTGTGTGAACGAGAGAAGTCTGCCCTTGCTGAAAATGTGGATGATCGCACCCAATTATGACACTTTAATGATAACTGTAGGCTACTTTTCTATCCAGTCTCAATCCCATTGAAATCCAACATCCTTACTCCTGTCTTGCATGAAAATCCTAACTTCATTCTGTAATCAGTATGTTATATTATTAAAGCCGACTTGTGCATATTAATGTCAGACTGCGCTAAAACATTTCCCTGTCTCTGCGCTGTGACAGAATGTGTGATGACGGTATAAGTAGATAGGAGTTGGTCCCATTGCTTGGTCCTCGTTAAAATAAAAATTAAACTGATATTAAAACCATTTAGACTCTTCATCTCTGCAATTCATGAGTTGCTTTAATAAACTTGATTTTGCCAATCTAGCTGATAAGGCAAACCATTCTCTTTTCAAACATCCTTCACAGCTCTTGTCACCACCTTGTGGTGGTTTTCGGCAGCACTTCACACCATGTGTCTGCTGCAGCAGCGGCATTGAGGTATACCCCGCTGCAATGTTGGTGTGCTCATATTAAACCCCTGCCTACTCTCCTCCTTCGATAAACCCCGGTCAACTCTCAACCAATAACCTTTTTATCTTCTCATTCTCTTCTAAATGTGCACCAATCTGGCTTTAGCCCTGGACATAGCACAGTCTCAGCTGCTACGCTTGTCTTAGATAATGTGTTAAATTGTCTCGATCAAAAAACAGAGAGCTGCCTTATTTATAGACCTCTCCAAGGCATTCTATATGGTCGACCATTACCTACTCATTCAGAGGTATTATTTAACAGACAGAACACAGTGTGTATTTACTGATCTGTAATCTGTTTTTTTTTGGACATAACAATGGCTGTCTTACAAAGATTGATTCTTCGTCTGGTTCTTTTTACTATTTACCTGAACAATATTGGGTTATCTGTAAATCTGTAAATAATTCGAACCTCCACTTGTCGACACTATTTCCCCCCACGATTGACCAGGCTCCAAAAAAACAAAAACTTAAAAAACATTTTCAAATCACAGAAAAATGTATCTGATGATTTATGCATATGTACATTGGGTGGTGCCCCCATTGGGCATGTCCCCACTTATACATACTTGGGCATTTGGTTTGAGAAAGAGTTTAGAAAACATACAGAGGAGCTTGTTAAAAAGCTAAGATTGAAGGTGGGCTTTTATACAGTCGGAATATCTTTCCTTGAACAGCAGAAAGCAGATTGTGCAATCAACCTTCATACCAGTGCTTGATTATGGTGAGATCATCTACCAGAATGCAGCAGCAACTACTCTCAAACCTTTGGATGCCATCTACCATTTATCACAGGTGATAGTTTTAATACTCATTATTGCATTCTTTATCAAAAGGTCTGCTGGACCTTATTTCATCACCAAAGAAGATACCCAGCATCTGATGCAGTTTTTGCATGCAAAGGATTAAACATGAGTGCTTAATTTTGATGTTACAGTATATGCATCTTTCCCGTTTTTTGACTTTTAAATAAATTATATTTCGTCATTGATTCTTGAATATGACTTATAGATGCCTCATGAGCTTAGTTCAACTGTTACCCCAAAACCCAAAATGTAACCTTGTTTTACTCCATTGTTTGTAAACTGTACAGCTCCAAAACATGATTAAAACTATCATTTTGATCTCATGGATGGTCAGTCATGGCATATACACCGGCCACTTTATTAGGTATACCTGTTCAACTGCTCGTTAACGCAAATATCTAATGGTGTGGGCGATATTTTCTTGTCACACTTATGGCCCCTTAGTACCAATTGAGCATCGTTTAAACGCCACAGCCTACCTGAGTATTGTTGCTGACCATGTCCATCCCTTTATGACCACAGTGTACCCATCTTCTGATGGCTACTTCCAGCAGGATAACGCGCCATGTCACAAAGCTCACATCATCTCAAACTGGTTTCTTGTACATGACAATGAGTTCACTGTACTCCAATGGCCTCCACAGTCACCAGATCTCAATCCAGTAGAGCACCTTTGGGATGTGGTGGAACGGGAGATTCACATCATGGATGTGCAGCCGACAAATCTGCAGCAATGATGCTATCATGTCAATATGGACCAAAATTTCTGAGGAATGTTTCCAGCACCTTGTTGAATCTATGCCACAAAGAATTAAGGCTGTTCTGAAGGCAAAAGGGGGTCCAACCCGGTACTAGCAAGGTGTACCTAATAAAGTGGCCGGTGAGTGTATAGCTCTGTCTATCGAGGTACAGTGGGGGAAATAATTATTTGATCCCCTGCTGATTTTGTTATTTTGCCCGATTACAAAAAAATGGGCGGTCTATAATTTTAATGGTACTTTTAGTTTAACAAATAGAGACAGAATATCAACAAAAAAGTCCAGAAAAAACACATTATATAAAGTTATAAATTAATTTGCATTTGATGGAAGGAAATAAGTATTTGATCCCCTACAAACCAGCAAGAATTCTGGCTCATACAGACCGGTTATATGCCCATGAGGCACACAGATTAGTCCTGTCACTTTAGGAAAAGTACTCCTAATCTCTGCTTGTTATGGGTATAAAAGACACCTGTCAATAGAATCAATCTCTTCCATTCCAACCTCTCCACCACCATGGGCAAGACCAAAGAACATTCAAAGGACATCAGGGTAAGAGTTGTAGACCTGCACAAGGCTGGAATGGGCTACAAGACCATCAGCAAGAAGCTTGGTGAGAAGGAGACAACTGTTGGTGCAATTATTAGAAAATGGAAGAAATACAAAATAACCATCAATCGCCCTCAGCCTGGAGCTCCATGCAAGACCTTGCCTCGTGGGGTAAAGATGATCATGAGAAGGGTGAGGGATCAGCCCAGAACTACACGGGAGGAGCTCGGTAATGATCTCAAGGCAGCTGGGACCACAGTCACCAAGAAAACCATTGGTAACACACTACACCGTAACGGATTGAAATCCTGCAGTGCCCGCAAGGTCCCCCTGCTCAAGAAGGCACATGTACAGGCCCATCTGAAGTTTGCCAATGAACACCTAAATGATTCAGAGAAGGCGATGTGGTCCGATGAGAGCAAAATTGAACTCTTTGGCATAAATTTGACTCTTCGTGTTAGGAGGGAGAGAAATGCTGAATGCTACAATCCCAAGAACACCATCCCCACCGTCAAACACGGAGGTGGAAACATTATGCTTTGGGGTTGTTTCTCTGCTAAGGGTACAGGACGACTTCACTGCATTGAGGGGCCAATGGACGGGGCCATGTACCGTAAGATCTTGGACGAGAACCTCCTTCCCTCAGCCAGAGCACTGAGGATGGGTCGTGGATGGGTCTTCCAGCATGACAATGACCCAAAATATACAGCCAAGGCAACAAAGGAGTGGCTCAAGAAGAAGCACACTAAGGTCATGGAGTGACCTAGCTAGTCTCCAGACCTTAATCCTATCGAAAATTTGTGGAGGGAGCTGAAGCTTCGAGTTGCCAAGCAAAAGCCTTGAAATCTTTAGGATTTGGAAAGGATCTGTAAAGAGGAGTGGACCAAAATCCCTCCTGAGATGTGTGCAAACCTGGTGACCAACTACAAGAAACGTCTGACTTCTGTGCTTGCCAACAAGGGTTTCTCCACCAAGTACTAAGTCATGTTTTGCTTGGGGATCAAATACTTATTTCCTTCGATCAAATGCAAATGAATTTATAACTTTATATAATGTGTTTTTTCTGGACTTCTTTGTTGATATTCTGTCTCTATTTGTTAAACTAAAAGTACCATAAAAATTATAGACCGCTCATTTCTTTGTAATCGGGCAAACTAACAAAATCAGCAGGGGATCAAATAATTATTTCCCCCACTGTACATTTCTCCAGCCCCATCCCTCAGCTATTTATCAAAAAAGTGGCAGGGAGACCGCTTTGTTATTTTTTGAATCCCAGATTGCCCCTTTAACCTCATAGTAATTGTTTGATTTAAAATCCAAACTTTTGGAGTATAGAGCCAAAAGAAGAAAAAATGCTTCACTGTCCCATTACTTACGAAAGGCACTGTATATTTCACCCCACATATCACCCCTGTTTTGAAGTCCCTGCACTGGCTCCCAGTCCACTACAGAATAGATTTCAAAATCTTGCTGCTGACCTTCAAGTGTGTCCGTGGAACTGCTCCCCCATACCTGAAGGATCTTATACTGTATAACCCCTAACGTCATCCCGCAGTCTGAGGTCCAGCAACAGCCTCCAACTCCATGTACCCAGAACTAAGCTGTGCTCAATATCGGACCTCATGACAGCCTAGACACTCTCGTCCTTCAAAACAGGACTAAAAACTCACCTCTTCAGACAGGCCTTCCTGTAGTCTTCTTCGTTGTTTATAGTGTGTTGTTTGTTTTTCTGTTTATTTAATTGTTTTAAATGCACTCAGTTCTATGCAGTTTGAGATTGTTCAAATGAAAACAAATCAATCAAATGTATTGTTATTATGATTTTTATGATTATGATTATTATTTGGTGAATATGTATGTTGTGTGAATTGGGGTACAATTCAGTCTGTGACTGCAAGCTACCAATAAATGCTACTACCACTACTGGCCATCATATTATTTTGGTTATCTAATTATTTGTCATGTGTACACATGGAACAATGCCATTATTATTATTATTATGATCATCATCATCATTTTAATGCTACATTTCGCTATTGCATCCATGATACACTTGTATTTCTCTTTGGTGTTCTAACTGTCTTCTTACCTGAATCTCTGGGCATCTGTCTCTCTGGGCTCTTGCACAGGTAGCTGATGTAGTAGAGGAGGAAGAAGAGGCAGTTCCACGTGGTGGCAAACCAGGTGAGGGTGAAGGGGGTGTCAAATTGCTTAAAGCTCAGCTTCGCCAGCTGGGTGGAGCCCGCCCAAGATGAGCAAACGCACATCACCATGGCAACGGCCCACAGCACCTTCTGCACCTGCACGGCGGTCACTCTGATGCAGCAGTGTAACCTCTACTTCACTACCCCTGAGTCCACCGCTGCCCCACCCGTCGTTGGCTGTACATCTAAAGTGCCCACCACATTCTCCCTGGGCCGGTCTTCTTCTGAACAACAAGCACAAACACAAACAATACAGATGTTACACACGTTACACTTACGGGCAGCAAAAACATAAACATAATTTACACAGAGCAAATACACATATCCACACATTCTCTTGAGCACACACTCCTAAATACCGGACCAATTCACATTTGGGCTTTTGGGACTTGATCTTCATGTGACTTGTCCAGACTTTATGGGGGAATTACGGAAAACCTGATGTGGCAGTTTATGATATCTGCAAAACGTAAGAGAATTCTTTAATGCAACATCCAATTACGACATCTACAGCTCTGGAAAAAATTAAGAGACTATTGCAAAATTATCAGTTTCTCTGGTTTTACTATTTATAGGTATGTGTTTGAGTAAAATGAACATTTTTGTTGTTCTATAAACTACTGACCACATTTCTCCCAAATTCCAAATAAAAATATTCTCATTTAGAGCATTTATTTGCAGAAAATGACAATTGGTCAAAATACAAAAAAGTTGCAGTGTTATCAGATCTCGAATAATCCAAAGAAAAAAAGTTATACTAGTTTTTAAACAATACAATACTAATGTTTTAACTTAGGAAGAGTTCAGAAATCAATATTTGGTGGAATAACCCTGATTTACAATCACAGCTTTCATGCATGCTCTCCACCAGTCTTTCACATTGCTGTTGGGTGACATTATGCCACTCCTGGCGCAAAAATTCAAGCGGCTCGGCTTTGTTTGATGGCTTGTGATCGTCCATCTTCCTCTTGATCACATTCCAGAGGTTTTCAATGGGGTTCAGGTCCGGAGATTGGACTGGCCATGACAGGGTCTTGATCTGGTGGTCCTCCATCCACACCTTGATTGACCTGGCTGTGTGGCATTGTCCTGCTGAAAAAAACAATCCTCAGAGTTGGGGAACATTGTCAGAGCAGAAGGAAGCAAGTTTTCTTCCAGGACAACTTTGTACGTGGCTTGATTCATGCGTCCTTCACAAAGACAAATCTGCCCGATTCCAGCCTTGCTGAAGCACCCCCAAATCATCGCCAATCCTCCACCAAATTTCACAGTAGGTGCGAGACACTGTGGCTTGTAGGCCTCTCCAGGTCTCCGTCGAACCATTAGACGACCAGGTGTTGGGCAAAGCTGAAAATTGGACTCATCAGAGAAGATGACCTTACTCCAGTCCTCGACGGTCCAATCCTTATGGTTCTTTGCAAACCTCAGCCTGGCTCTTCTTTGCTTCTCGTTGATGAAGGGCTTTTTTCTAGCTTTGCACGACTTCAGCCCTGCCCCTAGGAGCCTGTTTCGAACCGTCCTTGCCATGCACTCCACCCCAGCTGCCGTTTGTCATTCGTTTTGTAGGTCACTTGATGTCATCCTACAGTTGTTGAGTGACATTCGAATGACTTGGCGGTCATCCCGGTGAGTGGAGAGTCGTTTTCGCCCTCTGCCGGTCTGTAGCTTTTCCCTAATGTCTGCTGCTTGACCTTGTTCTTATGAACCGCCGTCTTTGAAATTTTAAGGATGGAAGCAACCTGACGCTCACTGTATCCCTCTGCCAGTAAAGCCAGAATTGAACCCTTCTTTTCCTCACTCAAAACTTTTTCTTTTCAACTCTTTTGGCATGGTCAATATATATTTTTTTATTCCAATTATTTTGAGGTACTACTAGCACTGTTTTTGCCATCCAGCTGGTCCTATTGCAAGAGGATAGTGATGACCACAGCAGTGTTTTTTATACTTTTCCTCATAAAATAAGATTTGGTTCAGGTAATCACCTAATCAGTGCCTCATTAAGTAGAATGAGGTGTGCCTGTATTGGAATTCAACAGACACTGGAATGGAATGGCTGCCACACATGTAGAGATGCTGATTTAAGAAAAAATTGGAGTGGTCTCTTAATTTTTTCCAGAGCTGTATATGCATCGTTGTGAGAGTACGCGATCAAACTTTGGCTGCCACTTTTCGTCTCGAAAACGTATTTCTTGCTCCCTGGGTGATCATTATTAGGATTGACCATTTGTACGAACAGTGGAATTATTACGAACATTTTATGAAAATAAACGGGATACTCCCAGAAAACATTACCTCGACTCCGCCTTCGCTGTGTCCCAGGTTGGGCGCCACTGTAACAAGTCCGTGACACAGAGGCGGAGTCGAGGTAATGTTTTCTGGGAGTATCCCGTTTATTTTCATAAAATGTTCGTAATAATTCCACTGTTCGTAATAATTCCACTGTTCGTAATAATTTCAATGTTCGTAACCACGCCACTCGGCGACTTTCCAGTCGCCCTCCTTCTCTCTCGAACGCCGAGGCACACACATCTTAAACCATCTAGTCAACGAGGCTTCATTTGCAACAGGTGTGCAACGGAGCCTCGCCGACGTCACCCTGGCCACGGTCCTGTAGCTCCCTCTACAGGCCGAACGCTGCATGTCCCCCCACAAATAGCATTGCCTTTTTGCCTACTGAGTGGATTACGGAGAGCTGTGATTGCTTTCTACAGACTGACAAGAATGGATTCTAACTGTTTGACTTCACGAGTGGTGAGAAAGAATGTAGATTCTACCATCGAACATTGCCATATTAGATTACACACGATTTTCGGCTGCTGTCTTGCAGCTCCCCGCCTCTCACTGGAATCTACCTGTTGTGTTTTTACTACCAAATGTGAGAAACCCTTGGATTAAGATTCTCTTGAATCTAGTGTGGCCCAGTGAAGTGTTCGCCTGCTGACTCCCTTGCTTGTCTGCCGGCCCACTCTACAACTCTAACCCTAACCCTCTAAAATACTTTTCTCCCTGGCCTTCACTGGCAATTCAGCCATCACTGCGTTGTTGTCTGATGGGCCCTGGCCGTTAAATTGCATTAAGTAAGTCTCCGCTCTCTCGTTTCTGTTTGTTCGGCGAGAATTGTGTTTTGGAAGTGTTTTCTGACTGTGGATCCTCGTGCTGGCTGGTTTCAAGTCTGTGGTCAGGCTCTGGCTTGCTGCATATACCGTCTGTGGTGGTTTTTATGAACAGTGTGATTCTTGGTGGTCTTTTTATTCCTACACGGACATTTCTATTGTTCTACTCTTTACCTCTGGATATTACTGTACTGGATATCTGCGCACAACTTAATACTGGAACATGCCTCCTTTTATTCATGGTTACTTTAAAATGTGGCTTCTGTTAAATATTTTTAGTATCTATGAAGGGAGACTCCTGTTTAGAGTCAGAGGAACCTTTCGTGTGTGAAGGATGTAACTGGCTCATCGAACTACAGGCAGACATCCTCCACCTCACAGAGGAGGTGAAAGTGTAGGACGATTGTATTATTGCTCTCCAGGACCAGCTGAGACAGCATACCTCCAACAGCTCGGCCCTTCCTGTAGGGGAGCTTTTTAGCTCGGGTGCCTTCCCATTACTAGACCGGTCCCCAAACCGCCCCAGCAGCAACCGGTGCCGCCAAGCCTCCCCAGGAGTCTGAAGCGTCACCCCGGTCCCCCAGCTGCACTGTCCTCCCGGAAGTGGCTACCCCTCCTCCCATCCAGCCGACAGCTGTTCCATCACCCACTGCCCCGAGGCCTCCAGTGAGCGGTCGCCAGCACCTCTCTCCTTGCCCACCCTCCCCTAAGCAACAGCTCCTCCCCTCATGGCCCCCCTGCTCTACACCCCCCCCCCCCAACCCTGTCAAAAACTGTTTTATTGCATCTATTCTGCTGTCCTCCACTGTACCAAATGTGCGTGTTTTGAAAATAACTCTAAGCTGTCTGTGATAGGAGTGTATCGCCCACCATCTGCTCATCATTGTACCCTTGATAACTACACTTCTATCCTCCTATTTACATTCTGAAGTAGTAATAATAGGTGATTTTAATCAAGACTGGTTGTCTCAAACCTCAGATAAAGTCAAACACCTGTGCAATGGCTTACAACTATCACAGTTAATCTCAAATCCAACACGGCCTAACTTGAAGAATCCAGATAAATCCACCCTACTAGACATCATTCTAACAAATAGGCCTTAGAACTATACACTCACCAGCCACTTTATTAGGTACACCTGTTCAACTGCTCATTAACGCAAATATCTAATCAGCCAATCACATGGCAGCAACTCAATGCATTTAGGCATGTAGACATGGTCAAGACGACCTGCTGAAGTTCAAACCGAGCATCAGAATGGGGAAGAAAGGTGAATTAAGTGACTTTGAACGTGGCATGGTTGTTGGTGCCAGACGGGCTGGTCTGAGTATTTCAGAAACTGCTGATCTACTGCTGAACTACAGAGAAGACCATCTCTGAACGCACAACACGTCGAACCTTGAAGCAGATGGGCTACAGCAGCAGAAGACCACACCGGGTGCCACTCGTGTCAGCTAAGAACAGGAAACTGAGGCTACAATTCGCACAGGCTCACCAAAATTGGACAATAGAAGATTGGAAAAACGTTGCCTAGTCTGATGAGTCTCGATTTCTGCTGCGACATTCAGATGGTAGGGTCAGAATTTGGCGTAAACAACATGAAAGCATGGATCCATCCTGCCTTGTATCAACGGTTCAGGCTGGTGGTGGTGGTGTAATGGTGTGGGGGATATTTTCTTGGCACACTTTGGGCCCCTTAGTACCAATTGAGCATCGTTTAAACGCCACAGCCTACCTGAGTATTGTTGCTGACCATGTCCATCCGTTTATGACCACAGTGTACCCATCTTCTGATGGCTACTTCCAGCAGGATAACACGCCACGTCACAAAGCTCAAATCATCTCAAACTGGTTTCTTGAACATGACAATGAGTTCAGTGTTCTTCAGTGGCCTTCCCAGTGACCAGATCTGAATCCAATAGAACACCTTTGGGATGTGGCACATCTGCAGGAATTGCGTGTTGCAATCATGTCATCATGGACCAGAATCTCAAAGGAATGTTTCCAACATCTTGTGGAATCAATGCCATGAAGAATTGAGGCTGTTTTGAGCGCAAAGGGAGGCCCTACCCAGTATTAGTATAGTGTTCCTAATAAAGTGTTGGGTGAGTGTAGATGCACCTCATCAATGAAGAAAGCTAAATCAAGCTACTTCCTAAGTGCTATCTCGGATTCTGCTGGTGATCCTAAAACATTTTGGAAAACAATTAATGCCCTGCATTGGAAATTCTTCTTCATCCCTACCTAAAGACGTTTTGTCAGACTCTGGCCTCATTAAAGAAAACTTAGATAAGTAATGCCATTAAACCAGCATTTTATCTCAACAGGCTTTTTATTTGAGAGAAATGGTGGTTTGGCTGACTGCGCTCCCTTCTCCCATCCCCGAGTTGGCTAAGAACCTTTTTATCTTCCCATTCTATTCTAAATGTGCACCAATCTGGCTTTAGCCCTGGTCATAGCACAGTCTCAGTGGCTACACTTGTCTTAAATAACAGTGCATTCGGAAAGTATTCAGACCCCTTCACTTTTTCCACATTTGTTATGTTACAGCCTTATTCTAAAATGGATTAAAACATGTTTTTCCCTCATCAATCTACATACAATACCCCATAATGACAATGCAAAAACAGGTTTTTAGAAATGTTTGCTAATTTATTAAAAATAAAAAACTGAAATATCACATTTACATAAATATTCAGACCCTTTACTCAGTACTTTGTTGAAACACCTTTGACAGCGATGACAGCCTCAAGTGGGCGGCAGGTAGCCTGGAGGTTAGAGAGGCCGGCCAGCAATCGGAAGGTTGCTGGTTTGATCCCCGCTCCAGGAGGGAGCCGGATGTGAGCTGGTGACTGGAGGGTTACTGGCATCATATCCAGGTGGTTTCAGCCTACCACTGCCGTTGTGTTGTGTTGTGTTTTTACTGAGGAGTGGCTTCCATCTCTACCATAAAGGCCTGATTGGTGGAGCGCTGCAGAGATGGTTGTCCTTCTGTAAGGTTCTCCCATCTCCACAGAGGAACTCTGGAGCTCTGTCAGAGTGACCATTGGGTTCTTGGTCACCTCCCTGACGATGGTCCTTCTCCCCCTATTGCTCAGTTTGGCGGCCAGCTCTAGGAAGACCCTTGGTGGTTCCAAACGTCTTCCATTTAAGGAGGCTACTGTGTCCTTGGGGACCTTCAATACTGCAGAAAAAAATGCTGTACCCTTCCCCAGATCTGTGCCTCGACACAATCCTGTCTCGGAGGTCTACGGACAATTCCTTCGACCTCATAGCCTGGTTTTTGCTCTGACATGCACTGTCAACTGTGGGACCTTACAGTGCCGTTAGAAAGTCATCATACCCTGTGAAATCTTTACCTTTTGTCACATTACACCCTGGAAATTAAAATAAATCAAATCTAACATTTGAGCTGTATGTACACATTATAACCCTCATCATCAAAGTGAAAATAAAAAAATAAAAAATTCAGTGAAATACCTGGTTTGGTTAAGTGATCAGCCCCTTAGAGTATATCATTGTAAACTTGCTCAGGTGCAACCAATCAACTTCCAGATCAAACACCAGGCTAATTGCCCCCCATCTGACATCAATTGTAGTGGTTTTGATTACTTCAGAATAAAACCAGCTGTTTCTTGAGGATTCCACTACTAGAAGTGCATGGTTCGGCAAAGAATTCACCATGGTTGGAAAAGTAGCTCCGGGATAAAGGTGTAGGAAGGCTAGGTGAAGGCTACAAAAAGATTTAGAAGGCTTTAGCTATCCCTCTGAGTACCGTTCAGAGCATCATTAAGAAGTGGAAGGCGTATGGCACCACCAACACCTTGCCTAGATCAGGCCGTCCGTCCAAACTGGATGACCGAGCCAGGAGGACATTGATCAGAGAAGCTACCAAGAGGCCAAAGGCAACTTTGAAGGACTTACAAGTCTTTATGGCTGGGACTGGTCTGTCTGTGCATGTGACAACAATCTCACAAGCTTTACACAAAGCTGGCCTGTATGGCAGGGTAGCAAGAAAGAAGCCTTTTCTGAATAAGTGCCACAGTCAGTCTCGCTTGTGCTATGCAAAAACACACCTAGAAGATTCTGTTGCCATGTGGAAAAAGGTTTTATGGTCAGACGAGACTAAGATTGAACTTTTTGGACTGAACTCCAGGCGCTATGTTTGGCTAAAACCAAACACAGCACACCACCCAAAACACACCATACCTACTGTGAAGCATGGTGGTGGCAACATTATGTTGTGGGGATGTTTCTCTTCAGCGGGGACTGGGCAATTGGTCAGGATTGAAGGGAAAATGGATGCTGCCAAGTACACCCAAATTCTTGAGGACAACCTGCGTCCCTCTGCTAGACAGCTGAAGATGGGCAGGTCATTCATCTTCCAACACGACAACGATCCTAAGCATACCGCCAAAAGAACAACGCAGTGGCTTAAGAATAGAAAGGTGAATGTCCTTCAGTGGCAATGTCAGAGCCCTGACTTAAATCCGATTGAAAATCTGTGGATGGACTTGAAGAGAGCAGTCCATCGCCGCTCACCACGCAATTTGACTGAACTCGAACAATTCTGCAAGGAAGAATGGGCAAATATTCTCCAATCTAGATGTGCAAAGCTAGTAGAGACATATCCAAACAGATTGATGGCTGTAATTGCAGCAAAAGGTGGCTCAACAAAGTATTAAATCAGGGGACTGATGACTTTTCCAACCCTGTTATTCTTGTTTTTCATTTTTTATAAATTTTCAGAACTTTCAGAACTTTCATTAGTTTGATGCTGTATGGCTAAATTTGTACATAAAGCTGGATTTTTTTTTTTTTTTTAATGGGTTTTGATTTCAGGCTGTACGACAAATATAGTAACTATTTCAAAGGGGTATGATGACTTTCTATAGGCACTGTATATAGACAAGTGTGTGCCATTCCAAATCATGTCCAATCAATTGAATTTACCACAGGTGGACAATCAAGTCGTAGAAACATCTCAAGGATGATCAATGGAAACAGGATGCACCTGAGCTCAATTTCGAGTGTCATAGCAAAGGGTCTGAATACTTATGTAAATGTGATATTTCAGTTTTTTTGTTTTTAATAAATTAACAAACATTTCTAAAAACCTGTATTTGCTTTGTCATTATGGGGTATTGTGTGTAGATTGATGAGGGAAAAAATGAATTAAATCCATTTTAGAATAAGGCTGTAACATAACAAAATGTGGAAAAGGTTAGGGGGTCTGAATACATTCTGAATGCACTGTATGTGTTAAATTGCCTAGATCAGAAAAAACATTGTGCTGCCTTATTTATAGATCTCTCCAAGGCATTTGATACGGTCGACATTACCTACTCATTCAGAGGTTTTCTGGATCAGGCTTCATGTAGATGGTTTGAAAATTATTTAACGGACAGAACGCAGTGTGTCTTAACTGATGGTGTTACATCTGGTTTTCTGGACATAACAAAGGGATGGACATATCTACAAGGATCAATTCTTGGTCCGGTTCTTTTTACATCAACAATATTGGATTATCTGTAAATAATTGTAACTTGCATCTACATACCGATGGCACTGTTGTATATGCTATTGCCCCCACGATTGTCCAGGCTTTTTCTGCATAGAGCATTTGTTGGGTTGGTGCTTGGAAAAACTAAATATATGTTATTTACCAAATCACAGAAACATTTATCTGATGTATGCATACGTACTTTGGGTGGTGCACCCATTGAGCGTGTCCTCGCTTATAAATACCTGGGCAGTTTGACAAAGACTTGACGTTCAGAAAATATATGGAGGAGCTTGTTAAAAAGCTAAGATTTAAGGTGGACTTCTTTTATAGGAATAGATTGTGCCTTTCCCTAAACAGCAGAAAGCTCAACTTTCATGCCAGCGCTTGATTATGGTGATATCATCTACCAAAATGCAGCAGCCACTACTCTTAAATCTTTGGATGCCATCTACCATAGCGCCCTTCCCTTCATCACAGGTGATAGAGTATGCAATGATGAGTATTAAAACTATCAAAAGGTTGGCTGAACCGCCTGAAAATCCCGTAGATCTCTTCATTACTCCATTTTGTGTATAAAGCTCGACTGCATAAACCCCCGGCTTACCTAACCTCATTATTAAAATTCAAGAACATAAATTACCTAACCCGTTCTCAGAGTTGGTTAACTCTTGAGGTTCCCCGGGTCTCTTTTAGTTATGGTGCACCTAACTGCTGGAACAGTCTACAGAAAAAAAATCTGTTGGCTGTTCTGGTGCCGCTTGGGCAATTTAGGGTGTTAATTGAGGATCTCCTAGATTGTTTCTCCTCATATATTGTGTGTTTTTCTCCCATTCTTCCATGTCACCCCCCTCCTCCGCACACTTCACTGGCTCCCGGTAGCAGCTTGCATCAGATTCAAGACCCTGGTGCTCGCCTACTGGGCGGTAAAGGCATCCCTTCACTGGCTCCCTACTTGCAAGCAATGGTCAGCTCCCAAACCCCTGCCCGATCACCGTTTTTCCACCTCGGCTGACCGCCTGGCACCGCCACCTCTACGTGGATGCAGCGGTCGCGCTGTTCAGTCATGGCTTTTCACTGTCTTGGCGCCCCGGTGGTGGAATGAGCTTCCTAGTCACTACCTATCTTCCACCGTAGACTGAAGACCCATCTCTTCAGGCTACATCTTGACTGTCCCTCCTAAAGACCTCTTAACCCCCCACTACCTCTCTGTACAGTTCCTCTACTGTTAAGAAAAAAGAAAAGAAATACACAATGCTTTTTCTAGCATTGTGATTGCCAATGGCCCCTGGTCCTAGCATATATTTTTGCTTATGATGACTGATGGATAGATGATTCACTTACTTTAGACAAATGTACTTGTAAGTCGCTTTGGAAAAAAAATATGTCTGCTAAATGTCAAAAATGTAAATGTAAATGTATTGATTTCCGTATTGAACTGTGTTGTATTTTTTATGTGTTGTTTTGTTATTGTGTAAATATTGTGGACAGGGTGCACCTGCAAAAGAGGCCTTGGTCTCAGTGTGTTTCCCCTGTATAAATAAAATAAAATAAAAAAACACTGTCTTAAATAATTTAATTCATGTCTCTTTGCTCCCTTAAGAGAATCCTATATTCTTTCAATAAATTCTGGTTGTTGACATTTTTCCTCCTTTTCTGGGTCTAAAAATAGTTCCTTTCAAAGTTCAATTGAGCTGGAACGCAATCAATCAGACCTTTGAGTGACAAATCTGGTAATCAAGTTTGTTATTTAATCAAGTGTGTAATCAAGTGTGGCAGTCCACAGCCAAACAGAGGACAAAAGAGGGCAAGATCTGATACTCAATCTGAGACAACCTCTTCTCTGGGTTAGGGTTAGGGTTAGGGGCACACGCACGCACACACACACACACACACTCAAGCATGTCTCTTTAATCATTCTAATTATCTGGCGCATGACTTTGCTGTAAGAAGTTCAATTGAGAATGTGGGGATCATTTTCAAAAGAAAACTTGAAGAACCGAACACAGCTGATTGGATTGGTGAATGAAATTAAAATGCTGCTTTGCTTGTTTTAATATGATTGCTTTCTGTAAAATAATAATAAATAAAAAACTGAACTCTAATCATGAATCGTAAACCCGTTGGTTCTTTTTGTTCAACAGATTATATAGGCTACAACGCAATAAAATCATTATTGCACACTACAGGTCATCATTAATGAATCCCTCTCTTGTGAGGGAGTTTGTTTATAGTCCCTCATCCTTGATTGTCTCTGCTCATAGTAATTAGCTAACATGTCTCTCTCCAATCTGTCTTTGTGAGTGACCCACAGCCAGTTTGGGTTTGGAGATGATTCTGAATCACAAGAAATGATCTGTCTTTATACTGTACAGTACACACATTCATCTCCTCACTCTGTTAATTTCTCTCTAAACACAAATATAGTTCAGTCAGGACACTTACGTTGTTTAATAAGTTTAATGAAAATGGTAATACATTAGGTTTGGCGTATTTGGATTGCTCTGTTCTGATATTGCTCCCTGCCTGAAGTTAAACATCAAATACAATATTATAAGGCGGGGAGCCTATAAACGTTTCAAACCCCCTGTAGGTAGGTAAACACCGAGCGAACCCGCAGGTGGAAGCTGGGGTGGTGGGTTAGCCCTCCGGTGTATTCTGCAAATTCCTTGTGTTTTGTCTTACTCTGCGTAACTCAACTTGTTCTCCTGTGCCCCCATCCAGATACCTCGTCCTCCCTGGTTTTCCCCTCGTCGACCCTTCCACGGACCTAGCCCCCTTACCTATTACCGGACCTCCCTGCCTCCCGACCATCTGCCTGTCCGACTACCCGTCTACCTGCCCGACCCCCTGCCTGTTTGACTGCCCGCTCTCCTGCCGACCCCTGGACCGAACCTCGACTACTCTTTTTGGATTCTCCACTTGTCCCCGTTCATTACTACCATCATTAAATACGCCTTCGGGCTTCATCTACCCGCTCTGTGTAACGTTGTTTGGTTCCTCAGACTTTCTATGTAACATTGTGAACTGTGTGTTTACAGTGAATCCATCACCTCTTTCCTGCACATGTTTCAGGATTGACCAAGGGATGTCAAGAAACCACCTCATGGTTCTGTGCTAGTATCTAGTTCACAGAGTACGTCTGCGACCCGACATGGATGATTATCGAGATCTGCCTGGTTATTCTACTTTTACTACGCAATCAGTACCCAGCCACCACCTGCTATAAGTAACTGTTCATCACATTCTTAATTTCAACAGCTGTACCGCTGTTTATTGCAACCATTGCCATCAAGTCTCTATATCATACATTACTCAGTGCCTTGGGCTTCACTATTTCTTATAATTCAATTTGATGTAACATTTGTATGCCGCTGAGGACATCAACCCATAGCCTGTAAGCAGGCTGTTAAAGCTGCATGCCGTCGCATATCCATGTATACATTACATATACTCAGTGCTTGTGCTTGAGCTAGAAAAACAACAACCACACACTAGAAAAAGAAACCCCAAAACGTTAAACACTGAACTGATACTGCACCACACAAACATGAAGCTCTTGTAACTATTTGCTATGCACTTCCCACCCGGTACACACTGCTGTGCCTACCGTTATATGTAAACATGCAGAACTCAACCTGCAAGAAGGCAACGAGAAAAACAAATGTTTAACTTCCCTGTTCACCAATGGGATTGTGGGCACTTCGCTGGAATGCAGAGGCGATCTTCTTGTCGGGCCTCGGCAAGGCAAGCGCTTCACCGGGCCGCACAGGATTCAAAAGAGGGTAATCCAAGGGGTTCCAATGTTTGGTAGAAAAAACACAACACAACAGATAGATTCCAGCGAGAGGTAGGAAGCTACAAGATAGTAGCAAAAAACATGGCAATCCAAGATGGCAATGTTCGATGGTTGAGTGATCCACAAGGAAACTTTTGTAGACTTTTGTAGACCCCTTGTGCTAGGCCATTTCCCCTCCCCCCACACACACCTCTAACCCACACATCCCTCTCCTTTGAAGTAGGAGATAAGGAGTGACCCAACTCACAAAAGAAAGTCACTCCCCCCCACAATGGAGACCTCATTGCCTTGAAAACGGAGAGACAAAGGGGAGCTTGCCTTAAGTCTGGAAAATCCATTGAAATACATACCTCATGGTTCAGAATGTAAAGAGTGATATACTAAGATGATGTGTGTTCTGTTTTAGGATATCTCCACTTGGGTGATGATAAAGTTGTAAGTGTTTTAACACTCACAATGTGATACAATGTTGTGGGGGGACATGCAGCGTTCGGCCTGTAGAGGGAGCTACAGGACCGTGGCCAGGGTTACGTCGGCGAGGCTCCGTTGCACACCTGTTGCAAATGAAGCCTCGTTGACTAGATGGTTTAAGATGTGTGTGCCTTGGCGTTCCTCTCTCGATGAATTCCAGGATGTGACCCTTCAATCTTTCGAATTCTGATGAATAGATTCTCAGAAGATTCTTTTTCGAAAGTGTATATGTCCACATAGGGGAATGCACCTCCTGATGCAAACTCTACACGCACTACACGACCGCCGTCCAATTCCCACATCATACTTGTAGACGACATTTTAGACACTGTCATATAGTGACAACTACTACAGATCTCACACAGGGTCATATATATACACCTTTTGCCCGGGAAACACGTGATCTTATCAGTGACACGCCCGCGACATGTGTCATACCCATGTTTGAAACTAAACATTTTTAAAAATTTAACCATTTTTTAATTCCCCATTTTATTCTTCATTATTGAACACTTATTTTTATTCTTCATTATTGAACACATTACTACCACTAGAGTAGCAGCCTAACCATTTTTTAATTGCCTTTTTTTTTAATTGCACATTTTAACCCTCAGTATTGAGCTTTTATTTTAAGCCTCATATGCAATAAACGTTTATAGTATGCGTGTCTAGATGTATGTATGCGGCATGAAGTCATCACGACACATCACACAGCACTTATCAGTGACAAACTTTAGCTGGCCCTTGGATGGTCTTCAGTCAGTTCAGGGCCCCTGGGTTCCTAGAAAGAGAAAAGGCCCCTAATCCAACCGTTCTAACGGTTCTATATGCTATGGGGGTGACCACATCCTCAAAAAACTGTCAAGTTCCTAAATCTAATTTCACAAACAGCAGAACACCTTGTCCTCTCACCAACGTCTCATTGTGCAAGCATCAACACCCACCCCATAAAACTGTCAAGTTCCTAAATCTAATTTCACAAACAGCAGAACACCTTGGCCTCTCACCAACGTCTCATTGTGCAAGCATCAACACCCACCACATCCGCCCAAAGGGGCGGGACTTATAATTTTCAAGTATTATTTTTGATGATTAAATTCATGTGACGTCATCACCTTTTGACAGAAGGTGAATACTATATTCTCTCACGAGTCAGACCAAAATATGGGCTAAGCCCATTTGAAATTCTATTTGGGAGACCAAAAGAAACAGGCATTGGACCACGCCAGAGACAGCTCCCATCCACAGACCAATGTGAAGATGAAATGTTAAGATACTGTGCTAACCTCTCTTCTACCCTTAGAGACATTCACAAGCAGGTAGGAGACGGCCTCCCCAGATCAGCTGAGGGTCCACTCCATGACCTCAAGCCAGGTGATCACGTGATGGTGAAAGACTTCAGACGAAAGAATTGGGCTATACGTCGTTGGCAAGGACCATTCCAAGCACTCCTGACCACCCACACCGCAGTAAAAGTTGCAGAGAGAGCTACGTGGATCCATTGCAACCACTGCAGACGAATCAAGACGACACCAGAAGACGCCAGACCAGAATAACGACGCTCTCAAGCCAACAGGACAGGGAGACAATCGGTCGTGCCCTGGTCCCAACAAGTGGAGTGCCAATCCACCAACCGTAGGGAACTCCCTGCAGCAACAAAGGACAGTCCAGATCATCAAAAACCCTGAATACCAACATGAAGCGACAAAACAACAAAGACCATGGCATCCAATCAGACACCCAGGTTTTTGTGGTGCCAGGGGCACCATTCTTTTCCTACTATTAATGACGTGTGATAGTGGGACCTATATTGTGGCTCCTAGAGCATAGAACTGACATAAATGGTAGTGATGCTAATGATAAACAAAACCGCTTGACACTCTCCTCCATGGTCAGCCCAACAGCAGGTCCAGAAGCCCGTAAAACAATTAGATCTCGGCGAAGTGTTTTAAATACATCTATGTCCGATCAGACTCAGAATCTGTGGTATCAACCCATATACATATCAACGAGACGACTAACCAACACAAGTTGTTACGTTTGTACCCAACTACCACATAGCACTGCCTCTTCAATGCCCCTTTTGCCATATCCATTGAATGCCTCAGAGGTAATGGGAGCAATGATAGCCCTGACGTTTACCCAGAACCACACGGTAAAAAATGTGACTAACCAATTGAACAGGCTTAATGTGTCTGTACCTAATTTTTCCCACAGCACTGCTAGACTAGTCAACGTGTCCGAGGACGTAACCAATGAGGACGTATACAGGCCGGTGTTTACCACACCACCAGGCAGAATGTCTCCAGGCATATGTTTTGAACGAAGTTGTGATAAGACCAGCAAGCCTTTGGGACAGTCAAAGTTTAATTTAACAATACAGGTAACATGTGGGATAAAAGCAGACAACGGTTCCACCACCAATTGTAAGAATAACGTAGGAGTCCCAGATCTTGGAAAATTAAATCTAACTAATCATCTGATTCTCCTTAACAGCACGACAGGTAACGTCAGCAATAACCCTCTCGTGAGTATGCCCCACGGCGACGGGTTTGGTTGCCTGGATATGCATGTTTGGGTATGTGGTAAAAACGTACAGTGGGGGAAATAATTATTTGATCCCCTGCTGATTTTGTTAGTTTGCCCGATTACAAAGAAATGAGCGGTCTATAATTTTTATGGTACTTTTATTTTAACAAATAGAGACAGAATATCAACAAAGAAGTCCAGAAAAAAACACATTATATAAAGTTATACATTCATTTGCATTTGATCGAAGGAAATAAGTATTTGATCCCCTACAAACCAGCAAGAATTCTGGCTCATACAGACCGGTTATATGCCCATGAGGCACACAGATGCTGTCACTTTAAGAAAGTACTCCTAATCTCTGCTTGTTATGGGTATAAAAGACACCTGTCAATAGAATCAATCTCTTCCATTCCAACCTCTCCACCACCATGAGCAAGAACATTCAAAGGACAACCAAAGAACATTCAAAGGACATCAGGGTAAGAGTTGTAGACCTGCACAAGGCTGGAATGGGCTACAAGACCATCAGCAAGAAGCTTGGTGAGAAGGAGACAACTGTTGCAATTATTAGAAAATGGAAGAAATACAAAATAACCATCAATCGCCCTCGGCCTGGAGCTCCATGCAAGATCTCGCCTCGTGGGGTAAGGATGATCATGAGAAGGGTGAGGGATCAGCCCAGAACTACACGGGAGGAGCTTGGTAATGATCTCAAGGCAGCTGGGACCACAGTCACCAAGAAAACCATTGGTAACACACTACACCGTAACGGATTGAAATCCTGCAGTGTCCGCAAGGTCCCCCTGCTCAAGAAGGCACATGTACAGGCCCATCTGAAGTTTGCCAATGAACACTTAAATGATTCAGAGAAGGCTTGGGAGAAGGTGATGTGGTCAGATGAGACCAAAATTGTGTTCTGTTTGTTCGACTATGAAGTGATTGCCGAAAACTGTTTTCCAGAAACGTAATTATGGATGCAAATGAATACATTTTGTAATATACTTTGAGATCCTTAAAGGATCTAAGGGGGGATTGTAATGGCAAAAAATATAATTGTACTATTTTGCTTAAGTCATGTATGAAATGTATTGACCTCTCTGTGACCCAATGTACTTTGTTATTTTTAATTATGTGACTGAGGAAGATCCAAAACCGACTGCTCCTTCTATCATACAATAGACAGTGTGTGACCTTGGAACACTCCTAACTGCAGGCTGAGGTTTGAGATAGTGGCTCACAACGCCTACGCTTCTTTCCCAGCTTCTTTATCAGCAAACAGGTGCAAGATATGTTTACCCCTAGACCTATGACGTACAAGCATTGGAGTTAAGGACGGTCCTCTCCTCAGCCACAGCATCAGTATCTGAATCCACACTGTTGGTGAAGGAATGCTGATCCAGCTGACCAACGTTGTATAATACTTTCTATATGCATTAAAACTCTCAACTGAGACCAAACATCGTTTATTGTTGTTCACTGAAAGATTTCCATCACAGAGGTGAGCTATTGAAATCCCTCGGCGGAGGGTATGGTGCTATTCCAGAGAAATCAGCTAGGCTGAGTATTTCGGCAGTGGCCACTGTCGATACTGGATGGAGCCTCTCTAAATTTATACCAAGTTAGACAGATTAGGGACATATAGAGTAAGACTTAGTTCTCTTATTTTACTTTGATTACTTTGATATCTACTAGTTTCTTCATTATTTACTTTTAATTTCATTAACTTCTTCAGTCATATCTATTTACTTTAACTCTAAATTACAGTATTAACTTTTTTACTTTGATATTTCGTTTATTTCGTTAATTTCTTTGATTTCTTTTACCCCGTGGATTTATGTTTACTTTAGTATTTCGTTACTCTTAAATATATTGACTTTTACTCTAAGTTCTTGGATTTCTTTTCTTACTTTAATGACTTTAGTATCTTTTATTTTCACCGCCCGGTAGGCGAGCACCAGGGGCTTGAATCTGATGTGAGCTGCTACCGGGAGCCAGTGAAGGGTGCGGTGGAGGCGAGTGACATGGGAGAATTTGGGGAGATTGAACACCAGACGGGCGGCAGCATTCTGGATGAGCTGCAGAGGCCTGATGGAGGAGGCGAGGAGACCAGCCAAAAGTGTGCCACCTGTGAGTCAGAAGGGGGGAAAGAGAGAAAGAGTTGAGTGTCATCTGCGTAGCTGTCTCAAACATTCTGACACACCTGAATGTGGCTGCTTTCATAATGAAGTTTACGTAAGTTCAGGCGGGACACTTTAAGTGGAACGGCGCAGCTGATTCACATGTATGCAAAACTTCATCACATGTCTCAGGGACAAGGCTTAAAAGAGCCGAGTATGCAACACTCCACCATGGTTAAACAGTGTAACACCACTGGCCATGAGAATTCACTTGTTGGTCGTGCCCTTATCGTCATCTGGTTGGGGATTTTTTGGCCCGATTCTGGACCCTAATTTGGATGGTTTCGACGAGGGAATCGAGCAGGTTTACCACCAGAATCACCAACGGCGGTTTCAGGTTCTTGTCAGCTAGTAAGGTTTGGCGTACTATTCGCTAGCTGCCACATAGTTAGATATTCTAATTGGTCCCAAGGGCTGCATTGTCAATATTTTGTTTCACCTGGAGATCGCGTCCCCCATGGGTGTCGTTCATGATGACTCGGATACGGATATTCCTGCCGCGTTCGGGCGGGCAAAACCTGACAAGAAGGTCGCCTCTACCCTTTCCAGCGATGTGCCTGCCGATCCCATCGGTAAACAAGAAAGTTAAACATTTGTTTATTGTCTTATTATCTTCTCGCAGGTTGAGTTTAATTTCTTTGAGTGTGTACCGGGTGAGGAGTTACAGCAGGAGCTGTCTGACTCAAGGTGCCAAGGACTGTATAGGTCGACTTAGTTCTTCAGGACAGTGTTTAACACGTTTTGACATTGGGATGCTTGAATTTACTGTAATTGGTTAGTCATATGTATCAGATTCAGTACAATTTGGTGCCGTTCCTGCATTGGAAGTCCTGCATTCTTTTTAACTCACAGAATGCGGACAGGACAGGATGCAAGTGAACCTTCTGGCTTTTATATATGGTTTGTTGTACCCCACGGAGAGGAGATTATGATTCAGTCTCTGTTCCGTTCATATGTCAGGAGCTTTTCTCCAACACCACTGGGACAATTTTGATGAAACGTGGGTGTATGGTGGGTCTTGCTATACAGGTGGGACATTGATAAAATTACACTGATTGGCCCAATTTTGAAACTACGGTGAAATATAAGTCTTGCCATAGAGATTGTTTAGGAGTTTCGAGGTGCTGTCATCAAACACGTCATTGCCAAAACCTTACACTTACCAAAATCAACAGTTTGTAACATCATTAAAAAAGAAAAAAAGCACTTGGTGAGCTCAGCAATCACAAACGGGCTGGTCGGCCAAAAAATACTTCTACAGTGGATGACCGAAGAATGCTCACCATAATAAAAAAATTAAAAATGTAGGAACAGGAACACTCTCCAGGAGGTAGGCATGAATGTGTCAGAGACTACCATCCGCTCTAGCTCTCCTAAGCATTCTTGGAGAATGTGAAAAGTTAGGATGACGCATGCATCAAGGTTCTAATAGGTTGCTCTAGCAAGACAAAGCAACAATTCCCTGGAGCGAAAGTATACTCTCACCTAAATATATTTCTAGCAACCACATAAACAGACAACTCGCTGAGAGAAGCGCCACCGTTAACTGGTGTGGCCTTGGGCACCGTATCCTGCGACTAGGTCACAATGGGGTGCAGCCAAGGTGGCAGCGGGGAAGGCACTGGGATAAATGTGGTCAGTCGCTAGACGAATCGTCTCGTCATCAGCCTAAGTTTCTATAGCCTTCCAGGCTACAGAACAAACCTGTTAGATAGAGGGCTGATCTGGGGCCTTGTACTGGGCCTACCGGGGGACAATATTTTACCCAGACTAATACAAGCCTCCCTGGCTGTATAAGAGTTTAGGGAGATTTACAAGCCTGGGTTTGAGAAACGCTTGAGCATCAGATTCACAGATATCATAATTATAATTGTGTGATCAGATTCCTCAGGTTACAGTCACAGCTTCTCAGTAATCTTTCATCAAACATTTTTAGAGGATTAGGGTTAGGATTTTGCTCTAGTGTAAGCCCTTAGCTGAGAAGCTACTATACCAAAGTAATTGATCTCTCTCCTCAGACATGCATTTGGTTACCTACTGGTGGTCACCAAAGTAATAGGTCATTTCAATAGGCCCATGCATCTCTCAGTACTGGTATCTATTCATCAAATAGAGCATTGAGCAGGAGGTTGCTCTCTCACTTGCCTTTATATTTCATTATGTTGAGTGGGTGGCCTTGCTTCTTGGGTAACCCTTGAAATCAGTTTGCTCCAAACTCATTCTCGATGTCAGTGCTTGTGAAATAGGTCAATGTACGGGTCGCTCTGGCTTAAAAAACTTCTTTATTTGCGACACATTGATCAACCCTATAGTGAACTCTGTAATAACATTCCACCATTTGATAGTGTTTCTATTGGCTACAGAGGTCTGACATTACACCATTTGATAGTGTATAGACACCTTTGTAGCCAACAGAAACAGTATCTTTAACCATCAGTATTGCCTTTGGCACCTTTGATTTGGGTTTTGCATTGGATTTTGCGCTAATTTTGTCGATTTCAACAATGCTGTTCACTTGCATATGATATCCTCTAGTGGTATACATTGGTTCTGCTCCTTTCGAAGTTACAGCATATGTACACTAACGGGGCACTTTATTAGGAACACTATACTAATACTGGGTAGGGCCTCCCTTTGCTCTCAAAACAGCCTCAATTCTGGCATTGATTCCACAAGATGTTGGAAACATTCCTTTGAGATTTTGGTCTATGATGACATGATTGCATCACGCAATTCCTGCAGATTTTTCAGGTGCACTTTCAAGCTGTGAATCTCCCGTTCTACCACATCCCAAAGGTGTTCTATTGGATTCAGATCCGGTGACTGGGAAGGCCACTGAAGAACACTGAACTCATTGTCATGTTCATGAAACCAGTTTGAGACGACTTGTACTTTGTGACATGTTGCATTGTCAATTATTTACAGATAATCGAATATTGTTGATGTAAATATAAAAGAACCAAACCAAGAATTTATCCTTGTGTGACACCCTTTGTTATGTCCAGAAAACCTGATTTAACACCATCAGTTAAGACACACTGTGTTCTGTCCGTTAAATAATGTTCAAACCAGCTACATGAAGCCTGATCCAGGCCTATTTCAGACAACCTCTGAATGAGTAGGTAATGGTCAACCTTGGAGAGACCTACAAATAAGGCAGCACAATGTTTTTTCTGATCTAGGCAATTTAACAGATCATCTAAGACAAGTGTAGCAGCTGAGATTGTGCTATGACCAGGTCTAACGTCAGATTGTTGCACATTTAAAATGTTGCACATTATGAGAAGATAAAAAGGTTCTTAGCTGGGAGTTGACCAGGGACTCTAATATTTTGGAAAGGCAAGATAGCTTGGATATTGGGCGGTAGTTATCTAGGTCGGAGGGGTCACCACCTTTATGAAGAGAATGCGATTGTAGCTTATAGCCCTCCAGGTAACAATGATAGAATTTCCACGAGGACGAGGATACTAGAAATTTCATCAGAGTCTATTGATTGACAGTACATTCTTAACAAAATAATTAATAACAGATTCTTTCATCTATAATACAGGTTCAGCGGACCCACTTATTGTATGGGACACCTTTTAAATGTACTTTTAGAATTACATTATTCTTCCAAAAAACAAAAACAGTTTAGGTCAAAAGAGAAATTAGGGGAACTAAGGAAGGAAAGATTGGGTATTATCTAAAAAAACAGGGCAAACTGGATGGAGAACTGTAAGGAGTCCTCTCATCCTGCTACTTCCCCTTCTGGCCACCATTGGCCGCCAGAGACTCTGTTTGTTTCTTTTGTTATCTCTTTTAATTGACACCACCTGTGCCTTGTTATTCTACCAGCATATAAGCCTGGCCCTTTTGTCACTCTGTGTTCAATCTTGAGCCTACTACGTTGAATGTACCGGCTCTACCTATGTTTTCTCGTAAAGTACCTATGTTTTGGATTATTGCAAACCTTGATTCCTGCGTTCTTCCTGCTAGTGATGGGCAAATGAAGCTTTTGTGAAGCACTGAACCACTTGAGCCAATTGTTTCGAAAATGGGTTCATTACTCGAAGCTTCAGTTACAGTGACCTCTCCTGGCGAAGTGCAAGGCTGCAGTCAAATTAGGCAGGCTAGTTGGTGGACAGGAGGCTTTTAATTACACGCACGCACGCACGAACACACACACACCTCAATGAGCAGTGTTGGAGAAACTATTTTACTTTTGTAGAAAAGATCTTTTGTTCTGAAGCATCTTTGCTTTGATCACCCTTGGATTTAAAGTATTGTAACGACCCTGTGAAAGAACTGTTAGCAACTCCGCTCTTGGTGTTGTGGCTGGCGTGGCCGGTTTGTAAGCGAAAGATTGCGAGTTCGATACCCGCTTAAGACAAGCTGCTCTACCCAGCCGTTCGCTACAGTATCTTTGCTTTGATGAAATTCTTTGATGCACACACACACTAAGACTGAATATCATGTTCTATTTACAAATAAAGATTGATGAATGTGTGTATTGTGTTATTGAGGAGAGAGTGCTGGGGAAAATATGGCATAGGTTGGGTGTGTTTGTGTAACTATGGCAGGGGGTGATTATGTGGGATGGGGAACACTCAAAGATTACAAGAAGAACACTCAGAGAATACAAACGCAATACCAACAACTCAACAGCAACAACGCACCTACTACGACAATCCACAAATTGTGCATTGTTTAGAGCGGTTATAAAGTGTTGAGGCACTCAAATTCAAAACTGTCGCAACCTATCACCTGGCAGAATCGAGACGAGGCAGTGCCAGTGAATCACCTGATTGGACCGCGAACCAGTCAGGTGATTCATTCAGGCAACGAAACAGTTGCTGCTTCGGACGTCATATGTCACATGATTTTTTCGCACCAAAGCAAGCTTTGAAGCAGTGGTTCGATGGAATTGTTGTTTAGTGTTTGAAGCACGTATCGAAGCTTCAGTGTCGCACTGCCATCACTACTTCCTGCACTAGGGTTCACACCACTCCACCACGTTACAGAGAACCAGGCAAACATTTTTTTCTCGAATCACAAAAAGAATATACTGAGTGAAGAAGCAAGATACCTTAAGCAAATGTTTACATTTCAACTTCCACCAACTTCACTTGGTGAAGAGTTTTGTGACGATTTCTTTCCTAAAAATCACGTCAAATTATCTGCGACACAAAATAAATCACAGAGGACGAACTGCGGTCTGCAATTGGCATTCCAATAGAGATATAAACTCCCGGCTTACCTAACCTCATTATTGAAATTCAAGAACATAAATTACCAAACTCGTTCTCAGAGTTGGTTAACTCTCGAGGTTCCTTGGGTCTCCACCGAATTGGGTAAAGCCGCTTTTAGTTGTGGTGCACCTCACTGCTGAAAACATTTCAGTTGGTTGTTCTAATGCCGCTCAGGCAATTTAGGGTGTTCATTGAGGACCTTGTTGGTGAAGGATGTGATTGTTTCTGGTTTTATATGATGTATTGTTTGCAATTTCTGTATTTAACTGTGTTGTATTGTTTTTGTATAGATATTGTGGACAGGGTGCACCTGCAAAAGAGGCCTTGGTCTCAGTGTGTTTCCCCTGTATACAGTGGTTTTGGAAAGTATTCAGATGCCTTCAATTTTTCCACATTTTGTTGTGTTATAGATTAAATTTAAAATTGATTAAATGTATTTTTTGTGTGCCATCAATCCACACACAATACCCAATAATGACAATGCAAAAATATTTTTTTTAGAAATGTTAGCAAATGTATTAAAATTGAAATACCTCATTTATACACAAGTGTTCAGACCCTTTGCTATGACACTCTTAAAATTTGCTCAAATGCAAAAATGTCTTCAGCAAGTCACTCAACAAGTTGAAGTGATTCCATCTGAGTGCAAGGATAATAGTTCATGTGATTTCGGAATTAATATATTTTGTTTTTATAGTCTCTGGTTTGCATATTAATCAATTACACACTGTGTAGATTAGGCTGTCACGACCAACTCAGTAAATTTCATAATTTTCTCTTGATCCTGACAAACTCCCCAGTCCCTGCCGGTGACAAACATACCCATAACATGATGCAGCTACAACTATTCTTCACACAAGGGATGGTGTAGAAACTGCATTGCATGTGCTGGATTTGGACTAAACTTAATGCTTTGTAGTAAAACCAAATAAACACATTTCCAGCCACTTTCTTTGCTGTATCACTTGAATGCATTGTTGGAAACAGAATTATGGATGTGAGAGATTATTTTACATTAAGGGATTATTTTTGGCCACTTGGTTATAGACCAATTTTGTAGAGTGACTGAGATGAGAGTAGAGTAGATAACTTTATTAACACAACACATATATTCAACACATATGCATATACGTACATAAAACATATAAACATGTTTTTTTTTTTTAAAACATATAAAAAACATTAGTGCACTAAATAGTATATATAGTAGTAAAATGATTGTCCATAACTGTGTTGTTTGTTATTATTTGTCCAGTTAATTCCATTGTAAAGTACTAATGCATTGTCCATGGTCAGTCCATTCCATTTGAAGTGCTTGTGCATGTGTGTACGTGCGTGCATGCGCTCCTGTATGTGCGGGGATTCAGATGATTATGTTGAAACAGTCCGTATATGTTACTGAAGAACTGTTTTTATTTTGATGATGAATTGCTTTAGGAATGAATGAATATCTTGCTCTGTTAGTTTTGATGTTTGGAACTAAAAACCTGCGACCGGAAGGGAGGAGCTGAAATTCTTCCTGTAGTGGGTGGGAAGTATCGGAGATGATTTTCTCTCCTTTTTGGGTAATGTGTTTCTCATATATGATTGACAAGTACGCTAGGTTCTGACCAATGATTTTACTGCACGTTTTGACTAATTTTCCCAGTTTATTTTTCTGAGTGACTTTCGAATTCCCAAACCAGCAGTGATGCAGTAACTGAGTATGGTTTCTATGAATGACTTGTTGAATAAAAGAAGTATGGTGCGATCTATATTAAAAAAAATTGAGTCGTCTTAAAAAATTAATTCTCTGTTGTCCCTTCTTGTGAATCGCATCCGTGCACTGTTCCCAGGATAATTTATTGTCAATAATCAGCCCAAGATACTTGTATTTCTCTATAATGTCGATGTTTTCCCCTTTAATTACTGTGGGGGGTGGTTCAGGGACATTTCCTCTCCAAAAAAATGATGACCAGTTTTTCTGCGTTTAAATTTAGCCGAGAGTTATCGCACCAGTCTAGAAAATAATTGATAACCGGGCCATGTTCGTTCTCATTGTCTTCCAGTTGACGAACTAATGCAGTATCGTCGGCGAACTTAATTAGAAATCTTCCTGGAAACTCGCTGTGGCATTTGTCAGTATACAGTATATACAGTTGTAACAAGGTTCGTTCGCACAGAGAGGCAGACGCAGTATGTCGGTAAGGGATTGCTCCCGTTTATTCATAAAGTCCGTTTGTGAAAATGTCTCTTGGCTGTCCAGCCTCCTTAACAAACCCTCGGCGACTTTGCAGTCGCCCCTTTCTCTCTCTCGTTCCGCCGTTCCCAGCCCACCTCGCCTACTGAAATGGCAGAAGCACACACATCTTAAACATTCGCCGACGAGACTTCATTTGCAGCAGGTGTGCAACAAAGTCTCGCCGACACAACCCCGGCCACGGTCCTGTAGCTCCCTCTACAGGCCGAACGCTGCATGTCCCCCCACAACAGTATAGGTGTTAAAACGCTTCCCTGCGGGGAGCTGACGGATGTTGTGCGCTCGTCAGACAAGACATTGCCGAAGTGTACTTGCTGGCTCCTGTTCGTTAAAAAGTGTGTAATCCAAGAGACCAAATTAGTGGCCAAGCCAAAATTGTCCTGTAGTCTCCTAGCTAGGATAGTGAGGCATATCGTGTTGAACACAGAGGAGAAATCTGCATGCAAAATGTGTGCGTGGGTCTTCTTTCTACACTCCTTCACGATGAGCGCATCAGCTGGACGAGCGCCTTCCTCCTCTGTGCGCGCGTCAGATGTTCCGTTCGCACCTTCTTGTGGGGTAGCGCTCGTTTCTTCAAAACGAGTAAAGAATGTATTTGACTCGTTAGCTGTTAAGAGGCAGTTTTTCTCATCTTGGCAGGGGGACACACATTTTGCGCTTAAATGGTGCATTGGCCATGTTCCTGATGCCTCGCCAGGCTGAGGGCGTGTCTCCACCAGAAAGCGTGTTTTGAATTTTGTCTTTATATTGAATGCGTGCTATCTTGATCTCTCTGTTAACATCTCTTTGGATGTCTCCTGCAGCCAACACCCTTTTCTTTTTGTTAAGAATCTCGTTTAGCCCCTTTGTCACCGACGATTTATTGTTTGGAAATATTTTGTAGGTTTTTGTGGGAATGACAGATTCTACGCAAAAATGAATACAGCATGACACTACTTCAAGTCAGTTCATTCAAGTTAGTTGAAGTTTCCCTAAACACGCTCCAGTCTGTACAATCGAAACAACCCTGCAATTGATCGATTCTTTTGTCGTTCCAGACCTGGACGTTTTTTTTTACCACCCTTTCTCTTTTCAAAAGTGTTTTGTATGTCGGTCTCAAAAAAATAGAATTGTGATCCGATCCTCCTAGGGGCGTCTTACTATAGAAATGTATGCTTTCTGAACTGACCCGTAGCATAGATCAATTATCTTATCTTTTCTTGTGGGGCAAGTCACATGCTGAGAATATGTGCTTGGGGTGCATTTAAGGGTGCATCTTAAAATCGCCAAGTACAAACTTTGGGGCATCGGGTGAGCAATATTAAAAACGGTCTCTGCTGCATTTTGAATATTCGCTTTAGGATGAATATATACCACAGAGATGAATATTTGTGGAAACTCCCTGGGGAGGTAAAAGGGCCGGAAGGACAAGGACAACATTTCAATGTCGGGTGTACAAATTTGTTTCCTTGCTACTGTGTTTTTACATCGTCTGTCATTCACCAGTAGACACCCCCCGCCTCCATGCTCCTTTCCGGTGACTTCTTTCTGTCTGTCCATGCGAATGATGGTAAAGCCCTCGGGGCTGACTTCGTCATTTGGCACCGCCTCCATCAGCCATGTTTCCATGACGGCCATTACACATACTTCTCTGTATTCGTTTAGGTATCTTGTGTTTGCTCGCAGCTCATCCATTTTCCCTCTTAGTGATTGAACATTTGAAAGTACTGTATATTTATGTCATGGACAAAAACATTCAAAAGGTGTTATGATACGACTTAAAAACAATTAAAATCTTGAAGTGAAATCCATTAAGGAGATCCTCCAGGAAGATGGATTGTCTTGAATATGCTAACTGACGATAAACAGATATGGCTCATAAATGTATATGGACCAAATAATGACGATTCAAACTTTTTAGAAACTATTTATAATAATTTATTGAGTCTCCAAGACATGAATAATCAAATAAAATTGTAATGGTACAGTAGGCCTGTGTTTAATATGAGCACACCGACGTCGCAGCAGGGTATACCTCAATGCCGCTTCTGCAGCAGACACACGGTGTGAAGTGCTGCCAAAAGCCACCACAAGGTGGTGACGAGCTGTGAAGGATGTTTGAGAAGAGAATGGTTTGCCTAATCAGCTTGCCTTATCAGATAGATTGGCAAAATCAAGTCTAGTATAGCAGCTTATGAATTGCAGATATGAAGAGTGGAAATGGTTTAAATATCAGTGTAACAAGGTTCGGACACAGAGGTAGTGGTATGGGACTCAACCCTTTTATTGTTCGGTCTTAGTTATTATTCTTCGTATTTTGTCTTCTTCACGGCGACTTTCCAGTCCCCCTCGCTGCTCTCCCGGCCCCCTTACTGAAAGCAGAGGCACACACATCTTACACCATTCGTTAACGAGGCTTCATTCGCAACAGGTGTGCGACAAAGCCTCGCTCCCGCACCCTGGCCACGGTCCTGTAGCACCCTCTACAGGCCGAACGCTGCATGTCCCCCCACAATCAGGTTATTTTAACAAGGACCAAACAATGGGACCAACTCCTATCTACTGTCATACCTTCATCCCACATTCTCTCACGAGGAACGAGGAAATGTTTTAGTGCAGTCTGACATGAATAAGCGCGAGTCAGCTTTAATAATGTAACATATTGATTACAGAATGAAGTTAGGAATTTTCATGCGAGACAGGAGTAAGGATGTTGGGTTTCAGTGGGATTGAGATTGGATAGAAAAGTAGCCTACGGTTGTTGTCATTAAAAAAATCATAATAGAACGTCCACATTCTCAGCAAGGGCAGCCTTCTCTTGTTCACACAATGTAATAATAATTATGCATTTATTTTCTATAGTGCTATTTGAGGGATTGTTTGAAGAGGGAGAGTGTGCTGGATAAATTGTCATGCTTTCGTTTGTTAATTGGAAATGATTTGAGCTTGTTGTAAGCGGAGCTCAAGCAAGCACACACAGACATTTAATTCCCCCTTCACCTCCCCCCACCCATTTGTTAATAATGGCCAGTAACTGGACACAATGTGCTGGTTTGTGCTGTTATTTGATTTTTATTCAACACTGATGTTCTTGATCACATTCCGGTTGATGGGAGAATAACATAGTGGTTAGTGCGAGTGAAAAGCATGAAATGATCGGGGCTCTGGTAAATGACCCAAGGCCTACAGCTGATTCACCCGAGTGCAGCCGTCCGGAACCCATAAACAGCTCTGATCATGAGAGCATTGCATATATTTGTCAGTATATCAATTCCAACTCATCCAAACCTGCACTACAGTCTAGCAGGAGCCTATGCCAATGCGCACCTCTACACAAAGTGCATATAAGCTTTAAGAGTAGCCTAACCAATGTGATATCTAGACTACCAGAGCGCAAGTTGCTATCGGTATATAAAGGAGTGAGTTAAGACGGAGAATACTTATGTTCTCTATGACAAGTGTATCGTAACATGGCAACATACGTAGGTTAACATTAAAGGCTACAGTAAAATCAATATTTGCATGTCAATCTTCTGTGAACTAATGGAATTTGTTAAATGAAAAACGTTACTGTTCTAGGGGAGAAGTGGGATTGGATTGTGCTCATCATTCATTTACATTTATGGCATTTAGCAGATGCCTTTATCCAAAGCAACTTACAACAAATACATTTGACTAAGTAAGTGAATAATCTATCCATCAGTCATCATAAGAAAAATTTATCTATGCTAGGACCAGGGGCTATTGGCAGTCACAATGCTAGAAGAAAAGAAGATTATTTTTTTATTTACAGGAGAGAAACTTGCACAGGGGGGTGGTGGGGATGAAGAGGTCTTTAGGAGGGACAGTTAAGATGAAGCCTGAAGATTGGTAGTGACTCATTACAGCATTCAGGTAGCAGTCATGACAGCAGTGGGAAGCTCGTTTCACCAGCGGGGCGCCAGGACAGTGAAAAGCCGTGAACGAGTAGCGCGGCTGCCAGGCGGTCAGCCGAGGTGGAAGAGCGGAGTGATCGGGCAGGGGATTGGGGGCTGACCATTGCTTGCAAGTACGGAGGGGCTGTTCCCTTTGCCGTCCGGTAGGCGAGCACCAGGGTCTGGAATCTGATGCAAGCTGCTACCGGGAGCCAGTGAAGGGTGCGAAGGAGGGGGGTGACATGGGAGAATTTGGGGAGATTGAACACCAGACGGGTGGCAGCATTCTGGATGAGCTGCAGAGGCCTGATGGTAGAGGCAGGGAGCCCGGCCAAGAGTCCATTGCAGTAGTCAAGGCGAGAGATCATAAGTGTTTGGACCAAAAGCTGTGCTGCTTCTCTGGTGAGGAATGGACGTATCCTTCTGATGTTGTAATAATGATCATTCGAATTGTATCTCTGTAGTGGTTAGATAAATTGTCACGCTTTTGTTTGTGAATGGGAAACAATTTGAGCTTGTTGTAAGCGGAGCTCAAGCATGCATGCACAGGAGCTGAATCAAAATGTGTACCCTACAGATCATGAATGTCACACATACTGTATCAACAACTGTCCAAAGCTATAGTGATTATACACTCACTGTAGACTTTATTAGGAACGCCTGTACACGTTCTCATGGTGGAGGTGGTGTAATGGTGTGGGGAATGTTTTCTTGGCACACTTTGGGCCCGTTAATACCAATCAATCATAGCTTGAATGCCACAGCCTATTTGAGTATTGTCGTTGACCATGTGCATCCCTTGATGGCCACAATTTACCCATCTTCTAATGGCTACTTCCAGCATGATAATGCATCATGTCACAAAGCAAAAGTCGTCTCAAACTGGTTTCATGAACATGACAATGAGTTCAGTGTTCTTCAGTGGCCTTCCCAGTCACCGGATCTGAATCCAATAGAACACCTTTGGGATGTGGTAGAACGGGAGATTCACAGCTTGAAAGTGCACCTGAAAAATCTGCAGGAATTGCGTCATGCAATCATGTCATCATGGATCAGAATCTCAAAGGAATGTTTCCAACATCTTGTGGAATCAATGCCATGAAGAATTGAGGCTGTTTTGAGAGAAAAGGGAGGCCCTACCCAGTATTAGTATGGTGTTCCTAATAAAATGTCGCCTATATGAAAGTACTTAATTTGTAGCCAACTATGATACATTATATGATGGACAGGGGTGAAAAAGAACAGTGAAATACAGACAGTAGGCAACTACAAATGACTCGTTGGATACGAGGTGCAGCAGAGATTGGCAATGGCATTATGAATGCCAAATACACTACAATTCGCTCATCTTCCCCCACTACAATTACTTTCTCTGATAATGGTACAGTACATAGAAACTCCTGTTGTCCCACTTAACCCATTTACTCCTAAAACGGCTATCAAAACCTATGGTATTCTAGGATTAATGTCCTTATCTCCTGAGGGTTTTCCGAACAAATACTAAGAATTGTCTACCGTCTACCAAAACCTTAATATCTAAGCCTCTGTAGCACATAGAAACATGAAATAAATTGCATTTTAAAGGTAAGAATCACAGGTTGTATTAACACATGCTCCCTTAGCACTAACATACCAACACATTTTTCTAAAAATCCTCAAAATCAGGGGAAGAAAAAATATATTTTATTTGATTTATTTATATAACAAATAACATTTTAAACATGCCAACACACAGACCAAGGCACCTTGGTATGAGAGAGAGGTGGGAAAGGAGTGGGGAGGGGTGGGGAAAGTCCTGAGGTGGAACTGGGAACAGTCTCAGTTTCACTATATCCTGAAGCGAAGGACGTGGTGCATGAAGCACTCGCGGTGCAGAGGAACGTCACACTGCCTGCACCCCATCAGAGTTGACCCAGGACGCACGTTGGTGCCGTGGTGCTTCAGAGAACACTCCCTACAGGTCTTCCTCTTATTGTTAATCTGGACCAGGTCATGCTCAGCAGAAGCTCCAGCTGGGGTGGTGGGGAGCACCTGGGGAGCACTTCTTGCAGTGACGGGGACGATTAGCTCCATGGTCAGATCCTCCAGCCAGTCCTTGTAGCCGCCCCTCCTATACTTCCACTCGGCTCCTCCTGCAGACCTGGCAGCCACAAAGGCATTGTAGCACGCCACCGTAGCAAAGTAAAAGAACAGCCTCCTCCACCACTTTGTAGACCGATGTTGGATCTGGTAGTAGCCCACCATCTGGTCCAGAAGGTCTACCCCCTTCATATGTTGCTGATAGTCAGCAAGGCATGCTGGCACCCGAACCTCCATCTGGCGTTGACCATTGGCCTTCCTCCTCACTGACCCATAAGCTGTCGGGTCATGGTAGTTGGAGAGGACCATCACTGCCTTGGTGTCCTGCCAGATGCAGAAGGTCAAGTCATCCCGCTGCGCCACCTTGAACTCATGCCTGTTCAAGCCAGCCTGCTTTGTGAGGTCCTTGTTCTTGGGGAGGTCCTTCCTGTTGGCACGCACCGTTCCACAAGCTTGCACCCCCCTGTTCTTGAGGTCCACCATCAACTTCACACCGGTGTAAAAGTTGTCCATGTATACGGACAGGTTGGACCCGAAATAAGGTGTCGCCAGGTCTGAGACTATCCGGTGAGCCAGGTCTTTCTCCGTCTTACCCTGAATGGCCCCCGTGTACACCTGAAAATTGGTGACATAGCCTGTATTGCTCTCCGCCATGACCCACACCTTTATTCCCCACTTCACCGGCTTCATGGGGAGGTACTGCCGGAAGCCCAGGCGTCCCTTGAACTTTACCATGGACTCATCCACGGTCACGAAGCCATTGACCTCATAAAGTGCCTGGAATCTAACCAGGAGGAGGTCCATGAACCCCCGGAGCTTCCAGAGCTTGTCTGATTTGTCCACGGCAGGGTCCATGTTATCTTGGAGATGGAGATATCTGAAAATGCATATGATAAGATTAATGAGTTTAAGCCTAACATGTATTGCCATCATTGTATTTATTTATATGTATTAAGTAAGAGAACGGAACTCGGAAGAGAGCGCAAGAAAACAAAACACAAATCATTACCTCCAGATCATGTCAAAGCGGTCCCTTGCCATGGCCTTGGGGACGTGGGTCTGGTACAACCATTTGGTCTGCCTCCAGTAATCCCTGCGTGCTGGCAGCTTCAAAATGCCGAAGGTGAAACACAGACCGACAAATGTCTTCATCTCCGTTTTGGAGACAGGGTTCCACTTGGAGTTGGTGGGGGTCTGACCGCGCGTCTCTTCAGCGTACCGATTCGTTTCCGTCACCAACATGTCCCAAAGCTCATCGGTAAAAATTCGCGAAAAGACATCCAGGGGGCTAGCATCCACGGGGATCGGCTGCTTCACCCCCGGTTTGCGGGTGAACTGTTTCGCATTGCGCGGCTGGTAACCCTCGGTTTTCCCGTCTACCTGGAATCCGAGAAAGTCGTCCTCCTCCTCCTCTCCGTCTGTCTCGAAATCCCACTCCTGCGCTCTATCCAAAGGATCATCAGGTAGATAATCATCCTCTACCTCCTCCTCCCTCTCAAACTCCTCAATCTCTCCCAACTCTATGTCACTGCCATCGCTGTCAAAATTTTCCTCTGCCGTAGCCATTTCGCCGCTCTCGAAATAAAATCTACAATAAACGCACGTGTATGTCTGACGTGATTTTCGGCGAACCACACGACATTTGGGTGGTCACGTATTTTTAAAAAATCAACAAGACCCACCTCATGTGTATTTGAACCAATGACAGTGCATTATATGCTGCACGCCTCATGAAAAATACGACAAATAAAAAATGCTGCGCCACGCAGCATCCGGCAGGAGAGGCAATGCTGCGCTACGCAGCAACCGGCGGGAGAGGCAATGCCGCGTCGCGCAGCATCCGGCACAAATGGGTTAATCATCAACAGAATTAAAAGTATATGAGGACTATAATAATAGTGTGGGGGGACATGCAGCGTTCGGCCTGTAGAGGGAGCTACAGGACCGTGGCCGGGGTTGTGTCGGCGAGACTTTTGTTGCACACCTGCTGCGAATTAAGTCTCGTCGGCGAATGTTTAAGATGTGTGTGCTTCTGCCATTTCAGTAGGCGAGCTAAGCTGGAGAAGGCGAGGCAATATCGAGGAGAGCCGAGAGCTGAGACGGGAGCGAGAGACTTTGACGAGGCTGGAAAGCCCAAACACTTCCCACGGGATACTTTATGAATAAACGGGACCAATTCCCTTATCGTGATACTGCGTCTGCCTCTGTGTATAAACAGACTTTGTTACAAATAGTTATATAAAGAGTCAAGAGAGGTTGTAAACTGTAACACTGGACATAATGTGCTCTTATTTGATTTGTATTCAACACTGATGTTCTTGATCACATTCCGGATGCACCACATTCCAGCTCCATAACCACTGGCAGAACCTTCCATAAGTGATCAACGTACTTGTTGCAGGCCGCTCGTCAGCTTCTCTTCCCAAAATGTACTAATGGCCGCAATAAGCTCACCTCTGTTTGTTGGTTTCGCCTCCCTTCTGATGTACTCTTTCAATGTGCGCAGACAAGCTCGATGGGGTTGAAATCAGGAGACCTGTGTGAAAGATAATTTCATGTGAATTGATTTCAATATTGTTTTTTTTAATAGCTACAGCCCATTAAACAGCAGCAATATCCAGGATTGTGTCATTAACTTACTCTGCCGGTGCACTTACTCATCCAGTTTATTCCCTCATTGTGATGCACTCTCTAGACACGGTGTGCTTTGGATCATTGTCTGAATTAGTTAAAATAAGTTATTGATGATGCAAGTGAAATAATATTTGTTATTATGAGAACACTTCACGTATTTTAGATTGACAATTGAACTTAAAGATGCTCACAAAAAAAAGATTAATCCACTGTAATACCTTGGAAGAAACTATGAGTTTGACCAATGAAATCCTCTCTGATATAAGGCCTTTGATGATGTCTTCAGCAAAGTAAATTTGATCCATGATTCCTGAAAGATGATATGGAGTACAGTAAGATGTGGTCAGAAGTAACCAAATCACCTCCCTCTTAGATTGGATGTGGATCTTATCCTATCAAAAATATGCAATGGGCCTGGTCCCTGGCAAGATATGGCACCCCAGATGTGCAGTTTGAGGGGATGTTTCGGTCTCGGTTTGGGAGACCGTCAACCCCGCTTACAGCAACATGTCAAAGAGAAGTGCTCCAGGGCCACTGTCACTGAAGATTGCGTTGTGAAAATATTCCCCAGTTTCAATCCATACATGTGCCTGCTCTATGTGAAGGGTCTTGTTCTTGTCACAAATCATAAGGTCCATTCTGCAAGAGAATTCCATCATTATTGTTAACAAGCTATAAACAAAATTTCGTTATCGTTAAAAGAGCATTCCTCGCACTGAAAAGTATAATCATAAGTTGGATGGAGGGCCTGGGAGTTCTTTCCCAGGAAGATGCATCTTTAATCTATTTGTACTGTACATTAAGGTTTGTCATTTAAAAATGATGACTTTTTCACCTGTGCGGTTCACCGATTACCACAATGATAGTTAAATTACAACAATTCACTACTATATGGATTAGGTGCATTATTCTTACTGTGTCTTTCCAAATGTCCACCCAAGTTTCTGCAGGTATCTATGTGGACTGATGTCTGATTTCAGCTGTCTGCAAAAGCCTTAATGGCTTTTGCAGACAGCTCATCATCCTCCAAGTAGGAATCGATGGCTTCAATGATATCACTCGGACAAAAGAAGAACAATGTCAAACACCATGAATATAATAACATACAGTGCCTATAGAAAGTCATCATACCCCTTTAAAATAGTTACTATATTTGTCGTACAGCCTGAAATCAAAACCCATTAAAAAAAAAACTTTTTCCAACTGTGTACAAATTTAGCCATACAACATCAAACTAATGAAAAAAAAAGGCGACAGTTCTGAAAATGTATAAAAAAAATGAAAAACAAGAATAACAGGGTTGGAAAAGTCATCAGTCCCCTGATTTAATACTTTGTAGAGCCACCTTTTGCTGCAATTACAGCCATCAATCTGTTGGGATATGTCTCTACTAGCTTTGCACACCTAGATTGGAGAATATTTGCCCATTCTTCCTTGCAGAATTGTTCCAGTTCAGTCAAATTCCGTGGTGAGCGGCGATGGACTGCTCTCTTCAAGTCCATCCACAGATTTTCTATCGGATTTAAGTCAGGGCTCTGACTTGGCCACTCAAGGACATTCACCTTTCTATCCTTAAGCCACTGAGTTGTTCTTTTGGCGGTATGTTTAGGATCGTTGTCGTGTTGGAAGGTGAATGACCTGCCCATCTTCAGCTGTCTAGCAGAGGGACGCAGGTTGTCCTCAAGAATTTGGGTGTACTTGGCAGCATCCATTTTCCCTTCAATCCTGACCAATTGCCCAGTCCCCGCTGAAGAGAAACATCCCCACAACATAATGTTGCCACCACCATGCTTCACAGTAGGTATAGTGTGTTTTGGGTGGTGTGCTGTGTTTGGTTTTCGCCAAACATAGCGCTTGGAGTTCAATCCAAAAAGTTCAATCTTAGTCTCGTCTGACCATAAAACCTTTTTCCACATGGCAACAGAATCTTCCAGGTGTGTTTTTGCATAGCACAAACGAGACTGACTGTGGCACTTTTTCAGAAAAGGCTTCTTTCTTGCTACCCTGCCATACAGGCCAGCTTTGTGTAAAGCTTGTGAGATTGTTGTCACATGCACAGACAGACCAGTCCCAGCCATAAAGACTTGTAAGTCCTTCAAAGTTGCCTTTGGCCTCTTGGTAGCTTCTCTGATCCTGGCTCGGTCATCCAGTTTGGACGGACGGCCTGATCTAGGCAAGGTGTTGGTGGTGCCATACGCCTTCCACTTCTTAATGATGCTCTGAACGGTACTCAGAGGGATAGCTAAAGCCTTCAAAATCTTTTTGTAGCCTTCACCTAACTTGTGCCTTCCTACAACTTTATCCCGGAGGCCTTTTGAAAGTACTTTTCCAACCATGGTGAATTCTTTGCAGAACCATGCACTTCTAGTAGTGGAATCCTCAAGAAACAGCTGGTTTTATTCTGAAGTAATCAAAACCACTACAATTGATGTCAGATGGGGGGCAATTAGCCTGGTGTTTGATCTGGAAGTTGATTGGTTGCACCTGAGCAAGTTTATAATGGTATACTACTACTATAATTTTATTTTCACTTTGATGATGAGGGTTATAATGTGTACATACAGCTCAAAAAAGTTAGATTTGATTTATTTTAATTTCCAGGGTGTAATGTGACAAAAGGCAAAGATTTCACAGGGTATGATGACTTTCTGTAGGCACTGTAAATATATTCTCTCTCTCTCTCAGAGATGGGTGTGCTGTGCCAGAATCTGAGTGAGGGAGAGGAGGAGCAGGCTCAGCTGGAGACAAAGCTGACGGAGCTCTCTGCCACAGTGTCCTCCACCCTGGCCTCGTATGCCTTCCTAGAACAGGCAGACCTGACCTCTGAGACCAGCAAGTTCACCCCAGGGGGGGGGGGGGTTTGTAAAAAATAAAACAGTTGTTAGACGCTCAGTGGCGGTGACTTTTTAAAGCGATATTCAACTCCAAAATGAATGTCACCGAGCTTGAAAATAACATTATTGGAGAATTATCATTTTAGATCCTGTAGCTAATGTAAGTAACGTAAGCTAACCAGCAGGATCACTAACATATCTAGCTACCTGACACTCCTATGCACCTGCCTTTCACTTTGAGAAATACCTCCACAAACGCAGAAAAATAAAACTGTTCTCCACAACATTTGACTTGATCCAGCTTGTCACCGTATTGATTACCGGTTGTCAATCTACCTAGCTACCTTGGATGTTGTCGTTGTCCATGCTGCCTGGCTCGCTGTCAGAGACTGTCATGAGACGAGCGTGTGTGACAAGACGGGGACAGGCAGTGTGCAGAACTGTGTTTGTGCTTGTTCTCGGCCCGCTGTTGTAGCAGGTTGGGTCTGCTACAACAATCTGCTGCAGTAGCATAGAGTTAGGGTTAACCCTAACCGTAAGCTTATATAGACACCATATGCAGGTTTGGAGGCCGGGGCTCGCTCCACACAGCTAGACCTGGGAGATCAGCTGGACCAGGCCATCACTGACTTCACCCTGTTACACCACACACTCCGAGGGCTGACCAACGACCTGCACGCTGAGCTCAGTGGAGAGGTAACACTCGCCTCACTTCACCTCACCTCACTTCACAGATTTGGTGGAGACAGTCATGTGGCTGATACAATGACAGTGCTCTTTGATCTTCTATATATTGCTTTATCATGTCCATAACCGTCTGAAGTTTACTGGGGAATAAATGTTATTCCTATTATGTTCAGTCTTCTCTCTCTCTCTCTTTTTTTCTCTCTCTCTCTACAAGTCTTCACTCACAGCAAGGTAACAACATACAGCCAGCCTAGTGCACTTACTGCTAAGATAACACACACGCTGCTCAGCGCCAAGGTAAACACACTCAATCACTCTCTCACACTCACTCAGACACGGCAAGGTGACAACGCTGTGTGTACTGTTTTTCAGAACCTAGAGCCCTCTAATGAGAAGGCGTCCCAGCTGCCCGTCCAGTTTGAGCACTCATGGTGGCCCTCACTGGTGAGAAGGAAGAGGATGACCACACAGAGCCCCCTGCTGACCATGGTACTGCACTACACCTCTTTTACTGCACACACACACACACACCTAACATAATCCTCACTGAGCACTCAATCTCTCTCTCTCTCTACCCCTCATTCGAGCAGTGCAAAGTAAAACGTATATTTGAATGCTGATTTTGATCTAACAAAAACAAATCTATGATATGTCTCCACCCCCCCACCCCAGATATGACGGAGACCCAGTCTGAGGGTCTACACCTACCTGCCTTTACCTACGTCACGGCCTCCGTCACCCCTCAGAGGACCGCCCCTGCCCCGGAGGCGTGTCCTGAGGAGAGGCAGAGTAATGTGGTGCTGCTGCTGGCTGACCTGGCCCACACCGTCTGTGTGTGTGGACAATAATAGCAGCTGAATTGTAGTTTTTAGCTATCTTTCTTGTCCCCGCAAGAGCCACAAGTCAAAATTGTTGTTGCTTTTCCAGCTCTAGCCTGCATCAGGAGATATATCTGATTTGTTTGTCCAAGTTAGCTAGTTTAGTGACCCTGCTTTCTGGAACAGGATTTCTTCAATAAAGAATCTTTGATTCTTTCTATCAATATCAAAAGTACTAACCCAGTGATGACGTTGCTGTTCCAGCTGTGGCCTGCAGGGGGAGCAGCAGGCCTAGGCCCAGAGCCACAAGTGTCAGAACTAACACAACAGCTGAACCGTCTGCGGAGCCACGGCCCTGCAGAACAAGGCCCAGGTCAGGACACTACTACTGCACTGCTCTCAGATCACCTGACTACACACACATCAGCTCAAGCTAGCACATATACCTAAAATGTATGCAGTATGCACACACTGTAATCTAGGTAACTATGAAAGCGTCTGCTAAATGGCGCATGTATTTGCGTGTATCTGTTATGTAGTTGTGCCATTGCGCTTCATAGCCGTACATGACTGCACAAATATTGCTCATTGCATGAATGTCACCACTGAGTGTGAGTTGTCAGACTTTTGTATTTGGGTTGATATTGGTGCATATGAGTTCTGAGAAGTAATTTTGACACTGTTGCTTTCCCAGTAAGAGAAGAGGCTGTTCAGTGAAGTGAACGAGGCCAGGGAGCTTCTCCATAACCACAAGACTGACAACACTGTAAGGGACTAGAACACTGGAAGACTGGAAGAAGGAGCTGCGAAGAGAGGGTGCCGAGCTCTGTCATTCTCTCCACCAATCACAGGTGGAGTCCCAGGCCCTAAGGGAGGAGCTGGGTAGAGTCCCTGTACTTGATATTATTTGATAATTTAAAGGGTCAATCTGGGATTGTACATTAATTTCTGCGATTTTAAATGAATGATATATAGCCATTGATTCTTGAAGAATTGAACGTATGAATGCATCAAGCTTAGTTCAACTGTTACCTCGTCAGAACCCAAAATATAAGCTAGTTTTACTCAATTGTTTGTTTGTAAACAATGTAATTGTAAACTCACACTGTATAGCTTTAAAACATGGTTTGATCTCATGGATGGTCAGTTCTTGCATCCATAGCTCCGTCTATTTATTTTTTCTCCAGCCCCATCCCTCAGCTGTTTACCAAAAAAAGTGGCGAGGTGACCGCCTTGTGGTGGTTTCATTCCCAGATCACCCCTTTAAACACAATACAAACCACACTTCAAACCTTGTTTTATTGCATTGGCCACCATTCACCTCACACCCCTCCTCCTATACCAACCCTGTGTATTAAAAGGGCTACAGTACATTCTTCCCTAAACATCATGGCTCTCCATAGAGATGTCCTGTCACTCCCATGTCCTAAGTCACTCCTGTGACTGTGTCGTGGATGTCGTCCACAGGTGGAGAAACTGAAGAGGAGTCTGCAGGAGGTTCAAGACAGACGGAGCAAGCTCCTGGAGAGAGCAAAGAGACATGTAAGCATCTGTGCAATGAGCAACAAATCAATACAACTTCATTTATACAGCACACAAAAAAGATGAAACCAGTTAATTTGACTTTTTTTTGTTTTGTAAAGAGCCTTTCTCAGAGTCACTGTGATCCATACACAGCACACCTATATCACATGATGAATGCCCTGTCCATGGGTCACACAGCATGTTTTACTCATCCTCCATGTGTGTGTGTGTGTGTGTGTGTGTCTGTTCTTCTGCAGCAAATGGTCCATGAAACCAACCAGAGGAAACAGGAAAGTGAGCTCAGAGTCCTCGATGACATTATTGAGACGGTCAGAAGGCCTGGAATATAGCTGTGGATTTGGTCTTAGCCATTTCATTTCATTTAATGCGCGGTATGGGTATTTGGGATTGATCAATACATGCAAGTAAGTTATTGATTGTTTTGTATCTCTTTCTTTTACAGACTTTGTCTTTTGTTCCACAGGTGGTGAAGAACTGCAAGGCACTTAAAACACTTCTTGAATTAATTGGTTAATGTTTTTTAGATAAATGGTTGTATTGTACATTTTTAATTGGTATTGTCATTTTCTGAAATGAAGTTTTGTATTTTAACATTTTGTATATTAAGAGTAAATCTTAATACTACTACTTTTTGTATCACTTTAAACACTCAATTATGGCGCAAAGGCAGAAATTATTGCATTTGTTCTTCCCACTACTAAGTGGAGCTAAGTACACGATATCCAAATGCTGTATGTAGAAAATGTGACCTTTTCTGAATGTATTTGGGCTAAGCAATGGAAGGGGACACCCCTGTACAGATTCCGATAAAAAGAATATCATGTTTACGTGGTTGGGGAGAGGTTTCTCCCTTAAGTCTGGTAGGTTTCTGAAGTACCAAGTCTAGCAGGTTTCTCAACGACCAAATCTGGCAGGTGTATGGCCGCAGTAAATAGCCAGCAACATTTGCAATGACATCGCTCTAGATTCAAACTCACCTGATATGCATTCTGGAAGTGCTCCCAAGTAGAGTGGTACCAGAGATGTATTGACATTTTTGAAAAGTAGTATACAAATATAATAGACGTGTAAAATGAAATTTTTTCATCAATATGTACATTCAAGCTCAAAATTACTTTTCAAAAATTGTAAATACTTATGCATAATTTGTGATTATTTCAGCAAAAATAAGAGAAAATATTGTGATCATCACTTTCCATTCATGTTTTAACTCACGCTTTTATTTTGAAGCCGCGAAACTGGAAGTCTTAATGGAGCTCAGTGAACAGATTTCCGGACACAAGTCATTTGGCCAGCACAATGCGCTAAAGGTATTTAGGTTGCGCTAAAGGTATGAACTGATTTAATCCAAAGCACACCAATTACACTTTACTAATCAATAATTGAACCCCATTGTTAAGCAAGCAAAGAGAGACTGTCTGTGGGTATGCAGTAATAGTTCCACTGTAGGCCTGAAAGTGACAAAAATAGTACCTTACAAATGACTGCTGTGCTTCTTATGAAATTAAAAGTGTAGAAACAGAACATAAGACTAGAGAAAAGGCATCCTGTATTATCTACATGTAACCTGGCGGAGGCACTAGTGCCCCTGTTACTTGTATGCTGTGACAACGGTAACTTATGTTAAACTGAACACTTACCTCCGGGGAAGTTAAGCGAACAAACAGAGTTTTCGAAATACAAGAGTTTTATTTTTGACAAGTTGGCTCGGAGAATAGTACACAGTATTTAAAATCCTTAATTCATATAATAAACAAACAACTTTTACAGGCTATCAGACCTTGGGCAGGACCAAACCAGGGCCACTAGAGGGAGACATACATGGAGTGCTCAGCTGGACATAAGATTGCAGCAACTAGCTGTGACAAATGGCCATAAGCCTTACACACTGTGACAAAAGTCGTAGATCACTGCAAATAAGCCAACTCAGTGCTAAGTTGTATACACACGCACATAAAGCACAGCAATATGTGCGAATCTAGAGTTCCAGTGTACTGTCCTAGTCAATGGGCCAAGTCTTATGCCAAGTTAAAGGGATGGCCTGGTGCAAATGCACATAAGGAGAATAAACAACAACCCCCCCCACCCCCCCCAAAAAAGAAAAGAAATACTAGGCTAACCAGCTCCACAGGAACCTGAAGCAACATTAACCGGTTCTATTATTGACCACCGCTGGTTAGCCACGACAATATAACAATAACAATTCACAAGTTATTAAAAACTAATTGCAGCATAACAATAAAGTGATCAAAGAAACGTACAGTTAGCCTCCTCATCAAACTGATGGTAGGTGTCTCTTAAAGTCAAAATCAGCTTAAGCATATCAAGGGAAACAATATATACATAGATACATTCATAGTACAACGCATAGGCTAGGGCATTAAAACTGTTTCCTTTGTAAAACGTCTGGCATAAAGAGTCAAGAGTCACATACCCTTTTTAAAAGGAGGTCGGGAAATACCCGGGTTCTTGGAAGCGCTCAGTCGTAGCCTTGTCTTCGTTTACTCGGCACATGCATACACTCTCACTCAGTCACCGGCACGGCTATGAATCCACAAGAGATCCCAAACACGCTTATTGAAGCTACGATGAAACAAACATACCGCCACCACCTAACGTAACCAGGAAGTGGTGGGAGGCCCAGGCTATAGTTGTCTCCTGCTATGCCTGCACTGATAGCTTACATTGTAGAGTGAAGGGGGGAGTGTCAGTGCAATTAGCCTACGTTTAGCCTACGATTGGTCCCACTGGTTACATACACATGCAATTATTTCAGAGAATTCAATTTGTTAAACATGTATATAATATAAAAGGACAAAAAGGGAAATAAGAAGCAAACATAGGACAGCAGTGTAGAATATTTTTAATGTAAATATGATTGATGATTTACATACAGTAGGATTCCAACATGGAGTAATGACCTTTGTTCTTCAGATCAGACCACAGTGTACCTGCATTCTGGAGACACTACAAGTTCAAATGCTTTGTTTACAATCTATGCCACAATTCACACACCAACTAAGGAACTAACTGGAGATGACACAGTGTTGGCCCGTATTTGCATATGGCAAGATCCACAATTGAAGATCGATATGTCTCTGATATTTTGAATTTTCCACAGGTGAGTGCTTGTTTCTACAGGGTGTAAATTAACTTTATATCTCCAATAACATTGACGTAAACCATGTAAGAGATTTGCATACTGTCTCTGTTATGAATGTGTTAGTACCAAAGAGGAGAAAACAGCATAAATAATGGAAGTATGAGATAACAATATGTACAAATATATACAAAACCATAAGTAATGTCAAACATGATCAATAAATATACAGAGCATAGTCTGCATGGGCAAGATTCAAATGTCTAAGTTATGAGGTCCTGGGTGTCACGTTATCCACAAGATGGCCCTCTGTTTTTATAGAGAATGCTACAAACATCCAACTTCTCCTCTGTGTGGGTTGAGGAGAGCAAAGGAGGACCAGCTTTCTTTCTCTATAGAGGGAGTCATTCACACAAAGTTAATCTACCATCCTAATTAACATTTGTACACACTCACATAATCACAACCAAAACACTGTAAACCATACATGCACAAATACAGACTCAAAATGCTTCCATAAAGAGCTCCATAGTCTTTGGAGCCTCTCCCTGTATCACACAGTTTAATTGGAACAGCACAGACTTAAAAGAAGGGTATTGATCGGTGCTCCCATACCAGGTGCTCACAGTATAAACTCTAGCAGCTGTTCATCACCAAGAAGGTCCAGGGGGAGGTAATAACTGTCTATCCACACAGCTGTGAGCCCTCCACTTCAGCAACTGCAATACAGAAATACAGAAAAAACCCCACAAGTGATACAAATATAAAGCAGAATACATGGGGTAATTGAAGATTGGAGGAGGAGGATAGGGGGCTAACCTGTCCTCTGGAATCTTTGCTGTTGTTAGAAATTATTTTTATAAAAACAGTTGCATTATAATGCTCAATAGCAGACGAGTAAATAAAGCTATTCAGTTCTTTATTTAGGGTGATTAAATTTACTAATTGTATTTGATATTCCATATGCAAATCAATTGAATTAATATGTTTTTTAATCATCTGAAATTTACTAATGTGATGGCCTGTTGATAAATGAGAGATGAATCAAGCATTAGTTCCATGGTACGTTGGATTAATACATGAAGGAGATAAGGGTCAGGTCATCAAGATAGATGCTGCAACACACACATAACACAAGAATGATGTAATGGAAAAATATTAGGCTAGGAAAGGACAAATCAGAGTAGGTGTATGTTTTCTTCAGCAGGTCAACTCGTTCCCCAGAGGGAACGGACCGGCGATATCTCTACCTGGAACGGATCGAGTGTCAGGGGCTGGGACCAGCCTAAAACACCAACGAGAGGAGAGCCAAGTCTAAACCGCGGCTCCTCCCCAACCAAATAGCCAATCAGAATAATTTTGTTTACTGTAAAATGCTTTGTTTGACATTTTGAATGTATCCATTTTTGGAAGGTTGGTTACAGATTAACAGCTTGCTGACTGTGATTTTCTTCGCCAAAAGTGGTCCTTGTACAAGCCTAGAATTCTGACATATAAATAAATAGCTAAAAGTAAGAAGTAGTTTGTCTTCTCCTTCAAATAAAGAACACGTTTTCTCACACTGTGCAGTTTCACAATCATTTGTGTCAATGGAAACCCCCTTGAATCCTGTTAAAAAATTAAATCATTCAATTCAGTGAAAACAAGGTATTTTAATACCTTAGTTACAAAGTTGCGGATACAAATTAACTTAAACAATATCATAATTCAAGAAAATAGAAAAAAGGAAACACTAGGGGGCATATTTGTGACGAATAATGTGTTCTTGATGAATAATAGCTCATATTTCCTTGTACAGTTGGTTCACTACTATCAGACAGACTCACAAGTATAGAACTCCAGGCATTCACAGAGAGTATATGATATATATGATAAGACACATAACCTCACCTCCCCATTGAGTCTCTGAGTTGAGCACAGGACAATCAACTGACAGACCCTCGAGAAGTTCAGCCAATTGGAGCATCTCCTCTGGGTCAGCCACGGAAACCTCCCATTTACATTTACATTTATGACATTTAGCAGACGCCTTTATCCAAAGCGACTTACAACAAATACATTTGTTTAAGTAAGTGAATCATCTATCCAACAGTCATCATAAGACATAGTAATCAATGCTCACACCAGGGGCCATTGGCAGTCATAATGCCAAGAAGGCATTTATTATTAATTTTTATTTTATTAATTTTTTTATTATTTATTAACAGGAGAGAACTTGTACAGGGGGGAAGTGGGGGTGAAGAGGTCTCAATCGTTGGGGTTATGGTTAGTACAGGGAGGGTAGTGGGGGTGAAGAGGTCTTAGGAAGGACTGTTAAGATGTAGCCTGAAGAGATGGGTTTTCAATCTGCGGTGGAAGATCGGTAGTGGACTGCCTGGACTGCCTACACTTACTTGGGTCTCTGGAGAATACATACATTAATGCATGAAGCAAATAATGGCGGAATGAATATTGTACATAAATGAATGACCATACAGTTTGTTGACTAAACATGGAGCATTTATTCTTTATAACAGATGGATTGTTCTTGTGTTATGGACAGCAGACAAAAAAAGGTAATTCTTTAAAGGTCTCGTATGTAGATTTGAGCTTTAAAATAGTGCTAAATGGCCATGATAAATCGGTTGTGATCAATGAATGAGACCGCATGATGGGTGTGGTGGGCGATTTCAACTGAGCATCGCTGAAACAAGTAATTCCCAAACTTTACCAACACATCGATGTAAACACGCGTGCCGGAAGTATTCTCGATCACTGCTACACCCCCTTCCGTCATGCCTACAAACCCCTCCTTCGACCTCCGTTCGGCAAATCAGACCACTCCTTCAACCTGCTTCTGCCCGCCTACAGACACAAGCTGAAACTCGCTCCAGCCACCGTGAGAACGATCCAGGTTTGGTCCAAGGAGACAGAGGCTGTTCTACAAGATTACCTGGACGACGCGGACTGGGAAATCTACCGCGAGATGAATGACGACATACATGGGTATGCGCAAGGAGTCATGGGATTCATACAACAAGGAATACAGGAAGTTGTCCCCACAAAGACTGTCCGGCTGTTTCCAAATCAGAAACCGTGGATTAATAGCGCAGTCAGAGCTGCACTCACCGCAAGAGATACAGCCTTCAAATCCGGTGACATCACAAATGACAAGAAAGCCCGCTACGACCTCCGCAGAGTGATCAAGGTAGCCAAACGGGAATACAGCAAAAAGATAGACTCACAGCTATGCAGCAACAACTCACGCAGCATGTGGCAAGGGCTACATCGTGAGCAAATGCTTTGAGAGGCATGTCAAGGCCCAGATCTGCAGCATGCTCCCTCCCACCCTGGATCCTCACCAATTTGCCTCCAGACAAAACAGATCCACTGACGACGCCATCGCCACCGCACTCCACTCCGCCCTCACCCACCTGAGAAGAGGAACACCTATGTGAGGATGCTGTTCGTTGACTACAGTTCAGCATTCAACACGATTGTCCCCTCCAGGCTCGACACCAAGCTGAGAAACCTTGGCCTCAACCCCGGCCTATGCGACTGGATACTGGACTTCCTGTTGGACAGACGACAGGTGGTGAGAATGGGCTCGAAGACCTCCACCCCCCTGACCCTCAACACAGGAGCCCCCCAGGGCTGTGTCCTGAGTCCCCTCCTCTACTCCCTGTACACCCACGACTGCGTGGCCACTCATGGCTCCAACTCTGTGATCAAATTCGCTGATGACACTACAGTGATTGGCCTGATCACAGACGGCGATGAGACGGCCTACAGGAGAGAGGTTGACCGCCTGGCCCAGTACAGCCAAGAAAACAACCTCTCTCTCAACACCGACAAAACCAAGGAGCTGGTGGTGGACTTCAGGAAGAAAGGCCGGGAACAAGACCCTATCACCATCAACGGGTTCGCAGTAGAGAGGGTCAACAGCTTTAAGTTCCTTGGCGTCCATATCTCCGACAACCTCACCTGGGACGAGCACACCAATCAGGTGGTGAAAAAGGCACAGCAGCGCCTCTTTCACCTCAGGTGGCTGAGGAAGTTTGGCATGGGGCCCAAGATCCTGTGGGCCTTCTACAGGGGCACCACTGAGAGCATCCTGATGGGATGCATCACCGCCTGGCACGGCAACTGCACCGCCCTCAACCGCAAGGCGCTGCAGAAGGTGGTGCGGACAGCTGAGCGCATCAGTGGATGTGAGTTTCCCTCCATCCAGGACATATACAACAAACGATGTGTCAACAAAGCCCAGAGGATCATCAGGGACCCCAGCCACCCCAACCACAGCCTGTTTGAACATCCAAAAGACGGAGCCTCCTCCAGAGCCTCAGGGCCAAAACTCAGAGGCTCACCAACAGCTACTTTCCCCAGGCCATCAGGCTCATGAACAAGCCTACTCCAGACTCATGACTTTACCCCCAGCACACCCACAGAATGGACTTTACTAGCACACAGTCACTTTAAACAACCACCTCTTACACCAACGGCACAGTGCAATAATAATGACATTCCACTGACCCACTTTACTTTTTTCGTTTTTACTATTTATACTGCAAATTGTGTCATGTCTATTGTCTTATGTGTCTCCAACAACCATAACTGTCAAACTGTCTCACTTGTCTTGTACTTATGTCACTTATTGTCTTGACCTTATTTCATTGCCTACTGCTTATTTGTATTTTTTGTATGCTGCATTGTCATGGAACCAAGCCTAAGAATTTTACTCCCTGCACTTGTGTATGAGACATAACAATAAACTTGAAACTTGAACTTGAAGAGCGCTGTTTTGGTCCAGACAAAGTGCCTTCTAAAATCTGGCAAGCACTGGCCTTTACTTACCATTTGTACGTTTTGGTTGTTTACATGGATATGCACACATTTCTGCTGTTAGAAAATTTAGCATATTGTACGTTTTCAAATGTTCAGTGTTGCCAAAGAGAGCAGCAATGCGCAAAACGACATGCTACACCATTAAGGGCAGAGGTGAGGAAACTATTTTTGAGTAATCTTTACCTTTTAACTTCAGGGAGATAAGACATGATAGGAATTCCAGTCACGCATTTCATTTCTATCTGCACAGCTCATAATAGTAAATACCACAGCAGTGACATTTCAATCTGTTCAATCTATGTAACTGTTGAACATTTACCCTCAGTTATGACACTGCTTCACTCACCAGTGATACTTATCCTTCTGTAAAGTGATAGGGATCACAGTTTCTTTTCTTCCAGAATAATTCAAATTCTCTCAGTATTTTGTGAGTCTGTCAACACAATGCAATAGGGTAAAAATTAATTAAAAAATCGTTTTCACCTTTCTCCTGCCACTCCTCTTCATCAGTGCCTTGCTGCCTGTGTCGATGCCTGTGTCACATCGTCTAGGTAGAGGGCAGTCTTTCTCTCTCTCTCTCTCTCGTCTAGTCAGGAGTGGTGTCAGGTGTGCAGGAGTCAGATGACCAGCTGCTTCCCATCCTCATTACCAGCGTTTGCCATATATACCCGGTTCAACCTTCACTACCCTGCCAGATCGTAACCTCACTTATTGTTAGTCATGCTTCTAGCTACTATTCATAGTTCCTGATTCTTAGCCTTCGCTGCCTCCTTACCCTGTTTGTTTCTGTGTCCTCAGTTCCTTCTGACTCCTGTCCCGACCCTCGTGCTAGTGATGGGCAAATGAAGCTTTTGTGAAGCACTGAACCACTTGATCCAATTGTTTCGAAAATGGGTTCATTACACGAAGCTTCAGTTACAGTGACCTCTCCTGGCGAAGTGCAAGGCTGCAGTGAAATTAGGCAGGCTAGTTGGTGGACAGGAGGCTTTTAATTACATGCACACACACACACCTCAATGAGCAGTGTTGGAGAAACTACTTTAGTTTTGTTCTGAAGCATCTTTGCTTTGATCACCCTTGGATTTAAAGTATCTTTGCTTTGAAAATTCTTTGATGCACACACACACTAAGAATGAATATCATGTTCTATTTACAAATAAAGATTGATGAATGTGTGTATTGTGTTATTGAGGAGAGAGTGCTGGGGAAAATATGCCATAGGTTGGGTGTGCTTGTGTAACTATGGCAGGGGGTGATTATGTGGGATGGGGAACACTCAAAGATTACAAGAAGAACACTCAAACACAATACCAACAACTCAACAGAAACAACACACCTACTACGACAACCCACAAATTGTGCATTGTTTAGAGCGGTTATAAAGTGTTGAGGCGCTCAAATTCAAAACTGTCGCAATCTGTCACCTGTCAGAATTGAGACGAGGCAGTGCCAGTGAATCACATTCAGGCAATGAAGCAGTTGCTGCTTCGGACATCATATGTCACGTGATTTTTTTCGCACCAAAGCAAGCTTTGAAGCAGTGGTTCTATGGAATTGTAGTTCAGGGTTTGAAGCACGTATCGAAGCTTCAGTGTTGCACTGCCATCACTACCTCGTGCTTGCCTGCCTGCTTACCTGAACCCTGCCTGTCCGACCTCTGCCTGTCTGATTACCTGTCTCCCTGCTCGACCCCTGCCTGTCTGACTACCCGCCTACCTGCTCGACCTCTGCCTGTCTGCCAACCCGATTACCTGTCTGAACTCTGCCTGTCTGCCTACCAGCCTACCTGTTTGACCCCTGCCTGCCTGACCAACCGCCTGTCTGACCCTCACCGGATTACCTGCCTACATATTGGCTCATTCAGCCTTTTCTGTTACGGTTCCCCCTCCCAACCGACCCTCTAGCACCACCTCGAGGCCGCGGCGGTCCTCACTGGAGCGTCTCCCCAGTCAACAGCGCACCTGGACCCGATCGCCAATCAGCACACCTGCGACCCATCCCCAATCTACACCCTACATAAACCCTGCCTGATCTTCACTCCAGTGCCAGATCGTACTGTGTCCCACGGTAACCCTTCGAGCTTTACCTACGTTCTAGCCTAGACTATTCTCCTCCGAGTCCCCAGTGTTTGTTTGTGTTTTCATTGTGTCTCCCTCAGATTCCTCGTCCTCCCTGGTGTTTCCCCCTCGCCGACCCCTTCCACGGACCTAGCCCCCATTCCCTGTCTCTGACCTCCCTGCCTGCTGAACCTTCACTCGTCTGACTACCCGCCTGCCTGCCGAACCCTGGACCGACCCACGACCATTTTCTTATTTCATTTTATTGTATGACATGTTTTTATGTGAAGCACTTTGAGTCTGCCTCGTGTATGAAATGTGCTATATAAATAAAGTTGCCTTGCCTTGCCTTGTGAGTCTGCATGCAGCTAATTTCTTACCGTTTGGCTATGTCAATACTGACCAGTGTGTGTTAACTTGGGTAGCTTCACTTTTGTAGTCAGATATTTTGCATATAAATGAAATAAATCTGTCTCTTCTAACGGTGGGTATATAAGCATTGTGAACACAGCGCTGTTTCACAAGTCACAGTATGTCATGTTAAGGTCTGGATATAACGTTTTGCTTCTTTTACATATTCTCCTTCATTCTCTTTTAGGGGCGCTATATCTTTGTGGGAGAAGACATGTTTACTGTGCACTCACTATCATTGCACTTTATGTTGGATGCAGGGTGTCGTCCGACATGTGCTAGTCCTTCTTATAGACATGCGTGTTGAGTTGCGATGCAGCTCTTCTATTTGTTTTGGGGGTCTTAACTAACTTGGTTCAGAGCATGGTGCAAATTATTATCCTGCTCAATGTGCCTGGATGTGGCCTGCAATGCTTTCCCCCCCTTCAGCTATGCTTAGACTGGTTAGATTCTAGACTACGTCCTGTTGTGTTCCAAGGCTGCTCTATACATGTGAATGGGGCAGCAAGACTACAGAACTACAGCCTCCTAAGGCTCAGATGACAGGTTTGTCAGCTGCGGGCAAGTTCCTGCAGTCCTCTTAGTCTCTCAGGGATTAAGGACACCAATTTAGCATGTTAAACTATTTTATTCTTCTTCTAAGTGAACAGCTGGTGTCCTCTAAGAAGAGGACGTTTTAAGTCCCTATGTAGATTCAGTCGCTGAGTAGCTTCTCGGTTTTCACGGTTGCATGGACTTCTAAGGCATCTCCTTATGATTCTCACACTTTCTGATTAGATTGGATGACTTGTTTACTCACTCTGTCGAAAGATATGGACTTCCCTCGACCTGCAACGCCACCTGGTTCAGTCTGACAGGCCTGTGTGGAGTAATGATATTCTGAAATGTGATCGAATGTAACCATTAAAAACATGTGGTTCCGGGCGGATCTGTATAGTGTAATGATGTTCTGAAGTAAAATCAAGTGTTATCAATTGCATATACTAAATAACTAATGATATAACTATTTAAATGTAGCTAATGAAAGGATATCAGATGTACCCAACAGAATGATTCATGTTGAAATGTGTTTAACATGTTTAATGATTGGAGTTGAAAACTAATGGAATGATTTGATGTTGAATGTAATCAAGTTTTGTTTAATGACTAAAAGTTGAACTGTAATCAAGTTTTGGCAGGGAGAGAGAGAAAGAGGAACCTGACAAGGCTAAGAGAGGGTTGCTAAGCAGAAAAAGTGGCAGTCAGTCTACTGGCAACTTTTATGAGGTACATGTGTGCATCCTGCAGAAATGTGTGCGCGTCCTGCAGAAATGTGTGTGCGTCCTGCAGAAGTGTGCGTGCATCCTGCAGAATGTGTGCATCCTACAGAAGGTACTTTCCAGAGGAAGGGGTGCACAAGTACAGTGTGAAGGAGGAGACAGAAGACCTGATAGGTTGAAGGAGGCTCTAGGCAGGAGGAGTCCAGGTCCGGGGGTATAAAATGGGATGACAAAAGCATCTCAACGGGCAATTCCGTTAGACCCCACGGAGGACGGATCCCAAAGAGATCAGGAGGTCTAAAGACCAAGAGGTCTAGCCCAATTGGGGTATCCACGACCAAAGTCCTCTCTGGGGAGAGTTTAGACTTGGAAGCCCCTAGCCTGGAGGCTGTTGGTATCGGAGTAGGCTCCCTGTTAGTCACCTTGAGTCTTAGTCCTCACTCTATCAGTAGTTGGCATTGTCCATAACTGTTAGTAGTTGGGTCTTTGGTAAAAGGCTGCCTGTAGACTTAGTTCTCACCTTCTCAGTAGTTGGCTGTGGGGGGACATGCAGCGTTCGGCCTGTAGAGGGAGCTACAGGACCGTGGCCAGGGTTACGGAAGCGAGGCTTTGTTGCACACCTGGTGCGAATGAAGCCTCGTTAACGAAAGGGTTTAAGATGTGTGTGCCTCTGCTTTCGAGGGGGGAGGCTGGAAAGCCAAAGACTGAAAAGTCGATAACAAACTGCAAAATAAAACGACAATTCCCTCATCCCAACACTGCGTCTGCCTCTGTGTATCAAGGATCGTGTTACATTGGCATTGTCCATAACTGTCTGTGGTGGGGACTTTGTTAAAAGGCTTGCTGGAGGTTGAGTGACCGCTTCACTTGAAAGGGGAAGCGAGAGTCATCAAAGTCCCTCAGCTGAGGGCATGGTGCTACTCCAGAGTCATCGAGCTAAGTGACTGCTTCACTTGGAAGGAGAAGCGGGTCTGAGTCATCGAGCTGGGCTAATAGAGGAACCAAGCGCATTCGACAGAATGCTGGACGGGGCCTCTTTAAATTTAAATCAAGTTAAAGTTTTATTTCCTCAGGACCAGGAGGTCTAACCCAGTCGGGGTTGCACGAAGACCGAAGTTCTCTCAGGAGAAAATTAGAACTAGGAATCCCCCAGCCTGGAGACTGTTGGTATCGGAGCAGGCTCCCTCTTACCTGCCTGGAGACTTAGCCCTTGCCCTCAGTAGTTGGCATTGCCCATAACTGTCTGTGGTTAAAAGGCTTGCTGGAGGTTGAGTGACTTGGACGGGGAAGCGTGAGTCATCGAAGCCCCTCAGCTGAGGGCACGGTGCTACTCCGGAGAAATCAGCAGGGCGGATATAGGAACCGAGAGTGTTCGGTGGTTGCAAAGGCCGATGCTGGATGGAGTCTCTCTAAAATTAGAAATCAGACAGAGTAGGGACAGATAGGGTAAGATTTAATTTATTTTATTGCTTAAATTACTTTATTGCTACATTGCATTACCATGCTGTAACGCTTAAAGCTTAAATAAAGTCTGCATTTAAAGAAAAATAAGTATTTTGGTTCTTTAGATAGAATTGAAATAGTCACCTAAGTTGTGTTATCCTCCTTGTTAATTGTAAAAAGTTAGATTTCACTGCGCATATTACATCATAGGATCTAAATGGTTATTCTAACCTCTTTCTAAAATATCTTCCATGTCTTGGTATCTGCAATGCCTACCACCGATGATGCCGACAAACCGATGTTCATCATTGAGGAGGGAAACCTATGACCAAATGCCGATCATCAATCTCCAGCTCCTGCGCCGCAAAAAAATGCAACCAGAAGGCAATGATAACGGTCTTCCTTCGACTCCTACCTCTAGTGCACAAATGGTGTGTTTTCTCCAACGCTGGGTTTCCAGTGGTTAAGTGGATGTTTTACTGGAATTGTGTTTCTTACAGCTGTTTATGGGTTTCTTAAGCATGACGAATACACTACTCGTAGTGCTGTTTTCGATCCGGCCTATGATCTCACACTCGCTGATGAGGAAATGGATAATTCACAATCACTCTCAAACACTCGAAGTCTGATAGGAACAGCAGAGGAACCATTGTAATATCCCATTGTAATATCTCAAACTAACACTGCTTTGTCCTCTTTCTTCCATGTGATGAACAGTTATTCGAGCTGGCGGTGGTTGGGACTTGATTAAGTAGTAAAATAGTAGTAGAATGACAAATTTTTCCATGGTCTGTCATAGACATGCTCTGTTTCTAGCACAGCTGCTACATGGGATATAGTTTAGTTGAGGTCACATAATGTTATAATGACCCCTGTCTGATCCAGGGTGGTCAAGCCTGTCCCTATGCGTGCGGGGGGACACTGGGTGGGTCACCCTGCTAAGCAGGTATCGGTTTGTTAAATCGTACACATAGTTTTAGTTTCACATAATGCTAGAATGACCCCTGTCTGATCCACGTTGAAAAAGAAGAATTCCCGTCCCCACACGAGTTGGTCACCCTGCTAAGCAGGTACCGGTTCAGATTGGACACATAGTCTTAGTCGTATTGGATGGTTCTGTTGTTTTGGGGGTTCGAAGTTTATGGACTCTCCGCTATGTATATTATTTGTATTATAATGTTGTTTAATTCAAACGGGGAGCCATGTCAGAGCGGAGCCATCCTTTACGCCAAATCTAATTGTACATTTCATTAAACCAAATTACATTAACGACTTAAGTGTCCTGACTGAATTATTGGTTTTGTGAGAGACGGGGGAGATGGTGCCAGTCTGACGCGGGGATACATTTCTTTTTTTTTTTAAATATGTTTTTAGGACATTTCTGCTTTATTGGGATAGAGACAATAGAGATTGACAGGAAGGATGGGAGAGAGGAGGGATGCAAGACGTGTTGTGGGTCGGAATCCAACCAGGAACCTTGCGATTATGTTGTATGCTGTCACGCCTGAGGTTGCTGTCTGGTGACTCTGGCGCCCTCCTCTGGCGGTAAGGGGCCAGTGCCCTCCTAATCTACCAGTATTCGTTTCACCTGTATGTTCTGTCCCCTGTTTGTTATTTATAGCCTGTGTGTTTCCCCATGTCCTTGTCAGAGATTCTCTCTGTCTGTCTGTGAGTACCCTGTCTGCCCGTCTGTTCCGCAATTCTAGTTGTTTACCCCGTTGTTCTAGTTCAAGTTTAGTGTTTCTTTAGTTCTAGTTATTCCACTTGTTAAGTGTGTACTTTTGTTAATGGAGCTGGTTTTCTTCACCTTTGTTTTACCCTTTTTCCCCAGTGTTTGTTTGTATGTCGTTCCCCAGTTTTATGATTAAAACATCCCTTGATTTGTACTTTACGCTGTCGTCTGAGTATCTCTCCGGACTTGGGTCACCTGCTAACAGAATCTCTGACCAACATGGACCCAGCTGAGTTACTCAGGCTGCAGGAGGAATCCGCAGCTCAGCATAAGGTCTTAAACCAGCACGAGCAGGGAATGCAGCAGGTGGCCGAGAGCCTCCATCGACTCACCATCATGGTCCGGTCCATGTCGGAGGCTCGGGAGGCCGCCATGGTACCTGCACCGACACCACCTGCTCCAGTTCCCCAGACCCCAGCACGGGAGCCGCGCCTACCGCCGCCTGAACGATACGACGGACGTCCGGAGGGCTGCAGAGAGTTTCTCACCCAATGTTCCCTGGTGTTCAGTCTGCAGCCCTCATCCTTGCTCATGATGCTCTGACGTCACTCTGTTCACCCGGGAGATACGCAAGATTTTTGACACCTCCCGGGTGGCGTCGGGGCATGAGGCCGGCCGTCGTCTCACGGCCTGTCGGCAGGGTGAGCGCTCCGTGGCGGACTACGCCGTGGAGTTCAAGACCCTGGCAAGGGAGGCAGGTTGGGAGGAGAGCGCGCTGGTCGTCCTCTTCGCCCAGGGTCTCTCGGAGGTGATGAAGGACGATCTCGCCTTCCGAGAGCTCCCTGAGCAATTGGACGATCTCATCGACCTCTCTATAGGCGTGGACAACCGTCACCGGGAGAGATCAAGGGAGCGACGGTTGACACGCGGCGCGCCTCCCCATGTGCCTCCCTATCCAGAACCCTTCCCCCGTCCCCCTGTGGAGGTCCCTCAGGAGGAGCCCATGCAGTTGGGGGCAGCGCACCTCTCGAAGGAGGAGAGACAGCGCCGCCTGAGCGAGGGGCGCTGCCTGTACTGCGGCCAGTCGGGTCACCGCTGCGCTGCCTGCCCGGAGAAATCGGGAAATGGAGGGTCCCGCTAGTATCTGGGGGGGTGCTGGCGGGACGGGATCCACCCTCCATTCCTGGAGATTTCCGGACCTTTCTCAAGGTCGCAGTGCAGTGGGGCTCCGACCCACAGAAGGTCCTCGCCCTGGTCGACTCTGGAGCAGCGGGGAACCTGATGGACACGAGACTGGCGGCTGGATGGGGAGTCCCACTCATCCAGCTAGCGGAGCCCATTCCGGTCCGGGCTCTGGACGGTCGGCCCCTGGGAGCTGGCCTGATTACACAGCGCACTATCCCCGTGCGCCTCCAGGTCGAGGGGGCTCCTTGGGAGGAGGCTCATTTTTTTATCATTGAGGCTCCTGACTGCCCCCTCGTCCTGGGTCACCCCTGGGTGGCTTCCAGCAACCCCCGGATTAACTGGGCCACCGGGCAGGTTGTTCTGGGGGTAGGTTCGACCGTCCACACATGTCCATCCAGTCCCCTCACTCCCATTCCCCGCCCACTGCCACCTACCTCCCCTGTGCCCGACCTGACCGGTGTTCCCTCGGAGTATTGGGACCTGGCAGAGGTCTTTAGTAAGTCACGGGCCAAGAGCCTGCCGCCCCACAGGTCCTACGACTGCACTATTGACCTTCTGCCAGGTTCCATGCCTCCTAGGGGTCGCTTGTTCTCCCTGTCCCGACCAGAGACATTGGCCATGAAGGAGTACATCGAGGAGGCGCTCGCCGCGGGACATATCCGACCTTCCACGTCCCCGGCGGGTGCAGGATTCTTCTTTGTGGCCAAGAAGGACGGGGGACAGCGGCCCTGCATCGATTACCTGGGCCTGTACGACGTGACAGTGAAGAATCGCTATCCACTCCCCCTGATGACATTGACCTTCGAATCCCTGCAGCAGGCCCGGGTCTTCACCAAGCTGGACCTACGTAACGCCTACAACCTGGTGAGGATCCGGGAGGGGGATGAGTGGAAGACGGCATTCAACACACCGAGGGGACACTACGAGTATCGGGTCATGCCCTTCGGATTGGCCAACGCCCCGGCGGTCTTCCAGGCGTTGGTCAACGACGTCCTTCGGGACCTCCTGGATCTGTCCGTGTTCGTCTACCTGGACGACATCCTTATTTTTTCGAAGGACCTGGCCCAACATAGGCTGCACGTTCGCCAGGTTCTGCAACGCCTTCTCCGCCACCAGCTTTATGTGAAGGCGGAGAAGTGCGTTTTTCACCAGGAGACCGTCCCCTTCCTGGGATTTATCGTTTCCAAAAGGGAGTTGTGTATGGACCCTGCCAAGGTCAAGGCAGTGTTGGACTGGCCCCAGCCCTCATCCCTGAAACAGCTACAACGTTTCCTGGGTTTCGCCAATTTTTATAGGTGGTTCATCCAGGGGTTTAGTGCCCTGGCCGCTCCCTTGACCGTCCTCACCCAGTCCAGCCTCAATTCGCTTGGTTCCCCGAGGCGGAGAACGCCTTTGCCACACTCAAGCGGCGCTTCACCTCTGCCCCGGTCCTTGGACATCCTGATCCTGCCCGGCCCTTCGTGGTGGAGGTGGATGCCTCCGACATTGCAGTGGGGGCGGTGCTCTCCCAGGGGTGCCTTAAGGACGGGAAGGTCCACCCCTGTGCCTTCTTCTCCCGTCGGCTGTCCCCAGCAGAGCGGAACTACGACGTGGGCAACCGTGAGCTGCTGGCGGTTAAGCTGGCGTACATCCGGGGGGCCAAGCGGTTGAACTCCCGTCAGGCGAGGTGGGCGCTGTTCTTCACCAGGTTCACCTTCACCAATCGTCCAGGGGCGAAGAACACCAAACCTGACGCCCTCTCCCGTCAGTTTGACCTGGTGGAGCCTCCCGACCCCGTCATTCCAGAGGCTTTCATCCTCGCCCCTGTGTCCTAGGACATAGAGCGGGTGGTCAGGACAGCCCTGGGGCGGGAGCTCGAGCCCGGGGGGGGTCCGCCAGGCTGCGCGCGCACGGCTGCTCCTCTGGGCGCATGCATCCTCCCTCACGGGTCTCCCAGGGGCTGCCAGGACCTTGAAATTCACCCGGAGGAGGTTCTGGTGGCCCACGGCAGAGAGGGATACGCGCGCCTTCGTGGCAGCGTGTGCGGTGTGCGCGCGCAGCAAGAGCCCCCGTCTGGCCCCGGCGGGTCTCCTCCAGCCCTTCCCATTCCCAAGCGCCCCTGGTCCCACATTTCTTTGGATTTTATATCGGGCCTTCCCCCCTCCGACGGGTTCACAACTATCCTGGTGGTGGTGGACCGGTTTTCCAAGGCGGCCCACTTCATCCCCCTTCCCAAGCTGCCCTCAGCCCAGGAGACCGCGGACCTGATGGTGCAGCACGTCTTCAGGATCCACGGTCTCCCCCAGGATGTAGTGTCGGATCGGGGTCCCCAGTTTGCCTCCAGGTTCTGGAAGGCGTTCGCCACCAGCCTCTGCGCCTCCGTCAGCCTCTCGTCCGGATTCCATCCTCAGTCTAATGGGCAGACGGAGCACGTCAACCAGGACCTGGAGGGCGTGCTGAGGTGCTACGTCTCCGGGAACCCTGCGACCTGGAGCCGGCGACTGGCCTGGGCAGAGTACGCCCACAACACCCTCCTCTGCTCCTCCACTGGTCTGTCCCCCTTCCAGTGCCAGTATGGCTACCAACCCCCCCTGTTCCCTGAGCAAGAGGAGGAAGCAGAGGTGCCTTCGGTCCAGGCCCAAGTCAGTCGGTGTCGCAGGACTTGGAGACGGGTGCGTGCGGCGCTCAAGAGGGCTTCGGCCAAGTCCCAGCTCCAGGCCAATCGCAAGCGTCGCCCGGCCCTGGTCTTCCGCCCGGGCCAGAAGGTGTGGCTCTCGACCCGGGACCTTCCCCTCCGGGTCGAGTCCCGGAAGCTGTCCCCCCGCTTCGTGGGTCCCTTTCAGGTGATTAGGCGGGTGAACCTGGTCTCCTACAAGCTGCAACTCCCCCCCTCCATGCGGGTTCACCCGACCTTTCATGTCTCCCTCCTCAAGCCCGTTATTTCCTGCCCCCTGGCCCCCCCTACCCGCCCTGCTCCCCTACCTCGCCTCGTCGGAGGACAGCCGGCGTACACAATAGACCGGATTTTGGGGTGTAGAAGGGTGGGGAGGGGTCTGCAGTACCTGGTAGATTGGGAGGGGTATAGTCCGAAAGAACGGACTTGGGTGCCCCGGCGGAGTATACTGGACCCCACCTTGATTACTGACTTCCGCCACCTGCATCCTGGGGCACCCAAGTAACGGCTGGTGCCGTTCGTCGGGGGGGGGGTACTGTCACGCCTGAGGTTGCTGTCTGGTGACTCTGGCGCCCTCCTCTGGCGGTACGGGGCCAGTGCCCTCCTAATTTACCAGTATTCGTTTCACCTGTGTGTTTTGTCCCCTGTTTGTTATTTATAGCCTGTGTGTTTCCCCATGTCCTTGTCAGAGATTCTCCCTGTCTGTCCGTGAGTACCCTGTCTGCCCATGTGGTCCGCAATTCTAGTTGTTTACCCCGTTGTTCTAGTTCGAGTTTAGTGTTTCTTTAGTTCTAGTTATTCCACTTGTTAAGTGTGTACTTTTGTTAATGGAGCTGGTTTTCTCCACCTTTGTTTTCCCCTTTTTCCCCAGTGTTTGTTTGTATGCCGTTCCCCAGTTTTATGATTAAAACATCCCTTGACTTGTACTTTACGCTGTCGTCTGAGTATCTCTCCGCACTTGGGTCCACCGCACCCAACAGTATGCGCATTAGTGTGCTACTGTGGAGGTGCGGTAAACAATGAGACAAGGAGGCGAAGGCAAGTCAAGTCCGTTTACTCTCCACATAAAAGACAACTACCAACAACACCGAGCGGGCATGACAGTGCACCCGGAACCAAAACACATATACACTTCCGCCCACCACCCTCTCTCTTAAAGGCACAGATGCCCTGGTGAATGTCTCTCTCTCTCCTCCCTTGTAGGTCACAACACAGGCCCCCCCAGAATTCACTATAACAAAACGCAGTCAATCAATGAACAATTATCATAGCAACAGTTAACGTGGCGGTGGCCGTATCAAGCGGCCAAAACGGCTGCGTTTAGCAGGAGGGGGGTCAAGGGCCCTGGGCGGCTTTAGAGCCCGGGCAGGGGCCGGGGCAGGGCCGGAGGCCGCAGCAGGGGGGCGTCCCCGCCGTGGGGGTAGGGCCAGCTGAACCGGCAACGTCCAGATGAGCAGGCGTGAGACGGTCCACTGTGACCCGCTCTGGCTTACCCCCCATGTCCACAACAAAGTTCTTAGCTCCCGCCTCCAGGACGTGGAAGGGTCCATCATATGGGGGCTGTAATGGAGTCCGATGGCTGTCATGGCGGATGAAGACGTGCCAAAAACGGTGCCAAAAGGGCCTTGATATGGCGTTGTATCTTGGCACGCTGGCACGCCACGCAGGAGCCAGCCCACGTCCTGACGTCCCTTCTGAGGCCCGGCCAGACGAACTTGGCCCCCACCAACCTAGTGGAGGCTTTCACGCCCGGATGGGAAAGGCCGTGGATGGTGTCGAAAACACGGCGCCGCCAGCCAGCAGGCACCATGGGGCGCGGTTGGCCAGTGGAGACGTCGCTGACCAGCGTGGCTTTGGCGTCATCAAACACCACGTCCTCCAGCTGCAGCACAGTGGGGGCCATACAGTAGGCCTGAATGTCCGAGTCCGTGGCCTGGTCAGCGACCATGGCAGCGTAATCCAGTCCCAAGTGCACGGACCCCACGACCGACCGGGAAAGGCAGTCGGCGACGGAGTTGTCCTTGCCAGACACATGCTGGATGTCCGTGGTGAACTCGGATATGGCAGAGACGCTGCTGTCGGCCCGACCATGGCTCCACGGTTTTGGCCATGGCGAATGTCAGCGGCTTGTGGTCCACGAAGGCGGTGAACCGGCGGCCCTCCAACAGGAACCTGAAGTGTCAGGTGGCGAGGAAGAGACCCAGGAGCTCCCTGTCGAAAGTGCTGTACTTCCGCTCATTGTCGCGAAGCTGCTTACTAAAGAAGGCCAGGGGCTGCCAGGCCCCGCTCACCCACTGTTCACACACCGCTCCCACTGCGTAGTCTGATGCGTCTGTCGTGAGGGCAACCGGGGCAGTGCGAGATGGGTGCGCCAGCAGCGCCGCGGTGGCCAGCGCAGCTTTGGCCGCGTCGAAAGCTCCGTCCCTCCCCGGGGACCAGTCCACGTCATCCTTGGGCCCTTTTCCCCGCAGGGCCTCGTACAAGGGCCGCATGAGGTGAGCCGCATGGGGAATGAACCTGTTGTAAAAGTTCACCATGCCCAGGAACTCCTGCAGGGACTTCACAGTGCGGGGGCGTGGGAAACTGGCGACAGCGTCCACCCTGGCGGGAAGGGGGACCGCTCCCTGGGGAGTGACGTGGTGTCCAAGGAAGGTAATGGACGACAGGCCAAACTGACACTTGGCCGGGTTGACAATGAGGCCGTGCTCGCTGAGACGCTCGAACAGTAGCCGGAGGTGTGTCAGGTGCTCCCCTGCACACGCGCTGGCCACCAGAATGTCATCTAAATAGACAAACAAGAACGGCATGTCCCGCAGCACAGAGTCCATCAGGCGCTGAAACGTCTGCGCCGCCCCTTTAAGGCCGAAAGGCATCCGCAGGAACTCAAACAGGCCAAAGGGCGTGATGACCGCTGTCTTGGGGACGTCCAGTGGGTGGACCGGTATCCTCGCACCAGGTCCACCTTGGAAAAGATGGTGGCCCCCGCCAGGTGGGCGGAGAAGTCCTGTATATGCGGGACGGGATACCGGTCGGCGGTTGTGGCGTTGTTCAGGCGACGGAAATCGCCGCAGGGGCGCCAACCGCCATCAGCCTTAGTCACCATGTGCAGGGGGGAGGCCCACGGGCTGTTCGAGCGGCGCACGATGCCGAGGCGTTCCATGGTGGCGAACTCCTCCCTGGCAATCACAAGCTTAGCAGAGTCGAGGCGCCGAGCATGAGCGTAGACTGGAGGGCCGACGGTGGTGATGTGGTGCTCTACGCCATGCTTAGCCACTGCCGACGAGAACGTGGGAGTGGTGAGGACAGGGAACTCGGCCAGTAGGCGCTGATACGGATCCCCGGTGGCAAATGTGTTTAACAGGCAGAGCCCGCCAACCCCTCCCAGCGTGCAGGGGTATGTAGCAAAGGCCACAGCATCGATCAGGCGGCAGTTTGTAACATCCACCAGCAACCTGAAGGCACAGAGGAAGTCCGCGCCCAGGATCGGCATAGACACAGCGGCCATAATGAAGTCCCAGCCGAAACGCCGCCCGCCGAAACACACCTCCACATACCTGGTGCCGTAGGTACGTATAGGCGTGCCATTGGCGGCGTCCATCTGTGGGCCGTGTCCGCCAGCCATGATGTCCACGGGCTGAGCTGGCAGGATGCTGCGCTGGGCGCCCGAGTCGACCAACAGACGCCGGCCGGAGATGGAGTTGGTGACAAACAGCAGCCTGCAGTCACGGCCAGCACCCATAGCTGCTAATGAGCGCCAGCCCTGGCGTTTCCCTGCACCCCGAAACTGCATGGTTGGCGACACTGCTTAGCCTTAGCTCCAAACCTGGCATGGTAATAACACAACCCGTCGTCGCGCTGGCGGCGGGCCGTCACCGTGGCTGCGGTGCCCATGGTGTCCTCCGGAGGGGGGGGCGGGGTCGAAGCGCCCAGGGTAGGGAGCAGCGCGTGAACAAACTGCTGCCGGTTGGTAAGGAAAATCCTGTCTGCCTCCGCAGCCAGCTCACGGTAGTCCTTGGAGGAGGAGAGGGAGGAGCTGGCTAGCGCAGTGTGCACAGGCGCTGGGAGCTGCCGCAGGAAAATGTGAGTAAAAAGGAATGAGGGGTCAGCCGAGCCCAGCACAGCCAGCATTTTCTCCATTAATTCGGACGGCTTGCTATCCCCTAGGCCGTTGAGGGACAGCAGGCGGTCTGCCTTCTCCAGTTCAGACAGTTCGAAAAGTCTCAAGAGGAAAGCTTTGAGTGCGGCGTACTTGCCGACAGCCGGTGGAGCCTCTAGCAGTGCCATCGCTCTGGCCGTCGTCGAGGCATCCAACGCCGCCACCACATGGAAGTACCTCGTCACATCCTGTGTTATACCTCTTAGCTGGAACTGGGCTTCAATGTGCTGAAACCACGGCCGTGGGTTGCACTGCCAAAAGTCAGGCAACTTGATGGTCGCGGCGTAGATGGTAGCATTTTCCGCTTCTCCCGCCCCGCTCGGTCCAGGCATTGCAGGGTAGTCGTTGCCATCTTCGGATGTCGACATATTCTTCTCACAGGGTCACTAATGTGCAGGTGCGGTAAACAATGAGACAAGGAGGCGAAGGCAAGTCGAGTCCGTTTACTCTCCACATAAAAGACAACTACCAACAACACCGAGCGGGCATGACAGTGCACCCGGAACCAAAACACATATACACTTCCGCCCACCACCCTCTCTCTTAAAGGCACAGATGCCCTGGTGAATGTCTCTCTCTCTCCTCCCTTGTAGGTCACTACACAACGCCACTAAGAGGGTTCCTCCCTCTGTCACTCCTGGCAGGGGGTGGTCAGTCAGGTCGGCCTGCAGGGCGTAACCTGCCAGCTGGAAGTACCTCCTCTTCGCAACTTCTGCTGTGCTGTTAAACCTCATCCTTCATCCTTTCATTACCGAACTACTTTAACCAGACCGCATAACTCATTCACAACTCACTCTCCAACCATCCATCTCTCATTTCATTATATCCTTTCTCCTTCTTACCCACTTTCCCCTCTCTCCTCCTCTCTTTCGCTTTGGTCGCTGAACGAGACTCCCTGTCATCTCACCTCCCCCGAACTCTTTTTCATCCGCTGCTACCCTCCCTTTCCCTCCCATCCATCCCTCCTTCTCTCGACTGAAGAAGTGGAATGCAGGAGCACATTCCAGGCCTAATGAAGTTAATATTGCTGGAATCCAAGCCTGAGTGGTTGCTGGCCCCCCATCCCAAAAACAAAAGGGCTCTTGTTCAAGAGGTGAATCACACAAGATTACACACAAGATTTTTGGCAGCTATCCCAGTTTTCGTCTGTACTATGTAAACAGAGCCAAAGAGAAGAGGGCAGCGAAGCCAGGGATGTTGTGTTTGTTTGTGACTGTGTGTGTGTGTTGCATGTGGTGCATGTGATGGACTAACTCAACCATCGCTGAACAGTTGTGTGCTACACAATTGGCATGACCTCTACTTGTTACAGCATGTTCCAGTCTTGTGATCACTTGTATGTTTAGTTGTCTAATCTAGAAGGAGCATTTTTTTTAAGGTTGTGTGGCTCTGGGGTCAATGGTTGGGAGTGCTGAATAGGACTTACCCTTCACCACTTTAAGACCAAAGAAGTGTAGTTCTGTGATTCCAAGGAGCTCTGACACGCAATTGAACACATCCTGTCCCATGGACTTAATCTTGACAGAGCAGAATGAGAAGTTAGACAATGTAATAAACAGAGTGAGAACAGAGTGATCAACAACATGAATACATAGCAAAAGAGTGAACCAGTCCTCCCAACCGATGACCTGTTCTGAGAAACAGACTTAATACATATACAGGGCCCTCCATAAGTATTGGAAAGAGAAAGCATTTTGTCTTATTTTAGCTCTACTCCAACAGTTTGGATTTGCAATCAAACAATTACTATGAGGTCAGAGTAGAGATTCTCAGCTTTAATTCAATGTTGTTGTTTTTTCAGATTGGGTTCACCATTTAGAAAGTAAAAAATTTTTTAAACATACCCCTATTTCAGGGTTCCAAAAGTATTTGAAAAAATAATATAATGTTCAAATAAAATAGTCATGTTTAGTATTTGGTCGACAATCCTTTGCATGCACTGCCTGAAGTCTGCGACCCATTGACCCCACCAGATGCTGGGATTTAAATCTGAAGATTGAAGAACCATAGCACTCCCTCCACCATGTTTCAAAGATGAGATGGTATGCTGTAAATCTTGGGCAGATCTGGTACATGACAATATTTGTCTTATCAGTCCATCTGTCCACGTGATGATCTGTCCACTTATCTATCCACGTGATGATCGTTTTCCAGACCTTTATGAGGATAACTAGTGGTTTGCACCTTGCAGTGAAGCCTCTGTAGATCGGTTGGTGACGCATTCTGTGGATGGTAGTCTCTGACACATTCACACCTACCACCTGGAGAGTGTTCCTGATCTGTGGGATAGTTTTTTTTTTTTTTTTCTTAATTATGGTGAGCATTCTTCGGTCATCCACTGTAGAAGTCTTCCATGGCATACCAGCCCGTTTGCGATTGCTGAACCTGCCAGTGCTTTGCTTCTTTTTTTTTATGATGTCATAATCTGTCATAAGTGATGTCATACTCGTTGTGAGAGTTTTTGCCTGCCACTTTTCGTCTCGAAAACTTGATTATTATTAGGATTGACCATTTGGAAGATTTTTTGCCTAATCATATTGCCTTTTTGCCTACTTTTGCCTACCAATTACAGAGAGTTGTGATTGCTTTCTACAGACTGACAAGAATGGGTTCTATCTATTTGACTTCACGAGTGGTGAGAGCCATGTAGATTTTACCATCGAACATTACCAAACATTTTCAGGTGCTGTCTTGTTGCTCCCTGCCTCTTGCTGGAATCTATCTGTTGTGTTTTTACTACCAAACGTGAGAAACCTGGATTACCCACTCTCTTGAATCTTGCACGGCCGGGTGAAGCGCTCGCCTGCTTCCTCCCTGCTTGTCTCACACATCCCAGACAAATGGTTAGTCTGAGCAGGCCAACCAGCAGATGGAGGCGGCGCTCCGGTGTGTGACCTCTGCTAACCCGTCCACCTGGAGTTCCCAGCTGTCCTGGGTGGAGTATGCTTACAACTCATTGGTCAACTCATCCTCGGGTCTGTCCCTCTTCCTCTGTTCCCTTGGCTACCAGCCTCCCCTATTCCCAGCGCAGGAGGAGGAGATTGTGGTCCCATCCATCCAGGCCCATATGCGGCAATGCAGGAGGACATGGAGACGGGCTCGCACCACCCTGGTCCGCGCATCCACTCGCTCCCAGACGCAGGCCAACCGTCGTCTCACCCCAGCTCCTAAATACACCCCAGGCCAGCAGGTATGGCTGTTTGCCAAGGATCTGCCTCTCAGAGTGGAGGCCAGGAAGTTGGCTCCCCGTTTTGTTGGTCCATATGTTATCAAGTCTATTGTCAACCCCTGTGCTGTCATCTATGGATGACCTCAGACCTCAGACTTGCAAATGACCGAAATGAGTTTTTTCGACTGTAGATTCGACAGACAATGCACCAGTCCTGACTCTGACCCACACAACCAACCCCCCTCCACAGCTATCACACCTCTTCTTCCCAGCCTGGACAGAGACACTACCCCCACCCCCTACACAATGGACCCAGACAGCCCCCTCCCCCCCATCGCACCTCTCTCCATCCAGGAGAGAGACGTCAACAAACTGTTAAAGAGACAGATCCCCCGCAAGGCAGCTGGACCAGACGCTGTCTCCCCCTCCACACTGAAGCACTGTGCAGACCAGCTGTCTCCAGTGTTTACGGACATCTTTAACACTTCACTGGTTGAATGCATGGTACCTGCCTGCTTCAAAACATCCACCATCATCCCAGTTCCCAAAAAGCAGAGGATCACAAGCCTTAATGACTACAGACCAGTCACCCTGACCTCTGTGGTAATGAAGACCTTTGAGCGCCTGTGATCACCCACCTCAAGGCCATAACCAACCCCCTCCTCGACCCACTGCAGTTTGCCTACAGAGCCAACAGGTCTGTAGACGACGCAGTCAACATGAAACTCCACTTCATCCTCCAGCACCTAGACTCCCCCTGCACCTATGCCAGGATCCTGTTTGTGGACTTCAGCTCCGCATTCAACACCATTGCCCCAGCTCTCCTCCAGGACAAGCTATCCCAGCTGAGTCTGCCTGAGCCCACCTGCAGGTGGATCACTGACTTCCTGACAGACAGGAAGCAGCACGTGCGGCTGGGCAAGCTTGTCTCGGACCCCCGGACCATCAGCACTGGAGCCCCACAAGCCTGTGTGCTCTCTCCTCTACTCTTCTCCCTCTACACCAACAGCTGCACCTCTAGCCACCCTTCTGTCAAACTCCTGAAGTTCGTGGAGGAGCACAACCCTTATTGGATTAATCTCCAATGGTCATGAGGCCGCCTACAGAGAGGAAGTTGACAGCCTGGCTTCCTGGTGCAGCCAGAACTACTTGGAGCTGAACGCCCTAAAAACTGTAGAGATGGTAGTAGACTTCAGGAGAAGCCCAGACCCAACTGCCCCCCTCATCATGTGTGACTCCCCAGTTAACACTGTGGAGTCATTCAGATTCCTGGGGACAATAATTTCAAAGGACCTCAGGTGGGCGGAGAACATCACCTCCACCATCAAGAAGGCCCAGTAGAGGATGTTCTTCCTGCGGCAGCTGAAGAAATTCAACATGCCGCAGAAAGTGATGGTCGAGTTCTACACGGCCATCATTGAGTCTATCCTCAGCTCATCGATCACCATCTGGTTCGCTGCCTCCACTGCCAAGGACAAAGGCAGCCTGCAGCGGACCATTCGGTCAGCCGAGAAGGTCATCGGCCGCAACCTGCCATCTCTCCTGGACCTGTTCCACTCCAGGACCAGTAAGAGAGCAGTAAAGATCATCGCTGATCCTTCCCATCCTGGTCACCACCTCTTCCACAGACTTCCATCCAGCAAAAGGTTCCGTTCAATCAAGAGCAAAACCTCACGCCACCTGAACGGTTTCTTCCCCATGGCAGTGGGGCTCACAAACAAGCTCCCTGCCACTCACTGACTCTGGGACTTCCACCCCCCCCCCCCCCCCCCCACCCTGTCACACACACAATGCACTGACAGTGTAATTTATAATTATTTAAAATGATTCTAATTTACAGTGTACATGCCCCATACCCATTTCACAGCCTCTAGCCTCATTGCCACTTAGCCTCGCAAAGCCTACAAAATGTCTTGTTTTGCTGTTCTTTTTTTGTAAATTTGTAAATTTGTTATTGCTATTTTGTTAATATTTTGCTATTTTGTAAATTCCTTGTCAATATTTGCTATTGTTTTTTTATGTCCCATGCACCAAAAATTGCTACAGTATGGCGGCGCGTGCACACGCAGCGACCACTCGCGCTCCAGAGAATGCGGTGTTTTGTTTGTTTAATAAGTGTTTGCCCGAAAGTTTGTCGTGTTCGTCTCGTCTGTCTGCGTCGAAATACAAGTACAGTCGACAGGCTCTGCTAGACATCCGCGAGAGCAAGATTTACAACGTTTTGGACACCACAACAGAGACACTCAAAGAGCTCGGATTACTTCGCCGGCCCGCGACTACTCGACCCGACCCGACTCGACTCGACTCGACTGCCACCACTCCCCCGGAAAGGAGAGGTCGGAAGCGGTGCGCGAGGAAGCAGAAGAGGGGCAAGCGCGGAGGTATCCGGGCTAGGCTAGCGGCTAGTCCAACTCGCCCAGCCATACCATCCATCATCCTGGCCAACGTACGATCCTTGGACAACAAAATGGATCATATACGACTGCTGAGGTCAGCGAATCGGACAGTGAGTAACTGCTGTGTACTTGTTTTCACTGAAACATGGCTTAACGACAACATCCCCGACTCCGCTGTACAACTTGAGCAGCTGACATGCTATCGAGCGGACAGAGCCCTCGTCAACGGAGGTAAACAGCGTGGCGGCGGAGTTTGTGTTTACATTCGTGATGCGTGGTGCTGGGACGCTGTGGTAGTATGCAGACACTGTTCACCACTGGCGGAGTTTATGATCATAAAGTGCCGTCCTTTCTATCTGCCGAGGGAGTTTACTGCGGTCTTGCTAGCCGCAGTATACATCCCTCCAACCTCCAGCAACAGTGACAGGAGCCCCCCAAGGCTGTGTGCTCAGTCCCCTGCTCTTCACCCTGCTGACTCACTTTGTGAACTGTACCAGGCCATCAGTGAACAACAGACAGCACACCCAGATGGATTTACCATCCTCGCTGGAGATTTTAATCATGCTGACCTTAAGACTGTCCTACCAAAACTCCATCAGCATGTCAATTTCCCAACAAGAGGGGAAAACACCTTGGACTTGGTCTACACTTCTCACAAAGGAGCATACAAGGCCTCCCCCCTCCCCCACATCGGACTCTCTGATCACATCACTGTCATGCTAATGCCAGCATATAGGCCCAGAGTGAAAGTCGGAAAACCGGTCCGGAAAGAGATAACTGTGTGGCCGGAGGGGTCCAGGTCTGCTCTCAAGGACTGTCTTGCAACAACAGACTGGGACATGTTCAAGCAAGCAGCCACACAGAACAACCATACGGACAATGAGGAGCTTACAGACACTGTCCTCTCCTACATCCGTAAGTGCTCTGATGATGTGACCCACGAAAAGACCATCATCACTCGGGCTAACCAGAAGCCATGGCTGACAGGGGCAGTCCATCGGCTGCTGAGAGCCAGAGACAAAGCCTTCAGAGCCGGGGATGAAAATGGCCTAAGAACAGCGAGAGCCAGCCTGTCCCGTGGCATCAAGAAAGCAAAACTGGACTACACAAATAAGATTACCTGCCACTTCAAGGACAGCAGAGACACGCGGAGCCTGTGGCAGGGCATTCAGACCATGACGGACTACAAGCCCGCGCCACAGACCTGCGACAACAACATCTCTCTGCTCAACAACCTCAACAGCTTCTTTGCACGGTTTGAAGCAACAAACACTACAAGCCCACAGAAAACTCCACCCCCCCCCACGATCAGGTCCTGTGCCTGTCTGCTGCCAGCGTGAAGAGGACACTCTCTACCATCAACCCCCGCAAAGCAACAGGCCCAGACAACATCCCAGGCCGTGTGCTGAGGGACTGCGCAGAGGAGCTTAAGGATGTCTTCACGGACATCTTTAACACTTCTTTGCGTCAAGCTGCTGTCCCATCACATTTCAAGACCTCCATCATCATACCTGTGCCAAAGAAATCCGCTCCATCCTGCTTCAATGACTATCGCCCTGTAGCACTGACCCCCATCATCATGAAGTGCTTTGAACGGCTAGTCATGTCTCACATTAAGTCCATCCTCCCCCCCACCCTGGACCCCTTTCAGTTTGCATACCGAGCAAAACGTTCCACAGAGGACGCAATCTGCTCTGCTCTCCACCCAGCCCTCACCCACCTGGAAAAAGCAGACTCATATGTGAGAATGCTTTTCATAGACTTTAGCTCAGCATTTAACACCATAATCCCGCAACAACTGATCTGTAAACTGGACCAGCTGGGGCTCAACACCTCCCTCTGCAACTGGCTGCTGGACTTCCTCAGCGAGAGAGCAGTACGAGTCGGCAACAACACCTCGAGCAGCATCACACTCAGCACAGGGGCCCCCCAAGGCTGTGTGCTCAGTCCCCTGCTCTTCACCCTGCTGACTCACGACTGCACATCAACCCACAGCACCAATCACATGGTGAAGTTTGCGGACGACACAACTCTGGTGGGTCTCATCTCCAAGAACGACGAGACCCACTATAGAAAGGAGGTCAACCTTCTGACCACGTGGTGCAGAGACAACAACCTCCTGCTGAATGTCAGCAAAACGAAGGAGATTGTGGTCGACTTCCGGAGAGGGCACACTGAACACCCACCACTGACCATCGATGGTGCTGCTGTGGAGAGAGTGAGCAGCACCAAATTCCTGGGGGTGCACATCAGTGAGGACCTCTCCTGGACCACCAACACCGCATCACTGGCGAAGACAGCCCAGCGGCGCCTCTACTTCCTCCGCAAGCTGAAGCGAGCGAAAGCTCCCACACCGATCCTGACAACATTCTACCGAGGCACCATTGAAAGCATCCTGTCCAGCTGCATCACTGTGTGGGGCGGTAGCTGCACCGAACACAGTAGGAAAGCACTGCAACGCATTGTGAACACAGCTGCTAAGATCATTGGTGCCCCACTCCCTTCCCTGCAAGAGACTTACTCCACCCGCCTCACCCGCAAAGCTACCTCGATTGTGAGCGACGCAAGCCACCCCGCACACAGTCTGTTCAGCCTCCGTGCCCACACCACCAGACTCACGAAAAGCTTCATACCCCAAGCTGTCAGGAAGCTAAATTCTCTCCCCTCACTTCCCCCAGCCACATCCTCCAAGCTGTCAGGAAGCTGAAACCACCACCCCCCCTCCCAACCACCCCCCCCCCCCCTCCCAACCCTTCAGCCCCCCCCCCCCCCCCCCCAAAAACACTACGGACTCTGGACAATCCACTATTCTATTGCTACAATGCACTATTGCACTATTATTTTTTTATACAGAATACACAGTATTTGGCTGCTATTTACTGTCTTTACTGACTGCTCTTTTTGCACTGTTTAAATTATTTTTATTGAATGTTTTACTTTTAGTATGTGTTATCTGTTGTGCCTGGGCACTTTATCTGTCTCACCGTGGGAGAGTGAGAAACGTCCTCTCGATTCCTTTGTATGTCTTGACATGTGAAGAATTGACAATAAAGCCACTTTGACTTTGACTTTGACAACCTCACCAAGTCAATTTCCTGTATGTGCAAATATACTTGGCCAAATAAAAGAATTCTGATTCTGATTCTGATTCTGATAAAAACACAGTGGAGGCAGTGTGATGGCATGGGCATGCATGGCTTCCAAGATTATGTTAAGATTATGTTAATTTGTCCAATTACATTTGAGCCACTGAAAATAGGGGACTGTGTATAAAAATGCTTAAAAAAATGCTTGCAATTCCTAAACTGGCATACAATATTTTTGTTCAACCCCTTGAATTAAAGCTGAAAGTCTGCACTTCAATTGCATCTTGATTATTTCATTTCAAATCCATTGTGGTGGCGTACAGAGCCAAATCGAACCAGCAACCTCCGGTTGCTGGCCGGCCTCTCTAACCTCTAGGCCACCTGCCGCCCCCAAGAGATGCAGGTCTGGGGAGGGCCAGACTTTCGACACCATGTGAAAGGGAATTATCAGTGTGTAGACAATGTAATGTTTCACATCTGTGGCACCCATGCAAGAGGTCCCCGGTTCAAAACAAACAATGCAGGCACTCAGCTAACACCTAACCCTAAACCAAGTGTAAAGCAACTATAAGGTGTGTTTCATGTTGTGCATGGAATTATGTATGTGTGTGTGTGTGTCTCAGGGTCTGAAGAGAGATCCTCTTGGTGTGTACCTGAAGTGTCGGTAAAGGTCAGGGCATAGTTGACAGTTTATCCTTGTACACTGAAGAGCAGCTGACTGCCATCATGACTTCAACAGCCAGACTATTCACCAAAGTGAGAGACAGTCATACACTCACACGCACACACACACACACGGCGTATAGTATGACCCTGAATGAGTATCATACAGTGTAATTCAATTATTCTCAAAGCTCCAACCACCACGCCAAAACCAAGATGCAAGGAACCTGACAAATCTCAGTCAAAATGGTTAATGACACCAGGTGTCTCACCTGACAGTGTCCCTTCAGAAAAGGCCTTCACTTGCAAGTCCACATCCTGGTCTCCCAACCTGCAGCAACACACACAGATGATAAGACATATAATACACATATAAGACAGATACACAGACAATAATACTGTAACGAGGTCCTTGAACACAGAGGCGGACTCAGTGGTGGTGATAAGGGAAACCCCGTTTATTTAGACTGTTCCTTCTTCTCATCCGTACTCAGGTCCTGGTCGACCTTCCAGTCTCAGCTTTTCAGCCTCTTCCTCTCCAAAGCAGAGGCACACACATCTTAAACCATTTCGTTAACGAGGCTTCATTCGCAACAGGTGCGCAATGAAGCCTCGCTTCCGTAACCCTTGCCACGGTCCTGTAGCTCCCTCTACAGGCCGAACGCTGCATGTCCCCCCACAAATACAGAAACATCAACTAGACCAAAACTACATTAAGCTCTTCTCCTGCACTAGGTTGTAGTTGCCATCAGGGGAGGAGGACAGGAACGTGACTCCTCCCCTTCCCACATGCTGGGGAGTTACACAGGTCTCACCAGCTATGTCCCACACCTGACACACACAGGGAGACAAATATATTACAACTTCACAGTTAAACACTTTCAGCTGAGTACCAGTTGAGTGGAGGCTGTGGACTGAGACTGCTGGTTCATGCCAGCATGGCTGTGTCCCTGGGAGAGGCGGACACTAGGAGAGATCAGTTAGGTGACCATGCAATGGAAGTGACCGGGGAGTGGCCTGGGTGACACAGGACCTGGGCACAGCCAGAGGAGGGCCTGGGGGAGGGAGGGGAATAAAATGAGATTGAGAGAGAAATAGGGTGGGGGAGGACAGAGAAAAACAAAGTTCAAGAGCATAATAATGAGCAGCATAGAAATGACTCTATGACTCTACAATGTTCACCAATGGGAGTGAGTGAGTGTGTGTATGTGTGTATACCTGGTAGAGAGTCAGGTGGGGTCCACGTGCCAGACCAGCAAGCAAGGTTGGAACAGGCAACGACCAGGGCAGTCACACTGCAGTCACACTGCGTTGCAAACAGTACATTAGTATGAGTTGTAGCACTGAGAGAGAACGAGAAAGAGAGTGAGGCGATATTCTCCTCACAAACACTGAAGGAATTAGAACACTGCACTAGGTTGGACTGACTTAATATGATTGAGGCTTCATCTGGGTCCGGGAAACTGGCAAATAGTGTTAGATCTTGATGGAGTCATCCACAAGGGCTACAGCAGACTTCTGTGTGAATTTGAAGGGAAACTTGAGAGCAGCGTAAAAGGGGATTAAAAATACACAAAACATGAAACCATGTAATACACACGTGAGCAATTACAGCAGCTAAGGCCTTGGGGATGAATGATCCATCCATGAGCTCTAGCAGTCTTGAGCCACTCTTCAATCACAGATACTGTACATACTCCAGCCACATGATTTCAGTGAGTACACCTTTGTAAGCATATAAAATAATATGAACAAATGCCTTTGACCAGTTCATACACAAAATGAAACAAGGGAGACTTGAGGGTCTGATTGGGGATTCATACTTACCAGTTGAGCACCTGGGAAAACTCTGCTGTGATGTACTTGCTGCTAAACTTAAGTTAAACAACAAACCACCTTAGCAAGGCCACGACAAACACATCCTGGACTGCCGCTTGCTGTCAGGCAATTCTCTTTTCTATTTAATATAACATCTTAAAATATAATATATCATATATTATATATCAATATTTTTATTACAGAAATATTTTTGACATTCAGCAGACGCTTTTATCCAAAGTGACTTACAACAAGTACATTTGTCTAAAGTAAGTGAATCATCTATACATCAGTCATCATAAGGAAATATGCTAGGACCAGGTGCCATTGGCAGTCACAATGCTAGAAAAAAGAAGGGATGGGTCTTCAGTCTACAGCGGAAGATAGGTAGTTAGGTAGATAGGTCCTGACAGCAGTGGGAAGCTTGGTCCACCACTGGGGCGCCAAGACAGTGAAAAGCAGTGACTGAACAGCGCTCCCGCTCGTAGAGGCGGTGGTGCCAGGCGGCCAGCCGAGGTGGAAGAACGGAGTGATTGGGCAGGGGTTTGGGAGCTGACCATTGCTTGCAAGTAGGGAGGGGCTGTTCCTTTTACCGCCCGGTAGGTGAGCACCAGGGTCTTGAATCTGATGCGAGCTGCTACCGGGAGCCAGTGAAGGGTCAGAGGAGGGGGGTGACATGGGAGAATTTGGGGAGCTTGAACACCAGACAGGCAGCAGCATTCTGGATGAGCTGCAAAGGTCTGATGGTGGAGGTGGGAAGCCCGGCCAAGAGTGCGTTGCAGTAGTCAAGGCAGGAGATCACAAGTGCCTGGACCAAGAGTTGTGCTGCTTCTCTCGCAAGGAATGGATGTATCCTTCGGATGTTCTAGAAGAAGAATCTACAGGAGCGTGCTGTCGTTGTGATGTTCGCCGCACATGACAAGAGGTTTTCAAGGATCACCCCAAGATTCTTGGCTGTCTGGGAGGAGGTCACAGTGGAGTTCTCGACTGTGATGGAGAAGTCTTGGAGAGGGCAGGCTTTCCCAGGGAGGAAGAGCAGCTCAGTCTTGTTAAGGTTGAGCTTAAGGTGGTGGGCTGACATCCAAGCAGAAATGTCTGCAAGACACACAGAGACACGTGTCGCCACCTGTGTGTCAGAGGGGGAGAAAGAGAGAAAGAGTTGAGTGTCATCAGTGTAGCAGTGGTAGGAGAAAACATGTGAGGAAGTTACTGAGCCAAGAGATTTGGTATAGAGGGAGAACAGTAAGGGCCCTAGGACAGAGCCCTGGGGGACACCAGTGGTGAGGGCACGTGAAGAGGACAGTGACCCTCTCCACGTCACCTGGTAAGAGCGATCGGCCCAGTAGGATGCAAACCAGGAGAGTGCAGAGCCAGAGATGCCCAGCTCTGAGAGGGTGGAGAGAAGGATCTGGTGGTTTACTGTGTCGAATGCAGTGGACAGGTCAAGAAGAATGAGAACAGAGGAGAGGGAGGAAGCTCGAGCAGAGTGGAGGGTCTCCATGACAGCAAGGAGAGCGGTCTGAGTAGAGTGCCCAGCCGTAAAGCCTGATTGGTAAGGGTCAAAGAGGTTGTTCTGAAGGAGACAGTGAGACAGTTGGTGAGAAACAGCACGTTCAAGGGTTTTAGATAAGAAGGAGAGAAGGGATACCGGTCAGTAGTTATGGACAGCAGACGAGTCAAGAGTTGGCTTCTTTAAAGGAGGCTTGACTCTGGCCGTCTTCAAGACAGCTGGGACAGATCCTGTGGATAGGGAGGAATTGATTATGGTGGAAAGGAATGGAAGGAGGTCTTTGGAGATGAATTGGAGATCGAGGATCGAGAGGGCAGGTGGTTGAGGAGTGAGAAAAATGTGGAGTGAGGAAAATGTGGAGAACAGTTTCCTTGGGTCAGAGGCAGAGGACTGAATTTTGGAATGGTAGTTAGAAGCTTTAGCAGCTGATGCAGAGGAGGTGTAGTTGAGGAGGAGAGAGAGATAAGGTTTTAGGTCATCAGGGAGGCCGATTTTACTCCATTTCCTTTCAGCTGCCCGGAGCCCTAATTTACAAGCTTGCAGGGTTTCAGACAGTCAAGGAGCGCGTGGAGAGGATCGTGCTGGCCTTGTGGTCAGTGGACAGAGAGAGTCAAAAGATGAGGAAAGAGTGGACAGGAGGGTGGCGGAGGCTGCATCAGTAGATAGAAGGAAGAAGGATTCAACAGAGGGTAGGGAGGATAAGACAGAGGAAGAGAGAGAGGTGAGGGAGAGGGTTCGCAGGTTGCGACGAGTGGATACAGTATGGGTAGAGTCTGACTGGGAGGGGGTGGATTTGAGGGGAAGGGAGATGGATACAAAATGATGGTCAGAAACTGGAAGAGGGGTAACAGTAAGGTTGGAAGTATGGGAGGATCTGGTGAAGACAAGGTCGAGCTGATGAGTCAGAGGAGAGTGGGAAAGGGTAAGGTCGAACGAGGAGAGAAGGTTAAGAAAGCCAGACTAGTGAAACTTCTCTGACTGGATGTTGAAGTCACCCGGTAGTGTGAGTGGCCGATGGTCTGGGTTGGTCTGTTTGAAGAGCAGCGCGAACACTAGCAGAGACTGCTAATTCAATGGCACGATGAAAATCAGCCATCAGCACAACAAAGTTCTCATCCACAATCAGCATGTCAACACATACAGTAGAAGCCCGCTCTCACACAAAAATCAACAAGCACCTGCACACCTGCTTAGACAGTGTTGTCTGACCATTGAACCAGAACACATCAATTTCTCCTGAGGTGAGTAGGATTAATTAGCATATACACTCACTGAACACTTTATTAGGAACACTATACTAATACTGGGTAGGGCCTCCCTTTGCTCTCAAAACAGCCTCAATTCTTCGTGGCATTGATTCCATAAGATGTTGGAAACATTCCTTTGAGATTCTGGTCCATGATGACATGATTGCATGACGCAATTCCTGCAGATTTTTCAGGTGCACTTTCAAGCTGTGAATCTCCCGTTCTACCACATCCCAAAGGTGTTCTATTGGATTCAGATCCAGTGACTGTGAAGGCCACTGAAGAACACTGAACTCATTGTCATGTTCATGAAACCAGTTTGAGACGACTTTTGCTTTGTGACATGGTGCATTATCATGCTGGAAGTAGCCATTAGAAGATGGGTAAATCGTGGCCATGAAGGGATGCACATGGTCAGCAACAATACTCAAATAGGCTGTGGCATTCAAGCAATGATTGATTGGTATTAACGGGCCCAAAGTGTGCCAAGAAAAAAATCCCCACACCATTACAGCACCTCCACCATGAGAAGGTGTACAGGTGTTCCTTATAAAGTGTTTGGTGAGTGTATTTTCTCAGATATAATAAATCTGGCTAAGTGTAAATCTCAGATTTAGATTTAAATTAAATATGTATTTCTGTACTCTAGATTTAAGATTTAAATTAAATATATAATTTGTTCTTAAATATTTATTTTGCACTACAGATATTTAGATATAATTTAAATATTTATAGGACATACTTATTTTTACCAGATTTATAAATCTAGTCAGATTTATCTAAATCTAGAGAAAACAGGTCTGTAACAAAGGATGAATCAATTTTACAAACGGCACCCCATACTCCTGTGGTGTAGTGCAGCAGTTTTTCAAACACTGAGTTTAGGCTACTATCCACACACTGTCAGCTTTTTTTAAGTGCCAAGGTAACACGGCAACCACACACACACACACACACACACACACACACACCATGCATTATTTCTGTCTCCCAGGGGTGTCTTTTTCTTCTGGAGCTGGCATTCAAACCGAACAAGCAGTGTGTCTTCAGATAAGCGTTGCAGAAGATTGTTTCCCAGGTAAATGTTTTCACTGAGGTCAAAGATTGATCAGTATCAAACAATGCCAATGGTATTGACATGTTCATTCTACTCTACAGACAGGATTTTACATTATGTCCCAATTTCACATTGCTGAGTTGGCAAGAAAGTTAGAAAAGTCGTAGGATCTATCCCACAACATGTTGCCTACAAAATAGTCCCACCATTCAACTTCAGAATGAACACAAGTTAAGCATACAGCAGATCCAGTAACCTCCATGATCCAGTAGCGTAGTATGTGCATGGCAAAATGGCCCATTTCATTATTGAGCACTGACATCTACTGGTCATTGTGTGGTACTGTCCCTGTCCTGGTCGTTTGATAGACATGCACTGCTCGCAAGTTACACTCACCGGCCACTTTATTAGGTGCACCTGTTCAACTGCTCGTTAACGCAAATATCTAATGGTGTAGGGGATATTTTCTTGGCACACTTTGGGCCCCTTAGTACCAATTGAGCATCGTTTAAACGCCACAGCCTACCTGAGTATTGTTGCTGACCATGTCCATCCCTTTATAACCACAGTGTACCCATCTTCTGATGGCTACTTCCAGCAGGATAACGCGCCATGTCACAAAGCTCACATCATCTCAGACTGGTTTCTTGAACATGACAATGAGTTCACTGTACTCCAATGGCCTCCACAGTCACCAGATCTCAATCCAATAGAGCACCTTTGGGATGTGGTGGAACGGGAGATTCGCATCATGGATGTGCAGCCGACAAATCTGCAGCAACTGCGTGATGCTATCATGTCAATATGGACCAAAATCTCTGATGAATGTTTCCAGCACCTTGTTGAATCTATGCCACAAAGAATTAAGGCAGTTCTGAAGGCAAAAGTGGGTCCAACCCGGTACTAGCAAGGTGTACCTAATGAAGTGGCCGGTGAGTGTATATTCAAGATTCTTTATTTGTCACGTGCAAACAAGTATACAGTGAAATGCAAAAAAAAATAGAGTGATGTTATAGACTAATGTTATAGCTGCAGTCTATTAGGCTACAGCGCCACTTGTGTCATTTAGAAACTATTGTACATTTGACATATTGAGCCCAGGGGAGCTGTCTAATGCAGACTTGGCAATTGTAGAGAGCCAAACATCTACTAAGAGAGTAGACCTACCATATGGCTTGATTTGATTAAGCATCTTTGTTATGGAATCATGGACAAGAAAAAAATGAAAATATCTCTCCATGTTTCAGATCAGCATATCCCCTTGGACTATCGTAAGAATTTTCCTTTTTGACAGTTTTAAGCATGATTGGCAGTACCATAAATAAGAACTGGAATATTTGGCAAGTGCAAGATTTTAACGGCGACAAACGGCTTGCAGTTAGGCTGAAGTCAGTCTCTTGGATTTTCATTCACAACACTTAATCAAGGAAGGCAGAAGGCCGTTTTCTATTTCCTTCCTATTTAATTCTCAATGGCACAAGATCATATTGAACGTCAAGAAGCGCTCCGTCACCCTTTTCGTGGATTGCATTGTGGTTGACTCTCAAAACATACTACTTCGAGGGAAGGTCAATCTGGATGGCTTTACATTGATAGGGAATCTAAAGGATAAACCCCTTATGTCAGTTCCAGTAAGTTGATCACTTTAAGAACACATTCCATAAATGTTAGGCTAAGGCAATGTCTAAGCTGATGTAGGCCTATGAGTCTTTGATAAAAGGCTCTAGTGAGAGAGGTCTACTTTTGATTACATATTAGAAGGCCCTACAAGAAAATACCTCACAAAGTTGATGAGGCCTGATGTAGGCCGAGGCTTACTGTGATATTCATGTTTGAAATGATCATATAACCTAGTGTATATACAACCCTGGCAAAGGTGATGGGTACTGGAAATCCCACTGGAAATCAGAGCGGTATACGCTCATAAACAGCCCCGCCAAGTCCTACAAATATGTGGGAATTTTAACACATGGGTTCTAGTCCAGAATATGACCTGCGCGCCGACAGGACAGGAACCATAGACATACAGTATACTGTATACATCATTGCCACGAACCGTTTCCAGGATGACAATCTAGGCGCATCTTCTAGATGCGCGTGTTTTCGCACTATCTCGCATTAACATCAACTGACGTCAGGGTTGTAATAATGATAACTTAATGTTAAAGTTTGTTTTTATTAGGCGATTCGTTACGAGCATCCGTAATAATTAGACGTGGATACAAACACAATTATTGTTATGAGTTGTGAGTGGATCGATGTGGCACGGCAAACGAAGACACAGTGAAGTCTATTTTGTTTTAGGGAAAAATGTGATAGGCCCACGTGTGCATGTATATATTATAGGTTAGATTGAGGCCATGATAATGGCTTTGGAACAATCTATGGATATATGTTTAAGCTACTGTTACATTGTAATGTGTGTTTATTAATATATGTGTCAATATTGTTATCCAGCGATGTCATAATAAATAAACAAAATGTCTGATGATCAGGTGGGTTAAATTCCACTCAATTTAAATAGCCGCTATTCCTTTCCGTTTTCCTTCTCTTCTCAATAACCCCTCCCCGTCTGCACCGTCCTGAATCCCTCCAATCACATCCTCAAACCAAACATGACATGAACATACAGTATATATATTGTTTTATGGCGATGGTATCTCTGGCTGTTCAGTTAGTTGAAACGGATTGAGTTGGGTTGCGTTGTCCGGTGGTCCGTCAACCCAACTAATCCCAGAAAATGAGTAATTGTTGCCTTTCTAACATCGGGGAGAACATGGCTCGGGCCACGGGTTCTCGCGGGCTGCTTTTGGTACTTTTGCTGCAGACAGTCCTCATTTGCTCCGCACAAGTAAGTCCTTCTCTGTGTACCTTTCCTTGCAGATTGATGAGGCGGGACTGCAGGTGAGTGAAATACCCCTATCGTATGTATTGATGACTAATGGACTGGCAAATACTGTTATGATAACAATTGATCTTTCCCCCCAAAAATATATTGACCTATACAATATGAGGCTACATACAACGAGGATAAACACTATTGCATCCAGCGAAGGCTACCATTTATTGTCTTACATGAGTGGAAATGACTGTTTGTCTTCATCATGTGGTGGTGACATGGATTTTACGAAATTGATCACACCAAATGGCTATATTGTTGGTGACGTTCTATGTGTGCTATGGCAGCTTTGCACCTGTCACCACGTTTTGTGTTTTTCCTGCTGCTATCAACTTTTGTCTAAAGTTGTGCGTTCGCTTTCCAACGTATATATATATTTTTTAAATGTAATTGTTTTTGAGATATTTTAGATTACACATGTTTAGGTGCATCCCCTCACACCAATACAATTATTTCACCCTCTTTACTCAGAGGGGCCAAGGACCACCTGGACCTGCAGGTGTCCCAGGAATTGATGGCATTGCTGTAAGTTCTCTCCTCATCCTTGTATGATGCTTCATATGTTAAAACATAAGCATATACAGTATATACATACGATTTGTATGATGGGCTAACCCACCCCTTTAACAGTCAGGCTTCCTGCCAGGAAGTTGGAAATAAACTCTTCACATTTAGGCCTCTTTTTTTTGTTTCAGGGCGAGAGGGGAGACGATGGCGTGGGTGGCCCTGCTGTAATTATAAATCTAGATTTTATCACCTTTTAAATTATTATTTGTTTTGTATTGTCTGTTTATTTATCTTGTCTGCCTATTGTGGTTTAGTTTTTGTTTGTTACTTTGGTATTAGGGTCCTGATGGATATTCAGGTAAACCTGGTTCAGCTGGATTGCCAGGAGACCCCGGAGCAGATGTGAGTATCCTTTGGCTTTATTGTGGAATTGTGATCTGATGTCATAATCAGGCCATACTGTAGATGTAGAAGGGGGTGGAGCTTGTCAATTATGAAATGTTATATACATTTGATGGATTACTGTGCCTTTGGAAAGTATTCAGACCCCTTCACTTTTTCCACATTTTGTTCTGTTATAGACTCAATTTAAAATGGATTAAATTAAAATAATTAGCCATCAATCCACACACAATACCCCAGAATGACAAAGTGAAAACACATTTTTTTAAATTTCAGTAAATTTATTGAAATTGAAATGCAGAAATACCTAATGTACATAAGTATTCAGACCCTTTGGTATGACACTCTTAAAATGAGTTCAATGAGTTGAATTGAGCCCATCTTGATGCAAGGATAATTGTTAATGTAATTTTGGAATTAATATCTTTGTTTTTATAGGGTCTCTGATTTGCATAGGAATCAATTACACACTGTGTGGATTAGGAGGTCACTATCAACTCAGCTTCTCTTGATCCTGACAAACTCCCTAGTCCCTGCCGGTGACAAACATACTCATAACTTGATGCAGCTACCACTATTCTTCACACAAGAGATGGTGTGGAAACTGCATTGCATGTGCTGGATTTGCACCAAACTTAATGCTTTGTAGTAAAACCAAATAAACACATTTCCAGCCACTTTCTTTGCTGTATCACTTGAATTCATTGTTGCAAACACAATTATGTTATTTTGTAAGTCTCCCCAGGCCTCAGGGTCGCATTCCTGAGCATTTTTGTTCCTCTCCATTTGCTCAGTTTGTAATGACAACCTGATCCACACAGTGTGTAATTGATTCCTATAAAACAAAAGATATTAATTCCAAAATTACATGAACTATTATCCTTGCATTAGGATGGACTCAATTACAATTATTGAGTGATTTGTTGATGACATTTTTGCACTTTAGCTCATTTTAAGAGAGTCATAGCAAAGGGTCTGAATACTTATGTACATGAGGTATTTCTAAAAATCTGTTTTCGCTTTGTCATTCTGGGTTATTGTGTGTGGATTGTTCAAATTATTATTTTAATTGAATCCATTTTAAATTGAGTCTATAACACAACAAAATGTGGAAAAAGTGAAGGGGTCTGAATACTTTCCGAAGGCACTGTATAACATGTATTCTATTGTATGATTGCTTATGGAGAGAAAGCAAGTGAATCTCATTTGTATTTTGAAAGTATACTTGTTGTGATGTATCAGTTAATAAGTCTGATCTCCCTCCCTCTGCAGGGTTTGACTGGCCCTGTTGGAGATGCTGGGCCTGGCGGTCCTTTCGGACAGAAAGTGAGTGGCTAATGAGGCCTTCATTTCTCTGCTTCAGAGACTTTCAGCGAGATTGAGCCAAGCTGCTGTCCACTATGCCGGCATGACAGCAGGAATTAGAATGTGTAAAGCAATTCCTAGTGACAAATGAGACTTAATCCTGGTAGTGGTCTGTATAATCTCTGTGGGGAACAAGGCCCCAGCATCAGTCCTCATTAAGTCCTCAAACATTGCTGGGTCAAGTGCACCCTGGCTCAGTCACGGGGTAAGCTGGAAGAATGTTAACTCAGTCTGTCCGAATTCTTAGATGGCTTCATTTGTAATGTGTAACAACTTTGTCTCAAATGTGTAGGAATCAAAGGAATATTGCAATTGTGTATGTATGTTGTGCATGCGTGCGTGCGTGCGTGCGTGTGTGTGTGTATTGGATAAAACTGTCTTGATACACTTGAACACTTCATGATAATGTCTTCCACATGTATAGTAGTAGTTGTCATATTGGTCATGTTTTGGCTGCTGGCACATATTATTAGCCTATCAACAGTACACAATAGAAATTAGACATTCTCTTTGTAGTTGCATTATTTTCTGTGTAATTGTCAAACTGTTGTTTCTACTTTTCTTCAGGGTGAGCCTGGAAAATCTGGACCTCGTGGATTAGCTGTGAGTTTAATTATTCTCTCTAGACCCCTGAAATACAGTATACAACATAGTCAATTAGACTCATCAGTGAAAGTAGCCCATAAGTAAAGCTCGGAGCACCCAATCACATTAGAGTGTATTTCCACTGTAAATGTCTCCCCACTGCAAAACTGATTATGCAACATGGTTAGGGAAGGGATGATGATTATGATTGTCTATGGTTGTCTTCCAGTGCATGAGACCTTTTATGAGGTGCATGAATGAATTACTCTGATATATAGTTATTGTTGGGTGCCGGATGGCAATGCCTGTGAAAGCATATTGAAAGAAGAATGTTGACGTTCGAAACTATCAATACATTGCCAGCCATGTTTGGGGTCAAGTTGAATTTGAATTTACTCTGGGGAAGAAGTGAACTGATATTTAATTGATGGAAAAAGCCACATGGAAAATAATAAAAAGTGAATTTACTTGAAAATTGACCTCATATGCAACCTCACCTGTAGTAGCATTGGACATACTATGCTTTCATTTGCAAGAAGAGGTAGAGGTCCACATCTATATCATGAAGATGTGATATTGATACTACTTGTTACACATTATGCATGTATGGATGTAGAGTATGGAAAGATCTTATAGACTTCATAACAGATTATTTATCAGTTCTGGAAATGGCTAGATGTTGTTTTGTACAATTTGTTTCATGTTTTATTTCTGCGACTGTCATTGGGTATTTCTGTTTTTCTCCATAGGGCATTGGATCAGATGGACCCCCTGTAAGTAACAAAATATACAGTAGTAAAATGTAGTAAAATATATGTCTATTGTTGCATACCATTGATGCTTTGGGAAAAATAAGGTGTTGACTGTGCTGGAATCAGAACTATTGTTGAAGATCTGTGCCGACAATCAATATCTCTAATAACAATAACAGGGACCACTTGGGCCAGGAGGACTTCCAGGTGAATTGGGCAAAGTTGGACCCCCTGTGAGTACCAAACTGACTCTCGTGACATTGATCCTGACAGTGTTGGAGCAGGTCTTTCGACACTAAGTATGGCTGTTAGGCTACCTCATCATTACTTCACTCTTTTGGCCCTGACTCCCATTCACATTAGGGTTAGGCAGATATTAGATATTTTAGAATATCTTGATATTTGGAGCATATTGTGATATTGTTCTCTTACAGAAAGTGCTTAAAACTCCAGATATGTGCATAACGACAAGTGCCGTGTCCTGCTTTCTGCAAGGCAAAGCACATCTAGCGTTGAAAACATGTCTCTTTGTTTCACCAGACTATTTACATCACTAGCCATACACTGTTGCGCTGCAGTTCTGTCATTTTTGCTCATGCTGGCATGTCACCAACTTCAGCAATGAAAGATAGTTCATTGTAATACTAATTAAGTAATATGTTGAATAGGAAAATGTGGATATTGCCCAACCCTAACTCACATTCAATAATGTAATTACAATGTAATAGCTGTGTATTTGTATTCTACTGAAATTGAACAAATTAACCTCTAATAGACACCATTATGGAGAGCTAATCCTAAATTCAACATCTTAACAACACCAATCGAGATGGGAATAAAATCTACCTCTACCTTTCTTTTTGATATGCTTAATATGTCCATTACTACAGGGTACCATGGGTGTGAGAGGACCACAGGGACCTCGTGGATCAACAGGGCCTAGAGTGAGTACCAAAGATAAGTGGACCAGCACTCAGTCATGGTTGTGGCTAATTGAGACACACAGTGATGCTGTTAGCAGTGTATGTTGCTGCTTGCTGAGTCAACGACCTACTTCTGTTTGGTAATGTTTGTTTTTCTAAATTCTCTGTTTTCAGGGTGCAGCAGGGATGCAGGATTTGAGTGTTGAGCTGGTAAGACTTGTTAATTCAAGTTCCTTAAAATGAATGTTTTGTATTGTATTTGTATTGTATTTTCAGCATGAGAAATGTTCTGACTTTTAGTGCCCCAATTCCTGCCCATCCGGGACACCTGGTCACCCTGGCCTGCCTGGCATGAAGGTGAGTGGAAGGACCAAAGACAATCCTAGTTTCAACAAAACTCTTGTGTTGATTATATGGTCTCATAAGGAGGGTGTAGTCCAAATGGTTACCTTCACTTGCTCAATGGCCTCACAAAAGGCCAAACTTTCTCACTAACTAATATTTTTTTTGTTTTCCGCATCCGTTTACATGATTATTTCATAAGTTGTGTTGGAGAGAGATTTTTTTAGGATGTTAAAATGTCATGTCCCTCTGTTCTCCAGGGCCACAAAGGTGTAAAAGGTGAAGCAGGGGAGCCTGGAAAGCAAGGACACAAGGTATGAGTTTCGATTTTGTCCACATTTACAAAAAAAAATACTTGCTTTTATGAAAATTATTGTTTCCATCAAATTGAAAGAAGTGTTGTAGAAGTGTCTCTTCACGTTCATGTGAAATAGACATGACATTGATGTCAATGAGATCATCAACATATACACCTTTAGATAGTCAGATAAATTCAGATAGATCAGTACATGAAATAATACATAGAAATAATATACTTCACAGCTCTTCATAACAACGCAATATGAGTCAGAGAAACAAAATGTATGGCTTGAAAATGATTGAATAAATATGGATATAAGATGTAAGATGTTTGTTCATGACAAAGTAGGTTCTCGGCAACACGTAAATGTTTTTTGCAGTCTTTCGTCTCATTGCATTTAGAAAGGATGTGATATATGCCTTTGAGTGTTAGTGATGCAGGGAATATTAATTATTATTTATTTGAATTACCATGTGAACACAACCACACTCATCCAGTAATAGTCCCATGCACAATATAAATCCTAAGGATATTGTATTTGACACACTGAAATTGCACTCATAACATTGGAAATGAGTAGGAAAGGCTAGAGGCATAGGTATACAGGTAAAAGGGAAGTCAATACCAATGCCTTTGGTTGTATATAATATATAATTTATATTTGTATTTATATGGTTGCATTCATGTACAGTGCCCTCCATAAGTATTGGAAAAAGGAAGCATTTTGTCTTCTTTTAGCTTCTTTTAACAGTTTGGATTTTAAATCAGACAATTACTATGGGGTCAAAGTAGAGATTCTCAGCTTTAATTCAGTGGGGTTTTTTCAGATTGGGTTTACCGTTTTTGAAACATACTCCCCCTATTTCAAGGCTCCAAAAGTATTGGAAAAATCATATAATGTCCAAATAAAGTACACGTTTAGTATTTGGTCGACAATCCTTTGCATGCAATAACTGCCTGAAGTCTGCGAACCCATTGACTCCAACAGATGCTGGGTATATTCTTCAGTGATGCTCTGCCAGGCCTGTACTGCAGCCATCTTCTGTTGTTGTTTGTGTAACCTGTAACCTGACCATCCTTTTTGAGGATAACTAGTGGTTTGCACCTTGCAGTGAAGCCTCTTTAGTACTGTACTACTGGTTCCCTGAAATAGGGGGACAATGTATAAAAAGGTTTGTAATTTCTAAATGGTGAAACCAATCTGAAAAAAGAAAACTTTGAATTAAAGCTGAGAATCGCTACGTTAACCTCAGAGTAATTGTTTGATTTCAAATCCATTGGAGTATAGAGCTAAAAGAAGACAAATGCCTCCTCTTTCCAGTACTTATGTAGGGCACTTTAATTGATTAGTTGTGTTGAAGCAGCTTATCTACACATGGTCTCTTTAATCAATGTATATACAATGTGTTTTACTGAATAGCATTTTCTCAGTGCTCTGTAATAAGTTGTAAAGCATGTTATTCAGTCGCTAATGTTGTCATGTCTCTTATTATCTCTCTCTAGGGTGAAGAGGGAGACCAGGGAAGCCGAGGGGAAGTTGGATCCCAAGGCCCAACGGTTTGAAATTCTCATTGACTACCCTTTATTTTCAGATAATGTCAATGATTGACTAGTGACAGTTTGCACTATGACAACTTGTCATGCAGTGCTGCCACTGAAACAACTTGCCTTTCTTCTGTTATGTGATTCCAGGGTCCTCAGGGACTTCGAGGATCCACTGGAATGATGGGCCCCAAGGGAGAAATAGTAAGAGTCACTCTGATTTCATAGATCAACATACTGTGTTTTGATATCCATTGTTTTGTCTTTTATCATTCATGATGTTATATTTAAACGGTATCCTTTGAACCTGGTATTGGCAACATGTTTACATAATTTCAAGCAGCCCAATGTTTACATACCTTTTGTCTTCTGACAGGGGGTGCGAGGCCATGATGGAGACCCAGGTCCTCAGGGTGTTGGAGGGGCCACTGTAAGTTTGTTCCATACTCAAAAAGGTTTTGTCTCACAATACTATGTGACATGTGTCATCTAATACGTAATGTGTTACTGTATTTCAGGGCGATCAAGGCCAGAGGGGCGTGATGGGCGAATCTGGTCCCAAAGGTGATTCGGTGAGTTTCAGAGCAAACACATACATCAGATACAGTTAACACACATTATCAGAGTAAACACATACAAAACCCATTTCAGGTAGTAAAACTCATGTTTGGTTTTGCGCTCTGTCTGGGTGTTATGATAACAATGATAAACTAATTGCTTTTTTATCTTGTCATCAAGAGACCTCAAGGACCAAGAGGAATCACAGGTCTTCCAGGGCCCAAAGGAGGGGGTGTAAGTACGACTGTCTGATCAACTCACAAAAATTAGACTAAATGTTGGGACATGGGGAACATATTGTACAGTACTCTCTGTTGACTTTGTGGGAAATAATCATTTATCTGACTTAACTTTTCATGACTAGGGATTGCTAGGTATGGATGGCCGTGAGGGTATTCCTGGGATGCCAGGGGGAAAGGTACGGCAGCACAATTATTTTTATCTTTGTTTATATATTGGCAGAAGTACAATTTGTGATCTTAATTTACTAAATTCTGTCTCCCTGCAGGGTACCACTGGGAAGGCAGGAGCTTCTGGGGAGGTGGGGCTTCAGGGACTTCCTGTAAGTATGACCTTTGACTCCAAACATCTAACACTCTGATTGGATGCACCAGTGTAAACCCCTCAGCCATTATTCAGTATTATACCTTGAAATAGAAAAGTAGAATTGTGGTAGAAATCGTCTGTGTTTTTTCATCAGACTGTGTCATCACATTTCCACGTATTAGATGTTGTGAGCCGTACACTCTTGTTTTTGTAAGTGGGATCTCCTACAGAATACAGTGGCTTCCATTTTTCAAAACACAAATAAAACAGAAATCCTACTGTACTTCTTTTTTATTATTATTATTATTTTTTTATATATTTTTTTTTTATTTATTTCCCGTAGGGATTAACTGGTGCTCCTGGGCCAAAAGGTCTTGGAGGAGAGAAGGTAGGCATCTTGATATTAATAGTTTAGAGGACAGTCATTTTCACTGTAATTTCCTGTCCTTTCCTGATTGCACCATGGGCTATTGACCGTCCATCAAACTAAACTGTTTCATTCCAGGGAAGCTCTGGTGAGGCTGGCCTGCTTGGGACAATGGGGTCTGCTGGTAAAACAGTAAGTCCATGACAAACTAACACATAAACACACAAAGGTTAAAGTGTAATGGTCGGCTTTGTCATCTCACTGTACATCTCACAGGGAGAGCGTGGAGATCAGGGAGAACTAGGACCTATTGGACCAATTGGTGGGCCTGTGAGTATTCTTTCATTGAGTTTGTTTAACTGTTGATGTCCTTTTATGATTGCAACCAAACAGTTTATTACTCTTTTGGTCTCTTGTCATTTCCTGGTACACAATCTAGGGAGACAGAGGGGAACAAGGTCCTGGTGGACCACTAGGCAAACCAGGTGCCAGGGTAAGTTATTGGCTGTTTGCAGTGTAACTGACAGAAGCTAAATTAATTAATTACAGATGTATGGTCAGATATCGGGGATAATGAAATTAAACACTGGGATAGATATATGGTATGACAACTTTGTAACAATAACATCACAATAGCATCTTGACTATGAATACAATGAAAATATTAAAATATTTTTGTAATTCGTAATGAAGTCATAAAGAAATGGTGAGATGTTGTTGTTGTGTGTATCTAAAACAATTGATCAATTGTGGTCAATTGATATTGAACAAGGGCCATGTGACTGCCCATCACACTTTTTTTCTCCAGTCCCAACTGCCAAGTTATGAATGAATGGGATGATATTCTGTGTGTCCCTGTTCCATGGTCTATCAATGTCTTAGGCACTATCACACAATTGGCCAAATTCTGAATTGGAAAGGGGATATGCAGTGTAGGCACGATTATGTAAGATCTTACCAAAGGAATACTGTACCAAATGAAGCTTGAATAAAACACTAACCCGAGGATTACAAATGAAAACACAACGCACTATGGGTAATTGTATTATAGGTTTTTCATGAACTTAAATCTAAATTGTAAGTTTGGCCCTCAAAAAAGAATACTGGCACCAATTTTGTCAAACAATGTTAGTATGAAGAGCAAGATGGTTCAGATGGGGAGACTGAAACAAAGAGAGAGAGAAAGAATGAGAGGGTGAGAGAAAAATGATAATGAAGGAAGCAAAGAGTGTAGGACCCAGGGTGGCAGGACCTGGCTGTGGTTACACTGGAATTCCTAGAGAATAGGCCTGAATAGGATCTCACACACAGGCTATTTTCACAGTAAGGGGAGACTCTAGAGCATGGCCAGCAGGCTGAAAGAGCCCTCTGTTCCTCTGGCATTCCTCAGACAGACGGTCAGGGATCAAAGGTGTGAACAGGCGTACAGACACACACAAAAGATAAATTAGTGGCCAGTTTTATAACTGCCATTGTGCACATTTTGTGTGCTAGCATATCTTTTTTTTTCGCCATTATCATGACATCTGAAAATGTCTCATGAACAGTTTGGCATGTTGTATGTTGCACTATAACTTATTTATGAGGAGCAAAAGGACATGCTTTCTTGTTGAAAAGAATATTGCAGGCCTTATCTATGCTGTTCCTTTGGAGGCTAGCAACTGCTGTGTAGTGCTCTAATGTCACTTTTCTCTATCTCTCTTTTGTAGGGATCTAAAGGTGATCTTGGTCTTCCTGGTCTTCCAGGCCCCTCTGGTCTCCCCGGAGTGAAGGGAGAGAGGGTAAGAGGACAATGTAGTCTCACTCCCATTTCCTGTGTCGAGACCTGTTATTACGCCAGTGGAAAATCAAACAGAATATATACCTCTGCTTACTGGATTTATGCTCCCTGAACCATGAATTTACTTACTGCAAGCCTGATATTTGATGAAAAAGTAGAGAGAAAGCTTGAATGAAAAGTATTGTGGCTTGTGTACAGTCATTTCATGTTCCACAAATTTCTTATGGCACTTTTCATAAAACCACAAAGCTCAATAATCATGTACAGTGGGGGAAATAATTATTTGATCCCCTGCTGATTTTGTTAGTTTGCCCGATTACAAAGAAATGAGCGGTCTATCATTTTTATGGTACTTTTATTTGAACAAATAGAGACAGAATATCAACAAAGAAGTCCAGAAAAAACACATTATATAAAGTTATAAATTCATTTGCATTTGATCGAAGGAAATAAGTATTTGATCCCCAAGCAAAACATGACTTAGTACTTGGTGGAGAAACCCTTGTTGGCAAGCACAGAAGTCAGACGTTTCTTGTAGTTGGTCACCAGGTTTGCACACATCTCAGGAGGGATTTTGGTCCACTCCTCTTTACAGATCCTCTCCAAATCCTGAAGGTTTCAAGGCTTTTGCTTGGCAACTCGAAGCTTCAGCTCCCTCCACAAATTTTCTATAGGATTAAGGTCTGGAGACTAGCTAGGCCACTCCATGACCTTAGTGTGCTTATTCTTGAGCCACTCCTTTGTTGCCTTGGCCGTATGTTTTGGGTCATTGTCATGCTGGAAGACCCATCCACGACCCATCCTCAGTGCTCTGGCTGAGGGAAGGAGGTTCTCGTCCAAGATCTTACGGTACATGGCCCCGTCCATTGGTCCAACATACGCAGGCGCCGGCGTGAGCAGGCTGTCCATCCAGTAGCTCTCGTTGTTTTGTCTTTGTTAAGTCTTTTTAACTACTTTTCCGTTTGCAATTTTTATATTTTATTTACATGCAACGCGTGGACATGTTGTATCCTATGGATACGGATACTTTTCCGCAGGAAAGCAGCAGCACAACGCGGACTTACTCGAGCTCAGATCAAAGGGAACTACCGACAGTACTTACGTTAACAGCATTCCGAAGGAGATTCGACGGCCTTATCGAGGCTGCAGAGCTGGGGCTAAAGTCAAGGAGAGGGTCCTAGCGAAGCGGTGGAAGTATAAACCGTCGATCCCTTCGTGTGTGATGGGTAACGTTAATTCACTTTCCAACAAAACGGATGAGCTGGCAGCTTTGGTGAGGAACGTTAAACTGTACAGGGAATGCAGCTTGATGATTCTCACGGAGACATGGCTGAACAACAACACACCAGATGCTAACATTGAGCTCCCTGGTTTCTCGCATGTGAGAGCGGACAGAGACCCGAGTTTAAGTGGCAAAAACAAAGGTGGCGGGCTCGTACTCTACATCAATAACAGATGGTGTAACCCTGGACATATTACGGTGAAGGACATTATCTGCTGCCCTGATGTTGAAGTACTAGCGGTGAGTTTACGTCCCTATTATCTGCCCCGAGAATTTACGAACGCCATCGTCATCGCTGTGTACATACAACCCCGAGCTATGGCTGAAACCGCGTGTGACGTCATCCACTCTACCATCGCGAAACTCCAAGCTCAGTACCCCGATGCTTACATTGCCATATCAGGGGACTTTAATCATGTCACATTGGATTCAACACTGCCCGCCTTTCACCAGTATGTCAACTGCCCCACACGACAGAGCAGAACAATTGACCTTCTGTATGCAAACATTAAGGATGCCTACACCGCCACATCACTACCACCACTGGGGAAATCAGATCACAATCTGGTCTCCCTACAACCACTGTACACTCCATGTGTTCGGAGAGAACCAATCAGAACACGCACCTTCAAGAAGAAGTCCCCCGAGACGGATGAGGCCATGAGGGACTGCTTGGACATAACAGACTGGAATATTTTCCAACAATCATATGGTGATGACATTGATGGGCTCGCACACTGCTACTCCGACTACCTGAACTTCTGTGAAGACATTGTTGTTCCCACAAAAACTGTGCGCTGCTTTCCAAACAACAAGCCTTGGATTACCAGCGATATCAAGGCCCTCCTCAATAAGAAAAAGAGGGCGTTCAAAGAGGGGGACCTAGCAAAGCTGAAGCACGCACAAGGGGAACTCAAAGTCAAGCTGAAAGAGGCGAGGGAGTTATACAGAAGGAAGGTAGAGAGGAAGTTGCAGCAGAACAACGTGCGAGAGGTGTGGGATGGGATGAAGATGATGACGGGCATGAGGAAGAGCAGTAGCTGTGTTGAGGGAGGTCGAGACAGGGCCAATGAACTGAACCAGTTCTACAACAGGTTCGACCACCCAGCTGCGGTGGCCTACCCCACCCCCTCTCCAGGAGCTGTCTCTGTCGGCGTGCAGGGCCATTCTACACCTCTCCCCCACCTCACACAGCCCCCCATCTCCCAACACCCCCCATCATCAAAGGCGTCACCGACCTCAATCACCAGCCATCAGCCACTGTCTACTGGAGCGCCCAGGGACAAAGAACCACCCCACCACCCACCCCCCCCTCCCTCCCAGCCCCTCCCCCCTACAATCACGGCAGACCAGGTGAGATCGGGACTAAAGCGACTTAACCCCAGGAAGGCAGCGGGTCCAGACAAAGTGTGTCCCAGACTGCTCAAGACCTGCGCTGCCGAACTGGGAGAGCCGCTGAGGTACTTATTTGACCTGAGTCTACGTCTTGGTAGGGCCCCAACACTGTGGAAGACATCATGTCTTATCCCTGTCCCAAAGAAGCCACACGCAAAAGAACTCAATGACTTCAGGCCTGTCGCACTCACCTCACACATTATGAAAACAATGGAGAGACTGCTTCTACATACACTCAGACCCCAGGTTAGCCATGCACTGGACCCACTACAGTTTGCATACCAGGAGAAGGTTGGAGTAGACGATGCCATCACATATCTACTGCACAGGACGCATTCTCACCTGGACAAAGGGAAAAGCGCTGTGAGAATCATGTTCTTTGATTTTTCCAGTGCTTTCAACACCATCCAACCCCTCAGATTGGGAGACAAGCTCCTGCAGATGGGTGTGGACGCCCACCTGGTATCCTGGATCACTGACTACCTGACAGGGCGGCCACAGTTCGTCAGACTGAAGGACTGCCTCTCGGACACTGTGGTATGCAACACCGGAGCACCACAGGGAACTGTGCTCTCTCCTGTCCTGTTCACCCTGTACACGTCTGACTTCTGCTACAACAAAGAGTCATGCCACATGCAGAAGTTTTCGGACGATACTGCAATTGTGGGGTGTATCAGAGATGGGCAGGAGGGGGAGTACAGGAGCCTGGTGGAGGACTTTGTGCAATGGTGCAAACTCAACCACCTACAACTCAACACTACAAAGACCAAGGAGATGGTGGTGGATTTCCGTAGGTCTAAGCCCGCTCTGCTACCAGTCTCCATTGAGGGAGTCAATGTGGAGATGGTCAGCACATACAAGTATCTGGGGGTCCACCTGGACAATAAACTGGACTGGTCAGCCAACACTGATGCAATTTACAAGAAAGGACAGAGCCGGCTGTACTTCCTGAGGAGGCTGCGGTCCTTCAATGTCTGCAGCAAACTCCTAGGGATGTTTTACCAGTCTGTGGTCGCCAGCGTTCTCTTCTATGCAGTGGTGTGCTGGGGAGGAAGCACTAAGAAGAGGGATGCCGGGCGACTGGACAGGCTGGTAAGGAAAGCTGGCTCTGTTGTGGGAGCTGAACTGGAGAGCATCACTTCAGTAATGGAAAAAAGAACTCTGAGCAAACTGCTCACCATCATGAACAATGAAGGTCACCCACTGTACCACACCATCATCCAGCAGAAGAGCTTGATCAGCTGGAGGCTACGAGCACTGACAAGCAAAACTGACAGACTGACTAAATCATTTGTCCCCAGAGCCATACAACTTTACAATATGTCAATCAAGGGCAGAGAGATGGACTTCTCTGCATAACCTCCACCCTCTGTATCACATCATCATGTCACTGTTTCACCTCATTTAACTACCTCCCTCCACCAGCCTGGACTAAATGCACTTTAAAAATAGTCCATATTTATGTAGCCCGTATTTAGTTTTTAGTATTTAATGCTATAATTGCACTGTCTGCCTTACCTTTTTGCACCTCACCTAACTGCAAAGACATTTACAACTGCACCTCGCCTGTATACAATACTGCTAATGTTGTATGTTGTATGTGTATGTTATGTGTGATACCCCTATGTCTGTACGCTACTTGGAACCTGAATTTCCCCCTGGGATAAATAAAGTTTCTATCTATCTATCTATCTATCTATCTATCTATCATTGGCCCCTCAATGCAGTGAAGTCGTCCTGTACCCTTAGCAGAGAAACAACCCCAAAGCATAATGTTTCCACCTCCGTGTTTGACGGTGGAGATGGTGTTCTTGGGATTGTAGCATTCAGCATTTCTCTCCCTCCAAACACGAAGAGTCGAATTTATGCCAAAGAGTTCAATTTTGGTCTCATCTGACCACATCACCTTCTCCTAAGCCTTCTCTGAATCATTTAAGTGTTCATTGGCAAACTTCAGATGGGCCTGTACATGTGCCTTCTTGAGCAGGGGGACCTTGCGGGCACTGCAGGATTTCAATCCGTTACGGTGTAGTGTGTTACCAATGGTTTTCTTGGTGACTGTGGTCCCAGCTGCCTTGAGATCATTACCGAGCTCCTCCCGTGTAGTCCTGGGCTGATCCCTCACCCTTCTCATGATCATCTTTACCCCACGAGGCAAGGTCTTGCATGGAGCTCCAGGCCGAGGGCGATTGATGGTTATTTTGTATTTCTTCAATTTTCTAATAATTGCACCAACAGTTGTCTCCTTCTCACCAAGCTTCTTGCTGATGGTCTTGTAGCCCATTCCAGCCTTGTGCAGGTCTACAACTCTTGCCTTGATGTCCTTTGAATGTTCTTTGGTCTTGCCCATGGTGGTGGAGAGGTTGGAATGGAAGAGATTGATTCTATTGACAGGTGTTTTTTATACCCATAACAAGCAGAGATTAGGAGTACTTTTCCTAAAGTGACAGGACTAATCTGTGTGCCTCATGGGCATATAACCGGTCTGTATGAGCCAGAATTCTTGCTGGTTTGTAGGGGATCAAATACTTATTTCCTTCGATCAAATGCAAATGAATTTATAACTTTATATAATGTGTTTTTTCTGGACTTCTTTGTTGATATTCTGTCTCTATTTGTTCAAATAAAAGTACCATAAAAATTATAGACCGCTCATTTCTTTGTAATCGGGCAAACTAACAAAATCAGCAGGGGATCAAATAATTATTTCCCCCACTGTATATAGTGAGATCAGCAAGTTTGTGTTTGTTGAGGGGAGAAGTTTCACATGCACCTGACAAGGACAAAGACTTTGTACAAATGCAGCTAATTGGCTCCCTCTAGTGCTTAAATTAAAACATTTGATTGACGAGTACAGTTCGTGCTGTGCTATGACATAATGTGTACAGTATTGAGTATTGTCCATGTCTTAATGAGTGTTTTTTCGTGAGTAACTTTTTTAGTAATTCACTTTATTAGTTCTAGATCTGTTATGACGAAGCTACTTTATTATCTAGAAAATATTAGATTAGGCCATGAAATGAAAACCTCTAAATGCATCATCCCCCTTTGAAGGACATTATTGTTATCAATGAGGAATCTGACCTTTTGTTTTTTTCACTATTCCAGGGGGAAGTTGGTGAGGCTGGACCTAAAGGCGAGCCGGTATGTTAAAATATCCATTCTTTCATTGACTTGGCTGTTGGCCAATTGCATAATCCACGAGCAAAGAACATGAATTTGCCCTTTCTTATTTTCCCAACATGTTTTGTATTTGTTTGTTTGTATAGGGTGTACAAGGTGCTGAGGGAACTCCTGGAGACAAAGGAGATGATGTAGGTTATTATTCAAACAAGTATTCATTGAATGCACTGCATGCATTTCTGTGTGCAATCATGTCACCATTGTGTTGATTAACTGTATTGACTTACTCATCTCTGTTCTGTTTTTGTAATTTCTACCATAGGGTGATCAAGGACAGGCTGGATCTAAAGGAGCGGTGAGTTCTGACAGCTTTATAACAATATGTATAGGTAACCACCCGATATTAGCTTCATTATCAAGCATTGCAGAAACTCTGAGATCTTTACTGAGGACACTCAGAACCAACCATATATAGTGATGATGTTCTGATCCAGTGATCTTTCCTTCTCTGGTTGTAGGTTGGCAACCCTGGTGAGCCTGGTAACAGAGGCCCTGAGGGAAGTCGAGGTCAGCCTGGCATTAAGGGCCCACCTGGCACTCCTGGACCACGTGGTATGCAAGGAAACAGGGGCGCACCTGGAGTTCGAGGGTCACAGGGACCAGCGGTAGGCTCCCTAATTCCCCCCCATCTTTCGAAACTATGTATCAGGACACCTGAGGTTGACAACATGATTATAACACAATTGTCAATGTTCAGTGAATGTTATATAATCATGAGAAGCTATTCAATTACAGCTCTCTCATTACATTGTCCTTGTTCCCAGGGTAAAGAACCAAGTGATCAACACATCAGACAAGTCTGCATGCGAGTTATGCAAGGTAAGGGTATTCGATTGGTGGTTTCACATCATTAAATTTAATTTGACGCTTCTTGATGGATCCTACGATGCCATTAAACACACTTTCACTTTTAATACCCTTCCATTGTCATGCCTTGCTTGGCGGTTTGAAATTAAGCAGTGGCTTTAAAGAGACCATGACCATAACTTGAAATATGCTTCAACCTTTGTTTATTTGATGGATGAAAGACTCCTGTTTTCCTCCCTGAACCGTAGAAATGCTTTGCTAACTGTATGTTGCAGCCTCTGTACTCCATACCGTTGCTCTTACTCCTCTACCACTTGTCTCCTATACTCTCCTACCTTTACTTTTTTATACCCAATGTGATGATTAATTTCACCTCCAGCAGACCTACACTTTTTGCTAAGAGCAAAATATTCTGTACCTGCGAAAGAAAAACTCAGTCAAGCAGCCAATACATTAATTTTCACCAAGGGGCTCAGAACTGGATTTTGAAGTGCAATATACCATATACAGTGCCTTTGGAAAGTATTCAGACCCCTTCAGTTTTTCCACATTTTGTCACAAGACTCAATATAGACTCAATTTAAAATGGATTAAATTAAAATAATTTGTCATCAATCCACACACAATATCCCAGAATGCGAAGCGAAAACTATTTTTTTTAAATTTCAGTAAATTTATTCAAATTGAAATACAGAAATACCTCATACAGTTGTGTTCAAAATAATAGCAGTCCAACATCACTAACCAGATCAATCACTGTTTTTGGTAGAAATTATATTTCTACATGGCAAATAATTTACTAGTAGGTGTAGTAGAGTAATAGAAAACCAACAGACCCAACAGTCATGACATGCATGCTGCTGATTCTGTGTAATTGAATCATTAATTGAAAAGGACGTGTTCAAAATAATAGCAGTGTGGAGTTCACTTAGTGAGGTCATTCATTCTGTGAAAAAACAGGTCTCACACAGGTGGCCCTTATTTAAGGATGAAGGCAGCAAATGTTGTACATGCTGGTTATAGTGCATTTCTCTCTGAAAATCTGAGTAAAATGGGTCGTTCTAGACATTGTTCAGAAGAACAGCGTACTTTGATGAAAAAGTTGATTGGAGAGGGGAAAACATATAAAGAAGTGCAGAAAATGATAGGCTGCTCAGCTAAAATGATCTCAAATGCTTTAAAATGGCAACCAAAACCAGAAAGACGTGGAAGAAAACAGAAAACTACCATTCGAATGGATCGAAGAATCGCCAAAATGGCAAAGACTCAGCCAATGATCTATGATCAGGGTCTAAATTTATCTGTGAGTACTGTAACAATTAGAAGACGCCTACGTGAAGCCAAGCTATCAGCAAGAAGCCCCCGCAAAGTCCCATTGTTGAAAAAACGACGTGCTGAAGAGGTTACAATTTGCCAAAGAACACATTCACTGGCCTAAAGAGAAATGGCGCAACATTTTGTGGACTGATGAAAGCAAGATTGTTCTTTTTGGGTCTAGGGGCCGCAAACAGTTTGTCAGACGACCCCCAAACACTGAATTCAAGCCACAGTACACTGTGAAGACAGTGAAGCATGGTGGCGCAAGCATCATGATATGGGGATGTTTCTCATACTATGGTGTCGGGCCAATTTATCGCATACCAGGGATCATGGATCAGTTTGGATACATCAAAATACTTGAAGAGGTCATGTTGCCTTATGCCGAAGAGGAAATGCCCTTGAAATGGGTGTTTCAACAAGACAACGACCCCAAACACACCAGTAAGCGAGCAGCATCTTGGTTTCAGACCAACAAGATTAACGTTATGGAGTGACCAGCCCAATCCCCGGACCTTAATCCAATAGAAAACTTGTGAGGTGACATCAAAAATGCTGTTTCTGAGGCAAAACCAAGAAATGCAGAGGAATTGTGGAATGTAGTCCAATCGTCCTGGGCTGGAATACCTGTTCACAGGTGCCAGAAGTTGGTCGACTTCATGCAACACAGATGTGCAGCAGTTCTTAGAAACAGAGGTTATACAACTAAATATTAGTTCAGTGATTCACAGGAAAGCTAAATGTTCAAGCATTTTTCAGTTTATACAGTAAATGTTTGAATTTGTAAAGAAAAATGCAGACACTGCTATTTTTTTTAACAGCCTAATATTCCTTTTTCTTCACTTCTGTAAAGTAATAACAAATTTGATAGATTTTTCTTCATGTTTTGATTTGGAATAGAATGTGCAATGTTCCCAATGCATTTGCGTGTATGGAAATAAAAGCTATTATAAGGATTTTGAGCTTTACTCACTTTTTTAATCACACTGCTATTATTTTGAACACTGTAAGTATTCAGACCCTTTGCTATGACACTCTTAAAATTAGCTAAAATCAAAAATCACTCTAAGTTGAATTGAGTCCATCTTAATAATAGGGATAATCAAGGATAATAGTTCATGTAATTTTGGAATTAATATCTTTGTTTTTATAGGGTCTCTGATTTGCATAGGAATCAATTACACACTGTGTGGATTAGGATGTCACTACCAATTTAGCAAATTTCATAATTTTCTCTTGATCCTGACAAACTCCCCAGTCCCTGCCGGTGACAAACGTACCCAGAACTTGATGCACCTACCACTATTCTTCACACGAGAGATGGTGTGGAAACTGCATTGCATGTGCTAGATTTGCACCAATGGATGCACCAAGGGATTATTTTTGGCCACTTGGTTATAGACCAATTTTGGAGAGTGACTGAGAGGATGTTGTCCCATCGACTGTGCTTTTTCCTCTCCACCATTCAACTTTGTAGATTTTTGTAAGTCTCCCCAGGCCTCAGGGTCGCAGGCAGGTTTGTTCCTCTCCATTTGCTCAATTTGTAATGACAACCTGATCCACACAGTGTGTAAATGATTCCTATGCAAATCAGAGACCTAAAAAAACAAAGGTATTTATTTCACAGTTACATGAATTATTATCCTTGCATTAAGATGGACTCAATTCAACTTATTGAGTGATTTGTTGATGACATTTTTGCATTTTAGCTAATTTTAAGAGTGTCATAGCAAAGGGTCTGAATACTTATGTTCATGAGGTATTTCTGTACTTCAATTTAAATAAATTTACTGAAATTTCTAAAAAACCTGTTTTCACTTTTTTATTCTGGGGTATTGTGTGTGGATTGATGGCAAATTCTTTTAATTTAATCCATTTTAAATTAAGTCTATAACACAACAAAATGTGGAAAAAGTGAAGGGGTCTGAATACTTTCCGAAGGCACTGTACCATAGCCAAGTTCATTAAAAAGCCCTTAGAGTTTGGTATTGAACTCTTTAAACCATAAATATATTTTTCTGCAATTGAAAGTCTGAAATAGGCAGTGTGTTATTTGTTATTGTCTACTCAATTTACTGGCTGAGGCAGAATTGAAAACGTGAGAATGAAAGGGAAATCATAACAGCTAAAGAGGGAATCAGTAGCAGAGGCAATTCACCACTCTGATATACCGTAATTTCCGGACTATAAGCCGCTACTTTTTTCCCACGCTTTGAACCTCGCGGCTTAAACAATGACGCGGCTAATTTATGGATTTTTCCCGCTTTCAGAAGCTTCATGCCGCCAAAAAACTGAGCAAAAAACACATTATGTGACGGTGCTCAGTTTTTTGGCGGCATGAAGCTTTCATTAGACCAGTGAAATTGCCGAACGGGTTAAGGTGAAACAATGTAACTGTTTAGATTAAATCGAGCGCGCTCAAACTTCCCATCATTCTGATTACGGTAGTCATTTTGAAAGCCAAAACAATCGCCACCGCAATGAAGTTTGAGGATTTTAGAGGTGGACCATCGTGGTGTCTCAGATTTATGAGACGTAAAGGCCTGTCCATCAGGGTACGGACGAGTCTGTGTCAGCAGCTCCCTCCCGACTACGAGGAAAAAGTTTCAAACTTCCGCAAATTCACTGATGCAAAGATAGCGGAGCATTCCATCGGCCCGCACGACATCATAAATATGGATGAGGTCGGTAGGCTTGGTAGGCTACTGTTTACCTCTAATTTTTTATTTTTGTTACAAGCCGTGTTTCGTTAAAGCCTATCTATTTTTGTTACAAGCCATGTTTCGTTAAAGCCTATTTATTTTTGTTACAAGCCGTGTTTCGTTAAAGCCTGTGTAAAGTTCATTTGTTTCAATGTACCGGTAGGCACCTGCGGCTTATAGACATGTGCGGCTTATTTATGTTCAAAATAATTATTTTTTTAAAATTCAGTGGGTGCGGCTTATATTCAGGTGCGCTTAATAGTCCGGAAATTACGGTACTCTGAATTGGATGTTTAAGATAAGATATATATTTTAGTAATAATTATGTGATATACTGTGATATGCTTGAATGTTGTATGTTAGTTATACATTTCTGGATGGCAGTAGATATTATTTGTAGCCTTGTGTTTTAATTTCCAGTTCACAGGCACTAGAGATAGCATGGCCTTGGTGTGGCATTATACGTATTTATCACTTTTCTCTTTGCTTCAACAGAGCAGTTGGCCCAGTTGGCTGCCAGTCTAAGGAGGCCGGAGTCAGGAGTAGCTGGTCTGCCTGGTAAGCCTGGACCTCCTGGTCCCGCTGGCCCCCCCGGAGACAGTGGCTTCCCTGGACAGGCTGGCGGAAGAGGACTACCAGGCCTCAAAGGGCCACCAGGACTTCTGGGACTCAAAGGACCCAACGGTAGGAATTTGTGTTGAAATTGCAATAGTTGTTTAAATGTATTTCAAAAGTATATTTCAGTACACGTTTGGGGGATTTGGTGATGCCTGTTGTAATCAACATTCATATTCTCTTCAGAAGAACTCTAAGAGGGTGAATATATACAGTAAATGATGGTATGTTATAAGGTGTGTGTTTGGTGCAGGTGAAATGGGCGACAGAGGAGACAGAGGTCCCATGGTGCGAGGGCCTAAAGGCATCCCAGGACCTCCTGGTCTGCCAGGTAAGTGTTAGTTGCTTTGACTTTGCCCAGGAGAATTTAATTATTAGTTACCTGTTTCTTACAAAACATACAATGTTACAGTATGCCAATTCCCATATATTCTGGGGGTGTTTTAATCATTTTCTTTGAGGTGTCTGATAAGATATCTCTGTTCATAGGTGAGCCAGGGAAGCCTGGTTATGGTCAGGAGGGACGGGACGGCGAGAGAGGACCTCCTGGTGTTTCTGGACAGCCTGGCGTTCCTGGTCCTCCTGGTAATGCTGGCCCCAATGGCTACTGCGACCCCTCGGCCTGTAACCTCCAGGCAGGGGCTGCCCCTCCCCTGAAGGGACCCTCTGGGAACTGAGAACCACCCAGAGAGAGGTAGAGACAGAGAGACTAATGGACAGCTCCCTCCCCCAGGAGCACACAACATTCTCACAGCCTCTCCACCAAGGCTGTAACTGTCGGCTACCTTTGGTCCATTCTAACTGCAAATTCCATCTTGTTCTGTTGTGTAACTGTTTTGTGTAACTGTTTTTTTTTTTTACCTGACAGATGTTTTTGTTGTTTTCAGAAATGGGTCCTCTTTTTTAAGACATGCAATTTTAATTTATTCCACTGTTTTCCTTGTAAACCTGGCTCTGTTTTCTTCTTTCCCATCTATGCTCACACTGAAGCAGCTGTGTACAGCTTTACCCCAGTAGCAACTCTGCTTCCCCATACAAAATCACAATCCCCCAAAGTAAAGCAATACCAGGATTGCCTTCAGCTAAAATGTCTATTAATGTCTAATGTACTGCATGTACTGTACTGTTTACCAAAGATAAAGCTGCTGAAAATCAGTGTTATCGGTTTGTACAGAAAGGACTGCATCTCTGGCCCTGCTTTCCAAAATAAAAGGGAGAGAAGATGACACTGACATCAAGAGTACAATGTATGCTGTAAATCTCTGTGTACTGTTTGTAATGTGGTTAATTATATTTCCTACAAAACACCTTGCCAATAAATGTGCCTTTTTTTGCTCAGTATGAGGATTCTTAGAGCAGAGTGCAGTGCTGAGTATGTCACCTTCACAAGTCCTGAGGAGTGGAACAGTGGAACTTTTTACTCACAAATCCGGACATGATGATGTTTCTGTTTATTATATGGTGGTATTATTTGATGGTCACATCAATTTGTGCAATATGAGGAGCAAGACATTTCAATAAATTCTGAAAATGTTTTTCTATGAATTGTTTGCTCCAAATATAGCAATATCGTAGTTGGTTCCAAAAGTCATTGCCAACTTTGGGAAGTTTCATATAAGCAATCCATTTAATTTGTGCATTCCATTTATTCTGGGATGAACTGCATCATAAATAATCTCATATAATCTCTCATGAATAAACTCAACCTTCATGTTGTTTTTGTGTGACTTTTAGCAAGGTCTTCCCAAAAAACGAAACCTTGATGAAATGAATATAGCACACAAAAACATGAGAAACTTAGAAAGGTCTTGAAACATTTATTGACATATACTATATACAATCTGACATTCAAAAAATAGTTTCTATAATGCAAACATGTGACAGTTTAGGCATTTGACCATGCATAGAAATATTGAACAACGTTTCTGGATATATGCAATGACGATTTCACTTAATTACCTATTTATTGCAGTCCATTGCTCCATGAATAATGCAAAAGGTGCAATGTTATCATAGTGAAATCATATCAGCAGTAAATTGATTGAATACACATTTCCATACTAAAGCTGAGACCACAATGTAAGTAAATCATCAGCAAATACGATATAATTAATGCACTGTAAGAACACTTGTTATATATGTTTCTAAGGCAGGTACCATCAATCATGACTGCATGTGTAAAAACATCATATTGTTAAGTAAAACATTATGTTCGAGAATATACAGTCATGAGAAAAAATTAGGACACCCTATGAAAACCTTTGTCTTCTTCAACATATTCAAACATATGGACATTTGATATTCATTTGAACAATATTGAAAAATTGAGGTAATATAACTAAACAAATACAACTGAAACAAATTATTTAAAAAATGATTGGTAAAATGTAATTAATAGAAATGCAATCTTCTTGTGAGGAAAAAGTTAGGACACCCCCACATTTAGTTCCACTTAAAATGCCTAAAATTATAATAAAGAGCACCACATCAGGTGCAAATGATTAGAACAGCGTTACAGAGGATTTTGGAGGAGCCTGTCCTATTTAAACCTCAGATATTTAGTTTGGTTTGCTCTTGATTGTTGAAGTGAGTTGCATCACCATGGCGAGATCAAAAGAGCTCTCTGAGGCCTTCAGAAGAAAAATTGTAGATGCATATGAGTCTGGGAAGGGATATAAAAAGATCTCCAAACTATTCGAAATTGGCCATTCCACTGTCCGGAAAATAATTTACAAGTGGAGAACATTTAAAACCACCACCAACATGGCCAGGTCAGGCCGCCCAAGCAAGTTCAGCCTAAGAGCTGACCGAAAGATGCTTAAAGAAGTCTCCAACAATCCCAGAATGTCATCACGAGACCTACAGGTATCTCTTGCCACAATTGATGTCAAAGTACATGCATCCACCATAAGAAAGAGACTGAACAAGTTTGCATTACATGGGAGGTGTGCAAGGAGGAAACCCCTGCTGTCAAAAAAAAACATCAGGGCAAGACTAAAGTTTGCCAGAGAACACCTAGAGAAAGACCAGAACTTCTGGAACAATGTGCTTTGGACAGATGAATCCAAAGTTGAACTATTTGGGCACAGTAAGAGTAGACATGTTTGGCGCAAAACCAAGACAGCATTTGAGAACAAGAACCTCATACCAACTGTGAAGCATGGGGGTGGAAATGTCATGGTTTGGGGCTGCTTTTCTGCAGCAGGGCCTGGTCAGCTCACCATCATAGAATCCACTATGCATTTTGTATTGTATCAGAGGGTGCTTGAGGAAAATGTGAGACCATCTGTTCGAAAGTTGAAGCTGAAGCAGATGTGGACCATGCAACATGACAATGACCCAAAACATTCCAGTAAGACACCCCTCGAACATCACACAGCTGAAAGAATTCTGCAAGGAGGAGTGGGAAAAACTTTCTCCCAATTGATGTCAGAGACCTGTAGACAGTTATAAGAAACGTCTAATTGAGGTTATTTCAGCCAAGGGGGGCAATACTAGCTATTAGGGCATAGGGTGTCCTAACTTTTTCCTCAGTAGGAATTGGCATTATTGTTAATTTTTCGTTAAATAAATGATTACAAAGTTACATTTTCATAGTTTTTTGTTCAATTACATCCCCTTTATCTATAGACATTGTTAGAAAGAAGATAACATATTGATATGTCCATATTTTTAAGAGAATAACTTAATATTTTGGGGGGTGTCCTAACTTTTTCTCATGACTGTAACCCTCAAAACCTAGTAAACCCTTGCTCTGCTTTTGTGAGGTCAAGAAATACAGTAGTTTGCAACACCTTTCATATAAGGGTCAAGAATAGTTCAAAATCTCTGTATAGGCTCCTCTCAAACTACTATACTGTACATAATGTCAATAATTCAATAGGCCCATTGATATAATTTCTTTCGATTATATTTAGAATTTCAGACTTGAGGTAACTTTCAACTCATAGTAGTGGTGTTGGAGTTGTAAGATCATGGTTACTAAACTAATATATGTATAGCTATTGTTGAAGAATTGAGTAACCTAAGCCTCAAATGAGGTAGATCATTAACATAAAAACATTACTGTAAAACACAATAAGTATATAAATTATCAAGATTATGAGATAAAACACACTATTGAAAAGAGGAATCTATATATGGACATTATGCAAGTGTTTACGATTGACAATAGTAGAGCACCTTTAGAGAATATAAGGTAGGAAGATGAACAATTGAGATGAGTGGGTTATTACAATAACTTGTTGTCCATTCATTTTCCAAGCCTATAGTTCAGAAGAGTATGCAGAGCTATTGCCAACACCCATCCTTGTGTCAATGGTTAGCATACAGTACAACATAAGCTAAAATGACAACAGCTGTGCAGTTCTATTGCAATACAGTATTTTGAATCACAGAGAAGAGCTGTGAAGGATGTTTGAAAAGAGAATGGTTTGCTTTATCAGCTTGCCTTATCAGATAGATTGGCAAAATCAAGTTTATTATAGCAGCTCATGAATTACAGAGATGAAGAAGAGTGTAAATGATTTAAATATCAGGTTATTTTAAGGAGGATCTACTATTATACCGTCATCACGTATTCTCTCACAGCAGAGAAGCGGGACAAATGTTGTAGCACAATTATATTTCGTGAGGGGGTGCTGCCTAAAATGCTGTGAGGGGGGTGATGATGTCTTTGGATGAACCTTAATTTAGAAATAATGAATGTCTTCATGGACACTTCATAAAATGATGTGTAGTAAATAAACTTAGATGAAGAAAGGAAGCTGCAGAGGTCCGGATGAGTCAGTTTAATCGTCTTTTATTAATCATAACTTCATCGTTACAATCCACGGCCAGATGTGGGGGGCTCCTGTACAGTCAATAATGTCCCCCCCTGTCTAGTCTAGCCGTTCAGTCTTTTATACAAAACAGCCTGCTTTGTCTTCCAGATTTGGGCATGGAATTCCCAGGTCTACGTTACTCTAAACATTTTCAACCTATACGATGGTGATGTTTATAGCCTTAACCAAATAAGGCTATACCTTATGGTGCTGTTCATGGTCTTAACCAAATAAGGCTATTCCCTATGGTGCTGTTCATGGTCTTAACCAAATAAGGCTACTCCCACCACTATCCCTCCAATCTACAGAGGTCAACTGCATGCTGCAACATTCCAAGGGCCTGACCCATCAGGCCTTCTTCTGGTCAGAGCAAAATACACTACATATTCCCCCCTTTGGGACTTATTAAAGTCCCAACACAGAGAAATTGTATAACGTTTACTCTAACCATACTGCATGTAGTTGTGTGTAACATGGTTCAAAGGGATATAAAAATAACAAGTAAACCACAAAAATTATTGTGAACTTAAGCCGTGGAAATTATCAAATAACAGTTCCTAAACAATAGACAGTCTATTCAATGTCCTATTAAAAGCTTACTCGTACATTAAGTCAAGCCTTACTTATATGATTAAAATAAATTGCTATGGACATAAACATACATAAGTATAAACTATTCTGTGATACACACATGGTCCCATATACGTTCAACAAAGAATAATAAAGAGTGATAACAATACTTCAAAGAATAACAAAGAACGATAAAAATACTTCAGAGTAATAAATGAATGACGAAAATACTTCTCTTCAGGTCTTCGTTGCTTGATTTACCTTTACCCGGGGGTCAGAGGTTACTAGCACATAACCCCCCATATGAGGACAATCTTTACCACTGCCTCGTTTGTGTAACAGACAGAGAATAGAAAGATAGAGAAAGACAGAGATTTGCTGAACACGAAGCCTCTAACTTCGAACTTCACCTCATCCAAAATGAGGATTTGCCTTCGGATCGTTCAACGTATGTAACAATGTCCGATGGTACACAGAGGCAGACGCAGTGTAGGGGTTAGGGATTGCTCCCGTTTATTCAAGGTAATAGCGATAATGTTCTGCCTTGGCTTTCCAGCCGTCATGCACTCGGTAACTTTCCAGTTGCCTGTCGACTTCTCCTTCTCTCGCTCCCAGCCCACCTCTCCTACTGAAATGGCAGAAGCACACACATCTTAAACATTCGCCGGCGAGACTTAATTCGCAGCAGGTGTGCAACAAAAGTCTCGCCGACACAACCCCGGCCACGGTCCTGTAGCTCCCTCTACAGGCCGAACGCTGCATGTCCCCCCACATACCCCCACCGCCCGACACAGGCCGACGACCCGACGGCCGACGACCTACTCCCCCCCCCCCTGCACGGGAGAGGAAGTCTGCCACGACCATCTGCGCCCCCGGTCTGTGCACGACGGAAAAGTTGAAGGGCTGCAACGCGAGGTACCACCGGGTGATCCTCGCGTTTACATCCTTCATGCGGTGGAGCCACTGGAGGGGGGCATGGTCGGAGTAGAGGGTGAAGGCGCGACCCAGCAGGTAGTAGCGGAGGGTGCCGATACGGTCCATGAGGCGCTGAAAAGTGGCTGGGGCTCCGAACAACCCGAAAGGGAGCACGGTGAACTGGAATAACCCGAGCGGAGTGGAGAATGCCGTTTTCTCCCGGGACACCGGCGAGAGTGGAATCTGCCAGTATCCCTTCGTGCAATCCAATGTCGTGAAGTACCTGGCCGTACCAAGCCGGTCCAAGAGCTCGTCGACCCGGGGCATCGGATATGCATCGAACTTGGAGACCGCATTAACCCGTCTATAATCCACACAGAACCGTATAGTCCCATCTGGCTTGTTGACAAGCACGATGGGGCTACACCAATCACTGCGGGACTCCTCGACCACACCCAGCTCCAGCATGGCTTCCAACTCCCGGCACACAACGTCTCGTTTGTGCACCGGCAACCTATAGGGACGCGTGCGCACCGTTAAACCCGGCTGCGTTTCTATATGGTGGTCGATGAGCGTAGTCCGACCGGGCAGGGGAGAGAACACGTCGGCGAACTTAAGCTGCAAATCTGCAACGTCCGCGGCCTGGCTAGCAGAGAGATGGTTATCAATATCGACCGGAGTGCTACCTTTCGATTTTGGGACTTCCGGACCGAACTCCTCTCTCTCTGGAACTATCGTAGCCAGAGCAACAGTGACCACGTCGTTCCATTTTTTTAGGAGATTGACGTGATACACCTGCAAGCTATCCCCCCGGTCCGAGCGTATAACCTCATAATCCACGTCCCCCATGCGACGTGTGACCACAAACGGCCCTTGCCACTTCGCGAGTAATTTCGTGCTGGAGGTGGGTAACAGTACGAGCACCTTGTCTCCCGGTGTAAACTCTCGTAGGGTAGCCCCCCTGTCATACAGGCGTTTCTGACGCTCCTGGGCTTGCAGCAAATGCTCACGTGAGATAGCCCCTAGGGCGTGGAGCTTTGTGCGCAAGTCGAGGACGTACTGGATCTCACTCTTACTGTCGCTAGACCCTTCCTCCCAATTTTCTTTAAACAGGTCTAGGACACCCCGGGGCTTACGCCCGTAGAGTAATTCAAACGGGGAAAACCCGGTGGAAGCTTGGGGAACTTCCCGCACCGCAAACAACAGGGGATCTAGCCATTTATGCCAATTCCGACTATCCTCGTGGACAAACTTCCGGATCATTGACTTCAAGGTCCGATTGAACCGCTCACAAAGGCCGTCAGTGGCCGGGTGGTAAACACTGGTTCGAATCGCCTTGATGTTCAACAAGCCATACAGTTCCTTGAGGGTGCGTGACATAAAATTAGTGCCCTGATCGGTGAGAATCTCTTTCGGGATTCCCACGCGGGAGATGACTTGAAACAATGCTTGCGCTACACTCCTGGCAGAGATATTGCGCAGAGGTATTGCCTCGGGGTATCGGGTGGCGTAATCTATCAAGACCAACACAAATCGATAACCCTGTGTGCTCCGCTCAAATGGCCCGATAATATCCATCGCAATGCGGTCGAATGGGTTCTCGACCAATGGTAAGGGCCGCAAGGGGGCCCGTGGGATGGCCGGGGGATTTACTAACTGACATTCCCGACAGGAGGCGCACCACCTACGCACCTCTGCCCGAATCCCCGGCCAATAAAATCGAGCCATTATACGGTGCAGTGTTTTGTCATACCCTAGATGGCCCGCCATGGGGTTGAAATGAGCCGCCTGGAAGACCATTTCGCGGCGGCTGCGGGGAACCAGCAACTGGGTTACTTCCTCCTGACTATGTGAGTCACGACTTACTCGATATAACCTGTCGCTGATAATCGCGAAATAGGGGTGGGCGCGCACTGTGTCTGGCCGTATCAAAGTACCATCAATTGCTATCACTTGGTCAAAGGCTGATCTGAGGGTCTCATCACGAGACTGCTCGAGGGGGAAGTCGCCTAGCAGCGGATAGTTCGGCGAGGAAGTCTCGGGGTGAGGCGCCCCCGCCGGCTCCGGCTCCCCGGCAGTGTCGCGAGGCGCCGCCTCGGCACAGAGCACCTTACACGCCACACACCTCCCTAGCTGTCGTGCACGCATCCCGGTAGCCCTCTTTACCGCTTGAGGAAACCCCTCCCAATCCACACCTAGAATCAGGGGATGCGTGAGGCGTGGGCTAACCGCCGCCTGTACACTATGGTTTTTCCCCTCAAAATGAATTTCGATAGCGACCAGCGGATATTCGTGAATGTCCCCATGCACACACCTCACCCGCACCCTCGATGCCTTCAACAGTGCCCCCGGCCGAACCAGGCGCTCCTGGATCATGGACTGCATACAGCCCGAATCCAAGAACGCCTGGTGCGTATCACGTTGTATCCTTACCGGAATACGATACGCCGCTCCTGGTCCGGGGGGAGGGCCCGGTATGTCGCCGATGCGGACGACCTGCCCCACGTCCATCGCCCGACACTCGGCCTGCACGTGGCCCGGCCGTCCGCACTGCCAACACACCCCCCCTGTCGCTCGAGGTGCTCTCTGCGGGGCCGGGGCTGGTTCCGGATCGGCGTGCTCCTGCCATCTCTTTCTCGGGGCGGGCGCCGGCCTCCCTCCTTCTGCTCCCCCGGCTCCTCCTGGGCGTTGGCCCCCCCCCCCTTGCCGCGGGGCCGGGGTTGGTCGTTGTGGCCCCCGCGGTGGGAGGGAGAGATGGTCCTCGGCCAGACCCACGGCGGTCTTTAGGTCCTGGGGGCGGTGGTACTGGACCCAGGCGGCGGTGCGGGCCGGGAGCCCCGCGAGGAACTGCTCCAATACCACCCGGTTCCCGACCTCCACCGCCGAGTTGTTCTCGGGGTCCAGCCACCGCCATGCGCTGTCCCCCAGCCGCTGGGCGAAGGCGAAGGGCCGGCACCCCTCCTCCATGGTCATGGCCCGGAACCGGCGCCGGTGTTCCTCCGGTGTCAGGCCCAGGCGGTCCCGAATCGCCCGGGCCAGGGACTGGTAATCCCGTTGGGCGGCCGCCGGCAAACTGTGGGCCGCGAGCTGCGCCTCCCCTGACAGGAGGGGCAGCAGATGGTAGGCCCACTCTCGGTCCGGCCACCCCGAGATCCTCGCCGTCCCTTCGAACACCGCGAGGAACGCCTCTGGGTCGTCCAGGTCCCCCATCTTCTGCAGCTGGACCTTGGGGGGACCTGGTGCCGCTCCGGTCCCCGGCGCCGGCCCGCCGGCCCTGTCCGCGACCCTCGCCGCCGTCAGCTCCTCCAGGGTCGCCTGCTGGGTCTGCTGCAGGGCCGTCTGTTGCTCGAGAACGAGCGTTATCCTTGCTATCGCCGCTGTTAGCGCGTCCATCTTGCCTTTTTCCTGTGTCCCAGGTTGGGCGCCAATGTAACAATGTCCGATGGTACACAGAGGCAGACGCAGTGTAGGGGTTAGGGATTGCTCCCGTTTATTCAAGGTAATAGCGATAATGTTCTGTCTTGGCTTTCCAGCCGTCATGCACTCGGTAACTTTCCAGTTGCCTGTCGAGTTCTCCTTCTCTCGCTCCCAGCCCACCTCTCCTACTGAAATGGCAGAAGCACACACATCTTAAACATTCGCCGGCGAGACTTAATTCGCAGCAGGTGTGCAACAAAAGTCTCGCCGACACAACCCCGGCCACGGTCCTGTAGCTCCCTCTACAGGCCGAACGCTGCATGTCCCCCCACAACGTAATCTTCAGAATCCCTTCCATCTTCCTCATCGCTGTCGTCGTCATCCAGATACCCAGGTTTTGGATATAAGTCAGGACTATCATAGTCATCAGGCATTCCTGAATCTTTACGGTCTTCTCTTCTTCCCTTCATAACTGCCATTTGAAGTGCTTGAGTATTCATTGCCTTGTCAATTCCTCGTGTTATTAGTCCTCGTATGATTGGAATGCAACAGCAGATTATGAGGGCTAAGACAATCACACAGCCCAGCATGATGGCTCCTATTCTGGCGAAATAGGCTCCCCATTGTCCCATCATGTTCTCCATCCAGGAGGTCCATTTGTTTCCAAATCCAGCATTCTCTTTAACTTCCTCCCTCAGGTGTTTGAGCTTCCTCATGGCTATAGAGAATTGTCCATCGGCTGCTGTGTTGTTAGGGATGAACGTGCAGCACTGTTCTCCAAACATGTGGCATACTCCTCCTTTTTCTGCCAATAGAAAATCCAGCGCTTGTCTGTTTTGCCAAGCCATTTCACTCGTTGCTGCAAGCTGCCTTCCTAGAGACCCTAAAGCATCATGCGTGTAGTTTATGAATCTTTGCTGGTTATAGTAGATATAGTTTATCCAGTCAGTATTGACATTTATTCCAGCTGAAGGAAGAAAGAAAGATGTGAATCCCATTGCTACGGAATTTATAGCCTTGTATTCACTGGGTATACCTCTAGGCATTCCCAAACTGTCTAAGCGTCTGTCCTCCTTGTATTCCCTCCGAGATCTCGTAGATTTAGATTGTTCTTGGACTTCCAAGTCCTTTGTTGGGATGACAATGATAGGCTGGATCGCCTGCACCCGAGCACATCTCCCATTCCATCCTATCTGCAGGGTGTTCAGTAGATGTTCTCCATCACAGAGCCAATATTGATCTGCTACAGCTTGAGTGGCATCGTGGTATGGGCAAACGCTAGGAGGAATCCCAGCTTTTTTTTTCCCCTTCTTTAGGATTGCTGATATTTTCGCTATCTGTCCTATTTTTGAAGGCACACATTCTCCATCATTTGTGCTCATTCCTAGTATAGATAGGTTCGAAAGATCCCATATACTTTCACAAAGTTCTTTGTCTAGTACGCCCACTTCGACAGTTCCCACTTTTTCAAAGCATTCAAATTTTCCCACAAGTGTTAACTCTGTTCCAGGGGATATTGTCTTTATTTTTCTATCTATTCGTACATCTAGAGCATCACATTTGGCTCCCAACGTCTTCACAAGCGCCTCCGAGTCCAATACCCTTCTGTCCGTCATTATAGTGTTGTCATAGTATTCTCTGAATCCAAGGAACTGCAAGCACTCTGCTTCGCAGAGTGGGGCAAAGGCAATTGCTTGAAATGGCTTTATCCCCAATGTTGTTCCTGCAATATCAGAGCCCTTCATTCTCTTCAGCCAGTCTGCTTTTAGCTCCCCACAGTTTTTCCAATTGAATTTGGTATTCATGATTATTAACGAGCTTTCCTTTGCTTTGGAGCATATATAACAGTCTTCTTTCCTATGTGCCTCTCCAGTGTATTTCATCCATTGATACCAGAGGTTCCTTCTTGCTTGTATCATCAGTGGATCTTGAATGGGCTTCTGTGCTGACCTTATTTTATTCTTATTTATTTCCTCTCCAGGTCCTGATCTGCTTGATCTCCTCTTTTCCATATCCTCTCCAGTTATCTGTTCATCAATTGTGAAGTTTTTCTCAATAGTGAGTTCTTGTGTTACATCTGACTCCATTGTGGTAGTTTCCATCATCTTCTGAGTTTTAATCTCCATTATCTGAGTTGGTCCAATTTCATGTCCAACCATAAACATTGTAGGCTCATTCATGGTGGAAACAATTTCTTCTTGAACTAATGGGGTCACTATCTCAGCTTTGTCGACAGGCTCTGGCTCTGTGGTATATTCTTGTTCTATCACTGTAGGTTCAAACTCTAAAGTTGTTTGCACTTGTCTGTTAGTTGTATACGCGGTTACAGATTCTGGCTCTGGCTTAGGACTCGTCAACTCTTCTTGATATTTTTCTGATCGTGTTTTATACGTTGTTAGCTCCATTGACATTTCCACTTCCGGTTAGCTTTGTTGTTGTCTCCAATTCCTCTATTTCCTCAATAACTGTATCTGTGAGGAATTCTAGTGACTGCCAAAGCGTTGTTTAATCCCTAACTTTTGTATGATAAGTTTCACCGTCTTATCTACAAATTCTTTGCCATTGTCTGATGAAATTCGATCAGGAATTCCCCAGCGTGATATCACCTCACGGCATACAACAAATCTATCGACGACAACAATATCTTTTGCCTCCAACCGGGCGATATCCACGTAGTCGAGGACTAGTTCTTTCATTGGCCCATTTGGTGTTGGGATGTGTCCTGGAGGAGTTAATACTCCTCTTCTAATATTGTTTTTCAAACAGATTGTGCATCTACCTATGACATGGTCAATTTGTTCTAGTAGGTATGGTGCCCAAAATCTGTATTCTTTTGTCATTTTCCTTCTCACTTCCCCCCTCGCTACATGGGCAAGCCCATGAGCGTCATGTATCAACAGTCCTAGCTAGTTAGGAGGTGCTACTATCAAACCCTCATTGTTCCTCCAGAGGCCTGTAGCATCCTGACTCGCTCCTCTGGCAAGCCACAAGTTCTTATCTAGTGCACTTGCTTCCTCTTGCATCAAGTCTCGGTTCTGCCATCCTGGTAGGGTGGTGATGGGCTGTTTCCTTACCACATCTCAGTCATGCTCCTGAGCGGATTCAGCTAAAAGCGAATCAAAATATGTTTAGCTAAGTTTCGCAAAGTATTCTCTTTCTATGTCTCAGGATGAGCAACATATAGCCTACTTAAAAAAGTTAGATTTAACTTTGAAACACTCACTATCGCAAAGTTCTGAATGGCAACACTTGTTACTCCTCAAATGATTCGTCAGAGCTACTGTAGCTAACTATCGTAAACTATTTCAGTGCTGCTAGCAATCGTCGTCTTTTCCAAGTTGGAACTTCGTCGCCACAACAGTGTCCAGTGTGCTATGGATTGTCCTAAATAAACTACACGTTCCTGGCAATATTGCAACTTCTTCTGAGAGGCCTTGTGTCCTTCTTTCATCATCTTGTTCTGCTTGTGGAAGAACTCCACTTTGATGTCTCCACAGACAGGCAGTGGCTGGGGGAACTCAAAGTACATATGCTTGTCCTCTCGCCTTGTGTGCACTGTGTTGGACGTATGGATCTTGATTTTTAGTTGATAAACCACAAACTGCGGATCCCAATGCCAGTTCCCTTTCTTGAAGCCCTGAGGAATCGGGTCACTCCTATTTTTAACGGTACTGTCCCTGCAGGTGCCTCCACTAAGCATGGGGAGCGTCTCAAACACCATTTTGTGGAAGAGCAGAGTGATGGGCTTGTACTCTAGCTGGTTCTTCAGAAAGTAGCTGTAGTAGTAGACATAGCGTCGCTGGCTTGGGATTGTGACTCCCTTCTTGTCTCTTGTCCGCACTTCCCCGTAGAAGTCGAGTGCTTCCTGTGCCTCCAGGAACTTCCCTCGGTAGAGGAGATAGGTGCAGATCATGACACCGGTGCGGCCCTTCCCTGCCTTGCAGTGGATGGCCGCCACATGATGGTCATCCTCGCTTAGCCACTGGTCCAGGTCTTCACAGAATGGCTTGATTAGCTCCAGCTGAGGCTGGTTGTGGTCTTCAAAGGGGTACTGTGCAACTCTGCAGTTAAACTTTGCGGTGTCGTAATGTCGCTTGGCGCAAAGATTATACATCTTATAATGATTTTTGTGTTTTGAGTCCAGAAACCTACTACATCGTCTATGTTGTTTCTGTAGACACCCTCAAGTCTTTCTGCAGGAAAGCGCATAGCAATTATATTCGGATAAATATAGGTCAAGTCCAAGTCAAACCCATCTTCCTGGTATCTCCTTTTGTTTCGGCTGACAATTTCCTTTATTATTGCAGCCATATCTGTGACAGGGGTCCTTAAGATATTGAGCTTAAGAGAGAGTATTGTTGTCTTTGTACGAAACACTGCCAATATGTTTCTTCCTTGCAATCCCGTTGGTGTCACCACTAGCTAATGCTAGTTAGCTCTCTTTGTGGTTGTCTGGGATCTCAGGGTCAGACGACTGGGTGATGGAGGTCATGATAGGTGTCGTCTTAACTTTATTGGAGTGTATAGCGTCTCTGTCTTCAAAATATACTTAGTATAAAATCTGTGTAAAAGTTTTGTTTCTATCTAGCTATGTGTTTTTTCTTTGGCTGGTTTGCCTGTTACAGCTGAGAACTCAATCTACAGTTGAAATAAGATAGCAGGTTTAAGAGGCACAAGGTGATTAGTTGATGTGATGTATGGTTGTGTCTGTGTGCATGAGAGCTAGGGGAGATATGAAGGAATGAAATGTTGCTGGTGTTGGTACATTCAGTCTCTTCCTTTCTCGGTTGCAGGCTTCTCTGTAGTTGGAACTTTATTTTTTGGATCCTTCTTTGTCTGCTTAGACACTACCAGCTGACACCCCCCTTTCAGATTCTCTGGGCACCCCTAATACCCCCGTTCCGGGCCCCTGTTCGGGTTCACCGGTCCCTGTGATTGTTGTTGCTGTGGCCATTGCATTCGTCCCTGGGATGTATTCCTTGGAGTTGGATAACGTCCCTTGTAGGCTTCTCCGCCGCATTCGCGGGCTCTTTTGTAACATTCCCGGACCATATGTCCATTTTTTCCGCAATAGTAACATGGTTTTGCAACTTGCTGGGGTCCTGGATTGTAACCTCCTTGTCTAGTATATCCTTGACCCCCCTTTTTCCATTTCTGAGGTTGTGGGTACGGAGGCTGAGGAGCAGCCTGTATTACTGGTGTCAATTGAGGTTGTGTCTGTGGTTGAGGCAGGTTTTGCAGAACCACAGCCTGTGTTTTTATGACAATCGTGATTTTAGCTTCTCCTGTCTCGAGTATTTGTTTATCTTCATCTTCCATGAGGTATCTTCCTTCTGTGTTGAGGATTGGTAGTTGTGGATAGCTTCTGGTGGGCGTATCCCTTTCCTCATATGGTGGTGGAGCCACAGTTGGGGTTTTGTGTGAGAAAGGAGTATTCGTCTCCTTCACTAATCTCCTGGTTTCCTCTTCCAGGCTCTTATCCACTGCTTTACCTCTTATTCCTTTTACCAATGGGTTGCTCTTTTCAACCATTTGCACTGGAGTAGACGTCCTAGCTGAAGCCGCACCCATAATTGTTGTTCCTTCAACCGTTGGCTTAGCTGAAGACACCTTTCCAGTAGGCACTTCCTTTGTTTACAGTTCAACTTCTTGGCTGAATGGTTGGTTACTTATTTTGTTGATTCTATATTAATGTCTTTAATCAACACATTCAGTCACCATACCAGTGTGAAACGTTCTTGCTCTGGCTATCTTCCTATCCAGAAGCTTACTTTCTAATCTCAACCCTAGTCTTCAGCACTTTGGCGGCGGGACAATTAAGCACTCCCTTGAGGGGACTCCACTGACCCAAGTAACTCAGGTTTGTGAAGGTGCGCCCGAGACAACTGCTCTAACCACCTCCGTGCCAAAAATAACAAATTAAAATAAAAAAGGTTCAGCAAAGACACCGAGATGCCTTTGCTGCTATGCCTGTCAGCAAGTCAGTTCCACACCCCACAATCATACACCTTTCAGACTCAGACGTCCCTCACAAGGATGTTTGTCCTGTTAATGCTAGCCAAATCAATCCTCCTGTAAATACTAAACAAACCACCAACCACGCTACAATTAGAATATTCAGTTTAAATTGTGATATGATTATATCGCAGTCATGCAAAAGCTTTATATCATTTCACAGGTGATGCACACATAGTATTGTTCAAGTCGAAGCACGCAAAAATTAGAAACAGATTAGATTGCCTGTGTTATACATGTTCCATCAATGTCAGCATGATTATTCTGTGCACTATAATTCACTACCATTATCTGTTAGTGGAAGTGACCGATCAATGAGAGAGAGAGAGAGAGAACGAGAGGATCGCCTTATCTTACTATCTGGCGCTCTCCCTCTCAGAACCTCTGTCCCTCTCCTGTTTTGCTCGGAAACAAAACATTAATTTGATTAGTTCTCTTAAAATAATTAAACATTCAAAACAAAACATACAGAAGATACTAGACTAAAATAAGATAAGAAAAATAAACTTCATAAAATGGAACGTTACTTTTTCCCAATGTTTAAACAGTTTCCAACATCTCAACGTGCACTTGAGATGTTGGCAACAGGCCCAGAAAAACACATCGTAAATATCATTGACATGCACCGCCTGGCACCAAAATCTACGTAGGCATGTCCATATTGGGCGTATAGTATCGGCTACACTCTACAGCATTAAGACCGCACCCAACCGACCAATAAATTTCCACTTATTTTTAACGAACAATAAATTTACACTTATTTTCAATGAACAATAAATTTCCACTATTTTCAATGAACAATAAATTTACACTATTTTCAATGAACAATAAATTTACACTTTTTACAATATGCATATTCTATAGAGAAAGAACAGAGAGAGAGAGGGAATCTCAGAGAGGCACTATATGGTTTATGCTTCGTTTTCTGGCTTGAAGCCGCTCAACCCCAAATCAGTCAGACGGACAGAGGCTGTCGAGTGTCCGCGCACCCGAGGTCCCCCACCCGCCTGAGACAAGAGGCCGAACCGCAGCACCCAGATCCCCGCATTCACGGAATAGAAATCCCCAATGAGAAAGAGAGAGAGAGAAAGAAAGAACAGAGAGGGAAGGTCTTTTAGATGAGATATTTACAGCTTGCACTGTGCACACCCAATCATATTGTTCAATTCAAATTTCTCTCTCTCAAATTTAAGAACAAGGGTAAGATACTCATTTTATTTCATACGTTCTCTGGAAGACATTAACTCAAATAGCCCAGAGCAGGGGACCCGCCCCTGTCAGGGATCTGTAACTTTTCGAGCAGGCAGCCATTCTATTTTTAGAACAAGTGAGCAGAAAGGGAGCAGGGGAGACAGCAGTGAGAAAAGCTGTGCGCCTCCGCTCCAGGATGCAACTCAAACCTGTTACCACAAAACTAAAATGTAGTCTGAAATTTAACTCTATTTATCTGCAGATACTTAAAAACTCAAATGTAGCCTGTACCTCAGACGAAATACTAACAGCGTCCCATACAGTACTCATCAAGTCACTACTATAACAAATGTAGCCTGTACCTCAGACGAAATACTGACAGCGTCCCATACAGTACTCATCGAGTCACTACTATAAAACTCAGATGTAGTCAACCTCAGACGAAATACTGCACGGCGTCCCACACAGCACCCATCGAGTCACTACACCTGTTAGTGTCTTCCTAAATTTAAGTGAACACGACAACCAGCTGATCAGACCAGTTTCGGAATGTTAAGTGACGTAACTCCAAATGATTCAAACTAATTACCGAGTTTTTTAGGGTTACATTGAAGAGTCAAATCTCCAACAGTTAGGTCAACATAACACTTCACAGACACTCTATACTTTGTTTAAATTTAGCAGACATTCAACCACCTTCAATTCATCTACCTGGTTCTTTTAAATTTTGGTCGATAGCCCACAGTCAACTTGACATAATAGCCTGTACTTACTTTTTGAGGCACACACCCAGCTGGTGGCCTGTTCTTCTGCACGGCTATCGGTTGGCCAAATCCTGTTCGTGACGCCAATTTGTAGTCTTTTAAATTTTGGTCGATAGCCCACAGTCAACTTGACATAATAGCCTGTACTTATCTTTTTGAGGCACACACCCAGCTGGTGGCCTGTTCTTCTGCACGGCTATCGGTTGGCCAAATCCTGTTCGTGACGCCAATTTGTAGTAAATAAACTTAGATGAAGAAAGGAAGCTGCAGAGGTCCGGATGAGTCAGTTTAATCGTCTTTTATTAATCATAACTTCATCGTTACAATCCACGGCCAGATGTGGGGGGCTCCTGTACAGTCAATAATGTCCCCCCCTGTCTAGTCTAGCCGTTCAGTCTTTTATACAAAACAGCCTGCTTTGTCTTCCAGATTTGGGCATGGAATTCCCAGGTCCACGTTACTCTAAACATTTTCAACCTATACGATGGTGATGTTTATAGCCTTAACCAAATAAGGCTATACCTTATGGTGCTGTTCATGGTCTTAACCAAATAAGGCTATTCCCTATGGTGCTGTTCATGGTCTTAACCAAATAAGGCTACTCCCACCACTATCCCTCCAATCTACAGAGGTCAACTGCATGCTGCAACATTCCAAGGGCCTGACCCATCAGGCCTTCTTCTGGTCAGAGCAAAATACACTACAGATGTCAGACGTGGAATATACATATGTGGCAGTGTGTCCGTGAAATTGCATTTTAATTAACTCATGATATATTTCTCATTTGATTCCGCGCATTTCAGCTATATGGACATAAATATGTTACATGAAATGTATAACGTGAACTTAGAGCGGTGCCAGAGTTGAATGTTGAAATGTGAAAAATCAACTTTATTATTTATCATGAATTGCAGATCAGGCATTCTCTCACAGCGCAGAGAAACAGGGGGACATGCCTAAGCATGTCTAACATGAATAAGCGGCATTAATAATGTAACAGAATGAGTGGGATTGACACTGGATAGAAATATTTAGATGATTTGAAGGGGGAGAGCGTGCTGGATAAATTGTCACGCCTTTGTTTGTTAATCGGAAACGATCAAGAAAAAAAAGGGGGGGGGGGCGGGCAGGGCTGCGCGAAGCCCACAGATCACGTCGCTCACCTGTCCCGCAGATCGACCGGCCCATACACCACCCCCGCTGCTAAATCTCAATTTTCGTTAAAACATGAAGCAAATAAAATACTCTAATGTGATCATGTTTTGTGCACACGTTTTATCATAATGTCATTGCCTATTTTGGAGGTGCCGTCAATCTTCTATGAACTAACGGAATTCGTAAAATGAAGAACTGTACTGTTCTAGGGGAGTGCAATCATTCGCATTGCTTTTCTCTAGTGGCTAGATAAATGGTCACGTTTTTGTTTGTTAATGGGAAACGATCATTAATGCCAAATACGCTACAATTCCCACTTCCCCCCTAATTCTATTGAAATGTATTTGAGCAGATTGGGCAGGCCTAATACAGTACGTGTTAATATTTGGAAAGTCTATGAGGGCTATATTAACAGTCATATAAAGAGTCAAGTCAAGTGAAAGTTTATTGGTCATATGCACAGGATATTGTAAACTGTAACACAGGACATTCTTGATCACATTCCGGATGCGCCACCTTCCAGCTCAATGACCACTGGCAGAACCTTTTATGCATTTTCTTTTTAAACTTTTTTTTTTATTTCTGCATCAGTGTCATTCGTTATCGAAATGTCATATACAATGTGCAATAAACTCTAACAATAATAATAATAACTTTGGTTTTCATTTTATCACCATGTCTTTCAACAATCTAGAATAAATTAGAATAATAGCTGTTGCCTACTGGTTATTAGGAGATACATATAAAATGATTGTCTTTTCAACAAGAATCTCCTTTCTTCCTAATAAATTCGGATGGGTATCGAACTCCAAAATTCAGTGAATGAAGACATGGACAAATCTAATAACAATGATTAATAATAAGTTTTAATACAAGCTTGCAGGAGTACAATAGTGTCTCTCTCTAAGAGATAACCAGAGTAAGTCAAGTAAGGTAAGTAAGTAGGGGGGTACAAAGAAAAGGGCGCAGTACTTATAGGAGAGAAAGTTTCCTTTCCATTCCATTCCATTATATGGCTAGGCCATATAATTCTCTTTCTTGGCCTATTCTCCAGTTCCTCAACATTTCGATCCCATGTGTTACTCATGAACGTCTGAAGAACCAGAATGACGGCACACACAGAGAGAGTAGAATAGCCCGAAGGCGTATTTAATAATAATAGGGAGAGGGGTAAGGGAAAGAAGGATAATCCAAAGGGGTCGTCAGGGTCCAGTCCGGGGTTCGGCAGTGGGAGGTCCAATAGCGGAGAGAGGTCGGTGGGAGAGGGATGATCCAAGAGAGAGTCATCGGAGTCCAGTCCAGGGTTCCGTAGCGGGAGATCCAGTAGTACAGAGCGGTAGGGGTAGGTCCGTGGGATTACGAAGGAGTCCAAGGAAATACAAGGGTTCTGGGGAGGCACAGGAGAACACGGTGAAACACAAACAAACACAAGGAACACGGGAGGATATCAAATGGTTTGAAGTGTATGCGGGTTACTGGGAAGGTTACCATAGACACAGTACATTCTGGCACTGGAGTGAAGACTGGGCAGGGTTCTTATAGGAGAGTGACTGGGAATGGGTCGCAGGTGTGCTGAGTGGAGATAGAAAACAGGTGCGCTGTCGACTGGGAGGTGGACGCTCCAGCGATGATCGCCGGGGCCTCAAGGTGGTGCCAGAGGGTAGGTTAGGGAGAGGGACCATAACAGTACCCCCCCCCCCTGGGTGACCGTCCTGGAGCGTCGGGATGGGTCCGATAGAACTCGGCCAACAGGGAGGGGTCGGCGAAGTAGGAGGCCAGGACCCAGTCCCGATCCTCGGGCCCATAGCCCTCCCAGTCGACCAGGTACTGGAACCCGCGGCCCCTACGGCGGACCGCCAGGATCTCCCTCACGGTCCACACGGGGTCGCCATTGTCCAGTACCCGGGGTGGTGGAGGTGCTTGAACAGGGGGGGACAGGGGGCTGGAAACTGCCGGTTTTAGTTATACATGATACATGAAAAACAGGGTGAATTGACATGGAGGTTGGGAGGGTGACACGTACTACGGTGGGGTTGATGATCCGGTCGACAGGGAAGGGCCCCACGTAGCGTGGGGCGAGCTTCCGGGAGGTGGAGGGGAGGTTGAGGTCCTTAGATCGCAACCAAACCTGTCCGGGACGGTAGGTCGGGGCGGGTCTGCATCTGCGGTTGGCGGTGCGTCTGGACCGCTCAGTGGCTCTCTCCAATGCGGCCCGAGCGGTCCTCCAGACCCGCCGGCACCGATGGAGGTGGGCCCTGTTGGACGGGACCGCCACCTCTACCTCCTGGCTGGGGAACATGGGGGGTTGGGTAACCCAGGGAGCACTCAAAAGGGGACATTCCCATGGCGTTGCTGGTCATGGAGTTGTGGGCGTACTCCCACCTGGAAAACAAAGACTCCTACATCAGGACGCTCTTTGTAGACTACAGCTCCGCTTTTAATACGGTCATCCCCCACAGACTCATCCACAAAATGTCCACACTTGGCCTGCACCCCACCCTCTGTGACTGGCTCCTAGACTTTTTGACTGGCAGGCCCCAGTTTGTCAGGATTGGTAATAAGACTTCAGCCAGCATTATTACAAATGTTGGCACTCCACAGGCATGCGTCCTCAGCCCCATCCTCTACACCCTGTTCACCCACGACTGTGTCGCCTCCCACAAGGACAACATCATCCTAAAGTTTGCGGACGACACCGCAGCGATAGGATGCATCAATGGCGGGGACGAAGCGGCTTACAGGAGGGAGGTGGCCAGTCTGGTAGCATGGTGTGAGGACAACAACCTCACCCTCAATACGGACAAGACAAAGGAGATGATAGTGGACATGAGGAAGAAGAGGGGACCTCATCGGCCACTGTACATCCGGGAACTCGAAGTAGAGAGGGTGAGCAGCTTCAAATACCTGGGCGTCCACATCAGCGAGGACCTCACCTGGACACCACACAGCTGGTTAAGAAGGCCCAACAGCGGCTGTACTTTCTGAGGAGGCTGAGGAAGTTTGGCATGTCGCCCAAGATCCTCAGCAACTTCTACAGCTGCATTGTTGAGAGCATCCTAACCAGCTGTGTCACTGTGTGGTACGGCAGCACTACTGCTATGGACCGCATAACGCCTGCAGAGAGTGGTGAAGACCGCTGTCCAGTGGTGAAGACCGCTGAGTCCACAGGAGAGCCGCCTCCATCCTCAAGGACCCCACCCACCCCCAGCACGGACTGTTCACACTTCTACCCTCAGGCCGGAGGTACAGAAGTGTTAAATGCAGGACCACCAGACTAAAGAACTCCTTCTTTCCCACTGCCATCAGACTCCTAAACAACGCATAGGAAATTATAATCATGGACTACCTCATATAACTGAACCCGACTGTTAAATTTTCAGTTTGCACATGCATAATTGCACTGCTCACATTTGCACTGTTTTATTATTATTATTGTTGCTTTTTTATTATCACATGCTGCCTTAAATTTTGTTATCTTGTACATTTTGTTTTGTATATATTGTATATTTTTTTAGTATTGTACATTTTACATTGGTTGGCATTCTGCGGACAGCAAAGCAAGAATTTCATTCAAGATTCAAGATTCAAGATTCTTTATTTGTCACGTGCATACAAGTATACAGTGAAATGCAAAAGTGACAGTGCCACAGAGTAGTGCAACAATACAATAAGTTTTAAAATACAATAAAATAAAATAGTAAAATAGTAAAATAAAAGTACTAAAAAATATACAGTATGGACAGTATAAACAGTATAAACAATATGAACAGTATAAGCAGTAAGCATATAAGTAAGCAATATAAATAGCAGATGGATGATTATGTGTGTGCATATGTGTTAAGATGACAGTGCATGTGTGAGTGACTTGAGGGGGGCACTGGTGGGGTCATCGTTGACGATTCTGATGGCGTGGGGGAAGAAACTCAGCCTTAGTCTCTCTGTTCTTGCTGCATGACAGCGGAGGCGTTTTCCTGACCGCAGCGGCTGGAACAGTCCATGTTTCGGGTGGTGAGGGTCCTTCATAATCCTGTAGGCCATTGTACAGGGAAACATGTTTTCTACTGTGCATATGATACTAAACACTTTGAATCTTGAATCTTGAAAGGGTAGATGTTGGCTCCAGGTGGAGGGATGGCTCCAGGCACTGGTTGGCTCGCTCCGCCTGGCCGTTGGTCTGGGGGTGGTACCCGGAGGAGAGGCTGACCGTGGCCCCAATGCCCTTGCAGAAGGCCTGCCACACCCGGGAAGTGAATTGGGGACCACGGTCAGTCACTCTGTCCTGGGGAATGCCATGGAGACAGACAACGTGGAGTACCAGGAGGTTGGAGGTTTCAGCAGAGGAGGGGAGTTTGGGAAGGGCGATGAAGTGGGCGGACTTCGAAAACCGGTCAACGATGGTGAGTACCACGGTGTTACCCTGGGAGGCGGGAAGACCGGTTACGAAGTCCAGGGCTATGTGAGACCAACGGCGGCTGGGGATAGGGAGGGGTTGTAGCAGTCCGGCCGGGGGTTGATGGGACGCAGATGGTGCATGCAGCCACGTACTCCCTGGTGTCCCCCTCCATGGCGGGCCACCAGAATTGCCTGCAGATAAACGATAGAGTCCGGCTCACCCCCGGGTGACATGCAAACTTACTACCATGCCCCCACTCCAGGACTCAGGATCGGGTTGACGGGGGGGCGAAGACACGTCCGGGGGGTCCGCCTCCTGGGCTGGGGTGAGTACGCTGGGCAGCCCTGACCACGGAGTCGATGGCCCAGGTGACGACGCCAACACTCAAAGAACTGACAGGATGGGTCGGGGTGGATGAGCACCGGGGCCGCCGTGAACAGACTCTTCAGGGTCGAGAAGGCGGCCTCCGCCTCCGAGGTCGAGGAGTACGGGCGGAGCATGGAGGTGAGGCTGAAACCCTGGATGACCCGCCTGTAGAACCCCGCGAAGCCCAGAAAATGTCTCAGCTGTTGCCAGTTCAGGGGTTGGGGCCACTCCACCACCGCCCGGATCTTCTTCTCGTTCGCCCGTAGGTGACCCCTCTCCACGATGTGGCCCAAGTACTCCACAGAGGCGGCATTGAACTGGCACTTCTCGGCCTTCACGAAGAGTCTGTTCTCCAGGAGTCGTTGGAGGACCAGACGGACGTGCTGCTGGTGCTCCTCCTCCGTCCTGGAGAACACCAGGATGTCGTCCAGGTAGACCATCACAAAGATGTTCAGCATGTCACGCAGCACGTCGTTCACCAACGCCTGGAAGACGGCTGGGGCATTGGTGAGCCCGAAGGGCATCACTAGATAGTGCCCCAGGTGAGTGTTAAAGGCCGTCTTCCATTCGTCCCCCTCCTTTATGCGCACCAGATGATACGCACTCCGGAGGTCTAGCTTGGTAAAGACGGCTGCGTGACGAAGAGGCTCGAAGGTCGAGCTAAGGAGAGGGAGTGGGTACTTGTTCTTCACGGTGATGGTGTTGAGGCCTCGGTAATCAATGCAGGGCCGGAGGTCTCCTCCCTTCTTCTTCACGAAGAAGAACCCCGCTGCCACCGGGGAGGAGGAGGGCCGGATGATGCCCGAGGCCAGGGACTCAGAGATGTACTCCCGCATGGACTGCTTCTCCGGGAGTGAGAGGTTGTACAGTCGGCCGGATGGGAGGGCGGCACCAGGGACGAGGCCAATGGAACAGTCGTAGGGGCGGTGAGGAGGGAGGGATAGGGCACGTTCTTTACTGATGGCCTCGGCTAGGTGGTGGTAGAAAAGGGGCACGCCGGACAGGTCTGGGGACGGGGCGACCGGTCTGGGAGGTCCGGGTGGAGAGGGGATGGAGCGGAGGCAGTTAGCATGACACCCCACGCTCCATCCCAGGATCCTCCCAGTGGTCCAGCATACGTGGGGGTTGTGCCTCTCTAGCCAAGGTCTACCTAACACAAGGGGGGCCATGGACGCAGGGATGACAAGGAGCCGGAGAGTTTCACGCTGGTTTCCCGACAGGGTGAGGGTGAGACACAGTGCTGTGTGGTGAGACACAGGCCGTCCAGAGCCTGGGCGTGGATAGGGGTCTCCAAAGGGAGCAGGGGAATCCCAGCTTCCTTCGCCAGTGTGGCGTCTATGAGGCTAGGAGGGCACCCAGGCTATAGGTCTCCTGGTTCCAGGCAAGAGTTGTGGGGATGAGCCAAGTTTGAGGGGTGCCAGGGTGGGCGAGGGTAGTATGGCTTACCAGGACCCCTCCCTCTGGTAAGCCAGAGGGTAGGTTAGGGAGAGGGACGGTAACACCATGACTTAACTGGGGATACCCAGAGATCCCCTTATCTCTCCCTCCAGCACCCAACCACACAGGAATGTCTCCCAGACTACCCATGGTTGTACATACATATTACTCTGCATTGTGTTCTTTAATAAATGCGATTATAGTTATACAAAATGGTTAATGAATGCAATTATAGTTATACAAAATGAGTAATAACTGCAATTATAGTTATACAAAATGATTTGCCTTCCACACATGCTCTGGACAAAATGGCCAAAATGCTAGGGTGATCAGATTCTTGTCATTGCACATGGTATGTAAACAATTTTGACTGAAATGATAACTTTCATGAATCAATCATCTGAAATACTGTACTTTCAGTGCCAGAGCAGAAAATTTATGTCATCAACTGTGCTCTTTGCTTTGTCAGCGTGCTGTGTCCATATACAGTAGCCTACTGCTGAAATGCGTGGAATCAACTGAGAAACATTATATCCAAATGGAAACAACAACTCATAAGCTACTCTTCACATAATTAATTAGTTGCAATGTTTGTAAACACACTGTAAACATATCCACCATGCTCAATGATGCCTCCTGGTGGTGGTTTTGACGAGGTGAGTGACCTAAAAAAAAACTCACCAGCGGCATCACGATGACATGGCCTCGCGCAGCAGTGGCTCGGCTCTAAATTTTGACCTACTGGAGTATCTTAGTAAAGATGGTCTCTCGTACTGGTACACATGAATATTCATTGTAACAAAGGCCCCTTGGTCTATGATACGGACATGGCACGATACATACTGTACAAGGGCACATTCCACAGGAAAACAAAACAAAACATCTACTTCATAAACAAACAACATCGCTGCATAGAAGGTGATCCATGGTAAACCAATAGTGCCCTTGAACTTGCGTTGTTCCCTTACATTCAATGGGTAAACAACATCTCAGGGAGATAGGGCCTTATTACACACAACAGACTTCCCCATTTCTGTTTACCAGAATCAATTTGATAGCTAAAAAATATGTGGAAATTCAGAAGATCTTGCTATACTTGACTTGACGGCAGCGCGTGTACAACGCCAAGCCCCGTGTCTCACCAGATTATGCAATTTAGTAATTATTTGCTACTAGTTTCAAGTCTGTTCACTCAGTACAGCCTTGCGTACACTTCATACAGCCGGCAAGCACGACTGGATATTGAATCTTGATGCACAAACTGTATATTAGACAACCTTCAGCTTCCCAAAGAGATTGGCAAAACACAGCTGGCCAGCACTCCAACTGCCCCGGAGGGAGTTGCCCGTCACCGGTGGTGTGATGGTAAACAACAACGAGGACGGCGCGGGGGTCTCCAGGCTAGGCTGCAGCGAAATTCTCATCTGCTATCGCTACCTAGCATCTTTCTCGCCAATGTACGCTCCATAGCAAACAAAATGGATGAGCTACCACGTCGGATCACGTCACAGATAAGGTTTATGGGCTGCAGCATCATCTTCATGGAAACATGGCTCAACAACAGTATCCCCGACAGCGGGCACACCCCCATCTACATCAATGGGCGGAGGTGGAGCATGTCTCCAGCTTCAAGTTCCTGGGTGTTCACATCTCCGAGGACCTCTCTTGGACCCTCAGCTCCTCCACCCTGGTCAAAAAGGCGCAGCAGCGTCTATACTTCCTGAGGAGATGAAGAAAGCCCATCTGTCTCCTTGGATCCTGGTCAACTTCTATCGGTGCACCATCGAGAGCATTCTGACAAACTGCATCACAGTGTGGTATGGCAGCTGCTCTGTCTCCGACCGGATGGCCTTGCAACGGGTGGTGAAAACTGCCCAGTACATCACTGGTGCCCAACTCCCTGCCATCGAGGTCCTCCAGCACAGGCAGTGTCTGCGGAGGGCGCGAGGCATCAGTAGGGACACCTCTCACCCCAGCCATGGACTGTTTGCCCTCGTCCCATCCGGGAGGCGGTACAGGAGTCTTCATTCATGCACCAGCAGGCTCAGGAACAGCTTCTTCCCTGCAGCTGTTACTCTGCTGAACTCCGAATCCCGGCGGTAGCCCAGCCCACCCCCCTCCACCCCCCAACAAGAGGAACATTGACTCCCAGTATCAGTATAGCCTCCCCCCATACCTCTACTGGCTGCACACTCAGGACTTCAATTTAGCTTTGGCACTATTGCTTGTTTGCACATACCATATTTATTATATTGGTCTCCAATTATACATCTTACATATGTAGCATACCTCAAGACCTATTGCCCTTGTTCAACTGTACATATCATATTGATATTCATCTCATGTATATCCACTTATTTATAATCACCGTAATACCTTATATATCAGAACTAGTTAACCCAAGTGCAGCACACAGAGTCGGGACACAGGTATAAAATAATATAGATATTTAATAAGGAACAAAACAGGGAAAGGGTAACGGGGTGACTGGGTACGCAGGTGGGCAGGGCAGGCAGAGCAGACAGGGCAGGAGGGCAGGGGAGGCAGGCGAGTAGATCAGGCAGCGGTCGGTACACTAGAAGGCAGTCCAGAGACAGGCAGATAATCCGATAGAGGGTTTTCAGGCGGAGGTCGAAGCACGATAAGGCAGTCCTAGGAAGGGCAGATAATCGGGTAGAGGTTAGGCAAAAACACAGTTTAAAAACACACAGAGTCAAAAACCAGGCAAGGAATTGCTGGGACGTATAGGGGTAAGGACTAACAAACTAGCGGGGAATGAATGGAAAACCGGAGTATAAAACACAGAAGGGTGATGAGGAGACAAGTCGCAGGTGTGTAGATGATATCGGCAGCCACGCCCACACCAAAACGCCCAGGCTGGGAAGAGGGAGGGAGACTGACACCGGCTAGGTTCAAGTGGAGGGCGTGACAATGCGGCTTACTTGCAGTGGCAACTGATTCATCCACATACAAAATTACATTCTGAGAAAGAAAAAAAAGAACAAACACAATCATTAGTTCAAAACCGATTCAATCAAGTTTTTCAATGTTTTGCAAGACCGCTCCTCGGGACCGTACCCCTCCCAATCAACCAAATACTGGACTCCGACGCCAGCGATGCATTTACATTTTACATTTATGGCATTTAGCAGACACCTTCATCCAGAGCGACTTACAACAAATACAATTGTTTAAGTAAGTGAATCATCTATCCATCAGTCATCATAAGATAAAGTAATCAATGCTCAGACCAGGGGCCATAGGCAGTCACAATGCTAGAAGAAGGAATTAAAAAAAATATATATATTAACAGGAGAGAAACTTGTACAGGAGGGTAGTGGGGGTGAAGAGGTCATTAGGAGGGACCGTTAAGATGTAGCCTGAAGAGATGGGTCTTCAATCTACGGTGGAAGATTTGTAATAACTCTGCAGTCATGATAGCAGTGGGAAGCTCATTCCACCAGCGGGGGTACCAGGACAGTGAAAAGCTGTGACCGAGTAGTGCGGCTGCTACATCCACGTAGAGGCGGCAGTGTGTCGCCGAGGGCGAGATTAGTATGGCCTTTTCCCGGCCTAAACACCATTCCCAACGTTACCCAGTTAAGCACAGCAGGAATGGCCTATGGAGGAGAAGTGTCCTTCCTTGATTTGATCTATGAAATGACCCAGTTTGATGTGTAAGTGATTAATGATAAGTTGATTCAAAAGTGTGTAACTGACAAGTTGATTCAAATGTGTGTAACTGATAAGTTGATTCAAATGTGTGTAACTGATTAATGATAAGTTGATTCAAAAGTGTGTAACTGATAAGTTGATTCAAATGTGTGTAACTGATTTATGATAAGTTGAGTCAAATATACAATTGGTTAATGATAAATGAGTTCAAGTATGTGCAAAAGGCAAAACTTAACAAAATAAATTATGAAGGTAGTGTATGACTCCGGGTCAACATATCTGGTTGGACCTCGTAGTGATAACGGTTTGTGGCGCCCGCCCCGTGCCTAAGCCCATGCGCGAGTGTGGGAAGGTGGTAAATGGAGTGTATATATCGCCTCGCTTTGTCTCTGCTGTTTCTGCTGTCCCTCTCTTGCCCCGTGTTGTCTTTGGCAGGACCATGTATGGAGTTCCTGCGCCCCAAGGGGCCACAGCTGCCACCCGTGGAGATAATCACCGTATGCCCATACATGGAGTTCCTGCTCGTCAAGGCACAGCTGAAGGGCATCAGCAGGAGCAGCAGAGACCGTACAAAAGGAGCCAACGGAGCACCCAGTGAGGGGGAGTTGCTACGGCGAACCAAGGAGCAGTTGATGAGAGAGAGAATAAACCGAGTCACCATTGTCCAGTGTATGACCCCTGACCATAGGAGAGCCCCCTTTGAAGCCCGACCCCGAGAATGTCCGAGAGCCCGCTACGTTGCCAACCTTCGCCTGTCTGACTACCCCGCTGCCGCCCCGACCTGGAACGTAAGAGGACCACCCACCGTGTACCGAACCCCCCTGCTATCTTCACGACACGACGCCTTCTCACCCCCACCCTCTCTCTATCATTTCCCTCTCCCCGCTAACCGAATAAATATCTTTGATTATAATTCTGGTGTGGACCTCTCTGCTTACACTGTGTTTGGGTCCGTGACGCGCCCGCACACCCCGGCGGCCGTCACAGGTTTAACTGATACTGGAGTAGGCAACCAAATGCATTCATGTTTGACTGTATAATTCTTACTCAGAAATGATTTCTGAGGTAGGCCACCATATAAATGTTTGACTGTATAATTCATGTGGGCTAATGATAATTGTATACCATATGTACTAGATGTTAACTTTGAGAAAGGCCTAGATTATTATGTTACGAAAATAGAATAGAATTGCAGAAGTCCACAATAAGAAGTGGCCTTGAGTCCAGTTTGAGCAGGAGAGTGATAAGTATGTCTAGTAGACATAACAACAGGTGCCCTTAGGCCCATGACTAAGCATGAATGCGAATTCAGGGTGACGTAATGAATTAGATAGAATTCTATGCTTGACTGAGAACTAGATCGAATTCAATGCCTGACTGTAACAATGTCCGTTTATACACAGAGGCAGACGCAGTATAGGGATCAGGGATTACTCCCGTTTATTCATAAAGTCTTTCGTAAGGCTCTTAAGTGGCTTTCCAGCCTCGTCAAAATGTTCGTTCGTAGGTAGGCTCGTTCGTTCTCTCTCACTCTCTCTCGCCGTTCCCAGCTCACCTCTCCTCCTGAAATGGCAGAAGCACACACATCTTAAACATTCGCCGGCGAGACTTAATTCGCAGCAGGTGTGCAACAAAAGTCTCGCCGACACAACCCCGGCCACGGTCCTGTAGCTCCCTCTACAGGCCGAACGCTGCATGTCCCCCCACATACCCCCACCGCCCGACACAGGCCGGGGACCCGACGGCCGACGACCTACTCCCCCCCCCCTGCACGGGAGAGGAAGTCTGCCACGACCATCTGCGCCCCCGGTCTGTGCACGACGGAAAAGTTGAAGGGCTGCAACGCGAGGTACCACCGGGTGATCCTCGCGTTTACATCCTTCATGCGGTGGAGCCACTGGAGGGGGGCATGGTCGGAGTAGAGGGTGAAGGCGCGACCCAGCAGGTAGTAGCGGAGGGTGCCGACTGCCCACTTGATGGCCAGGCACTCCTTCTCCACGGTGCTGTACCGGCCCTCCCTCTCCGACAGCTTGCGGCTCAGGTACAGCACCGGCCGGTCGGCCCCCTCCACGCGCTGGGTCAGCACTGCTCCCAGCCCTCTATCCGACGCGTCCGTCTGTAGGGAGAAAGGGAGGTTAAAATCAGGCGCATACAGGACCGTTTCTCCACAAAGAGCCCCCTTAAGGGCCTCGAACGACCCCTGGCACTGGCCCGACCATTGGACCGGATCCGGGGCACCCTTCCGGGTGAGGTCCGTCAAGGGACTGGCCAGCTCTGAAAACCCAGGTACGAACTGGCGGTAATATCCCGCCAGCCCCAGGAAGGCCCTCACCTCCTTCTTTGTCTTGGGCCGGGGAGAGGCGGCGATGGCCGCAGTCTTTTCAATCTGCGGTCGCACCTCCCCCCGTCCCAAGTGGTACCCCAGATACCGGATCTCCCTCCGCCCGATCACGCACTTTTTCGGGTTGGCCGTTAGCCCCGCCTGCCTCAGGGACCGCAGAACAGCAGCCACACTCCGCACATGCTGCGGCCAGGTGTCACTGTGAATGACAATGTCATCTAGGTAGGCCGCAGCATAGGCGGCGTGCGGCCGCAGAATACGGTCCATGAGGCGCTGAAAAGTGGCTGGGGCTCCGAACAACCCGAAAGGGAGCACGGTGAACTGGAATAACCCGAGCGGAGTGGAGAATGCCGTTTTCTCCCGGGACACCGGCGAGAGTGGAATCAGTACGAGCACCTTGTCTCCCGGTGTAAACTCTCGTAGGGTAGTCCCCCTGTCATACAGGCGTTTCTGACGCTCCTGGGCTTGCAGCAAATGCTCACGTGAGATAGCCCCTAGGGCGTGGAGCTTTGTGCGCAAGTCGAGGACGTACTGGATCTCGCTCTTACTGTCGCTAGACCCTTCCTCCCAACTTTCTTTAAGCAGGTCTAGGACACCCCGGGGCTTACGCCCGTAGAGTAATTCAAACGGGGAAAACCCGGTGGAAGCTTGGGGAACTTCCCGCACCGCAAACAACAGGGGATCTAGCCATTTATGCCAATTCCGACTATCCTCGTGGACAAACTTCCGGATCATTGACTTCAAGGTCCGATTGAACCGCTCACAAAGGCCGTCAGTGGCCGGGTGGTAAACACTGGTTCGAATCGCCTTGATGTTCAACAAGACATACAGTTCCTTGAGGGTGCGTGACATAAAATTAGTGCCCTGATCGGTGAGAATCTCTTTCGGGATTCCCACGCGGGAGATGACTTGAAACAATGCTTGCGCTACACTCCTGGCAGAGATATTGCGCAGAGGTATTGCCTCAGGGTATCGGGTGGCGTAATCTATCAAGACCAACACAAATCGATAACCCTGTGTACACAGTAACCCAGTTGCTGGTTCCCCGCAGCCGCCGCGAAATGGTCTTCCAGGCGGCTCATTTCAACCCCATGGCGGGCCATCTGGGGTATGACAAAACACTGCACCGTATAATGGCTCGATTTTATTGGCCGGGGATTCGGGCAGAGGTGCGTAGGTGGTGCGCTTCCTGTCGGGAATGTCAGTTAGTAAATCCCCCGGCCATCCCCCGGCTCCTCCTGGGCGTTGGCCCCCCCCCCCCTTGCCGCGGGGCCGGGGTTGGTCGTTGTGGCCCCCGCGGTGGGAGGGAGAGATGGTCCTCGGCCAGACCCACGGCGGTCTTTAGGTCCTGGGGGCGGTGGTACTGGACCCAGGCGGCGGTGCGGGCCGGGAGCCCCGCGAGGAACTGCTCCATTACCACCCGGTTCCCGACCTCCACCGCCGAGTTGTTCTAGGGGTCCAGCCACCGCCATGCGCTGTCCCCCAGCCGCTGGGCGAGGGCGAAGGCGAAGGGCCGGCACCCCTCCTCCATGGTCATGGCCCGGAACCGGCGCCGGTGTTCCTCCGGTGTCAGGCCCAGGCGGTCCCGAATCGCCCGGGCCAGGGACGGGTAATCCCGTTGGGCGGCCGCCGGCAAACTGTGGGCCGCGAGCTGCGCCTCCCCTGACAGGAGGGGCAGCAGATGGTAGGCCCACTCTCGGTCCGGCCACCCCGAGATCCTCGCCGTCCCCTTGAACACCGCGAGGAACGCCTCTGGGTCGTCCAGGTCCCCCATCTTCTGCAGCTGGACCTTGGGGGGACCTGGTGCCGCTCCGGTCCCCGGCGCCGGCCCGCCGGCCCTGGTGAAGTCCTGGAGGAGGGCCCTGTCCGCGACCCTCGCCGCCGTCAGCTCCTCCAGTGTCGCCTGCTGGGTCTGCTGCAGGGCCGTCTGTTTCTCGAGGACGAGCGTTATCCTCGATATTGCCGCTGTTAGCGCGTCCATCTTGCCTTATTCTGTGTCCCAGGTTGGGCGCCAATGTAACAATGTCCGTTTATACACAGAGGCAGACGCAGTATAGGGATCAGGGATTGCTCCCGTTTATTCATAAAGTCTTTCGTAAGGCTCTTAAGTGGCTTTCCAGCCTCGTCAAAATGTTCGTTCGTAGGTAGGCTCGTTCGTTCTCTCTCACTCTCTCTCGCCGTTCCCAGCTCACCTCTCCTCCTGAAATGGCAGAAGCACACACATCTTAAACATTCGCCGGCGAGACTTAATTCGCAGCAGGTGTGCAACAAAAGTCTCGCCGACACAACCCCGGCCACGGTCCTGTAGCTCCCTCTACAGGCCGAACGCTGCATGTCCCCCCCACACTGACGTAATGAATTAGATAAGAAAGGGTGGGGGTAAAGGAAAGCCCCATTGCAAACTATAAAAAGAGCTCCCTGGAGCAGTACAACGGTCATTCCCCGCTGCGGAGTGTAACACCTGAAGGACCGGAGCAGGACCGAGTGTGTTGAAAACCAAATACTCTAGCAAATTCTCCTTGTCCGGAGCTCACACTCTGATTGAATTCTGACTGTCGGCCTCGCCACACTAGTACAACGGAGGACCTTGGCGGACCTTTTTGTTTGTATAACAACAGCTCTGGTGGATAGAGGAACCGGCTATGCTCGACGGGGTGAAACTGGGACTTCTCTAAATTTCACAGGCAGAGAGTAGGGACAGACTGATAGGTTTTATTATTTTCTAATTTTTATCATTTTTGAATACTAGCATTTTACCATTTAATCACTCTGCCTGTAATGCTGTAATGTTTTAAGCCATCATTAAAGAATTTAACCTGCATTTGAAGGGACAGTTCACAATTTTAATTCTTATTTTTTTTTTTTTTTTTTTATTATTTATTATTTTTATATTTTTAGTCATTCCATCCCTCATAAGCCTTTTACCTCCTCCTGGTAACATAAAATATTATAGATTGCTGTGCGTAATACATCTTAGGATCTGAAGGGTTATATCTGACCTCTTATTACCTCCTTTGGGTAAATTATCCTTACCGATAAACCCTTTATCCGCAACCACACCAACTGGCACTCACATAAGATTAGAGCGGTCGTTAACCATAGAGACTACCCACTTCGGTGTACAGTTTTTAGGTTTGGGGAGATTTTTCAGTTCAGCTGAGGTGGGTAGAGGAAGATATGGGAGGAACTATGGGATGTAGACCGTTAACAGCGGAGTGAATCTAATCGACACCAACCTACATAGGACCAGTCAGCATCTGACAGGGTAAGATCTGAGGTTGGTCGGGGGTTCTGTATTGAGCCTATATTCCCGGGAGACAAGTGTCAGGCGGCCCGCCGAGGTGGAAGAGGTTTGGCAGGGGCAGGGGTTTGGAGGCTGACCATTGCTTGCAAGTAGGGAGGGGCTGTTCCCTTTGCAGCCCGGTAGGCGAGCACCAGGGTCTTGAATCTGATGCGAGCTGCTACCGGGAGCCAGTGAAGGGTGCGGAGGAGGGGAGTGACATGGGAGAATTTGGGGAGATTGAACACCAGACGGGCGGCAGCGTTCTAGGTGAGCTGAAGAGGCCTGATGGTGGAGACGGGGAGACCGGCCAAGAGTGCGTTGCAGTCTTCAAGGCGAGAGATCACAAGTGTTTGGACCAAAAGTTGTGCTGCTTCTCTGGTGAGGAATGGACGTATCCTTCTGATGTTGTAGAGGAAGAATCTACAGGAGCATGCTATCGCTGTGATGTTCGCCACACAGGATAAGTGATTGTCATGGATCACCCCAAGGTTCTTGGCTGTATGGGAGAAGGTCACAGTAGAGTTCTCTACTGTGATGGAGAAGTCTTGGAGAGGGCAGGCTTTCCCTGGGAGGAAGAGCAGCTCAGTCTTGTTAAGGTTGAGCTTGAGGTGGTGGGCTGACATCCAAGCAGAAATGTCTGCAAGACACACAGAGACATGTGTTGCCACCTGTGAGTCAGAAGGGGGGAAAGAGAGAAAGAGTTGAGTGTCATCTGCGTAGCTGTGGTAGGAGAAACCATGCAAGGAAATTACAGAGCCCAGAGATTTGGTATAGAGAGAGAACAGTAAGGGCCCTAGGACAGAGCCCTGGGGGACCCCAGTGGTGAGGGCTCATGGAGAGGACAGCGATCCTCACCTGGTAAGAGCGATCGGCCAGGTAGGATGCAAACCAGGAGAGTGCACAGCCAGAGATGCCCAATTCTGAGAGGGTGGAGAGAAGGATCGGGTGGTTTACTGTGTCGAATGCAGCAGACAGGTCCAGAAGAATGAGAACAGAGGAGAGGGAGGAAGCTCGAGCAGAGTGGAGGGCCTCCGTGACAGCAAGGAGAGCAGTCTCAGTTGAGTGCCCAGCCTTAAAGCAAGGAGGTTGTTTTGAAGGAGGTAGTGAGACAGTTGGTTAGAGACAGCAGACGGGTCAAGAGTTGGTTTCTTGAGAAGAGGCTTGACTCTGGCTGTCTTGAAGGCAGCTGGGACAGATCCTGTGGATAGAGAGGAATTGATTACGGTGGTAAGGAAAGGAAGGTCGTCTTTGGAGATGAAGTGGCCAAGCTGACCTGGTGGACAATAGATAACAACAATGTGAAGTTTGACAGGGGAGGAGACAGAAACAGCATGGAATTCGAAGGTGGATATGGACAGGTGTGACAGGGGAAGGACCACTTAGGCGAGATGAGGAGTCCTGTTCCTCCTCCTCGACCAAAGAGTCTAAGGGAATGAGAAAAGGAGTAGGCATCAGAGAGGGCTGCTGGAGTAGCTGTATCCGGTGTAACACATGTCTCTGTGAGAGCAAGGAAGTGGAGGGACATGAAGCAGGCATAGGCTGAGATAGCCTCTGCTTTCCAGACCGCTGACTGGCAGTTCCAAAGTCCTCCCGCGACAGTGAGGTCGTGGTCAGTTGAGCATGGTGGGTAGATTAGATTGGAAGGGTTGCGAGTGGGGGTGTAGCATTAATGTGTCCTCCTGATGGATGAAACAACAGGAATGGGGAGGAAGCACATTGTGATATTTGCCGGTATAGAGATAGAGGGTTTGTAGGCAGTACAAGATGTAGGTAGCACTCAGTACACTCAGAGTAGTGAAAAAACTAACTAATAGAATAAAAATACTTAGTATTTTGGCCTTCCTCGATGTACTCAGCAGATTGACTCCTTCGTCTTCGTGTCAGGAGGCTGTCGCAGAGGCTGTCACTCTGTGATTGTCACAATATAAATACAGATTCTGTGATTGCTGATGACTAGCAAGGTAGCAGCCCCTCCCACCTGATGATCAGTTGACGAACAGACAGGTTTCACCACTCACTCAATCCCAAATGTATTAATCCTGGTCCAAGGTGAGCAGGGGTTAAATACCTTGCAGGATAGTGTCAGGCCCTCTCACTTCAGATTGACAGCACTTCACAGCAATTGACTTCAAACAGCTGGCTTCCAAATAGAAAGTAGGTTCCTGAGCTTAAGGCAGGATAGCCACAGCAAAATACACAAGCTACCAATGTCGTGGAATTTAAGTAATGGTATTTTGAAATAACATACCGTTAACCAGAGCTGTTGATTCATTCAGAGATTTTATTCACAGAGAACGAAGCCGTGTCAGGTTTGCAAAGTTGACCCTGAGTTTCCGTCTGTCACCTGTTTTTATAGACTCTAATACAGGTCAACACCTTCTATTCAACGTACCTCTGTTCCTGTCTACTTACACCAATAACATTCAAGAATTACATTTCGTCATCAAGGTGAGAGAATATAGTATACACTTTGTGACAAAAAGTGATGACGTCACATAAATTTAATCATCGAAAATAATACTTGAAAATTATAAGTCCCCGCCCCTTTGGGGGCGGATGTGGTGGGCTGTTGATGCTTGCCCAATGAGACGTGTGTGAGAGGCTAAGGTGTTCTGGTGTTTGTCGGAACTTGACATTTTTATGAGGATGTGGTCACCCACGTAGGCTATAGAATCGTGAGAATGGAATGTATGGATTAGGGGGGGGGGGGGCCTCAGGGGGCCTTGAACTGTCTGAAGAACCACCGGGGTTCAGCTAAAGTTTGTCACTGATAAGGGCTGTGGGATGGGTGGTGATGACTTTATGCTGCATACAGGCATCTATGTCAAAATTGCATATGAGGCTTAAAATAAAAGTTCAATACTGTGGGTTAAAATGTGCAATTAAAAAAAGGCAATTAAAAAATGGTTAGGCTGCTACTCTAATGCTAGTATTGTGTTCAATAATGAAGGGTTAGGGTTAATAAAAGGGGGGGCTTAAAAAAAAAAGGTTCAATTTTTAAAAATGTTTAGTTTCAAACGAGGGTCTGACCCAGTGTCACGGTCGTGTCACTGATAAGATCACGTGTTTCCCGGGAAAAAGGTGTATATATATATGATCCTGTGTGAGATCTGTAGTAGTAGTTGTGGCTGTATGACATTGTCTAAAATGGCGTCTACAAGGATGGTGGGGGAATTGGAAGGGTGTTTATTGACCCATGAGACGTGGGTGTGAGGCTAAGGTGTTCTGGTGTTTGTCGGAACTTGACATTTTTATGAGGATATGGTCACCCCCGTGCGCTATAGAACCGTGAGAATGGATTGGATGGATTAGATCGGGTCCTGGGGGGCCCTGAACTGTCTGAAGAACCACCGGGGTTCAGCTAAAGTTTGTCACTGATAAGGGCTGTGGGATGGGTGGTGATGACTTTATGCTGCATACATGCATCTATGTCAAAATTGCATATGAGGCTTAAAATAAAAGTTCAATACTGAGGGTTAAAATGTGCAATTAAATTCTACCTCTTGTTACCTGTTCAAGTGTTATGGTAACATCACACTGCTGGTCATTTCCTCATAATTACACGTGATATATCTATCTGATAGGCATCGCTTGAGTCTTGCATTGAGGTTCAACGTTTTTCAACGTTTGCCATGTGGGACAGTGAACCTGCATTCTGTAATCCTAGTTTTTGTAAGCTATCCTGAAGCATGTTCTAAATGTTTTTTCAAGAAAAAAGTGGCTTGAAAGTCTTGGGATCTTTAGCATTGAGCTGTAAGACCAAATTGTTAGGAAAGTATTTGTTGGTCGTACAAAGCTTTTGGCTTTTTCCTTTTTTTTCTACATGCCAATGGAACAGCATTTTTTGTATTTCATCCAATATGTTCGCAAGTAACATGTCAGTAAAGAAAAGGGTAATGAAAGTCATAGCAGCTCACCACCAAAAATCTGAATTTGACTATGGGTATTGTCTCTTATTTTAACCCTTGGCTTGACATTTTAAATGTACAACATGTACAGCTATATTCCCATAGACACATATAGAGTTCATGAAAAGTATCACTAATTTGGATCGTTATCTCACAATTTGTTATTTAGGTCGATTTTTAGGATAGAACTTGAGTTGATGGTATTATTGTGGGAACTCAAATCAGTCACACAGCTTTTTCTATTGGCTACCCTCATCAATGCAGAATATGTGCTTGGCCAATGAAATGTGAATGTTCTCGTTTCAGTACGCTGAACGCTTCATCTTTCACTCCACCGTTTCCTAAATCATTTTACCTCATATCCTTTGTTCATCCTAAATTTGTTTCTAATACTGCTTATTCATGTTTTAAGTTACCTATTTATACCAGCACCTTAGATTACCAGACCTGTACAACATTTGATAACAATGTTATTTTTGCACTAAAATAAAATGACTTTTGGAGCTATTGCTTGAGTTGAGTCTAGTGTGTTTCAGATGGTTGGACGTTCAGATTGTTCTGTTTTAGAGAGGAGAGGTGATGAGGGCAGGTGGATGTTCATCATGAAGCTTACTTTGTTTAATACCAGGCTAGTTTGTCTGGTGAGACCACACCAACTCATTGCATAGCTTGTTAACCAACTGGTCCCGGATACACGTAATGTACGTGCACTACTAATTCAGAAATTCATTTTTACACCCATTGGTCGAGAGGGATACTAACTAGCCAACTAGCATGCAGTGGGTGATATTACAGAGAATAATGCCTTTAATGTTTTATTACAGAAATAACTGCCAATAGGTTGTCATTGAATCTCCCCCCATAAAATGTTGCTGTTCATTAGTTATGATCTCAGTTTTGAGCTATGGTGAAGCGTAACAGTGCATATGCAAAACATTGTGAAACTGACATTTATTTTTACTTTTGTTGGACATTCAATATATAGGCTAGGCTATATCTTACTGGTTGTTTGTAGTCTGTCTGTCTATCTCTAGGGTGTGGAAAGTATCCAGCAAATTGGTTCTTCGATGAATATGTGTAGGCCTAGTACTTGTTTCTGTGGTCACCGAAACTACAGCATTTATAGAGAAGTCAAGATGCAAAAATGCATCATGGAATGTTGCCACTGGCCATGCAGGTAGAACTAGTTACATATCAGGATGTAGTTGAATTATCTGTCAACCTGTACATTTTTCATCGTTAGGGGACACAGTTTATCTGAAGCTAATCTATTTCCAGTGAATGGATATGTTCATGGGTGTGTGTGTTGTCATTCCAATGAGGGATAAGTGCTTAATTTGAGAGTGACCTGAACAATAGCAAGCCCAGGATGTAAATAATGAAATCACATTTAAATCATACATGCACCATTTCTAGTCTAGTACTTGCATAAAAACTAGGCTTAAGGGTGCCCTCTGATCAGATCTTGACAGTTTTTAGGGAAAAGGCACATTTAATTGCGAAAGAGTATGGTTATGAGGGGTCTGTTTTGTTTAACTAAATGGCATATCATCATGGATATCATAGACCAATTCAGCTCACCAGTAGACACATTTCACGTGCCTCTGTTGCTTGAATGCAACAATTGAATTGGATTCAATTGGATTGTCTGTTGATCTTTTTTCATCATGCTTAATCGAGTTGTTGGGAGTGTTTTAGAGATTGTTCAACGTCGTCATGGCTCGGCTTTACCCTTTGTTGGTTTGTATGACTTCTTCAACTACATGGATGTCTCAGTTCAGTTGTCATTCTCCATTCAAAATGGGCTAAGAATAGTATAGATGGATGCCTTTTCCATATGACCCATATTTCTCTGTGTTGCAGAAGGACATTCAAGCAAACAATGTTAATAACAAAATGAAACGTGAATCTGGGTTTGCACTATTGTAGGCCTATAGCCTACTGCTGACCATCTAAACATCTCCTAAAAGTATAATGTCAGATATATAGGCACAGTAATGCCTCTCTTTGCCTTTCTCCTATCTTCCCCTGAAGAGCTAACCTCCCCCTTATAGTAGAGTATAACTTATTTTCTTAATTCAAAGGTAACAATAGGTAACACTGAATGTACTGAAAGCCAGAGTGTTGATATACTTTAAGAAATGACGTATCCACCTGTAATATGCGTATTATGCATGTTCATTAACTTGAACTTATTGACCCCTCAAATTGGGATAGTAAGAAGTCGAAGTTGTCTTTGTTTTCTGATGTCTGTTCTCTGGCAAAAATTGACCCTAAGAATGAGACTGATGGAACATTAGTCATGTTAGTCGTTGAATAGGCATCTACTAGAAAGATTGAATTTGAGCTGGTGCGAAGATTGGTCCTACTTTGTATTGCCTGTTGAGGTGCTGTAATAGAGGAGCTGTTACCATAGTTGCGGTGTCGTGTGATCTTATTGTATGTTTAATTTTGGCTTCAGCTTTTACTATTCATATTCCCATCAGACGACAGTTTTTTCCTCAAGTAACCAACAGAAACAATTAATGTTTGTCACCTTTTTGCGGAATGCCTGAAAATGTTATGGTTATCGTTAAACCCTCCTACAACCTTTAATACGCGTAATGGCTCCATAACAATGATGCTTCTCGTACCGTTGTCCGTTATGGTTTATGAGTTGACTTCTCTTGTATTTTTGTTTGTTTAGCTTATGTCTAGATGTTGCTCTTTTATTCCCCAAAAATATGTATGATGGCTTCTGCAGGCCCTGCTACAGTATGATGGTCTCATATCTCACTCTGTTTTGAGTAGTCAACATTTTATTTTATTTTATCAGGTCTTTTTTGGTTGCGTTCATTTGGAGAACTATGATCGTCGTCACGCAGAGCTTGGCTCCATCCATCCATCGACTCGCAGCGACTCTATCCTGAGAAAGTACGGTTGCAAAAGAAATCGGAGAACTTTCGTAGAGCTTCCCCAAACCGAACCAATGCCATATAGCTGAATTACATGCAACATGCAAGACATCATAACATCATAATAATGCAAGGTATTTTGTATCTTTCCGAAAGCATTGAGGGCTTCAGAGCAACTTGGCTTTTTATATACCAACTTGGAAAATTACCTCAGAACGGTCTCGGGTGCTAGTGTTGTATATCCCTAATTTATGATGACAAAGATCAATTTTAGTGACCAAATGACACAAGCCAATACTGTGTACAAACTTTATCATTTTACTTCCTTTAACCTTTAGTTAAGCAAAATTTGTAATTATGGATGAACTTTGAATGTATGTACATTAAAGTTCATGGGACCAAATTTTGTAATTGGGAGTTCAAGTCTCAATGTTGTTATGTACGCATGCAAATCCACCCTTTTTAAAATGTAGTAATACTGTAACTAAAACAACCAATGAACGCTCAGCAGACACTGAGTTGGGACTCATTTGTGTGGCAATATAAGCTGTAGTCATGACTGGATGATATATTGATGTACCAATGAAATGGATATTTAGATTTGCAATGAATCACTATCAATATTCCTGCAATATGTTTTGGTAGTATAAATAGTGGGCTGCGGATTGAAAGAAAGAGGCATGTTGATGGGATGTTGTATGCAGAGCAATAATGACTAAAGTCTGAGTTGGAGTTATGATTTGCTGAGCAGTGTAGATGGGCCAACGTTAGGTAAGATGCATGGCAGGTATCACTCTGAGCGGTACCCTGGCCTGTGGTCTCCAGCACGTCTTGTGGCAACTTTCATTTAACATTTAAGCATTGGTAGGAGGTCATCTAATTAATTGAATATAGGTTACCTGTAACTTTGCAAACCTATAAGTAGTGTTTTTAGTGGTTCGTAGTTGGCTTATAGATGCCACTGAGTGATCATCAAGGATCTAACATCTGCATCTTGAAGTGATGTTATGCAGTGCCGCAATAAAACCAGTGAGGCTTTTCTTGCCCTTTGCCATTTAAAGCTGTTTGTTGCAACCAGAAAACGACAAGAACAGTAGCACGCTATTCATTATCCAAATTTGATACAGTTTTTGATATGACGATAGATGTATTTTTGCATGCTACATTTTACAAAGGGAATACACATTTGAAATTACTTTTCTCAATGTATTTGTGACATGATATACTGATGTAGTGGCATATATCGGTCATTCAAGAGATCAATCGATTGAAAGGCACTGTACAGAGAAGGTTGTGTGGAAATTAAATTAAAGTTCTTATGTCATTCTTGTTGTCTGAGCTGAAAGCATCCTGCATGTTATTGTTTTATGTGTGCCTTTTCAGAGATTTCCTTTCCACCTCCCATATACTGGGGTTGCCATCCCTATTTCATTTACAGCGCCACATAAAATAATTTCTACATTAATTATCATGCAACCTTAAAAGTGAAGACGCTGCATAGAACGATCAGTATTTGTGTTTTGCACTTTCAAAGTAGTTTCAAAATTGCCCCACTTAAGGTTGGGCAAACTGACAAAAAACAACAATAAAAGACGAGGTAATTTAAGCTATCGATAGGAATTATAAGGAATAACATGACTTTGAAGAGCTTTTCTAAAAAGGTAAAAGATATATCTATATATATATATCTATCTATCTATCTATCTATCTATCTATATAGATAGATATTCATATATATTCATGAAGTATCTCATAAACCTGATATATGCTGCATTGACTTTTCTCATTTCTTTTTTTCTTTTGAGTGCTTCATATTATCCAATAAAAAATTGTATTTCCCCTTTTTTGAGAGGTTTGATCATCACCTAAGGCTGTGCACTGGTCATGCAAAAGCTATTTTCTGATTAAGGAGGTCTTGAACAACATGTACTGCTACATGTTCACTGTCAGATGGAATGAAAGGGTATGTATGAATCTGAAGCGGAATGGTTACGTAGGATTATGTGTAATTTATTCAATTGTTAACATTACATTTGATCAAAGGAATATTTCTAAATTGTAGAGACGGTACTTTCCATGTTTTGCTTTGTAAGGATGCTGTATCTGTCCATATAGCCTAAAACACTGGGTTAAATCAATGAGGACTTAATGTCCACCAACACAACTATCGGATACCTGGCGACTCCATGCTGTTCAATGTGACTGGTGACTCAGGTATTGCCGTGAAAGGGCTGTATCTGCTACTGTGTCCATCCCTGTCCTATTCCCCCGCACCTTTGTCTTAAGATAGCCTTAGAACTACACATGGAGTACATTCTTCTCGTACATTTGGCCTTAAAAGTACAAAATTATGCACAAGAAATCCACAACTTGCAAGAGAGCTTGATTCCCATAGACACTTCAGAAACCATGTCATGCGTCATTGCCATATATCTACCTCCGACATTCATATGAATTACATTCATAGGAGGTAGATATATGGCAATGACGCATGACATGGTTTCTGAAGCGTTTTTAAGGCCAAATGTACGAGAAGAATGTACTCCATGTGTAGTCCATTTCATTGGTACATCAATATATCATCCAGTCATGACTACAGCTTATATTGCCACACAAATGAGTCCCAACTCAGTGTCTGCTGAGCGTTCATTGGTTGTTTTAGTTACAGTATTACTACATTTTAAAAAGGGTGGATTTGCATGCGTACATAACAACATTGAGACTTGAACTCCCAATTACAAAATTTGGTCCCATGAACTTTAATGTACATACATTCAAAGTTCATCCATAATTACAAATTTTGCTTAACTAAAGGTTAAAGGAAGTAAAATGATAAAGTTTGTACACAGTATTGGCTTGTGTCATTTGGTCACTAAAATTGATCTTTGTCATCATAAATTAGGGATATACAACACTAGCACCCGAGACCGTTCTGAGGTAATTTTCCAAGTTGGTATATAAAAAGCCAAGTTGCTCTGAAGCCCTCAATGCTTTCGGAAAGATACAAAATACCTTGCATTATTATGATGTTATGATGTCTTGCATGTTGCATGTAATTCAGCTATATGGCATTGGTTCGGTTTGGGGAAGCTCTACGAAAGTTCTCCGATTTCTTTTGCAACCGTACTTTCTCAGGATAGAGTCGCTGCGAGTCGATGGATGGATGGAGCCAAGCTCTGCGTGACGACGATCATAGTTCTCCAAATGAACGCAACCAAAAAAGACCTGATAAAATAAAATAAAATGTTGACTACTCAAAACAGAGTGAGATATGAGACCATCATACTGTAGCAGGGCCTGCAGAAGCCATCATACATATTTTTGGGGAATAAAAGAGCAACATCTAGACATAAGCTAAACAAACAAAAATACAAGAGAAGTCAACTCATAAACCATAACGGACAACGGTACGAGAAGCATCATTGTTATGGAGCCATTACGCGTATTAAAGGTTGTAGGAGGGTTTAACGATAACCATAACATTTTCAGGCATTCCGCAAAAAGGTGACAAACATTAATTGTTTCTGTTGGTTACTTGAGGAAAAAACTGTCGTCTGATGGGAATATGAATAGTAAAAGCTGAAGCCAAAATTAAACATACAATAAGATCACACGACACCGCAACTATGGTAACAGCTCCTCTATTACAGCACCTCAACAGGCAATACAAAGTAGGACCAATCTTCGCACCAGCTCAAATTCAATCTTTCTAGTAGATGCCTATTCAACGACTAACATGACTAATGTTCCATCAGTCTCATTCTTAGGGTCAATTTTTGCCAGAGAACAGACATCAGAAAACAAAGACAACTTCGACTTCTTACTATCCCAATTTGAGGGGTCAATAAGTTCAAGTTAATGAACATGCATAATACGCATATTACAGGTGGATACGTCATTTCTTAAAGTATATCAACACTCTGGCTTTCAGTACATTCAGTGTTACCTATTGTTACCTTTGAATTAAGAAAATAAGTTATACTCTACTATAAGGGGGAGGTTAGCTCTTCAGGGGAAGATAGGAGAAAGGCAAAGAGAGGCATTACTGTGCCTATATATCTGACATTATACTTTTAGGAGATGTTTAGATGGTCAGCAGTAGGCTATAGGCCTACAATAGTGCAAACCCAGATTCACGTTTCATTTTGTTATTAACATTGTTTGCTTGAATGTCCTTCTGCAACACAGAGAAATATGGGTCATATGGAAAAGGCATCCATCTATACTATTCTTAGCCCATTTTGAATGGAGAATGACAACTGAACTGAGACATCCATGTAGTTGAAGAAGTCATACAAACCAACAAAGGGTAAAGCCGAGCCATGACGACGTTGAACAATCTCTAAAACACTCCCAACAACTCGATTAAGCATGATGAAAAAAGATCAACAGACAATCCAATTGAATCCAATTCAATTGTTGCATTCAAGCAACAGAGGCACGTGAAATGTGTCTACTGGTGAGCTGAATTGGTCTATGATATCCATGATGATATGCCATTTAGTTAAACAAAACAGACCCCTCATAACCATACTCTTTCGCAATTAAATGTGCCTTTTCCCTAAAAACTGTCAAGATCTGATCAGAGGGCACCCTTAAGCCTAGTTTTTATGCAAGTACTAGACTAGAAATGGTGCATGTATGATTTAAATGTGATTTCATTATTTACATCCTGGGCTTGCTATTGTTCAGGTCACTCTCAAATTAAGCACTTATCCCTCATTGGAATGACAACACACACACCCATGAACATATCCATTCACTGGAAATAGATTAGCTTCAGATAAACTGTGTCCCCTAACGATGAAAAATGTACAGGTTGACAGATAATTCAACTACATCCTGATATGTAACTAGTTCTACCTGCATGGCCAGTGGCAACATTCCATGATGCATTTTTGCATCTTGACTTCTCTATAAATGCTGTAGTTTCGGTGACCACAGAAACAAGTACTAGGCCTACACATATTCATCGAAGAACCAATTTGCTGGATACTTTCCACACCCTAGAGATAGACAGACAGACTACAAACAACCAGTAAGATATAGCCTAGCCTATATATTGAATGTCCAACAAAAGTAAAAATAAATGTCAGTTTCACAATGTTTTGCATATGCACTGTTACGCTTCACCATAGCTCAAAACTGAGATCATAACTAATGAACAGCAACATTTTATGGGGGGAGATTCAATGACAACCTATTGGCAGTTATTTCTGTAATAAAACATTAAAGGCATTATTCTCTGTAATATCACCCACTGCATGCTAGTTGGCTAGTTAGTATCCCTCTCGACCAATGGGTGTAAAAATGAATTTCTGAATTAGTAGTGCACGTACATTACGTGTATCCGGGACCAGTTGGTTAACAAGCTATGCAATGAGTTGGTGTGGTCTCACCAGACAAACTAGCCTGGTATTAAACAAAGTAAGCTTCATGATGAACATCCACCTGCCCTCATCACCTCTCCTCTCTAAAACAGAACAATCTGAACGTCCAACCATCTGAAACACACTAGACTCAACTCAAGCAATAGCTCCAAAAGTCATTTTATTTTAGTGCAAAAATAACATTGTTATCAAATGTTGTACAGGTCTGGTAATCTAAGGTGCTGGTATAAATAGGTAACTTAAAACATGAATAAGCAGTATTAGAAACAAATTTAGGATGAACAAAGGATATGAGGTAAAATGATTTAGGAAACGGTGGAGTGAAAGATGAAGCGTTCAGCGTACTGAAACGAGAACATTCACATTTCATTGGCCAAGCACATATTCTGCATTGATGAGGGTAGCCAATAGAAAAAGCTGTGTGACTGATTTGAGTTCCCACAATAATACCATCAACTCAAGTTCTATCCTAAAAATCGACCTAAATAACAAATTGTGAGATAACGATCCAAATTAGTGATACTTTTCATGAACTCTATATGTGTCTATGGGAATATAGCTGTACATGTTGTACATTTAAAATGTCAAGCCAAGGGTTAAAATAAGAGACAATACCCATAGTCAAATTCAGATTTTTGGTGGTGAGCTGCTATGACTTTCATTACCCTTTTCTTTACTGACATGTTACTTGCGAACATATTGGATGAAATACAAAAAATGCTGTTCCATTGGCATGTAGAAAAAAAAGGAAAAAGCCAAAAGCTTTGTACGACCAACAAATACTTTCCTAACAATTTGGTCTTACAGCTCAATGCTAAAGATCCCAAGACTTTCAAGCCACTTTTTTCTTGAAAAAACATTTAGAACATGCTTCAGGATAGCTTACAAAAACTAGGATTACAGAATGCAGGTTCACTGTCCCACATGGCAAACGTTGAAAAACGTTGAACCTCAATGCAAGACTCAAGCGATACCTATCAGATAGATATATCACGTGTAATTATGAGGAAATGACCAGCAGTGTGATGTTACCATAACACTTGAACAGGTAACAAGAGGTAGAATTTAATTGCACATTTTAACCCTCAGTATTGAACTTTTATTTTAAGCCTCATATGCAATTTTGACATAGATGCATGTATGCAGCATAAAGTCATCACCACCCATCCCACAGCCCTTATCAGTGACAAACTTTAGCTGAACCCCGGTGGTTCTTCAGACAGTTCAGGGCCCCCCAGGACCCGATCTAATCCATACATTCCATTCTCACGATTCTATAGCCTACGTGGGTGACCACATCCTCATAAAAATGTCAAGTTCCGACAAACACCAGAACACCTTAGCCTCTCACACACGTCTCATTGGGCAAGCATCAACAGCCCACCACATCCGCCCCCAAAGGGGCGGGGACTTATAATTTTCAAGTATTATTTTCGATGATTAAATTTATGTGACGTCATCACTTTTTGTCACAAAGTGTATACTATATTCTCTAAGGTGGGCTCCCCCACCTGCCCTGGCGTCTCTTCGTACCTAAATCTTGATGACCCTGGCTGATTTCAAAAAGCTTTTGTTCTGTCTGTTTACACGTTGTTTATGACTTAGTTACCCTAACTTTTAATTACACTATCCTTCACCTATGTCAAGCCCTCAATCTGACCTCACCCCTATTGCCTGCATTCTCCAAATATTCTAGGGCCATCTGTTTGTACCTGTGACCTTTTCCCCTAGGTGTGGGATCACAATATGCCCTTATATGTCTTTAAATTTACCATATATTCCCCCCTTTGGGACTTAATAGTCCCACATCCTAACAGTGAGTTGAACATGATATACTAATAAAACATGCAAGTGATTCAAGACAATATACATATGCGAATCGTATAAGTAAAATAACATGAATGACATCCACAGTATGACAGTCTATTAGCTCCAGGGGACACGTCTCCCTTACAGGTGGGGGCGAAAAACCCAGCCTCGGACTAGGAAAATTCCCCCACGGTCCTCACCTTATCCAGTCATCATTGAGCAACCACTTTACAAGTCTGCAAATGAGCACCCGTCCCCATGAGCAACAACTTCCTACACATTTAAATGACTACACAAATTGTTACTAAAAATAAAACATCACATAACACATCAACCCGTAATGGGACCTATATTTCCATCACCAGGGAACATTCCCTGTCCCTTAACCATGGCCATCCCATTGTGCCTCTATGCATACATTCAACATGGTCATTCTATCAGTACTACACACAATAATTGTTACACAACACTTTAAAACACATCATTGTCCATTCAAATTGTCAATATTCCAAGGGGAATATAGTCCTTGTATGGCCAGGGTTTCGTCTTTCTTGATGAATGTAGCCATGTTCCTCCCAAGTAGGTGTAGCTGTTAGCGCTTGCTAGTCCTGGCTAGGAGTCTAGACGATCTCGTCATCATCGGATGAGGGGCCAGAAGACTCACTGCTGCCTCCCCAGTCGAGAACAGGATATAGGTCTAGTTGGCCTCCCATTTTGTTGAGTGCCATCGGAGCTATCCCTCTGGTTACACTCATCTGCTTAATTGTGCTCTGTATAAAAAAGGATCTCAAAACAGGCATTATACAACAAAATAACAGTCCTAACACTACAATCACTATCACAACCATATATATTCCCATTTTCGCCAACATTCCTCCCCATGATCCTAGGATGTTGTCAAACCAGTCTAATTTCCCAAAGTCTGTGCCCTCATTTCTTCTGTGCTCCTGTACGATCTCACCCATTCCTTTGTCTTCTTCTCTGGTTTGCCTGAGTTCTTGCCTCGGGACCCTGGTGCCGTGGTTCAAGTGGTACCAGGTTAGGCTCCCTCGGACTTGTATTGCAGTGGGGGTGGCTCTCACTACCTCGTACCTCTATCCTTGGCTCGTTCCACTTCCTTCTGAAGACTTTGATGTACACCTGGTCTCCTGGAGTTCTCGGAGTGGGCAGGGGTGTCTCCGGCTCCAGCTGCTTGTCTTTTTCCTGTGAACATATAACTTTGTGTATCTCAGTTAATCAATTCATATATTGTTTCAATTCTATCTGGCGTTGTTCAAGTGGTGGTCCTTTGTAAGGTCCTCGTATTGTTAGCACTGGCATGGGTCGACCCGTAAGCATTTCATGCGGTGTTAAATGCGTGTTTCTGTTAGTCTGCATGCGATAATTCATTAATGCAAGTGGCAAGGCATTTACACAATTAAGCTTTGCGCTGGCACATATCTTATTCAGCTTTGTTTTGAGGGTACCATTTATTCATTCTACCATTCCTTGTGATTGTGAATGGTAGACACAACCCAATCTTTGCTTTATTCTTAACTGCTGTATGACTTGTTTCACAGTTTTCTGAATAAATTCTGCACCGTTATCTGAGCTAATCTCATTAGTTATTCCAAATCTGGGTATTACTTCTCGTTAGAAATGTAACCCCTGTTCCCTGCTTCTACCCATCTTCTGAATCTATCTATATCAACAAGCATGTACCTTTTCCCAATGACCTTTTTTATCATGTCTCCATAGTCCATTACCAAATTTGTAATTTAAATGTTTTTAATTAATTAATTTATAAGTTTAAATGCATTTTCTACCATTGCCTGTACATAGGGTGACCAATACCCTTGGATTTTTATCTTTCTCACAACTTCCCCCCTTGCGCAATGGTCAAAACCATGCGCACCAGTGATCAAAATCCCCAGTAGCACCGTAGGCGCCACTATAGTACCCTCATATGATCTCCACAATCCTGTAGAGTCTACCTTCGCCCCCCTTCGGAGCCACATGGATTGCTCAAACGGCCCTGCAATCCGTTGCATGCGTATTATATCCTCAAGCTGCGTTAATGGTTCTATTAATTGATTATCTGACTTTTCTTTCATCTGACCCTGTCGTTTAACCAATATGGCTACTTCCTGTGGTATATATTATCTTTATGAATTCCTTGGCTGGAGAATGTTTTACCAATGGGTTACTTGTTTCTTTCCAATCACTGTTTAATGCGGTTCTCATCATTGGTCCCAAGACTCTTGCTCTATACCCTTTATTTACCATTAATGACACATGAGGAGCAGCATTAGGTATATTATACCATTTTTGTACAAATTCTGATTCATCTATTTGCATAGTTGCTCCCTGTTTTCCCGTCTAATATATTGTGACATTAATGGGACAACCAGATTTTTGGTTTGCTCCTGCCAAACTTGTTCTTGGCAGGAGTTGCAATTTAAGTCAAATCGTGGTCTTTTTACATCTGGCAGTTGGGCTTCAATAGATTTTCTCCATTTTAACCAAGTTTGCTCTATTTCATAATTTATTTCCCCTAACCAGTAAACATTTGCGCTTGCAGTAATTGGTATTTCTTATTGCCATATTATCTACATATACACCTTCTGGGGAACACCATATTTTCAGCCCCAGCATGCATAATGCATCCCTCCCCAAGAGATTCACCGGTGACGGGTCAGAGGTCAGTATGGGCAGGGTTGTGGCTCTGTCTCCTATCTTCTATTTGAACCTACAGCATTGGTTCTTGATCAGCTTCTGTGGTTAATACTGGAAGCTGACCCTCCCTTTTCGGATTCTCTGGGCATCCCTAGTAACCATAATTTAGTCCCCTATATGGATTGGCTGGTCCTTGTGGAGGCTCCTGCTGTTGCTGACTATAGCCCTGTTGATTATCCTCCCTCGGCTGCCATAGATTAATACAATCCCTCTGGAAATGTCCTGGTGTTTGACATCTCCAGCACACATCAGGTGGACCTTGTGGGTTTGTCCTTTGGAACCTTCCTTGGGGTCCCTGTCTGTCCATCCATGGCTGAAACTGCTGGGGCTGCTGGGTATACACCTGAACTACAGGTACGGTGGGTTGCTCTTGTCCCTGAGGTCTCAGCACTGGAAGTGGTTCTGGTGTAGCTCTGTATGGAACTGGTTCCTCGGTTTCGGCGCCCATTACGCCTTGTACCTTCTTTTTGTTTCGTTCTGTGAGTTCCCCCAGCTGGAGCTGTGTTAACTTTCTCTGGTTCTCCTTTTCTTGCTCCTTTAGCCTTGACTCATCTTTCCGGTATTTTTCCACTGCATGGACCAGATGATCACAGAATTCCTTGTGTGTTTTGGACGTGAGTCCCACCACATCCTCTAACCTGCTTTTCACCGGAGGGGACATGGCATCTATCACTGTGGTTCTGAACAGAGTTGTCATCAGTGGGTCTACTTCAGTCTCTAGTTTCCACTTCTTCAATTGCTGGTGCAGGTATGTGGCAGGATTCTCAGTCTCTCCCAGTGGGTCTCCCTTCAGGGTCTTAATATCCAGCCTCTGTGGATATTCTTCTCTCAGGGTTGTCCACATCTCATTTCTGGTCTGGTCAAATGACATCCCATCAGCTCTGGTATTGTCCGTGGCTCCTCCCAGTCCACAACTTTTGAGAATGTCTTCCATCTTTGCCACCCCCATTACCTTGGCCAACAGGGCTTTGAGGTCTCCCACCGCCAGCAGTTTCCCTGCAGTCTCTTCCTCAAAGCTTCTAATCCATTTACCTGCTCCATCATGTATATCAGGTAATCTGCTAACTATTCCCTGCATGTCCTGCATACCCCAGGGCACATAGTGTCCTTGATTTCCTTTTATCAGGATGGGGCAATGATATCTCTCTGGGTGACCTATCTTTTCCCTATCCCTCAACTCTCGTTCAGTAGTCCTGGATCTTTCCTCATGTCTTCTCCTAACACTTTCTTCCCAGTCACTAACTATTTCATCTACTGTTTGTGCTTGGTCTATTTCCCTCTGGCTTATCCCAGACCTCCTCACCTCCTGTTCCTCATCACCGGACCTCGGGTCATCTCTTGGGTCATCTCTGGGTCCCCAGGCGGTTGCCCCCTCATCTCTGGGTGTGCTGTATAGCTGTTTCTCTGTTCGGCGTGCGCTTGGTTTAGTCCTCTTCTCTTGTCTTGACTCGGACCTCCACCCGCCTTTGTCTACCTGATTTAAGGCCTCTTTTAATCCTGCATAACAATCAAGCTCTATGGGGCTTCTTGATCCCCTTCTCACTTCACTTCCCTTCTCTTCTTCCTCATCTCCCTCTTCCAACTTTAAATTCCCATCCAGGTGTATCTTTGCTGATAACACAGATAATTCCCTATGGCTGTAGGGTGGGGGCATCACCTTTTCTTCCTCTGTGCCCTTCTCCACCTTTCTTAGCTCTCTAGCCTCCTTTAACATTGCTTCCCCTTCTGCTTTGAACAATTTCAACATGTCTATTTCTCTCTTTCTTCTCTCCTGTCTCTTTCTTGAATTTTCTCGAGGTTTGTGGTTTCTTATCAGTGTTCCCATTTCCTTACACACTGCAACATCAAATGTCCCTTCCTTAGGCCACTTAGTATAATTCTTACTGGTTCGTTTTTCCCATTTTTCTGACATCTCTTTTATTTGGTTATTTAAAAGAGGGTTTTTATTCTCTAATACTTCTACTGGAGTTACCATGGTAATCCCTTTCTCCATTTTTCCTTTTATCTTTCCTTTTGCAGTAATTATTTTTAGGGTTATTGTAAAATGTGTTAATCTTCACTCTTTTCTGTAATTTGTCAAAAGAGAACAATATTGTATTATTGTTATATTACTAATCACAATTGGTGTCTTACACCCTGGGAATCAAATATAGATATAACCAACAACTTGTGTACTTGCATGTATGTATATGTACTTGAGAATGTAGTTGTATGTATGACAATGTATGAATGAGTGTGTGTCTATATTGGTATAATTATGTGTATGTGTCTATGTGTGTAATGTATGTGTGTATGAGTACAGTATGTGATGTGTGTGTGAGTATATAAGATGTGTGTGTACGTGTGTCTATGTGTGTGAGTGGGAATGAGTGTGTGTGAGTATATAAGATGTGTGTGTGTGTGTGTGAGTGTGTCTATGTGTGTGAGTGTGATGTGTGTGTGAGTATATAAGATGTGTGTGTGTGTGTCTATGTGTGTGAGTGGGGATGAGGGGGAGGGGTATGTGTGTGTAGAGTGGGTGTGAATGTGGGGTATGTGTGTGTGTGTGTGTGTCTAGAATGTGAATTAAATCAGTGTGAGCTTAGACAAGAATCTCTTCATTCAAGAATCACTTTCACTCAGCATATACTTATAATAAAATATTCTTATTTTATCTTATTTATTTATTTCGTTATCTATTTATTCATTCATTCATTCATTCTAAACCTAACTGCTGTGGAGTCTATTGTTATAATACGCACTCAACCCACTCAGTTGGTTCCCTCCCCCTTTTACAATAATACCGCCCAACTCGAATGACGTTTCAAGATGGCGGTTTTCCCGTTTTTCTTTAAACGTCTCCAATTATTACACTCTGACTCCCCAAAAGGGTTGTCTCTATTCTTACTTTTGATAATTTGGCTTTTACAAGAAGTATCTTACGTTTCCTTTAAGAGGCACCGATGGCTTTCTTCCAATTCCGTATACCCAGATATACTATATACAGTGGGGGAAATAATTATTTGATCCCCTGCTGATTTTGTTAGTTTGCCCGATTACAAAGAAATGAGCGGTCTATCATTTTTATGGTACTTTTATTTTAACAAATAGAGACAGAATATCAACAAAGAAGTCCAGAAAAAACACATTATATAAAGTTATAAATTAATTTGCATTTGATCGAAGGAAATAAGTATTTGATCCCCAAGCAAAACATGACTTAGTACTTGGTGGAGAAACCCTTGCTGGCAAGCACAGAAGTCAGACGTTTCTTATAGTTGGTCACCAGGTTTGCACACATCTCAGGAGGGATTTTGGTCCACTCCTCTTTACAGATCCTCTCCAAATCCTGAAGGTTTCAAGGCTTTTGCTTGGCAACTCGAAGCTTCAGCTCCCTCCACAAATTTTCTATAGGATTAAGGTCTGGAGACTAGCTAGGCCACTCCATGACCTTAGTTGCTTCTTCTTGAGCCACTCCTTTGTTGCCTTGGCTGTATGTTTTGGGTCATTGTCATGCTGGAAGACCCATCCACGACTCATCCTCAGTGCTCTGGCTGAGGGAAGGAGGTTCTCGTCCAAGATCTTATGGTACATGGCCCCGTCCATTGGCCCCTCAATGCAGTGAAGTCGTCCTGTACCCTTAGCAGAGAAACAACCCCAAAGCATAATGTTTCCACCTCCGTGTTTGACGGTGGGGATGGTGTTCTTGGGATTGTAGCATTCAGCATTTCTCTCCCTCCAAACACGAAGAGTCGAATTTATGCCAAAGAGTTCAATTTTGGTCTCATCTGACCACATCACCTTCTCCCAAGCCTTCTCTGAATCATTTAGGTGTTCATTGGCAAACTTCAGATGGGCCTGTACATGTGCCTTCTTGAGCAGGGGGACCTTGCGGGCACTGCAGGATTTCAATCTGTTACGGTGTAGTGTGTTACCAATGGTTTTCTTGGTGACTGTGGTCCCAGCTGCCTTGAGATCATTACCAAGCTCCTCCCGTGTAGTTCTGGGCTGATCCCTCACCTGTCACGCCTGAGGGTTCTGTCTGGTGACTCTGGCGCCCCCCTCCGGCCACACGGGTCAGGGCCTCCCAATCTGCCGGGATCACCCTCATCCGCTGCACCTGTGTGTTCTGTCCCCGGTGCTATTTAGCCTGTCTGTTCCCTCATGTCCCCGTCCGAGATTCTCTCCGTGTCCTCCCCGTTTGTTCCTAGTGCCCGTCTGTCTGTTTGTAGCCCAGCTATTATCGCCTGTCCCTGTGATTATATTATTCCACTTTCTAAGTGAGTACTTTTGTTACGGAGCTGGTTTCTCCGCCTTTGTTTTATCGTTTTGACCCAGTGTTTGTTTGTTCCCGTTGTCCCTACCCGTTTCTATTAAAGATATCCGTTCTCATACACTTCGCGCTGTGGTCTGAGTATCTCTCCGCTTTTGGGTCCACCACAATACCTCTCAGCAATACCTAACACTCACCCTTCTCATGATCATCCTTACCCCACGAGGCAAGATCTTGCATGGAGCTCCAGGCCGAGGGCGATTGATGGTTATTTTGTATTTCTTCCATTTTCTAATAATTGCACCAACAGTTGTCTCCTTATCACCAAGCTTCTTGCTGATGGTCTTGTAGCCCATTCCAGCCTTGTGCAGGTCTACAACTCTTACCCTGATGTCCTTTGAATGTTCTTTGGTCTTGCCCATGGTGGTGGAGAGGTTGGAATGGAAGAGATTGATTCTATTGACAGGTGTCTTTTATACCCATAACAAGCAGAGATTAGGAGTACTTTTCCTAAAGTGACAGGACTAATCTGTGTGCCTCATGGGCATATAACCGGTCTGTATGAGCCAGAATTCTTGCTGGTTTGTAGGGGATCAAATACTTATTTCCTTCGATCAAATGCAAATTAATTTATAACTTTATATAATGTGTTTTTTCTGGACTTCTTTGTTGATATTCTGTCTCTATTTGTTAAAATAAAAGTACCATAAAAATTATAGACCGCTCATTTCTTTGTAATCGGGCAAACTAACAAAATCAGCAGGGGATCAAATAATTATTTCCCCCACTGTATATCACACAGTTTTCTCATTATTCTGTACTCTGGGAGGCCTAAAAAGTTCACACATTGACCTCTAAAAATGTATACTCTCTATTCCTCTATACCTAATTTCTATAATATTTCTAATTGCTTTATGTCTTCTCTCTTATGTTATATACTAACTGTAGTCCTCAATTCCCGACCAACAGTGTTAAACAGAATATCTCTCTCAACACAAGCCAGCACAATGAAATATCACTCTCTCAACATAAACAAGCACTTTTCACAAACACTCACAACATAGCAATTTTCACGAACATTTTCACAACACGACAGACATTTTTACAAATATTATCACAACACGACATAGCAATTTTTACTAAAACTACAAGCGGCGGTTTTCTTATTATAACACAGCACTAACAAGTACTTCTGCTATCTACGGTCGCTTAAGTCCCAATACTAATATAAACAGCAATATTTCACTAAAACTACAGGCGGCAGCTTTCTTTCAGAACACAGCACTAACAAGCACTTCTGTTCTCTGCGTCCGCCTATTTAACACTTCTAAGCAGAAACAGCAATATATCCGATACACTTCCTCCATACGAACACAAAGTTTCTAAATACTCTCTAGCTTATCCGTACAGACCTGAATCAATTAAACTCAGCGTTAGCAACAAGCTCCTTGCCCGTGGTTCTGCCCAGTATTGATCTCTTCAATTCTGCGGTACTCACGGGACTTTGCACATGTGACCCACTCTTTGGGCTTTAACTTATTTACAGTTATTTAACAGTTAGTGCATGCACATTTTCTGAAATCCTCAACAGCTCTAGTTCAAATCCTAAATTTGGTTTCTTTATGGGTAAGACTCCATACACGTGTTCCACCGCGGAGGCCAAAGGTCCAGGGCGATTTATACAAATTTTCTATACTAAAAGCAGGAATTCTGCTTACTTTGTTTTTGAGTTCATTAAATTTGTATAAATTGTCCAGGTCCCTCCTCAACGACAGTTCACGATGCGAGCCTTATTTATCCATCCTGTTCGTGACGCCAAATATGTAGTGGAATTTAAGTAATGGTATTTTGAAATAACATACCGTTAACCAGAGCTGTTGATTCATTCAGAGACTTTATTCACAGAGAACGAAGCCAGGTTTGCAAAGTTGACCCTGAGTTTCCGTCTGTCACCTGTTTTTATAGGTCAACTATTTTTAGGTCAACTATGTTTTTACAGGTCAACGCCTTCTATTCAACGTACCTCTGTTCCTGTCTACTTACACCAATAACATTCAAGAATTACATTTCGTCATCAAGGTGGGCTCCCCCACCTGCCCTGGCGTCTCTTCGTACCTAAATCTTGATGACCCTGGCTGATTTCAAAAAGCTTTTGTTCTGTCTGTTTACACGTTGTTTATGACTTAGTTACCCTAACTTTTAATTACTCTATCCTTCACCTATGTCAAGCCCTCAATCTGACCTCACCCCTATTGCCTGCATTCTCCAAATATTCTAGGGCCATCTGTTTGTACCTGTGACCTTTTCCCCTAGGTGTGGGATCACAATATGCCCTTATATGTCTTTAAATTTACCATACCAACAGCACACTGGCTTTAAACAAGATTAAACTAACTTACTCAGACTGGAGAACAGGCTTCACCACTCACTCAATCCCAAATGTATTGTTAGAATATGGATAGGCTTAATTTCTATTATATATACATGATGTGTGTAGATCACCAAACATATACCTGTGTTGGGGTCCAGAAAAAGGAGGAGAAAGTTCAAGAGTTTTAGGCAGTCAAACATTGAGTCTTTTATTATAACTACGTTGTTCAGAGCAGAACACACAGTTTTATCGACTTTGTTCTTGGTGTAAACCATCTGTTGTTTTGGGTGATAGGCAATACATTTATAACAGGGTAGGTGTATGTTTAGACAAAACAAGACCATGTTTGGAGGACATTTGGGGACTGACTCATGAACCAGAGAAATGTTTATAGGAGACCCAAGGCACAATCAGAGGGGTTAAAATGTATTCTTAACACCTGTATCAGTGTTTCATCAGCCTTTTGCCTTCAGACCTATTCAATAGAACACTGACCTGCATGTTCTTTTGTATGCAGCCTGACCCCAATGGGTTTGTATTATCACTCTGAAGAGCATGAATTAGGATTTTTGAGAGAAGCTTTGAATCCTAAGCAACCTGCCCAGTGGTGAGTACATTGTTATTTGTTTGAAGTAGAGTAGACCAACATACAGCTCTATAGCAGGTATCAAAGCTATGTGATGGAAACCCTTGTGAATGCAAAGGTGAAGTTATGGGTGGTGGTGCTCATTTTGAATTTCCTGTCTTTCGCGGCTTTTGACAAGCCATAACTTCTCACTAAAAACGTAGTTTTTGGTCATTAATTAGTTGACATTCCATTCCCTGATTGGCCATTTGCAGTCTTGTTGCGATCTGTCTTTGCGAAGGAAGAGATGAACGGTAAGTGTTGAGGCCGTCATTAGCACTACAAAATAAATGAAGTCAGGAATTTTTAAATAATTTAAAACAGTATTGCCGTCATATGTTACTCTGTAACATTAGTTTTCCCTCCTTGGCGTCACTCATAAAGCTTTACCGGGTTCGGAATTGCAATTTACTGAGTTGAACGGAGTGACACGCTTATTTTGTGCAAGATTCCACCGGAGATGAGGCCCAATCGCGTACACTGAAGAAGCGGTCCCTCGGAGTTGAGCGAGGTAGCCAGCCATAGCTAGCTAGCTATGTGTTTTCGGTGCTTCTAGAGCTATCTCCCATATGTTGCTTTTGTGTTTGCTAGTGTGGTGAGACGCATGGGCGTAGCCCTTCATAATGATTAGGGCCGTCACAGCCAATGGCTTGCGTCACCGTCCTATTTATTCCGAGGTAGCGTTGTGTCGGGAGGCGCCACAATTTGTCCCCACGTTACTTCCTGCTACGCCCCCCCCCAGTCAACTGGCTACCGGTATGTACGCTCCTTCTATGTATGCTCTGACTCTGGCTAATTTGTTTGTAGCCTGGTAATTTATTCTTTGCACGCTGTGGTCGCTTTGCAGCGCTTCCACCTGTTGCTTGGCGGTGTCCTGTCTTGGTCAGTGGTGCGTGCTGGGCTATTGATCGCGTAACATTCTCTATGGATTCATACCGAACGTAAACATTTAGCGGAGCTCCGTGAGCTCGCTGGTTGGAGTGGGAAGTCGTCAACTTCCTGGTACGTATCCCATAATTTGGATCTCTATTGCTCTTGTTTTTACCATTATGTTTAGCACTAATGGGGTGTCCTGTGTGCCTTCTAGGTACTGCCGGTTGTGGCCGTGCCTACTGCTGTTTTTGCCATACGTAACTTACCTGCATGGCTGCCTCATCCGCCCTGAGCTAGCCACTTGCCTGGAAGATAGCGGCGAAGACGCTAACAACCGCTATTTTTAACTGATACGGCTATCTGTTGTCTTGTCCTTGTGTGTTGTCTGTCTGTGTTGCAATCAGTGTGGGTGTGTTCTGGGGAGGTTTTGGTTACTTTAGGGGATTTTGTTTATGGTGTGCGTTAGTCCTGCTTAAGTTAACCCTCTGCTTGGCCGCCCAACCATAGTTTCTGTCCTTCTGTCTAGTTGTGGGTTTATTGTTTTTGTTTGTTTGTTTGTTTGTTTATATATTCCCTCACCTTCTTTCTCTTCTTTTATTTTTCAGGTGCTGAGTGCCCAAGGCAGGGAGGCAGCTAGATTCTCTCGGTGGTGGTGTCCCTTTCCCCGTGTGTGTTCACGTGTGCCTCCTGGTTCATTGGTTAATATTTCCCTGGGTGCAATTCCCAGGGTGGCGTTGTCTGCTAACCCCCTATTCCTACCGCCACACTAGTTTAGCCAAATATCGACACCTTTCCTTCCTTGGTCCTTGCACGAAGTAGCTAGCTAACAGCAGCTCAAATGTAAACAGCGCAGCCATAGCTGTCAGTGTCACAGGCCGAGGCTTGCTAACACTAAGTAGAACACTACTAACTAGATCAGCTATAGCTAGTAGTAGGCATATCATTTTTGCGTATTTCAATTGCGTGTCTGGCTAACACTGTGGACTGTGTACAACACGATATAAGGAAAAGTATACTAGCTATGTGTAACATTTTAGCTATCTAATTTAAAGGAGCTAGTAACTATTTGATTATCATTCATAACGTTAGCTAAGTTGCTAAATAGTTAACTAGCCAACTTCAGTCAGTTTGATGTGTTCCTGTATCTATCGTGGGTATAAACGATTCCTCTGTGAACCAACAGATTTAGACACACACAGAGTAAGACCAAGAAGGAAACCAAGCTGGAGTTCTTTGGCTTTGAGGATAAGGAGGGGGAGGGGGGCAGCAGCAGCTACAAGATTAAGTACTTTGGCTTTGATGTCAGCGAAAGCGACAGTGATGAGGAGGAGGGCTCCCAGACTGCTGAGAAGAAGAAGGCCAAGAAGGCTATGGCGCCTGCAGCAGCAGCGGCAGTCATGGTGGGCATGTCTGCCAGTGTGAACAGTCCCCAGCCTAGCGATTCTCAGGACAGTCAGAGCAGCAGCAATACAGGTGAGAGACATGGATACAGGCAGTTTGTTTATTTATTAGGATATCTTTTAGCCTACAATCAGGCTTATCTTCCTAGCTAGTACTTACTTCCAACAGTAACAACAGGCTTATAATCTACAGTCATTACATCAGTTTGTAGGCGTTTCAGTCATATTGAGTTCACTGTGATCATTGTCCTGCCCCCCCCTCCTCCTCCCATCTCAGATATTCTGGAGTTCTCTGATGACTTGAGTACTACTGGGTCTGAGGGACAGAGGGGGCAATTGGGAAAACAGGGAGACAAATCCAAGGAGATTGGCCGGAAGATCTTCGGTGGGCTGAAAAAGGTAACTGTAGGAATTCACTTTTTCATTTGAAACAAAGAACGTGAGACAGACACCAGTGTTAAATTAATTGGGATAAATCAAATGAATAATTTATTATTGTTCATTCAACACTCAATTAATGTCCAAGTAAGAATCAAATACAACAGCAATAATCAACAGAAAGAAAAACTTGCAAGGAGAGAGCAAGAACATACTCCAGGTGAAACAGAATAGTTTGTGGCGCCCGCCCCGTGCCTAAGCCCATGCGCGAGTGTGGGAAGGTGGTAAATGGAGTGTATATCTCGCCTCGCTTTGTCTCTGCTGTTTCTGCTGTCCCTCTCTTGCCCCGTGTTGTCTTTGGCAGGACCATGTATGGAGTTCCTGCGCCCCAAGGGGCCACAGCTGCAACCCGTGAAGATAATCACCGTATGCCCATACATGGAGTTCCTGCTCGTCAAGGCACAGCTGAAGGGCATCAGCAGGAGCAGCAGAGACCGTACAAAAGGAGCCAACGGAGCACCCAGTGGGAGAGAGTTGCTACGGCGAACCAAGGAGCAGTTGATGAGAGAGAGAAGAAGCCAAGTCACCATTGTCCAGTGTATGATCCCTGACCATAGGAGAGCCCCCTTTGAAGCCCGACCCCGAGAACGTCCGAGAGCCCGCTACGTTGCCAACCTTCGCCTGTCTGACTACCCCGCTGCCGCCCCGACCTGGAACGTAAGAGGACCACCCACCGTGTACCGAACCCCCCTGCTATCTTCACGACACGACGCCTTCTCACCCCCACCCTCTCTCTATCATTTCCCTCTCCCCGCTAACCGAATAAATATTTTTGATTATAATTCTGGTGTGGACCTCTCTGCTTACACTGTGTTTGGGTCCGTGACGCGCCCGCACACCCCGGCGGCCGTCACAAGTTGTTTAATGGAAGCCACATTAGACCTTCTAAAACATGTGCATGGAGAGGACAGATAACTCCCCGGGGGCCATCGTTGTCTAAATTCCTCATGTATTCAAAACATAGCTCCCGACACACAAGGCTCTTTAACTTAATAACACATTACACAGCCATGTTCCTGAGCATGAGGGACATAACTGTGATATGCGGTTAAACCTTCTGTTACATACATTTTAAGACAGTTCGTCACAACATAGTGTAAGAAATAGTATGAATGGAAGACAAGGTTGACTTTTAAAAAAAAAAAAAAAATTTTTACCTGTGATTATGTTTGTTATGTTTACTGATCAGGGCTCGGGGCACCCAAAAGTCCCCAAATGACAGATTTTGGCAACCAAACTCGATTGAGTGGTTGCTCAACCCATCAACTAATTATCATAGAGAAAGTTGTAGTCTACCCGCAACATCTGCCCAGATAAAATCACAGAGAAGTTACAGTGACCGATAATGATTACAGATCAATCGTGTTACATGATTAGAACTCGCTGTAGCGTCTCGTTCGTAAAAGCAAAAGCAGTGTCACCCCAACGTTGGTTTTTAGGGGGGGGGGGGGGGGGGGGGTATTAGCGAATTTGCGCTTCAAGCAATACATTATCTTCACTGCAACATCAGTCAGAATGCAATAGAATGAAGAAGGCATACCAGCCTTATAATGTGTACCTGAGATGACTCTGGTATGGACATTTAGTGTCAATAATCATGACGGCACCAGTTAGGTCACACAGCAAGGCGGGACTAAAACTACAGTAGGCTAATGGTCAAGGTGATTCTCATAAACCAACCTTTGACCATGACAGTGCTGATTTTTAAGTAAAAACCATGATGCTACTATAAAATTTAATATAATTAATTTCAATGATCATCTAATGCTCTTTAAATACATACACACTAAATATATCGAAATAAAACTCATAAAATGCATATTCTTACCAATGTTAAACCTGTCTTATAATTTCCATATATACTTATATTTTAATGTCATCCATGACCACCAGGATGTAGGCATACCCCCACTGTTTGTTGTGATGGGTCCGGTGTCGTCAATTTGTATTGATTCTCAGGGTCCTTGTGGTCTTTCTCCATGTCCTATGCCTAGGTGTCTCTTTGTGTACAACTGGCATTCTTGTCTTATTTTGGGCCACAGTATGTCTGGTTTTAGTTGGTGCCACATGGTGTGTGGAGCCATGGTATTGATATACAGCTCTGGAAAAAATTAAGAGACCACTGCAAAATTATCAGTTTCTCTGGTTTTACTATTTATAGGTATGTGTTTGAGTAAAATGAAAATTTGTTTTATTCTATAAACTACTGACAAATGTTCCCAAATTCCAAATAAAAATATTGTCATTTAGAGCATTTATTTGCAGAAAATGACAACTAGTCAAAATAACAAAAAAGATGCAGTGTTTTCAGATCTCGAATAATGCAAAGAAAACAAGTTCATATTCATTTTTAAACAACACAATACTAATGTTTTAACTTAGGAAGAGTTCAGAAATCAATATTTGGTGGAATAACTCTGATTTACAATCGCAGCTTTCAAGCGTCTTGGCATGCTCTCCACCAGTCTTTCACATTGCTGTTGGGTGACTTTATGCCACTCCTGGCGCAAAAATTCAAGCAGCTCGGCTTTGTTTGATGGCTTGTGACCATCCATCTTCCTCTTGATCACATTCCAGAGGTTTTCAATGGGGGTTCAGGTCCGGAGATTGGGCTGGCCATGACAGGGGCTTGATCTGGTGGTCCTCCATCCACACCTTGATTGACCTGGCTGTGTGGCATGGAGCATTGTCCTGCTGGAAAAACCAATCCTCAGAGTTGGGGAACATTGTCAGAGCAGAAGGAAGCAAGTTTTCTTCCAGGACAACTTTGCACGTGGCTTGATTCATGCGTCCTTCACAAAGACAAATCTGCCCGATTCCAGCCTTGCTGAAGCACCCCCCCAAATCATCACTGATCCTCCACCAAATTTCACAGTAGGTGCGAGACACTGTGGCTTGTAGGCCTCTCCAGGTCTCATCAGAGAAGATGACCTGCCTCCAGTCCTCTACGGTCCAATCCTTATGGTCTTTTGCAAACCTCAGCCTGGCTCTTCTTTGCTTCTAGTTGACGAAGAGCTTTTTTCTAGCTTTGCACGACTTCAGCCATGCCCCTTGGAGCCTGTTTTGAACCGTCCTCGCCGTGCACTTCACCGTTTGCCATTCTTTTTGTAAGTCACTTGATGTCATCCTACGGTTGTTGAGTGACATTCGAATGAGTTGGCGGTCATCCTGGTGAGTGGAGAGTTGTTTTCGCCCTCTGCCGGTCTGTAGCTTTGTTGTTCCTAATGTCTGCTGCTTGACCTTGTTCTGATGAACCGCCGTCTTTTACCGCCGAAATTTTAAGGATGGATCCCTCTGCCAGTAAAGCCAGAATTAAACCCTTCTTTTCAACTCTTTTGGCATGGTCAATAGTTCTTTTTTTATTCCAATTACCTTTGAGGTACTACTAGCACTGTTTTTGCCATCCAGCTGGTCCTATTGCAAGAGGATAGTGATGACCACAGCAGTGGTTTTTATACCTTTCCTCATTAAATAAGATTTGGTTCAGGTGATCACCTAATCAGTACCTCATTAAGTAATGGAATTCAACAGGAATTCAACAGACACTGGAATGGAATGGCTGTCATACATGTAGAGATGCTGATTTAAGAAAAATTTGGAGTGGTCTCCAAGCTGAGCTGTACACTCACTGAGCACTTTATTAGGAACATTATACTAATACTGGGTAGGGCCTCCCTTTGCTCTCAAAACAGCCTCAATTCTTCGTGGCATTGATTCCACAAGATGCATTCCTTTTGAGATTCTGGTCCATGATGCATCATGCAATTCCTGCAGATTTTTCAGGTGCACTTTCAAGCTGTGAATCTCCCGTTCTACCGCATCCCAAAGGTGTTCTATTGGATTCAGATCCGGTGACTGGGAAGGCCACTGAAGAACACTGACCTCATTGCCATGTTCATGAAACCAGTTTGAGACTACTTTTGCTTTGTGACATGGCGCATTATCATGCTGGAAGTAGCCATTAGAAGATGGGTAAATTGTGGCCATGAAGGGATGCACATGGTCAGCAACAATACTCAAATAGCATTCAAGCGATGACAGATTGGTATTAACATTCCCCTTGGTCTGTGTAATATCATGAGCCACCCACGAAAAAGTAATTCTCAGGATACAGGACAATGGGTGACGAGTCTTCCTAAAAAAAATTCAATTGACAATCCTTTTGCCGGATTATACCGCCCGTTGTCCTTGGTGATTTTGAGGTTGCCTAATGAGTGACATCCTAATCCACACTGTGTAATTGATTCCTATGCAAATCAGAGACCTTATAAAAACAGAATTTTTTTTGGAAAAAAGATATTAATTCCAAAATTACATTAACTATTATCCTTGCATTAAGATGGACTCAATTCAACTTGAGTGATTTGTTGATGACATTTTTGCATCTTGGCTAATTTTAAGAGTGTCATAGCAAAGGGTCTGAATACTTATGTACATGAGGTATTTCTGCATTTCAATTTCAATAAATTTATTGAAATTTTAAAAAATTTGTTTTTGCTTTGTCATTCTGGGGTATTGTGTGTGGATTGATAGCAAATTATTTTAATTTAATCCATTTTAAATTGAGTCTATAACACAACAAAATGTGGAAAAAGTGAAGGGGTCTGAATACTTTCCGAAGGCACTGTATATGGTGATTTTTTTTCGACGGTTATGCCTTGGATCAGTAGTCCTAGTACTGGGGCTGAAATCCGGAAGGTCCGAAAGTAGAGAATGTACTTCGTGGGGCAGGTCCCACTATTCAGGGGTATCAACTATTTGTCCTAATACTTGTGATTCAGGGAAACCGAATTGGTATGATCTGTTACCTTCTGTACGTCTTTGGTAAACCCGTCCGTCCATACACTCGCGTCCGGAGTAATCGGGGTCAGGCACCAAAGTGGAAGACTGGTCCATACAGTTCAGCCGGTGTGAGATTCGGGTTGATCTGGTGCCCTGTTGTGGTCGAATATTCTTTAGGTTCTTGGAGAAGTCTTTCAAATATACTTAGTTGATATTCTATGGCCTTTCTTCAGTTCTTGAAAGGTCGGTCAGAGGTGATGGCGAGGCATTGGGAAGCTGGGGTTATCATAAGCCTATTCGACTATTTGGTACACTTATCCATTATGGAGACTGGGGATGGCACAGCCAATCATTCTAAGACATGCTGGTACTGAAATTATATAAGGTTATACAGTGCTATAAGGTTAGCTCTATACTCCAACAGTTTGGATTTGAAATCAAACAATTACTATGAGGCTAAAGTAGAGATCTTTTAATTCAATGTTTTCTTCGGATTGGTTTCACCATTTAGAAATTACAACCCTTTTTATACATAGTCCCCCTATTTCAGGGAACCAGTAGTATTGGAAAATTGTCTTAACAGGTGTTTCTGGTTAGTCATGTGTTCCATTTGTGCAGGCATAAGAGAGCTGTCTTGTGTTGATCCTAGTCTTTTACGTTTTCCTTCGGAATTTGCTATTGGTGTCTGTCAACATGAAGACCTAAAGAGTTGTCACTGCAAGTCAAGGAAGCCACTATTAGGCAGAACAATCTGAAAGAAACTATCAAAAAGCATAGGCTTGCCAACAACAACAGTTTCACATCACAACATCATCCAATGAAGAAAAACACTGGTGAGCTCAGAAAACCCCCAAAACGACTGTCCCACAAATCCGGAACACTCTCCAGGAGGTAGGTGTGAATGTGTTAGAGACTACCATTCGCAGAAGACTTCACCAGCAGAACTACAGAGGCTACAATGCAAGGTGTAAACCACTAATTAGCATTTACAGAAACCAGATGGCCAGATTACAGTTTGCTAAAAAGTACCTAAAAGAGCCTGCAGAGTTCCGGAAAAAGGTCTTGTGGATAAATGAGACAAAGATTAACATGTACCAGAATGATGGCACGTGTAATGTGTATATTTAAAAATAAATAAAAAGGAACTGCCCAAAATCTCCGGCATACCACCTCATCTGTGGAATACAGAGTGGTGCTATGGCTTGGGTGTGTATGGCTGAACTGGCTCACTTGTCTTAGAAGAAGAAGAAGACTCTTTATGTGGCCATGCAATCAATTCTCATCAATCGTAGGAATTTTACACGTGCACACCCCTCCCAAGCCAACCACACCCCCAAGGGAGAACAGAGCTCTGGGCAGCCATATTCGGCGCTGTTAGGGGTTAAGTGCCTTGCTCAAGGGCACAACGGCAGTGGTGGGAGCCTTAGATATGACGCCAGCAACCTTCCAGTTACCAGCTCACAGCTCATCGGCTCTAGGCCACCTGCCGTCCCTTCACTGATGATGCAACTGCTGACGGCAGCAGCAGAATTAATTCTGAAGTGTACGGAAACATCTTGTCTGCTGAAGTAGGCGCAAATGCTTCCAATCTCATTACATACTGCCATAGCAACTAGGGAGTTTTTCAGGGCCAAAAAGTGGAAAGTTCTCGAGCGGCCAAGTCAGTCTCCAGATTTAACTCCAACTGAACATGCATTTCATTTGCTGAAGAAGGAACTTCAGGCAAAAAGACCTAAAAAATCTAACAAAAGACAAAGACTTTATTGGCCATGCAATCAATTCTGGATATGATGCCAGTAACTCTCCAGTCACCAGCTCACATCCGGCTCCCTCCTGGAGCGGGGATCAAACCAGCAACCTTCCGATTGCTGGCCGGCCTCTCTAACCTCCAGGCCTGGCAGGGCATCAGAGAATATACCCAGCATCTGGTGGCGTCAATGGGTAGCAGACTTCAGGCAGTTATTGCATGCAAAAGGTTGTCAACCAAATACTAAACGAGTGCTTTATTTGGACATAATATGGTTCATTGCCAATAATTGTTGAGCTCTGAAATTGGGGGGAGTATGTTTTAAAAATGTTGCACTTTCTAAATGGTGAAACCAATCTAGAAAGAAACTACATTGAATTAAAGCTGAGAATCTCTACTTTGACCCCATGGTAATTGTTTGTTTATACTATTGGAGTATATAGCTAAAGGAAGACAAAATGCTTCCTCTTTTCAATACTTATGGAGGGCACTGTATATGACACAGGTGGACGGTGTGTTCATGCAGTCTGGACGTATGAGAGACAGAATGTGGTGTGTGTAAAACACCAAAGACACAAACCAACACCCTGTGAGCACAGCATGGTGTCATGATGCCCATTAGGTACAGCTCAGAGGCATGACGGAACTGGTTTGCACAGCAACTCATCAATGTATTCATAACAGTAAAATGTTGCTTTATTTCACATGGGGTTATCTCTGAGTTGAATGAAACTAGGTACTGGCTAAAACAGTGACATAAATCCATGCGTTGCAGAAATGAGATTAGGACATGAAATCTGTGTCACAAATCCAATTCCGTAGGGGGTGACATGGCAATGAATTGAGTATGTTCTTGACTACTCACAGGAAGCGATGGTGCTTCAGTGGAGGGGGAATTTCATGATTATTTTTTAGTAAAACACAGACCTTATTTATTTGAGTGATTTTAGCTACAGTAGCTCATGCTACTTTGATATTGGACACAACAGCAATCCACAGGGAGCTAACTGTTTACATTACATGCAAGAAGGACCACATCATGAGTTTTCCCAGCAACAGTGCAGGGTCAAAACAAAACTCCCCCTTCCAAAAAGAAAGGTATGTGTGTATGAAGGCACAGCCTGTTGACTGTTTTCAACCGTTTTATACTGTACATTATTTTGTTTAGGGCATGGATTCCATAGATGCATTATTGCCACACAGGGAGAATCATGTTTTCGCATTGTCCTTGAAACTCCTTGTATAAAATGGTTTGAATTGGGGCCCAAGCCTTTTGATGTGAAGGGATTCCCCCTCCCCCATAATGGGATATGTGGGGATTTTGTGGGTTTTCACTTGACATTTACGGAATTTAGCAGACGCCTTTATCCAAAGCGACTTACAACAATACATTTGTTTCAGTAAGTGAATCATCTATCCAACAGTCATAAGACAAAGTAATCAATGCTCACACCAGGGGCCATTGGCAGTTGTAATGCCAGTAGGCTATATATATAGGGGGGGGGGGGGTAGTGAGGGTGAAGCGGTCTTTAGGGACTGTTAAGATGTCGCTTGAAGAGATGGGTTTTCAGTCTACGGCGGAAGATCGGAAGTGACTCTGCAGTCCTGACAGTAGTGGGAAGCTCATTCCACCAGCGGGGCGCCAGGACAGTGAAAAGCCGTGACCGAGTAGCGCGGCCACTGCATCCATGTAGAGGCGGCACTGCCAGGTGGGCAGCCGAGGTGGAAGAGCGGAGTGATCTTGCAGGGGTTTGGGGGCTAACCATTACTTGCAAGTAGGGAAGGGCTGTTCCCTTTGCTGCCCGGTAGGCAAGCACCAGGGTCTTGAATTTGATGCAAGCTGCTACCGGGAGCCAGTGGAGGGTGCGGAGGAGGGGCGTGACATGGGAGAATTTTGGGATATTTAACACCAGACGAGCGGCAGCGTTCTAGATGAGCTGCAGAGGCCTGATGGAGGAAGCGGGGAGTCCGGCCAAGAGTGCATTGCAGTAGTCAAGGCGAGAGATTACAAGTGTTTGGACCAAAAGTTGTGCTGCTTCTCTGGTGAGGAATGGACGTATCCTTCTGATGTTGTAGAGGAAGAATCTACAGGAACGTGCTGTCGCTGTGATGTTCGCCACACAGGAGTGTGGTTGTCAAGGACCACCCCAAGGTTCTTGGCTGTATGGGAGGAGGTCACAGAGTTTTCTACTGTGATGGAGAAGTCTTGGAGAGGGCAGGCTTTCCCTGGGAGGAAGAGCAGCTCAGTCTTGTCAAGGTTGAGCTTTAGGTGGTGGGCTGACATCCAAGCAGAAATGTCTGCAAGACATGCCGAGACATGTGTTGCCACCTGCCCTCAGAGAGAAAAAGTTGAGTGTCATCTGCGTAGGTGTGGTAGGAGAAACCATGTGAAGAAATTATAGAGCAGAGAGATTTGGTATAGAGAGAGAACAGTAAAGGCCCAAGGACAGAGCCCTGTGGGACACCAGTGGTGAGGGGTCACCTGGTAGGAGCGACCGACCAGGTAGGATGCAAACCAGGAGAGTGCAGAGCCGGGGAACTGAGCACCCTCATTCACCTCTGACACAAACAGCTCGACCTGCTGCAGAATGCTATTTTTGGCTTGGTGTGACAGGAGCAGCCAATGATATAGGCCTAGTCTGACAGTGCACAATTCAGCATCAGACACAGTATACAATACATCCGTCAGCAACCAAAATGGGTTTGTCTCCTGACAGCTGAGCTTTAGAGAATTTTTTTTCTAATCCAGACAACTCCAATCCAGGTCAGGAGTGCTGAAGTAAGCACAAACTGCCAACATACCATTTGCAAACAACTTCTGATAATGACACAATAATTCATCAGGCTGTCATGCAGTGTGACAAGACCCATGTAAATGCAAACATGAGCTTCAGCAACTGAGTTATGCAAGAATACATGAACATTTAAAATAGAAAGAGGAGCTGAAAATATACTTACGGTCTGCAGCTTTTCACAACTGTTTTCAGCACATTCAACATAGCTAGAGAGAGGGAGGGAGAAGGAAGAGAGAGAGAAATCAAAACAGACAGAGTGAAATTAAGGTGACTGTGAATCAAATAATGAGCACACTGAAGACACCAATGCAATTAGACCCAGTCTGAGTGCATGCACAGCCAAATCATTCACATCTCACGTTTGTACAGTAAACACTCATTAAAAGTAAGCAATGTGGGACAGGTGTGGGAAAAGGACATTTGGGCACAATGGATTTACAAAAGGACCACATAACTACATTGTCATAGTCAATGTGACTATTCCAGTCACATTCAACCTTTGTCCTGAATGGCTACAGCATTTGCATGGTGACTGATTATGAATGGACACAGCACAACCTGTTAATCATTTATTGGTCTGTGTCTTGAGGGAAAATGGGAAAGGCTTTAAAAACTATTCTCACTGACCACTGAGGGGGTTTCCCTTTCATCAGTTTCCATATTGTTTGAGGTTTTATATATTTTAAATATTTGTTTTACCGCTGTTTAGTCTTTTCCTTTTTTTGTTACCATTCCACAGTTGGTTGTATTTGTGTACAATAAGTCTGGATAAATGCACTGTTATGTGACAGGAGTTTTCAGTGTCAAAAGGTTTGGACCAATATAACCCTGCTTTTGAGCTCACCAGTAGCAACTTGCAAAGTGTACTGACACTACAGTAATAACCATGGGGAACCCCAAACTCAGTGACCTTAAGAATTCGACCTGGGGCAAAACATCAGGTTCCGACCACCACATACCAGTAGGGGAGAAAACATGACAGGAGCTTCTGCACCCTAACCATGACTGATAAGGAAGTTTAAGATCAGATGACTTCTGTGTGTGTGCTGGGGGGAAAGTGAGTACTATTATACAGGACAAGGGATAGGGGTACAATATCTGTTAGCTAAAATAGAGAATTTCTACAATCACGGCATCCTTGTCTCAAAATGTTTCTCACACAATTAAGCATGAGGATAAGACTTGATTAGCAACTCTGTGACAAAGCATATACACATGAACTAATATTTCCCTGTAGTCTGTGAATTTGATGATTGGCAAAAGACAGCCTGCATCAGTTGTGTCTGTGTGCATGCTCAGAGTGGTGCTGTGCCACTCTATGAACTTGGCGGCGCCAGTATGTAAACATTTCAAGGCAAATTAAACAATATATTTAGCAATTACACAATAACTAGCACGAAGGTGTTGCTGAGTTGAAAGGGTCAAACAATTGGAATAGCCTCAGGCTTTTTTCTCAATCAAAGGGTCAATCAAAACTGCCCAGGCAACACATAATACAATAAACATCTGCCTTAGCCTGCATTAAATGCTTCTTTGCAGAGGAGCCAAAATACCTGTGGACAGAATCTAGAAAAATAAAATGTTAATTTTTAATACTTTGTCGAGAATCCTTTGCAGGCAACGACTGCCTGAAGTCTGGAACCCATGGACATCACCAAATGCTGGGTTTCCTCCTTTGTGATGCTTTGCCAGACCTTTACTGCAGCTGTCTTCAATTGTTGTTTGTTCGTGGGTCTTTCTGCCTTTAGTTTTGTCTTCAGCAAGTGAAATGCATGATCAGGTTGTGATGAGGTGATTGACTCAGCCGCTGTTCCAGAACTGGACTGGCTTTTTTAGATGTTTTTTGGCCTTTGTATTCTTGAGGCTTATGAATGGTTTGCATCTTTGTGGTGAACCCTCTGCATTTGCTCTAGTGAAGTCTTCTCTTTATGGTAAACTTGGATAATGACATGCCTACCTCCTGGAGAGTGTTCTTCACTTGGCTGGATGTTGTGAAGGGGTTTTTCTTTACCATGTGAAGGATCCTGCAATCATCCACCACTGTTGTCTTCCTCGCAATGTACAATGTCTTTTCTCCGAATGTACCAAACTGTTGATTTGACCACTCCTAATATTGCCGCTCTCTCTGATGGATTTTTTTTGTTTTTGCAGCCTAAGGATGGCCTGTTTCACTTGCATTGACAGCTCCTTTGACCGCATATTGTGAGTTCACAGCAAAAGCTTCCAAATGCAAATGCCACACTTGGAATACATTTTTGCTTTTGCTGTTTACATTGACGTTGGCTAGTCACTGTCGGTGGTCATTCATAAAGCAGCAATCTTCAAGAGGGTGTATGCAATAGCTACCTGTACCACTCACATATTTCCCCCTTTCATAATGATTGAGGTGTGCTTCAGTGTTTTTTTTTAGGGATCTGGTTGTGAACATACACAGTTAATGCCTAAGCCCATCTGACAGCTTTTTCTAACAACTTCCAATGATTACAACAAAGTTTAACTTTTACACAAGGTACGGGGGTCTTGGGTCTGGATCCTCAAACGTGTTTCTCTCTGGAAAAAACAACTCCAATCAGGTAACATCTCTAGCTACAATGACTAAGCTATGATATGCCTTTTAGTAATTAGTCAATACCTTAGCGTGTGGTTGTAAACAAACGTGAAATAGGCACGTAAAGGCCAGTGTCCTACCGACACCAGAAAACGTTTTGTTTGTAATACAACACTCTTCGCTGAACGTTCTTCATCATGTGATCTCATTCCTTGATGACTACTGATTTTAAAGCTAAAATCTACCAACTGGACCTTTTAAAGTCACCGATTCTGGATGAAGCAGGTACTGTATAGTTTGGTTTAGTGATGGGCAAATGAAGCTTTTGTGAAGCACTGAACCACTTGAGCCAATTGTTTCGAAAATGGGTTCATTACTCGAAGCTTCAGTTACAGTGACCTCTCCTGGCGAAGTGCAAGGCTGCAGTCAAATTAGGCAGGCTAGTTGGTGGACAGGAGGCTTTTAATTACACGCACGCACGCACGAACACACACACACACCTCAATGAGCAGTGTTGGAGAAACTACTTTACTTTTGTAGAAAAGATCTTTTGTTCTGAAGCATCTTTGCTTTGATCACCCTTGGATTTAAAGTATTGTAACGACCCTGTGAAAGGCCCGTTAGCAACTCCGCCAAGGGAGTTACCTCTCTTGGTGTTGTGGCTAGCGCGGCCGGTTTGTAAGCGAAAGATTGCGAGTTCGATACCCGCTTAAGGCAAGCTGCTCTACCCCGCCGTTGATACAGTATCTTTGCTTTGACGAAATTCTTTGATGCACACACACACTAACACTGAATATCATGTTCTATTTACAAATAAAGATTGATGAATGTGTGTATTGTGTTATTGAGGAGAGAGTGCTGGGGAAAATATGGCATAGGTTGGGTGTGTTTGTGTAACTATGGCAGGGGGTGATTATGTGGGATGGGGAACACTCAAAGATTACAAGAAGAACACTCAGAGAATACAAACGCAATACCAACAACTCAACAGCAACAACGCACCTACTACGACAATCCACAAATTGTGCATTATTTAGAGCGGTTATAAAGTGTTGAGGCACTCAAATTCAAAACTGTCGCAACCTGTCACCTGTCAGAATCGAGACGAGGCAGTGCCAGTGAATCACCTGATTGGACCGCGAACCAGTCAGGTGATTCATTCGGGCAACGAAGCAGTTGCTGCTTCGGACGTCATATGTCACATGATTTTTTTCGCACCAAAGCAAGCTTTGAAGCAGTGCTTCGATGGAATTGTTGGTCAGTGTTTGAAGCACGTATCGAAGCTTCAGTGTCAAACTGCCATCACTAGTTTGGTTAGAGGGCCTGCTACTAGAAGACAACGTTATCCAACTCATAAATCAGCAAGCTAACTTTTGTCGTGCTTGACAGGCGGTGGGCCTGTGTGTAGCAAGTATGATGAGTCAGCTAGCTAAGCCCAACATAAATAGGAAGATGAAACAGCTGGTTAGCTAGCTAGCTGCTATTGAGCTAACTGTCAGCCCAATTCAGCAGCTAATTGTTAGTTACATCTTCCTGTTTATTTTGGGCCGAGCTAGACTAGGTGGCTAGCTAGCTACCTAATCTGACTGCTCGCAAGCTAGCCATACACACATACATGCCAACTCGAGTCAGACTGTCGACCACAAGCTAACCTGTAATAGGCTACGAGCTAGTAGGAAGCCACTGACTTCAGCTGTATGACTAGATGCGGTAACGATGGCAAAAACAAATGAGTACGCAGACAGCTAGCTACTTACTTGGAAAGTTTCCTTGTCCAAAACAAGACTCGGCCATATCTCTCGGAGCTGTACAGCCCGGCCCAAGTTTCCTTTGATTTTACTCAAAATGTCATTAGATTCTTCGTATGATTTATCCGCGTATGGCAGAAGTTAGTTGTATACAATGTTTTTTTGAGGGACAAATCCTAACGTCTCAGACACGTCTTTTTCCAAATTACAATTTCCGAAACGTTTTTTCAAGTTGTCTTTGCTCGACAACCTTGCTGCGATGATCTGTGTTCTATGAGCTCCAACAGTGGAACTTGTCTCCCGGCAAGTCAAAAGAATTTGAAGCCCCATACAGGACTCCGGAACCAACCCTCTAGTAACAGGTATGGACCTTAGGTCCGGTGTAGGTCGCTGTCGGTTAGATTCACTCCGCTGTTAACAGTCTAAGAATCCCATAGTTCCCCCATTGGCTTCCTTCACCCACTTCAGTTGTACTGAAAACTCACCCCTAAAAAACCGTACGCAGAAGTGGGCAATCTTTATGGTTAACGACTGCTCTAACCTTATATGAGTGCAAGTTGGTGTGGTTGCGGATAAAAGATTTATCGGTATGTATAATATACCCAAAGGAGGTAATAATAATGGGCTAGATATAACCATTCAGATCCTATGGTAAAATATGCACAGTAATCTATAACGTTTCACATTGCCAGGAGGAGGTATAAGACTTATAACGGATGGTATAATAAAAATAAAATAATAAAACATTAAATTTCAGAAATCTGTTGCTTTAAATGCAGGATATGATCTTTAATAATGGTTCAAAGCATTACAGCATAGCTAAGATATCATAAATGTGGGTTAAAGACAGTGTTCTAAAATGTTAATATGATTTAATATAAAAACATGGTAAAATAATAAAAGCCATACCTCTGACCCTACTCTGCCTGTTCTGCTACTTATCAGTGAAATTTAGAGAGGCCCCAGTTCCGCTCCGTCGAGTGAACCCAGTTCCTCTTTCCGCCGTAGCTGTAGTAGAGAGCTTGAGTTTCCTCTACCCAGCCAAGGGACTCTGATTCCCCGCGGAGGGTCTCAGCTTTGCCCCTGACCGGTAGAACCTGGAAAATCTACTAAAAATGTCTTCTTTGATTGATCCTGGGAAAACCTGTGTCCAAGTATCTTCCGTAAAACCGGTTAAAACCTATAATAATATGTCTAAGTGTGGTCCAGGAACTTGTGAAATCCAGTAGAAATGTGTCCTAGTGTCTTCTGAGAAACCGGTGAAAACCTATAATAATATGTCTCAGTGTGGTCCAGGAACTTTGTGAAATCCAATAGAAATATGTCCAAGTGTCTTCCGGGAAACCGGTGAAAACCTATAATAATAATAGACCCCAGTCTTACTCACCACCACAGCCTCAACAGCTAAGGGCGATGCCTAGTGCTGAGAGAGGAACAGTGGAGTTTTCAGAGTGTAGTCTAGTAACTTGCAATATCCTACAGAAATATGTCCAAGTATTGTCAAGAAACTTGTCCTCAATAGCTGTTCAGCGGTTGCAATCCGTGAGTCAGAATTTGATCTCCGGGCTGGGTATCCAACACACTCTCTCCTGCTCCGATGCTTCAGGTTTTTACGCTCCGCAGCGGGGAATGACCAGCAAAATGCTCCGGGGAGCTCGTTTTATACCCTTGCCAAAAGTACCTCTCTACCTTGTGCGTGTGTGTGTCTATGTCTGAACATTGTGTGTGTCTATGTTTTGCAGAGCAGGCCTGCAAGGTGTCTGCAGAGAGCGTGCAAAAATGTCTGCAGAGCGTGCAAGAAAGAGGAAGAGGGAATTGCAGTAACACCAGATTGCAGCAACACCAAAATTAGGGAAGTGCTTTTAGGGAAGTTTCTCTGTCCCTCAACAAGTATGGCTTTCAGGCCTTATCACATTAACACATTTTCCAACCGTATAACAATATAGTAATCAAGCATTTTAAAGGATCCAAAACCAGTAAATCACTCTATTCTTCATACTGTTAGTCTTAACCATTCTTAACATGTTCATACTTGATTTTGGACTCCGTGGTACTTTTCTGTTTGGGGATTTTCCACCATCTGACCTGCCTCTCCCGGCAGGCCTTACACTATATCCCCTTTCTTGCAGTGATTACACTTTGTACCTTTGACAACAACTTTCAGTAATATAATACCTTACTTCAGTGATCATCTCTGAGTAAGATTACACAATCAAACATGGGTATTCTCATATTCTTAGCACTTTCTTTGATAGCGGGCCGTCATCACAATGAGGCCTAAGCAGATATGGTGACACGGGGTCATACACTCACATTCTAGTTACTCTTATGCAGTTAGGCAGTTACATATGTTTGAATCAACTTATCATCTATAAGTAATTATGCAGTTACACATTTTTGAATTAATTTATCATTTACTGATCCTGGAAGCTGGAGCTGATGTTACGGCTCCGTCCCCTCTTCCAGCACCAGGGTTGGCATCTCCAGCTGTGGCAGGAACAACTCGTAGAGTAGATCCGTGAAGTCGACCTCGCAAGACATTTCGGGTGGAGGACTCTGCTGTATGGTCTCCTGTAAGGTCTCCGTCTCTAGAGTGAGGGTTGGCATTTGGTCATTCTCTGGCATCATAATTACTATTTTAGGATCATCCTCCGTCGTATCCTCCCACATCTGGTTGAGCAGGATCGGATCAGTCACCGGCTCCTGAATGACGTCTGTGGTTGTGAGAGGCGAATCGGGGGAGACAGGCGAGAGGCAAATTGGGGGAGATAGGCGAGCAGGGAGGGGCAAGAGGCGAATATGAGGAGACAGGCGAGTAGGGAGGGACGGTCACCTCATCCAATATCACCCAGCCAGGAGGTAGCTGTATGTCCTCAATTGGCTCGTCCTCTTCCTGTCGGGGTGTGGAGTTATTGGTTGAGAGCTCCTCTGATAGCTCTGAGGAAGAAACATCCTCTAGTTCCAACAGGGCCTGTGACGTTGGCGGAGGCGGTGGCGTAACCTCCTTCTTTTCTTGCGCCCCCTGGCCTCCGGTGGGTTTCCCGGGAGCTTTGCACTTCGCCTTGTTCTCAGGGGCTTGTCCTGTGCCCTTAGGAGCCACCACATCCATACGCCTGTTGAGACCCATACGCCTGTTTAGCATAGCCTTTGGCCGATAGTAGGTACGCCTGTTTAGCATAGCCTTTGGCTGATAGTAGGCAGTCTCAGAGTCAGACCCGGACTCGTCCGACTCGGTTTCAGAGTCAGTTGCATAGACTTTGCAGGGCCTTTCCACCCTTTTTGTTGGTGCCCTCCTTTTCTTAACCGTTTGTACTGGATTAATAGGCCCGGTCCGTGTCTCCATTTCCATCAGTGGTGGTGTGAGAATGACATCACAGCCTTTCTTAGGGCTTGGTGATTCCCTGGGGGTGTCTTCTCTAGCGATGGAGTCCCCTGCCGCCTCAACCCTCTGCTTCCCCTCCGCATCAGGACCCCTCTCAGCCTTCGGGCCCAACCTGTTGTAACCTGGGTAACTCTGGGAGTGGTGCTCAGGCCGGGGAAAGGCCATACTAGACTCGCCCTCTGTGACAAACTCCGCCCACTTACTTCTGGTCTATGTAAATGTCTGCCAATGATTTCTTCAAATCAAAAGCGCCCACGTTAAACTTGTTTAAGCATTTAGAAATACTAAATATGGATAAAGGAATCACAAATTATATGTAACTATACCTGGGAATAAACATTTAATCATCTCAATGTATTATTTGTGTTTTTAAGGGTTCGTAATTCTTCTAATATCCAAATTACCCTTGCTTGTACTGCATAGCAGACACAGAATGGACTGTACACAAAATATTTTCCAAGGCTAAACATGATATTTAATACCACTGCACTTCTAGTATACATATCAACTGAGTTTCAACCATGAGGGATGTCATACAAACAATTATTGCCACTTTATTGTGCCCAATAGTTAAAAGTGCCACCTCTAAATTCCATAGGGAACACATTATGGACTGTACACCAAAAACAAATCAAAGGCTAAACATGATTTTTTAGTACCACTGAACTCAACAACCCTTCTAGTATACATATCAACTGAGTTTCAACCATGAGGGATATACAAAGTGTAGACTCAGTGAAACCAATGGTCTTAATAAACTGACAAATACATTACATAGTTTATGGAACACAACACCAAAAGGCTAACAATAAAACAAGGCATGATGTCATCAAACAGCGTTACGTAATTGGCTGGAAAAAAAATCTGCAAAGGTCTTCGAATGCAGTGGAGATAGCTAACTCTTTAAGCCATTGCTTAAGCCCTGCATTTGTGGATCGTTTTCCGTGTACAAGCGGAAAGTTAGTGCCAGAATTCTGTAAACAAATTTAAAGAGACGTAATGTAATCCGCAAATGCAGATTTGACAGTTCTAACTCAACGCAATGCTTTTTTTTTCTTTTTTTTTTAAATAACATAATAATTTTTTAAAAGATGTTTGTCACTGCTTTCGTGTTTATTCACACGATTCTCATGTTTGTTTACACATTTTAGAGCATTTACTCACAACTCATTTTGCATTTATTAAAAAATGTTTGAAAAATGAATACAAATCAAGAGGTGTTTGTTTGTGGATAGTGAATTCTATTTGTGCTTTGTGTTTTGTTCACGGATCATGGTACACATTTGTGAATTATACTCTATTTATTTATGATAATATTGTCAGTAACCTATCTCCATAATATTTTCTCTTATTTTTGCTAAAATAAGGACAGATTACCCAACAGAAATGTGCAATAGAAAGTATATACAATTTTGAAAAAGTAATTTTGATCTTTACAATTTACATATTGGTGCAATTAAATGTAATTTTACACATGGCTATTATATGTGTATGAACTGGACTGGACAGAAATGTGATAATATAAGGGAAATACTTTCAGGACAGCACCTCACAAAGAAATAGATGTTGTATGGCCCCAGTAAAGAGCCCTCAGCGTTTAAGACATCACTTTCGACTCAAACTCACTTGATCTGCATTCTAGAAGTGTTGCTGAGTAGAGTGGTACCAGAGATCAATTGACATGGTTGAAAAGTATTTCTTTACAGTCCATTATTCTGGGGCAATACGATTTCATCAGGGTAATTAAGATATAAGAACAATTACAAACCCTTCTGGGGCAATACTATACCAAATATCATATGGGGATGATTGATGAATATATTTGTTCAGATAATTAGCATACAGTCAGGCAAAACATACGTTTGTGGTTCCTAGGTCCCTATTTACCTGTTACTTTATGTTTAAATGCGAAATGAAGTTTAATTTGACGCTCTTATTTTGAAGGAATCCTCATTTACAGACGTTTCCATTGACTGGTAGTAGGTGGGAGGAATTCCACTATCGATGCTCAGAGAACACAGATAGCAAAGAGAACTTGAAAAAACTTTTCGGAAATTGTAATATGGAAGAAGACGTGTCGGAGACGTTAGGATTTGTCCCTCAAAAAGACATTGTCTACAACGAACTTCTGCCATACGTGGATAAATCTGACGAGGAATCTAATGACATTTTGAGTAAAATCAAAGGAAACTTGGGCCGGGCTGTACAGCTCCGGGAGTCTCCGGGAGTCTTGTTTTGATCTGTGTTCTCTGAGCTCCAATAAATACATTTGGAATTGAGTGGTGAAGCCTGTTCTCTCGACAAAGTAAATTAATTTAATCTTGCTTAAAGTCAGTGTGTTGCTGGTAGTTTTGCTGTGGCTATCCTGCCTTAAGCTCTGGGACCTAGTATCTGTTTGAAGCCAATTGCTGTCAATCTCCAGTGGGAGGGCCTGAAACTATTCTCCAAGGTATTTAACCCCAACTCACCTTGGACTAGGACTAAATACATTTGGAATGGAGTGGTGAAACCTGTCTGGTCGTTAACGGATTGTTAGGTGGGAGGGGCTGCAACCCTGCTAGTCATCAGCAATTACAGAATCTGCATTTTTATCTTGACGGTCAAAGAGCAACAGCCTCCTGACACAAAGATGAAGTCCATCAAGGAAGGCCTGAGAGGAAGGCCAAACGACAAAATATTTTGAGTGTATTGAGCGCTACCTACATCTTGTATCGCCCACAAACCCTCTATCTCTATACCAGCAAATATCACAATGTGCTTTCTCCCCATTCCTGTTATTTCATCCCTCAGGAGGACACATCGATGCTACACCTCCCCTCGCAACCATTCCAATCTAATCTACTCACCATGCTCAACTGACCACGACCTCACTGTCGCGGGAGGACTTTGGAACTGCCAGTCAGTGGTCTGGAAAGCAGAGGCTATCTCAGTTTACGCCTGCTTCATGTCCCTCCACTTCCTTGCGCTCACAGAGACATGGATTACACCGGAAAACACAGCTACTCCGGCCCTCTCTAATGCCTTCTCCTTTTTTCATTCCCCTAGATTCTTTGGTCGAAGGGGAGGCACAGGACTCCTCATCTCACCTAAGTGGTCACATAATGTCCTTCCCCTGTCACACCTGTCCATATCCACCTTCGAATTCCATGCTGTTTCTGTCACCTCCCCTGTCAAACTTCACATTGTCGTTATCTATTGTCCACCAGGTCAGCTTGGCCACTTCTTAGATGAGATGGATGTCCTTCTCAGCTTCTTCCCTGAGGACGGCACACCGCTCTCACTACTGGGTGACTTCACCATCCAGTCAGAGAAGCTTCACTTGTCTGGAGTACTTTACCTGCTCTCCTCCTTCGGCCTTACCCTGTCCCACTCTCCTCCGACTCATAAGGCGGGCAATCAGCTTGACCAGATCCTCCCATACCTCCAACCTTACTGTTACCCCTCTTCCAGTTTCTGATCATCATTTTGTATCCTTCTCCCTTCCGCTCAAATTCACCCCCTCCCAGTCAGTCTCTACCCACACTGTATCCTCTCGTCACAACCTGCGTACCCTCTCCCTTACCGCTCTCTCTTCCACTGTCTTATCCTCCCTACCTTCTGTTGAATCCTTCTCCCTTCTATCCACTGATGCAGCCTCCTCCACCCTCCTGTCCACTCTTTCCTCATCCTTCAACTTTCTCTGTCCACTGACCTCAAGGCCAGCACGATCCTCAGCTGTCTGAAACCCTGTAGAATAGGGCTCTGGGCAGCTGAGAGGAAATGGAGAAACACCAGCCTCCCTGATGACCTAAAACCTTATCTCTCTCTCCTCCTCAACTACATGTCATCTGCATCAGCTGCTAAAGCTTCTTACTACCAAAATTCAGTCCTCTGCCTCTGATCCAAGGAAACTGTTCTCCACATTTTCCTCACTCCTCAACCCCCCCTCCTCCCTGTCTGCGGATTACTTTGTCACATACTTTGAAAAGAAGGTTGATGACATTAGCAGCTCTTTCTCTCTACCTCTCGCCAACACTGCTACCTCTCCTCCCAAACCCACTGCGCTACACTCGGTCTCTGGTTTATCAGCTTTTTCCCCCCCTCTCCCCGATGATATTCTAAAACTGATCACATCCAAGCGGGCAACCACCTGCCCCCTCGATCCTATCCCCTCCCCCTTTCTCCAATCCGTCTCTTCCGTTCCTTACCACCATAATCAATTCCTCTCTATCCACAGGATCTGTCCCAGCTGCCTTTAAGACAGCCAGAGTCAAGCCTCTTCTCAAGAAACCAACTCTTGACCCATCTGCTGTCCATAACTACAGACCGGTATCCCTTCTCTCCTTATCTAAAACCCTTGAACGTGCTGTCTCTAACCAACTGTCTCACTACCTCCTTCAGAACAACCTCCCTGACCCTCACCAATTTGGCTTTAAGGCTGGGCACTCTACTGAGACTGCTCTCCTTGCTGTCACGGAGGCCCTCCACTCTGCTCGAGCTTCCTCCCTCTCCTCTGTTCTCATTCTTCTGGACCTGTCTGCTGCATTCAACACAGTAAACCACCTGATCCTTTGCTCCACCCTCTCAGAACTGGGCATCTCTGGCTGTGCACTCTCCTGGTTTGCATCCTACCTGGCCGATCGCTCTTACCAGGTGACCTCTCCATGAGCCCTCACCACTGGGTTCCCCCAGGGCTCTGTCCTCGGGCCCTTTCTGTTCTCCCTCTATACCAAATCTCTTGGTTCGGTAATTTCCTCACATGGTTTCTCCTACCACTGCTACGCAGATGACGCAGATCAACTCTTTCTCTCTTTCCCCCCTTTCTGACTCACAGGTGGCAATACGTGTCTCTGCGTGTCTTGCAGACATTTCCGCTTGGATGTCAGCCCACCACCTCAAGCATGCTCCTGTAGATTCTTCCTCTACAACATCAGAAGGATACGTCCATTCCTCACCAGAGAAGCAGCACAACTCTTGGTCCAGACACTTGTGATCTCTCGCCTTGACTACTACAACGCACTCTTGGCCGGGCTCCCCGCCTCCGCCATCAGACCTCTGCAGCTCACCCAGAATGTTGCCGCCCGTCTGGTGTTCAATCTCTCCAAATTCTCCCATGTCACCCCCCTCCTTCGCACCCTTCACTGGCTTCCGGTAGCAGCTCGCATCAGATTCAAGACCCTGGTGCTCGCCTACCGGATGGCAAAGGGAACAGCCCCTCCCTACTTGCAAGCAATGGTCAGCCCCCAAACCACTGCCCATCACTCCTCTCTTCCACCTCGGCTGGCCGCCTGGCACTGCTGCCTCTACGTGGATGCAGCAGCCGCACTACTCGGTCACGGCTTTTCACTGTCCTGGCACCCCGCTGGTGGAACGAGCTTCCCCACTGCTGTCATGACTGCAGAGTCACTCCCTATCTTCTGCCGTAGATTGAAGACCCATCTCTTCAGGCTACAATTATTATTTTTTTAATATATTTTTAGGGCATTTCTGCTTTTATTGGGATAGAGATAGTAGAGATTGACAGGAGGGATGGGTGAGAGAGAGGAGGGATGACATGCAGGATATGTCGATGGCCGGAATCGAGCCAGGGACCTTGCGATGATATGGTATGCGTCTTAGTGTGCTACGCCACTAAGCGCCCCCTTCAGGCTACATCTTAACTGTCCCTCCTAAAGCCCTCTTCATCCCCACTACCCCCTGTACAGTTTCTCTACTGTAAATAAATTAATAATAATAATAATTGCAAAAGAAAATGTAATTCTTCCTTCTTCTAGCATTATGACTGCCAATGGCCCCTGGTCCTAGCATTTTACATTTTACATTTATGGCATTTAGCAGATGTCTTTATCCAAAGCGACGTACAACAAATACATTTGTTTAAGTAAGTGAATCATCTATCCAACAGTCATCATAAGACAAAGTAATCAATGCTCACACCAGGGGCCATTGGCAGTCGTAATGCCAGTAGGCTAATATTTCTTTTATTTTTTAATGTATTTTATTAGCAGGAGAGAACTTGTACAGGGGGGTAACAGGGGAGAAGAGGTCTCGGGGTTAGGGTTAGTATAGGGGGGGTAGTGAGGGTGAAGCGGTCTTTAGGAGGGACTGAGAGATGTAGCTTGAAGCATAATTACTTTGTCTTATGATGACTGATGGATAGATGATTAACTTACGAAGACAAATGTATTTGTTCGTCGCTTTGGATAAAGGCGTCTGCTAAATGCCAAATGTAACTGTAATTTACCCCCACCATACAGCTCAAAGTACCCAATATGCATTGTGTAGGACACATATAATGGACTGTATGGATTTTAAAGCTATACAGAACTGAACGTGTATGTAAAAATACTTCACATATATTGTCTTTCTCAATTTCAAACAATATAGATGACACATATATGGTTAATGTTTGCCATTTACCTCTGCTAGATCACATTTAACAATGACAGTGTCATTTGTTTTTTTGTGATAAAGTTGTGATTTATGTAAAAAATTATTCCATTATAACGAATGTAACAATGTTGCAACTTTATGGCAGGTGTGTGTGTTTGATATCCACATAGAAATTGGGAAGTGATTTTGAAAAGAAAAGAAATACAGTGAGAGAATCCTTATGGACCAGGAGTGGGGGTTTGTGTGTGTGGGGGGTGGAGGTGGGACTAGGTGTGACACATTTTCTTTTGGCAATATTGTCTAAACATGGTGGAGAGGGTTGTGTGTTCACAATGTGTATGTGTATGAAATGCGCTGCAAATCTGATTGAGTGAAAGACAAAAAGAATACATGTATGCATAAGTGTGTGCATGCATGTATGTGTGTGCACAGGTGTGAGAGCAAATTTGTGATGAAGGTAGTGTGACAATCAATTTTATTTGTATTGCACTTTTTACATTGACAAATGTCACAAAGTGCTTCACAACAAAAATAATACTAAATAAATACAAACAATATGATCTAACACCAAATCATAGACCCCCAAAAGTAAGCCAAGGAAAAACTCCCTCAGACGAAGAAACTTTGAGAGGAACCAAACTCCAGGGGGACCCATCCTCCTCTGGCTGATCAGGTGCTGAACAGTTAACTAATGTGGAATGTGATGTGGTGCAAGAGCTCAGGGGTCCATAGTGAAAGGCAGCTTTCTGGTGGGACCCAGGTGGGGCGACAAGGACCAGGATACAGGATGGAGTAGACTCAGCCTGGACGAATTCAGGAACTGGAGTCTAGTTTTGAGGGGCTCAGAGCCCCTCGGACAGATAGGCCCCCGGCACATCTAAAATACTAGAGGACAAGGCCAGCGCCCGCTTACACTGCATCCACTCTGTCACGGGCCGGCCCACCAGAGGGACATCAGGACCTGAGATGCCCAGAGCCAGCACCACGACCATCCCAGCCCGCATGGTACTGGTACAAGTTGGAATAATAGGGGTCTAACTTGTGCAGTTGCTTGTTCTGTTGATCTTGTGTGTCAACATTGTAGTCTACAAGACAAAGAATGACCTGCCAGGCATTTAATGACTTTAATGTAAATACCTTAATGCACTTGGGATTAGAAAGGAATAGGCAGTTTAGCAATTCATCATAATTTTTTCACAAAATCCCTTTGAAAAAATTTCCTCACAAAACATTTTTGCTAAGAAGAAAAAAAAAAAAAAGAAGAAAAAAAGACTTGCGAACATGGTAGAGTACATTTTGTGAATCAGATGAGGCAACTGTTGAAAAAGAACTCAGTCGTTCACCAAGCAATGAATGGAATGCAGTCATGGCGTCAGCAATATTTGTGGGATGCTGGATAAAGAAAGATGAGCTAACCTTGATTTAACCAAAGAAATATAATTCATAGAATGAACCCCATTTCTGTGGATTGAACCTGATATATGAAAACACAGGAGGAGTAGGCAGTAGATACAGTTGGTATTCAGAAAATGCATTCAGGTACATTTGACATTTGACAGTAAATCTGATAAACTCTTGTGATGGAAACATGAAGGACAGATGACAGGCCTTGGTTTCATATGTATTTCAATTAAGAAATTAGTGTTCAAAACATGTAGAATGGACCTCGGCTTTGATTAGTTCTAAATAAGAATCCCTCTTCTGGTATAAAGTCATACAGAGCTGGATATATTTCATTGTCATTTCATGAGACGGTTTAACAGACATCTTGATCAAGTTCAAGCAAATGGCAAACCAATACACATTGTGGTGGATGTCTAGGATTTACCATTCTGTACTTTAGCTCTTCGGAGGTAAGATTCAAGAAATAAGTCCTGAGTAGCCACAATATTCGAGTCCGGTATTTATTATTGCTTGCAAACAAGAGACAAGAGCGTAAGAGCAGCCCAGTGCAAATTCAGGGGTCTGTTCAGCGCAAGTCTAAAGAGGCGATTCTCAAGATTGTCTTTTATACAGATGAAACACCAAATGTCGGTGCCACAAAGGCTATCACCTGCGAGCTTGTGCTTACGTGACAGGTGGCGGGAGGGAAAGAACAATGGGGAGACTTCCTACCATATCCTATTGATCAATCAGCGTTCAACATTTCACACTTCCACTATCCGGTTGGCAGGATGCGACAGTCTCTGTACTCTCCCTCCTACCCCTCAGCCCGGAATCACAGCTATCCATATGGTAATTATACAATGTTACTCAGAACAATGGCTATAGAACCTTAGAGGTGTGGTAAGAAAAGACAAAATGTAATCACAGTATTCACACAAGTTACCAGTCATATGAAAGTGTAGGTTCTTCAAACAGTTCTATCAATGTATTTTCCATAACAACATACTGTAAAAAATATTACTTTACAGAGGAATCAGGTTCTCTTGGTAAAGGGAAAATATTACAGGTTGCTGCACATCAAATATTTGACAAAGGACACACAATAAAACAAAATAATCACCTGGTCTGATTGATTTTCACAGAGGCTGGCAATGAAAAAAGGTTCAGTCTATCTGAGTTCAACAAAAATCTAAATCACAGAATTGCGATCCTAACAGCATTGTAACCACTCTGCTCAACTTTTAGCACCTCTGGCATCCATACACAAAGAAAAAACATTTTATACTTTTAAAAGAATACTTAAATTGTCACTCTTAATTTCAAATGGAATGTAGTCCGAGAGAACTAAACACCATGCTGACCCTTGATCTAAATCAGATGCAGCAAGGGGGATTCCCCTTCTCGACAGGTCTGTATCTTTGCCTGTGCTCCTCTGCTTTCACCCCGAGTAACACACAGTCATACATGTACTACATACATCTCTCTACACGCCTCTAGCTCATTCCAATTATGAATCTACCTTGTCTAAATCAGCACTCCACCCACTAGCATTCATGTAGTGTGGTATGAATTATTGTGTAATGGGGGCTAGGGCTGCCTGGAGGAATGAAAACATCCAGTCTCTTGTATCCCTCTATCCAGCCAACATCTAACCCATGACTCCCATCTACTAGATAACAATCTGGAGAGAGAAGTTTCAGCAGTATTTCCAGACATTTAGACATTTTATAAACAATAAAAAGGGTGGTGGGCAGGGTTTGTGAGGACAGTAAGGAGTCTACTGCCTTAGGCAAGTGACAAAAAGGTGAATCCTCCAGATGAAACCCTCCATAATCTTCTGACTGTATCTAGCTGTGGTTCAGTCTCAGGAGAGGAGACAGTGTGACAGTATGGCAGGGTCTGGCAGCCCACCATGGTGGGCCAAGATGGGCCTGAGCCCCAGGCAAGGGACAGGATCTATCGGTGCAGGCTAGGATGTGTGTGTGTGTGTGTTTATGTGAGTGTACTGTCCTAGTCTCTCCACAGAGATTGGTGTAAGAAGGTGAGGGACTGTGTGTGTGTGGTCCCAGTCTCACTGCAGAGGGCTGTCGAACACAGAGTCTGGTAGGACAGAGATCTTTAGCTTCTTCTCCGGCCAACAGTACTCCTTCTGTAACTTAGTCTTAAAAAAGAAAAGAAAAGGAGAAAAGAAAGAAAAGCATTTAATGATATCTATACTCCACAGCAAAATGTCCATCTTGATGACATAACTAATAACATAGCAACCATGTCAAAGGCTTGCATTTAATATAAAAGACCCTCTATGAATCCTGTTAGACTGAAATGAACTCAATGTTCACCCACTTCCTCAGGAGTATTCAGCTCCTGTAGGTCCCCAAGCATCTGTTCAACAAACTCGTCAGTCAGCAATATCTAGAGGGAAGGCAAGAGAGCAAAATTACATAAGTACACAAAGGCAACATTCTGGCATAATACATCACTCTTAAGGCATTCACACTGGAGAATGTTTTGGTTAAGTGGTGAAATAGCCTGATGCTTTTAGATGGGCAGTAACTAGCAGGCTCAATGGGATAATGATGCTCTCTACAATAATAATGATGATGATGGACCGGGTTCCAGAGATTTCCTGCCCAAACCCATTCTCAGAGATAAATAATTGCGAGAAACCGGTAAATTACAATAAATTATTTCTATGAACAGCGTGACGTGAAATGGAACTGTTAAATTATATGCAATGTCTAAATCTGGCTTCTCTACAGCCTTCTCTGCATGATCAATCATCATCAACGGTCAGTGTGTGCGCTGTTGTAGCCTACCATATTTATTTACACAAAGTCCTTTTAAATTCAGCGCACGCATTATTTATGCTGAAACTGTAAACACGACCTTGAAAGGCAGTTCAAATGGCAATACAAAAAAATAGAGAGGCAAATGCAGAGAGGGCTTCAGCAGAGAGCATTGTTGACAGCATTGTTGGGGTGTACCGTGTTCTCTGAGCTCCAATAGTGGAACTCCGCCCACCTACTTCCGGTCAATGTACATTTATGTAAATTGAAAATAAAAGCGCCCACGTGAAACTTAAATACTAAATATGGATAAAGGAACCACAAATTATATGTAACTATAACTGGGAATAAACATTTAATCATCTCAATGTATTATTTGTGTTTTTAAGGGTTCTTAATTCTTCTAATATCCAAATTACCCTTGCTGCACTGCATAGCAGACACATAATGGACTGTACACAACATATTTTCAGAGGCTAAACATGATTTCAGAGGCTAAACACTTCTAGTATACCCTCACCGGCCACTTTATTAGGTACACCTGTTCAACTGCTCGTTAACGCAAATATCTAATGGTGTGGGGGATATTTTCTTGGCACACTTTGGGCCCCTTCGTACCAATTGAGCATCGTTTAAACGCCACAGCCTACCTGAGTATTGTTGCTGACCATGTCCATCCCTTTATGACCACAGTGTACCCATCTTCTGATGGCTACTTCCAGCAGGATAACGCGCCATGTCACAAAGCTCACATCATCTCAAACTGGTTTCTTGAACATGACAATGAGTCATGAGTTCACTGTACTCCAATGGCCTCCACAGTCACCAGATCTCAATCCAATAGAGCACCTTTGGGATGTGGTGGAACGGGAGATTCGCATCATGGATGTGCAGCCGACAAATCTGCAGCAACTGCGTGATGCTATCATGTCAATATGGACCAAAATCTCTGAGGAATGTTTCCAGCACCTTGTTGAATCTATGCCACAAAGAATTAAGGCAGTTCTGAAGGCAAAAGGGGGTCCAACCTGGTACTAGCAAGGTGTACCTAATAAAGTGGCCGGTGAGTGTACATATCAACTGAGTTTCAACCATGAGGGATGTCATACGAACAATTATTGACCCTTTACTGTGGCACAACAGTTAAAAGTTAAAAGACTGTATAGGGAACACATTATGGACTGTACACAAAATATTTTCCAAGGCTAAACATGATTTTGACTCCCACTGTACTCGACAACACTTCTAGTATACTTATCAATCTATCTAGTATGTCATATAAGTTTCAGCCATGAGGGATGTCACAATAAAGGGTCAATAATTGTTTGTTGGACATCCCTCATGGTTGAAACTCATTTGATATGTATACTAGAAGTGTTGTCGAGTACAGTGGCAGTAAAAATCATGTTTAGCCTTGGAAAATATTTTGTGTACAGTCCATAATGAATGAATGGTACCAGAGGTGAATTGAAATCTTTGAAAAATATTTCTGTACAGTCCAGTTTACACAAATATAATAGGCATGTGTAAAATGACATGTAATTGCACCAATACGTACATTTTAAAGATCAAAAATACTTTTTCAAAATTGTATATACTTTCTGTTGGGTAATTTGTCCTTATTCCTGCAAAAATAACAGAAAATATTGTGATCCCATCACTTTCCATTCATGTTTTAACTTGCGCTTTTATTTTGAAGCCGCAAAAAGCGAAACCGGACGTCTTAATGGAGCTAGATGGAGCTAGTTGGAGCTCAGAGAACACAGATCTGATACTGTATAATATTTGGACAGTTCGGAACACAGCTGAATGCCTCAGCCAAGGTTCCCTGGAGAAACTGCCCCTTTTCGCTAGCAACAATAGGGCAAAGTTAGCTGGACAGCTGGTGGTTTTCAAAGTAGGTGACATTGTGCCATCTTTGCAAAAAACAACAACAAAAAAAGGCTGTTCAGTCACTTTACCAACTTTATTATCCATAACATTTAAAGGTCCCAACGCTGTCCTGGTGTCGTGCCATATCCGACTCGGGTCGTACACAGATGACTCGGGTAGCGTTCGGGGGCTCAAGTGCTCAGATGCTGCGCTTCTTGTCATTTCCAGAATATTGCGCAATAATCAGAATTGTGTATTTAATGGATTTTTTTGGGTGCTATTGAGCGAATATGCGTTTGTATTTATGGATCGTAAATTAGGTGTACTTTAGCAAATATGCGTTTGTATCGAGCTAGCTTTATGTAATGTAGGGAGTCTTTATCCAACATTAGGCAGCCATAAGCACTGTTCAATTCAATCATTAAAATCTAATCACCAGAGTAAATTTTCACACCGATTTGGATTTCCACACTGTGACAGATCATCATATACACTTGTTGCCTCTCTCTCTAACATAGTCTTTGTGGCATGATAGAGATGTCCCTGCTTCTTCATGTGTGAGGCGCAGGGTTCAATTCCTGCCTGGAGCATGTTATTTTGGGGGATGTTATTGAAGTGATTTGATTTCAATGATAAGAGTTGAACAGATGCTTATGGCTCGTGCCCACTTACGTAGGGTGTGCATATATTTCTGCAGTCACAAGTCATCAGAGGTCAAGGTAAATATTATTACTGGAGATAATACATTGCAAATGACAGGAATGTCAATTTTCGATTTTGATGCTTATGAACATAAGCTGTGAAGTTTGTGAGTGTGTGTAGTTCCATTACACAGGTTACAGTCTGCTAAAAAGTACCTAAAAAGCCTGCAGAGGTCTGGAAATCGGTATTGTGGACAGATAAGATGAATATTATCATGGACTGGAGTGATAGCAAGTGGAAAGTTTGGAGAAAAGATTTACAGCATACCACCTCATCTGTGAAACATGGTGCAGGGGGTGTTAGGTTTGGGCATGTATCGCTGCCTAGAACTTGCTAACTTGTCTTAATTGATGATTGTAACTGCTGACAGCAACAGCAGAATGTATTCTGAAGTGTACAGATACATCTTGCCTGCTCGAATGCAAGCAAATGCCTCCAAATTCCCTTGATACAGTAAGACAATGACCCAAAACATACTGCCATAGCAACTAGGGAGTTTTTCTGGGCCAAAAAGTGGAAAGTGGAAATTTCCTGACAAGATTTTAGGCAAAAAGATCTCAAAACAAAGGGGGACTATGCATAAAAAGTGGTGTAAGGGTTAGAGAGCATGGAGTTGTTTTGAAAATTAACTGAATTTCGCCTCGGTGGCCAGAGATGGAAGAATTCCACAGACTTACGCCCTGCTCCTTTCAGTGAATAAATAAACAACAGGTTTAAAACAAAAAGGTGAAACACACGCGTGCGTGCGTGCATGTGTGTGTGTTTGACTTTTACTCTGGTGTGAACGAGTGGGCTCAAGTGAGGTAGAGGACCAGCCCCTCCCCCTCTGCTCTCATCGGACAAAATTCCGAATTCTCTATGCTTTAGAATGACTGTGGGAGGACATGCAGCGTTCGGCCTGTAGAGGGAGCTACAGGACCGTGGCCAGGGTTGTGTCGGCGAGGCTTCGTTGCACACCTGTTGCAAATAAAGCCTCGTTGACTAGTGCTTAAGATGTGTGTGCCTCTGCTTTTTCAGTAGGTCGGCTGGGAACGGCAAAGAAGGAGATAAGACGGCTGAAAAGTCGTGGGACGAGGACTAAGCGCTGGAAAGCCAGAGACATTGCAATAATAAACGGGACTACCAATCCCTTAACGAAATACTGCATCTGCTTCTGTGTATATCGGACATTGCTACAATGACACTTCCAGTTTTGGCAGGAATACCGGGTTACCTGGGACAAAAGTGATTTATTCTAGTCTGGCCATTGCTTTACTCCCTTCTCCGAGTGGTCAGGTCAAATGATTTATTGTAATTGTTGGCGTTGCCTATTATTATTTTATCCTTTCTACACCTCTGGGGCCACCGTAACTAGTGATGGAAAACAAATATTATCGGATACCAGCCCAACCCTTGTGTGTGTCTAACCAGAGTCACTCTAACCTGTGTGTACTGGGACCGTGTGGGTGTACCTGTGAAGGGGGAGCTATTCTGTCCCCTACATTGAGAGCCCATCCCCCGAGGAGACAAATGGCTGTGAGAATGGAATGTCTTGAGGGGTGTCAGAGCTGTGATGTCATCAGTATAGAAGTGATGAGATTAATGGTGGTTGCGTCTCCTTGACAACAGCTTCAAATTTAAATACTGTGGTTGGAAAGTGATATAAAAGCAGAGGTCAAGGAATAGCTGGTTCTCTTTCCTTTGTCCTGTGGTTCTCGTCATGAGTTGTGAGTAGCATTGTTTTGAATGACCTGTGGTCATCTCTCTCTCTCTATTATAATGTAATTTTTTCCTATGAAGTATTTGTCTTGTAATAGTTGTATAAGTATACAGTATAATTGAAGCCTCATTTGATTAATTCTCTTTGACTATTCTTGCACTAAATCAGCACAAACTCAATGTTTTGCACAGTGATAATTACATTGGAGTCAGATCATCAATATTAGATATGCTTTGCAATTAACAAAATATTGCTGTAACAAAGTCCGTTGTACACAGAGGCAGACGCAGTATTTCAGTGAGGGATTTGGTCCCGTTTATTCGTGCAAACATTCACTCTCTTAAAGTGGTCTCAAAAGTTCCGCGACTTTCCAGTCGTCGTGTCTCGGGCAACCGCTCTCGTTCCCAGTCCACCTCGCCTACTGAAATGGCAGAAGCACACACATCTTAAACATTCGCCGACGAGACTTCATTTGCAGCAGGTGTGCAACAAAGTCTCGCCGACACAACCCCGGCCACGGTCCTGTAGCTCCCTCTACAGGCCGAACGCTGCATGTCCCCCCACATACCCCCACCGCCCGACACAGGCCGACGACCCGACGGCCGACGACCTACTCCCCCCCCCCTGCACGGGAGAGGAAGTCTGCCACGACCATCTGCGCCCCCGGTCTGTGCGCGACGGAAAAGTTGAAGGGCTGCAACGCGAGGTACCACCGGGTGATCCTCGCGTTTACATCCTTCATGCGGTGGAGCCACTGGAGGGGGGCATGGTCGGAGTAGAGGGTGAAGGCGCGACCCAGCAGGTAGTAGCGGAGGGTGCCGACCGCCCACTTGATGGCCAGGCACTCCTTCTCCACGGTGCTGTACCGGCCCTCCCTCTCCGACAGCTTGCGGCTCAGGTACAGCACCGGTCGGTCGGCCCCCTCCACGCGCTGGGTCAGCACTGCTCCCAGCCCTCTATCCGACGCGTCCGTCTGTAGGGAGAAAGGGAGGTTAAAATCAGGCGCATACAGGACCGTTTCTCCACAAAGAGCCCCCTTAAGGGCCTCGAACGACCCCTGGCACTGGCCCGACCATTGGACCGGATCCGGGGCACCCTTCCGGGTGAGGTCCGTCAAGGGACTGGCCAGCTCTGAAAACCCTGGTACGAACTGCCGGTAATATCCAGCCAGCCCCAGGAAGGCCGTCACCTCCTTCTTTGTCTTGGGCCGGGGAGAGGCGGCGATGGCCGAGTCTTTTCAATCTGCGGTCGCACCTCCCCCCGTCCCAAGTGGTACCCCAGATACCGGATCTCCCTCCGCCCGATCACGCACTTTTTCGGGTTGGCCGTCAGCCCCGCCTGCCTCAGGGACCGCAGAACAGCAGCCACACTCCGCACATGCTGCGGCCAAGTGTCACTGTGAATGACAATGTCATCTAGGTAGGCCGCAGCATAGGCAGCGTGCGGCCGCAGAATACGGTCCATGAGGCGCTGAAAAGTGGCTGGGGCTCCGAACAACCCGAAAGGGAGCACGGTGAACTGGAATAACCCGAGCGGAGTGGAGAATGCCGTTTTCTCCCGGGACACCGGCGAGAGTGGAATCTGCCAGTATCCCTTCGTGCAATCCAATGTCGTGAAGTACCTGGCCGTACCAAGCCGGTCCAAGAGCTCGTCAACCCGGGGCATCGGATATGCATCGAACTTGGAGACCGCATTAACCCGTCTATAATCCACACAGAACCGTATAGCCCCATCTGGCTTGTTGACAAGCATGATGGGGCTACACCAATCACTGCGGGACTCCTCGACCACACCCAGCTCCAGCATGGCTTCCAACTCCCTGCACACAACGTCTCGTTTGTGCACCGGCAACCTATAGGGACGCGTGCGCACCGTTAAACCCGGCTGCGTTTCTATATGGTGGTCGATGAGCGTCGTCCGACCGGGCAGGGGAGAGAACACGTCGGCGAACTTAACCTGCAAATCTGCAACGTCCGCGGCCTGGCTAGCAGAGAGATGGTTATCAATATCGACCGGAGTGCTAACTTTCGATTTTGGGACTTCCGGACCGAACTCCTCTCTCTCTGGAATTACCGTAGCCAGAGCAACAGTGACCACGTCGTTCCATTTTTTTAGGAGATTGACGTGATACACCTGCAAGCTATCCCCCCGGTCCGAGCGTACAACCTCATAATCCACGTCCCCCATGCGACGTGTGACCACAAACGGCCCTTGCCACTTCGCGAGTAATTTCGTGCTGGAGGTGGGTAACAGTACGAGCACCTTGTCTCCAGGTGTAAACTCTCGTAGGGTAGTCCCCCTGTCATACAGGCGTTTCTGACGCTCCTGGGCTTGCAGCAAATGCTCACGTGAGATAGCCCCTAGGGCGTGGAGCTTTGTGCGCAAGTCGAGGACGTACTGGATCTCACTTTTACTGTCGCTAGACCCTTCCTCCCAATTTTCTTTAAGCAGGTCTAGGACACCCCGGGGCTTACGCCCGTAGAGTAATTCAAACGGGGAAAACCCGGTGGAAGCTTGGGGAACTTCCCGCACCGCAAACAACAGGGGATCTAGCCATTTATGCCAATTCCGACTATCCTCGTGGACAAACTTCCGGATCATTGACTTCAAGGTCCGATTGAACCGCTCACAAAGGCCGTCAGTGGCCGGGTGGTAAACACTGGTTCGAATCGCCTTGATGTTCAACAAGCCATACAGTTCCTTGAGGGTGCGTGACATAAAATTAGTGCCCTGATCGGTGAGAATCTCTTTCGGGATTCCCACGCGGGAGATGACTTGAAACAATGCTTGCGCTACACTCCTGGCAGAGATATTGCGCAGCGGTATTGCCTCGGGGTATCGGGTGGCGTAATCTATCAAGACCAACACAAATCGATAACCCTGTGTGCTCCGGTCAAATGGCCCGATAATATCCATCGCAATGCGGTCGAACGGGTTCTCGACCAATGGTAAGGGCCGCAAGGGGGCCCGTGGAATGGCCGGGGAATTTACCAACTGACATTCCCGACAGGAAGCGCACCACCTACGCACCTCTGCCCGAATCCCCGGCCAATAAAATCGAGCCATTATACGGTTCAGTGTTTTGTCATACCCTAAATGGCCCGCCATGGGGTTGAAATGAGCCGCCTGGAAGACCATTTCGCGGCGGCTGCGGGGAACCAACAACTGGGTTACTTCCTCCTGACTATGTGAGTCACGACTTACTCTACAGTCATGAGAAAAAATTAGGACACCCTATGAAAACCTTTGTCTTCTTCAACATATTCAAACATATGGACATTTGATATTCATTTGAACAATATTGAAAAATTGAGGTAATATAACTAAACAAATACAACTGAAACAAATTATTTAAAAAATGATTGGTAAAATGTAATTAATAGAAATGCAATCTTCTTGTGAGGAAAAAGTTAGGACACCCCCACATTTAGTTCCACTTAAAATGCCTAAAATTATAATAAAGAGCACCACATCAGGTGCAAATGATTAGAACAGCGTTACAGAGGATTTTGGAGGAGCCTGTCCTATTTAAACCTCAGATATTTAGTTTGGTTTGCTCTTGATTGTTGAAGTGAGTTGCATCACCATGGCGAGATCAAAAGAGCTCTCTGAGGCCTTCAGAAGAAAAATTGTAGATGCATATGAGTCTGGGAAGGGATATAAAAAGATCTCCAAACTATTCGAAATTGGCCATTCCACTGTCCGGAAAATAATTTACAAGTGGAGAACATTTAAAACCACCACCAACATGGCCAGGTCAGGCCGCCCAAGCAAGTTCAGCCTAAGAGCTGACCGAAAGATGCTTAAAGAAGTCTCCAACAATCCCAGAATGTCATCACGAGACCTACAGGTATCTCTTGCCACAATTGATGTCAAAGTACATGCATCCACCATAAGAAAGAGACTGAACAAGTTTGCATTACATGGGAGGTGTGCAAGGAGGAAACCCCTGCTGTCAAAAAAAAACATCAGGGCAAGACTAAAGTTTGCCAGAGAACACCTAGAGAAAGACCAGAACTTCTGGAACAATGTGCTTTGGACAGATGAATCCAAAGTTGAACTATTTGGGCACAGTAAGAGTAGACATGTTTGGCGCAAAACCAAGACAGCATTTGAGAACAAGAACCTCATACCAACTGTGAAGCATGGGGGTGGAAATGTCATGGTTTGGGGCTGCTTTTCTGCAGCAGGGCCTGGTCAGCTCACCATCATAGAATCCACTATGAATTTTGTATTGTATCAGAGGGTGCTTGAGGAAAATGTGAGACCATCTGTTTTGAAAGTTGAAGCTGAAGCAGATGTGGACCATGCAACATGACAATGACCCAAAACATTCCAGTAAATCTACCAAGGAATGGCTCAAGAAAAATAAATTGAGAGTTCTGGAATGGTCAAGTCAAAGCCCGGATCTTAATCTTATTGAGATGCTGTGGATTGATTTGAAACTGGCTGTGCATGCAAGACACCCCTCGAACATCACACAGCTGAAAGAATTCTGCAAGGAGGAGTGGGAAAAACTTTCTCCCAATTGATGTCAGAGACCTGTAGACAGTTATAAGAAACGTCTAATTGAGGTTATTTCAGCCAAGGGGGGCAATACTAGCTATTAGGGCATAGGGTGTCCTAACTTTTTCCTCAGTAGGAATTGGCATTATTGTTAATTTTTCGTTAAATAAATGATTACAAAGTTACATTTTCATAGTTTTTTGTTCAATTACATCCCCTTTATCTATAGACATTGTTAGAAAGAAGATAACATATTGATATGTCCATATTTTTAAGAGAATAACTTAATATTTTGGGGGGTGTTTTTTCTCATGACTGTATATAACCTGTCGCTGATAATCGCAAAATAGGGGTGGGCGCGCACTGTGTCTGGCCGTATCAAAGTACCATCAATTGCTATCACTTGGTCAAAGGCTCATCTTAGGGTCTTGTCACGAGACTGCTCGAGGGGGAAGTCGCCTAGCAGCGGATAGTTCGGCGGGGAAGTCTCGGGGTGAGGCGCCCCCGCCGGCTCCGGCTCCCCGGCAAGGCGAGGCGCCGCCTCGGCACAGAGCACATTACACGCCTCACACCTCCCTAGCTGTCGTGCACGCATCCTGGTAGCCCTCTTTACCGCTTGAGGAAACCCCTCCCAATCCACACCTAGAATCAGGGGATGCGTGAGGCGTGGGCTAACCGCCGCCTGTACACTATGTTTTTTCCCCTCAAAATGAATTTCGATAGCGACCACCGGATATTTGTGAATGTCCCCATGCACACACCTCACCCGCACCCTCGACGCCTTCAACAATGCCCCCGGCCGAACCAGGCGCTCCTGGATCATGGACTGCATGCAGCCCGAATCCAAGAATGCCTGGTGCGTATCATGTTGTATCCTTACCGGAACACGATACGCCGCTCCTGGTCCGGGGGGAGGGCCCGGTATGTCGCCGATGCGGACGACCTGTCCCACGTCCATCGCCTGGCACTCGGCCTGCACGTGGCCCGGCCGTCCGCACCGCCAACACACCCCCCCTGTCGCTCGAGGTGCTACCTGTGGGGCCGGGGTCGGCTCTGGATGGGTGCGCCCCTGCCATCTCGACCTTTGGGCGGGCGCCGGCCTCTCTCCTTCTGCTCCCTCGGCTCCTCCTGGGCGTCGGCCCCCGCGGTGGGAGGGAGAGATGGTCCTCCGCCAGCCCCACGGCGGTCTTGAGGTCCTGGGGGCGGTGGTACTGGACCCAGGCGGCGGTACGGGCCGGGAGCCCCGCGAGGAACTGCTCCATTACTACCCGGTACCCGACCTCCACCGCCGAGTTGTTCTCGGGGTCCAGCCACCGCCATGCGCTGTCCTGCAGCCGCTGGGCGTAGGCGAAGGGCCGGCACCCCTCCTCCATTGCCAGGGCCCGAAACCGGCGCCGGTGTTCCTCCGGTGTAAGGCCCAGGCGGTCCCGAATCGCCCGGGCCAGGGACGTGTAATCCCTGGCCCGGCTGTGGCCTTGTTCTTTCCTATACAGACATAGATGACATAAACCAGGTCCAACCCTCAGCCAGCACAATCACAACCAGAGCTGAACTAATAATGGCTCATATTGATGAAATACAGTCTGTTTGTATCTTGAGAACTACATCTCTACATGCATCAAATTACAACAAACCTGTACTTCAGAGAGGAAGAGGGTCAGTCCCACTGTTTGTTGTTTGTTTGTGTGTGTGTGTGTGAGAGAGAGAAAGAGTGAAAGTGAGTGCGTTTGTGTGTGTCTAGTACCTCAATTCTACATTAACACCTATAGTCTATTATCTAATGATTGGTTAATCGTCTCTGGAACAAATATTCAATTCCTTTTATGTCAATCAGATTGTATCTGTTGCTAGAATAGTATAATGTATTGCTGTTTGGTATATTCCTAGCCACTGACCCTATTACGGCAGTTGAATTGAAGTAGTGGGCTTCTTCCGCAGGTTTTGCGCTGTCCAATGTGTGCACCACAAGGACAGCAAGAAAACGCGCCAAGACTTCCGCACTCCATTCATCTCTCTCATGGTAGCGAATCACTGTGCCAGTGTTGTGTTAATACAGCAATTGATGTTATAGTTGTTGCTCCAAGTAATAGGTGTTTAATAGACTATTTTGGACTGATTTTCAGTTGTATTTGTTACATCTATGTTCCAGTGGTTCTGTATCATTAAGTAGCCTACCTTTGAGACCAGCTCAAGGAAAGAGCTGTGTTAAAAGTCGATGACGAGGCATGTCATATTCCTTCTCTTAAATCTGGTATGAGAGAGGGTTATATGTTTAAAGTTGATATGCATATCCTTGATTGTATGACTTGAAGTAAGCAGGATTGCTTACAGTATTTATTGTCCAAATCTCCTCAAAGTATGATACAACGCTCTTCTCATTTCTCAAAAAATGCAACAGATAGATGTGCTGTGTGCTAGGATAATCTGCTAGAATCTAAGCATGCAATATAATTGACCAGGTTAAGCCTAGAAATTACTTTATGTTCCTTAGTTGAGTTGTATACCAGGATTTAGCACACAACACGGTTTGTACACTGGTTGGCGTTCAAATACTTGCGATTTCTGCAAATAGAATCTTATAATATAATTAGGAGGGACATTTCTGACGTACATGTTGCATAATAGGATATGACTCTTACTTAAAGTAGTTATTTGCATATTGATTCCCGACTAAGGTAGACATTGAAAGACTCTTGTGAGGTGCCCTCGTTATAGGCCATAACGTTTCAAAGGGTATCCCGACTATAAACCTTAGGCTCATTATATTCGGCTAGTTATGCAAGTTATGCCAATTTATCATATTTGTTAATAGGAGTCAGATGAAATGCCATCACTGACTATCATCATTGATTCCCCAATCAATCCATGATTTTCACGACGTCTACAACATTGTGTCTCCTACATTGTGAGATATTCCCAGCCAATCACTTACATGGATGACTGTGTGCCAAGCTAACAGATAGCATGTTTTTCTTCACAGGTAATATTTAGTAACCCATGTGTGGATGCAATATGTTTCAGTCTAATGCTTACCAGATGATGTTACTCACAGCCAGACCAGTGGCCTCTGGAGTAACACAGAGGGGCAAGTCAGTCTATTAATATGCATAGTGCATTTGGTAATTCAAGATTATCTACAGGAGTAGGTGTATTAACACTGCCGTACATAGACTTTTTCAGGGTATCCCTGAGATTTTTACTAATTGGCTTTAGACCGCGCATGGGGCATATTCTGTTTCCTGTTTGTTATATTGTTAAGCATATTACAGATTTTGACACCAGTTAAAAGGGTGATATGCAAGTTTTCATATTCATAAAGTTTACTCATCTTTGTATAACCTGCACAGACATTCAATTCTGATGCAGCTTGTTATCTGTCTCTTCAGACAGACCAGTGGTGACCCTGTGTCACTGCAGCTACATTTGACCATGTTCCACAGAAGCAATGGGGTGAGTGGGTGACAGCCTAATGTTAAACTTCACACAGCATTTGCATAGCCTGCCTGGAGTGAAGCCAGGATAAAATTTCTGCAACACCATTTGTCGTTAACCTCCCCCTGTCTGCAGTGAACATGGCAAATCAATTTAGCAAACGTATATGTTTATGTAAATAAACAACACATAACTCAGATGTACATATTAGAGTTTTTCGAATTCAGATTTAATCAGTCTTCATTGCAAACATGTATGCATATTTAGATAAACAACACACAACTCAGATGCACACATTTGGTTTTTTTCGAATTCTGATTATATCGAAGTTTGAATTGTACTTTCCACAGCACATCTCTATGTTGTTTATCTCAAACCATAGTTACATCTGTTTAAAACTACATTTTTGCACTTTTCATTTATCATCTTTTGATTTTTATTCTTCTTTTGATACTTTGAAAGTTATGACATTATGCCTAAGGATATTCCTAGGTGCTATATTGTTTCAACATCATTAAACCTTTTAATCTTACTTCAACCCAAACGATTCGTTTGGAAAACGGGAAGGTATGTACTGTGTTGGTTTGTGCGCTGCTAGTCCAACAACCTGGACATGTCCACAATCTTCTTGGACCAGTAAGCATTGTTTTAAATCTTGCCAATCGCGGCACCACAAACCAACACAGTGTCAAAAATGATATCCTGTCCCCAAGGGAGGTTTTATTAAAGGCGACTTCAATAAGACCCTCCTGCATGACGTGAACCTGATCCGGGTCCACGTACTATAACATTTCAGTTGTTCTTTCAGCCTACATTTCCCACTGCAACATTGCTAATAATAAAACATTGAAATGGTTGCAGTCACATATGGCTGATTTGGTATTTAATTGTAAGGACAGGCTTGCTGTCCAAACTCATTTGTTCTTTGTTTGTTTACAAGGTGATCTCTTTCTCTCAGGAAGGGGGTAGCTCATTTTTAACGTGCAGTGACATGTTTTTCCTTTCCTATGGGAAAGTTAAATCTGCTACTATTAGAATGTAATGTTTGACTATAATCTTATCTTATTTTTTAGAAGGAACTGTTCCCTTTGCTTCTATTTTATAGCCATTCTGATGACTTAATAGTATTTAAATTTTACCCTGAGCTGTTTTACCGAGGAGCCAATCTCACCATTCCAAACATCTTGATCAATATTATGTTCGTCCACTGATTGCGTGTATGTGATTTGCCTGTGTTGATGTAGCTTGTTTGCAGAAAATTGTTTCCTAGGGGACATTTGTTTGTCAAGGACAGTGCCTCCTCCCTGCAATATGGGACATCTTCTGAATAAGCACAGCAGGTAACAATTATCACCAGGATTCTAACCACACACTGGACCGGAAGTGTAATGCCATCGCTGACGGCTCAACTCTATCCTGGGGAGCAGTTCTCTCAAAGACTTTTCTTTTGGACACTTTGTCAACACCTGCAGCTAGTATGTGCGTGTGTGTTAGCGGGTGATAGTGCGGTGGACCCAAGTGCGGAGAGATACTCAGACGACAGCGTAAAGTATAATTCAAAAGGGGGTTTTAATGATAAAACTGGGGAACGGCATACAAACAAACACTGGGACAAAAGGGTAAAACAAGGGTGGAGAAAACCAGCTCCATAAACAAAAGTACACACTTAATAAGTGGAATAACTAGAACTAAACTCGAACAACGGGGTAAACAACTAGAATATGCGGAACAGACAGGGTACTTACGGACAGACAGGGAGAATCTCTGACAAAGACATGGGGAACACACAGGCTAGATATAGCGAACAGGGGACAGAACACACGTGAAACAATTCTGGGTAGATTGGGAGGCCACTGGCCCCGTATCGCCAGAGGAGGGCGCCAGAGTCACCAGACAGCAACCTCAGGCGTGGCACGTGTGTACCTGTAGCCAAGGACCGTGGGCTGCGTACGGATGCTCCTCTGTAGCGAAGGATCCTTCCACTCCAGTGGATACAAAGGTGATGGCTGTGTCTCTGTTTATACTCTTATAGGTGAAGTGTCTCCCATGAAGCAAGCGGCCCCTTCAAACAGAAGAGATGTAGATATTAGAGAAACACAGGCACGTCTGACTCACTACATAGGGGTGGACATGGCTGTGGGCTGACAGTGGGAGCTCCCCAGTGTCATTCCTTCTTCCTTCCTACCTCCCTCCCTCTCTGTAAGCTGGCTGTGGCCTTGTTCTTTCCTATACAGACAGAGATGACATAAACCAGGTCCAACCCTCAGCCAGCACAATCACAACCAGAGCTGAACTAATAATGGCTCATATTGATGAAATACAGTCTGTTTGTATCTTGAGAACTACATCTCTACATGCATCAAATTACAACAAACCTGTACTTCAGAGAGGAAGAGGGTCAGTCCCACTGTTTGTTGTTTGTTTGTGTGTGTGTGTGTGAGAGAGAGAAAGAGTGAAAGTGAGTGCGTGTGTGTGTCTAGTACCTCAAGCAGAGGGGAAGCAATGTGCCGGACTCTTGGTTGAACTTAAGATGGACACTTTCCAGTTGTCGCGTGCGCACCAGCTCATGAGGGACGATGGCCACCGAGCTCTCACTCTCTAGACTGTCCTTCCGACTACTGAGAGAGAGAGAGAAAGGGTCGATAGAGTGTGAGAGAAAGATTCAAATGACCATTGATGATCTATGTTGGAAAATATTAAGTCCTGCAGTGGCCTGTATCTCCCAATAAAAGACATGTTTAGAGACATTTGACCTCTCCGATTGCTCTTACCTTTGATACTGCTGGCTCTGCAAATGGCCCACTGATTGTCTATGGAGAAACCAGGAGGGAAATTTGTACCATATACAATATCATAGATCGAGATGAGATAGATAACCACCAGTGCTGCCAAAAGGCATATAAATGTGTCGGCCTTCTGTGGTGGAAGTCTAGGATTTACCATTGTACATTAGCTCTTCGGAGGTAAGAATCAAGAAACAAGTCCTGAGTAGCCACAATATCTGAGTCCGGTATTTATTGTTTGCAAACAAGAGACAAGAGCGTAACAGTAGCCCAGCGTAGATTCGGGGGTCCGTTCAAGATTCAAGATTCAAAGTGTTTATTATCATATGCACAGTAGAAAACACGTTTCCCTGTACAATGAAATTCTTGCTTTACCAATGTAAAATGTACAATACTAAAAAATATACAATATATACTAAACAAAATGTACAAGATAACAAAATTTAAGGCAGCATGTGATAATAAAAAAGCAACAATAATAATAATAAAACAGTGCAAATGTAAACAGTGCAATTATGCATGTGCAAACTGAAAATGACAGTCGGGTTCAGTTATATGAGGTAGTACAGTTATATGAGGTAGTCAATGATTATAATCTCCTATGCGTTGTTTAGGAGTCTGATGGCAGTGGGAAAGAAGGAGTTTTTAGTCTGGTGGTCCTGCATTTAACACTTCTGTACCTCCGGCCTGAGGGTAGAAGTGTGAACAGTCCGTGCTGGGGGTGGGTGGGGTCCTTGAGGATGGAGGCGGCTCTCCTGTGGACTCTGCGGTGGTAGATGCTCTGCAGAGAGGGCAGTGGAGTCCTGGTGATTTTCTCAGCGGTCTTCACCACTCTCTGCAGGCGTCTGCGGTCCATAGCAGTAGTGCTGCCGTACCACACAGTGATACAGCTGGTTAGGATGCTCTCAACAATGCAGCTGTAGAAGTTGCTAAGGATCTTGGGCGACATGCCAAACTTCCTCAGCCTCCTCAGAAAGTACAGCCGCTGTTGGGCCTTCTTAACCAGCTGTGTGGTGTTAAGTGTCCAGGTGAGGTCCTCGCTAATGTGGACGCCCAGGTATTTGAAGCTGCTCACCCTCTCTACTTCGAGTTCCCGGATGTACAGTGGCCGATGAGGTCCTCTCTTCTTCCTCATGTCCACTATCATCTCCTTGGTCTTGTCCGTATTGAGGGTGAGGTTGTTGTCCTCACACCATGCTACCAGACTGGCCACCTCCCTCCTGTAAGCCGCTTCGTCCCCGCCAGTGATGCATCCTATCACTGCGGTGTGGTCTGCAAACTTTAGGATGATGTTGTCCTTGTGGGAGGCGACACAGTCGTGGGTGAACAGGGTGTAGAGGATGGGGCTGAGGACGCATCCCTGTGGAGTGCCAACATTTGTAATAATGCTGGCTGAAGTCCTATTACCAATCCTGACAGACTGGGGCCTGCCAGTCAAAAAGTCTAGGAGCCAGTCACAGAGGGTGGGGTGCAGGCCAAGTGTGGACATTTTGTGGATGAGTCTGTGGGGGATGACTGTATTAAAAGCGGAGCTGTAGTCTACAAAGAGCGTCCTGATTGAGAGCAGTTTCAGTAGAGTGCCCAGCTTTAAAGCCGGATTGGTGAGGGTCAAGGAAGTTGTTTTGAAGGAGGTAGTTAGACAGTTGGTTAGAGACACCACGTTCAAGGGTTTTAGATAAGAAGGAGAGAAGGGATACCGGTCTGTAGTTATGGACAGCAGACGGGTCAAGAGTTGGTTTCTTGAGAAGAGGCTTGACTCTGGCTGTCTTGAAGGCAGCTGGGACAGATCCTGTGGATAGAGAGGAATTGATTAAGGTGGTAAGGAACGGAAGGAGGTCTTTGGAGATGGATTGGAGAAAGGGGGATGTGACCAGCTTTAAAACATCCTCAGGGGAGAGGGGGGAGAAATCTGATAAATCAGGGACTGGGAGTTGCGCAGTGGGTTTGGGAGGAGAGGTAGCATTGTTGGTGAGAGGTAGAGGGAAGGAGTTGCTAATGTCATCAAACTTCTTTTCAAAGTAGGTGACAAAGTCATCGGCAGACAGAGAGGAGGGAGGAGGGTTGAGGAGTGAGGAAAATGTGGAAAAAACGTTTCCTTGGGTCAGAGACAGGGTTGAATTTTGGAATGGTAGTATAAGGCTTTAGCAGCTGATGCAGATGAGGTGTAGTTGAGGAGGAGAGAGAGATAAGGGTCTAGATCATCAGGAAGGCCAGATTTTCTCCATTTCCTCTCAGCTGCCCGGAGTCCTATTCTACAAGCTTGCAGGGTTTCAGACAGCCAGGGAGCGCGTGGAGTGGATGGTGCCGGCCTTGAGATCTGTGGACAGAGAGAGTCGAAGGATTAGGAAAGAGAGGACAGGAGGGTGGAGGAAGCTGCGTCAGTGGATAGAAGAGAGAAGGATTCAACAGAGGGTAGGGCAGATAAGACAGAGGAAGAAAGAGTGGTGAGTGAGAGGGTGCGCAGGCCGCGACGAGAGGACACAGTGTGGGTATAGACTGGTTGGGAGGGTGAGCATTTGAGAGGGAGGGAGAAGGATACAAAATGATGGTCCGAAACCGGGAGAGGGGTAACAGTGAGGTTTGAGGTATGGGAGGATCTAGTGAAGCCAAGGTCAAGCTGATTGCCCGCCTTATGAGTGGGAGGAGAGTGGGACAGGGTAAGGCCGAAGGAGGATAGAAGGTCAAGTGTTCCAGACGAGTGAAGCTTGTCCGACTGGATGTTGAAGTCTCCCAGTAGTGTGAGCGGTGTGCCGTCCTCAGGGAAGGAGCTGAGAAGGACATCCATCTCATCTAACAAGTGTCCAAGCTGACCTGGAGGACGATAGATAACAACAAAGTGAAGTTTGACAGGGGAGGTGATAGAAACAGCATGGAATTCAAAGGAGGATGTGGACAGGTGTGACAGGGGAAAGACATTATGTGACCACTTAGGCGAGATGAGGAGTCCTGTTCCTCCTCCTCGACCAGAGAGTCTAGGGGAATGAGTAAAGGAGTAGGCATCAGAGAGGGCTGCCGGGGTGGCTGTGTTATCTGGTGTAATCCATGTCTCTGTGAGAGCAAGGAAGTGGAGAGACATGAAGCAGGCATAGGCTGAGATAGCCTCTGCTTTCCGGACCGCCGATTGGCAGTTCCAAAGTCCTCCCGTGACAGTGAGGTCATGGTCAGTTCAGCATGGTGGGTAGATTAGATTGGAAGGGTTGCGAGAGGAGGTGTAGCGTCGTTGTGTCCTCCTAATGGAGGAAATAACAGGAATGGGGAGAAAGCATATTGTGATTTCTTTGCCGGTGTAGAGGGAGAGGGTTAGTGGGAAAAGTATACACAATACACTCGGGGTAATAAAGAAATTATCAAGATAGAATAAAAATACACTGCTCAAAAAAATTAAGGGAACACTTAATCGTCACAGTGTAACACCAAGTCAGTTAAACTTCACGGATATCAATCTGCCCATTTAGGAAGCACAAGTGATTGTGAATACAAAGTCGGGTCGGGTGGTCCCGGTGTGTGTGTGCCTCCTCTCTGTGCTGTGGCTGGAGGTCTCAAAGCGGGTGTAGAAGATATTTAGGTCATCCGGCAGGCTGTCTGTGGAGCTGATGGTGTTGGTGGTGGTCCTGTAGTCTGTGATGTGCTGCAGGCCTTGCCACATCCGCCCGGAGTCAGCAGTAGAATAGAAGCCGTCCACCTTCTCTCTGTACTGCCTCTTGGCCGCTGTAATGGCTTTTTTCAGTCCATACTTCGCAGCTTTGTACTCCGTCTCATTGCCTGATCTAAATGCAAGAGAGCGAGCACGCAGCATGTGGCGTACCTGACTGTTTATCCAGGGCTTCTGGTTGGGGAACTTCCTGACTTGTATGGTGGGCACGATGTTGTCGACACAAGTGCTAATGTACCCAGTCACATACTCAGCATAGTCCTGTATGCTGACAGAAGAGTCCTCCAGCGTGGCTGCAGCTTTAAACACATCCCAGTCTGTCCGAGCAAAACAGTCCTGCAGGGTGCTCTCAGTCTCTGGGGGCCAGAGTTTGACTTGTTCAGCGCAAGTCTGAAGAGACAATGATAAGGTTCGTCTTTTATACAGTTTAAACACAATGCCAGGCGCCTACAAGGCTATCGGCTGATGGGCTTGTGCTTACGTGAGAAAGGGCGGGAGAGAATAAACAATGGGGAGACTCTCTTACTGATCAATCTGCGCTTTCTTACTGATTAATCGCCGTTCAACATTTCACACCTATCGGCAGGATGCGCCTGTCCCCCCATTATTGCTCTCACCACTCCCTCAGAGATCACCGCTGTTCATATGGTAAATCATACAGTGCTTCTCAGAACAATGGCTATAGAACTTTAGAGGTGTGGCAAGAGAAAATGTAATCACAGTAGTTACACAAGTTGTATCAGTCATATGAAAGTGTATAACCTGAAAATAGTTCTATGAATGTATTTTCCATAACACTTCAACGACAAACAGGCAATATAAGCTCCCTCCTCCACAGATGAAATGCAACATTCTTAAGCTCAATCTGCTCTGGGAGAGTTCAATGGAACTCCCAGTGAATGAAGCTGAATGAGTGGATCCAAACAATTGCCTGCCATGGGTAGGCCTACTTCCTCCTGGTTGCTGTTATGACATCATCCTTCTATCCAATTCATCTTTGGCCCATCTTATTCCAGACCATCATATTAGGCTCCAAAGAGACCAGAGAGTGCCAGGACAAAGCACAGAAGAGGAGTGCCAATCAAATTGACTATCATCTATCCAATTTGAATAGAGCCAATTTGGTGGCTCTGTCTCAAGCTGGGTTTAGGCAAGGGGTGAAGATTAGGCTTGGGCTAGTGTGTGTGTGTGTGTGTGTGTACACACTCACTGGAGTCTCTCGTGGCCCTGTCTCTGGTTGTTGATGGGTGGTAGTGCTGCCTTGGTATTGAACTCCAGTCCATTCCTCAGGACCTCCCGGATCTGCTCAGTGTCTTCAAGGGACAAACAGCACACACACGTAGCACGCTATCTCCCAACCTGACACTCTATCCTTACAAATGTCTCTGCTACAAATGGTGGAACAGTTGACCCAGTGATGGCTTTCTTGACACTACACAACTAATTCCTACGCTTAAGCTAAGTGGACAAACACATCCTAAAAGTGTGTGTGTGTGTGTTACCTTTGTCTGAGAGTCTCTGTGGCTGGGATCCAATGTAGATAGATCTGCCGTCCTCTTCGTCCTCCGGTGGTCGGCTCAGGTCATCCCACACGCACTGACACCGCTCAGATTGGAGCCCTCTGTCTTTATGCCCTGGTCCACTCTCTCCTGCTTGGGATGAGCAACACACACACACAAACATTAACACTAGCTCAAACAAACATACACACACCTGCTTATGAATATGATCTGTATACTCAAATATACCGACTAGTCCAAACATACACGCAACACACATGCACAGTTGACACATGCCACTATCTCACATTGGCCTAGCCTGCCAGGAGTCACAGAAAGTGTACTGTTATGACTGGGCCAGCAGGAGGGGCTGTTTGAACATGGTTTAAAATGTACCTTGAATCTGAATCAGGTTAGCAGAAGTAACAGTCAGCAGTCTAAATAAAAAAAAATTCCTTTATTAACTCCGGTAGAAATAGAATAAGACCTACACCTGGGCTTAAGATGAGTCAGTGAAACTCAAACTGTTTATCATGTTGTAGACTAGAGTATACCTGACAAATAAACAGAAAGACTAAATGCCAACACATCAAAACAAGATCAGACTAAATAACTAAAGCCTTACTTGCAGGTGTGGGTCGATGTCAAATATGGTCTCTCCTCTTCTCATGTCTGTAATCAACCAGGGGCCTCCGGCACTACACACCAAGACACACAGGCTTTAAACAAGGCTGACATGTTGTGTTTGTGTTATGTGTTGTGTTATGGTTGATCTTTATCATCCTACTGATTGACTCACACATGAACTCCTTGCAGCAGCTCCAAGATGCCTTGGCCATTCCACTGTTGGGCTGCCTGCAGCTCCTCTGTACACACACCCACAATCTACAGAGGAGATGAGTGTGTGGGCCGCATTCAATAACTCTACAGACTTATCTGACAAGTACCTTATGAGATATGAAGGAATCTGAATCACAGGAATTGGTCCTGTGAATAGATGTCTGTCTTGACCTCTTATTGAACTTCCATTCATACCATTTCTTAAACTTTGTTGTGAACAACTGTGTCTTAGAAGGTTTAAATGTATATCACAGTTATGTCCCTTACAGGGGTGCTCAGGGACAACTGATACTGGCTGTGTAATGTGTCATTAAGTAGAGCCTTGTGCATCGGAAACCATGTTTTGAGAACATAAAGATAGGTGGGGAATTTAGACAACGATGGCCCCGGCGTGAGATACAAGTGTCACGGGACTAAGTTCTGTGAATTGTCCTCTCCACGCACATGTTTTAGAAGGTCTTTTCAGTATATAACAAATTAATGTTAAAGTTTTCGTCAGAGAGTCTTTGGGAGCTGTGGCATCCAGTAAACAACTATTCTATTTTCACTGGGGTATGTTGTTGCTCTCTCCTTGAAAGTTTTTCTTTCTGTTCATTATTAATGTTGTATTTGATTCTTACTAGAACATTAATTGAGTATTGAATGAACGATAATAAATTATTCATTTGATTTATCCCAATTAATGAGACACTGGTGTCAGTCTTACGTTCTTTATTTTGAGTGAAAAAGTGGATTCACAGCAATACTTTTTCCAATAAATCCAATTACAATTGGATTATGGCTCAACTCTGAGGCTGCCGGTGCTATAGGATGGAACTGGAGCCTGGGGTTCGATTTTCTCACCTGCAGTAAGCTAACCAGGCCGAAGGGGGTGTGGACAGCCTGAATCTGGGGGTCCTTAGTCAGCAGCATGTGCTGGATGCGAGACTCACTGTTGTCCAGAGGGCTGTGCCACGACACGTGGTCCCCACTGCAAAATGTGTTTTCTGCACAAGACAGGAAAGAGAAGAGGTGAATCTCAATAGTTTAAGGAGGCTTATTCTAGTTACAAATATTCTCCTCACTGACTCCACAAAAGAGAGGGAACACAGATTTGAGAGAAAGAGGGCAAGAAAAGAGATCAAATAAGAGTGAGAGTTTCTGTAAGAGGAATATGTGCTCTTAAGCGGTAATATGCACCCACTCCAGTCATATGACAGAAAAGAGAGAAGAGATGAGGTAGAGAGAGAGAAGGGCCAGGGAGCGAGCATTCATGCAGCTCCAGGGCCCACCCACAAGCAAATTGACCCCACCTCCCACCCAGACCACCCCTCGATGTATACATTACACACAGCTAGGGAAATTTTAAGGACTTAGCATAGTCACACACACACAGACGGTCTGTGACTAATTGGTGGGGGAAACTGGTTTTCTGAAGCAGTAAAAACAATACTGTTCAGATGAGTGTTCAACACACACTTCTCTCAGACAACGAACGGGAAATAAGACTTCCTGAGAGAGAAACCATGCAGGGGCCAAGTCCTGAAACATAGGGGTAATGCATTTGTGCACAGGACACACTTCCACTCATTATGCAACTCACTCTAAAAGGTCCAGTATGTAACTTTCAAGCTTTCTAAAAGCTTCCTAATGGTTGTAATGACTATGGTTTAATTGGTAGCTATCAGGGAATGAGATCCCGTGAAAGAAATGTTTAATTTACGAACACTGTTTTGGTCCAGAAAAAGCGTTTTCTAAACCCGACACTGGGTTTGCATATAAATATGTTGCCAAGCATGTTCTAGAGGAGTGGACTGAAAGATTTTCACCTGTCTCCGGTGGCGGATCGAATCGTGCCCACATGCAGAAACAAAACAGCTAATGTCGAAAACTGCAAGTCCATTTCGGGTGGTTATATTATTATTAGGGGGGAGGCTGTTGTTTGGAAATTCAAACAGAATTTTGCAGCAGTGGCCAGAGGTGGCAGATTTCCAACAAACTTACGCCCTGCTCCTTTAACCTTTACTTTACCTTAAGTAGGTTCTCTGAGTGAGCAGACATTCTACTTCACTGCATCACTGTCACGGTGATGTTTTACACCACAACAGGTATAAAACATTAACTGGACATACTAGTATTGACAGTCGACAGACTGTGACAAAAACAACCACACAACACACCATGGAGACATGAGATCCTCCCAGTTGTTGCTCTAGTCTGAGGGAGGAAGTACATCATTTATTATGTGTGCCTGTGCCAGACCGTTATCCAACTGCAGTTTGTTGTCGTGCCTAAACAACAAGTATCTAAAAAGAAAAAAGAAAAAAAAAAAGTTAGTTGTTCAGAATGCAAATGTTGCTTACATGGCAAACTCAGACGCCACAGAACTATTCAAAACTGGGTCAGTTTGGCTGTTTGACACACATTTACAAAAGATACATATGTTACATAGCATAACCTTACCTGATTGGAAGACATAGCGGGCCAACCCCTGCATGAGTTCAGCCGGCCAGGTTGGGGGTGCCATCTCTCCCACCTCTCTCTTCAGTCTGAAGGTGAGCTCAAAGCCAAACCATACCACTTCATTCTAAGGTACAGAAATTACCTGGTATGTGCATAGAAATTATATAAATGGTAATTACACAATAGTAACCTATGCTCTGTTTCTTAAGCATGCTGACACCGCCGAATGTCAAAAGAAGTGAAACCGCAGCTGCACAAAGCTCAAGACTTTGTGTGTGCGTGTGTGTGTGGGGGGGTGGTCTCCATCACAATCGGGGATCCCTGCCTCCTCTGACAATGCCCAAAGAAGTCAGACAGAGTGCCTCTTAAACACATATTTCCCCTGAATCATCCTACGTCACTGCCAATGCTTGGTGCAATGCAAAATCAAAACAACTTGTCAAGCCAAGTATATATTCCATCCATGCTAACAGTTCTATCTAATCTCACCACCATATCTGCACACCTCACGCAAGAGAGGAAACACAGAGACGTCTGGCAAACTTTGATTTTTTGAGGCGAACTGTCCCTTGCGAGGTGGAGTGTCAAGGAGTTGCCCAAGCAGTTACTCAACACACATCGAGCAATAGTCAGTTTTACAAGTTCTGCCTTCAGGGTCAGTTGGCAGATTGTGGATCTAACATGGGTTACTTCTACCAGGGGCTTTAGCCCACGGTATGTGTAGCTACTTACTCATGAACTCTGTCGTCTCCATATAGGTTGCTGAGTCCAAAGCTGACATAGTGCCAATACTCCTGAACGTCCTGGGCTGAACATCCCACGTTCCTGTACATACTGATGTAGTCTAACGGATCAGGACCCCCTAACCTGTGAAAAGCATGACGAAAGATGGGCAGACACACGTTAATCAACCATAATGTAGTGACTGAAGAGGAACAGCTGAAAAGGGCAAACACTGCGATCTAGCGAGTCTATTGACCCATCACAGTTGAACATTGATCAGGTTTTACTCCAGAATCAAAATTCTTTTATTTGGCCAAGTATATTTGCACATACAGGAAATTGACTTGGTGAGGTTGGTGCATGGACATAAAAAACAAATAGCAAATATTGACAAGAAATTTTAAAATATTAACAAAATCGCAATAGCAAATTTACAAAAAAGAGCAGCAGAACAATACATCTTGTAGGCTGTGTGAGGCTAAGTGGCAATGAGGCTAGAGGCTGTGAAATGGTTATGGGGCATGTACACTATAAATTAGAATAAGTTTAAATAATTATAAATTACACTGTCAGTGCATTGTGTGTGTGACAGGGTGGGGGGTGGAAGTCCCAGAGTCAGTGAGGGGCAAGGGGCTTGTTTGTGAGCCCCACTGCCATGGGGAAGAAACTGTTCAGGTGGCGCAAGGTTTTAAGTCTTGATTGACCGGAACCTTTTGCCAGATGGAAGTCTATGGAAGAGATTGTGACCGGGATGGGAAGGGTCAGCTATGATCTTTCCTGCTCTCTTACTGGTCCTGGAGTGGAACAGGTCCAGGAGAGATGGCAGGTTGCAGCCGATGACCTTCTCGGCTGACCGAATGATCCGCTGCAGTCTGCCTTTGTCCTTGGCAGTGGAGGCAGCGAACCAGACGGTGATCGATGAGCTGAGGATGGACTCAATGATGGCCGTGTAGAACTCGACCATCACTTTCTGCGGCATGTTGAATTTCTTCAGCTGCCGCAGAAAGAACATCCTCTGCTGGGCCTTCTTGATGGTGGAGGTGAGGTCCTTTGAAATTATTGTCCCCAGGAATCTGAGTGACTCCACAGTGTTAACTGGGGAGTCACATATGATGAGGGGGGGGCGGTTGGGGCTGGGCTTCTCCTGAAGTGTACTACCATCTCTACACTTTTTAGGGCGTTCAGCTCCAACTAGTTCTGGCTGCACCAGGAAGCCAGGCTGTCAACTTCCTCTCTGTAGGCGGCCTCATCACCATTGGAGATTAATCCAATAAGGGTTGTGTCATCCGCGAACTTCAGGAGTTGGGGTGGCTAGAGGTGCAGCTGTTGGTATGGAGGGAGAAGAGTAGAGGAGAGAGCACACAGGCTTGTGGGGCTCCAGTGCTGATGGTCCGGGGCTCCGAGACAAGCTTGCCCAGCCGCACCTGCTGCTTCCTGTCTGTCAGGAAGTCAGTGATCCACCTGCAGGTGGGCTCAGTCATGCTCATCCGGGATAGCTTGTGGCTCAGTTGGTAGAGCATGGCGCTAACAACGCTTATGATTCCCGCTGGGACCATATACACTCACCGGCCACTTTATTAGGTACACCTTGCTAGTACTGGGTTGGACCCCCTTTAGCCCATCTGCTTCAAGGTTCGACGTGTTGTGCGTTCAGAGATGGTCTTCTACATACCTTGGTTGTAACGAGTGATTATTTGAGTTACTGTTGCCTTTCTATCATCTCGAACCAGTCTGGCCATTCTCCTCTGACCTCTGGCATCAACAAGGCATTTTCGCCCAAGAACTGCCGCTCACTGGATATTTTCTCTTTTTCGGACCATTCTCTGTAAACCCGAGAGATGGTTGTGCGTGAAAATCCCAGTAGATCAACAGTTTCTGAAGTCACGTAAATCACCTTTCTTCTCCATTCTGATGCTCGGTTTGAACTTCAGCAGGTCGTCTTGACCATGTCTACATGCCTAAATGCATTGAGTTGCTGCCATGTGATTGGCTGATTAGATACTTGCGTTACAGAGCAGTTGAACAGGTGTACCTAATAAAGTGGCCGGTGAGTGTATACTGAAATGTATGCACTCACTGCAATGTAAGTCGCTTTGGATAAAAGCGTCAGCTAAATGGCATATATTATATATTAGGAGAGCTGGGGCGATGGTGTTGAATGCAGAGCTGAAGTCCACAAACAGGATCCTGGCGTAGGTGCCGGGGGACTCTAGGTGGGGGAGGATGAAGTGAAGTCCCATGTTGACTGCGTCGTCTACAGACCTGTTGGCTCTGTAGGCAAACTGCAGTGGGTCGAGGAGGGGGTTGGTGATGGCCTTGAGGTGGGTGAGCATGAGGCGCTCAAAGGTCTTCATTACCACAGAGGTCAGGGCGACTGGTCTGTAGTCATTAAGGCCTGTGTTCCTCTGCTTTTTGGGAACTGGGATGATGGTGGATGTTTTGAAGCAGGCAGGTACCATGCATTCAACCAGTAAGGTGTTAAAGATGTCCGTAAACACTGGAGACAGCTGGTCTGCACAGTGCTTCAGCATGGAGAGGGAGACAGCGTCTGGTCCAGCTGCCTTGCGGGGGTTCTGTTTCTTTAATAGTTTGTTGACGTCTCTCTCCTGGGTGGAGAGAGGTGCGATGGGGGGAGGGGGCTGTCTGGGTCCATTGTGTAGGGGGGGGTAGTGTCTCTGTCCAGGCTGGGAAGAAGAGGTGTGATAGCTGTGGAGGGGGGTTGGTTGTGTGGGTCAGAGTCAGGACTGTTCCATTGTCTGTCGAATCTACAGTAGAACTCATTCAGGTCGTTTGCAAGTCTGAGGTCATCCATAGGGTGGGGGGATTTGGTTTTGCAGTCTGTGATCACTCGAAGGCCTTTCCAGACTGACGAGGAGTCATTGGCTGCGAATTGTTGTAACAGCTTCTGAGTACTGTCATCTGGCCTGCTTAATCTCCTTGCCAAACGTGTACTTAGCCAGTCTAAACCTTTCCTTGTCTCCACTCCTGAAAGCCCTCTCCTTCTCCAAACAAAGCTGTTTGAGTCTTGCTGTGAACCAGGGCTTGTCATTGTCGTAACTCACCCTGGTGCGTGTTGGAATACGTCTGTCCTCACAGAAGCTGAGTATGATGTATGATGTCACAGACTCTGTGTATTCGTAGCAGTCTTAAAAATGTCCCAGTCTGTGGTATCTAGGCAGTCACACAGCTCCTCCACTGCTTCTCTGCTGCTCCAATTCTTAGATGTCCGCACAGCAGGTTTAGAAAGTTTTAGTTTCTGTCTGTATGCCGGGATCAGATGAATAAGAGCGTGGTCAGATAGTCCCAGAGCCGCGCGGGGAACTGCGTGATAAGCTCTGCTGATGGTGCTGTAACAGTGATCCAAAATCTTCTCCTCCCTGGTCGGGCATTTGATTAACTGTTTATATTTAGGGAGTTTGTGAGTTAAGTTGCCCTTGTTAAAGTCCCCAAGGACAATAACTGGGGAATACGTGTTCTCTCTCCTTCTGTCCACTCCTAATATTTGGTCAGCGAGTTGACGTTGAGCCACTTTCACATCAGCTTGTGGAGGGATGTAAGCTTCAGACAATGTAAAAGAAGTGAATTCACGTGGAGAGTAAAATGGTCTGCAGGTAATGAAAAATGATTCCAGGTCAGGAGAACAAGTTTGCAAAATCACTTTCACGTCGTTGCACCAGCGTTGATTTATATAGAAACAGATCCTTCCACCTTTCGTTTTGCGTGAAGAAATCGTGTCGTGATCCGCCCATAACAGCTGGAAACCGGGCAGCTGTACAGCGGAGTCCGGTGTAGATTCAATCAGCCACGATTCCGTGAAACACAAAACAGAAGAGAGAGAAAAGTCTACATTTGTCCTGATAACAAGACGCAATTCGTCCATTTTGTTGCACAGTGAGCGGACATTTGAGAGGAATATTCCCGGTAGAGGCGAGCGTAATCCTCTCTCCCTGAAGCGCACCAGAGCCCCGGCGCACTTACCTCCGTCTCCGCCTCAAGGGCCAGAGCACCTTTGACCAGAATGTCCAGTAAATCCACAGATGAGGCGAGAAAGCTGGGACATAAATCAGATGGTGTTGAGTCCCTGATGTTAAGTATCTCGTCCCTCGTGAAAATAATCTGAGTGGAATCACAATTAACGGAATTAAAGACCTAAAACAAACAAAGACGTGCGCACCAACACACCGTGGCAGCCGTAGGAGTCGCCATCTTGATCTCCAGATACTTGAATAAATCCCAATATTTAGGTTTACACTCTACAGTAAGCATGTCTGGCCATGTATGACTTTGATCTTTATCGTCCTTGAAATGTCCCGTTCGTTTGAGAACAAACATTTTGCTACGTGGGGGGCGGACCTAGGTAAAGTTAGTTTTATATTGGATATTCAGTTCTTTCTTCAATAGCTCTCAAACCTAGCGTGACATGTCTATGACAATTATATATTCTGAGGCAGGGGAGGATGGAGAACAATCTACACCTTTTATTTTTTATATGGTATGGGACTTGACTCTTCAATAGCTAATCTGAAACCATATAAAAAATGAATATCTATATAATATATAATTTTCATAGATATTTCACCCTGTGTTTAAGAGCTATTGAAGAGAAAAAACAGAATATCAAATATAAAACTAACTTTACCTAGGTGGGGGAAATCACATTTCAAGCGCCCGGCGACTTCACGTAGTCACGACAACAACGCGAAAGTGTTGAGGTCGCGGTGAGTAACGTTGGAGACAGATTTGGTGGCACCAGCCATGTGATTTACATGTGGCTGAGACAAAGACAGTGATCGTCTGATCTTCCATGGTGAATGGTGATCAATGCCCCCCTCCCTCAGCCTGGAACACCTATTTACAGTTGAATGACCATGCCTGGTGGACGTCCGGAAGAAATCGCAACTCGACTCTCGTCAATTCCTTTGCAAATGTTCTATTGTTTGGAGGATATTTAAGGAAGATAGAGACCATTCATTATTTGAGTTTCTCGGGGTAGCCTATGAGCACCGGTCTGTTGTCCTTGATACACATAGCGTTAAACTTCCATTTGTTTACTACAGTTTGTTTATTTTATATGTTACTTTGAAACTGTTAAATTGGTTAATTTGTGGATACTCCATTCTCATTCTTCCGATGTGCATTAATGTGATTTTGTGCACTAGATAAAGGTTCTGTTAAAACAGCACGACATAATCGTGACCAGGTTATCACAGAGTTGAATCTAGGATCCGATATGATCGAGTGTCTGTCACACAGGGATGTTGTGTAGAGTCCGCTTTATCATGCCCATAACCGTATGAAGTTGTACTGGGGAATAAATGTATGTTTTTATTGTTAATCCGTCCTGTCCTTTCTCCATCCTTCAGTGTTTTTATACCGATTCTTCAACATCAACTGTGATGGGTGAGTTGAGAAGGCTGTCCAACTCCGTGTCAATACGAGTAGACATGGAGTTGGATAATCCAGCTAGGAAATCTCCGTTTAAGGAACGTTGTTAACCATTTACAAACGAAAGTTCCCCATGCATACATTATTTAATGTTTCGATTGGGAGCCTCTGGCCAGTAAGGTCATTTGTGAACATGACATTACACACCTGTTATTTACAACTAACACGGAATGTTCCCAATCGAATGGAACACTTTCGTTCCAGGGATTTGAGACCCCACATCCTAACTAAACATAGATAGATTGCGAAGGATCCGGCGTAAATGTACACAGACATTACTCAAATGTCTCTACTCACCAATATTTAACGATGGCTGTAACTTGTAGCGGGTTCGCCTGATCGGGGTAGAGGCGCCTACATTCCCCGTAAATCGCCTGCAACCCCGTGGGGAACAGCGACGCTAGCCCGTGGGCTGGTGCCCCACTGCCAGGCCGCACTTCATCCATCTCAGTCTCAAAAAGATGGGAAATCCTCAAAGAATATGCGAAAGTAATCTACCCTTGCCGGCTATATATGGTAGACTCCCTTGATTGATCGGTGATAGATGAAAGAAAGGCACTCTTTTGGCCCACAAATGATAGAACTTCTCTTGGTAGTTAATGTTTAGTGTTTACGACGAAAAAAAAATACAGTACCACACAAACCTGTTGCTCATCCAAATGAGAACCTTTCCGTCATTGGTCGATTCTGTGAAAGTGGACGTTGACATTCACTTGAGCGACGCGTAATTCATCCTATAGGCGGCACTAAATGTAGAGCTTTAATTGTCAGATTTTTTTGTCAATCACTTCTATAAATTATATGTGTGCATATCAGAGAACAAGCAACAAGGATTTTGTTGGAGAAAAGTTGTCAAAATGCCCCCTCCCCCATTATTTTTTACTGCAACTAAGTTGTAGCAGTATCCAGAGACAGACCCCCCCCCCCCCCTCAAAAAGCACATATAGGCCTACTGCTATTATGAGATAGTGCTACTACAGAACACACACTGACAAAGTAGAAGACAGCGCTAGTACAGAACACACACTGATACAGTAGTAGACAGCACTACTACAGAATACACACTGACAAAGTAGTACCAAATACAGAACTGTGAACCAAATAGAGTAATGAGTCTACCAAAGAGAAAAAAAAGTATGTCCTACCTTAGTGTGTCAGCAGGTTACGCAGCAGCTCACTCTTCTCTGCAACTCTGTCTATCTCCACATCTGTATCCATGGCCAATAGAATGTCCTCCTCAGTTTCCATCAGCATACAGTGCATTCGGAAAGTATTCAGACCCCTTAGCTTTTTCCACATTTTGTTATGTTACAGCCTTATTCTAAAATGGATTAAATTCATTTTTTCCTCATCAATCTAACAGGTTTTTAGAAATGTTTGCTAATTTGTTAAAAATAAAAAACTGAAATGAATTGAATCCATTTTAGAATAAGGCTGTAACATAACAAAATGTGGAAAAAGTGAAGGGGTCTGAATACTTTCCGAGTCAGCAGGAACTTGTAGCCAAGGCCATTGATGTGGTAAGCATCTGTCAACAAGTTGTACCTCTGTAATATCTGGTAACAACATACCGCATAGTTTTTACAAGACTAACAGCTTTTATTCATCATCTCCACTTCTTCTCCATCAGGTTCAACAGGTTCCTCACTGTCCTTGTTCTGTATTCGTCCAGTGCTGATGTTTTGAGCCTCTCCCACTGTGCAGCTAGACTCTTCAGCTCACATTGCAAATGGTCAACAGTTGCCCTGCTGTCAAACTTAAGCAAGCATTTGCTGAGCTCTTGAATGGATGACTTGGGTAGATCACTTGAGGTTATCTGTGGGAAGTTTTTGGGGTCAAGAAGAGAAAAGTCAGCATACAGAGTGTCATGAGTGAGAAAGCGCTGATGGATGCTCTCATTGACCGTATCCATGATTTGATTGTGGACATACATTTTGTAGGCCATAGACAGGCATCTATCAAAGTCTCATCCTGAGCCATCTCACCAGGCATATTCTTCTTCTTTTTGGGCCTTTTCGGTGGCAGGGTGGCCTCCACTTCCAGTTCTGTCTCCTCACCCTGCTCCTGAATCTTGTCATTAGCCCGCTGAACAAATATGTCTGCTGCTGTGTTAATGGAATCAAAGTCTCTTGCCATCCCTTTGAGACTCTCTTGTGTCCCCACAATCATTCTGTGCGCTGCGTGAAAGGAGGAATGGACCAATGGGTCTGCCACGCCAGGGGAGATGGAGTAGTGGGCTGCGTCCCTATTTTTTAACTCTTTTTATAAAAAAATGTTTCCATATCTTTCTTTACAGGCCCCCAGTCCACCGGCCACAGATCGACCGGCCCGCCGGAAATTCTCAGTCTGCTACTGGCAAATATAGGATCTAGAGTTATAATTAAATATTTTCTGACATTGGTGTTATGCAGTAGTATGTGATCAAATGAATAATGTCCTGCCCCTAGTCTGCATGCAACTTTTATCATAGCCCTTCTTCTTTTACTTGGTTTAGGGCACTTTCTGTTATGTTCCCTCCCCCTAACCAACCCTCTGGCACCACCTCGAAGCCATGGCGATCATCGCTGGAGCGCCCAGCCCCCAGTCGGCAACGCACCTGCAACCCATCCCCAATCAGCACCCTACAAGAACCCTGCCCGGACATCACTCCAGTGCCACAACGTCTCATGGTACTTACTCGTGACCTACAGACGCTTCAGCCCTCCTGTGAAAACCCATCCTTGTGCCTTGTCTTCCTCCTCGTAACCTAATCTGTTCTCCTGTGCCCCCATCCAGATACCTCGTCCTCCTTGGTTTCCCCTCGTCGACCCTTCCATGGACCTAGCCCCTTACCTGTTACTGGACCTCCCCGCCTGCTCGACCCACTGCCTGTCTGACTACCCGTCCGCCTGCTCGACCCACTGCCTGTCTGACTACCCATCTGCCTGCCCGACCACCTGCCTGTCTGACTACCCGCTCTCCTGCCGACCCTGGACCGACCCTGGACTACTGTCTTTGGATTCTCCACTCGTCCCCATTCCCCTTTTCCTTATTATTATTATTTACCATTAAATACGCCTTCGGGCTTCATCCTACCCTCTCTGTGTGCCGTCCTTTGGTTCCTCAGACTTTCTGTGTAACACTTTCTACTGTTTGATTATGCTCCAGTAGAGTAAGCAATATTGTTTCACTGTTATGAATTAAACTGCTTTTTTGTTTTATGACTTGCTGTAACGGTAATCACTACCTGTTGAGTGAGTGAGATAAAGATAATTAACTGAGATAAGATATGCCAGTTATGGCCTTATCGGGATTTAGGCTGCTTTACAGACATAAAATCAGTCTTCAAATGTCATCTCACATAACTCTATTTATTCATAGGTTTCCCATATGCATGACCTGCACACAACACCTACAGAGTCATGTATTACACAGCCATCACCCCACATATGCAATGGTACAATAACCGTCACAACCTTCCACCCATCAACAGCCAGTATCTCCAGCCCTTAAACCACAAGTAACATTAGGGGTCCCCATGAAATGGTTCTTACAGAGTACCATCACTACTACGGGCCTCCCCCTATGTTTTGGTCTAATCCTTACTGGAACTACCAGCGTGTGTATGCAAACCCTCCTCCCTGGGCTCCTCGGGCTCCTTCTCCACCCAAACCGCAAAGGTTCCAGCAGTCCCAGAGCGGGGCTTGGCCTAAGGGCTTCATCCTGAGAAGGGAGCTGGGGGAGGCTTGAGAGGGTGTATGGCCCTCACAGGGAACTACCAGAATTTGTGATGGAGGACCTGAAGAGAGTTTATGACACCTACCCTCAGACGGACCTGAGCATCATCTACGAGGGAGGGGAGTATGTGGTGAGAGGTGACCCCCATGTTGGAGAGCAGAAGTACAGAGTGGAGAGATCACCATAAGGGCAGGCCTAATACATTGTTACAACATTGTGAAAAGCAATACAGCAGTATTCTGTCTAAAAACATTTCTATCACAAACCCCTTAATGCAGGGGTGTCCAAACTTTTTGCAAAGAGGGCCAGATTTGGTGAGGTGAAAATGTGCGAGGGCCGACCTTCAGCCTGAAATTCTTTGAACCATTAACAATAAATGCAAATAAACTATTTTATGACATTTTTATTGGAAATGGCATACCTTTCATTTCTTCACATGGCACACAAATTAACAAGTTTTACCAAAAGCAGTCTGCCTTTCAAATTTAAAGGCTACATAAAATGAAGAAAAGCAGTCTGAGTAAAAAAAACTTTCAAGAAGCTTAAACATAGAACAACTTAGGTTCATTTGAAACATATTATTCACTATTAAATGTTCACTGTAAACTTTTAAATTCAAAACATATGACATATAACAGTTATCTTATTCAGAAGTGCAAAACATTGAGGGCCATAAGACTCAGTGGATATTCAAAACTGTGGCTTTGATCATCACAAAAAAATAATTCACAGAGATTTTGGAATGTATTCATCTCAGACGACAAAAACAAATAACTTGCCTTGCCTGCACTAATGTGATGGGTGACACTGAGATCTCGACTGCATTAAATAGGCCAGGTCTGGCTCAAAGACAGTGGTTTTGATGCGCAAGATGTCACGCAGGTGAGAGTCACTTAGTCTTGTCCTCACGCGGTTCTTGTTAAAGTTCATAACCGAGAATGTCTTCTCGCACAGATACGTCGAGCCAAACAAACTCAGCATTTTTTTAGCAAATGTCCGAATCTCTTGGAACCTGCCTTTATCAAGCTGGCGGTAAAAGTTGACGAGAGAGCTGTTGGTGCCGGCTGCACCACTCGGGGTCACACTGCAGTTCTGTGGAAAACTGGACATTATTTCCTGTAGCGCTGGGAAATGTGTGGTATTGGGCTGCGTTTGTGACAGGTGCCTTTGGAAAAATTGCAGCTTGGTCCCAAAGGCTTTGATGTGTGAATACAGTTCGCTTACCACTGCATTTTGCCCCTGAAGGCTAGTGTTCAGGATGTTCAGATGCCGTGTTGTATCAACTAAAAACCCCAAATCAGCCAGCCAAACAGGATCGGATAGTTCTGGCATCGGTTGTTCCCTATTTGCCAAGAATTGTTCGATTTCCCCCCTAAGAGAGTAGAAGCGTTGCAGTGCAGACCCCCGACTGAGCCATCTTACGTCGTTGTGATACACAACATCTCCGTATTCAGCCTGGATGTCGAGCAGAAACTGTTGAAACTGGCGGTGGCACAGGGCTTTGGAGCGAATATAATTAATAGCCTTTATCACTGGTTTCATAACATGGTCATATTTTAGATGTTTGGCGCAGAGAACTTGTTGGTGAATAATACAATGGAGTTTTATAGCTTCACCTCCTTCTTCGCTGACTTTGTTACAGACTAGGGTTGATAATCCACTTCGGTCGCCAGCCATGGCAGGTGCGCCATCCGTAATAATTCCAGTGACTTTATTCCATGGTAGTTCCATGTCATCAACGGCGGAACAAACAGAAACAAATAAATCTGTTCCTCTTGTTTGGCCCTTAAGGCTCTGGAGGTCAAGTAGCTCTTCAGTCACGTTCATTTCATTGTCCACTCCTCTCAAAAAAATCTGTAACTGAGTGGTGTCCGATGCGTCCGTGCTTTCGTCGCAAGCTAACGAAAAAAAGTCAAACTCCACTCCTCTGGCCCCAAGCTGTCTCTTAATATCAGATGAAATGTCTTCAATTCTCCTTGCCACCGTGTTACGAGCCAGGCAAACATTGGCAAACTCTTGCTTCTTCTCAGGACAGATTTTCTCCACCATTTTCATCACGCAGTCTTTGATAAATTCACCCTCGGTAAAAGGTTTGCAGTGCTTGGCAATCAGCGTTGCCACCTCGTAGCTCGCCTTTGTAGCATTTTCATTTGACTCACGGGCTCTTGTGAAAAAGCGCTGCTGTGACGTTAAAACAGCTTCCAGTTGCTTCAATTTTTCGCTGCGTTCGTTCCCAGTTAGCTTGTCATATAAGCTAGCATGTTTCGTCTGGTAGTGTCTCTTGACATTGAATTCCTTGAAAACAGACACAGTCTCTTGACAAATTAGGCAGACACAGTTGTTTCGTATTTCAGTGAAAAAATACTCAAATTTCCACTTGTCCTGGAAGCGGCGGCCCTTGCAGTCAACTTTCCTTTTTTTAGTTACACTCGTCATTTTGGAAATTGGCTGGAAAGGGTCACTCAAGGGTCAAGCGGCCAGAGTGCGCCATAGGTCTGCTGCCATCTTCTGGTGAAATATAAAATAGCTTTTTTGTGCGCTCGTATTTTATACTCTGGTCAACAGTGCTGGCGGGCCGCATATTATAGATTTTATGACAGAGACTGCGGGCCGGTGGAAATTTTACCGCGGGCCACAATTGGCCCCCGGGCCTGTTCTACTGATTGTAAGTGTGTGTGATAGCTTGTTTGTAGAAAATTGTTTCCCAAGGGACATTTGCATGTCAAGGACAGTGCCTCCTCCCTTCGATAAGAGGCACCTTCTGAACTAACCCAGTGGGTGAACATAGTATATCCAGAATTCTAACCACACACTGGACTAGAAGTGTGATGCCATCGCTGACCACTCACCTCTTTAATGGAGGTGAAGGTCTCTCAAGACTTTTCTCTATGCCTTTCGCCTCTGCTGTGTCCACGGAGTGGACTGAAGGGGAAACATAAATTCTGTCCCCCTTCCTTGAGACCCCTTCCCCCGATGGGCCAAATCACATCTCTCTGTGATGTTTTACAAGCCTCTCAGGAATGTGTCGATGTGGTGGTTTCATATGAATAATATTGATTGGGTGAGGTCTCATTGGTTCTCCTTGCAAACAGCTCTTAATTTAAATACTATGGTTGAAGCTTAGATTTTTTCTCTCTCTTTGTCTTGGTGTGTGGTCTCAGCTGAACCTGTGAGTAAAAGTGACCATGTGGTCATTTCTCTCTCTCTCTCTCTCTCATTTACCATAAGGGTAGAATGTAAAATGTTTCTATTGATGTATTGCTGTAACAAGTTCCATTGTACACAGAGGCGGACGCAGTGGTGTGATGAGGGAATGGTCCCGTTTATTCATAAAGTTCTTAGTTTTGTTCATCTCTGGCTTTCCAGCCCTCCAAACACTCGGCAACTTTTCAGTTGCCGTTCTATCTCCTCGAAAGCAGAGGCACACACATCTTAAACCCTTTCGTTAGCGAGGCTTCAATCGCAACAGGTGAGCAACCAAGCCTCGCTTCCGTCACCCTGGCCACGGTCCTGTAGCTCCCTCTACAGGCCGAACGCTGCATGTCCCCCCACAATTGCAATTATTGTATAAGATCATCTATTTTTGCACTAATCAGCACAATCTCAAGAATTCTTTGCACATTGTGTTAATTCAATTACTTGGAGTCAAATTGTTAATACTAAGTTATGCTTTGCTATTTACAATACATAGCCACATTTCCTTGCCAACCCTTAGTATTGTAACTGCCATCCTATATCCTTACACTATCAGATCATGTTTCCAGACAGAGTGAAGAAAATATTCAGATAGATAAAAAGCTTTTTCTAGACATTTTAAAAGCAAAAATTGCCTGTGTTTGCAGAATCACCCATGTGTACATTATGTGAATGAATAAACTATTCATGATAAAAAAAACATTGGTGTTACGATGTATTTGACTTTGCAATGTTGATATATCATCAATGACTGTTAGCGGTGATCATGCAGTGGACCCAAGTGCGGAGAGATACTCAGACGACAGCGTAAAGTAAATCTAGGGGGCAGGAGATAACGGGCTTGAGGAGGGAGACATGAAAGGTCGGGTGAACCCGCATGGAGGGGGGGAGTTGCAGCTTGTAGGAGACCGGGTTCACCCGCCTAATCACCCGAAAGGGACCCACGAAGCAGGGGGACAGCTTCTGGGACGCGACCCGGAGGGGAAGGTCCCGGGTCGAGAGCCACACCTTCTGGCCCTGGCGGAAGACCGGGGCCGGGCGACGCTTGGGATTGGCCTGAAGCTGGGACTTGGCCGAAGCCCTCTTGAGCTCCGCCCGCACCCGTCTCCAGGTCCTGCGACACCGACTGACTTGGGCCTGGACCGAAGGCACCTCTGCTTCCTCCTCTTGCTCAGGGAACAGGGGGGGTTGGTAACCATTCTGGCACTGGAAGAGGGACAGATCAGTGGAGGAGCAGAGGAGGGTGTTGTGGGCGTACACGCAGCTGTTTCAGGGAGGAGGGCTGGGGCCAGTCCAACACTGCCTTGACCTTGGCTGGGTCCATACGCAGCTCCCCCCTGGAAACAATAAAACCCAGGAAGGAGACGGTCTCCTGATGAAAAACGCACTTCTCCACCTTCACATAAAGTTGATGGCGGAGAAGGCGTTGCAGAACCTGGCGAACGTGCTGCCTATGTTGGACCAGGACCCTGCACCCGCCGGGGACGTGGAAGGTCGGATATGCCCCGCGGCGAGCGCCTTCTCGATGTACTCCTTCATGGCCAAGGTCTCTGGTCGGGACAGGGAGAACAAGCGACCCCTAGGAGGCATGGAACCTGGCAGGACGATAGCGCAGTCGTAGGACCTGTGGGGCGGCAGGCTCTTGGCCCGTAACTTACTAAAGACCTCCGCCAGGTACAGGGGAGGTAGGTGGCAGTGGGCGGGAAATGGGAGTAAGGAGGACTGGATGGACGTGTGTGGACGGTCGACCCTACCCCCAGAAAAACCTGCCCAGTGGCCCAGTTAATCTGGGGGTTGCTGGAAGCCAGCCTGGGGTGACCCAGGACAAGGGGGCAGTCAGGAGCCTCAATGATGAAAAAATGAGCCTCCTCCCAAGGAGCCCCCTCAACCTGGAGGCGCACGGGGATTGTGCGCTGTGTAATCAGGCCAGCTCCCAGGGGCCGACCGCCCAGAGCCCGGACCGGAATGGGCTCCGCTAGCTGGACGAGCGGGACTCCCCATCCAGCTGCCAGGCTCGTGTCCATCAGGTTCCCCGCTGCTCCGGAGTCGACCAGGGCGAGGACCCTCTGTGGGTCGGAGCCCCACTGCACTGCGACCCGCAGAAAGGTCCGGGAATCTCCAGGAATGGAGGGTGGATCCCGTCCCGCCAACATCCCCCCAGATACTAGCGGGACCCTCCGTTTCCTGATTTCTCCGGGCATGCAGCGCGGCAGCGGCCCTCGCTCAGGCGGCGCTGTCTCTCCGCCTTCGAGAGATGTGCTGCCCCCAACTGCATGGGCTCCTCCTGAGGGAACTCCATAGGGGAACGGGGAAAGGGTTCTGGATAGGGAGGCACATGGGGAGGCGCGCCGCGTGTCAACCGTCGCTCCCTTGACCTCTCCTGGCGATGGTTGTCCACGCGTATAGCGAGGTCGACGAGGTCGTCCAATTGCTCAGGGAGCTCTCGGAAGGCGAGATCATCCTTCATCACCTCCGAGAGACCCTGGGCGAATATCTTGCGTATCTCCCGGGTGAACAGAGCGACGTCAGAGCATGCCGGCGTCTGACGCTCCCACTCGGCCGTAGCCCAAGACAGAGCCCGGCCCGTCAACAGGGTGATGATGTACGCCACCCTGGAGCGCTCCGTGGGAAAGGATGAGGGCTGCAGACTGAACACCAGGGAACATTGGGTGAGAAATTCTCTGCAGCCGTCCGGCGTATCGTTCAGACGGTGGTAGGCGCGGCTCCCGTGCTGGGGTCTGGGGAGCTGGAGCAGGTGGTGTTGGTACAGGTACCGCGGCGGTCTCCTGAACCTCCGACATGGAGCGAACCATGATTGTTACTTGGTGGAGGCTCTCGGCCACCTGCTGCATTCCCTGCTCGTGCTGGGTCAAAATTTTACGCTGGGCCGCGGACTCCTCCCGCAGCCTGAGTATCTCCACTGGGTCCATGTCGGTCGGAGATTCTGTTAGCGGTGATCATGCAGTGGACCCAAGTGCGGAGAGATACTCAGACGACAGCATAAAGTAAATCAAAGAGAGTATTTCATGAGTGAACTGAGGCACGGCATATAAACAAACACTGGGGGAAAAATTAGTAAAATAAAGGTGGAGAAAACCAAGCTCCGTTAACTAAGGTATGCGCTTCACAAGCGGAATAACTAGAACTAAAAACATACGAAACTGGAACTAGGGCTAAGGGGTAAATGACTAGGATACGGAACAGACGGCCAGCCAGGGTACTCACAAACAGACAGGGAGAATCTCCGACAAAGACATGGGGAAAACACAGGCTATATATAACAAACAGGGGAAAAGAATACACAGGTGAAATGAATACAGGTAGATTGGGAGGCCACTGTCCCCGTACCGCCAGAGGAGGGCGCCAGAGTCACCAGACTGCAACCTCAGGCGTGACAATGACTTACAGAGAAACAGGACATTGGCTTCTCTGGCAATTAACAATGCTTGATTTGATCAATAAAGAAAGAAAAACAGTTGTATAAAGAGAAACAGAGCGTGTGCTTAAGTACAGATGATTTACAGTAAATACAGTGCCCTCCATAAGTATTGGAAAGAGGAAGCATTTTGTCTTCTTTTAGCTCTACACTCCAACAATTTGGATTTGAAATCAAATGATTACTATGAGGTTAAAGTAGAGATTCTCAGTTTTAATTCAATGTTTTCTTTTTTCAGATTGGTTTCACCATTTCGAAATAACCCTTTTTATACATAGTCCCCCACTTTCAGGGCACAAATTATAATAGCACATGATAAAGTGTTACGAGTGGGGGCAGTGTGGTGGACCCAAAAGCGGAGAGATACTCAGAACACAGGCGCGAAGTGTACTTGAAGGTGTATATTTAATAATAATGGATGGGGACACGGGAACAAACAAAACACTGGGACTAAGGATAAAATACAGGCTCTTGGCCCGTGACTTGCTAAAGACCTCCGCCAGGTCCCAATACTCCGGGGGGACCCCGGTGAGGTCGGGGGCGGGGGAGGTGGGTGGCAGTGGGTGGGGGATGGGGGTGGGGCGGGGAATGGGAGCAGGGCGGGGAGCGGGGCCAGGGCGGGGAACGGGGCCAGGGCGGGGAACGGGAGCAGGACGGGGGATGGGAGCAGGGGGACCGGATGGACAGGAGTGGACGGTCGATCCTACCCCCAGAACGACCCGTCCGGTGGCCCAGTCGATCCGGGGGTTGTTGGAAGCCAGCCAGGGATGACCCAGGACGAGGGAGCAGTCAGGAGAGTCAATGATGAAAAACTGGGCCTCCTCCCAGGGAGCCCCCTCGACCTGGAGGCGCACGGGGACAGTGCTCCCAGGGGCCGACCATCCAGAGCCTGGACCGGGATGGCGTCCGTTAGCTGGATGAGGGGGACACCCCATCCAGCCGCCAGGCTAGCGTCCATCAAGTTCCCCGCTGCTCCAGAGTCCACCAGGGCGAGGACCCTCCGTCGGCCGGAGTCCCACTGAACTGTGCTCCGGAGAAAGGTGCGAGGGTCACCCGGCATGGAGGGAACACTCCGTCCCGCTAGTACCCCCCCAGACACTAGCGGGACCCTGCGTTTCCCGCCTTCTCCGGGCAGGCAGCGCAGCGATGACCCAACCGACCGCAGTACAGGCAGCGCCCCTCACTCAGGCGGCGCTGTCTCTCCGCCCTAGAGAGGTGCGCTGCCCCCAGCTGCATGGGCTCCTCCTGAGGGTCCTCCCCCGGGGAACGGGGAAAGGGATCTGGGTAGGGAGGCTCAGGGGGAGGCGCGCCGCGTGTCAACCGTCGCTCCCTTAGTCTCTCCCTGCGACGGTTGTCCACGCGTAGGGCGAGGTCGATGAGGCCGTCCAAGTGCTCCGGGAGCTCTCTGGAGGCGAGATCGTCCTTCATCGCCTCCACGAGCCCCTGGGCGAAAAGGACGACCAGCGCGCTCTCCTCCCAACCTGCCTCCCTAGCCAGGGTCCTGAACTCTACGGCGTAGTCCGCCACGGAGCACTCACCCTGCCGACAGGTCGTGAGGCGACGACCGGCCTCCTGCCCCGACGCCGCCCGGGAGGTGTCGAAAACCTTCCGTAACTCCCGGGTGAACAGCGTGACGTCGGAGCACGCCGGTGTCTGGCGCTCCCACTCGGCGGTAGCCCAAGTGAGAGCGCGGCCGGTCAGCAGGGTAATGATGTAGGCTACCCTGGAGCGCCCCGTGGGGAAGGATGAGGGCTGCAGACTGAAGACGAGGGAACACTGGGTGAGGAACTCTCTGCAGCCCTCCGGACGTCCGCCGTAGCGTTCAGGTGGTGGTAAGCGGGGCTCCCGTGCTGGGGTCTGGGGAGCTGGCGCAGGTGGTAGCGGCGCGGGTGCAGCAGTGGCTTCCCGAGGCTCCGTCAGGGAGTGGACCATGACAGTGAGTTGGTGGAGGCTCTCGGCCACCTGCTGCATTCCCATCTCATGCTGAGCTAACACTTCGCGCTGTGCCGCAGCTTCCTCCTGCAGCCTGAGTATCTCCACTGGGTCCATGGCGGTCTGAGATTCTGTTACGTGTGGGGGCAGTGTGGTGGACCCAAAAGCGGAGAGATACTCAGAACACAGGCGCGAAGTGTACTTGAAGGTGTATATTTAATAATAATGGATGGGGACACGGGAACAAACAAAACACTGGGACTAAGGATAAAATAAAGGTGGAGAACATAAGCTCCGTAACAGAAAAACTCGCTACACAGGCGGCAGATAAACTGGACGAGGAATACAGGAACAGGTGAAACAAGTAAAGCAGGTCAACAGACAGGTACTTACAAAACAACGGGGAGAATCTCAGACAGGGACATGAGGGAACACACAGGTTAAATAGTAACCAGGGACAGAAAACACAGGTGAAGGGGATCAGGGAGAATCCCGGCTGATTGGGAGGGATTGACCCGTGTGGCCAGAGGGGGGCAGAGCCCTCAGGCGTGACAATAAAGTGGCCTTTTAGTCCATTAAGACCAAATATGCATCATCACTAACTCCTGTAAATGTGATCAGAGAGTTGAGACAGTTACTCTCTTATTATCGAAGTGGAGGTAGTGGTTAGTGACACACACTGATCTATATTCAGTAGATCAGTGGTTACACATAATCCCACATGACATGACTTAATTCAACACCAGTCGAAAACAAGATCAAACAATGAGATGTAACACGTTCAGATTATGGATATGTAGTAATAGGCCAGAATTTGATGGATAATATTTTAGTCATAACAGTATAAATTATATTATCACCACAAGCAATTAAAATCATATCACAAATACAACATACAGTATACAGTAGTAGGCGACTGTAGCAAGGTCCGTTGTGCGTATCATGCCTTGTGCGTATCATGCTGTATCCTTACCGGAACACGATACGCCGCTCCTGGTCCGGAGGGAGGGCCCGGTATGTCGCCGATGCGGACGACCTGTCCCACCTCCATCGCCTGGCACTCGGCCTGCACATGGCCCGGCCGTCCGCACCGCCAACACACCCCCCCTGTCGCTCGGGGTGCTACCTGTGGGGCCGGGGTTGGCTCTGGATGGGTGCGCCCCTGCCATCTCGACCTTGGGGCGGGCGCCGGCCTTTCCCCTTCCGGTCCCTCAGCTCCTCCTGGGCGCCGGCCCCCCGCCCCCTGGCCCAGGCGGTCCCGAATTGCCCGGGCCAGGGACGTGTAATCCCGTTGGGCGGCCGCTGGCAAACTGTGGGCCGCGAGCTGCGCCTCCCCTGACAGGAGGGGCAGCAGATGGTAGGCCCACTCTCCGTCCGGCCACCCCGAGATCCTTGCCGTCCCCTCGAACACCGCGAGGAACACCTCCGGGTCGTCCAGGTCCCCCATCTTCTGTAGCTGGACCTTGGGGGGACCTTGTGCCGACCCGGTCCCCGGCGCCGGCCTGATGACCCTGGTGAGGTCCTGAAGGAGGGCACGGTCCTCAGCCCTCGCCGCTGTCAGCTCTCCCAGCGCAGCCTGCTGGGTCTGTTGTAAGATGGTCTGTTGCTCGAGGATCAACGATATCCTCGAGACTGCTGCTGCTAGCGTCTCCATTCCGTGTCCCAAGTTGGGCGCCAATGTAGCAAGGTCCGTTAGTACACAGAGGCAGACGCAGTATAGGGATCAGGGATTGCTCCTGTTTATTCATAAAGTCTTTTGTAACAACTCTTTGTTGGCTTTCCAGCCTCGTCAAAAGTTACTCTCTCTCTCTCTCTCCCGTCTCGCCGTTTCCAGCTCAGCTACTGAAATGGCAGAAGCACACACATGTTAAGCACTCGCCAACGAGACTTCATTTGCAACAGGTGTGCAACGAAGCCTCGCCGACACAACCCCAGCCACGGTCCTGTAGCTCCCTCTACAGGCCGAACGCTGCATGTCCCCCCACAGCGACCAATAATATGTTTGCATTTTTGCTCATTAGCCAAACTCACATCCTCTGATTCTGTGTTACTGAATGATATGACAATTCAGAAACAATATCAACAAAATAAACATTAAAGCAACTGTACTGGCATTTTTTTGTCTGGGCTGGAATCCTCAATGCCACCATTATGATCATCTCACCTTCCTCCTCTTCACCACTGCCTCACTCACGCTATCTCCCTCAGGGCTCTCCTCCTGTCGCACCACCTGTGATAGAAATATTATTGCTAGAAATGTTTTTAGACAGAATACTGCTGTATTGCTTATAACAATGTTGTAACAATGTACTAGGCCTGCCCTTATGGTGAGGCGAGCTGTGGAAATTTACTATCGTATTGTTGCTGGGCAAAACGGGGGTTGAAGGTTGGGAGCAGACTGTGGGAAACAGTCCTTGAGACACCTGTTATTGACACAGTGGGCTCCAAACCGCCAACATCCCTATCTTTGTCCTTGATTGTGTTCTTTAAGGAGGAAGGTTGCTGAGCTGCGTTTCCAGCTCAGCTACTGAAATGGCAGAAGCACACACATGTTAAGCACTCGCCAACGAGACTTTATTTGCAACAGGTGTGCAACGAAGCCTTCCTCCCAATTTTCTTTAAGAAGGTCTAGGACACCCCGGGGCTTACGCCCGTAGAGTAATTCAAACGGGGAAAACCCGGTGGAAGCTTGGGGGACTTCCCGCACCGCAAACAACAGGGGATCTAGCCATTTATGCCAATTCCGACTATCCTCGTGTACAAACTTCCGGATCATTGACTTCAAGGTCCGATTGAACCGCTCACAAAGGCCATCAGTGGCCGGGTGGTAAACACTGGTTCGAATCGCCTTGATGTTCAACAAGCCATACAGTTCCTTGAGGGTGCGTGACATAAAATTAGTGCCCTGATCGGTGAGAATCTCTTTCGGGATTCCCACGCGGGAGATTACTTGAAACAATGCCTGCGCTACACTCCTGGCAGAGATATTGCGCAGCGGTATTGCCTCGGGGTATCGGGTTGCGTAATCTATCAAGACCAAGACAAATCGATATCCCTGTGTACTCCGGTCAAATGGCCCGATAATATCCATCGCAATGCGGTCGAATGGGTTCTCGACCAATGGTAAGGGCCGCAAGGGGGCCCGTGGAATGGCCGGGGGATTTACCAACTGACATTCACGACAGGAAGCGCACCACCTACGCACCTCTGCCCGAATCCCCGGCCAATAAAATCGAGCCATTATACGGTTCAGTGTTTTATCATACCCTAAATGGCCCGCCATGGGGTTGAAATGAGCCGCCTGGAAGACCATTTCGCGGCGGCTGCGAGGAACCAACAACTGGGTTACTTCCTCCTGACTATGTGAGTCACGACTTACTCTATATAACCTGTCGCTGATAATCGCAAAATAGGGGTGGGCGCGCACTGTGTCTGGCCGTATCAAAGTACCATCAATTGCTATCACTTGGTCAAAGGCTGATCTTAGGGTCTCGTCACGAGACTGCTCGAGGGGGAAGTCGCCTAGCAGCGGATAGTTCGGCGGGGAAATCTCGGGGTGAGGCGCCCCCGCCGGCTCCGGCTCCCCGGCAGTGTCGCGAGGTGCCGCCTCAGCACAGAGCACATTACACGCCTCACACCTCCCTAGCTGTCGTGCACGCATCCCGGTAGCCCTCTTTACCGCTTGAGGAAACCCTTCCCAATCTACACCTAGAATCAGGGGATGCGTGACGCGTGGGCTAACCGCCGCCTGTACACTATGTTTTTTCCCTCAAAATGAATTTCGATAGCGACCACCGGATATTCGTGAACGTCCCCATGCACACACCTCACCCGCACCCTCGACGCCTTCAACAATGCCCCCGGCCGAACCAGGCGCTCCTGGATCATGGACTGCATGCAGCCCGAATCCAAGAACGCCTTGTGCGTATCATGCTGTATCCTTACCGGAACACGATACGCCGCTCCTGGTCCGGAGGGAGGGCCCGGTATGTCGCCGATGCGGACGACCTGTCCCACCTCCATCGCCTGGCACTCGGCCTGCACATGGCCCGGCCGTCCGCACCGCCAACACACCCCCCCTGTCGCTCGGGGTGCTACCTGTGGGGCCGGGGTTGGCTCTGGATGGGTGCGCCCCTGCCATCTCGACCTTGGGGCGGGCGCCGGCCTTTCCCCTTCCGGTCCCTCAGCTCCTCCTGGGCGCCGGCCCCCCGCCCCCTGGCCCAGGCGGTCCCGAATTGCCCGGGCCAGGGACGTGTAATCCCGTTGGGCGGCCGCTGGCAAACTGTGGGCCGCGAGCTGCGCCTCCCCTGACAGGAGAGGTTGCTTAGCTTGAATCTCATATTTACTGAATACTACATATACTATAGTGGAGAATTTCCATGACAATTTGGGGGCTGGTCCGGGATCCCTAACCTGAGTGTTCCACCTCTCTACCGACAGGTCAACCGTGCAGGGCCAGAGACTGAGTCCTGGAGCCTTAATTCAAAATGGGTAAAACAGTTAGTAAAGCAGAGTGTCCGTCTGTTCGTTTGGAAGGGTGTGCAAAAATAACGTCTGAAAAATATGGCAAATGGACATATGAACAATTGTCGATGTGGGAAATGTTAGGCTTTCCGGTAAATGAGAGGCAGCATAAGACAGGTTGATGTGCTAAGGGATAAGCTCAATGAATATGAGTTAGGTAAGATAAAGAAATCGTAAAGCGGAAAGTCGACTGGAAGGCATATGGTATGTGGAAAGAAGAGACTATGGAAAGACAGGCCCAGCAGATGAAGGAACAGACAGACAGCGTAGGGACAACTAACCAGTGTCCTGCAGTTGTGTTAAAACAGGTTGATGCCGACCTGGACTGCCCCTCTGGCCAACCCTGAAGAACGGAGGAAGACTAGAGACCACCCCCATATCATGCTGCTGTTCCGAGGGCTCCACCGCCACTTGGCCCGATCAACCCATTTGGCATCTCCACCAACCCATTCCTAGGGTATCCAGACCTGACTGGCCTGACCACACCCGAGACACCACCGATGGCTTTGAGGCGGAGGAATGCCAATCCAGACCTGTGGGCGGATGGGGGACATCTGGCCTTACATAAAACATGCAGAGAAATTCATAAGGGACCAAAAGGATAAGGAGGACAAGGTCAAAGAGAAGATGGGCAAGAAGCTCCAGATGGCCCAACTGGCCCACTACAGTGGTCAGACAGGCAGAGGACGAGGCTGCGGAGACAGAAGAGGTGACAGACCAAATGGATGTTACCATTGTAGATCAAAAGAACATTGGATAAAAGACTGTCCTGAACCTGAGGAAGAGATGAGGAAGGAGAGGGGTCCTGACAGTCAGAAGAGACGGGACGGGAGACATCGACTGGTGAGACCAAACCATCACATGCTTGTACACATACACCACACATAGAAATACAGACAATAAGAAAAGAACAGGATTATCAAGAATTACCTCAAATAACGTAAAACAATAGGCGTGAAAGAAATAGCGTTTTTAGTTGAGTCAGGGGCAGGACATTCGGTCCTTAAAGCTAAAGAGTGGAACTGTTACGGTTCCCCCTCCTAACCATCCCTCTGGAGCCACCTTGAGGCCCCGGCGATCATCGCTGGAGCGTCCAGCTCCCAGTCGACAGTGCACCTGTTCCCTGTCTCCCCTCAGCACACCTGCAAACCATCTGCAATCACCGCCCTATAAGAACCCTGCCTGAACTCCACTCCAGTGCCAGAACGTACTTTGCACTCCACGCCAGAACGTGTCCATGATACCTCGTCCTCCCTGGTTTTCCCCTTGTCGACCCTTCCACGGACCCTTACCAACTACTGGACCTTCCTGCCTCCCGACCATCTGCCTGTCCGACTACCCGTCGACCTGCCCAACCTCCTGCCTGTTTGACTGCCCGCTCTCCTGCCGACCCCTGGACCGAACTTCGACTACTCTCTTTGGATTATCCACTTGTCCCCATTCATTATTAAATACGCCTTCATCTACCCTCTCTGTGTGCCGCCGTTTGGTTCCTCAGACCTTCTGTGTAACAGGAACTCCAAACCAAACCAGAGTGGTAGCAATAGTGGATTAGGAATGAAAGAACGATTCACCGTTCCTCTATCTGTATATGATAATGATGGCATCCAATATCAGAAACACCCACTTATACACTCTAATTGCTGCCCTGTAAATTTGTTAGGTTGAGATCTAATATGTAGTTTAGGATTAGCCCTATTGTGTTCAGAGAAAGGAATCAAAATAGAAAAGTGTGCTATGCAGAATATAATTTTCAGCAGAGGTCAGCTAAAATATTATTATGCATGGGATTTGATTAGTAGTAGGCCGAGATCAGTGTCACAGAATCTGTTGAATGAAGCAAGGCAGGGAGTGTGTTACGGTTCCCCCTCCCAACCAATCCTCTGGCACCACCTCGAGGCCGCGGCGGTCATCACTGGAGCGTCTTCCCAGTCGACAGCGCACCTGTTCCCTATCGCCTATCAGCGCACCTGCTACCCATCACCAATCACCTGCCTATAAGAACCCTGCCCGATCTTCTCTCCAGTGCCAGATCGTACTGCGTCCCACGGTAACCCTTTGAGTATTCCTTACGCTTCTAGCCCTAGATTACCTCTCTCAAGTATCCTGTGTTTGTTTGTGTTGTCACCGCGTTCCCTTGTGTCCACATCCAGATACCCCGTCCTCCCTGGTGTTTCCCCTCGTCGACCCTTCCACGGACCTAGCCCCCTCTCCGACTACTGGACCTCCCGGCTTCCCGAACCTCCGCTCGTCTGACTACCCGCCTGCCTGCCGAACCCTGGACCGACCCACGACCACTCTATTGGATTACTCTCCCCTACCTCTTTCCCTTATTATTATTATTATTAAATATGCCTTCGGGCTAATCCTACCCCTGAGCGCCGTCTTTTGGTTCCGCTGACGTTCATAGCGTAACAGAACGATCTGGCCACCAAAATGACGGAACCAGACGGCTCACGGAACCCGGGTGAGAGAGAGAGAGACGCCGGGGCAGCGGCCATTGACCATCCCTTGCTCGCCCTTGTCCAGCAGCACGGCGCCCAGCTTAACCGGATCACTGACCAACTCGCCGCCGCCTTCTGTTCGATGGATAATCGCCTCCGGACGCTCGAGCTTCAGTCTTCCAGACCCTCCCAAACCACCACACCAGCCCCGTCTCGAGGTTAGCCCCTGGGCCCAGTACCCCAACCCCCCCCCTCGTTTTCCGAGAGCCTCACATCACGTCACCTTGTCCCTATGGAGGCGAGTTCGACCGCTGCCGCGGTTTCCTGGCTCAGTGCGAGCTCGCCTTCTTATATTAGCCCAGCAGGTTTCGCTCTGGAGGGGACAAGGTGGCATATATCATCACCCTCCTGACCGGCCGGGCATTGAAGTGGGCCGTGGCGGCCCTGGGCAGCAACCCCGCCTTGGCTGTGGATTTTGAGGGGTTCAAGGCTGATTTCCACTTTTTGTTCGATCACCCCCAGGAGGGCGCTGACGCAGCTGTGTGCCTCCACGTCATCCGGCAGGGAAACCGGTCGGTGGCGGACTATACGGTGGAGTTCCGCACTCTCGCTGCTGAGAGCGGCAGGGGAGAAAAGGCGCTCCTCAGCACGTACAAGCGGGGCCTTGCGGATCATATCAAGGACTGGCTCATCAAGAATCGTCCTTCGTCGTATCAGGAGCTAGTCATCCTTGCGTTGGAGACGACTGCATGCGGGAGAGACGGCTGGAACGCGGCCCGGACAGGACTTCGCCTCCGGGGTTGACTCCCTCCCTCGGCGTCCTTTCTCCAGTCCCCATCCCAGTCCTCTCCGAATCCCGATCTCCACGCCCCTGTCCGGACCGCCTCTGGCCACAGAGCAGCCGACACCAGCCCAGAGGAAGAGCCGATGCAGGTGGGCAGGTCCCGTCTGTCCGCAGCGGAACGCGAGCAACGGTTCCGGGATCAGCGTTGCCTCTACTGCGGGCAGACAGGGCACTACATCCGGGCCTGCCCAACTCATCCTCGAACCCCCCAAGGTAAGAGACATGGCTTACCAGAGAGAGAGGTCCTGGTAAGCCATAACTCCTTCTCCCACGCTGGTCCCTCCCAAACTCGCCTCATTCTCACTTCCCTCTCCTGGGGCCATGAAGCTCATAGCCTGGGTGCCCTCCTGGATTCCGGAGGAATTTAGCCACCCTGGCTAAAGAGTCCGGAATTCCCCTGCTCGCCCTGGATACCCCAATTCGGGCTCAGGCCCTGGACGGTCGACTCCTGGGCACCATAACCCACAGCACCATCTCCCTCACCCTCACCCTATCGGGGAACCACCAGGAAACTCTCCGGCTCCTCGTCATCCCTGCGTCCACGGCCCCCCTGGTGTTAGGTCAACCTTGGCTAGAGAGGCACAACCCCCACATTTGCTGGACCACTGGAAGGATCCTGGGGTGGAGTGTGGGGTGTCACGCCAATTGCCTCCGCTCCCTCGCCACCTGGACCTCCCAGACCAGTCGCTCCGGCCCCAGACTTGTCCAGGGTGCCTCCCACCTACCACCACCTAGCCGAGGTCTTCAGAGAGGAACGTGCCCTCTCCCTTCCCCCTCACCGCCCCTACGACTGTGCTGTCGACCTCGTTCCCGGCGCCGCCCTCCCGTCCGGTCGGCTCGACAACCTCTCCCTCCCGGAAAAACAAACCATGCAGGAGTACATCTCCGAGTCCCTGGCCTCGGGCATTATCCGGCCCTCCCCGGTGGCAGCGGGGTTCTTCTTCGTAAAGAAGAAAGGAGGGGACCTCCGGCCCTGCATCGACTACCGCGGCATCAACGCCATCACCATCAGGAATAAATATCCCCTCCCTCTCCTGAGCTCAACTTTCAAGCCCCTTCGTCACGCGGCCGTCTTCACCAAGCTGGACCTCCGGAGTGTGTACCATCTGGTGCGCATAAAGGAGGGGGATGAATGGAAGACGGCCTTTAACACCCACCTGGGGCACTTTGAATATTTAGTGATGCCTTTCGGGCTCACTAATGCCCCGGCCGTCTTCCAGGCCTTGGTGAACGACGTGCTGCGTGACATGCTGAATGTCTTCGTGGTGGTTTACCTGGATGATATCCTGGTGTTCTCTAGAACGGAGGGGGAACACCAGCAGCACACCCAGCTGGTTCTCCAACGACTCCTGGAGAACGGACTCTTTGTGAAGGCCGAGAAGTGCCAGTTCCACACCGCCTCTGTGGAGTACTTGGGTCACATCGTGGAGAGGGGCCACCTGCGGGCGGATGGGAGGAAGATCCAGGCGGTGGAGGAGTGGCCGCAACCCCTGAACCGTCTGCAACTGCGGCACTTCCTGGGCTTCGCAGGATTTTACCGGCGTTTCAGCCAGGTGGCCGCTCCACTGATCGCCCTCACTTCCACCCTCCGCCCATACTCCTGAACCACGGAGGCGGAGGCCGCCTTCTCGACCCTCAAGACTCTCCCCTACCCCTTTCCCTGATTATTATTATTATTATTATTATTAAATACGCCTTCGGGCTAATCCTACCCCTGAGCGCCGTCTTTTGGTTCCGCCGATGTTCATAGCGTAACAGAATGAAAGGTGTGTTCATGAATGAAGATGGATTATACTGTACAGCAAGAGTAACAGAAAGTCAGGATGCAAAGTTTGAGAAAGTTTGGTTTTGAGAGGAAAGTGACTTACTGTCAGGACACTGGAGTAGGAATGGATTTTCTGCCCTGTCAGTGAGCTATAGAGGGGATTGTTCCAGTGTTTGAAGCATTGTTAGAGAAAGGGATAATTGTTCCATGCTCTAACAGTCCATGCCACACTCCTATCTTCCCAGTTAAAAAAAAAGCCAAACGGGAAGGCCAAACACAGGCGTGGCACTTTGTGCAGGATCTTAAAAAGGTTAATGAAGGAGTTCATGTGCGCGCACCCACAGTCCCGGATCCATATACAGTTATGACACAGGTACCTGGTAACAGTACATTTTTCTTAGTGGTCGCCCTAGCTAATGCATTCTTTAGTATTCCTGTGCACAAGGGTATTCTACACGTGCTGCAGCTCTGAGGGATAATTTGGAAGGATTAAAATTAGACGGAGGGAGGACTCTAATACAATGTGTTGATAACCCCAACCCTTTTAATTTGCTCGCCTGATAAACTAAACATGTGAGAGAGACACAGTGACTCTCCTGAAGTACTTCGCAGAACAACAGAAACAACAGTTTGCAAAAGAGAAAGATTGGTATGCATTTTGAATCATATATAAAAACAGGAAGCATACAATAAATATCCTGTTAAAATTCAACATCACTGAATACAACTGTGACAAAAAATATGTTAACATTATAACATTGTTGTGCGTGACATGAAATAACAATTCAGTCTTGTTTGGGTAGTACATTTTATGAACTATAAATTTGATTAATCTGATTATGTTGATAAATTTACATTCAAAAGGAAAAAGTCTCAGCAGGGACGGGGTGAAGACAATAAACCAAAATACCTAAACCAGTGATGAAAAAGCACCTCATGTCTTTTCTTGGCATGACAGGTTTCTGTAGATAGTGGGTCCCCGAATATGCTAAATTAGTGCAGCCGTTCCACACCATGGCACATGGCCAAAAATTAGCCTCTGCAGATAAGGTTACATGTTTGTGAGGAGAGGTAGCAGTGTTGGTGAGAGGTAGAGGGAAAGAGCTGCTAATGTCATCAACCTTCTTTTCAAAGTAGGTGACAAAGTCATCCGCAGACAGGGAGGAGGGGAGGAGGTGGGTTGAGAAGTGAGGAAAATGTGGAGAACAGTTTCCTTGGGTCAGAGGTAGAGGATTGAATTTTGGAATGGTAGCAAGAAGCTTTAGCAGCTGATGCAGATGAGGTGTAGTTGAGGAGGAGAGAGAGATAAAGTTCTAGGTCATCAGGGAGGCCAGTTTTTCTCCATTTCCTCTCAGCTGCCCGGAGCCCTATTCTACAAGTTTGCAGGGTTTCAGACAGCCAGGGAGCGCGTGGAGAGGATCGTGCTGGCTTTGAGGTCTGTGGACAGAGAGAGTTGAAGGATGATGAAAGAGTGGACAGGAGGGTGGAGGAGGCTGCATCGTGGATAGAAGGGAGAAGGATTTAACAGAGGGTAGGGCGGATAAGACAGAGGAAGAGAGAGCGATGAGGGAGAGGGTACACAGGTTGCGACGAGAGGATATAGTGTGGGTCGAGACTGACTGGGAGGGAGAGGATTTGAGAGGAAGGGAGAAGGATGTGCAAAAATAATGTCTGAAAAATATGGCAAATGGACATATGAACAATCAGAGGAGAGTGGGACAGGGTAAGGCCGAAGGAGGAGATAAGGTAAGATGCTCCAGACGAGTGAAGCTTTTCCGACTGGATGTTGAAGTCACCCAGTAGTGTGAGCGGTGTGCCGTCCTCAGGGAAGAAGCAGAGAAGGACATCCATCTCGTCTAAGAAGTGGCCAAGCTGACCTGGTGGACGATAGATGTGAAGTTTGACAGGGGAGGTAACAGAAACAGCATGGAATTCGAAGGTGGATATGGACAGGTGTGACAGGGGAAGGACATTATGTGACCATTCCGGCGAGATGAGGAGTCCTGTTCCTCCCCCTTGACCAGAGAGTCTAGGGGAATGAGAAAAGGAGTAGGCATCAGAGAGGGCTGCCGGAGTAGCTGTGTTTTCCGGTGTAATCCATGTCTTTGTGAGAGCAAGGAAGTGGAGGGACATGAAGCAGGCATAGGCTGAGATAGCCTCTCCTTTCCGGACCGCTGAGTGGCAGTTCCAAAGTCCTCCCGCGACAGTGAGGTTGTGGTTAGTTGAGCATGGTGGATAGACTAAATTAGATGGGTTGCTAGTGGGTGTCCTCCTGAGGGATGAAATAACAGGAATGGGGAGGAAGCACATTGTGATATTTGCCGGTATAGAGATAGAGGGTTTGTGGGAAATATAACATGTAGGTAGCACTCAGTACACTCAGAGTAGTGAAAAAATGAACTAATAGAATAAAAATACTTCGTAGTTTAATCGTCCTCTCAGGCCTTCCTCGATGGAATCCACAGATTGACTCCTCTTCGTGTCAAGCGTCTTCGTGTCAGGAGGCTGTTGTAGAGATTGTCGCTCTATGATCATGATAGAAATGCAGATTCTGTGATTGTTGATGATTAGCAGGGTAGCAGCCCCTCCCACCTGACGATCAGTTAACGACCAGACAGGTTTCACCACTCAACTCCAAATGTACTTTGTTCTCGTCAGAGCTGAGTGGGGACTTGAGTAGGTTGCAGAGAGGTTTCAGCCCCTCCCACTGGAGAATGACAGCAATTGGCTTCCAGCAGATTTTTCTCAACAGAAACTAGCTCCCTCGGCTTCAGGCAGGATAGCAGGGAAGGATGATGAGGAACAGGTGAAACTCATCAGGGCGGGGTCGACAATCACACAGGCAATCCCAAATGTATTAGTCCTGGTCCAAGGTGAGCAGGGGTTAAATGCCTTGCAGGATAGTGTCAGGCCCTCCTATTAGACTGGAGAACAGGCTTCACCACTCACTCAATCCCAAATGTATATCATCCCCCTGATGGCCCATTTGATCATGTTATGATGAATTTCATTGACTGAAACCCCTGCGAGGGAAAAAAAAAATCTTGTTTGGTATTTGTAGACATGTTTTCAAAATGGGTTGAAGTTTTTCCATCAAGCAAAGCAGACTCCTCAGCAGTGGCAAAATCATTGTTAACTGAGAGAGTGCCACGGTGGGGAGTCCCTAGGAAACTGTCAAGTGATAATGGGACACATTTTGTAAACGAAGCAATTTAGAGAATGTCTGAATAACTAGGAGTGGACTTAAGAACACACTGCGCCTACCACCCACAGAGCGGGGGGGGGGGGGGGGGGGCAGTAGAGAGAGAAAATGGGACAATCAAAATTAAACTGTAAAAATGTGTGAGGAACCGGGACTGAACTAGGTAAAAGCCCTTCCCCTGGTACTCACAGCCATGAGGGGAAGGCCTAGACCTAAGACTGGTCTCTCACCCCATGACATTTTGACAGGCAAACCAACGAACACAGGGTTAGGAACACCCTTAGGGCACATGTTAACCACTAAATATGCAAATGATACAATGTTAACATACTGTGCTAATTTGTCGAAGGTTTTGAGTGATGTCCACAGGAGTGTGAAAGCAGCGCTGCCCACACCTATTGAGGGTCTGCTCCATGACATCAGACCTGGGGAGTGGATGGTGATCAAAGACTGTAAGAGAAAACACTGGAACTGACCACGGTGGCAAGGACCATTCCAGGTGCAGCTCATCACCCAGTCAGCAGTGAAAATAGCCGAGCGAGGTACGTGGGTGCACGCCACACACTGCGAGAGAGCACCACTGCTGGAGGGACCAGGGTAGCCAAACCCAGGAGGAGAACACCCCCACCTAACCAGAGTGACCAGGGAGATACACTCCAACAAGAGTTAAGTGCTGGTAACCTCTGACTCCAACACAACCTGCAAAGCAGCCCAGAGATGGAGAGGAACCGCCCTTGGCATCCGTTCCGACAACCGGGATAGAGAATATAGTATTCACCTTCTGTCAAAAGGTGATGACGTCACATGAATTTAATCATCAAAAATAATACTTGAAAATTATAAGTCCCGCCCCTTTGGGGCGGATGTGGTGGGTGTTGATGCTTGCACAATGAGACGTTGGTGAGAGGCCAAGGTGTTCTGCTGTTTGTGAAATTAGATTTAGGAACTTGACAGTTTTATGGGGTGGGTGTTGATGTTTGCCCAATGAGACGTTGGTGAGAGGCCAAGGTGTTCTGCTGTTTGTGAAATTAGATTTAGGAACTTGACATTTTTTTGAGGATGTGGTCACCCCCATAGGATATAGAACCATTAGAATGGTTGGATTAGGGGACCTTTTCTCTTTCTAGGAACCCAGGGGCCCTGGACTGTCTGAAGACCAACCAAGGGCCAGCTAAAGTTTGTCACTGATAAGTGCTGTGTGATGTGTTGTGATGACTTCATGCCGCATACATACATCTATGTCAAAATTGCATATGAGGCTTAAAATAAAAGCTCAATACTGAGGGTTAAAATGTGCAATTAAAAAAAAAGGCAATTAAAAAATGGTTAGGTTGCTACTCTAGTGGTAGTCATGTGTTCAATAATGAAGGGTTAGGGTTAATAAAATGGGGGATTAAAAAATGGTTACATTTTTAAAAATGTTTAGTTTCAAACATTGGGTATGACCCATGTCGCGGGCGTGTCACTGGTAAGATCACGTGTTTCCCGGGCAAAAGGTGAGGGAATCATATGTCACTCCACTTCAACCACTGGTAAAGGCAAGTCATCTCATTTTGAGAAGCGCACATCATAGCAAATGCAGTCCAAAATTTTGAATTTGAGCCAAAATTAAACATATTTCCACTCAAACGATTATTTCCTGGCTACAATAAAATCGTTGTAAAACATCATGGATAAGCACAGGACATTGTATTCCAATTTGAAAAGTTCTGGGTCAGAGAAACCAACAGAATGAGTATCAAAAACTTTCACCTGGGTCAGAGAAACCAACAGAATGAGTATCAAAACCTCCTAATGGAAGATGTGTGACGGTACTTTCATTATTTCAAATAACATAAACTTCAAACCGTTTTCTTCAAGAAGTCGAACCACTGAATGAGTATCGAAAAATAGCTTTCTGTTTCCAGACTTTGTTATATCTGTCTTCAAATCATATTGCAGGGCTTTAGTGGAGGTGCTCAGCTCTGAAATAAACATAAAAATGCAACGCTTAGAGATATATACAGATAAAAGAAAACTTCAGATGTCATGTTAAAACATAACATGGAAATAAACCTGGGGTCTCATTTATCAATGCTTTGTAAGCATAAATCTGTGCCTAAACCATGCATGCGTACGATAAACAACATTTATCAAGGTGAACTGTTGCTTGAGATGACCATGCATACGCACAATGCCAAGTGGTAGAATGAGGGAATTGCTTGTCAAACACAAACAAGGAGCAAGTGAAGTAACAAAGACTGTGTTTCAAATATGGGTGTTTTTATGTTTTTGTCTATGTATTTGTATGCAACTTGTGTGATGCAGAGTTGAGTTGCAGTTGCAGCTAATGGACTGCGCAATGCGGTTGAGGTCCGCCGAAAGTCCATTGGTTTCAATGGGATGGGGTGCGCACCATTGCCACTCAGCAGCTGCATTTTGGACTTTTAGATGCAGCCAGTGAATGACGAAGGGCAGTGCACCCCAAACCAAGGGACCGCCGTAAAAGCTATTGGCTAAAAAGACAATTCCCAATGCAATTCCAATGGCAGCGACTGTATTGTTCCTGGCCAAATTAGCTTGATTCCAGCGTGACTTTGGTGTTCTCCAATTACTTAAAATATACAAATTCATGCATTGGCTGTCATATTTTCTTTTATACCCCAGATCGGACGAACCATGCTAGGCATCCAGAAGTGCCACAACAATTTAACACTAACACTACAGTACATAAAATCACATTCTGTGTGCAGTATAGGCCAGTACATCCATTATTCTTTAGTATATTTTCAATAATAGTTGTAACATGTAGCTATAGTGCAAAATCATGAACACCACATGACAATATAGGAGCCCAATAAAAATGTAATGATGATTTATTGATTTTAATGATGACTAGGCCTATGATGCGTAATAAATAGTTCATTATGACAATAAATACACTGATTACACTAAATTATGAGACTCTTATGTTAGAAATTCTGAATTTGCAAAGGGCATCATTTGATGGTAATCCATTACTTGTAATAACTAACCATGTCCAACTATATAATAGTGCTGAAATATTTATGACTGTACTATATAATTTGAATCATTATTATAAAATTACTGCAATTGCTACACAGTTTGTTATTGATCTACCACATGAATTCGCGCCCCAAAAAATGTGTATAAAGCTTTGATAATGTGTGCGCCTAGTTTGAACTGATCAGGTGTGTGTCAAAATGCTGTCTTGTTGTGAAAGTATGACATTGGAATGCATTTTTATGGGACAAACTAAGCAACATAGCCTATTGAACTATGGCCTTGATAATTATAATTTCAAATTATTATAATTTCATTTCAAATTGTAGGCATAGGCAGAGACTGTATATACTTGAGATATGCCACTCCCTTGATTTACTATTGGTTTTGCGAGAGACTGGGAAGATGGAGCCAGTGCCATGCGGGGACACATTACTTAACAATTACCACAGTTATAGAATAGCAGTGGTCTTTGTTATGTTTGCATGACAAGGATCGCGTCTATCTCGCGCCGTTTCCCTAGTAACGCAGGTGTAAATCTGGAGTGGGAGGCTAGGCCAAAGTCAAGTAAAGTCTATTTTTAAGCCATTACAACTACCTTTAAGGATCAAATTTGCACAATAAATGTTTCTACAAACTTCAGCGATCTAAAAAACCGAAAGAAAATGTGCTATCATTTTGGGTGTGAGTGGAGTTTTTGTCCTGCCCTCCCATAGGCGACCTGTCTGAAAAAACAGCATTTTGTCTCCTTATTTAGTGAACCGGCTTTCTTTAAAGAGGCTTTGGCATAGGCATATTTACTGTACATTAGCCTACACATCGTTGAGAACACCGAAGTTAGCAGCATCGTTTCTCTCGAATGACTCCAGAGTTTGCCAGTCTTCATGTGTCCAGGTTAATTATTATTTGTTCTACATCCATTTGGTGGAAATACGCTTTTAATTAGGTACGTGCAGAACGTCATGTCGTCAACTAAATACATATCTGTTGACAATCGCAGTGAAATGTTAATCAAGACTTGGTAGTACTGAGGGACGCCGCCATGAGATAACCGTGGCTAGTGATGGACGATATTAAGGTTTATTTGGCTCTTTAAAATCGGTGATATTTGGACCATGTTTTGTATGGGATGGTAATTTACTTCGGATTATGCAAGTGCATAATCACTATACACATCGTGACTGAATGTATGGCATTCTATAAGTATACTGCAACCGTTCTCTGGAGATCGATATGCTTTGGATCAAAGTGTTAATTCATTTCTCAAATAATTACCATTCGAGTAAACTTTGAATGCAGTACTCGAGTTTCTCACATTACCTAACTTCTATACTTTTTTAAAAATGTTGTTGTTGTTTGTGATGTGAGCTGCTGTAACACCTTAATTTCCCTTCAGGGATCAATAAAGTACCTATCTATCTATCTACTTTGATGATTTGGCTACATCTAGAATAAAATGAGATGTAGTAGGCTAGATCTTGCAGAGTAGGAGATCAAAACTTCGGTCAAGGCGAAAATAGCACCGAAACTCTTCACCAAAAAGCTATCATTGTTGAATGAAAGACAACTTGTGATCCACCTGTATTTATATCAAATACATTTTTCGAAGGAAGATTAGCCAATTTTTGGTGGTTCATCAACTTCCGTTAGAAGACTATATTATAGATCCAAACACGCGACGCGAGATCCCTGCCCGTTACAATAGAATTAAACGTGATATCAAAGCTTTTTCGCTCACTAATAAACAACAAGTGATCAACTTTTCAGTTGTTTTTGATAAGAGACGCCTTCTCCCCTCAGGTAGAACACTGCCGTTTGGTTACTGAGTTGTTATTACCTGTTATCACCTGTTATTACCTAGGTTCACAATAGACTGTCTTCACAATATTACCGGGTGTTTTCTATAGTTCTGTAGGAACATTATTTGAAAACATTTATTCTACAATGTATCCTAATGGTGTTTTATTGTATTTGAAAAATGTGTTCTACAATGTATTCTACAATGTATCTGTAGTTAATAAACTTAGATGAAGAAAGGAAGCTGCAGAGGTCCGGATGAGTCAGTTTAATCGTCTTTAATTAATCATAACTTCATCGTTACAATCCACGGCCAGATGTGGGGGTTCCTATACAGTCAATGATGTCCCCTCTTCCTAGTCTAGCCGTTCAGTCTTATATACAGAACAGCATGCTTTATCTTCCAGATTTGGGCATTGAGCATGGAATCCCTAGGCGCGTTACTCTAAACATTTTCAACCTATACTATGGTGATGTTCATTGCCTTAACCAAATAAGGCTATACCCGAACAGGGGCCCGGAGCAGGGGTTTTAGGGGTGCCCAGAGTATCTGAAAGGAGGGTGTCAGCTGGTAGTGTCTAAGCCGGAAGAAGATCCAACAGTTTGGGTAAAAGTTAATGGTCATTCATTAGAAATGATGGTTGATTTTGGAGCATCATTTACCTGTATCTAGCCACAAGACACTATACACTCCAATTAAGTTGAGACGCAAGGTCAACTTATCACGAGACACAAGCTTGAGGAGCACATGCCATCAAGGCTGTAGAGTCCTACTTGCATATTAGACTATACTTTTGAGCTATTGACCAATACAACTATTTTCGATTGCTACATTCCTAGCGCTAATAGATTATACACCTATCATGGCCTCCATCACCCAGTCGTCTGACCCTGAGATCCCAGACAACCACAAAGAGAGCTGGATAATTCTGTATCTATTCGTCTGGAGGATTTTGCGTCAAATCGCGGGATCTGTGAAGCCGGGCCTGTGGTGGAACGGAGTAAGGCCCTCCTTTATGACCCAGCAGCAGGAGCAGCCATTCTAGCTAGCTGTCAACGACAGCTCTCCGGCTAACTAGCATTAGCTAGTGGTGACACCAACGGGATTGCGAGGGAGAAACATATTGGCAGCGTTTCGTATAAAGGCAACAATACTCTCTCTTAAACTCAATACCTTAAGGACTCCTGTCACAGATATGGCTGCAATAATAAAGGAAATTGTCAGCCAAAACAAAAGGAGATACCAGGAAGATGGGTTTGACTTGGACTTGACCTATATTTATCCGAATATAATTGCAATGGGCTTTCCAGCAGAAAGACTTGAGGGTGTCTACAGAAACAATATAGACGATGTAGTACGGTTTCTGGACTCAAAACACAAAAATCATTACAAGATATATAACAGAACAGAATATTGTGACAGTCTATTGTGAACCTAGGTAATAACAGGTGATAACAGGTAATAACAACTCAGTAACCAAACGGCAGTGTTCTACCTGAGGGGAGAAGGCGTCTCTTATCAAAAATAACTGAAAAGTTGATCACTTGTTGTTTATTAGTGAGCGAAAAAGCTTTGATATCACGTTTAATTCTATTGTAACGGGCAGGGATCTCGCGTCGCGTGTTTGGATCTATAATATAGTCTTCTAACGGAAGTTGATGAACCACCAAAAATTGGCTAATCTTCCTTCGAAAAATGTATTTGATATAAATACAGGTGGATCACAAGTTGTCTTTCATTCAACAATGATAGCTTTTTGGTGAAGAGTTTCGGTGCTATTTTCGCCTTGACCGAAGTTTTGATCTCCTACTCTGCAAGATCTAGCCTACTACATCTCATTTTATTCTAGATGTAGCCAAATCATCAAAGTAGATAGATAGATAGGTACTTTATTGATCCCTGAAGGGAAATTAAGGCGTTACAGCAGCTCACATCACAAACAACAACAACATTTTTAAAAAAGTATAGAAGTTAGGTAATGTGAGAAACTCGAGTACTGCATTCAAAGTTTACTCGAATGGTAATTATTTGAGAAATGAATTAACACTTTGATCCAAAGCATATCGATCTCCAGAGAACGGTTGCAGTATACTTATAGAATGCCATACATTCAGTCACGATGTGTATAGTGATTATGCACTTGCATAATCCGAAGTAAATTACCATCCCATACAAAACATGGTCCAAATATCACCGATTTTAAAGAGCCAAATAAACCTTAATATCGTCCATCACTAGCCACGGTTATCTCATGGCGGCGTCCCTCAGTACTACCAAGTCTTGATTAACATTTCACTGCGATTGTCAACAGATATGTATTTAGTTGACGACATGACGTTCTGCACGTACCTAATTAAAAGCGTATTTCCACCAAATGGATGTAGAACAAATAATAATTAACCTGGACACATGAAGACTGGCAAACTCTGGAGTCATTCGAGAGAAACGATGCTGCTAACTTCGGTGTTCTCAACGATGTGTAGGCTAATGTACAGTAAATATGCCTATGCCAAAGCCTCTTTAAAGAAAGCCGGTTCACTAAATAAGGAGACAAAATGCTGTTTTTTCAGACAGGTCGCCTATGGGAGGGCAGGACAAAAACTCCACTCACACCCAAAATGATAGCACATTTTCTTTCGGTTTTTTAGATCGCTGAAGTTTGTAGAAACATTTATTGTGCAAATTTGATCCTTAAAGGTAGTTGTAATGGCTTAAAAATAGACTTTACTTGACTTTGGCCTAGCCTCCCACTCCAGATTTACACCTGCGTTACTAGGGAAACGGCGCGAGATAGACGCGATCCTTGTCATGCAAACATAACAAAGACCACTGCTATTCTATAACTGTGGTAATTGTTAAGTAATGTGTCCCCGCATGGCACTGGCTCCATCTTCCCAGTCTCTCGCAAAACCAATAGTAAATCAAGGGAGTGGCATATCTCAAGTATATACAGTCTCTGCCTATGCCTACAATTTGAAATGAAATTATAATAATTTGAAATTATAAGTATCAAGGCCATAGTTCAATAGGCTATGTTGCTTAGTTTGTCCCATAAAAATGCATTCCAATGTCATACTTTCACAACAAGACAGCATTTTGACACACACCTGATCAGTTCAAACTAGGCGCACACATTATCAAAGCTTTATACACATTTTTTGGGGCGCGAATTCATGTGGTAGATCAATAACAAACTGTGTAGCAATTGCAGTAATTTTATAATAATGATTCAAATTATATAGTACAGTCATAAATATTTCAGCACTATTATATAGTTGGACATGGTTAGTTATTACAAGTAATGGATTACCATCAAATGATGCCCTTTGCAAATTCAGAATTTCTAACATAAGAGTCTCATAATTTAGTGTAATCAGTGTATTTATTGTCATAATGAACTATTTATTACGCATCATAGGCCTAGTCATCATTAAAATCAATAAATCATCATTACATTTTTATTGGGCTCCTATATTGTCATGTGGTGTTCATGATTTTGCACTATAGCTACATGTTACAACTATTATTGAAAATATACTAAAGAATAATGGATGTACTGGCCTATACTGCACACAGAATGTGATTTTATGTACTGTAGTGTTAGTGTTAAATTGTTGTGGCACTTCTGGATGCCTAGCATGGTTCGTCCGATCTGGGGTATAAAAGAAAATATGACAGCCAATGCATGAATTTGTATATTTTAAGTAATTGGAGAACACCAAAGTCACGCTGGAATCAAGCTAATTTGGCCAGGAACAATACAGACGCTGCCATTGGAATTGCATTGGGAATTGTCTTTTTAGCCAATAGCTTTTACGGCGGTCCCTTGGTTTGGGGTGCACTGCCCTTCGTCATTCACTGGCTGCATCTAAAAGTCCAAAATGCAGCTGCTGAGTGGCAATGGTGCGCACCCCATCCCATTGAAACCAATGGACTTTCGGCGGACCTCAACCGCATTGCGCAGTCCATTAGCTGCAACTGCAACTCAACTCTGCATCACACAAGTTGCATACAAATACATAGACAAAAACATAAAAACACCCATATTTGAAACACAGTCTTTGTTACTTCACTTGCTCCTTGTTTGTGTTTGACAAGCAATTCCCTCATTCTACCACTTGGCATTGTGCGTATGCATGGTCATCTCAAGCAACAGTTCACCTTGATAAATGTTGTTTATCGTACGCATGCATGGTTTAGGCACAGATTTATGCTTACAAAGCATTGATAAATGAGACCCCAGGTTTATTTCCATGTTATGTTTTAACATGACATCTGAAGTTTTCTTTTATCTGTATATATCTCTAAGCGTTGCATTTTTATGTTTATTTCAGAGCTGAGCACCTCCACTAAAGCCCTGCAATATGATTTGAAGACAGATATAACAAAGTCTGGAAACAGAAAGCTATTTTTCGATACTCATTCAGTGGTTCGACTTCTTGAAGAAAACGGTTTGAAGTTTATGTTATTTGAAATAATGAAAGTACCGTCACACATCTTCCATTAGGAGGTTTTGATACTCATTCTGTTGGTTTCTCTGACCCAGGTGAAAGTTTTTGATACTCATTCTGTTGGTTTCTCTGACCCAGAACTTTTCAAATTGGAATACAATGTCCTGTGCTTATCCATGATGTTTTACAACGATTTTATTGTAGCCAGGAAATAATCGTTTGAGTGGAAATATGTTTAATTTTGGCTCAAATTCAAAATTTTGGACTGCATTTGCTATGATGTGCGCTTCTCAAAATGAGATGACTTGCCTTTACCAGTGGTTGAAGTGGAGTGACATATGATTCCCTCACCTTTTGCCCGGGAAACACGTGATCTTACCAGTGACACGCCCGCGACATGGGTCATACCCAATGTTTGAAACTAAACATTTTTAAAAATGTAACCATTTTTTAATCCCCCATTTTATTAACCCTAACCCTTCATTATTGAACACATGACTACCACTAGAGTAGCAACCTAACCATTTTTTAATTGCCTTTTTTTTTAATTGCACATTTTAACCCTCAGTATTGAGCTTTTATTTTAAGCCTCATATGCAATTTTGACATAGATGTATGTATGCGGCATGAAGTCATCACAACACATCACACAGCACTTATCAGTGACAAACTTTAGCTGGCCCTTGGTTGGTCTTCAGACAGTCCAGGGCCCCTGGGTTCCTAGAAAGAGAAAAGGTCCCCTAATCCAACCATTCTAATGGTTCTATATCCTATGGGGGTGACCACATCCTCAAAAAAATGTCAAGTTCCTAAATCTAATTTCACAAACAGCAGAACACCTTGGCCTCTCACCAACGTCTCATTGGGCAAACATCAACACCCACCCCATAAAACTGTCAAGTTCCTAAATCTAATTTCACAAACAGCAGAACACCTTGGCCTCTCACCAACGTCTCATTGTGCAAGCATCAACACCCACCACATCCGCCCCAAAGGGGCGGGACTTATAATTTTCAAGTATTATTTTTGATGATTAAATTCATGTGACGTCATCACCTTTTGACAGAAGGTGAATACTATATTCTCTCGGGATGTTCCCTGCGGGGAGGGCTCTGCAGTCTAGTGATCATCTCCTGCCTCGTTGTGATCCCTACTTTCTGGCTTCTGGAAGGAAAAGTCCTACGGCAGGACTCAAATAGCAGCCGTTCCACCCCTGCACCCACACCTGCACCCACACCAACACCTCTCCCTACACCTACCACCTCACTCCTACATGACACACCGACTTTAGAAAGGACCAGGACTGACTCTAGGCAACCTAGGAGAGAGAGAGATAGAGACAAATTGCTATCCACACCCACAGAGATGGGCATAGCGGTGTCAATACGTTTCTGACCCCTATCCCATCCCCGACTATGATGTTATGACAGAACGCAGGACTGTGAGTAAAAAGACTGACACATACTGATTTCACACTTCTTTTTTTTTAAGGTAATGGTTCAATAAGTATCTATACTATGACATGCTGGTAAGCGCTGAATAATGTTGATCATACTAATCATTTAAGCATTTAATCATGTAAGCATTAAACATGTAGTGGATGTTTGTAGTAATAGAAGTAGAAGTGTTTTGCTTGTGAACTATGTTAAAAGCTACTACTAAAACTGTTTCCAACAGATGAGTCTCACAAGACCCAATTGTTTTCAGATCACCCCTCATGCATCAGGGTTGAATAACAGATAATACTGAGTGAGAAACCGCCCTGGAGGAGAGGGGATTTTGAAAGTATAAATGTGTATTGTAACTTTGTTCTGGGCTTCTGTTTGCTAGAAACAGCTGGCCATGCTTGCAACCATTAAAAGAAGTAAATAGAATGCTGACTAAGGATCAAATTTAACTGTTTTGCTTAACTAATAAAGCTTGACTTGTGAAGTTGTTAACATTAAGGCAGGCATGTCCAAAGTCCGGCCTTCGGTAAAATTTCCACCGGCCCGCAGTCTCTGTCATAAAATCTATAATATGCGGCCCGCCAGCACTGTTGACCAGAGTATAAAATACGAGCGCACAAAAAAGCTATTTTATATTTCACCAGAAGATGGCAGCAGACCTATGGCGCACTCTGGCCGCTTGACCCTTGAGTGACCCTTTCCAGCCAATTTCCAAAATGACGAGTGTAACTAAAAAAAGGAAAGTTGACTGCAAGGGCCGCCGCTTCCAGGACAAGTGGAAATTTGAGTATTTTTTCACTGAAATACGAAACAACTGTGTCTGCCTAATTTGTCAAGAGACTGTGTCTGTTTTCAAGGAATTCAATGTCAAGAGACACTACCAGACGAAACATGCTAGCTTATATGACAAGCTAACTGGGAACGAACGCAGCGAAAAATTGAAGCAACTGGAAGCTGTTTTAACGTCACAGCAGCGCTTTTTCACAAGAGCCCGTGAGTCAAATGAAAATGCTACAAAGGCGAGCTACGAGGTGGCAACGCTGATTGCCAAGCACTGCAAACCTTTTACCGAGGGTGAATTTATCAAAGACTGCGTGATGAAAATGGTGGAGAAAATCTGTCCTGAGAAGAAGCAAGAGTTTGCCAATGTTTGCCTGGCTCGTAACACGGTGGCAAGGAGAATTGAAGACATTTCATCTGATATTAAGAGACAGCTTGGGGCCAGAGGAGTGGAGTTTGACTTTTTTTCGTTAGCTTGCGACGAAAGCACGGACGCATCGGACACCACTCAGTTACAGATTTTTTTGAGAGGAGTGGACAATGAAATGAACGTGACTGAAGAGCTACTTGACCTCCAGAGCCTTAAGGGCCAAACAAGAGGAACAGATTTATTTGTTTCTGTTTGTTCCGCCGTTGATGACATGGAACTACCATGGAATAAAGTCACTGGAATTATTACGGATGGCGCACCTGCCATGGCTGGCGACCGAAGTGGATTATCAACCCTAGTCTGTAACAAAGTCAGCGAAGAAGGAGGTGAAGCTATAAAACTCCATTGTATTATTCACCAACAAGTTCTCTGCGCCAAACATCTAAAATATGACCATGTTATGAAACCAGTGATAAAGGCTATTAATTATATTCGCTCCAAAGCCCTGTGCCACCGCCAGTTTCAACAGTTTCTGCTCGACATCCAGGCTGAATACGGAGATGTTGTGTATCACAACGACGTAAGATGGCTCAGTCGGGGGTCTGCACTGCAACGCTTCTACTCTCTTAGGGGGGAAATCGAACAATTCTTGGCAAATAGGGAACAACCGATGCCAGAACTATCCGATCCTGTTTGGCTGGCTGATTTGGGGTTTTTAGTTGATACAACACGGCATCTGAACATCCTGAACACTAGCCTTCAGGGGCAAAATGCAGTGGTAAGCGAACTGTATTCACACATCAAAGCCTTTGGGACCAAGCTGCAATTTTTCCAAAGGCACCTGTCACAAACGCAGCCCAATACCACACATTTCCCAGCGCTACAGGAAATAATGTCCAGTTTTCCACAGAACTGCAGTGTGACCCCGAGTGGTGCAGCCGGCACCAACAGCTCTCTCGTCAACTTTTACCGCCAGCTTGATAAAGGCAGGTTCCAAGAGATTCGGACATTTGCTAAAAAAATGCTGAGTTTGTTTGGCTCGACGTATCTGTGCGAGAAGACATTCTCGGTTATGAACTTTAACAAGAACCGCGTGAGGACAAGACTAAGTGACTCTCACCTGCGTGACATCTTGCGCATCAAAACCACTGTCTTTGAGCCAGACCTGGCCTATTTAATGCAGTCGAGATCTCAGTGTCACCCATCACATTAGTGCAGGCAAGGCAAGTTATTTGTTTTTGTCGTCTGAGATGAATACATTCCAAAATCTCTGTGAATTATTTTTTTGTGATGATCAAAGCCACAGTTTTGAATATCCACTGAGTCTTATGGCCCTCAATGTTTTGCACTTCTGAATAAGATAACTGTTATATGTCATATGTTTTGAATTTAAAAGTTTACAGTGAACATTTAATAGTGAATAATATGTTTCAAATGAACCTAAGTTGTTCTATGTTTAAGCTTCTTGAAAGTTTTTTTTACTCAGACTGCTTTTCTTCATTTTATGTAGCCTTTAAATTTGAAAGGCAGACTGCTTTTGGTAAAACTTGTTAATTTGTGTGCCATGTGAAGAAATGAAAGGTATGCCATTTCCAATAAAAATGTCATAAAATAGTTTATTTGCATTTATTGTTAATGGTTCAAAGAATTTCAGGCTGAAGGTCGGCCCTCGCACATTTTCACCTCACCAAATCTGGCCCTCTTTGCAAAAAGTTTGGACACCCCTGCAGTAGAAGAACATAATAGTGTTTAAGATGTTCAACTTTATTGAGTGATTTCTTGATGACATTTTTGCATTTTAGCTAATTTTAAGAGTGTCATGGTAAAGGGTCTGAATACTTATGTACATGAGGTATTTCTGTATTTCAATTTTAATGAATTTACTGAAATTTCGAAAAACTGTTTTCACTTTGTCATTCTGGGGTATTGTGTGTGGATTGATGGCAACTTCTGTTAATTTAATCCATTTTAAATTGAGTCTATAACACAACAAAATGTGGAAAAAGTGAAGGGATCTGAATATTTTCTGAAGGCACTGTATCTCAGGTGACCAACACACGGTGCACACACTGGGAAGACTGAGCGGGGAGTGAAGGGAAGTGAGGGTACATAAAGCATCCGTGACAATTAAACACAGGTGCAGGTAATAAGTCCATGATTGAGTGAGTGAGTGCGCCCCCATCCGTTAACAGTGCCCCCCCCCCGACGAACGGCTCCTGCCGTTTCACCGTGATGCCTCAGGGTGAAGGCGACGGAAGTCTGCGATGAGACCCGGGTCCAGGATGTTCCGCCTAGGCACCCAGGTACGCTCCTCCGGACTATAACCCTCCCAGTCCACCAGAAACTGGAGCCCCCGACCGACGGCAGGCCAGAATCTGGTGGACAGTGTAATGGCAAAAAATGTATTTGTACTATTTTGCTTAAGTCTTATATGAAATGTGTTGTGACCTAATGTACTTTGTTATTTTCCATTATGTGACTGAGGAAGAACCAAAACCGACTGCTCCTTCTCTCATACAATAGACAGTATGTGACCTTGGAACACTCCTAACTGCAGGCTGAGGTTTGAGATCGTGGCTCACAACGCCTACGCTTCTTTCCCAGCTTCTTTATCAGCAAACAGGTGCAAGATATGTTTACCCCTAGACCTATGACGTACGAGCATTGGAGTTAAGGATGGTCCTCTCCTCAGCCACAGCATCAGTATCTGAATCCACACTGTTGGTGAAGGAATGCTGATCCGGCCGTAAGCAGAATTGTTTAAACTTTGTATATGCATTAAAACTCTCAACTGAGACCAAACATCGTTTATTGTTGTTCACTGAAAGATTTCCAGCACAACAGTATAGGTGGGTTGACCTCCGATGAGGCACGGCGGGGGGCAAAGAGCTGGAGGCGACAGGCTTAAGGAGGGAGACATGGAAGGTGGGGTGCACCCGCATGTACAGGGGAAGCTGCAAGTGGTAGGCCACGGGGTTGACCCGCCGGAAGATCGAACGAAACATGGGGACAGCTTTCTGGACTCGACACAGAGGGAAAGATCCTGTGTAGAGAGCCACACCCTCTGTGCCGGATGGAAGACCGGAGCAGGCCGACATCTGCGATTGGCCTGGTGTTGGGCCCGGACCAAAGCCTGCTGGAGAGCGGTGCGTACCTGCCTCCAGGTGCGGCGGCAGCGGCTGATGTGGGCCTGGACAGACAGGACCTCCATCTCCTTCTCCTTTTCAGGGAACAGGGGAGGCTGGTAGCCGTACTGGCACTGAAAGGGAAACAGCCCGGTGGAGGAGCAGAGGAGGGTGTTGTGTGCATATCCCCTCCAGATCCTGGTTGACCCGCTCCGTCTGGCCGTTCGACTGGGGGTTGGAAGCTGGAAGACAGGCTGACGGAGGCACCGAGGCAGGTGGCGAATGCCTTTCAGAACCTGGAGGCGAACTCAGGACCCGATCGGAAACCACGTCCTGGGGCAGGCCCTGGACCCAAAAGACGTGCTGAACCACCAGCTTAGCAGTCTCCCGGGCCGACAGGAGTTTGGGGAGGGGGATGAAGTGGGCCGCTTTAGAAAATCGCTTACAACTATTACAGTTAATCTCAAAACCAACACAGCCTAACTTGAAGAATCCAGATAAATCCACCCTGCTAGACATCATCCTAACAAATAGGCCTGAAATATATAGCCATCGGTGTTTATTCTCATGATATCAGCGATCACTGTCAGATTGCCTGTATTAGAGACGATAGGATAAAAAAAATCTGCTCAACGTTTCCTTACAAAAATACATTTTAAACATTTTAGCAAGCAAGATTTTTTACATGATCTTTATTGGTTGAATCTTTCCCTTATCAGCTGCATACCTGACCCCGATTTTGCTCTAGAACATTTCTCATCTATATTTATATCTCTGGCAGAGAAACATGCCCCCTTTAAACACCTTAGAATTCAGAATAGAACTAATCCTTGGTATTCCACAGAACTTTCAGATCTCCTTTTGTTGAGAAACCAGGTCTGGGCCAAAGCTAGAAAAATGGACTCAATAGCTGATTGGCAGATTTTCAGACAACTGAGAAATAGATGCACCTCATCAATTAAGAAAGCTAAATCAAGCTACTTCCTAACTTCTGCTGGTGATCCTACAACATTTTGGAAAACAAAACAATTAACGCCCTGAAGTGTGGAAATTCCTCTTCCTCCCTGCCTAAAGAAGTTTTGTCAGACTCTAGTCTCATTACAGAGAAAATTTAGATAAGTAATGCCTTTAATGAGCATTTTATTTCGGCAGGCTTTTTATTTGAGAGAAGTGGTGGTTTGGCTGACCCTGGTCAGACGGTTGACTGTGCTTCCATCTCCCAGTCCCCAGTAGGCTCGATGGGAGATCACTAGCGAATCTTTGTTATTTTTAAAGGTTATTTCTTTTTGAGTGGGGTAGTCCCACTCTTATATATTTTTAAACATTTTATTGGATAGAGATAGTGAAAAAAGACAGCAAAGTAGGCTTTATTGTCAATTCTTCACATGTCAAGACATGCAAAGGAATCGAGAGGACGTTTCTCACTCTCCCACGGTGAGACAGATAAAGTGCACAGGCACAACAGATAAGACAAGACATACTAAAAGTGAAACATTCAATGACAGACAATACAATAATTTAAACAGTGCAAAAGAACAGTCAGTAAAGACAGTAAATACAGTAAATAGCGGCCAAATGCTGGTAATAATAATAGTGCAATAGATCGGTAGATTGTCCAGAGTCCGTAGTGTTTTTTGGGGGGGGGCTGAAGGGTTGGGGGGGGGGGGGGGGGGTTTCAGCTTCCTGGCAGCCTGGAGGATGTGGCTGGGGGGAGTGAGGGGAGAGAATTTAGCTTCCTAACAGCTTGGGGTATGAAGCTTGGCATGAGTCTGGTGGTGTGGGCACGGAGGCTCCTATACCTTCTTCCAGAAGGAAGGAGGCTGAACAGACTGTGTGCGGGGTGGCTTGCGTCGCTCACAATCGAGGTAGCTTTTCGGGTGAGGCGGGTGGCGTAGGTGTCTTGCAGGGAAGGGAGTGGGGCACCAATGATCTTACCAGCTGTGTTCACTATGCGTTGCAGTGCTTTCCTGCTTTGTTCGGTGCAGCTACCGCCCCACACAGTGATGCAGCTGAACAGGATGTTTTCAATGGTGCCCCGGTAGAATGTTGTCAGGATTGGTGTGGGAGCTTTCGCTCGCTTCAGCTTGCGGAGGAAGTAGAGGCGCCGCTGGGCTGTCTTCGCCAGTGATGCAGTGATGGTGGTCCAGGAGAGGTCCTCGCTGATGTGCACCCCCAGGAATTTGGTGCTGCTCACTCTCTCCACAGCAGCACCATCGATGGTCAGTGGTGGGTGTTCGGTGTGGCCTCTCCGGAAGTCGACTACAATCTCCTTGGTTTTGCTGACATTCAGCAGGAGGTTGTTGTCTCTGCACCACGTGGTCAGAAGGTTGACCTCCTTCCTGTAGTGGGTTTCGTCGTTCTTGGAGATGAGACCCACCAGAGTTGTGTCGTCCGCAAACTTCACCATGTGATTGGTGTTGTAGGTTGGTGTGCAGTCGTGAGTCAGCAGGGTGAAGAGCAGGGGACTGAGCACACAGCCTTGGGGGGCCCCTGTGCTGAATGTGATGCTGCTCGAGGTGTTGTTGCCGACTCGTACTGCTTGTGGTCTCTCACTGAGGAAGTCCAGCAGCCAGTTGCAGAGGGAGGTGTTGAGCCCCAGCTGGTCCAGTTTACAGATCAGTTGTTGTGGGATTATGGTGTTAAATGCTGAACTAAAGTCTATGAAAAGCATTCTCACATATGAGTCTGCTTTTTCCAGGTGGGTGAGGGCTGGGTGGAGAGCAGAGCAGATTGCGTCCTCTGTGGAACGTTTTGCTCGGTATGCAAACTGAAAGGGGTCCAAGGTGAGGGGGGGGGATGGACTTGATGTGAGACATGACTAGCCGTTCAAAGCACTTCATGATGATGGGGGTCAGTGCTACAGGGCGATAGTCATTGAAGCAGGATGGAACGGACTTCTTTGGCACAGGTATGATGATGGAGGTCTTGAAATGTGATGGAACAGCAGCTTGAATCAAAGAAGTGTTAAAGATGTCCATGAAGACATCCTTTAGCTCCTCTGCGCAGTCCCTCAGCACACGGCCTGGAATGTTGTCTGGGCCTGTTGCTTTGCAGGGGTTGATGGTGGAGAGTGCCCTCTTCACACTGGCAGCAGACAGGCACAGAACCTGATCGTGGGGGGGGGGGGGGGGGGGGGGGTGGAGTTTTCTGTGGAGAGGGTATGTCAGCAGGGCATGGGCCAGATTCGAACCCATGCCGACATGGACATATGTGTGCACTGTAGGCCATGGTGGAAGACCACTGGACCACCCCAGGCCACATTTCAACAATTTTCTACTTGTGATGTATTAGATGCCCTGCTTAAAATTTATTTAAAAAATCCATTGGGGCTGATCTGCTTGATTCAGGCCTGTTGCAGCTTTCAGACCCCTGATTGCAGAGTCATTGACACATTTTTTTAATCTGACTGTTATTTCAGGTGTTATCCCCAAGGTTTGGAAGGCAGCCCATGTGCTCCCTCTCCATAAAGGTGGTGACCCCTCCGACCTAGATAACTACCGACATCCAAGCTATCTTGCCTTTCCAAAGTATTCGAGTCTCTGGTCAACTCCAGCTAAAAACCTTTTTATCCTCCCATTCTATTCTAAATGTGCACCAATCTGGCTTTAGACCTAGTCATAGCACAGTCTCAGCTGCTGCGCTTCTCTTTGATGATGTGCTAAATTGCCTACATCAGAAAAAACATTGTGCTGCCTTATTTATAGATCTCTCCAAGGCATTTGATACAGTTGACTATTACCTACTCATTCAGAGGTTGTCTGAAATAAGTCTGGATCAGGCTTCATATCGCTGGTTTGAAAATCAGTGTTACATCAGGTTTTCTGGACATAACAAAGGGTGTCCCACAAGGATCGATTATTGGTCCGGTTCTTTTTACTATTTACATTAACAATATTGGATTATCTGTAAATAATTGCAACCTGCATCTACTGTATATGCCGATGACACTGTTGTGTATGCTATTGCCCCCACGATTGACCAGGTTATTTCTGAGCTACAGTCTGCCTTCACTGTCTTGCAGAACGCACTTGTTGGGCTAAGGTTGGTGCTTGATGCTGGAAAGACAAAATATATGTTATTTACCAAATCACAGAAAAATGTCTTATAAATATAAAAAAATCGTATAAATTTGGGTGGTGCCACCATTGAGCGTGTCCTCGCTTATAAATACCTGGGCATTTGGTTTGACTTGACGTTCAGAAAACATACAGAGGAGCTTATTAAAAAGCTTTTTACCTTTCCCTGAACAGCAGAAAGCAGATTGTGCAATCAACCTTCATGCCAGTGCTTGATTATGGTGATATCATCGACCAAACAAACCTTAGGATGCCATCCACCATTGCACCCTTTGCTTTATCACAGGTGATTTTACTAATACTCATCATTGCATTCTTTATCAAAAGGTTGTCTGGACCTCATTAAAGTCCCGTAGATCTCTTCATTACTCCCTTTTTGTGCCCTACTGCATAAACTTCTGGCTTACCTACCCTTAAACTTCCGGCTTACGAACATAACCAACTCTGAGAACGAGTTAGGTAATTTGACTCTCCACCGAATTGGGTAAATCCGCTTTTAGTTATGGTGCACCTCACTGCTGGAACAGTCTACAAAAAACATTTCAGTTGGTTGTTCTGGTGCCGCTCGGGCAATGTAGGGTGTTGAATGAGGACGTCTTTGGTGAAGGACGTGATTGTTTCTCCTCATATATTGTGGTTTTATATGATTTCTATATTTAACTGTGTTGTATGTGTTGTTTTGGAATTATATATAGATATTGTGGTCTGGGTGCACCTGCAAAAGAGGCCTTGGTCTCAGTGTGTTTTTCCCTGTATAAATAAAAGTTAAATGAAATAAAAACATGCATAAGGGGGTTTGAGCAGGACAGCTTGATGTGAAGCTTACCACAATGGGGGTGTACTCCTTCTGCTATTTGATCACAGTCCTTTTGGCCTGGCATTGAGGGCATTCGGCCACCTAAGGGAAAAAGTACTGTATGAGTCCAACTGAAGGAGACTAACAATGACAAATATCATAAAGGACGTAGTAGGTTCAGAGAGAAAAGGTGCAGGGAAATTACACGCCGTCTCCCAGCATTGGGAACAAATGACAATGGAAATGATGAGGCCAAAATGTATTACTCTGCACTCACCCATTTGCCGATGTCCAGGGACATTACTGGCCAGTAGTAGAGCAGACCAATGGCATGCTGAGTCTGGATGCCAAGGTGTGCGCGTGTTGCATGAAACTCAATGAAAAGAGAACTGGCCTCCTCTGCCATTCTGACCACGATTGGCCAGGTACTCCACCTCACCCATCTCTATACCTCGCCACCTCAACTCTCTCTGTATGAATCTATATACTATATCTCTCTATCACTATCTCTCTCTCACTATCACACTTTTACTATATCTGTCTATCACTCTATCTCTTACCACTTCTTCAACTCAAGGAAATGTTTGTATTATTTCACAGGGTTTATATACTGTGGCGCCCGGCCCGTGCCTAAGCCCATGCGCGAGTGTGGGACGGTGGTAAATGGAGTATATATCTCGCCTCGCTTTGTCTCTGCTGTTTCTGCTGTCCCTCTCTTGCCCCGTGTTGTCTTTGGCAGGACCATGTATGGAGTTCCTGCGCCCCAAGGGGCCACAGCTGCAACCCGTGGAGATAATCACCGTATGCCCATACATGGAGTTCCTGCCCATCAAGGCACAGGTGAAGGGCATCAGCAGGAGCAGCAGAGACGGTACAAAAGTAGCCCACGGAGCACCCAGTGGGGAGGAGTTGCTACGGCGAACCAAGGAGCAGTTGATGAGAGAGAGAATAAGCCAAGTCACCATTGTCCAGTGTATGACCCCTGACCATAGGAGAGCCCGCTACGTTGCCAACCTTCGCCTGTCTGACTACCCCGCTGCCGCCCCGACCTGGAACGTAAGAGGACCACCCACCGTGTACCGAACCCCCCTGCTATCTTCACGACGCCTTCTCACCCCCACCCTCTCTCTATCATTTCCCTCTCCCCGCTAACCGAATAAATATCTTTGATTATAATTCTGGTGTGGACCTCTCTGCTTACACTGTGTTTGGGTCCGTGACGCGCCCGCACACCCCGGCGGCCGTCACAATACCTTACTAATGAACAGTAATGACCTGTACCAGGGGATCTCAATCAAGCGATTATCTCCTGATGGTTACCTTGAATTCCCACTTCTTGCTGTCCTATAGATCAAAGGCTTTGAACCCTGAATTCTAATTAGTACCCCCTTTTTGCACTCTTGTAAGCAAAACATGGAAAGCACCATGCAGCCTATGTGAAGGCAAAATGATGTGATTATTATACAGCTTGAATCCTTGTCATGCTCTCTCATCTCATCTATAACACTACCTACTGCCTATAGAATAGGGGCTGCGAGTGTCATTGGAATTGATTGTCATCAGATGTAATATCCAATGCATGTTCCTCAACAGATGCTCATAATAAAGATCAATAAGTGGGCTTTGTGTCACAAATCAGAGACCAAACCCAAATGCAGACTAGGGATAAGCAGGTCAAGCAAGCAGATTTAATAAGATAGGTATAATAGAAAGGAACAGGCGGGTAGTCAGACAGGCAGGGGTCGGGCAGGCAGGCAGGTAATCAGATAGGCAGGGTACTGGAGCTGGAAGCGTGGCACAAAGACAAAACCATGAATGGCAAACCATCCGGCGTTGACTAGCAGCAGGTGCAGCGTATAAGTAGTGGAGAGTCGATTGCTAGATTGCCGACAGGTGTGCTAGTCACCGCCGGCAAACATCATGGAGGCGGAGTCATGACACTTTGGCTGACAATATTGCCAAAGTAATACTATATTGATTTATGGTAATATTACCATAAAGTCTATGCTGTGATGATGTTCACAGATCTGCACAACCTGGAAAGGAAACATGATCTTGCGGATGACATGACAGTATAACTACTATGCAGGGCTGTGCACAGACTTTGACGGAAGGGCAGGTGCTCCCAAATAAGATCTTTGCAATTCAGCATTGAGACAGGTGATTGTCACTCCTGCAGCCTACATTCGTTCTATTTCTGTATAGACATTTACCCTTAACACCAGTTGTTCACAGACCGCAATACAATTATGATTACGATACAATATCTGTCAGGAAAGAACGGATAAATTGCCAATACAAAGCAATTCAGCTCATCGGTGACCCAAGGCTTGTGGTAATGGAAAGACTGTTTGCCTGCTGACAGTGGCTGCCACCTGTCGGTGACTAAAGTAAATACACAGTGACATCATTCAGTCTTGATTTGGACATGTTATTTACATGTGTGGGGGGACATGCAGCGTTCGGCCTGTAGAGGGAGCTACAGGACCGTGGCTAGGGTTACGGAAGCGAGGCTTCGTTGCGCACCTGTTGCGAATGAAGCCTTGTTAACGAAATGGTTTAAGATGTGTGTGCCTCTGCTTTGGAAGTGGGGAAGCTGAAAAGCTGAGACTGGAAAGTCGACCAGGACCTGAGTACGGATGAGAGCCAGTAACAGTCTAAATAAACGGGGTTTCCCTTATCACCACCACTGAGTCCGCCTCTGTGTTCAAGGACCTCATTACAGTGGCGCCCATCGAGGGGCACAGAGTGAAGGTGATCGCAAGGATGGCCCTCATCCTGGAGCAGCAGGCCCACCGACAGCAGGAGCAGCAGTCCGCGATGGGAGAGATGGCGACGGCGAGGGCTGAGGACCGTACCCTCCTCTGGGTGCTCGTCGGGGCCATCAAAGCGGGACCGGCGCCCGGGTCGGCACAAGGTCCACCCAAGGTCCACCTCCAGAAGATGGGGGACCTGGAGGACCCAGAGGCGTTCCTGGCGGTGTTCGAGGGAACGGTGAGGATCTCGGGGTGGCTGGACGGCGAGTGGGACCCAGGGAACAGCTCGGCGGAGAAGGTCAGGGAGCGGGTGGTGTTGGAGCAGTTCCTCACGAGGCTCCCGGCCCGGACCGCCGCCTGGGTCCAGTACCACCGGCCCCAGGATCTCGAGAGGCCGGCGCCTGCCCCGAGGACGAGATGCCAGTGGCAGACACGTCGAAAACCAGCCCTGGCCCCACAAGAAGCACCCCGAGCAGCAGGGGGGGTGTGTTGGCGCTACGGGCGGCCGGGCCACGTCCAGGCGGATTGCCCAGTGATGGAGGTGGGGCAGGTCGTCCGCATCGGCAACATACCGGGCCCTCCCCCGGACCAGGAGAGGCGTATTGTGTTCCGGTAAGGATACAACATGATACGCACCAGGCGTTCTTGGATTCGGGCTGCATGCAGTCCATGATCCAGGAGCGCCTGGTTCGACCGGGGGCATTGTTGAAGGCATCAAGGGTGTTGGTGAAGTGTGTGTGTAACACTTACCTCGAGTTGTAGATAAGTATGCTATGTTAGGACCAGTGACTAGGCTCGTAGGGAGCAGTAGTAGTTAAAACAGTAATAATAGCAAAATAATAATCAGACACACCACAGACCATCAAGTAAGTTTTAAATGCCGGCTTGTTTATACACATTTGTAGAAAAAGTTAGAAGTAGAAAATTGGTACCATAAGACAGTTTACATTACACATACATACATTGAATACTGAAAACAATTGCATCTAAATGCAAATGGGTCAATAATAAACCTCTTCTTTAAGGAATATCAAGAAAAACAAAGTCTCTCAGTTCAAGAAAATATTTCTAAAGTGAAGTCTCGGTTAAAGTTTCTTTTAAAGTTCTATTTGGTTTCTAATTTCAATAGTTAACTATTTTAAGTTCAATGGCTATCTTACTTTTCCATAAGATTATTCTATCTAAGTATCATTAAGATCTTTTAAATCTTCATTAAATCAATATTTTCACTAGGCCTATTTAGAATCAAGTATCAAGTATTAATCTCCTATTTTAGCAATATAAACCAGTGAGCTACTATGTTTAGCGAGTTCAGAAACAAAATCAAAATCAGTTTGGCATTAGCATGAAACCAGTAGGCTAACAATAATACCATCAAACATCAAGTAAAACATTCATCATTCAACATTAACATCAAGGCTATGAACGTATAGTGAATAACTATCAAGTATCAAGTTAAATGCTAATCAATCTTTTAAGTCAACAATGCAATTCAATCATAGACCGTATACAACGGTCAACGAATTCAACCTTGCTAGCAACTAGGCGAACAGTCCAGCGAATGCCACGTGCGAACTTAGTTTTCATTGAGTCCACACTTACCGCAAATTAAAGTCCAAACGAATCCTCTTGCAACGAAATAACGAAGGCTTTACACAGTCCTACCGCAAATCCGATGAAAGAGTCCTTGTTCTTCTCCAGAATGTAGATGAATCTTGTGGATGCAACGTGATGATGATCCGATGGTTCTTCTCAAAAATGTAGGAGGCTCGCCAGCGGGAGCGTGGCTCCGGATAATACACGGTTTTACTCTCTTATATAATGTCTAAATAAACCACTGTCTACCTTTGCAGACAGAATACAACATAAAACACTTTCAAATCAAAGTAAATAAACGTTTTCACTCGGTTTTGCTGTTATTTTGCTCACTGGTTAGTTCCACTAGCTTTCGCTCAACTTGCTTCGTCTCTGACTAGCATTCTCAATGAAAAAGGAAGTTGCAACCAGCCATTCTGATTGGCTGACTAGTTTAAGTGACAAAACTTCCTGTAAAAATCAATATTGAAACGAATTATTTTTAATCCTATTTATTAGACTAAATCATGGACTTTTATTTCTAATGTCAGAATATTTATTCCGAAATATTTTTACTGTTATTTATTCAAGTATCTGTTTATGGCTATTTTAACCTAGGTTACATGTGCATGGGGACATTCACGAATATCCTGTGGTCGCTATCGAAATTCATTATGAGGGAAAAAAGCATAGTGTACAGGCGGCGGTTAGCCCGCGCCTCACGCATCCCCTTGTTCTGGGTGTAGATTGGGAGGGGTTTCCTCAAGCGGTAAAGCGGGCTACCGGGGTGCGTGCACGACAGAGAGGGAGGTGTGAGGCGTGTAATGTGCTCTGTGCTGAGGCGGTGCCTCGCGACACTGACGAGGAGCCGGAGCCGGCGGGGGGGTTTCAACCCGAGATTTCCCGAACTACCCGCTGCTAGGTGACTTCCCCCTCAAGCAGTCTCGTGACGAGACCCTACGATCGGCCTATGACCAAGTGATAGCGATTGATGGTACTTTGGTACGGCCAGACACAGTGCGCGCCCACCCCTATTTTGCGATCATCAGCGACAGGTTATACCGAGTGAGTCGTGACTCACATAGTCAGGAGGAAGTAACCCAGTTGTTGGTTCCCCGTAGCTGCCGGGAAATGGTCTTCCAGGCGGCTCATTTCAACCCCATGGCGGGCCATTTAGGTCGCTTATCGACCACCATATAGAAACGCAGCCGGGTTTAACGGTGCGCACGTGTCCCTATAGGCTGCCGGTAAACAAACGAGACATTGTGTGCAAGGAATTGGAAGCCATGCTGGAGCTGGGTGTGGTCGAGGAGTCCCGCAGTGACTGGTGTAGCCCCATCGTGCTTGTCAACAAGCCGGATGGGTCTATACGGTTCTGTGTGGATTATAGAAGGGTTAATGCGGTCTCCAAATTCGATGCCGACCCGCTGCCCCGGGTTGACGAGCTCTTGGACCGGCTTGGCACGGCCAGGTTTTTTACAACATTGGATTGCACGAAGGGATACTGGCAGATTCCCCTCTCGCCGGTATCCCGGGAGAAGACTGCATTCTCCACTCCGCTCGGGTTGTATCAGTTCACGGTGCTCCCTTTCGGGTTGTTCGGGGCCCCAGCCACTTTCCAGCGCCTCATGGACCGCATTCTGCGGCTGCACTCTGCCTATGCTGCTGCCTATCTGGATGACATTGTCATTTACAGTGACACCTGGGCGCAGCATATGCAGCGTGTGGCTGCTGTTCTGCGGTCCCTGAGGCAGGTGGGGCTGATGGCCAACCTGAAAAAGTGCGTGATCGGGCGGAGGGATATCCGGTATCTGGGGTACCACTTGGGTCTAGGGGAGGTGTGGCCGCAGGTTGAAAAGACTGCGGCCATCGCCGCCTCTCCGCGGCCCAAGACTAAGAAGGAGGTGAGGGCGTTCTTGGGGCTGGCTGGCTATTACCGGCAGTTCGTGCCGGGCTTCTCCGAGCTGGCCAGTCCCTTGACGGACCTCACCCGGAAGGGTGTCCCGGATCCGGTCCAATGGTCGGGCCAGTGCCAGACGTCGTTCGAGACCCTTAAGGGCGCTCTTTGTGGAGAAACGGTCCTGTATGCGCCTGATTTTAACCTCCCTTTCTCCCTACAGACGGACGCGTCGGCTAGAGGCCTGGGAGCAGTGCTGACCCAGCGGGTGGAGGGGGCTGACCGGCCGTCTAAATAAAGTAACAGTCTAAATAAACGGGGTTTCCCTTATCACCACCACTGAGTCCGCCTCTGTGTTCAAGGACCTCGTTACAACATGATTGTCGCATTCATTTCATTTCAGCTGAATGTGGTGTATGCATATTTATGCATATGTTTGCACAGTGTCCACATCGCAGAAACATGTACAGTACCAGTCAAAAGTTTGGACACACCTTGCCAAGAGTGTGCAAAACTGTCATCAAAGCAAAAGGTGTCTACTTTGAAGAATCTAAAATCTAAAACATATTATGGTTTGTTTAACACTTTTTTGTTTACTATATAATTCCATATGTGTTCCTTCATAGTTTTGATGTCTTCAATAATAATCTACAATGTAGAAAATAATAAAAATAAAAAAGAAACCATTGTATGAGAAGGTGTGTCCAAACTTTTGACTGGTACTGTATATTGCAGTCACTCTAATTAATGAGAGATAATGATTATAGCCTGCTACACAGGTCAGAAGTTATTATGGGACGTCTCAGTGCTGTGGAGTGTGCTGAGTCCTATATGATGAAACTTTTGTTGTCAAGGAACAACAGATTAGTGGTGTTGTTCATGGTATGCATTTTACATTTACATTTATGGCATTTAGCAGACGCCTTTATCCAAAGCGACTTACAGCAAATACATTTGACTAAGTAAGTGAATCATCTATCCATCAGTCATCATAAGAAAAATGTATCTATGCTAGGACCAGGGGCAGTCACAATACTAGAAGTGTTATTATTATTATTTTTTTTAAGACTTATTTACAGGAGAGAAACTTGCACAGGGGGGTAGTGGGGATGAAGAGGTCTTCAGGAGGGACAGTTAAGAAGAGATGGGTCTTCAATCTATGGCGGAAGATAGGTAGTGACTCTGCAGTCATGACAGCAGTGGGAAGCTCGTTCCACCATCGGGACGCCAGGACAGTGAAAAGCCGTGACCGAGTAGCGCGGCTGCTGCATCCACGTAGAGGCAGCGGTGCCAGGTGGCCAGCCGAGGTCGAAGAGCGGAGTGATCGGGCAGGGGTTTGGGGGCTGACCATTGCTTGCAATTGTTCGCTGGCCTGCCATGCTCCACCCCCCCCCCCCTTTTGTTAGACTGGTTAGGTCTAGACTAAAGGCGTCCCGTGTGTCCAAGGCTGCTCTTCACGTGATTGGGGCGGATGGCAGGCTCTTTTAGCATGATCCCTGCAGCATAGATCATTCAGGGTCCTCATTAGTCTTAGGGTTTAACCCTCCTATTATGTTAGGGGTCAATTTGACCCGATTCAATGTTTACTGTCTCTAAAAACATGGTTAACATACTTTTTTCAGCCAGATTTTTTATGACTTTTCCTAACTTTATGGGGTAAACATGGTAAACATGAAATGAACCAAAAAAATTTAAAAACATGTCCTGTACACATTTTGTACGCAACGGTCGTGTTGGGGTCATTTTGACCCCTAGCACTATTGTTCTATAAAACCCTGATTTCTATCTCGTTTTTGTTGTGTTGGATGATACTGAGGGCACCTACACGTTCGTCTGTGTGTGTGTGTGTGTCTGTCCTTCCTTGTGTGTGTGTGTGTGTGTCTGTGTGTGTGTCCATCCGTGTGTGTGTGTGTGTCTGTGAGGAGAAAACATAGTTCCCACGAGATCTCTGATCATTCAAGAAGCAATGAGAGAGGGAGGACATATTTCCCGTGAGAACTCTGACAGGACTCATAACAACTATGACAGTTCTCATAACAACTATGATAATTCTCACAGCATGGGGGGTGGGGCAAACATATAACCGCGGGAATAATTCTCGCAGTATGTGGGGTGGGGCAAACATAGTTCCCACAACAACACTGATAATTCTCGCAGTATATGGGATGGGGCAAACATAGTTCCTGCGAGAACTTTGATAATTCATGCAACATGGGGGCGGGGACAACCTTATAATAAGGGCTGCACACACAGCCCTCTAAACCATTCTCTTTGCATTTGTGCCTCAACTAAACATTTTGAAAATGACCACCAGACAGAGGAAAAGATTTGCTGCCACTGAGGTTCTGTCACAGATCTTTCAGGATGGAAGTGATATAGATGAGGATGTGTCTGAGACAGAGGATAATGTTGAGGAGGACTCTGATTATGCGGCATCCTCCTCTGACGAGAATGAAGCCAGTGAGATAGGACATTCTGACCCTCCTGTGGTTTCTCAAACACAAATAAACCCCCTTGTCATATCTCAACCACCAAGAAACATGACATCCAAAAATGGAAAGCTGCTATGGTCTGGATCCCCAGTTACAAGACAGGGTAGACTGACTGCAGCTAATGTCATCAAAATGGTTCCAGGCCCCACCAGATATGCTAGCAGTCATATAAAAGACATACAATCTGCATTTAAACTCTTTAATGAGCACTTAATATCAACATAAAGCCCTGCAAACACCAAAACATAATTAGTTTTTCATTTTAGGTCAATGAATGAGATAGTACAGTGATTTGCATATTTCGCATATATACAATACTTGATGTATAAGGGGAGGTTGGGGGCAGTCATGTATTATTTACTGGGCTATAAAGATGGTCAGTAGAAAGGCCTAAAGTAGCTGAGAAAGAAACTTGGTTAAGACTTTCCGTTAAAATCATTTTCTGCATGTTTACATTGCTCGGGTCAAATTGACCCGAAACATCAAAGTTGTAAGTTTATTTGAACATAATAGGAGGGTTAAAGAACGCTTTTTAGCAATGATACGTTTTTGACTCTTCCTCTAGTGAACAGCTGGTTGTCCCCTCAGAGGGGGCATTTAAGTCTATGTATGTAGATTTGAAGGGGGAGAACTTCAATTCTGCCCCAATCTTCTTCAGTTGACCTTCCCCCGAAGGGACAAATGACTATGAGCTCTCTGAGGTGTCAAACTGAATTCTGATTGGTCTCCTTTGATCTCCTTACAAACAGCTCCTAATTTAAATACTTAAGTGTAATGTTTTGGTATAATAAGCGGACCCAGGTGCGGTTCATATAAAGGGAGGCAGACGAGTAGGTAGCGGTACCAAACTAAAGGTTATTTAGTAGGCAAAACAGGATACAAGCACAGACTTAATCTCGAAAACAAAAGGGGAAGAACACAGTCTCCAAAAACAGTACTCGTATAGTGCCTTTGGAAAGTATTCTGGTCCTGCTGGTCCTGATGGGATCCCCGGACGCGTCCTCAGGGCCTGTGCTGTGCAGCTGACTGAGGTTTGGACTGATATATTCAACCTGTCCCTAGCCCAAGCAGCTGTCCCCGCGTGCTTCAAAACCACCTCCATCGTGCCGGTGCCAAAATGCTCCACTGCAACGAGCTTAAATGACTTCCGCCCAGTTGCACTCACGCCCATCATCATGAAGTGCTTCGAGAGGCTGAACTCTACTGAACTCGAACCCTGCACCTAGGTGACAACCTACCAACCCCTGCACCCCCCCCCCGGACAATTGCACTACTCTTACAGTATTCACACGTGTACAACCTGCTCTTACTCCATACCACTGCTCTTCTGTACATATACTGTTCTATACTGTTCATAATCTGTCTATACTGTTCATAATGTACATATTCCTATATTTTCTTTAATACTACTGTTAATACACCGCACATATCTGTACATACTGTACATACTTGTTTATACTGTTCATACGGCATTCCATATTATATTTATTCTGCTATCTACCCTAATGCTACTGTTAATACATATATACTGCTAGATTGCATTGCCTATACAGCTCATATGCTGCTACACTGTTCATACTGCAACCTATTTATCTGCTTATAATGCCACTGCTAATTCATATACTGCTTACACTGCACTACTTGTACTATACTGCACTACTTACTGCTCATATACTGCACTACCTGTATATACTGTTCATTGCACTTTCTGCTTTTTTGCACTTCTGATTAGACGCTAACTGCATTTCGTTGTCTCTGTACTTGTATTCTGCACAATGACAATAAAGTTGAATCTAATCTAATCTAATCTAATCTATTCAGACCCCTTCACTTTTTCCACATTTTGTTGTCTTATAGATTCAATTTAAAATGGATTCAATTAAAATAATTTGCCATCAATCCACACACAATAACCCAGAATGACAAAGCAAAAACAGGTTTTTAGAAATTTCAGTAAATTTATTAAAATTGAAATACAGAAATATATAATGTACACAAGTATTCAGACCCTTTGCTATGACACTCTTAAAATGAGCTAAAATGCAAAAATGTCATCAACAAATCACTCAGTAAGTTGAATTGAGTCCATCTTAATGCAAGGATAATAGTTCATGTAATTTTGGAATTAATATCTTTGTTTTTATAGGGTTTCTGATTTGCATAGGAATCAATAATAATAATAACAATAACCACCATCAGATTATTTTCAACTTCTGGAAAGTGTTTTCGTCAATTATTTTGATCACTATTGAGGTCATACGTAATGTGATACATTGTGAATTGTAATCGTGAACGGAGGATGATCTCGCATGAGAAGATACAACTTTTCTGAGCCAAACGGGGAAGTTTTACTGTAGCCTCTAAGTACACCATGTTTTGAAGCTAATATACAGTATCAAGGACAGGAAAAGATGTGAGGGGCTACAGTGAGAGGGTACTGCCTAAAATGTTGCGAGAGGGGTGAAGAGGGGGCTGTGTTGCATATCACATGTTAAACTAGCAATTCTGGTGACTTTTGAGGAGAAAATAATATAGTAGTTAGTGTGAATGAAAAGCATGAAATGATCGGATCTCAGGTTTATGACACAAGGTGTAACGTCCTGCCCTGTTCCTTAGTTTATGTTTGTCTTTGTTTCATGTTATTTCATTTATTATTTCCTGTTTATTTTTGTGTTCCTCACCTTGTCTCTTGTTTCAGACACTTCACCACCTGCCCTTGTGTGTTTCCTGCCTGTGTGATTGTCTACCCCGCCCTGATTGGCTTAATCTGTTCCTCATCATCCTTCCCTGTGTATTTAGTCTGTGTGTTCCCCTGTCTCTGTGCCAGTTCGTCTTTGTACCTTGTGTCAAGCGTCCCAGTGATTTTTCCTAGTGTTGAGTATTCCTGGTTATTTTGATCTATGATAGTGTTTCTGACTTTGCTTTTTGCCTACCCCTTTTCGGATGATCTGCCTGAGTTTTTCAACTGCCTACCTGTATACCAAACCTTGCTTTACCTACCCCCTTCCTGGATTATCTGCCTACCCATTGACTGCCTACCTGTGTTCCGAACCTTTTTTGATAGTAAAGACGATTCTATTGGATTTAAGTTTTTGCCTCCGAGTCGTGCATTTGAGTCCTCTGCCAAAGTACTCCAGTCATTACACAAGGCCTATAAACAGCTCTGATAAACGTTGCATATCATGTCAGTATGTCAATCCCAACTCATCCAATCATGCTCTACAATCTAGCAGCTAGATGATCACACAAAGTGATGCGAGATGGAGTAAAGTGAACACGCTCACATTTTGGCTATTTGTCCCGATTCAACCCCGCCACAGCGCGCTCACAAAGCGTTTTGTTTGAACACTTTAACACTAACATTAACACTTACTCACTCCCGCTCAAATACTTGGGGGGGGGGGGGACATAGGAAATGCGCAAAGTCATGCAGTATGTGGCTGCTATGAAAGTCAACTGTGTGTGCGGGTGATTCGAGCTGGGTGAATGGAATATGAATGACAGTCATCCAATATGCTGTAATAGAAATGACGCCATACTCGTAAAAAAACAACTGTCCTCCCTTGTCTTGAACGGCACCAGCCGTCAATAACCGTCCTCCATAATATTCATATTCCATTCACCCATTCTCCCGTGAAAAGCCAGAATTGCTTGTTTGACATGATGTCCCTTCACCCCCCTCGCAACATTTTAGGCAGCACCCCCCTCACTGTAGCCCCCTCACATAAATTCATCGGATATCCAATACAGGCAAAATTTAAGATGCAGTTAAACTAATGTATACAAGCTAGACCAGGCTTTTTAGCCTATAGAATCAGAATCAGAATTCTTTTATTTGGCCAAGTATATTTGCACATGGAAATTGACTTGGTGAGGTTGGTGCATAGGACATAAAAACAATAGCAAATATTGACAAGATATTTACAAAATAGCAAAATATTAACAAAATAGCAATAACAAATTTACAGATTTACAAAAAATAACAGCAAAACAATTCATTTTGTAGGCTGTGCGAGGCTAAGTGGCAATGAGGCTAGAGGCTGTGAAATGGGTATGGGGCATGTACACTATAAATTAGAATAATTTTAAATAATTATAAATTACACTGTTAGTGCATTGTGTGTGTGTGACAGGGTGGGGGGGTGGAAGTCCCAGAGTCAGTGAGAGGCAGGGAGCTTGTTTGTGAGCCCCACTGCCACAGGGAAGAAACTGTTCAGGTGGCGCAAGGTTTTGGTCTTGATTGACCGGAACCTTTTTCCGGATGGAAGTCTATGGTGGTGGTGACCAGGATGGAAAGGATCAGCTATGATCTTTCCTGCCCTCTTACTGGTCCTGGAGTGGAACAGGTCCAGGAGAGATGGCAGGTTGCAGCTGATGACCTTCTCGGCTGACCGAATGGTCCGCTGCAGTCTGAAAGAGAATGGTTTGCCTTATCAGATAGCAAAATCAAGTTTATTATAGCAGCTCATGAATTGCAGAGATGAAGAGTGGTAATGGTTTAAATATCAGGTTATTTTAAGGAGGACCAAGCAATGTGACTCTCCTCTCATACCGTCATCACGCATTCTCTTAGCGCTGAGAAACTACTGGTGAAACTGCTGGTGATCTCAAGATGGCGCCGAGAATGGCTGCCATTGGATCTGCTCCTCCTCAACTTCGCTATTTACTATTGCCTTTTGTGTGCAGCACGTTGCTGCTTTTATTTCTTATGACTGACAAGCTCTTCTGGACATAAGATTTATTTTTAGTCACCACAATTTTTACCTCCCGCACATGGATCCATCGCTGCATTGCACACTGACCTACAAGGCCTTTTGTTACCCGGCGGAAGACGGCGAAGGAGACGCCGCAGGGGACGGAGGGCTGGTGTCATACTAAGAGTGACACACCGCAATAACTGTCCACCTCTGTCCATATTTGCAGGTATAGAGATAGAGGGTTTGTGGGCAATACAATATGTAGCGGTAAATACACTCAGAGTAGTGAAAAAAGAATCAAATGGAATAAAAATACTTAGTAGTTTGGCCTTCCTCTCAGGCCTTCACAGATTGACTCCTTCGTCTTTGTGTCGGGAGGCTGTCGCAGAGGCTGTCGCTCTTTGACAGTCAGGATAGAAGTACAGACTCTGTAATTGCTGATGACTTGCAGCCCCTCCCACCTAACAATCAGTTAACAACCAGACAGACTTCACCACTCAAGTCCAAATGTACTGTTCTAGTCAGAGCTGAGTAGGGACTTAAGTACTGAGAGATGGTAGAGAAGTTTCAGCCCCTCCCACTGGAGATTGACAGCAATTGACTTCAAGCTGATTTTTCTCAAAAGATACTAGCTCCCTAAGCTTCAGGCAGGATAGCCACAACAACAGCAACAGCAATACTACCAGCAACACACTGAGTTAAACAAGATTAAATTAATTTACTTAGTCTCGAGATAGACTTCACCAGTCCAACTGTAGTTTTTTTTATGGACCATAGTATTTAAATTAGGAGCTGTTTGCATGGAGAACCAATGAGACCACATCCTATCAAATCTATTCTGATGACACCACAGCATTGACACATTCCTGGGGACTTGTAAAACTTAAGAGAAATCAGTCATTTGGCCCATCAGGGGAAGGGTCATTTGAAAAAAGGGGGCAGAATTGATGTCTTCCCCTTCATGCTTGAGCAGGCAAGGCCCGACAAGAAGATCGCCTCTACCCATTTCAGCGATGTGCCCGCCGGGAACAGTGAAGTTAAACATTTGTTTGTCTCGTTATCCTCTCGCAGGCTGAGTTCTGCGTGTTACATATACGTTAGGCTACAGCAGTGTGTACCGGGTGAGTTACGTAGCGAATCGTTATAAGAACTCATGTATGTTCAATAGCTCATGTAGGTGTGCGGTATCAGTTCAGTGTCAACGTTTTTGGGGGTTCTTTATTAGAGTCTGACGTGCAAGTGGTTGGTGTTTTCTAGCTTCAACATGTAACTGTGGGTTCTGGGTTTGCTATACTTGGCACAGTTCAGTGGTAACGTCAGAGCTTGTTCCATTAACAAGGAGTGCTCCAGCAGATATTAGTGTGTTTTTATATGCTAGCATCAGTGTTTTAGTGTTTATGGTTAATGCGTCATGCTGTAGGACTGAGGCTCATATGATTTTAACTAAGTTCGGCGACATTGCGCAATCATCATGCTGTCATTTAATGCGTGTTGCAGGTTACTGGCTTAATTTTCCTGTACTTGCAGGAGCTGTCTGACTCAGTGCCAAGGACTGTATTGGCCTACTAGTTCTTCAGGATGGTGTTTAACACATTTGACATAAGGATGCTTTGAAGTTACTGTAATTAGTTTGTCATAGGTATCAGATTCAGTAGATTTGGTGTTTCACTGGTGGGGTTGCTGGCATTGGTCACCTCGGCAGCCCTTTGTACATTTCCTCAAGTGGTTAGGAATTAAGGAGTACAACATATTATAGTTAAATACATGAAACAGCTCTACCGTTCCTGCATTGGAAATCCTGCATTCTTTTAACTCACAGAATGCAAATGGGACAGGATGCAAGTGAACCTTCCAGCTTTTATATCTGGTTTGTTGTCCCCCACCGATGGAATCGAAGAGGGGGATTATGATTCGGTCTCTGTCCGTTCGTATGTCACAAGCTTTTCTCTGACAACACTGGGACAATTTTGATAAAACTTGTGTGTATGATGGGTCTTGCCATACAAATGCCATTACAAAATTCACTGATTGGCCCCATTTTGATGAAACTACGGTGAAAGATGCGTCTTGCCGTAGAGATTGTTTAGGAGTTTCGAGAGACGTCATAATAAGGTGCAAAGCGGCGAGCTAGGAATGTAGCCTCATGCAGTAGACAGTATCTAGAATACTAAAGAGGCCGAGAAGTGAGACTAACGTGTAGAAACACTGAATAACGATCTGCCGATGAGTGAATGGGAAGCCGGGGTTTAAGTACAGCACGGAGATAAGTAGCTGGCCAGCGGGTGTGTAGATCGGGCAGGTGGAGAAGATGAAGGGAAGTGAGAACCGGAGCCTGGCCACGCCCACACACAACACACACAGACAGACAAAGACAGACAGGAGAGAGGGAGGCACTGCCACAGACTAGGAGGAAGTGGAGGGTGTGACAGTAAAATATTTCCTGTGCTTGAGATGGATTATTTAGAAATCCTTTGGCAGCAGTCTAGGTAGACACTGCCTGTATGCACAGATCTCGGATAAGTTTACCATCCTCCAATCCTTACCTTTAGCCATTAGGGGGGAGACTCAGATCAGATATGGGGGTCTGAGGAGGAAGAGGTGTTGGTATCTGTTAACATCATCCGACCGCCTTTCTCCAGAAATAGGGAAGGTCACTGTGGGGTGAAACTAAGGGTGATAAGATCGTTCCAGTGCACTTTATCAGACTCAGCTGTGAAGGGGTTTGCTCTGAAATGAGCCTAACAAGTTCAGTCTGCTTAGTTACAAAACATTGCATGATTGTAGTAGACTGAGGACACTACAACATAAATATAAAATCTACAAACGATTTAAAAATATGGCAAAGGTACTGCTGCCTCAATGGAGACAAGATGAGGGAGTGTTCTGCCTTGAGAACTGAATTCCATAGATGGTGGTTGTCTCAGTTGTCATCTATGAGCTCAGTTCTTTTGGCATGACACTGTTTATCAGCATGACAGCATCTATACGACAAGAGGACATGGATCCCCAATACACACCTGTAACAGGGTTCGTAGACACAGAGGCGGACTCGATATTTCTGTTGAGGGAAACCCCGTTTAATTTATGTCTGTCTGTCAGGACCTGGGTGACTTTTCAGTCCCCGCTTTCCAGCCCTCCAAACCCTCGTCGACTTTTCAGTCGACGCTCTCCAGCTCCTCCTCTGAAATCAGAGGCACACACATCTTAAACCATTCGTTAACGAGGCTTCATTCGCAACAGGTGTGCGACAAAGCCTCGCTTCCGCACCCTGGCCACGGTCTTGTAGCACCCTCTACAGGCCGAACGCTGCATGTTGTGGTGGAAGTCTAGGATTTACCACTCTGTATTTTAGCTCTTCGGAGGTAAGAATCAAGAAACAAGTCCTGAGTAGCCACAATATATGAGTCCGGTATTTATTGCTTGCAAACAAGAGACAAGAGCGTAACAGCAGCCCAGCGTAGAACCGGGGTTCGTTCAGCACAAGTCTCAAGAGACAATGATCAGGTTCGTCTTTTATACAGTTTAAACATAATACAGGCGCCGCCAAGGCTATCGGCTGATGGGCCTGTGCTTACGTGAGAAAGGGCGGGAGAGAATGAACAATGGGGGAGACTTTCTTATTGATTAATCGCCGTTCAACATTTCACACCTATCGACAGGATGCGCCTGTCCCCCCACTATTGCTCTCTCCTACCACTCCCTCAGAGATCACCGCTGTTCATATGGTAAATCATACAGTGCTTCTCAGAACAATGGCTAGAGAACTTTAGAGGAGTGGCAAGAGAAAATGTCATCACAGTAGTTACACAAGTTGTATCAGTCATATGAAAGTGTATAACCTGAAAATAGTTCTATGAATGTATTTTCCATAACAATGTCCCCCCACAACACCCATCGAAAAACAATGCCATGTCATGCTCTTTTAACATGCTGTGTCATTTTCTGCTCACATCATTTCTGAATTGATGAATAATAATGAAAAATAATTGTTATTAACTGATTATGAATGCACTTATTAAAGATTAAACACATTGCAACTACAGGCTTTTTTGTGTCACGGGTTCAATTTGAAGAAAGAAATAACTGTTAGATCTTTTCTTTTACATATATTAAGTTGACACCAAAACAACCTTAAATTTGTTTTTCATATCTCCATATGTTTTTTTGTTTTTTTGTTTCATTTTCTAAAGCATTTGGAATTCACTGTTTTGCAGTTTTTTTGCCTTGTCACTCACCCAGACCTTTGATACGTGGTTTTCAATAAGACAATTGTTGATGATGACACAAATATTTAATGCACCTGTTTCAACATGCCTCAGCCATTTGTTGCTTTTTAAATACAAAACACTTATCACAGTATTGCGTCATTACCATCACACTATACAATACTGAATTGAATGAGTTCTTTCAAAAAGTTGTGAACTTAGTTACTATGGAAATTAAAAGTGACAGTGGAGCACATGGATTTCATAGAGGGAAGGAAATTATGTTTTCATTGTGTGTATTTACGATACATTATATGCTAGCTGTTCAACTGGATTTAGCATGCTAGAAGGCCTGCCATTTGTGACCAAAACATTTACAAATGTAATTCCCATCACGTATCATTAACATCACATTTAGGCATGAAAATGCTCAATAAATATGATTCAGAATGTTTAAAAATATGAATTCATACACATTCATATGCAATTTGATAATATGAATTTGGTAATATTTTAAAACACAATTTCATTTCATTTTCAACGATAATGGATTGTTTGTTAATGACTAAATGATGTGATGGTAATGAAATTTGCCCTGAGCTATCTATATAAAAAATCTAAAAAGCGATACAAATCTCTAATTCCTATATAGTACGGTGTCTGCCACTATTGAAGGGGGAAACATGAATTCTGCCCCCCTTCCTTGAGGTCCCTTCCCCCAATGGGCCAAATGACTGATCTCTTTATGATGTTTTACAAGCCTTAGCCTCTCAGGAATGTGTTGATGTGGTGGTCATATGAATAGAATTGATAAGATGAGGTCTCATTGGTTCAGCTTGCAAACAGCTCTTAATTTAAATACTATGGTTGAAGCCGGGTATAAGTACAGAAGTAGAGCTCAGATTCTTTCTCTCTCTGTCTTGGTGTGTGGTCTGAGCTGAACCTGTGAGTAAAAGTGACTGTGGTAATTTCTCTCTCTCTCACTCCCTCGCTCATTCTATCATTTACCATGAGGGTAGAATGTAACATTTTTTCTATGATGTATTGTCTTGTAATGATTGTATAAGTTTACAGTATTATTAAAGCCTCATTTGATTAATTCTAACGTGACCATTCTTGGACTAATCAAGCACAAACTCAACAATTCTTTGCACATGGTGTTAATTAAATTACTTGGAGTCAGATTAATAATGTTGAGTTACGGTTTGCTATTAACAATACATTTCCTTGTCAACCCTTAGTATTGTAACTGCCATTCTATAACACCCAACAGTTTTGGATTAATCCCGATGTGACGCGTTGTTGAAATTGCTTAATGCATTTTGTTGTATTGGTCCATTGTGCAGGTATTATAATCACATTGTTCGTAAGGATAACTGCATGAATAGCGGTATAAACAGGTCTATTCTCAGGACCAATATATCTTTGGTAATTGTAAACCCTAGGAACTGTGCTTTGATAATTTAAGGTAATCACTCACCATGTGTAACGAATACAATGGCAAGAGATAAAGAAGTGCATGAACTGATTGAGTTATGTGTTTCGGTAACTGGTAAAAACACACTGCTGAAGTTGAGCAAAAAAGACAAGAATGGTCTTCCAGCCAATTCATCTGAGAATGAAATCCTTGATTATTGGCAAACACTTGGCATTCATAAAAGCAAGTCAGAGAAAAAGCGAATTCAACATGCAACTACAACAATTCGATAACTTTGGTCATGAAAAGCTTAGTTGGGCAAAACAGCAAGAGAAAGATGCCGAAATGATTGCTTCATTGAAAAGTTATGTTAAGTGTTTGCAACAATACAGTGAGTTGCTAGAGTGTGATGCTTCCGACACTGAAAGTGGAATTAGCGACGTCTCCCAATGTGATTGAAACTGCACTTCTGATGCTAATTCTTGTAAATCTGAAACCTCAAACACTACTGCGCTTTTCTCTGTAATGACAATGGCAAGCGATGCAGGCAAGAAAACAGAGTTTTCTATGGGCCATTGTCAGGAGGCCTCTGTAGACACAATCAAAGCCAAGATGTTGGGATCTGGGAACGTGAATTCATGTTTCAGCAGAGGTATCAGAGAGTGAAGGGCGGAGATGGGAGATGGTTTTAAGATGAAAGAAGGCAGACTTGGTAACTGACCATATGTGGGGTTCAAAGGAAAGGGTTGGGTCCAACAAGACCTCCAGGTTCCTTACCTCTGAGGAGGGGCAAATGGAGCAGCTGTCGATGGTGAGGACGAGGTTGCTGATTTTTTGAAGGAGGCTCTTGGGCGCCACAACCATGAGTTCCGTTTTATTGCTGTTGAGTTTGAGAAGATTGGTGGTCATCCATTCTTTGATTTCACAGAGGCAGGAGGTGAGGGAGGGGGGAGGAAGGGCGGCAGAGGGTTTGGTGTGAAGGTAGAGCTGGGTGTCATCAGCGTATGTGTTTTTGAGGCCGTGTTTCCGAATGATCTGGCCAAGTGGGAGGAGGTACATGGTGAACAGTAGTGGGCCAAGGACCGAGCCCTGGGGGACGTCTTGTTTCACTGGTGCTGGGGTGGATCTGGACCCCCCAAGGGACACGTACTGCCACCTGTTGGACAAGTATGATTTGAACCAAGCCAGAGGTGTTCCGGTGATGCCGAGGGTTGTCTTAAGTCGATCAAGGAGGATGGCATGTGAGATGGTGTCAAAAGCCGCGGAAAGGTCAAGGAGAATGAGTATATTGATATTGCTATCATCAGCAGCCAAGAGGAAATCATTGACTACCTTGATCAGAGCTGTTTCAGTGCTGTGCTTGGCCCTGAATCCGGATTGTAGTGGTTTAAACAGTTGGTGGTGTGACATATGGCTCTGGAGTTGAGAGGCACGTTCTAGAATCTTGCTGAGAAAAGGGAGGTTGGAGATGGGTCAGAAATTACTGAGGTTGTCTGGGTCCAGGGCCTGCTTCTTTAAGATGGGTGTGACAGCAGCCATTTTCAGTTCAGCGGGGACGGAGCCAGTTGAGAGATGAATTGATGATGTCGACCATGGGGTTCAGGGAGCAGGAGGACGGCTGGGAACCAGAGACCAGCTTCATGATGGAGTCCATGTCCACTGGGGAGATGGCAGAGAGGTGGCGGGGGGGGAAACAGTTGTGTCAGCCCAAGGCTGAGACCTCTTCACCCCCACTTCCCCCCTGTACAAGTTCTCTCCTGTTAAAAAAATAAAATAAAATAAAAATAGGCTTCTGGCATTACGACTGCCAATGGCCCCTGGTGTGAGCATTGATTACTTTGTCTTATGATGACTGTTGGATAGATGATTCACTTAAACAAATGTATTTATTGTAAGTCGCTTTGGATAAAGGCGTCTGCTAAATGCCATAAATGTAAATGTAAATGAGAATGAGTGGGGCGGGCTTGAGCTGCTGGTCGATGGTATCAATCTTACTTTGAAAGAAATTGATGAATCTGTTGCAATCTGTTGAATATATATATACACTCACTGAAAACTTTATTAGGAACACCTGTACACCTTCTCATGATGGAGGTAGTGTAATGGTGTGGGGAATGTTTTCTTGGCACACTTTGGGCCTGTTAATACTAATCAATCATCGCTTGAATGCCACAGCCTATTTGAGTATTGTTGCTGACCATGTGCATCCCTTCATGGCCACAATTTACCCATCTTCTAATGGCTATTTCCAGCATGATAATACACCATGTCACAAAGCAAAAGTCGTCTCAAACTGGTTTCATGAACATGACAATGAGTTCAGTGTTGTTCAGTGGCCTCCCCAGTCACCGGATCTGAATCCAATAGAACACCATTGGGATGTGGTAGAACGGGAGATTCACAGCTTGAAAGTACACCTGAAAAATCTGCAGAAATTGTGTGATGCAATCATGTTGTCATGGACCAGAATCTCAAATGAATGTTTCCAACATCTTGTAGAATCAATGCCACAAAGAATTGAGGCTACTGAGCATAATATAGTGTTCCTAATAAAGTGTATATATATATATATATATATATATATACACAGTGGGGGAAATAATTATTTGATCCCCTGCTGATTTTGTTAGTTTGCCCGATTACAAAGAAATGAGCGGTCTATAATTTTTATGGTACTTTTAGTTGAACAAATAGAGACAGAATATCAACAAAGAAGTCCAGAAAAAACACATTATATAAAGTTATAAATTAATTTGCATTTGATCGAAGGAAATAAGTATTTGATACCCTACAAACTAGCAAGAATTCTGGCTCATACAGACCGGTTATATGCCCATGAGGCACACAGATTAGTCCTGTCACTTTAGGAAAAGTACTCCTAATCTCTGCTTGTTATGGGTATAAAAGACACCTGTCAATAGAATCAATCTCTTCCATTCCAACCTCTCCACCACCATGGGCAAGACCAAAGAACATTCAAAGGACATCAGGGTAAGAGTTGTAGACCTGCACAAGGCTGGAATGGGCTACAAGACCATCAGCAAGAAGCTTGGTGAGAAGGAGACAACTGTTGGTGCAATTATTAGAAAATGGAAGAAATACAAAATAACCATCAATCGCCCTCGGCCTGGAGCTCCATGCAAGATCTTGCCTCGTGGGGTAAGGATGATCATGAGAAGGGTGAGGGATCAGCCCAGAACTACACGGGAGGAGCATGGTAATGATCTCAAGGCAGCTGGGACCACAGTCACCAAGAAAACCATTGGTAACACACTACACCGTAACGGATTGAAATCCTGCAGTGCCCGCAAGGTCCCCCTGCTCAAGACGGCACATGTACAGGCCCATCTGAAGTTTGCCAATGAACACCTAAATGATTCAGAGAAGGCTTGGGAGAAGGTGATGTGGTCAGATGAGACCAAAATTGAACTCTTTGGCATAAATTCGACTCTTCGTGTTTGGAGGGAGAGAAATGCTGAATGCTACAATCCCAAGAACACCATCCCCACCGTCAAACACGGACGTGGAAACATTATGCTTTGGGGTTGTTTCTCTGCTAAGGGTACAGGACGACTTCACTGCATTGAGGGGCCAATGGACGGGGCCATGTACCATAAGATCTTGGACGAGAACCTCCTTCCCTCAGCCAGAGCACTGAGGATGGGTCGTGGATGGGTCTTCCAGCATGACAATGACCCAAAACATACAGCCAAGGCAACAAAGGAGTGGCTCAAGAAGAAGCACACTAAGGTCATGGAGTGGCCTAGCTAGTCTCCAGACCTTAATCCTATCGAAAATTTGTGGAGGAAGCTGAAGCTTCGAGTTGCCAAGCAAGAGCCTTGAAACCTTCAGGATTTGGAGAGGATCTGTAAAGAGGAGTGGACCAAAATCCCTCCTGAGATGTGTGCAAACCTGGTGACCAACTACAAGAAACGTCTGACTTCTGTGCTTGCCAACAAGGGTTTCTCCACCAAGTACTAAGTCATGTTTTGCTTGGGGATCAAATACTTATTTCCTTCGATCAAATGCAAATTAATTTATAACTTTATATAATATGTTTTTCTGGACTTTTTTTTTTGATATTCTGTGTCTATTTGTTAAAATAAAAGTACCATAAAAATTATAGACCGCTCATTTCTTTGTAATCGGGCAAACTAACAAAATCAGCAGGGGATCAAATAATTATTTCCCCCACTGTATATGTTTTTGGCCAAAACAGGAGTGTCCGAGCACACAGCTTTCATTTCATTTCACGTGCCTGTCAAAACTACTGTATATTTGTCAATAAAGTTTTATTGACCCACAATGCACTACACAGAAGAGAAGATTCAAAATGGCTACAAGGTAAGATTATCTGTGATCTTTTGATCGTTCAAGTTTTGACTTTTGTCTTCTTACACCCCTCTTACCACACCATAGGGGTACATTACCGTAACAATGTAATATGTTTTGGAAAAAAATACTGATTTAAAACATTACAATAGAAAGGGTATGTGTAGGCATATAGTGAAAGTGCTTTTTTTCCAAGGTCATCATGGCTTCTGACATTTTATGCTTGCTAACCTAAAGAGCATTCATTACCATAACACCCATCTTTCATTACCACGTCATATAGTTGCCTATTACGGTAATGAATTATGATGTTACGGTAATCAAAATAAGAATAGTTTCCTATTATTGTTTATTAGTTACTATAGAACTAACTTAGTTACTATAACAGACAATAATAATAGTAACAGTGATCTTAATTTTTTTGATATGAAGATCTACGATGATGGAAGGGAAGGTTGCTCCAAGAGCTAGGGTACAGAAACATTGGGAAAAGCTTTACAGCAATCCCAAGCTACTTGCGGAGTATAGAAGGAAGGAAAGAGAGAGGTAGCCCCACATTTGAAGGGAAAAGAAAGGCAGCATACTTGCATAGTGCTGAAGATAACCTCATATAGTACCATATGGTAGGAAACTATAGCACCATCTATAGGTCAATGATTACACTAGATATACAGTAGATGGACAGTAGACCCCTATATTTTGAGTAGAAGCCTGATATACTTACACATGTTCATGTGCTTAACACAGCCTAATACACTCCAATTTTGGATGGGCATAGAAGGAGCCTATAGTGCCACCTATAGGGCATTACACTATATGTACAGTAGACCACATTATTCCATTATTCATAACACTTGAATGAATTCTTTATTAAATATTAAGAAATTATTAACAATGTATAACATACATTATGACGAATCCAATGTCGCATTACATTGGGACCCTTCACTGATTGTAATAATGCAATTTATTACACATTCATTGATTCATTACGTGTTCCGAATGTATTAATGACCTACATTGAGTTAATAAATCATTCATTAATGCATTATGATTGATGGCCTTTCCATCTCCAATGTCATTTGGATTTTTCTATAAAAATAATGAAGGTAATTAATACATTCTTAATACGTAATGAACCATTCATGAATGTGTAATGATATGCGCTATTACAATCAGTGAAGGGTCCCAATGTCATGACATTTTTTAAAATGTCATATGTGACATGGGATTATATTAAGCATACTTCAATGTACAGTGTTATTAACACATTGTCATATTTATTCAGGCTTTATGTGATCACAATTTGCATACTTGGACAATTTCATGTACTTAACACAACCTGATACAGTAAAATTATTGACAGGCATAGTAAGAGCCTGTAGTGTATAACTAGATATAGGCCTACTTTTGTAAACTTTTTGGTCCTGTCGAGTACTTTTGGGTTGTATTATTAGCACTTTTGCCTTGCTGTTATAAGTAACGTTGGTAATATTTTTGCGGTCTGTTAAAGTCAGCCAAAGACATGAATGCAAAACAAAGGAAAAAACTAAAAAAGTGGTGGGAGAATTCCAATCGCTGCAATGCAAAAAAAAGAAATTGCAGATCATCATGAATCTCACCCCACCATCAGGTATTGACGATCCAGACGAGCAAGAAAATGTCATGCCTCCACCTCTACCTCGGCGAGTCCTGCAACCCATCGAACAAAATTAGCTACCCCCAAGATTGGTTCCACAAACATCAACACGGAACAAGGAAAACAAACAAAATCAAAACTGAGGAACAAACTGAGAGACATGAAGAAGAAACTGAAGCAAAAAGAAAGGTGTACGAGGAAGAAGATAAGAAGACTGGAGGAAAACAGGAAGAGCAAACCAGGCCCAAAAGAGGAGAGAGGGGTTGGTGTCAGTCAATAAAAGGAAGAGGATGGGAACTCTTGTTGAAACCTTCCTACACAGGGACGACATCACAACCGTGATCAACGGAAAAGCTGGTGAAATGAGGAAAGGCGGGCAGATCTTCAGGAAGAGGTGCCTGACTGACACCGTGGAAGTTTCTTGGAGAGAATCCCACTCTGAAGATCTCTCAGTCTCAGTTCTGCAAACATAGGCCTTTTTGGATTGTTCGCCCAAGAGTTACAGACAGGGAGACTTGTGGATGCAAGATTCATGAGAATTTCAACAGCAAGGTGAAAAAGTTACACTAGCTTGGCATCACACGAACCATGTCGTCAACAGAAGTGATGGCTTCATCGGTATGTGATACAGTAGACATCAACTGCATGTACAATAGGTGTGACAAGTGCAAGAAAGCAACATTCCCTGTTGAAATGAATCCTAACACAAAGGACAACATTGTGTCTTGGGAAGAGTGGGTCAGTCGGTCCACTCCAGTCACCAAGAAACATCAAGATGGCTCTGCATCACTGTTTATGTAAATATTGTATTTAAAATTACAGCAAATACTATTCTGAAACATCGCGGATTACCCCATTAAACCAAGTTAAAGGATCACTAAACAATGTTGCACTATTTTTCAGATGCAGTCATTAGCCTTGTGTTTGAAAATATGCTTACGTTATGTCTTTCATATTCTGAAATTCACCTATGGTACATTGCTTCTGCCTCATTGTATTATGTAATGTGACCTAGATCAGACTGCTGGGGAGGGTACATTAAGGGGATGGGATCCCGTGAGACTTCACAAATCACGTTTGTCAGGAAGTGAGCATTTGGTCACCACATGTTGCTGGCGTTGAACCCTTTTGAAAGAACTCCAAGGTAGGAACAGGTTTGTAGTGGGTTTATGGTTTCAACAAACATTCAAGATTTAGGCACTTACCTGCCCATGGGGCTTTCATGATTTTGATCTCACCTTTGCTGCTAATATCATGTATTTTAGACTGGCCTAACAAACCCAGCTTCATTCTAACCTGGTGATACAGCAAAACAGGTATGAAGTTGAACTTGCCAGTGTGGTTGTTTTACAAACATTTAAGGGGTTGGTTTACAAACATTTAATGTGCTTACCTTTCCATGTGTTTTTTTTTATGATAGTTTGACTCTAGTTATAATGTATGTTTGACTAACTGATTAACTTGTGTATTCTATCTGGTGATGCATCAGACAAACCTGATCAGCCGCACAGCCACTGTTCCTCTGTGTCGTTTTATATAGTGTATAGTGTTCATTGCAGTGTTGTGCATGTTAAGCCCAGTGTGCAGGGTAGACTCCAGTGTGCTCGTCCTGATCGTGGTTGCTGTTTATTCTCTTCTTATATCTTATCAATAAAGCTAACTATTTTTGTGATACAAAAGCCTCTGTTCCTCTCCCTGTGCGGGGACTGCAAGAGAGTATTTCAGCTAAAAATAAAGTTCTGGGTCTCTCACCCTAATGAGTGGCGTTGTCACCATGTTAGTTTATATATGTTTTTGATAGTTTATATAAGCTATTGCTTCTACAGGTCACATTAATGACATCAAAACTACCGAAGTCTGTACATTTTTGCGGTAAATGAGGGCAGTACATTTTGAAATGTGATTTAGTCAGCCAAAATACAGTACATTTCCTTTTTCTGTAGCTTGTTGCCACAGAACCCAGCAAGATCAGAACCAGAGACTGCTTTCAGTCTCCTGCTTTTGCAGTCCCTCCTGTGACTGTTTCTCTCTGAGAGAGTTCATTTTCTGTCCAAAGGAGGTGAAGGTGGAAGAATCCCACAATAGAGGTTGGAACATGGGTCCTTGTTGACTACGATGGACATCTCTACCCTGGCTCAGTCACACAGGTATGTTAAAGAAGATGGCACAGCTCAATTTGTATGCTGACATTTTAACATTCAGCTGCATCCGATTTCAAACTGCTTGCTAATAGGCTGACTTCTCATTCATTATCAGATCGTTGGTGAACAATACAAGGTTGATACAATGAGCAGAGTGGGAGAAAACAGGTTGTGTGCGCCAGCCATGCAATTTCCAGTGGACAACGTCTGGTACTATGAGTCGGCCCATGCCTATTCAAATGACTTGAATCAAGAAATGATGAGTGTATGTGTGTGTGGGCAGGCGTGTGTGTGTGTGTTAATTGCATTCAGTATGTTTAGGGGAGGTTACTGGGGGCTGTTTTGCCTGCTATTTTTTAATAATTGAAAAATTAATTTCATTATTTGAAATAAAAATATAATTCAACAATTTAAAAGTAGTACACTTGTACTTGTTTACCTAAAATCAATATTGTATCCTGTTTTTCCCTTTCTAGGCGATGTTCAAGTTCTGCTTATTATTATTTCTTTTTTTTTACATACATGCTGTCCAGCCTGGCCACTCCAAAAGCAGAGCATTTAGGCACTACGTCATTTTGGTCATAACCTCACCCCTTTTCTCCTTATAAGGAGAAGTATGACATAATACTGCCTAAATGTACTGCTTTTGGTGTGGCCAAGCTCTGGAGCACAATTTTAAATACAAACAATTATCTTACCTTGTTGAACATCACCGAGAAAGGGCAAAACACTACACAACCTTGATTTTGGGTAAACCTTTCCTTTAAGTTGGGGTTCGTTACCGAAACACTCTCTTTGACAAAATATTCAAATTACACTAATACAATACCTCAAGTTTAAGCTGTGTTTGAAATATGTCCCATGCCCTTTCTAATATTGTTATTTTTAAAAATATAATTTCTTATAAACAAAACCACAAAACACATCTCTGAAAAGCCAGCTGTAATGAGACAATCTCATTACTATGGTAATGAGATTGTTCTTTGAATTGAAAATATGTGTTTTAATATATAATAATTTAGGATGAAATCCTGTTATTTGAGCATGTACATTTACATTGTGCTAAAGTTTTCGAAATGCAACTTTATATTATTCTGTTATTTGCTACTTTAAAATATGTTGCGGTAAAAGAAAATGTCTGAAAATGCTTTAAATATTTAAATACTTTAAATATTTAAGATGTACACTAAAACAATTAATTTAACATATAATACATTTAGATCATATCTGATGTAATGGGAAAGATCATTATTGGCTCTTTATCTTCTGAAGTTTTACTATATGTAGTGCCAAGTTTGTGAGAATCACCCAGGAAGTCGGAAACCTTCCCCGAGTTTACTGGGATCTGGGGGAGGTGTTCAGCAAGCAATGGGCCAAGGATTTACCTCCCCATAGGCCCTATGACTGTGCCATTGACCTCCTGCTGGGGATCACGCCCCCATGGGGTAGACTGTTTTCCCTGTCTCGCCCCGAGACCCTAGCCATGACGGCTTACATAGAGGAGTCCCTCGCCATGGGTCACATTCGCCCCTCCACTTCCCCCGCGGTGGCGAAGAAGGACGGTGGACAGCGCCCTTGTATCGATTATCGAGGACTTCACAACGTCACCATCAAGAACCTGCAGGGGGCCCCGATATTCACCAAGCTGGATCTCCACAACGCGAACAATCTGGTGAGAATCAAGGAGGGAGATGAGTGGAAAACAGCCTTTAACACTCCTAGTGGCCACTATGAGTACTTGGTCATGCCCTTCGGCGTTGCGAAGGCGCCGCGGTGTTCCAGGCATTGGTGAACGATGTGGTCTGGGACCTGCTCGACCACTGTGTCTTCACTTACTTGGATGACATCCTCATCTTCTCCAAGGACATCGGCCAACAAAAGCAGCACGTTCGGTTGGTCCTCCAGCGCCTCTTGAAACATCGTCTCTTTGTCAAGGCTGAAAAATGTGAATTCCATGTCAACACCGTCGCCTTCCTGGGGTTCATTGTGACCCAGGGACACCTCCAGATGGACCCCGCCAAGGTACGCGCAGTTCTGGACTGGCCCCAACCCTCCTCAGTGAAGCAGGTGGAGCGTTTCCTGGGGTTTGCAAACTTTTCACGTTTCTTCCGAAATATTCGTACTCTTGCCGCCCCCCCCTGACAGCCCTCACCCGGAAGAGCCCTTTTCCCTTCTCCAGAGGGGGAAGACATTTTCGCCGAGCTGAAGCGGCGCTCTACCTCAGCACCTGTCCTGGTGCACCCTGAACCCTCTCTGCCTTTCATGGTGGAAGTGGATGCATCGGACATTGCAGTGGAGGCAGTTTTGTCCCAGTGCTTTCCTTCACATCCTTCCTGTGCGTTCTTTTCGCGCCAGCTCTTGCTGGCAGAACGGAATTATGATGTGGGGAACTGCGAGCTGCTGGTGGTTAAACTTGCGTTGGAGAAGTGGAGACACTGGCTCGAGATTCATTGTTTGGACGGATCATAAGAACCTGGGGGCCAAACGGTTCAACTCGCGCCAGGCCAGGTGGGCGTTGTTTTTCACCCGCTTCAATTTCACCATCTCCTACCGTCCGAGGTATTTATTTTTTTATTTTTTTACAGGAGAGAAACTTGTACAGGGGGGTAGTGGGGGTGAAGAGGTCTTTAGGAGGGACCATTAAGATGTAGCCTGAAGAGATGGGTCTTCAATCTAAGGTGGAAATTGGTAGTGACTCTGCAGTCATGACAGCAGTGGGAAGCTTGTTCCACCAGCGGGGTGCCAGGACAGTGAAGAGCCGTGACCGAGTAGTGCGGCTGCTGCGTCCATGTAGAGGAGGCGGTGCCAGGTGGAGAGGGCAGGCTTTCCCTGGGAGCAAGAGCAGCTCAGTCTTGTTAAGGTTGAGCTTGAGGTGGTGGGCTGACATCCAAGCAGAAATGTCTGCAAGACACGCAGAGACACTTGTTGCCACCTGTGAGTCAGAAGGGGGGAAAGAGAGAAAGAGTTGAGTGTCATCTGCATAGCTGTGGTAGGAGAAACCATGGGAGAAAATTACCGAACCAAGAGATTTGGTATAATGGGAGAACAGTAAGGGCCCTAGGACAGAGCCCTGGGGGACAGTGATCCTCTCCACATCACCTGGTAAGAGCGATCGGCCAGAGATGACCAATTCTGAGAGGGTGGAGAGAAGGATCGGGTGGTTTACTGTGTCGAATTGTACAATAGATACTGCGCAAAGTTGTATGACACTACAATTCATACACTTCATTTTGTCAATACGATGTACCTTTTGTGTGTGTGTGTTTTGGATTCAGCATTAATCATTTGTATTTGAAATGGCAATAGGCGTTCCTCCATATCTTCAGGTGATTAATGCCTACTTGGCTGGCCTCAAAAATGCCCCTGTTTCAGCAGTCTTTTTTAGTTATTTATAGTAGTTTTTATACTGTTCATTTAATCAGACATCGAAATTTTACCAAAATAACCATGGACAATAAGCTTTTTATTTACTTTTTCACCGTTTTACTACTCATGGGGACTGTTTTTATTCCTGGTGGATTTGCGTGCTGCGAGACTGCTATTGTTTACTCCCGAGAACAGCTGATCGTGTTGGCTCAGCCGGCAGCCCCTCCAGCCCTGCTCAACTACTGGACCAGCCCCCCTCCCCTCCCCCTGTCCTGTCTGGATCCATTCACACCTCTCACCTACCCCTTTCTCATCCAGTACCCTCTCCCTTCCCTCTCCAGCCCTTCTGACTCCATTCACTCCTCCCCTCCATTCCCCTCCTCCTCCAGCCCCACCATTTCCTCACTTCACAACTCTTCAGAGCCCCCCATCATTCTGCACCCCAACACCACTGCCACAGCCAACGATCCCACCACCAACCCCCCCCCCCCACACTCCAGTGTCTTTATCACTACGACTCAGGTGAAGAGAGAGCTGGGGAACCTCCGCACTAGGAAGGCTGCGGGCCCTGACGGTGTGAGCCCGAGGGTGCTCAAAGTCTGCGCGGACCAGCTGTGTGGAGTACTCCAGTACCTCTTTAATCGGAGCCTCAGTCTGGAAAAGGTCCCATCAATGTGGAAAACATCTTGCCTGGTACACAAAGAAAAGGAACCCCTGTGCTCTGAATGACTATAGTCCGGTAGCCTTGACATCCCACATCATGAAGACCATGGAAAGACTGGTGCTAGCACACATGAGGCCCCTGGTGAAGACATCCTTGGACCCCCTGCAGTTTGCCTACCAGGCAGACATTGGTGTGGATGATGCCATCATCTACCTGCCACACAGAGCTCACTCCCATTTAGATAAGGCTGGCAGCACTGTGAGGGTTATGTTCCTTGACTTCTCCAGTGCATTTAACACCATACAGCCCTTACTACTTGCAGATAAGCTGCTGAGGATGCAGGTGGACTCCCCCATTGTTTCATGGATTACGAATTACCTGACCAACAGGCCACAGTTTGTATGGCTGCAGGGATGTGTCGGACTGGGTGGTGAGCAGCACTGGTGCCCCCCAGGGGATAGTTCTGACAGTTCCTCTTCACGCTCTATACCTCAGACTTCAGGCACAGATACTTGCCATCTGCAGAAGTTCTTGGACGATTCTGCAATTGTAGGATGTGTCAGTGGAGGCCAGGATACCGAGTACAGAGGACAGTTTTGTTGAGTGGTGTGAGCAGAACCACCTGCTACTCAATATCAACAAGACAAAGGAGATGGTGGTGGACTTTAGGAGGACTAGGGTCCCCCTGTCTCCACTCTGAGTGAGTGGTGAAGCCTGTTCTCCAGCCTGAGTAAGTCAGTTTAATCTGTCTCCAATCAGAGTGCTATTAAGAGTTATTTTTTTGGCTATCCTGCCTTAAGTAGTTTCTATTGGAAGCCATCTGTTTGAAGTCAATTAGCTGTGAAGTGCTGTCAATCTCCAGTGGGAGGGCCTAAACACTATTTAACTCATGCTCACCCTGGACCACGACTAAGACATTTGGGATTGAGTGACTGGTGAAATCTGTCTGGTCGTTAACTGATCGTCAGGTGGGAGGGGATGCCACCCTGCTAGTCATCAGCAATCACAGAATCTGCATTTATTTTGTAACGAGCGCAGAGCGACAGCCTCCTGACACGAAGACTCAAGACACAAAGACATGGACTCCTATCTGTGGAGTCCATTGAGGAAGGCCTGAGAGGAAGGCCATACTACTAAGTATTTTTATTCTATCTTGTTAATTTTTTTATTACCCTGAGTGTATTGTGTATACTTTTCCCACTAACCCTCTCCCTCTACACCGGCAAAAAATCACAATGTGCTTTCTCCCCATTCCTGTTATTTCCTCCATTAGGAGGACACATTGACACTACACCTCCACTCACAACCCTTCCAATCTAATCTACCCACCATGCTCAACTGACCATGACCTCACTGTCACGGGAGGACTTTGGAACTGCCAACCGGAAAGCAGAGGCTATCTCAGCCTATGCCTGCTTCATGTCTCTCCACTTCCTTGCTCTCACAGAGACATGGATTACACCGGATAACACAGCTACCCCGGCAACCCTCTCTGATGCCTACTCCTTTTCTCATTCCCTTAGACTCTCTGGTCGAGGAGGAGGAACAGGACTCCTCATCTCGCCTAAGTGGTCACATAATGTCCTTCCCCTGTCACACCTGTCCATATCCTCCTTTGAATTCCATGCTGTTTCTATCACCTCCCCTGTCAAACTTCACATTGTTGTTGTCTATCGTTCTCCAGGTCAGCTTGGACACTTCTTAGATGAGACGGATGTCCTTCTCAGCTCCTTCCCTGAGGACGGCACACCGCTCACACTACTGGGAGACTTCAACATCCAGTCGGAGAAGCTTCACTCGTCTGGAACGCTTGACCTTCTATCCTCCTTTGGCCTTGGCCTTACCCTGTCCCCTTCTCCTCCCACTCATAAGGCAGGCAATCAGCCTGACCTTGTCTTCACAAGATCCTCCCATACCTCAAACCTCACTGTTACCCCTCTTCCAGTTTCGTCATTTTGTATCCTTCTCCCTCCCTCTCAAATGCTCACTCTCCCAACCAGTCTATACCCACACTGTGTCCCCTCGTCGCGGACTGCGCACCCTCTCACTCACCACTCTTTCTTCCTCTGTCTTATCTGCCCTACCCTCTGTTGAATCCTTCTCTCTTCTATCCACTGACGCAGCTTCCTCCACCCTCCTGTCCTCTCTTTCCTAATCCTTCGACTCTCTCTGTCCACAGATCTCAGGGCCGGCACCATCCACTCCACGCACTCCCTGGCTGTCTGAAACCCTGCAAGCTTGTAGAATAGGGCTCCGGGCAGCTGAGAGGAAATGGAGAAAATCTGGCCGTCCTGATGATCTAGACCATTATCTCTCTCTCTCTCTCTCTCCTCCTCAACTACACCTCATCTGCATCAGCTGCTAAAGCCTTATACTACCATTCCAAAATTCAATCCTCTGTCTCTGACCCAAGGAAACTTTTTTCCACATTTTCAACCCTCTCTGTCTGCCGATGACTTTGTCACCTACTTTGAAAAGAAGGTTGATGACATTAGCAACTCCTTCCCTCTACCTCTCACCAACAATGCTACCTCTCCTCCCAAACCCACTGCGCAACACCCAGTCTCTGGTTTGTAAGATTTCTTCCCCCTCTCCCCTGAGGATGTTCTAAAGCTGGTCACATCCGAGCGGGCAACCACCTGCCCCCTCGATCCTATCCCCTCCCCCTTTCTCCAATCCATCTCCAAAGACCTCCTTCCGTTCCTTACCACCTTAATCAATTCCTCTCTGTCCACAGGATCTGTCCCAGCTGCCTTCAAGACAGCCAGAGTCAAGCCTCTTCTCAAGAAACCAACTCTTGACCCGTCTGCTGTCCATAACTACAGACCGGTATCCCTTCTCTCCTTCTTATCTAAAACCCTTGAGCGTGCTGTCTCTAACCAACTGTCTAACTACCTCCTTCAAAACAACTTCCTTGACCCTCACCAATCCGACTTTAAAGCTGGGCACTCTACTGAAACTGCTCTCCTTGTTGTCACAGAGGCTCTCCACTCCGCTCAAGCTTCCTCCCTCTCCTCTGTTCTCATTCTTCTGGACCTGTCTGCTGCATTTGACACAGTAAACCACCCAATCCTTCTCTCCACCCTCTCAGAATTGGACATCTCTGCCTCTGCACTCTCCTGGTTTGCATCCTACCTGGCCGATCGCTCCTACCAGGTGACGTGGAGAGGATCGCTGTCCTCTCCACGACCCCTCACCACTGGTGTCCCCCAGGGCTCTGTCTTTGGGCCTTTACTGTTCTCACTCTATACCAAATCTCTCGGCTCTGTAATTTCTTCACATGGTTTCTCCTACCACACCTACGCAGATGACACTCAACCTTTTCTCTCCTTCCCCCCTTCTGACTCACAGGTGGCAACACGTGTCTCGGCATGTCTTGCAGACATTTCTGCTTGGATGTCAGCCCACCACCTCAAGCTCAACCTTGACGAGACTGAGCTGCTCTTCCTCCCAGGGAAAGCCTGCCCTCTCCAAGACTTCTCCATCACAGTAGAAAACTCTACTGTGACCTCCTCCCATACAGCCAAGAACCTTGGGGTGATCCTTGACAACCACTTGTCCTGTGTGGCGAACATCACAGCGACAGCACGCTCCTGTAGATTCTTCCTCTACAACATCAGAAGGATACGTCCATTCCTCACCAGAGAAGCAGCACAACTTTTGGTCCAAGCACTTGTAATCTCTCGCCTTGACTACTGCAATGCACTCTAGGCCGGACTCCCCGCCTCCTCCATCAGGCCTCTGCAGCTCATCCAGAACGCTGCCGCTCGTCTGGTGTTCAATCTCCCCAAATTCTCCCATGTCACGCATCTCCTCTGCACCCTCCACTTGCTCCCGGTAGCAGCTCGCATCAAATTCGAGGTCACGGATTTTCACTGTCCTGGCGCCCCGTTGGTGGAGTGAGCTTCTCACAACGGTCAGGACTGCAGAGTCACTTCCGATCTTCCGTCTTAGATTGAAAACCCATCTCTTCAAGCTATATCTTAACAGTCCCTCCTAAAGACCGCTTCACCCTCACTACCCTACCCCTATACTAACCCGAACCCCGAGACCTCTTCTCCCCTGTACAAGTTCTCTCCTGCTAATAAAATATATTTTAAAAAAAAATTTGCCTCCTGCCATTACGACTGCCGATGGCCCCTGGTGTGAGCATTGATTACTTTGTCTTATGATGACTGTTGGATAGATGATTTACTTACAACAATACATTTGTTTAAGTAAGTCGCTTTGGATAAAGCCGTCTGCTAAATGCCATAAATGTAAATGTAAGGAGATCTTTTCTGCCTGCCGCAATAAGACTGTACAACTCCTCGGGCTGGCTCGATCGGGGTGATCAGAGTCAGGCTGGGGGATGTTAAATCATAACTGGACTGTTCTTACTGTATATAATGTTTCAGATGTCTGTTTTATTCCCTTATTCTATTGTCACTTTATTTTGTTGTTTTTTGTGATGTGAGCTGCTGTAACGCCTTAATTTCCCCTTGGGGATCAATAAAGTACTATCTATCTAATTAAGAGAACAAAGAGGCAGGGTCTGCGCATCTTTCACGTCGACTCCTACCAGATGACCCAAATCTGGAGGGGAGATTGAGTGCTATTCAACTTCTCATATCTCAGAGTGAATGCCATTGACATAAGTCCCTTATCTATAATGTGAATTTATTCAAGTTTTCAGTTGGATCCTGTTAGATATATGTGTAATTTCTTCCACAGCAACATAATAGTTTCCAGGTTTGCAAAAAGATAAAATAAAGAGATCTGAAGGTTGATGTGTTTTGGAGAGGCTAGCAGGTTATGTCTCTCTCTCTGGGACTCATCTCCCAGAGAAACTATATAGACTTGCAATGGAATTTGGCCTTGGAGGCTACAGGTCCTTATCCCTCTACTCCCCTTTCTCCAGCACCAGGTGTTATTTAGTCTGCGTTGTGTATTTGATAGGTTGAATAGAATACAGAAATCATGGGACAATTCTAACAATCCTCTGACATATGATGTTCTTGTTCGAGCAGTGAATGACAACCATCACTTGACACTGGTGGTAAGTGAGAACATGATTGACAGTTGGCCCTGAGTTGTGTGGAAGTAGTCACAGTCTTCTATATATTTAGTTTAAAGGTGATCTATCTTAAAGAGAGGAGGGCATTGGTCCTGGACACCCTTTGTGCAAAAGAGGCAGACCTGGCAAGATGCAACGAGGCAAGTTAGAGAAGTCAAGATTAAGATCAATGTGAATACAAATGTACAGCTTGGACTGATTTGTTAGTAGTTTCTAACATTGGCATTTACTCCATATTAATTTCCAGGGCCGTCATGAGGAGGAACTGTGCAGTTTCCCGCTGGACTTCCCGCTGCACACTCTTCCCCACCCTGTCCAGACTGATGGGACTTCCTGTGGGGCCTAAAGTATGTCATTTGTAACGTGTGATATTGTATTGGACTTACATTGATGATTTCTCTTCTTTTGTTTTTGTGCACAGTTTGCAGAATGTATATTTTCGATTTTGTTTTGATGAGGAGAGCCATAGCGCAGCAATTGTGGCACTGGTAGGTATAACCGAACTGGTGTCGAAAGAGACCACCATGTGGTGAATTAATTGCCATAGTACAACTGTTTACAGATTACACATTTTGCTCCATTGTCAATTGACTCATTGGAGGATTACTGCCATTTCTGTGGTGAGGTGACCTCCAAGACCAGTGGGTGAGATTCATGTTAGATTCATTTTACACTTGTAGAAAAAATAAATGTTTTGGCTGTCCCTGTGGGAGAACCATTTTTGGTTCCAAGAAAGGGTGGAAAGGGTGTTCTATGTGGAATCAAAATGGAGTTCTCCCACAGAGACAGCGGAAGTACCCCTTTATGGTTATATGTTGCAGCTTTTTTTTTTAAGTGTATTGGTGGTGAGTGGATGGTTGGAAGAGGTTCTGATTAGTTTTTGTTGCATACAATGTTGTTTCTTATCTTTCAGATAAAATGTACCAAGCCCAAATGTGGACTGTGGTTCCACTGGGACTGAGTTGGCAGGTTTTGTAATGATTCTGCTGCCGTGGTTGCCACCTGTAGGTGACTGAAGTGATTACAACGTGGCATCATTCCGACTGAAATGACTCGAACCAAAGACAGTAGTTTGAACAGTTGGACATGTTGTGTCCATGATTATCGCATTACTTTGATCTCTACTAAAAGTGTTGTAAGCGTTCATTAGGTGTGTAGCATGCACATCAATGCACCTCTTTAAAACGCTCTGTCGGACAATAGATTATAGCAATGATTATAGGCTGCTAGTCACAAGTTATTATTGGCCGTCTCAGTGATTTGCAGTGTGTGGAAAACAAATAGAAAGTTTACAGAATTCCTATTTCATGAAACACACACTTTCATAGAGGAGAAGCAATAGAGTAGTAGTCATGTTCATGGCATGCGCCGTGAGGGTTTTGAGTTTGCGTCTGACGGAGTTAACATTATGGTTTTGTTCTTGATAGTTTATTTTATAGTTTATCTTACCAGTGGTACTATTCTTTGGAGGTGTGAATTTTGACTCATACACACACACACACACACACAAATGATTTTTCAGTTCTGTCGGAACGTGTTCTTTATTTTAAAGGAGAAGACAAACTACTTCTTACTTTTAGCTATTCATTTATATGTCAAAATTCTAGGTTTGTACAAGGACCACTTTTGGCGAAGAAAATCACAGTCAGCAAGCTGTTAATCTGTAACCAACCCTCCAAAAATGGATACATTCAAAATGTCACACAAAGCATTTACGGTAAACAAAGTGATTGTGATTGGCTATTTGGTTGGGGAGGAGCCGCGGTTTAGACTTGGCTCTTCCCTTGTTGGTGCTTAGGCTGGTCCCAGCCCCTGACACTCGATCCGTTCCAGGTAGAGATATCGCCGGTCCGTTCCCTCTTGGGAACGAGTTGACCTTTTTCCATTACATCATTCTTGTGTTATGCGTGTGTTGCAACATCCATCTTGATGACCTGACCCTAACCTCTCCATGTATTAATCCAACGTACCATGGGACTAATGCTTGATTCATCTGTCATTTATCAACAGGCCATCACATTAGTAAATTTAGCACACTGCAGTAATGTATTTTTTATAGCAATAATAAACTGTTTCTTATAATGATGATTTCCAATACTTCTCAATCAAGAGTTAATGATTACCAACAAACAATAAATGTTTCCTGTGTCAGATGATTAAAAAACATATTAATTCAATTGATTTGCACATGGAATATCAAATACAATTACTTTAATCACCTCAAATAAAGAACTGAATAGCTTTATTTACTCGTCTGCTATTGAGCATTATAATGCAACTGTTTTCATAAAAATAATTTCTAACAGTTCCAGTGCATTTCTTTATTGTGCATTTCAACAGCCCCTGTTTTACACATTCAGCGCCCCAGTTAGGCTAACCAACAATTAGTTTGTTTCTCATTTAGTGGGTCGAGATCCTGTACAGAGCTCCTAAAAGTTTGATAGGTAGTGGGCTTCGCTTGAATGCTGACTGTACAGTATAATCTCGTCAACCAGGCGGGTCTCATTCGAACCTGGGGACAGTTACTGACTGATTCATACAGATAGAAGCTAGCTAAATTGAGACCTAGCTGACACAGCTAGCTGCTTTACTTACAGGTTCCTCAGATCTGTGTTCTCTGAGCTACAATAGTGGAACTCCACCCACCTACTTCCAGCCAATGCAAATGTATGTAAATGAGGATTTCTTCAAAATAAGAGCACTCAAGTTAAACTTTATTTGGAATTTAAACATCATAAGTAGGGAGCAAGAAACCACACACAATATTTAGTATAGTATTGCCCCTGAAGGGTTTGTAATTGTTCCTATGTCCTAATTACCTTGATGAAATAGTATTGCCCCAGAATAATGGACTCTTCAGAAATATGTTTCAATCATTTCAATTCATCTCTGGTACCACTCTACTCGGCAACACTTCTAGTGTGATCCATATTCTTGTGTTGGTGAGTAGAGTGGTACCAGAGAAAAATATTTCTGTACAGTCCATTATATGTGTCCTACGCAGTGCAGATAGGGCACTTTAAGCTGTATGTCATCGCTTTAGACTCGAACTCACCTGATCCATATTCTAGAAGTGTTGCCGAGTAGAGTGGTACCAGAGATGAATTGAAATGTAGGAAAAATAGTTTTGTACAGTCCATTATACACTCACCAAGCACTTTATTAGAAACACTATACTAATACTAGATCAGGCCTCCCTTTGCTCTCAAAACAGCCTCAATTCGTTGTGGCATTGATTCCACAAGATGTTGGAAACATTCCTTTGAGATTCTGGTCCATGATGACATGATTGCATCACACAATTCCTGCAGATTTTTCAGGTGCACTTTCAAGCTGTGAATCTCCCGTTCTACCACATCCCAAAGGTGTTCTATTGGATTCAGATCCGATGACTGGGAAGGCCACTGAAGAACACTGAATTCATTGTCATGTTCATGTGTGAAACCAGTTTGAGACGACTTTTGCTTTGTGACATGGTGCATTATCATGCTGGAAATAGCCATTAGAAGATGGGTAAATTGTGGCCATGAAGGGATGCACATGGTCAGCAACAATACTCAAATAGGCTGTGGCATTCAACCGATGATTGATTGGTATTAACGGGCCCAAAGTGTGCCAAGAAAACATTCCCCACACCATTACACCACCTCCACCATGAGAAGGTGTACAGATGTTCCTAATAAAGTGTTCGGTGAGTGTATGTCTCCCATAAGATAATGATTAGTTATATCAAGCTTACCAATCAACTCTTTGAAACAGGACAGAAAGCATTTTCATTCATGGTGAGGTAAAATAGTGCAGCGCAACAAAATAAAATGACTCTCTCTTTGTACAGATTTGTTGTTCACATTGTTAATTTAAATGTGTTCCCCTCCAAAGAACACCCTCTCTGGGACTTACAAAGACGAAACAGATGACGAGTGTCGACTCGTCACAATTAGAAACCCTTCAAGTCTCTTCGTCCTTCACAGAAAGGTTTCTCTTGGTTGACGTTGACCGATGAGTAACTATGATAAATGTGATATCAAAACAGACTACCACATTAGTGGCACATTTATTTTTCATGACATGCTGCTACTGTCTTTTAATATCCAACAGATTGTCGATGCAAGTATTGCCCGGGTATGAGTAGAAGCCCACTCTTCTAAACAACATATTTCGTTTATTACAATAAACACCTGAAGGACACAATTGATTTTGTATTTTCTTTTTCAGAACACATGCATTCCTGACCCTTCATGGCACTGAGAGTCTCATCACAGATGATGAGATTAAGGTAAGAAGAAATCAAATTGACTGAAAAATGCCTTTGATTTCAAACTGCCAATATAACCCTTGAATTTACTAATAGAGCATAACCCATGACTTGCCCATTAGAGTGTACGACAGGAGATTGTTCAGGGCACTGTCAGAGAGAAGAGTATGCTCCAGTGGCAGAATCCTCCGCCCAGGCGCTTGGAGAGAGAGAGGTGCAGAAGTTGAAGGGGTTTCCTACAGCTCTGCCAGAAACATATGCAGAAAATGTCATGGAAAGGATTAAGAGGGCCCTCCCAGAAATATACCGCACAGGTCCAGATTTCGATCCAAAGTCTGATGACTTTATGTTTGACCTGATGCTGCCTGAGGTATTTAAATACATCAAATCATAATTTAATGTATGTCATTATCTTAAGTGTTGTATTATTGATTGTTGCTGCTCTGTGTCTTTGCAGATTAATCTCCTACAGTGAGGATTCTGCGGAGAGTTGAGGGCTGCAGTCACTTTTGGGCCAAGCAGGTTGTTAGGAGTGAGTCGATTGACATCTTGATGCCTGCAGACGCTAGGCTGAGACGCTAGGCAGCAGCGCATAAGGCCAGAGTTTGTGGAAAGCCATGAGAGTACGGGAAGTTGTGAATTACTGTGTTGAATGTATGTATTTTGCAGGAGTTTGCTTGATTGTCTTGTTGAAAGTGATCAGGGAATAATTTTCATTTTTTAACTAGTGGCACAATCAATCTCACTCAATTAGTCAGTCTATCTGTTTATCTACACCAGTCCAGTCATCTTTCTCTATTCGTGATCTACTCCAGTCCAGTCATCTCTCGTCCAGTCCATCCATTTATCCAGTCCTCTCTACAGTTAGTCCATCCGTTTATCATGTACCCGACTCCACGTTTTGTCATTTGAGAAGCTAAGAAGTTTTTCAAGCTGGTGCATGCGGAGCTGACAAGCAACTTATGCCTCTTTGAATGCACATTTTGTTACGCTATGAACGTCGGCGGAACCAAAAGACGGCGCTCAGGGGTAGGATTAGCCCGAAGGCGTATTTAATAATAAGGGAAAGGGGTAGGGGAGAGTAACCCAATAGAGTGGTCGTGGGTCGGTCCAGGGTTCGGCAGGCAGGCGGGTAGTCAGACGAGAACGTAGGTCCCCCGATAGGGTGAGGGTGAGGGTGCTGTGGGTTATGGTGCCCAGAAGTCGACCGTCCAGGGCCTGAGCCCGAATTGGGGTATCCAGGGCGAGCAGGGGAATTCCGGTCTCTTTAGCCAGGGTGGCGTCGATGAGGCTGTCGTTGGCCCCGGAATCCAGGAGGGCACCCAGGCTATGAGCTTCATGGCCCCAGAAGAGGGAGGTGAGAATGAGGCGAGTTTGGGAGGGACCAGTGTGGGAGAAGGAGTTATGGCTTACCAGGACCCCTCTCTCTGGTAAGCCATGTCTCTTACCTTGGGGGGTTCGAGGACGAGTTGGGCAGGCTCGGATGTAGTGCCCTGTCTGCCCGCAGTAGAGGCAACGCTGATCCCGGAACCGTTGCTCGCGTTCCGCTGCGGACAGACGGGACCTGCCCACCTGCATCGGCTCTTCCTCTGGGCTGGTGTCGGCTGCTCTGTGGCCAGAGGCGGTCCGGACAGGGGGCGTGGAGATCGGAATTCGGAGAGGACTGGGATGGGGACTGGAGAAAGGACGCCCGAGGGAGGGAGTCAACCCCGGAGGCGAAGTCCTCTCTGCGCCGCGTTCCAGCCGTCTCTCCCGCAGGCAGTCGTCCATCTCCAACGCAAGGATGACTAGCTCCTGATACGACGAAGGATGATTCTTGATGAGCCAGTCCTTGATATGATCCGCAAGGCCCCGCTTGTACGCGCTGAGGAGCGCCTTTTCTCCCCAACCGCTCTCAGCAGCGAGAGTGCGGAACTCCACCGTATAATCCGCCACCGACCGGTTTCCCTACCGGATGACGTGGAGGCGCACAGCTGCGTCAGCGCCCTCCTGGGGGTGATCGAACAAAAAGCGGAAATCAGCCTTGAACCCCTCAAAATCCGCAGCCAAGGGCCGCCACGGCCCACTTCAATGCCCGGCCGGTCAGGAGGGTGATGATATACGCCACCTTGTCCCCTCCAGAGCGAAACCTGCTGGGCTGATATCAGAAGGCGAGCTCGCACTGAGCCAGGAAACCGCGGCAGCGGTCGAACTCGCCTCCATAGGGACAAGGTGACGTGAGGTGAGGCTCTCGGAAAACGAGGGGGGTTGGGGTACTGGGCCCAGGGGCTAACCTCGGGTCGGGAGGTGACGGGGCTGGTGTGGTGGTTTGGGAGGGTCTGGAAGGCTGAAGCTCGAATGTCCGGAGGCGATTATCCATCGAACGGAAGGCGGCGTCGAGTTGGTCAGTGATCCGGTTAAGCTGGGCGCCGTGCTGCTGGACAAGGGCGAGCAAGGGATGGTCGATGGCCGCTGCCCCGGCGTCTCTCTCTCACCCGGGTTCCGTGAGCCGTCTGGTTCCGTCATTTTGGTGGCCAGATCGTTCTGTTACGCTATGAACGTCGGCGGAACCAAAAGACGGCACTCAGGGGTAGGATTAGCCCAAAGGCGTATTTAATAATAAGGGAAAGGGGTAGGGGAGAGTAATCCAATAGAGTGGTCGGTCCAGGGTTCGGCAGGCAGGTGGGTAGTCAGACGAGTGGAGGTTCAGGAAGCCGGGAGGTCCAGTAGTCGGGGAGGGGGCTAGGTCCGTGGAAGGGTCGACGAGGTATCTGGATGTGGACACAAGGGAACGCGGTGACAACACAAACAAACACAGGATACTCGAGAGGTAATCTAGGGCTAGAAGCGTAAGGAATACTCGAAGGGTTACCGTGGGACGCAGTACGATCTGGCACTGGAGAGAAGATCAGGCAGGGTTCTTATAGGCAGGTGATTGGTGATGGGTAGCAGGTGCAATGATAGGCGATAGGGAACAGGTGCGCTGTCGACTGGGAAGACGCTTCAGTGATGACCGCCACGGTCTCGAGGTGGTGCCAGAGGGTTGGTTGGGAGGGGGAACCGTAACACATTTCGTGCCATCTTGTGTTAGGGCTGGTGGTAGTGTGGTGGACCCAAAAGCGGAGAGATACTCAGATCACAGCGTGAAGTGTGAGTGAACGGGGTAATCTTTAATACAAAAAGGGTAGGGACACAGGAACAAACAAACACTGGGATCAAAAAACGATAAAACAAAGGCGGAGAAAACCAGCTCCGAACAAAGGTACTCTCTTCAAAAGCGGAAGGGTAATAATAACGAGGAACACAGGGACTGGCGACAATAGCGAGGCAAACAGACAGACTGGGAACTAAGCAGACACGGAGAGAATCTCGGACAGGGACAAGAGGGAACATACAGGCTAAATAGCAAACAGGGGAGAGAACACAGGTGATACGAATAAGGGTGAATACCGGCAGAATGGGAGGCGCTGACCCGAGTGGCCAGAGGGGGGCGCCAGAGTCACCAGACAGAGCCCTCAGGCGTGACAATCTTGATCATAGTTGGTGTGGTGTGACCATATTAAGTCCTCGGTGATGTGGACACCAAGGAACTTAAAGCTGTTGACTCTCTCCACTGCAGCCCCTCCGATGTGGATGGGGGCGTGGTCCTCTCCCTTCTTCCTCCTGAAGTCCACGATCAGCTCCTTAGTTTTACTGATGTTCAGGGAGAGGTTGTTGTCCTGGCACCAGTCCGCCAGGAAGCGAAAGGCATTGAGAGTGTACAAGAGAAAAGTCTTTGAGAGAACTACTCACCAGGATAGAGTTGAGCGGTCAGCGATGGCATCACGCTTCTGGTCCAGTGTGTGGTTAGAATCCTGGTGATAATGTTACCCACTGTGCTTGTTCAGAAGATGTCCCATATCGCAGGGAGGAGGCACTGTCCTTGACAAGCAAATGTCCCCTAGGAAACAACTTTCTGCAAACAAGCTACGTCGACACAGGCAAATCACATACACACACAATCAGTGGACGAACATAATATCGATCAAGATGTTTGGAATGGTCTGATAAGATTGGCTCCTTACAACAGCTCACATTAAAATTATAATACTATTAAGTCATCAAAATGGATATAAAAGAGAAGCAAAGGGTATCCTTCTTAAAAACATGTAAATATGTAATCAAAAATTTACATTCTAATAATAGTAGATTTAACTTCCCATAGGAAAGGAGAAACATGTCACTGCATGTTAAAAATGAGCTCCCCCCTTCCTGAGAGAGAGATCACCTTGTAAACAAACAAAGAACAAATGAGTTTGGACAGCTAGTCTGTCCTTACAGTTAGATACCAAATCAGCCATTGTCTCCCGGCAAAGGACCCTGTACAGGAGCCCCGGACTAGCACTCAGACTAACGGGTTAGATCCTTAGGAGGGTCTTACCTTGATAAGATTTCTAAAGATATGCTTAGGCTAGTGGCGAATAAATTCACCCTGCTGTTAACCGTCTACTTTCTGTAGTTTCCCCCACTTCAGCTTCCTGTCAGGCTCCGTAAGTGACACAACGGAACACAGCCTTAGAAAGCCCCTATAGTTAATGACGGCTCTATTCTAAAATGAGTGCCAGTTGGTGTGGTTGCAGGAACTTAATTTATCGATGAGGTCAATTCATCCAAAGGAGACATTTAAAAATAGGCTTGAATAACTATTTGGATCCTATGATATAACATGCACAGTAAAATCTAACTTTTTATCATTAACAATGGATAATACAACTTAAGTGACTATTACTTTTCGAACTAACCTTCTAACAAGAACTAAAATACTTAATTTTCTTTAAATGCAGGTTTGTACTTTATTTTGGCTTAAAGCATTACAGCATAGCAATTTAATAAAGTATTTAAAGACTAAAAGTCGGACTTATTCTAACTTTAGAGAGGACCCATCCAGCCTCGGCATTTGCAACCACCGAATACTCTTGGATTCCTTGATCAGCCCAGCTGATCTCCCCGGAGTAGTACCGTGCCCTCAGCCGAGGGACTTCGACGACTCTCGCCTCCTATTCCAAGTCAAGCGGTCACTCAACCTCCAGCAAGCCTTTTAACAAAGTCCCAACCACAGACAGTTAACAGGCAATGCCAACTACTGAAAGGGCGAGGGCCAAGTCTCCAGGCAGCCTCTTATCAAAGTCCCAACTACTGATAGAGCGAGGGCTAAGACTCAAGGTAGCTAAGAGGGAGCCTACTCCGATATCAACAGCCTCCAGGTTGGGGGCTTCCTAGTCTAAATTCTCCCCAGTGAGAACTTCGGTCGTGGATACCCCGCTTGGACCAGACCTCCTGGTCTCTAAGGGATCTGTCCTCTACGGGGTCTTATGGAAAATGCCCTCTGAGATGCTCTTGTCATCCCATTTTATACCCCTGGACCTGGACTCCTGATACACCTTTCAACCTATCAGACTTCTGTACTTGTGCACACCTTCCTCTGGAAAGTACCCTCTGTATACGGGAAAATACCTTCTGTAGGACGCACACACACTTCTGCAGGATGCACACATCTTTCTGCTTAGCAACCCTCTCTTAGCCTTGTCAGGTTCCTCTTTCTCTCTCCCTGCCAAACTTGATTACAGTTCATCTTTTAGTCATAAAACAAAACTTGATTACATTCAACATCAAATCATTCCATTAGTTTTCAACTTCAATCATTAAACATGTTAAACACATTTAACATGTTTTCTGTAACAATTGTTTACAGACAGATTATTTAACTTATAATTCACTATATCACAATTCCAGTGGGTCAGAAGGTTACATACACTAAGTTGACTGTGCCTTTTAAACAGCTTGGAAAATTCCAGAAAATAATGTCATAGCTTTAGAAGCTTCTGATTGAGTCAATTGGAGGTGTACCTGTGGATGTATGTTAAGGCCTACCTTCAAACTCAGTGCCTCTTTGCTTGACATCATGGGAAAATCACAAGAAATCAGCCAAGACCTCAGAATATTTTTTTTTGTGGACCTCCACAAGTCTGGTTCATCCTTCGGAGCAATTTCCAAACGCCTGAAGGTACCGCGTTCATTTGTTCAAACAATAGTACACAGGTATAAACGCCATGGGACCATGCAGCCGTCATACCGCTCAAGAAGGAGACGCGTTCTGTCTCCTAGAGATGAACGTACTTTGGCGCGAAAATATGCGAAAAATAGATGGCATCATGAGGAAGGAAAATTATGTGGATATATTGAAGCAACATCTCAAGACATCAGCCAGGAAGTTAAAGCTTGGTCGCAAATGGGTCTTGCAAATGGGCAATGACCCCAAGCATACTTCCAAAGTTGTGGCAAAATGGCTTAAGGACAACAAAGTCAAGGTATTGGAGTGGCCATCACAAAGCTCTGACCTTAATCCTATAGAAAATGTATGGGCAGAACTGAAAAAGCGTGTGCGAGCAAGGAGGCCTACAAACCTGACTCAGTTACACAAGTTCTGTCATGGCCAAAATTCCACCAACTTATTGTGGGAAGCTTGTGGAAGGCTACCCAAAACGTTTGACCCAAGTTAAACAAAGGCAATGCTACCAAATACTAACTAAGTGTATGTAAACTTCTGACCCACTAGGAATGTGATGAGAGAAATAAAAGCTGAAATAAATAATTCTCTCTACTATTATTCTGACATTTCACATCCTTAAAATAAAGTAGTGATCATAACTGACCTAAGACGGGGAATGTTTACTCGGATTAAATGTCAGGAATTGTGAAAAAAAGTGAGTTAAAATGTATTTGGCTCAGGTGTATGTAAACTTCCAACTTCAACTGTATATTCGATTATATTTCAAAACATCATCATTACTCCACCCAGACCCGCCTGGAACGCTTCCAGCTTATTAATAAGCTCAACGAGACCTGGTTTGTCCTCCGGTTTCATCTGCATCTCCTCAGGAACCATTACCTCTGGAACAAGGACCGGCATATCTTCTGGCATATCACATCATGAGAATGGATGATGACCCCTGCATCCCTTAGGCTCTCCACAATAGAGGGACTCTGGTCGTTGGACACCTTAGTAGGCTCATCCTGTTCCTTCTTACGGGCCATCCTCCTGTTCTCGACACAAGATCGCTTAGGCCCGTTTTTCCCTCTCTTCGTGCTCTCTCTACGTTTCCTGATTTTAGAGGATATGGGGCTAGGTATGGGACTAAGTAAGGGATCAAGAATGAGACCTCCTGGTGGGGTCACCTCCCTTTCCCTGCGTTGGAATTGCCTTGGCAAAAGGTGTTTTCTCCATACCAGAGTAACTATTCCCGGTGGCAGTGTCATCTCATCCACCCTACCACTATCTCTCTTCTACCGTATCCCACTTCTGGACGACAATGAGGTATACCCAGGTGGTGTAGCAGGTCGAGGGAGGTCCAGATTTTTGATGCCATATGTGACTGCAACCATTTAAATGTTTTATTATCAGCAATTTTGCAGTGGGAAATGTAGGCTGAAAGAACAACTGAAATGTTATAACATGGGGACCTGGATCAGGTTCACGTCATGCAGGAGGGTCTTATTAAAGTCGCCTTGAATAAAACTTCCCTTGGGGACAGGATACCATTTTTGACACTGTGTTGGTTTGTGATGCTGCGATTGGTAAGATTTAAAACAATGCAAATATTTACATATAAATATTTGTAATATATACAAAATTGCAAGACAAGGTGCTTAACAATACAATGAAAATACAACAATACAGTGAAAATAAACGGTAATATAAGGAAATTATAGTATAGGAAATACAAGACATGGTATAACAGAGAGACCAGTGCAGCACAGTAGAAGAGGGTAGATTAAAATAAAATGGATTTAGAGAATGCTATGCTAAAAAGGTATGTCTTAAGATTTCTTTTGACATGCTCAGCTCCTCTGGCAGGCTATTCCAGAGACGAGGACCATCAACACTAAATGCCGCCTCCCCATAGTTCTTTGTCCTCACCTAGAGATCAACTAAAAGGCCAGTGCCAGAGGACCTGAGTGATCTAGAGGGAGCATATATTAAAAGCATGTCTGACAAGTATTCAGGTGCTAGTCCATTGAGTGATTTGAACACCAATAAAAGGATCTTAAAATCTATTCTAAAACCGACAGGCAACCAATGAAGGAACTTTAGGACAGGTGAGATGTGTGCTCTCCTTCTGGTCTTGATTCGTACACGTGCTGCTCTCAGGTCATTTATAACTTTAACTAGCGCTGTCTCAGTGCTGTGTTGAGGACGAAAGTCAGATCGAAACTTCTCAAATATACAGCTGAAATTTAGGTAATCATTTAGCTGTTTAAATACTAATTTCTCAATAATTTTACTTAAAAAAGAAAGGTTTTAAATTGGCCTGAAATTGTTTAGCACTGAAGGATCCAGGTTACTTTTCTTTAGGAGAGGTTTCACAGTAGCGGTTTTCAGTGCCAGGGGGAAAATACCAGTCAGCAAGGAGTGATTTACAATCACTAGCACTTCATCCTCTAGACAATTAAATACAGTCTTAACAAAGGTGGTGGGGATTGGGTCAAGTGAGCAGGTGGAGTGTTTTAATTGCATTACTTCATTCCTGAGCATTTTGTTATCAACAACAGCAAAATCACTCATAGCAGTTTTAGACAGAGGGAAAGTGTCCAAAGACAGGGGCTCACACACATTCAGTATAACATAGTTTAGATCCAACCTGATTTTTGTTATCTTGTCTCTGAAAAATGCTGCAAACTCTTCACATTTTGATGTTGAGGTGATGAAAGAGTGACTTTTTGGAGCTAGATTTATGAGGCTGTCAATAGTTGAGAAAAGCATTCTGGGATTATTATGATTTTTCTAAATGAGCTTGTCTTGCATTTCTAATTGTTTTCTTGAAGATAGTGAGGTGTGTTCTTTAAACATGTCATAATGGACTTGCAGCTTAGTTTTTCTCCAAGTTAATAATATCCCCAGTTCTCCATGGTGGTTTCTGTTTAGATTCAATCTAAGTTTGGCTGGTGCTATAGCGTCAATGGTAGTCTTCAGCTTATTATTAAAATTGTTAACTAAATCATCACAGGAGGAAGGAAGGATCTGTGGGGGTCTGTTATTAATATGATTTATGAACTTTAAGAACACGGGATTCATTTTCATAGCTATGCCGATGATACACAACTGTACATCTCTTTATCACCCAGTGACATCAGCCCTATTGATAAACTGGTTCAATGCATTGATCGTAATTATTGTTTGTTCAATTGCATAATTTCTTGCAATTGAACAAACATAAAACAGAGGTTTTAATTATCGAAGCAAAGGTCCAGAGAGAGATACTGAACCGATTCTCTCCCAGGCAGATACTGAAAGACTGATGCATGCTTTTATCACTAGCAGGCTTGATTACTGCAATGCTCTCCTTTCTGGTCTACCGAAGAAAGCTATAAATAAACTACAGATCTGTCACACCCTCCACTTCCACCTAGCCTGTGTCAGTCCCTCTCCCTCTCCCCAGTCTGTGTGTTCTGTGTGTGGGCGTGGCTCCAGGCTCCTGCCGGCCCATTCACGTCATCATCTCCACCTGCCAATCTACACACCTACTCATCACCCATCTGTGTTTTGTACCCTGGTTTTCCGTCAACTCTTTGCCAGTTCGTCATAGTACTTCCTACCTATACGTCCCAGCATTTCTAGTCTGTTGATAATGGGTTTCGGATCCACAAGTGTTTTCTGGACTGTGCTTCTGCCTAACCCCTGTCGGATTATCTGCCTTCCCTAGAACTGCCAGCCTGTGTCTCGATCCCTGCCTGGATTCCTCCATTAAATACTCTATTATTTTATACCTGTGTCCAGACTGTGCATTTGGGTTCACTAGGTCTGATTCGTAAAACACAGATCATTCAGAATGCAGCAGCACATGTACTAACCAAGACCAGAAGGAGAGCACACATCTCACCTGTTCTAAAGTCCCTTCATTGGTTGCCTGTCAGATTTTAAGATCCTTTTATTGGTGTTGAAATCACGCAATGGACTAGTGCCTGAATACTTGTCAGACATGCTTTTAATATATGCTCCCTCAAGATCACTCAGGTCCTCTGGCACTGGCCTTTTAGTTGTTCCCTGGGTGAGGACAAAGAACTACGGGGAGGCGGCATTGAGTGTCTATGGTCCTCGCCTCTGGAATAGCCTTTTGCACGAAAGGCGCTATATAAATAAAGTCTGATTTGATTTGATCATCCTTTCTTCCTTTCACCAGTCACTACTGCTTCACTCAGTATAACACACACTGGTTAACCTCTTAATTGTCTCTCATCTATCCATCCTATCTTTCATTTATCCATTCATCCATCCAATCAACCAACGTAACCAACATATGTCACTTTCTTTCAACTACCAGAACATCTTCATTAACCCTGATAAAAGCTTTCTGATACCTATTAAACTTTTAACTCCAGAAACTCTCATCCGGTTAACCAACCACTCTCAACCACTCAGCCAACCAACTCTCTACCCACTCAACTGAGCTACTACTGGCTCATCCTATCTGTCTATCTATATATCTATCTAACATTCTATCTATGACCTTCTAACATACTATCTATCATTCCAACCATATATCTATCTAACCTTTCAACTACCTAGCCATCATCCTTTCACTAGTCACAACTGCTTCACTCAGTATAACCCATGCGGATTACTTCTTAATTGTTTTGATATTTTTATACCTCCCCTCTCATGTATCCATCCAGTCAACTCACCGAACCAACGTATCTCACTTTCTTTCAACTACCCAGAAAAGCTTTCTGATACCTATTAAACCTTACTATTAAGCTTTTCGTAACTCCAAAAACTCTCATCTGGTTAACCAACCAACTCTACCACTCAATCAATCAACTCTCTACCTACTCCACTGAAGTACCCCTGGCTAATCCTATCTATCTATTATGGTAAATTTAAAGACAAATATAAGGGTTTGTAATCCCACACCAGGGAAAAGGTCACAGGAAAACAGATGGTCCTAGAACATTTGGAGGATGCAGTAAAGAGGGGTGAGGTCAGATTGAGGGGTTTGCTATAGGTGAAGAAAACAAAGGATCAAAGCTGGAGAAAACAGGATAGAGTAATTAAAAGTTAGGGTAATTAAGTCATAAACAAAGTCATAAACAGTCAGAACAAAAGGCCTGATCAGACAAACGGGCGCCAGCCAGGTGGGCGGCGCACACCTTGATGACGAAATATAGATCTTGAATGTTATTGGTTCAAGTAGAAAGGAAACAGAAATACGTTGAATAGGAGGCATTAACCTGTGCGAAGTCTATAAAGACAGGTGACTGAGGAGATAACGGGGTCAGCTTTGCAAACCTGAACGGCTACATATTCTGCGTGAATAAAGTCTTTGAATGAATCAACAGCTCTGGTTAACGGTATTTTATTTCAAAGTATTATAACTTAAATTCTACGGCATAATTGGCGTCACGAACAGGATTGATGTCAAAGACTCGCATTAAGACCGGCCGTTGAGAAAGGGACCTGGACAGATTGCATAAATTAAATGGCCATATCTACGAGGTGAGCAGCATTACTGCCTCGTTTATTAAGACAATACTTTCCACTCTTTTCAGTCTCTGGCTTTTCAGCCCTTGGTAATGCTCGGCGACTTTTCAGTCGTCGTTCTCTCTTTCTCTCCTGTTTCCGCCGTTCCCAGCCCACCTACTGAAAAGCAGAGGCACACACATCTTAAGCATTTCGTTAAACGAGGCTTCATTCGCACCCGGTGTGCAAGAAAGCCTCGTCCCCCGTAGCCCTGGCCACGGTCCTATAGCGCCCTCTACAGGCTGAACGCTGCATGTCCCCCCACAGTCATATTAGTATTGTGACGTATGCGGACGTAGATAGCAGAAAGGCTTGAGAGCGCTGTGTTATGAAAGAAAACCTCCGCCTGTAGTTTTAGTGTAAAAATTGCTGTGTCGTGTTGTGAGTGTTTGTAAAAGTCGCTGTGTTGTGTTGAGAGAGTGATATATTGTTGTGCTGTGTGGGAGTAGAGTGACAAAAGGCTCGAAACGGAGAGAGATATTGTGTATAACACTGTTGGTCGGGAATGGAGGACGACAGTTAGTATATAAAATAAGTGAGAAGACAAAAGTCTAATCTAATAGATATATTGTAGACATCTTGAAACGTCATTCGGGTTGGGCGGTATTGTTGTAAAAGGGAGAGGGAACCAACCGAGTGGGCTGAGCTGTGTTTTATACAATAGACTTTACAGCAGTCAAGTTTAGGAGGGAAAAAAAAAAAATATAATAATAAAGAAATAAAGAAATAAAATAAAAAAACATTTTATTGTATAAGTATATGCTGTGTGAAAGTAATTCTTAACTGAAGAGTTTCATGTTTAAGCTCAGACTGATTTATTTCACATTCTAGGGTTCCATGCACACACACCCCTCAATCACACACACACATCACCCCCTCACCCATACACACCTCACACACACTCATGCACATAGACACACACACATATAATCATACACACATAGACACACACCCATTCTTACATTCTCACACATACAAATACACTCTCAAGCACACATACATACATGCAAATACACACAGTTGTTGGTTATACCTATGTTTGATTCCCAGGGTGTAAGACACCAATTGTGATAAGGATATCTCAAACTGATTCCAAAGCTGCTTCCAAACAAATTTCTTTAATCTTACAGTGATATCCTAGATAACCAATAATACAATATTGTTCTCTTTTGACAAATTACTGCAAAAGGAAAGACAAAAGGAAAAATGGAGAAAGGGATTACCATGGTAACTCCAGTAGAAATATTAGAGAGTAAGAACCCTCTTTTGAATAACCAAATAAAAAAGATGTCAGAAAAATGGGAAAAACGAACCAGTAAGAATTATACTAAGTGGCCTAAGGAAGGGACATTTGATGTTGCAGTGGGTAAGGAAATGGGAACACTGATAAAAAAACACAAACCTCGAGAAAATTTAACAAAGAGACAGGAGAACAGAAAGAGAGAAATAGATATATTGAAATTGTTCAAAACAGAAGGAGAAGCAAAGTTAAAAGAGGTGAGGGAGCTAAGAAAGTTGAAGAAGGGCACAGAGGGAGGAAATGAGGAAGAAGAGAGGGGAAGTGAAGTGAGAAGGGGATCAAGAAGCCCCATAGAGCTTGATTGTTATGCAGAATTAAAAGAAGCCCTAAACCAGGTAGACAAAGGCGTATGGAGGTCAGAGTCAAGACAAGGAAAGAGAACTAAACCATTGGAAGCCGGAGTAAAAGGGGAGATAGGAAAAGGGAAGGAACCAAGTACACACAGAAAAGAGAAACAGCTATACAGCACACTAATCAATTACACAGATGAGGAGGCAACCGTCTGGACACGCAGCGATGAGCTAAGAGATGACCCGAGGTCTGGTGATGAGAGACAGGAGGAGAGGAAATCTTGGATGAGCCAGAGGGAGATAGACCAAGCACAAAAAATGGACGAAATGATTAGTGACTGGGAAGCAAGTGCTAGAAGAAGAATACAGAACAATAGAACGAGAGTTGAGGGATAGGGGAAAGATAGGCCGCCCAGATAGATTTCAGTTCCCCATCCTGATAAAAGGAAATCAAGGACACTATGTGCCCTGGGGTATGCAGGACATGCAGGGAATAGTTAGCAGATTACCTGACATACATGATGGAGCAGGTAAATGGATTAGAAGCTTTGAGGAAGAGACTGCAGGGAAGCTGCTGGCAGTGGGAGACCTCAAAGCCCTGTTGGCCAAGGTACTGGGGGTGGCAAAGATGGAAGACATCCTCATAAGCTGTGGACTGGGAGGAGCAAAGTCAGCAATACCAGAGCCGATGGGATGTCATTTGATCAGACCAGAAATGAGATGTGGACAACCCTGAGAGAAGAATATCCACAAAGGCTGGATACTAAGACCCTGAAGGGAGACCCACTGGGAGAGACTGAGAATCCTGCCACATACCTGCACCAGCAACTGAAGTGGAAACTAGAGACTGAAGTAGACCCAGAGGGAGACCCACTGATGACAACTCTGTTCAGAACCGCAGTGATAGAGGCCATGTCCCCTCCGGTGAAAAGCAGGTTAGAGGATGTGGTGGGACTCACGTCAAAAACACACAAGGAGTTCTGTGATCATCTAGTCCATGATGAATTAAGGCTAAAGGAGCAAGAAAAGGAGAACCAGAGAAAGTTAACATAGCTCTAGCTGGGGGAACTCACAGAATGAAATGAAAAGAAGATACAAGGTGTAATGGGCGCCGAAACCAGGAAACCAGTTCCATACAGAGCCACACCAGAACCACCACCAGTGCTGAGACCTCAGGGACAAGAGCAACCCACCGTACCTGTAATCCAGGTGTATACCCAGCAGTTTCAGCGATGGAAGGGCAAACAGAAGGAATGGGTATGCTTCAGCAGTGCTAGTACAGGAAACGTGTAGTGGTAGGAAAAAGCAAGTGTTAGCCTACTATAGCACCAAAACTAGACAGTGTTGCCCAGGGGTACCCGCCCTGTTTTCAGGGAGTGGCAGCTATGCACTATGCCTATGAGAAGGCCTCGTCAATCACAATGGGCTACCCAATAACAATATTGTGGGGGGACATGCAGCGTTCGGCCTGTAGAGGGAGCTACAGGACCGTGGCCAGGGTTACGTCAGCGAGGCTCCGTTGCACACCTGTTGCAAATGAAGCCTCGTTGACTAGATGGTTTAAGATGTGTGTGCCTCGGCGTTCAGGAAGAGGAAAGGGCGACTGGAAAGTCGCCGAGTGTGTTGAAAGACTGGGAACTAACGAACTTTATGAATAAACGGGACCTTTCCCTCACCACACCACTGCGTCTGCCTCTCTGTGTACAACGGACATTGTTACAAATATACACACATCACAAGACAGTGGAACTGTTAGAACAGGGAAGGTTTGTTCTAACGCAAGCTAGGAACCTGTCATATTTGTCGTTATTGACATACCCAGACATCACTATCGAGATGTAGCACAGTAAATCCAGCTGAGTTAATACCACTGGCAGATGAAGGGGAAGAACATGATTTTATAGCACACTCGCTAACATTCACCAGGTTAAGACCAGACTTAGAATCAACACCCTTACCATATGCAGAAGAGACATATTTTGTAGATGGTTCATGTTATAGAGATCATTTAGGAAATCATGCAGGGTATGGCATAGTCAAACAAATAGGGCAGACATTCCGAGAAGAGAAGACAACCGTGTTCTGCCCAGTTGGCAGAACTAAGAGCACTGACAGAAGCCTGTAAAATGGGAGAAGGCAAACATTTTTACTGACTCAGCGTATGCGCATGGAGTCTGTCATCTGTTTGGAGCAGTATGGAAACAGAGAGGCTTTTTGAAAAGTGATGGGTCACCAATACAGCATTGTGAGCAAATTAAGGAATTGATGTCGACCATGATGAAACCAAAGCGGTTAGCGATCATTAAATGTCAGGCGCACCAGAAAGGCAATGATTACATTATTCAGGGCAATAATGCTGCTGATGAAGCGGCAAAGCGAGCGTCAAAGTGTGAAGTGGCCGTGTTGGCCCCAATGGTATTAATAGAATCAATAACGCAGCTAGAGGATATAATACGCATGCAACAGATTGCAGGGCCGTATGAGCAATCCATGTGGCTCCAAAGGGGGGCAAAGGTAGACTCTACAGGATTGTGGAGGTCGCATGAGGGTACTATAGTGGCATCTACGGTGCTACTGGGGATTTTGATCACTGATTAGATTAGATTAGATTAGATTCAACTTTATTGTCATTGTGCAGAGTACAAGTACAGAGACAACGAAATGCAGTTAGCGTCTAACCAGAAGTGCAAAATAGCAGAAAGTGCAATGAACAGTATATACAGGTAGTGCAATATATGAGCAGTAAGTAGTGCAGTATAGTATAAGTAGTGCAGTGTAAGCAGTATATGAGTAAGCAGTAGCATTATAAGCAGAATAAATAGGTTGCAGTATAAACAGTGTAGCAGCATATGAGCTGTATAGGTAATGCAGTCTAGCAGTATATATGTATTAACAGTAACATTAAGGTAGATAGCAGAATAAATATAAATATGGAATGCCGTATGAACAGTATAAACAGGTATGTACAGATATGTGCAGTGTATTAACAGTAGTATTAAAAATAAAATAGGGATATGTGCATTATGAACAATATAGACAGATTATGAACAGTATAGACAGATATGTACAGAAGAGCAGTGGTATTGAGTAAGAGCAGTGGTACAGTATAGTGCAATTGCCCGGGGGGGGGTGCAGGGGTTGCAGGGGTTGGTAGGTTGTCACCTAGGTGCAGTGTTCGAGTTCAGTAGGGTGACAGCTGCAGGGAAGAAGCTACCTCTGAACCTGCTGGTTCGGGTGCGGACAGACCTGTAGCGCCTCCCGGAGGGGAGTGGGGTGAACAGTCTATGGTTGGGGTGAGAAATGTCCTTGACGATGCTGCGTGCCTTACGCAAGCATCGTTTGCCCTGGACAGCCTCAATGGAGGGGAGTGAGGAACCGGTGATGCGTTGGGCAGTTTTCACCACCCTCTGCAGTGCTTTCCGGTCAGATGCCGAGCAGTTGCCATACCATACTGTGACACAGTTGGTAAGGATGCTCTCGATGGTGCAGCGGTAGAAGTTCACCAGGATCTGAGGAGACAGGTGGACCTTCTTGAGTCTCCTCAGGAAGAAGAGACGCTGGTGAGCCTCCTTGATCAGGGTAGAGGTGTTGAGGGTCCAGGAGAGATCCTCAGAGATGTGGACACCCAGGAACTTGAAGCTGGTGACTCGCTCCACCTCAGTCCCGTTGATGAGGATGGGGGTGTGTGTGCCAGCTTTTGATTTCCTGAAGTCCACAATGAGCTCTTTGGTCTTCCTGGTGTTGAGAGCCTGATGCGCATGGTTTTGACCATTGCACAAGGGGGAAAGTTGTGAGAAAGATAAAACTCCAAGGGTATTGGTCACCCTATTTACAGGCAATGGTAGAAAATGCATTGGTAGAAGTATGCGCACAGTATGCGCGCAAAACAATGTAAGAAAGGGAATCAAAACACCCTTAGGACACATACCGGTTCCAGACAGACCATTTAAACATTTGGTAATGGACTATGTAGACATGATAAAAAAGGTCAATGGGAAAAGATACATGCTTGTTGTCATAGATAGATTTAGCAGATGGGTAGAAGCAACGCCATCGGCAGACTTAGGGGCAGGAACAGTGGTTAAAATTCTAACAAGAGAAGTAATACCCAGATTTGGAATACCTAATGAGATTAGCTCAGATAATGGTGCAGCATTTATTCAGAAAACTGTGAAACAAGTCATACAGCAGTTAAGAATAAAGCAAAGGTTGTGTCTACCATCCACAATCACAAGGAATGGTAGAAAGAATAAATGGTACCCTCAAAACAAAGCTGAATAAGATATGTGCCTTATAATATATACCTTACAAAGGACCACCACTGGAACAACTCCAGATGGAATTAAAGCAATATATGAAACAATTAACTGAGATACACAAAGTTATATATTCACAGGAAAAAGACAAGCAGCCGGAGTCGGAGCCACCCCTGCCCAATCCGATAACTCCAGGAGACCAGGTGTACATCAAAGTCTTCAGAAGGAAGTGGAACGAGCCAAGGAGAGAGGGACCATACGAGGTAGTGCGAGCCACCCCCACTGCAATACAAGTCCGAGGGAGTCTAACCTGGTACCACTTGAACCACTGCACCAGGATCCTGAGGCAAGAACTCAGGCGAACCAGAGAAGAAGACGAAGGAATGGGTGAGATCGTACAGAAGCGCAGAGGAAATGAAGGAGCAGGTACAGAGGCTGAACAGGGGCCTGAAATCCAGCCCCCAGCCGAACGGGAAAGACGGTAGAACCCGGGGGATCCCGGGGAAGGGACTAGTGCTCTGTAAGATAATAATGCTAATCTATTTGCTGTCCCATATAAAACAGGCCATAACACAAGAATTGAGCCAGGAAAATCTATTATGGGACCAGGCTAGGCAGAATGATTGGTATAGATGGGCAGAGTTTACAGCCAAATCAATAGCAGAATTTGATTGCCTCATGTGCAGTCCATCACCGCTCAAAAAGCTACGAGTTGTACCTAATCCACATACCACTTGGAGTGGACAGAACAACCCTATTGTGGAGCCGAATGTTTGGGCATCTTAAGCAACCATACATTTTATGATCAGACTTTTAGAGACCAATGTAAATGCCATTTATCAGCAGAGGTTAATCAATTACACGGATGATGCCTTATCAGCCCTACGAGAGCAGGTCAGAGAGACAAGTAGAATGACATGGCAGAACAGACTGATTTTCTGATGGCCGTTCAAGGTGGAGTGTGTAAAATGTTTGGGGACCAATGCTGTATTTTATTTCAAAGTATTATAACTTAAATTCTACGACACTATCTGTATATCTAACATTCTATCTATCCAACCAACCAACCAAACCATCTCTAACTTTATCCGCTACCATAATAAGACCATCTGTCTATTGAAACATCTTTCCACAACCTTTTCCACGACCAAAATAAGACTTTGCAAGCCCACAAAGTTTCTTCTGGAACTTATTTTTCTAGTTATATGTGGACTTGTGTGGATGTTTACTTGATTTAATTCATCGCCCGACATTTTAGACAGGAACTTTTTATGGTCTTATGGTTTTTTCATATGCAGGGTTTTTTACATTATGTTTTTAACATTGATTGGAATGGAGTTGAATTGATCCCTGATGTTGAGTTGTCCTTTTTGTACTTCCACAAAGCATTCCAGGATGTATGCAACAAACACATCCCTTTCAAACAATTTAGAATTAAGGGCACCCTTGGTACTGAAAGGTTTGGAGTGCAAAAAAGATACACAGCTCCTCAAACAATTGTTGGTACACGCAGGTTGTAACTGAGAGAACCTCTATTTTCAACTCTTTTAATCAGCATTTATTAGATGCAGGCAGATTATTTGAAAAGGTTAAAGGTCTAAATGAGCCCTTTGTGAATTTACCTGACACCCCTGGCATGTCAAGAAGACACTATTACTGCCAATATGTCCGGACATGTACAGAATAAGATATTACTTTTCTTACAGCTTAGATGGGTAATTGAATAAAGGCAACATTTCAATTCTGTAATATTCGACTCCGGGGGAAATCTCATCAACTTTCAAGTAGAGTAATATGATAGAGGCAATTATTAGAGGGGATTATTTTCACTGCTGTCAAAGGAAACTCTCACCCTCGCCATCAATGTAGGAAAATCTCATCAACCTTCAAACATTCCGTAATACCATAGGGGTGTGAAATTGCCCCACTTTCGGTTTGGCGTGCCTCTAAAAAATAGAAACTCCATTTCACCACAGTGTGGGTAATTCTGACACGTTGACAGGCCGTGAGATCTACCAATAAAACCCAGCCAACACGGTGATGGACATCATGACCGGAAGACAGTGGGGATCAGAATGACCCGAAGACAGCGGGAGGGTTAACTGGGCAGTGAAAGTGCTTCTTATAACTGGGAAGTGAACGTGCTTATGTAACTGGGCAAAATGTGTCCATGCTTCAGACCGCATTCTCTTTCTCTCTGGTTCCAGCTCTAGGTTTCACTCGATAGAAGCACACAACTTTAAACAACTGTCTATCTCCTATACAACAACCCTCGAAATGAGTGGGGTTTCACCTCCCTCTTATTTTCAAACAAAACCACATGTTATTTATGTAAATGTTCTAATATTAACTTTGAATGATTAATTTAATGATATTGATTGCTTTGATTTAATTATGATAATATTTGCTTCTAAGTGTATATTCCCTATTGAATGCTATTTTGACTAATCCTTGTGGTCATTGCCCGCTTGTTTTTGGAATGTGTGGATATTACGGTTATAAGGGAACAGGAAATGGGATGTTGGGTGGGAGCAAATAGGTTTTCAATGACAGTAGCAATGGCTAATATGATTTTGAGAAAATAAAAGAGCGTGTTTATTTTTATACGCGCGTCTCTCCGTTTTTTTTCCAACTGTTTGTTGGAACCTCCGATTCACCCAAGTAGAGGCGATTTCGATTCGTTAAGACGCCTCTACATTCAATTTGAAATTACACACCTGCTCGGCAAACATTTCAATCCATTGTTCGGAAGGACAACGCAGGTGGATCACAGCACAGCGCTATATGTTCATTGATTCGTGAGTAAAACAAAGCTGAAATGCCGATGCTCTGCGCTGCTCTCGGACGGATTGTTTGATACAGTTTAAAGAAAGCGCTTGTGAAGTGTTGATCTTATGGATGTCTGTCAAAGCCGGCAAATAAAATAATACAAAAGGAAGGAATTAATGTGCTTACGTACCTCAATGAAAGTTAACACTGCTTCTCTCCGTCAGTATAAAACCGTCACGCTGTTTCATGCAAGCAAAACAAAAAACGGAATCTAAATAAAGGATTTGTGCAACGTAATGGAGCATGAAAGTAAATCAAAACAGGACGAATGTCCAAGTGAAATGTTAATGAAATTAATTGGGACACGCAGAGGAAAGCCGGGTGTGTTGTCAAGAAAAATAAATGAAACCAAAGCTCTGATGCAAAAGGGGGATGTCAGTAATGTTCAATGCAACTCTCAATGAATTCAATCAACTGCATAAATCAAGAAGAACACTCAGAGAATACAAACGCAATACCAACAGCGCAACCTACTACGACAACCCACACATTGTGCATTGTTTAGAGCGGTTATAAAGTGTTGAGGCGCTCAAATTCAAAACTGTAGCAACCTGTCACCTGTCAGAATTGAGACGAGGCAGTGCCAGTGAATCACCTGATTGGACCGCGAACCAGTCAGGTGATTCATTCAGGCAATGAAGCAGTTGCTGCTTCGGACGTCATATGTCACATGATTTTTTTCGCACCAAAGCAAGCTTTGAAGCAGTGGCTCCCCTCCTCCATCGTCAGGGCCCGGAACCAGCGACGGTGTTCCTCCGGCGTGAGGCCCAGGCGGTCTCGAATTGCCCGGGCCAGGGACGGGTAGTCCCGCTGGGCGGCCGCTGGCAGGCTGTGGGCAGCGAGCTGCGCCTCCCCTGACAGGAGGGGCAGCAGATGGTATACCCACTCGCCGTCTGGCCACCCCGAGATCCTCGCCGTCCCCTCAAACACCGCCAGGAAGCCTCCGGGTCGTCCAGGTCCCCCATCTTCTGGAGGTGGACCTTGGGGGGACCTTGTCCGACCCAGGCGCCGGCCCTGCCTTGATGGCCCCGACGAGCTCCAGGAGGAGGGTACGGTCCTCAGCCCTTGCTGTCGCCATCTCCCTCACCGCGGCCTGGTGCTCCTGCTGGAGGTGGGCCTGCTGCTCCAGTACAAGGGCCATCCTTCCTATGGCCGCGCTTAACGCCTCCATTTCCCTTTCTTCCGCCTTCACTGTGCCCCACGTTGGGCGCCACTGTAACAAGTCCCTTGCTCACAGATAGGCGGACGCAGTTGTGGTGGTAAGGGAATGTCCCGTTTATTATAAAAATTATAAAAATTCCACCCTCGAACGCCGAGGCACACACATCTTAAACCATCTAGTCAACGAGGCTTCATTTGCAACAGGTGTGCAACGGAGCCTCGCTGACGTAACCCTGGCCACGGTCCTGTAGCTCCCTCTACAGGCCGAACGCTGCATGTACCCCCACAAGTATACTGTATATTCCAATTTAGTCTCATGGGTTGAATCTCAGAAGCTTATATTTGAAAGGCTTTTGCCCAAACACACACCCCATCTCTTGATGCAAAACAACTGTGTTTCATTTTACAGCCAACATGTAAGCGTTCTTAACAGTAAGTGGCCCGAAGTAATCAACACCAACGGTTGAGAATGCTCGACGATCAGGTAAGACACGATCTAGTGGGAGGTCCGCCATCTTTTGCTCACCAAAAGAGGCATACTGACGTCGACAGTTGGTACATCTGTTAGGCTTTAGGAAAACTTCAGCCCTCAAGCCGCGGGAGGCCTCGTCAGCAGGATTGAATCTTGAACAGTTCCCTGATGGTGGATACCCTATTAGCCACAAAGGTATGGAACCTTCTTGTTTCATTGGCTATGTACTTGAGAACTGATGTAATATCAGTCCAGAAGACTGACTCCTCCATGTGGATCTGGAGCTCTGACTTAAGCATCCTATCTACATGTACTAACAGACTGCTGCTGAAAGTTCTAACGTTGGCATGGTGATCTGTTAGGGGTGCAACCCTTGCTTTTCCTATCAGGAAGCGGACGTACATGGAGTCATTAGTGTCCGTGACTCGGAGGTAGGTAACTGCTCCATAGCCTGCTTCACTGACATCGCAAAAGCGATGGAGTTGTGCATGCTTAATACTTTTACTCTTGGGTTTCAGGCATCTGTCAACACTGAAGTCAGACAAGCAGCTGAGGTCATCCAGGCAGTTCTGCCATCTCTGGACAGCAGCATCTGGTATGATGTCATCCCATGAGCACTTGGTCTTGCATAGATCTTGTAGAATTTGCTTTGCTGTTAGACTGAATGGGGCAAGAAATCCAAGAGGATCGTACACCAAGCTAAAAGTGGAAAGTATACCTCTCCTGGTGTTTTGCCTATTCTTGATGGTCAGTTGGAATGTGAATGCATCCGTCTCGAGGATAGTCGGAATTGGCATAAATGGCTAGATCCCCTGTTGTTTGCGATACGGGAAGTCCCCCAAGCTTCCACCGGGTTTTCCCCATTTGAATTACTCTACGGGCGTAAGCCCCGGGGTGTCCTAGACCTTCTTAAAGAAAATTGGGAGGAAGGGTCTAGCGACAGTAAGAATGAGATTCAATACGTCCTGGACTTGCGCACAAAGCTCCACGCCCTAGGGGTTATCTCACGTGAGCATTTGCTGCAAGCCCAGGAGCGTCAAAAGCGACTGTACGACAGGGGAATTACCCTACGAGAATTTACACCGGGAGATAAGGTGCTCGTACTGTTACCCACCTCCAGCACGAAATTACTAGCAAAGTGGCAAGGGCCGTTTGTGGTCACACGTCGCATAGGGGACGTGGATTACGAGGTAGTACGCTCGGACCGGGGGGATAGCTTGCAGGTGTATCACGTAAATCTCCTAAAAAAATGGAACGACGTGGTCACTGTTGCTCTGGCTACAATAATTCCAGAGAGAGATGAGTTCGGTCCGTAAGTCCCAAAATCAAAAGTTAGCACACGTTCGCCGACGTGTTCTCTCCCCTGCCCGGTCGGACTACGCTTATCGACCACCATATAGAAACGCAGCCGGGTTTAACGGTGCGCACGCGTCCCTATAGGTTGCCGGTACACAAATGAGACATTGTGTGCAGGGAATTGGAAGCCATGCTGGAGCTGGGTGTGGTCGAGGAGTCCCGCAGTGACTGGTGTAGCCCCATCGTGCTTGTTAACAAGCCGGATGGGTCTATACGGTTCTGTGTGGATTATAGAAGGGTTAATGCGGTCTCCAAATTCGATGCCCCGGGTTGACGAGCTCTTGGACCGGCTTGGCACGGCCAAATATTTTACGACATTGGATTGTACGAAGGGATACTGGCAGATTCCACTCTCGCCGGTATCCCGGGAGAAAACTGCATTCTCCACTCCGCTCGGCCTATTCCAGTTCACGGTGCTCCCTTTCGGGTTGTTCGGAGCCCCAGCCACTTTTCAGCGCCTCATGGACCGCATTCTGCGGCCGCACTCTGCCTATGCTGCGGCCTACCTGGATGACATTGTCATTCACAGTGACACCTGGGCGCAGCATGTGCAGAGTGTGGCGGCTGTTCTGCGGTCCCTGAGGCAGGCGGGGCTGACAGCAAACCCGAAGAAGTGCGTGATCGGGCGGAGGGAGATCCGGTATCTGGGGTACCACTTGGGTCGAGGGGAGGTGCGGCCGCAGATTGAAAAAGCTGCGGCCATCGCCGCCTCTCCACGGCCCAAGACTAAAAAGGAGGTGAGGGCCTTCCTGGGGCTGGCTGGCTATTACCGGCAGTTCGTGCCGGGATTTTCAGAGCTGGCCAGTCCCTTGACGGACCTCACCCGGAAGGGTGCCCCGGATCCGGTCCAATGGTCGGGCCAGTGCCAGGGGTCGTTCGAGGCCCTTAAGGGCGCTCTTTGTGGAGAAACGGTCCTGTATGCGCCTGATTTTAACCTCCCTTTCTCCCTACAGACCGACGCGTCTGATAGAGGGCTGGGAGCAGTGCTGACCCAGTGCGTGGAGGGGGCTGACCGGCCGGTGCTGTACCTGAGCCGCAAACTATCGGAGAGGGAGGGCCGGTACAGCACGGTGGAGAAGGAGTGCCTCGCCATTAAGTGGGCGGTCGGCGCCCTCCGTTACTACCTGCTGGGTCGCGCTTTCACCCTCTATTCCGACCATGCTCCCCTCCAGTGGCTCCACCGCATGAAGGATGTGAACGCGAGGATCACCCGGTGGTATCTCGCGTTGCAGCCCTTCAACTTTTCGGTCGTGCACAGACCGGGGGCGCAGATGGTCGTGGCAGACTTCCTCTCCCGTGCAGGGGGGGGGGGGAGTAGGCTGTCGGCCGGCGTGTCCCCGGCCTGTGTCGGGCGGTGGGGGTATGTGGGGGGACATGCAGCGTTCGGCCTGTAGAGGGAGCTACAGGACCGTGGCCAGGGTTACGTCAGCGAGGCTCCGTTGCACACCTGTTGCAAATGAAGCCTCGTTGACTAGATGGTGTAAGATGTGTGTGCCTCGGCGTTCGAGGGTGGAACGAGTGTTTGGAGGAGTTTGGAAAGCCAAAGGAATGAATGACAACCATTTTTATAATAAACGGGACATTCCCTTACCACCACAACTGTGTCCGCCTATCTGTGAGCAAGGGACTTGTTACAATACTGTATGCACCTGAATGAATATCTATCCATCTGACTGTCTAAACATTCTTTTCTACAGCGTTGCAAATGGCCAACGTCTGAACTCCTGTCTAAAAGGCACACAAGGATACATACTCTTGTATACTGTAAATGTCAAACTAATGTCGTTCTTTCTATCAGTTCCAGATAATAGAATAATGAAATTACCAATTTTGATACCATGGACAAAAACACTATATTTGCTATACAAATACATTTTACTGACTATTCAAGATATTAAAAATACGTTTTGAAAGGCTTTTTCTTGGGATCACCTGTAATATTCTGTATTATTGTAATATGAAAATATCCTCGTAAAGGAGCAGTCCAGTGAAAACTGGGATTTACACTCACCGGCCACTATATTAGGTACACCTGTTCAACTGCAAATATCTAATCAGCCAATCACATGGCAGCAACTCAATGCATTTAGGCATGTAGACATGGTCAAGACCACCTGCTGAAGTTCAAACCGAGCATCAGAATGGGGAAGAAAGGTGATTTAACCCTCCCGCTGTCTTCGGGTCATTCTGACCCCCACCGTGTTGGATGTGCTTTTACCCCTCCCACTGTCTTCCGGTCATGATGTCCATCACCGTGTTGGCTGGGTTTTATTGGTAGATCTCACGGCCTGTCAACGTGTCAGAATTACCCACACTGTGGTGAAATGGAGTTTCTATTTTTTAGAGGCACTCACAGTATTCTGGGCCAAACCGAAAGTGGGGCAATTTCACACCTCACATGGTATTACAGAATGTTTGAAGGTTGATGAGATTTTCCTACATTGATGGCGAGGGTGAGAGTTTCCTTTGACAGCAGTGAAAATAATCCCCTCTTATAATTGCCTCTATCATATTACTCTACTTGAAAGTTGATGAGATTTCCCCCGGAGTCGAATATTACAGAATTGAAACGTTGCCTTTATTCAATTACCCATCTAAGCTGTAAGAAAAGTAATATCTTATTCTGTACATGTCTGGACATGTTGGCAGTAATAGTGTCTTCTTGACATGCCACCTCGCGTTGGCCTTGTCAGAGGAAGCGAAGCCATGAGTATGAGTGCGCAGCATTTCACTGCTGCACAGAGCCTCTCAAATGCCCAGCACGACTACTCTGATTCAGAAGAAGAAGATCTAGAAGAATACAACCCAGAGCATGATACATCCTCTGAAGAAGAGGAAGATGAGCAAGAAGAAGAGATGCCTCAAGTCCAAAGAAAGACTTTGATGTCAAAAAAACGCAAAGTCAAATGGTCCTCAGTGTCATATGACAAACGTGGTAGAATAGCAGAAGATAATGTCATAGAGATCACCCCAGGGCCTACAGCATATGCTGTTTCCCATGTACACGATATTGCCTCGACATTCCACCTGTTCATCACACCAGCAATTGAAAAAATAATTCTAGAACTGACAAATTTGGAGGGGGTTAGAAAATACGGAGACGGATGGAAGGGGATGAATGCGACTGACCTGCAGGCCTCCATAGGACTCCTAATATTAGCAGGTGTATACAGGTCACGAGGCGAGGCCACAGTTAGTCTATAGGACGGAGAGAGCGGAAGGGCTATTTTCCGTGCCACGATGCCACTCAAACTCTTTTGAAGATTGCTAAGATTCGACGACCGTGAATCGAGACCCGCGAGACGTGCGACAGACAAACTGGCAGCCATAAGAGACGTCTGGGACAAGTGGGTGGAGAGACTGCCACGCCTCTACAACCCAGGCCCTGACGTGACAGTGGATGAGCAACTCGTCCCATTTAGAGGTAGTGTATATAAAAATACATACACACATCTACAATAAAGTCATCTCCACTCCTCAATGTTGTGACATCGACAATAACAATTACATATAATCCTTATCTGTTCTGTCAAACAGGTCGCTGTCCCTTCTGGCAGTATATGCCCAGCAAGCCAGCAAAATATGGCATCAAGTCATGGGTGGCCTGCGACGCGAGATCGAGTTATGCTTGGAAAATGGAAGTCTACACTGGGAAGTCGACAAGTGGAGGCCCGGAGAAGAACCAGGGAATGCGGGTTGTCCTTGATGTGACAGAAGGGCTGATGGGTCACAATGTGACGTGACAATTTCTTCACATCCTATGAACTCGGACAACAGCTCTTGAAGAGGAACATCACCATGGTTGGCACAGTTCGAAAGAACAAACCCGAGCTCCCCCCTCCACTTCTCGCGTCAAAGGGACGAGAGGTCGTCTCTTCGAAGTTCGCATTCACCCCCACCACAGCTGTAGTTTCGTACCTCCCAAAGAAGAACAAGAATGTTGTACTTCTGAGCACACTGCACAAGGAGGCGGAAATCAGCGATAGACATGACAGGAAGCCGGTCATCATACTAGACTACAACTGCAACAAAGGAGGTGTAGACAATCTAGATAAGGTGATTGGAACGTACAGCTGCAGAAGGATGACTGCACACTGGCCTTTGGTTATTTTCCACAACATCATTGATGTTTCCGCATACAACGCATTTGTGATATGGAGAGAGATCAACCCCATCTGGATGCAGCGTAAACGCAACAAGAGGAGGTTTTTCCGAGAGCAGCTGGGCAAGAGCCTTGTAACCCCGTTCATCGAAAGACGGGAGCATCTCCCCCGCACAGATGCGTCGGTAGCAGTTGTGAAAGCTGTTCAGATGGCAAGATCACGTGACCAATCCGGCAATGTGACTGCCGCAGCTGACTCGGTCACAGCACCAGCTGCTTCAACAACTAAGAGGAAGAGGTGTCAGGTCTGCCCATTGAAGAAGGACTGCAAAACACAGACTATGTGCTGTAGGTGTAACAGATATATCTGCAAAGGCTGTGCACTTGCATACTGTCCGAAATGTGCCAATTGAGCGTTTAGTGAGCGTGCGACTTTTTTTTGACAAGGAAATGTTGGTGAATTTAAGCTATAATACTTATAAATATATATATAATAGAAATAAAATACCGTTAAGCAGAGCTGTTGATTCATTCAAAGACTTTATTCACGCAGAATATGTAGCCGTTCAGGTTTGCAAAGCTGACCCCGTTATCTCCTCAGTCACCTGACTTTATAGATTTCACACAGGTTAACACCTTCTATTCAACGTATTTCTGTTTCCTGTCTACTTGCACCAATAACATTCAAGATCTATATTTCGTCATCAAGGTGTGCGCCGCCCACCTGGCTGGTGCCCGTTTGTCTGATCAGGCCTTTTGTTCTGACTGTTTATGACTTTGTTTATTACTTAATTACCCTAACTTTTAATTACTCTATCCTGTTTTCTCCAGCTTTGATCCTTTGTTTTCTTCACCTATAGCAAACCCCTCAATCTGACCTTACCCCTCTTTACTGCCTTCTCCAAATGTTCTAGGACCATCTGTTTTCCTGTGACCTCTTCCCTACGTGTGGGATTACAAACCCTTATATTGTCTTTAAATTTACTATAGTGTAACAAATATATCTGAAAAGGCTGTGCACTTGCACACGGCCCGAGATGCGCTAATTGATTGAGTGTTTAGTGAGCACGCGACCTTTCGACCCGGAAGTCTACAGAATATGAGGACAACGGGAGGGTTAAGTGACTTTGAACGTGGCATGGTTGTTGGTGCCAAACGGGCTTATCTGAGTATTTCAGAAACTGCTGATCTACTGGGATTTTCACGCACAACCATCTCTAGGGTTTACAGAGAATAGTCCGAAAAAGAGAAAATATCCAGTGAGCGGCAGTTCTCTGGGCGAAAAAGCCTTGTTGATGGCAGAGGTCAAAGGAGAATGGCCAGACTGGTTCGAGATGATAGAAAAGCAACAGTAACTCAAATAACCACTTGTTACAACCAAGGTATGCAGAAGACCATCTCTGAACGCACAACACGTTGAACCTTGAAGCAGATGGGCTACAAAAGGGGGGTCCAACCCAGTACTAGCAAGGTGTACCTAATAAAGTGGCCGGTGAGTGTATATCGAATTGTTTTCACATTTGGACCAATGCAGATGAAATTAGCATCACCAAAGTATGGAAAATCAATAGTATTGCTGTATCCGTTGTGCTTTATCTGTCCTGAGTCTAAATCGGTCAAATTTGTTTAGCCGAGTGGGACCTGGCGTCACATTGTCGTCGGTCATTAACATCTGCCAATACCTGTTGATCTCAGTTTTCGAATCCCTCCCATGACTGCCACAAAAAAGCTAGGATTCGCTTCTCTCCAGGTGGATCAACACAACTTTGGTACGCTAGCTACTTGTAAACTACATGAGAGATGCATTCAAAATGCCAACTCAGGTTAAAACAAGCAGTTTTGAAAAGAAGCATATAGCCATGTAATAAGTGAAATTGTGACGTTATCAACTCATCATTAGTTCGCATCGCGGGTGAGTTGAATTAGTTACTGGAAGGCATGAACGTAATGAAATTTTGACATGGAACGTTTCCACTCCAGGGATTAGTCAGGCCCATATTAACAATCGGAAACTTGCCATCTGTGGATTAAAACAGATGCAATGGTAATAGATTGCTGCTTTAGCAGGAGACTGCATCAAAGGTAGGATTCTAGGAAATTGATAGCTAGCAATCCTCATCAATGGTCGATTTGAGGAGAGAAGCATGACGTTTTTTGCAAAGGGCAGCTGCTATCTATCCAGCTAACGTTAGCTAGGTGTAAAGCTAGCAAGCATTTTGTTCACATAGAGGTAGAGAGGTAATGTGATAGCTAGCCTACGTTGTTTTGGGTGGTTAATATACAGAAATCTAGCAGTAGTTGTTGCTGTGATAGCCTATGGTGTGTTCGGTAACGTTACGTTCATGCTGAATATTCAGTGAGTCGGCATGCTCTGTTTCCGGATAAATGTAGGCATAAGAAAGCAGTTTTGTATTGCATTGTGACGATTTTGACAATAAATAATATTACATAGCAGTTTGTTGTTACCTAGGGATAGTGTGTAGCTGAAATCGGAGCAATTGGAGTTGTCTGGACTCGCTAGCTAGATCACACTGCACAGGGGTTTTCTTATGAAACTGATATCCCATACTCATCTTTCCTTTACGATACCAATATTGATGGACGTCATTTTACAGGTTACAATAACTAAGCAAATACATAAGTTGTGTTTAATACACCTCAATGAACACATTTTCATAACAAAACAGACCTATTTTATGTGGGTACTTCTTCCCCATGAACCCATAACCAACCAGAGATGGTAGGTGAGAAGATCTGTGTTCGCTGAGCTCCAATAATGGAACTCCGGTCCATCTACTTCCGGTCAGTCAATTTATTTAAATGAGCATTTCTTCAAAATAAGAGCACCCAAGTTAAACTTGATTTTGCATTTTAACATGGTAAATAGGGGTCAAGGAACCACAAAATAACAAATATATATCAATCATAACCATTTTCTATTTGGTATTGTATTGCCCCAGAAGGGTTTGTAATTGTTCTTATATCCTAATTATTATTATGAAATGATATTGCCATGGTATAGATGGAGCTTATTGGAGCTCAGAGAACACAGATGGTGAGAAGAGTGGTCCTCTGTGGCTCAGTTGGGAGAGTGTGATGGAGATCAGTCCATCACAGGTTGGGAGTGTATGGGTGTGTTTGTGTGCAGGGGTATATGTTGTGTTTAGGTGCTTGTGCAACTCAGGGGAGGACTCATGGGTCTGTGGTTGTTGGGCAGTCATGAGTAGTGATGGCAGTTTGACACTGAAGCTTCGATACGTCCTTCAAACACTGACCAACTATTTTATCGAAGCACTGCTTCAAAGCTTGCTTTGGTGCGAAAAAAATCACGTGACATATGACGTCCGAAGCAGCAACTGCTTCGTTGCCTGAATGAATCACCTGACTGGTTCGCGGTCCAATCAGGTGATTCACTGGCACTGCCTCGTCTCGATTCTGACAGGTGATAGGTTGCGACAGTTTTGAATTTGAGTGCCTCAACACTTTATAACCGCTCTAAACAATGCACAATTTGTGGATTGTCGTAGTAGGTGCGTTGTTGCTGTTGAGTTGTTGGTATTGCGTTTGTATTCTCTGAGTGTTCTTCTTGTAATCTTTGAGTGTTCCCCATCCCACATAATCACCCCCTGCCATAGTTACACAAACACACCCAACCTATGCCATATTTTCCCCAGCACTCTCTCCTCAATAACACAATACACACATTCATCAATCTTTATTTGTAAATAGAACATGATATTCAGTCTTAGTGTGTGTGTGCATCAAATAATTTCATCAAAGCAAAGATACTGTAGCGAACGGCGGGGTAGAGCAGCTTGCCTTAAGCGGGTATCGAACTCGCAATCTTTCGCTTACAAACCGGCCGCGCTAGCCACAACACCAAGAGCGGTAACTCCCTTGGCGGAATTGCTAACGGGCCTTTCACAGGGTCGTTACAATACTTTAAATCCAAGGGTGATCAAAGCAAAGATGCTTCAGAACAAAAGATCTTTTCTACAAAAGTAAAGTAGTTTCTCCAACACTGCTCATTGAGGTGTGTGTGTGTGTGTGTGTGTGTGTTCGTGCGTGCGTGTAATTAAAAGCCTCCTGTCCACCAACTAGCCTGCCTAATTTGACTGCAGCCTTGCACTTCGCCAGGAGAGGTCACTGTAACTGAAGCTTCGAGTAATGAACCCATTTTCGAAACAATTGGCTCAAGTGGTTCAGTGCTTCACAAAAGCTTCATTTGCCCATCACTAGTCATGAGGGGCGGTTCTGCAAAGAATAAAAGGTATGAGTACGCGGCTAACACATTGGTACTCACAGTTGTAAATGACATTAACTATAAATAACATTGTTGAGTTTTTGTGAAACATTAGTATTCTACATTTTACATGGGAGATGAATGAAATGTAGAATGTGTGTATATACTAACCTGGTTGTGATTGCAGTTCCTGGTTCACCGGCAAAAGGAGTCCTCAAACCACAGGGACAGCCTATATAGTTCTGGAAGCTTCCATTGTTAATTGAACGGGGGGATGGGATTTGTGGCTGGAGAATATACTATAAGTGTCCTTTGCACTTACCATAGCCTAACAGTGATTGTTTGTTTTTACCTACCTGTGATATTTGGTTATGTGTGATTATGTGTAAAAATAGATTATAGATTATGTAATTTGGTTTCTGTACATTGTGGAGCTCCCCTCTTACTTGGTTTGTCCTGTTAATCATGTCACCTGGGAGGGTATTTAAGTGTGGCCATTGGAAGTGGGTTTTTGGTGAGATCTGTACCAATACAATGCCCCACAAAAGGTTTTTTTTTGCAACATGTCTGCCTCCTCACTGAAACTCTATCTGTGGTAACGCTTACAGAGAGCATGGCGCTAACAACGCTTAGGTTGTGGGTTCGATTCCCGCTGGGACCATCTATACTGAAAAATGTATGCACTCATTGCAATGTAAGTCGCTTTGGATAAAAGTGTCAGCTAAATGGCGTGTACATATATGTATATAAGAGTGTCAGGAAGCTACAACCAGAGCCCACATGAGCCCTCACCAGTAGCTCTGTGTTTCTCTGCACTGAATGTTGTGCGGAACAGAGACAGGACCAGGGTGTCCCTTCGCTGTTCTTTGTCTTTCTCAGTACAGTATATAAAACATCCTCTCTCTCTCCACATCGATTTACAACCTCCTTCTATGGTGACTCCATTCACACGTTCTCTCCTCCATGTGATCTGTCTTACAGTATCTGTAGCAGGGTTCTCCCCAGGATTTTTGAACAGCGTGGTACTGGATTGCATTATCAAAACTGAACGTAACCCAATTTATTCATGTCAAGATGCACAAAAAATAAGCTAAAATGCTGAATTCAGTGAGGAACATTATAACGGTTTCACTTTCGTTTTTAAAAAACGATGTTAGCGAGTAACTATCGTTATTAAATATATAGTTTAATTTGCCTTGAAATGTTTACATAGTGGCGCCGCCAAGTTCACTTACATTCTTTGGGGAGAACCCTGACTGTAGGACTGGGTAGGGAAGCAAGACCCCGGTGAGCACAACACAGTTACTAGTAGTTGGCTATTGGTAGTCAGTTGCAATATGTAACAATACAAAAAATCTAAATCACATTTCTGTCATTATGAAAATGATACTACTATTCTCCTTGTTATTCCCAGACATCACCCTTTCTTTCATTACAACAACCCTGATAGCTTATGAGTGCATTCTTCAGCCCTATCCACCAGCATTATCACTTCCCCTTTCTTCCCTTTCCAAACGAACAAATGTCTGCCTCTTCATTCATGAGACACTCTGCGTCCAGAGTGCCTTATTCAACCGGGCAGAAACATTCAGAGTGCCACAGATATAAATGTTTTGTATAGATTTTCACACATCCAGTCTGCATGTCAGTTATACAACAAAACATTTATATGTGCAACATTCTGTGTGTTGAGGTGCGTCTGGTCTGGTTGTGGTGCTGATAAAACCATGGTTAGATTTGCTTCCCTGTTTACTTCACGGTTTTGGACAGCCTCACGGTCTTTGAAACAGCCTAGCAGTATCAGCAGTGGGGTGGGTGATTTATTGTTTTGTAGCGAGTGAACTAGATCCCATTTGGGATTGAATGAGTGGTGAAGCCTGTTCTCCAGTCTGAATAAGTTAGTTTAATCTTGTTTCTAGTCAGTGCTATTTGGAGTTGTTTGTTTTTCCAGTGGCTATCCTGCCTGAAGCCTGTTCTCCAGCCTGAGTAAGTCAGTTTATCTTGTTTCTAGTCAGTGCTATTAGGAGTTGTTTGTTTTTTCAGTGGCTATCCTGCCTCTCTAATCAGAGTGCTATTAAGAGTTGTTTGTTTGGCTATCCTGCCTTAAGCAGTTTCTATTGGAAGCCATCTGTTTTGAAGTCAATTAGCTGTGAAGTGCTGTCAATCTCCAGTGGGAGGGCCTAAACACTATTTAAGTCCTGCTCACCCTGGACTACGACTAATACATTTGGGATTGAGTGAGTGGTGAAGCCTGTCTGGTCGTTAACTGATCGTCAGGTGGGAGGACCACCCTGCTAGTCATCAGCAATCACAGAATCTGCATTTAGTTTGTAATGAGCGCAGAGCGACAGCCTCCTGACATGAAGACTCAAGACACAAAGACATAGGAGTCTATCTGTGGAGTCCATCGAGGAAGGCCATACTACTAAGTATACTGCTCAAAGAAAAATAAGGGAACTGTAATAATGTCCTTGGACACAGAGGCGGACTCGATGGTGAGGGAAAACCCAGTTTATTTTCTGAGTGTACGTCAGGACCTGGTTGACTTTCCAGTCGCCGCTTTCCAGCCGTCCTCTACAAAAGCAGAGGCACACACATCTTAAACCATTTCGTTAACGAGGCTTCATTCGCAACCGGTGCGCAACAAAGCCTTGCTTCCGTAACCCTGGCCACGGTCCTGTAGCTCCCTCTACAGGCTGAACGCTGCATGTCCCCCCACAGGAACACTTAAGGGACACATCAGATCTTGATGAACGAATTATTCAAGTTGAAAATCTTTACTGACAAAATGACGTAACAACGGTCAATGGAAACCAAAATCATCAACCCATTGAGGGCTGGATTCAAAATCACACCGAAAATCAAAGTAAAAAATTCAAATCACAGGCTGATCCAACTTGTGTGAATTTTATCACGGCAACTCATGAGGTGATTCAGTAGTGTGTATGGCCCCCGCGTGCCTGTACGCACTCCCGACAACGTCTGGGCATACTCCTGATGAGTCGGTGAATGGTGTCCTGGGGGATCTCCTCCCAGACCTGGATCAGGGCATTAGTGAGCTCCTGGACAGTCTGTGGCGGTACTTGGTGGCGTCGGATGCACCGATACATAACGTCCCATAGGTGCTCAATTGGATTTAGGTCAGGGGAACGAGAGGGCCATTCAATGGTATCAATGCCTTCTTCATCCAGGAACTGCCTACACACTTTGGCCACATGAGGCCGGGCATTGTCCTGCACTAGGAGGAACCCAGGGCCCACTGCACCAGCGTAAGGTCTGACAATGGGTCTGAGGATCTCATCCCGGTACCTAACAGCAGTCAGGGTACCGTTGGCTATGACATGGAGGTCTGTGCGACCCTCCAAGGATATGCCTCCCCAGACCATCACTGACTCACCGCCAAACCGGTCATGCTGGATGATGTTACAGGCAGCATTACATTCACCACGGCGTCTCCAGACTCTTTCACGCCTGTCACATGTGCTCAGTGTGAACCTGCTCTCAAGAGAACAGGACGCCAATGGTGGACCTGCCAATTCTTGCGAATGCCAATCGAGCTGCACAGTGCTGGGCAATGAGCACAGGTCCCACTAGAGGACGTCGGGCCCTCATGCCACCCTCATGGAGTCTGTTTCTGACAGTTTGGTCAGACACATGCACACCAGTAGCTTGCTGGAGGTCATTTTGTAGGGCTCTGGCAGTGCTCCTCCTGTTCCTTCTCGCACAAAGGAGCAGATACCGGTCCTGCTGTTGTGTTGATGCCCTTCTACGACCCTGTCCAGCTCTCCTCGTGTAACGGCCGGTCTCCTGGTATCTCCTCCATGCTCTTGAGACTGTGCTGGGAGACACAGCAAACCTTCTTGCGACCGCACGTATGGATGTGCCGTCCTGGAGGAGCTGGACTACCTGTGCAACCTGAGTGGGCTACAGGTACCGCCTCATGCTACCAGTAGTGACAAGGACACTAGCAGAACACAAAACTAGAGAAGAATCAGTCAGGAAGGATAAGGAGAGAGCAATTGTCTGTGGCCACCACATGCAAAACCATTACCTTTTTGGGGGTTGTCTTGCTTTTGCCTCTCCAGTGCACCTGTTTCATTTGCACCAAAGCAGGTGAAATTGATTCACAATCACTTGTGCTTCCTAAATGGGCAGATTGATATCCCTGAAGTTTAACTGACTTGGTGTTACACTGTGACGATTAAGTGTTCCCTTAATTTTTTTGAGCAGTGTATTTTTATTCTATCTTGATCATTTCTTTATTACCCCGAGTGTATTGTGTATACTTTTCCCACTAACCCTCTCCCTCTACACCGGCAAAAAAATCACAATATGCTTTCTCCCCATTCCTGTTATTTCCTCCATTAGGAGGACACAACGACGCTACACCTCCTCTCGCAACCCTTCCAATCTAATCTACCCACCATGCTGAACTGAGGACTTTGGAACTGCCAATCGGCGGTCCGGAAAGCAGAGGCTATCTCAGCCTATGCCTGCTTCATGTCTCTCCACTTCCTTGCTCTCACAGAGACATGGATTACACCAGATAACACAGCCACCCCGGCAGCCCTCTCTGATGCCTACTCCTTTACTCATTCCCCTAGACTCTCTGGTCGAGGAGGAGGAACAGGACTCCTCATCTCGCCTAAGTGGTCACATAATGTCTTTCCCCTGTCACACCTGTCCACATCCTCCTTTGAATTCCATGTTGTTTCTATCACCTCCCCAGTCAAACTTCACTTTGTTGTTATCTATCGTCCTCCAGGTCAGCTTGGACACTTGTTAGATGAGATGGATGTCCTTCTCAGCTCTTTCCCTGAGGACGGCACACCGCTCACACTACTGGGAGACTTCAACATCCAGTCGGAGAAGCTTCACTCGTCTGGAACACTTGACCTTCTATCCTCCTTCGGCCTTACCCTGTCCCACTCTCCTCCCACTCATAAGGCGGGCAATCAGCTTGACCTTGGCTTCACTAGATCCTCCCATACCTCAAACCTCACTGTTACCCCTCTCCCGGTTTCGGACCATCATTTTGTATCCTTCTCCCTCCCTCTCAAATGCTCACCCTCCCAACCAGTCTATACCCACACTGTGTCCTCTCGTCGCGGCCTGCGCACCCTCTCACTCACCACTCTTTCTTCCTCTGTCTTATCTGCCCTACCCTCTGTTGAATCCTTCTCTCTTCTATCCACTGACGCAGCTTCCTCCACCCTCCTGTCCTCTCTTTCCTAATCCTTCGACTCTCTCTGTCCACAGATCTCAAGGCCGGCACCATCCACTCCACGCACTCCCTGGCTGTCTGAAACCCTGCAAGCTTGTAGAATAGGACTCCGGGCAGCTGAGAGGAAATGGAGAAAATCTGGCCTTCCTGATGATCTAGACCCTTATCTCTCTCTCCTCCTCAACTACACCTCATCTGCATCAGCTGCTAAAGCCTTATACTACCATTCCAAAATTCAACCCTGTCTCTGACCCAAGGAAACGTTTTTTCCACATTTTCCTCACTCCTCAACCCTCCTCCCTCCTCTCTGTCTGCCGATGACTTTGTCACCTACTTTGAAAAGAAGGTTGATGACATTAGCAACTCCTTCCCTCTACCTCTCACCAACAATGCTACCTCTCCTCCCAAACCCACTGCGCAACTCCCAGTCCCTGATTTATCAGATTTCTCCCCCCTCTCCCCTGAGGATGTTTTAAAGCTGGTCACATCCCCCTTTCTCCAATCCATCTCCAAAGACCTCCTTCCGTTCCTTACCACCTTAATCAATTCCTCTCTATCCACAGGATCTGTCCCAGCTGCCTTCAAGACAGCCAGAGTCAAGCCTCTTCTCAAGAAACCAACTCTTGACCCGTCTGCTGTCCATAACTACAGACCGGTATCCCTTCTCTCCTTCTTATCTAAAACCCTTGAACGTGGTGTCTCTAACCAACTGTCTAACTACCTCCTTCAAAACAACTTCCTTGACCCTCACCAATCCGGCTTTAAAGCTGGGCACTCTACTGAAACTGCTCTCAATCAGGACGCTCTTTGTAGACTACAGCTCCGCTTTTAATACAGTCATCCCCCACAGACTCATCCACAAAATGTCCACACTTGGCCTGCACCCCACCCTCTGTGACTGGCTCCTAGACTTTTTGACTGGCAGGCCCCAGTCTGTCAGGATTGGTAATAGGACTTCAACCAGCAATTTTACAAATGTTGGCACTCCACAGGGATGCGTCCTCAGCCCCATCCTCTACACCCTGTTCACCCACGACTGTGTCGCCTCCCACAAGGACAACATCATCCTAAAGTTTGCAGACGACACCGCAGTGATAGGATGCATCACTGGCGGGAACGAAGCGGCTTACAGGAGGGAGGTGGCCAGTCTGGTAGCATGGTGTGAGGACAACAACCTCACCCTCAATACGGACAAGACCAAGGAGATGATAGTGGACATGAGGAAGAAGAGAGGACCTTATCGGCCACTGTACATCCGGGAACTCGAAGTAGAGAGGGTGAGCAGCTTCAAATACCTGGGCGTCCACATTAGCGAGGACCTCACCTGGACACTTAACACCACACAGCTGGTTAAGAAGGCCCAACAGCGGCTGTACTTTCTGAGGAGGCTGAGGAAGTTTGGCATGCCGCCCAAGATCCTCAGCAACTTCTACAGCTGCATTGTTGAGAGCATCCTAACCAGCTGTATCACTGTGTGGTACGGCAGCACTACTGCTATGGACCGCAGACGCCTGCAGAGAGTGGTGAAGACCGCTGAGAAAATCACCAGGACTCCACTGCCCTCTCTGCAGAGCATCTACCACCGCAGAGTCCACAGGAGAGCCGCCTCCATCCTCAAGGACCCCACCCACCCCCAGCACGGACTGTTCACACTTCTACCCTCAGGCCGGAGGTACAGAAGTGTTAAATGCAGGACCACCAGACTAAAGAACTCCTTCTTTCCCACTGCCATCAGACTCCTAAACAACGCATAGGAGATTATAATCATTGACTACCTCATATAACTGAACCCGACTGTCATTTTCAGTTTGCACATGCATAATTGCACTGTCTACATTTGCACTGTGTTATTATTATTATTGTTGCTTTTTTATTATCACATGCTGCCTTAAATTTTGTTATCTTGTACATTTTGTTTAGTATATATTGTATATTTTTTTGTATTGTACATTTTACATTGGTTGGCATTCTGCGGACAGCAAAGCAAGAATTTCATTGTACAGGGAAACGTGTTTTCTACTGTGCATATGATAATAAACACTTTGAATCTTGAATCTTGAATCTCCTCGCTATCACAGAGGCTCTCCACTCCGCTCAAGCTTCCTCCCTTTCCTCCGTTCTCATTCTTCTGGACCTGTCTGCTGCATTTGACACAGTAAACCACCCAATCCTTCTCTCCACCCTCTCAGAATTGGGCATCTCTGGCTCTGCACTCTCCTGGTTTGCATCCTACCTGGCCGATCGCTCCTACCAGGTGACGTGGAGAGGATCGCTGTACTCTATATAGGCCACCAAAGCAACTATCACTATTTTTATCGGATTTCACTGAACTCGTATCTATTGCTATCACTAGATATGACGGGATCATTTTAAATTGAGATTTTAACATTCATATAAAAAAAAAAAGTGAAACCAAAACTGTTGAATTCTTAGGCTTACTTGACAGCTTTGAGCTAATTCAACATGTCACTCAACCTACTCACCAACATGGTAACTTGCTAGATTTGGTGCTTTTTTGATACTACTTTAACTCTGCCAAGGAAAACAAAGGAAGTTATAGTGCGAAAGCGATTTCTAGATGATTCGGCGGAACATAAATTCACAGATACATACTGTACATACATACAGTGGGGGAAATAATTATTTGATCCCCTGCTGATTTTGTTAGTTTGCCCGATTACAAAGAAATGAGCGGTCTATAATTTTTATGGTACTTTTATTTTAACAAATAGAGACAGAATATCAACAAAGAAGTCCAGAAAAAACACATTATATAAAGTTATAAATTCATTTGCATTTGATCGAAGGAAATAAGTATTTGATCCCCAAGCAAAACATGACTTACAGATCCTCTCCAAATCCTGAAGGTTTCAAGGCTTTTGCTTGGCAACTCGAAGCTTCAGCTCCCTCCACAAATTTTCTATAGGATTAAGGTCTGGAGACTAGCTAGGCCACTCCATGACCTTAGTGTGCTTCTTCTTGAGCCACTCCTTTGTTGCCTTGGCTGTATGTTTTGGGTCATTGTCATGCTGGAAGACCCATCCACGACCCATCCTCAATGCTCTGGCTGAGGGAAGGAGGTTCTCATCCAAGATCTTATGGTACATGGCCCTGTCCATTGGCCCCTCAATGCAGTGAAGTCGTCCTGTACCCTTAGCAGAGAAACAACACCAAAGCATAATGTTTCCACCTCCGTGTTTGACGGTGGGGATGGTGTTCTTGGGATTGTAGCATTCAGCATTTCTCTCCCTCCAAACACGACGAGTCGAATTTATGCCAAAGAGGTCAATTTTGGTCTCATCTGACCACATCACCTTCTCCCAAGCCTTCTCTGAATCATTTAAGTGTTCATTGGCAAACTTCAGATGGGCCTGTACACGTGCCTTCTTGAGCAGGGGGACCTTGCGGGCACTGCAGGATTTCAATCCGTTACGGTGTCGTGTGTTACCAATGGTTTTCTTGGTGACTGTGGTCCCAGCTGCCTTGAGATCATTACCAAGCTCCTCCCGTGTAGTTCTGGGCTGATCCCTCACCCTTCTCATGATCATCCTTACCCCACGAGGCGAGATCTTGCATGGAGCTCCAGGCCGAGGGCGATTGATGGTTATTTTGTATTTCTTCCATTTTCTAATAATTGCACCAACAGTTGTCTCCTTCTCACCAAGCTTCTTGCTGATGGTCTTGTAGCCCATTCCAGCCTTGTGCAGGTCTACAACTCTTACCCTGATGTCCTTTGAATGTTCTTTGGTCTTGCCCATGGTGGTGGAGAGGTTGGAATGGAAGAGATTAATTCTATTGACAGGTGTCTTTTATACCCATAACAAGCAGAGATTAGGAGTACTTTCTTAAAGTGACAGGAGTAATCTGTGTGCCTCATGGGCATATAACCGGTCTGTATGAGCCAGAATTCTTGCTGGTTTGTAGGGGATCAAATACTTATTTCCTTCGATCAAATGCAAATGAATTTATAACTTTATATAATGTGTTTTTTCTGGACTTCTTTGTTGATATTCTGTCTCTATTTGTTAAAATAAAAGTACCATAAAAATTATAGACCTGTGGTGACTAGACACCTACTGGTTGAGCGTAGACGAATTCACTACATTACCCAGGTGCCTTAGCGTGGTGACGTATGGACAAATTATGTACGTAAATAGGAAGTGTGAATGAGTTGTTTGGATTGTAGAGTGCGAAATAAACACGGAGCTTGTTGCAACTTTGAACTGGTGATCCTCGAGATTCTTCAGATCCCGCAAACCACTACAGACCGCTCATTTCTTTGTAATCGGGCAAACAAATAATTATTTCCCCCACTGTACATACAAGTTATTTTAATCCATGTATTCAAACCTATTCGCTTCATGAAATGGTAGACGCCTTTAACAATATCATGTCTAGTGCTCTAAACAGTGTGGCTCCACTAAAGGTTAAAAAGAGGTCACGTGAGAAAGCATCTCCATGGTTAAACTCTGTTAAAGAGCTTAACTGAAGGTGCAGGTTGGCGGAAAGGCAGTGGAGAAAAAGCAAATTACAGGTTCACTGTGGCATTTGTAAGGAGGCAATAGCTGACTATAATAAGGCAGTATGCGCAGCAAGAAAAACGCATGTCTCTAAGATGATTAGTGACAATGCTGGCAACTCTAGAATATTGTTTTCAACTATTAACCAGCTGCTAAATCCTGCCCCTTCTACTGACTTTCTCTCACAAGCCTCTGCTTCGAAATGTGAGGAGATTGCCAAATTGTTCAATGATAAAATCATAACCATTAGGGGTGGGATTATTGACAACTGGTGACCCTTATAATAAAACGTGCAATAAGCATGTGACAATGGATAAATTCACGAGCATTTCTGCAGCAGAACTTTACAAGCAACTCGTCCACCTCTCGTCTTGACCCTGTCCCCACTGCATTCTTTAAGCGAGTCTTTGACAGTGTTGCAAACCCTGTCTTGACAATCAACATTAGATAGTGAGACTCTAACTAATTATAGACCAATATCCAATCTCCCTTTTATTAGCAAGATACTTGAAAAGGTTGTTTATAATCAAATTAACTCCTTGCTACACGTAAACAAGATTCTGGAAAAGTTTCAGTCAGGTTTCAGGTCTAATCATAGCACAGAGACTGCTCTTACTAAAATTGTCAGTGATCTCAGACTAAACACTGATGCTAATAAGGTCTCCGTTCTTGCTCTATTGGATTTAAGTGCAGCATTCGACACGATTGATCACAAGATCCTCATCAATCATCTTCAAAACTGGGTTGGTCTCTCTGATTGCATCCTAAGCTGGTTCCGTACATATATTACAGGGAGAAAATTCTATGTCAGTCTTGGAGATCATGTATCAGATGAGTATGATTTACGTTTTGGTGTTGCACGAGGAAGTTGCCTTGGTATCTAACTGTATATGCTACCGCTTCGCGATATTATCAGTGCACACAATGTAAACTTCCATAGCTACGCGGATGATACTCAATTATACATCTCTGTTGAACCAAATGATACTAATGCTATTTGCCCCCTCACTAACCTTCCATCCGCTGTCAATAAATGGATGAACAATAACTTTTTAAAGCTTAATGAGGACAAAACTGAAATCTTCTTACTTCGCCCCAAAGACAAACGGGCTATGCTTTTAAACAGCCTTGGGAATCTAACTCCCTTGATTATGTCAGAGGTTACAAGTCTATCGTTATCTTAGACTCTGATCTGAGTTTTAATTCCCACATTAGCAAGGTGACCAAGATGGCCTTTTTTCATCTGAGAAACATTGCCAAGGTGCGGCCGTTTTTAACTCAGCGGGATGCTGAAAAACTGATTCATGCTTTTATTTCAAGTAGACTTGACTACTGTAATGCGCTTTTTACTGGTCTACAGACAGGCTCCAACTAATTAAAAACTCTGCTGCTAGGCTACTGACAAAAACTAAGAGGAGATAGCATATCACTCCAGTCTTCTGCACTGGCTCCCTGTATCGTTTAGAATTGACTTCACAGTCCTCCTACTCGTATTTACAGCACTAAATGGGCTGGGACCATGCTACCTTACTGATTCGCTGACAACCCATACGCCCTCAAGAGCACTCAGGTCCTCTGCAATGAGCATTTTATCTATGCTGCTATCTCTGCTGATTTTATTATATTGATCAACTATCTATGTAACTAGATTGAGTGATGCTGCTTTTATTGTATTGATGAATTATGTTGTTTTTGTTTTTAATCTGTTCTCTTTTCTTTCTTTTGCACTGTATTTGTTACGGTTCCCCCTCCCAACCAACCCTCTGGCACCACCTCCAGGCCGTGGCGGTCATCACTGGAGCGTCTTCCCAGTCGACAGCGCACCTGTTCCCTAGCGCCTATCAGTGCACCTGCTACCCATCGCCAATCACCTGCCTATAAGAACCCTGCCCGATCTTCTCTCCAGTGCCAGATCATACTGCGTCCCACGGTAACCCTTCGAGTATTCCTTACGCTTCTAGCCCTAGATTACCTCTCTCGAGTATCCTGTGTTTGTTTGTGTTGTCACCGCGTTCCCTTGTGTCCACATCCAGATACCCCGTCCTCCCTGGTGTTTCCCCCCGTCAACCCTTCCACGGACCTAGCCCCCTCCCCGACTACTGGACCTCCCGGCTTCCCGACCATCTGCTCGTCTGACTACCCGCCTGCCTGCCGAACCCCTGCTCGTCCGACTACCCGCCTGCCTGCCGAACCCTGGACCGACCCACGACCACTCTATCGGATTACCCCCTCCTTCTCTCCCCAACCCCTTTCCCTTATTATTATTATTAAATACGCCTTCGGGCTAATCCTACCCCTGAGCGCCGTCTTTTGGTTCCGCCGACGTTCATAGTGTAACAGTATTGTACAGCACTTTGCTGATGTTTTGGTTATTCTCGTTTTTTAATCTGTTCCTTTTTCTTTCTTTTGCGCTGTATTGTACAGCACTTTGAGTTGCATTTTTATGTATGAAAGGTGCTATATACACTCACCGGCCACTTTATTAGGTACACCTGTTCAACTGCTCATTAACGCAAATATCTATTCAGCCAATCACATGGCAGCAACTCAATGCATTTAGGCATGTAGACATGGTCAAGACAACCTGCTGAAGTTCAAACCGAGCATCAGAATGGGGAAGAAAGGTGATTTAAGTGACTTTGAACGTGCCATGGTTGTTGGTGCCAGACAGGCTGGTCTGAGTATTTCAGAAACTGCTGATCTACTGGGATTTTCACGCACAACCATCTCTAGGGTTTACAGTTTCCTGTCAGCTAAGAACAGGAAACTGAGGCTACAATTCGCACGGACTCACCAAAATTGGACAATAAAAGATTGGAAAAATGTTGCCTGGTCTGATGAGTCTCGATTTCTGCTGCGACATTCAGATGGTAGGGTCAGAATTTGGCGTAAACAACATGAAAGCATGGATCCATCCTGCCTTGTATCAATGGTTCAGGCTGGTGGTGGTGGTGTAATGGTGTGGGGGATATTTTCTTGGCACACTTTGGGCCCCTTAGTACCAATTGAGCATCGTTTAAACGCCACAGCCTACCTGAGTATTGTTGCTGACCATGTCCATCCCTTTATGACCACAGTGTACCCATCTTCTGATGGCTACTTCCAGCAGGATAACACGCCATGTCACAAAGCTCACATCATCTCAAACTGGTTTCTTGAACATGACAATGAGTTCACTGTACTCCAATGGCCTCCACAGTCACCAGATCTCAATCCAATAGAGCACCTTTGGGATGTGGACAAATCTGCAGCAATGATGCCATCATGTCAATATGGACCAAAATCTCTGAGGAATGTTTCCAGCACCTTGTTGAATCTATGCCACAAAGAATTAAGGCAGTTCTGAAGGCAAAAGGGGGTCCAACCCGGTACTAGCAAGGTGTACCGAATAAAGTGGCTGGTGAGTATAGTTTCTCTGGGAGATGAGACTCAGAGACAGACATAACCTGCTAGCCTGAAACATAATTTCTTTCTTCGAATAAAGTACCCTCTCCAAAAGACGTCAACCTTGTCGCCAAGGGCGAGATTAGTATGGCCTTTCCCCGGCCTGAACACCACACCCAAAGTTACCAAGCCAAGCACAGCGGAATATGCCCAAAGTCTGGGAGCCACCTTTGCGAGAAGGAGAAGAGGGTTGCTGGTTGGGGACGTAGCAGTGGGGGAGCTAAACCGCCACTAAGGGAGGTTGAGTTCACTCAAACTTTTTCAGATACTCTGATACAAATAGCCAAAGAAGAGAAACCATCAACTAAGAGGACCACAACTGACAAACCATCAACAAAGGGGACTTCAACGACAAAGAGAGCATTAATAAGGGAGGAAGAGGGCACGTCAAACCCCTAGCAAAATGCAAAGTACAGTGTGCAGAGGCCCACAGGAGGCAGAGGTGCGCATGAGAAGAAGGGGGTCATGCCACCACCACCCAAAGTATCACAGGGCCCATCGGAGCCGGGGGATATCTCCTCACCAGAGTTACCAGAGCTAGATCTACCGCCTGACTGGGTGGTATTGGACGAGGCACTCCCTACTCACCTCACTCCCCATACTCGCCGCTCACAAAAACAGAGTTGACCATATTGGAGCCAATGGCTGAGGTTCCTGACGATCCTGTCATGCCAAACATGATGGAACGGGACACATCCGAGGAGGCTCCTGAAACAGTCTTCAGCTTCGATTTAACCCACGACATAGAGCTACAGAGGTATGACCCGATGCCAATTATTACTCTAGACACGGAGATTTTACAGTTAGATTCCCCACCAAATATGGCCTATGGCTCTGAGGTGACCTTCCTTGATTTACTCTATGATATGACCCTAGTTAGTGGTGAGTAACTGACTAATAATAAGTTGATTCAAACATGTGTAACTGATTAATGATAAATTGATTCAAATGTGTGTAACTGATTAACCTTTAAGAACATACCCCTGCTTTTCCATAAAAGCGTACCGTCACACGGGTGTGTTTAGAATGTAGCTACCTGAGTATTCCAATCGCAGCGCAACAATGACCCTGTGTGGGCTAGCACTATGGCTCGATTGCTAACACAAGCTAACATTGTTCTCCTTATGTGGTGGAATTCCAAGTTAAAATACTTTTAAATAAAATGCCAAAGACTAGAGCTGATGGTTTATTCAGAGACTTTTCACAAGTAATAAAAGCCGAACCGGTTTATAAAGTAGTTCCCGTTGTCATCCCAATCCACCATTTTATACCATTCAAATCTAGGTTACCTCCCCTATATGCAAATCATTCACACTTCCTGGCTGTAGCCACCAATATCATTCACCCGGTTCCGATACCTCGTCACGGCCTGATTTACCCTCCCATTCCTAAAGATAGTTCTCGGGTTACTACGACATTGGTGGTGAGCTCATGTATTTATTACTGTGATTCTAGTGCCTGGTACTTGTGACCTTTTCTTCACCTATCAACTGTTTTCTCACAGAATAAGTGTATCTGGTTTCCATAATCTACTCTTAGCTTCTTTGTCCTGTCCCACATGGAATGTCCACAATTATGTTTACATCACCCCCTTCACTTCCTATTTACTATATCCTGTTTTTCATGCCCTGGTCATCTGCTTTCTCCAAGCTTCACTCCCCCCATGTAACCCCCAAGAACCTCTCCACTTCACTCCCCTCACAAATCAACCTTTCCTCCCATGGAATGTTCCCTCTTTATTTTCTATTGAAATTTACCATAGAACGAGCCACGCTCTATGTAGAGCAGAGGGCCATGGCGTGGGCGGAATCCAAAGTGGTGTCTGACCGAGCCAGGCTTAACGCAGAACAGAGTGTAGATGGATTTATATTAATATCAGTTTCCACATGAAGGTTTGGCAGAGACTTTTGGCTATATTTTGTTAACAGCAAAACATATCTAATATTGATAATCTGACTCCAATGTAATTATCACTATGTGCAAAGAATTGTTGAGTTTGTGCTAAATTAGTGCAATAAAGGTAAAATAGAATGAATCAAGTGAGGCTTTAATAATACTGTATACTTCATAGAGAAATGTTATATCCTAATAGAGAGAGAGAGATGACCACTGGTCATTCAAAACAATGCTCCTTACAACATGATCATAACCTCACAATAGGACACAGGAGAAGAGAAAGAGCTTTTCCCTGACCTCTGCTTTTTATATCACCCTAAAAACCACAGGATTTAAATTAGGAGCTGTTGATAAGGAGACCCAACCATGATCAATCTTATTACATCCAAACTGATGACATCACAGCTTTGACACCTCAAGACATTCCACAGAGCTCACAGCCATTTTCCTTCCGGGGGATGGAAGATTGGGGCAGAATTGAAATTTTGTCACGAAAGAGGGCCATGGTGCTGGCCGAATTCATTCTCTTCCTCTGACGATGATGTTGTTGCAACTCGAGATAAATGTATAACCAATTAAAGTTAAGAAACCCAAAAAAGACAGCGACCTATGTGCTCAACCCTCGAGAGATTAAAGCCTTGAGACAAAAACTGGGGACTGCTCTGGGTGTAGATGGGCAGAACCTGCCTGGAGCCTGGGACAGTATTCACGCATGGGTGATTTCAGCCTCCCATTCCACCACTGACTGGACTGAGGTAATCAAGTGCCTCCAGAAGCCCGGTGAGCACTTTGCGGACTTCGAGGAACACTACCGTCAGACGTGGCTCAGACACATGCCTGCCATGACTTCAGACAACATTGACGGGACCGTCAATGGAGCCCTAAACCACCAACTGATGCAAGCAGTGAGAGAGGGACTCCGAAGGAGCATGGTCACCGTGCACACTGGAGAAATGCCAGTTATGGTGAACTCGTGGCAAAACTGTCATAACTGGATCGTGACCTGGGAACAGGAAGTACCATAAAGGTCAGAGCGGTCTCGAGGAACCAAAATCAAGCACCCAGACAGGAAGGAGAGTGTCACTACTGCAAAAAACCTGGACACTGGAAGGAGGACTGCAAGAAAAGAAAATGGCAGGGATCCCAGAGGGGAGAAAACAAGATCACTGACAATCCAAACTACTCTCAAAACCAATCAACCAACTCAAACTTCATGCTTCAACCAATTGTTCAATTTCCCCAGTTGTCCCTGGAGCGACAGAGAGCTGTGGAGGGCTGTTGACTAGATGCCCCCCTCCTACGCCCTCTTCAGGCTGCCGTTCACATGAGAACTAATGGGATATATGGTTCACTGGATGTCTGGGGAAGAACAATTTACTTCCTGGTAGACACTGGAGCTGAAATAACAGTTCCGAGCAGTAGCCTTCAAGTTATCGACATCTCCTACACACTGAGTGTACAAGGAGTAGGAGGGGGGAAACTGGAACTCCACGAAACCAAGCCAGTGGAGATAGGAGTGAGACCAAGAACTCTCACAGACAAGTTGTGGATTGGGAAGCATCCCATTCTAGGACATGACATCCTGACCAAAATGAACACCTCTCTGAACATCATAGGCAAAAAGGTCTCATGGATAATTCAACAAATTCAGACAACAGACCTTGTAAGTCACAAAATATGGTATACTGTTTACCGATGGGTCCTCCATGGTGGAAGACAGAGTGCGGAAGGCTGGATGGGCTGTCACCACTGACAGCGAGGTGATGGCGCTCTGCTCCAGCACCTTCGGGACCTTTTCGACACACCTCCAGGTGGACTACATCACACTCCCGAAGTATGGGGGGTACTAAGATGTGTTGATGGTCGTTGACAAATTCTCTCAAATTCCCTACCAAAAAGGGAACTGCTTTACATACAGCCAAAGTGCTAGTCAAAGAAATCATTCCACGATGGGGTCTACCAGAACAAATAGACTCTGACCAAGGCTCTCACTTCACTGGGAAAGTCTGCGAAGAAGTCAGCAGGATGCTGGAAGTAAAGTGGTCACTCCACTGTCCCTATCACCCTCAATCATCTGGGCAGGTGAAATGAATGAATCAAACTGTGCTGTGCAGTATTAGAGCAACACACACTTCCCTGAGGACGGCACACTGTTCACACTACTGGGAGACTTCAACATCCAGTCGGAGAAGCTTCACTCGTCTGGAGCGCTTGACCTTCTATCCTCCTTCGGCCTTACCCTGTCCCACTCTCCTCCCACTCATAAGGCGGGCAATCAGCTTGACCTTGTCTTCACAAGATCCTCCCATACCTCAAACCTCACTGTTACCCCTTTTCTGGTTTCGGACCATCAATTTGTATCCTTCTCCCTCCCTCTCAAATGCTCACCCTCCCACCCAGTCTCTACCCACACTGTGTCCTCTCTTCGCGGCCTGCGCACCCTCTCACTCACCACTCTTTCTTCCTCTGTCTTATCTGCCCTACCCTCTGTTGAATCCTTCTCTCTTCTATCCACTGACGCAGCTTCCTCCACCCTCCTGTCCTCTCTTTCCTCATCCTTCGACTCTCTCTGTCCACAGATCTCAAGGCCGGCACCATCCACTCCACGCGCTCCCTGGCTGTCTGAAACCCTGCAAGCTTGTAGAATAGGGCTCCAGGCAGCTGAGAGGAAATGGAGAAGATCTGGCCTTCCTGATGATCTAGACCCTTATCTCTCTCTCCTCCTCAACTACACCTCATCTGCATCAGCTGCTAAAGCCTTATACTACCATTCCAAAATTCAATCCTCTGTCTCTGACCCGATGACTTTGTCACCTACTTTGAAAAGAAGGTTGATGACATTAGCAGCTCCTTCCCTCTACCTCTCACCAACAATGCTACCTCTCCTCCCAAACCCACTGTGCAACACCCAGTCTCTGGTTTATCAGATTACTCCCCCCTCTCCCCTGACGACGTTCTAGAACTGGTCACATCCAATTGGGCAATCACCTGCCCTCTCCAAGACTTCTCCATCACAGTAGAAAACTCTACTGTGACCTCCTCCTATACAGCCAAGAACCTTGGGGTGATCCTTGACAACCGCTTATCCTGTGTGGCGAACATCACAGCGACAGCACGCTCCTGTAGATTCTTCCTCTACAACATCGTCCATTCCTCACCAGAGAAGCAGCCCAACTTTTGGTCCAAGCACTTGTAATCTCTCGCCTTGACTACTGCAATGCACTCTTGGCCGGACTCCTTGCCTCCTCCATCAGGCCTCTGCAGCTCATCCAGAACGCTGCCGCTCGTCTGGTGATCTCCCCAAATTCTCCCATGTCACGCCCCTCCTCCGCACCCTCCACTGGCTCCCGGTAGCAGCTCGCATCAAATTCAAGACCCTGGTGCTTGCCTACCGGGCGGCAAAGGGAACAGCCCCTCCCTACTTGCAAGCAATGGTTAGCCCCCAAACCCTTGCAAGATCACTCTGCTCATCCACCTCGGCTGCCCGCCTGGCACCGCCGCCTCTACGTGGATGCAGTGGCCGCGCTACTCGGTCATGGCTTTTCACTGTCCTGGCGCCCCGCTGGTGGAATGAGCTTCCCACTACGGTCAGGACTGCAGAGTCACTTCCGATCTTCCGCCGTAGATTCTGCCGTAGAAACCCATCTCTTCAAGCTACATCTTAACAGTCCCTCCTAAAGACCGCTTCACCCTCACTACCCCCCCTATACTAACCCTAACCCCGAGACCTCTTCTCCCCTGCTACACCCCCCTGTACAAGTTCTCTCCTGCTAATAAAATATATATTTATATTTTTTTTTAAATAAACAAATTTAGCACTACTGGCATTACAACTGCCAATGGCCCCTGGTGTGAGCATTGATTACCTCTTCTTAACAGTCTTATGATGACTGTTGGATAGATGATTCACTTATACAAACAAATACAAATGTATTGTTTTAAGTCGCTTTGGTCACTACCCTGTACTATTGATCTGAGACAAGCAGACATACATCTGATGAGCGACGTGCTTCACGGTTATTGTTTAGCTCTTGGCAAAGCCACTAAGGCAGCTGAACAGCAGGTACATGATGCGTGGGTAGAGCCTCCTGAGGGGGGACACACTATTGTGCCAGGTCAATGGGTTATGATACACAAACCACAGAAAGTTACGTTAGAAGCTAGATGGGATGGTCCCTATCAGGTTTTGTTGATAACCAACACAGCAGTTAAAGTAGAGGGGAAATCTAAATGGATACACACCAGTCACTGTAAACTTGTTGATCATACTGAGGTAGACCAAGCCTTGGAGCTACCGAACCATGAGCAATAGGCTGTGGGGGCCTACTCCGGGTGAATACTGTGTTAATTGGGAATCATTCATTTGATGTCACTGTCACGCCTGAGGTTGCGGTCTGGTGACTCTGGCTCTCCCCTCTGGCTATACGGGTCAGTGCCTCCCAATCTACCCTGAATCTTATCACCTGTGTGTTTTGTCCCCTGTTTGTATAAATAGCCTGTGTGTTCCCCATGTCTTCGTCCGAGATTCTCCCCGTCTGTAGTGAGTACCCTGTCTGTCTGCCTGTATCGTTAGTTCCAGTGATTCCCGTTCGACTTATTACTCCACTTGTTAAGTGTGTACATTATTTAACGGAGCTTGTTTTCTCCACCCTTGTTTTACCATTTGGTCCCCGTGTTTGTTTGTACCCCACTCCCCACTTTTGCTATATTAAAACCCCCGTTTTAAGAAGACTTTACGCTGTTGTCTGAGTATCTCTCCGCACTTGGGTCCACCACACTACCACCCACCCTAACAGTCACATTACATCCATGCTGGTCTACCTCAGATAGGGACATTTATTGTTTTGATTTGGGCAAAAATAACAATGCTTCAATCAGAACCTACTGCTGTTTTTCTTTTTTTATCTGTCTTTCAGATGGTAAAGGGTCCCAAGAAATGCACATCAGAGGATGTGAGCTGAACCAATTCCAATTGACGGCACTTCTGGAACTTCAGCATTACCGTGTTACCTATCAAGTGTGACAACAGACAAAGACAACAATTTGTGGTATTTGGGTAGCAGGATTTTGCGTGTGGACTGAAAAACAAACTTTGTGGAAAGCTGTTGAGGCATATTTACACAGTAAAACATCTTGTGTTCTAATCTCGAACCATCATACTTCAGCCTATTGTGCTCCTCAGTGTTATATTGTTACAGATACAGACAGAGCCACAAAATGTTGCCTTACAGTATGCACACAAGGTAGCAGGAAAGATGAACCAATCTCAATGTTATGTCTGTTTTTGTTGATGCCCACATCTCACGCACTGGGAATACCCAAAATGCCTGTCCCTTTTAACGTTACTCTGATGCACTGTGTTCGCATGAGAATGGACCTCCCCTCGTCAGAACCACACTTTTACTCTACCACGCAGACTCAAGGGACGCTTCTGTCTGAAATCTGAAAAAGGTAGTGTGCAAGCTGGGTAGAGCGAGTGTAACACCACAGTCACAGCTGGGTCTTACCTACCCAGCTTCAACACGATGAACAACACGTATTGAGTTTGTGGTCTTAGGGCCTACTCGATTTTACCTCATCACTGGGTTGGGACTTGTTATCTGGGGTTTGTTCTTCCTGGGATAGTGGTACACTCCTCTCTGGAATCAGTACATCATCTAGAACTACCTTCTGACTATGTGCAACACACGCTAGACATTCACTCATTACTGATGCAACATCCAAAATTCTCAAGGTTTCCAACATTTTATTCTCTCTGTATTCTCACCTGTAGGTGTTTACTATGCCCTGTCTGATATCAGGACTTTGGCAGAGGAGATGGATAAGTTGGCCAATGCTACTGCAAACTCACTAGAAATGTTGGGAGAAGAGATGAGATGAGAAAAGTGGTACTTCAAAATTGTATGGGCCTAGACATGCTTTATGCTCAACAAGCATTGTGTGCAGTTCTTAATTCCACTTGTTGTTTCTATATTCCAGACCATTCTCAAGAATTGGCAGTGCAAAAAGAACACATTAAAGATGTTGTGTCTGGCCTGCAGATTCCAATGACCTCTGAGTGGGACCCCTTTTCTCGGGCCTCTCCTTTGCTACGGGGCCTACTGAAACTGTTGCTCAAAATGTCTGCCTCAATGCTTTGGCGCAGTAAACTCATCAAGACTGACATCACGCATGCTTGGTAAAGAGCTTGATATGCCTTAACATTTTAGAACCCTGGTATTTGTTAGAAGTATCAGTGATTAATTTTGTGATATATTACATTGCTTGCTGTCTTTTATATCTTTTGTATTTTTATTATTAGTTTTTTGTATTTCATTATTGTACTTTGTTTTCCTACTGAAGAATAATCAACTGTTGTAACTTTTCTAGCTGTATACCTAAAGTAGCCGTCACCCCTCCCTGGGTTTAATGGTATTAAGTTCCAGAATCTGACGGCAATTCTGTATGCGAATTGATGAAATCAAGACTGGTTTGTGGATAATGAATTACAAGTACAAATCAAGAGGTGTTTGTGGTACTTTGTGTCTTTTGTTCATGGATCATGGTACACATTTGTGAATACGATAGTATTGGCAGTAATCTATCTTCATAACCGTCTCATCAAATACCTGATGTAAACCAGCTACAGTACGCTATCGAAAAAGCTAGCAGTTTGACAGCGCGGGTGGGGGTATTTGAATTTGAGGAGTGAGTTTACCATCTTAACTCAGTTACACTTGCACAATCAAGACACTTGCAGGATGGGTCTACTGTTTTGTATTCAGGTATGATCTGCGATATTTCCACCTGTTCAACAGTTATTTCAATGAATGATATACTGTACATGACATTGTGATCTTTCTGGATAAGAAACAGCATTGTGCAGCCCTTTATATTGACCTCTCTGAGGCTTTTGACACGGTTGATCATGCTCTCCTATTACAGAGGTTATCTGCCATTGCTTTGGATCAGTTGGCATGTAATTATTTTCAAAATTACTTGCAGGATATGACTCAATGTATTTCAGTAGATGCAGTTCAGTCTAGTTTTCTCAATGTTAATAAAGGTGTTCCACAAGGTTCGATTCTTGGTCCACTGCTGTTTACCATTTACGTTAATAGTGTTGGTTTGCCCTTGAACAATTGTAAATTGCATTTTTATGCTGATGATACTGTTGTTGTCTCCTGTGCCCCCTCAGTTCACCAGGCTATTCTTGACCTTCAGCATGGTTATTGATCTTAAGCTGGTGCTGAATGAGGACAACCAAATTATTTTTTTTCTAGATCCCGTAATATTGATGACAATGATTTAACCCCAAATTGAACAAGTCCCACATTATATGTACCTATGCATTTGGATTGATGATAAACTGTCTTTTAACACAGGTTGAACAACTGATCAAGAGTTTGAGAGTTAAACTTTTTTTTGCACAGAAATACGCAAGTCCTGCTTCACCTTTGAGAATAGGAGGAGGATTGTTCAGGTGACGTTCCTCCCTGTCCTCGACAATGGTGACACAATTTGCATGCACGTGGCATCATCCTCAGTTCTCAAACCGTTAGACTCGGTTTATCACTCTGCTCTGCGGTTCATCTCTAGTTTCCACACCCACCATTGTTTTTTATATCAGTCTGTGGGTTGGGAGTCTGACTTCAAGAAGGGCTTATCATTGGATTGTACAGTGCATTCGGAAAGTATTCCGACCCCTTCACTTTTTCCACATTTTGTATCACAAGTGTTTGGACCAAAAGTTGTGCTGCTTCTCTGGTGAGGAATGGACATATCCTTCTGATGTTGTAGAGGAAGAATCTACAGGAGCGTGCTGTCGCTGTGATGTTTGCCACACAGGATAAGTGGTTGTCAAGGATCACCCCAAGGTTCTTGGCTGTATGGGAGGAGGTCTTGGAGAGGGCAGGCTTTCCCTGGGAGGAAGAGCAGCTCAGTCTTGTTAAGGTTGAGCTTGAGGTGGTGGGCTGACATCCAAGCAGAAGTGTCTGCAAGACACGCAGAGACACGTGTTGCCACCTGTGAGTCAGAAGGGGGGAAAGAGTTGAGTGTCATCCGCGTAGCTGTAGTAGGAGAAACCATGTGAGGAAATTACAGAGCCAAGAGATTTGGTATAAAGGGAGAATAGTAAGGGCCCTAGGACAGAGCCCTGGGGGACCCCAGTGGTGAGGGCTCATGGAGAGGACAGCGATCCAGGAGAGTGCAGAGCCAGAGATGCCTAATTCTGAGAGAGTGGAGAATAGGATCGGGTGGTTTACTGTGTCGAATGCAGCGGACAGGTCCAGAAGAATGAGAACAGAGGAGAGGGAGGAAGCTCGAGCAGAGTGGAGGGCCTCCGTGACAGCAAGGAGAGCAGTCTCAGTAGAGTGCCCAGCCTTAAAGTCGGATTGGTGAGGGTCAAGGAGTTTGTTCTGAAGGAAGTAGTGAGACAGTTGGTTAGAGACAGCACGTTCAAGGGTTTTAGATAAGAAGGAGAGAAGGGATACTGGTCTGTAGTTATGGACATCAGACAGGTCAAGAGTTGGTTTCTTGAGAAGAGGCTTGACTCTGGCTGTCTTGAAGGCAGCTGGGACAGATCCTGTGGATAAAGAGGAATTGATTAAGGTGGTAAGGAATGGAAGGAGGTCTTTGGAGATGGACTGTAGAAAGGGCGAGGGGATAGGATCGAGGGGGCAGGTGGTTGCCCGCTTGGATGTGACCAGTTTTAGAACATCATCAGAGACCGGGTGTAGCACAGTGGGTTTGGGAGGAGAGGTAGAGGGAATGAGCTGCTAATGTCATCAACCTTCTTTTCAAAGTAGGTGACAAAGTCATCCGCAGACAGGGAGGAGGGGGTTGAGGAGTGAGGAAAATGTGGAGAACAGGATTGAATTTTGGAATGGTAGTAAGAAGCTTTAGCAGCTGATGCAGATGAGGTGTAGTTGAGGAGGAGAGAGAGAGATAAGGTTCTAGGTCATCAGGGAGGCCAGTTTTTCTCCATTTCCTCTCAGCTGCCCGGAGCCCTATTCTACAAGCTTGCAGGGTTTCAGACAGCCAGGGAGCGCGTGGAGAGGATTGTGCCGGCCTTGAGGTCTGTGGACAGAGAGAGTTGAAGGATGAGGAAAGAGAGGACAGGAGGGTGGAGGAGGCTGCATCAGTGGATAGAAGGAAGAAGGATTCAACAGAGGGTAGGGCGGATAAGACAGAGGAAGAGAGAGCGGTGAGTGAGAGGGTGCACAGGTTGTGACGAGAGGATACAGTCTGGGTAGAGACTGACTGGGAGGGGGAGAATTTGAGAGGAAGGGAGAAGGATGCAAAATGATGATCAGAAACCGGGAGAGGGGTAACAGTAAGGTTGGAGGTATGGGAGGATCTGGTGAAGACAAAGTCGAGCTGATTGCCAGCCTTATGAGTCGGAGGAGAGTGGGACAGGGGAAGGCCGAAGGAGGAGAGAAGGTCAAGTACTCCAGATGAGTGAAGCTTCTCCGACTGGATGTTGAAGTCACCCAGTAGTGTGAGCGGTGTGCCTTCCTCAGGGAAGAAGCTTAGAAGGACATCCATCTCGTCTAAGAAGTGGCCAAGCTGACCTGGTGGACGATAGATAACAACAATGTGAAGTTTGACAGGGGAGGTGACAGAAACAGCATGGAATTCGAAGATGGATATGGACAGGTGTGACAGGGGAAGGACATTATGTGACCACTTAGGCAAGATGAGTGGCAGTTCTAAAGTCTAAAGGCCGCACTCTGCCTATGCTGCAGCCTACCTGGATGACATTGTCATTCACAGTGACACCTGGGCGCAGCATGTGCAGAGTGTGGCGGCGGTTCTGCGGCCCCTGAGGCAGGCGGGGCTGACGGCCAACCCGAAGAAGTGCGTGATCGGGCGGAGGGAGATCCGGTATCTGGGGTACCACTTGGGTCGAGGGGAGGTGCGGCCGCAGATTGAGAAGATCTGAGAATAGGAGGAGGCCATCGCCGCCTCTCCCCTGCCCAAGACTAAAAAGGAGGTGAGGGCCTTCCTGGGGCTGGCTGGCTGGCTATTACCTGCAGTTCGTGCCGGGATTTTCAGAGCTGGCCAGTCCCTTGATGGACCTCACCCGGAAGGGTGCCCCGGATCCGGTCCAATGGTCGGGCCAGTGCCAGGGGTCGTTCGAGGCCCTTAAGGGCTCTCTTTGTGGAGAAACGGTCCTGTATGCGCCTGATTTTAACCTCCCTTTCTCCCTACAGACGGACGCGTCGGATAGAGGCCTGGGAGCGGTGCTGACCCAGCGCGTGGAGGGGGCTGACCGGCCGGTGCTGTACCTGAGCCGCAAACTATCCGAGAGGGAGGGCCGGTCCAGCACGGTGGAGAAGGAGTGCCTCGCCATTAAGTGGGCGGTCGGCGCCCTCCGCTACTACCTGCTGGGTCGCGCTTTCACCCTCTATTCCGACCATGCTCCCCTCCAGTGGCTCCACCGCATGAAGGATGTGAACACGAGGATCATCCAAAATGTTCCCTCATCAATGTACACACAATACCCCATAATGACAAAGCCAAAACTGATTTTTAGAAATGTTTGAGGTCCTGAAAATAGCTGTGCACCGATGCTCCCCATCCAACCTGACAGAGCTGGAGAGGATCTGCAGAGAAGAATGGGAGAAACTCCCCAAATACAGGTGTGCCAAGCTTGTAGCGTCATACCCAAGAAGACTTGAGGCTGTAATCGCTGCCAAAGGTGCTGAGTAAAGGGTCTGAATACGTATGTAAATGTGATTTTTTGTGATTTTTTATTTGTAATAAATTATCAAACATTTCTGAAAAACTGTTTTGGCTTTGATATGATGGGGTATTGTGTGTAGATTGATGAAGGAAAAAAATTATTGAATCCATTTTAGAATAAGGCTGTAACATAACAAAATGTGGAAAAAGTGAAGGGGTCTGAATACTTTCCGAATGCACTGTATACATACTTACAACTTCAGAAGGATATGTCCATTCCTTACGAGAGAAGCAGCACAACTCTTGGTCCAGGCACTTCTTATCTCCCACCTTGACTATTGCAACACACTCTTGGCCGGGCTCCCCGCCTCCGCCATTAGACCTCTGCAGCTCATCCAGAATGCTGCTGCCCGTCTGGTCTTCAATCTCCCCAAATTCTCCCATGTCAACCCCCTCCTTCGCTCCCTTTACTGGCTCTCGGTAGCAGCTCGCATAAGATTCAAGGTTCACTGCTGTCAGGACTGCAGAGTCACTACCTATCCACTACCTGTAGACTGAAGACCTATCTCTTCAGGCTTCATCTTGACTGTCCCTCCTAAAGACCTCTTCACCCCCCGCTCCCCCCATGTACAGTTCCTCTACTGTAAAAAAAAAAAAAAAAAAAGAGGTAATCCTTCTAGCATTGACTGCCAATGGCCCCTGGTCCGAGCATAGATTTTTTTTTTATATGATGACTGATGTATAGATGATTCACTTACTTTCGACAAATGTACTTGTAAGTCGCTTTGGATAAAAGTGTCTGCTAAATGTCAAAAATGTAAATGTAAACATATCATGTCAAGTATGCATATATGCACACACAAAAACAGAGCGAGAGAGAGAACCTGCCTAAATTAGCCTACTCCTAGACTCAGCCTATAAACTATAAAGTGCAATACAGACCACATGAAAAATAAGCTAAACTTACTTTTTCATACCCCCCCCACCCCCTCTCTTTCCAGTTCCATTGTTAAGTCTCTCCGCAACTGAATATGATGCCATGTTTGGACAGGTATGTAGCCTACAAGTGGGCCATCCACTCGAACCACACTGATTTCATAAGATACCAATCAGGTTGGGTCATGTCCTATGTTTGCAAATCATACACTGCAGTTGGCAGGGGTTTAATACGAGCACACCGACATTGCAGCGGGGTACACCTCAGTGCCGCCTCTGCAGTGGACACACGGTGTGAAGTGCTGCCGAAAGCCACCACAAGGTGGTGACAAGGATGGCTGTGAAGGATGTTTAAAAAGAGAATGGTTTGCCTTGTCAGATAAACTTGATTTTGCCAATCTATTATAGCAGCTCATGAATTGCAATTGGAAATTGATTAAATATCATGTTATTTTAAGGAGGACCAAGCAATGGGGCCAACTCCTATCTACTCTCATACCGTCATCACAAATTCTCTCAGCGCAGGGAAACGGGCAAATGTTTTACAGCAGTCTGACATGAATAAGCATGAGTCGGCTGTAATAATGTAACAGAATGATTACAGAATTCAGGAATTTTCATGCGAGACAGTGGTAAGGATGTTGGGTTTCAGTGGGATTGAGACTGGATAGAAAAGTAGTCAGTTGTTAAAACCGTTATAATAGGGTGCGAACGTCTACATTTTCAGCCTTCTCTCGTTCACACAATATAATAATAATAATAATAATAATAATAATAATAATAATAATGCATTTATTTTGTACAGTGCTTTTTGAGGGATTGTTTGAAGGAGAAGAGCATACTGGATAAATTTTCACGTTTTTTAATCGGAAAAGATCAAGAAAAAGATTACCCTCCCCCATCAATTGTACAGTATATCCTAAGATTACACGTTCAACTCCTGGCTGGCTTGGGAACTTGTAGTTTCAACAATAAAACAATTACAAAAACACATCTCGCTCCAGTCACACTGAATTTTAGATGGCTCTAACCATCCGCCGTGCGCTCTCTCCATCCTCTCTGGTGACGAATAGGATACTATGGAGAGGCCGTGTTGGTAAAAATTACAACCATTATTGGCAACTAATTCATATCTCTCTTTGATGTCTTCCACAGCAGAGGCGTGTCTTTTTTTCTGTATAGCCAACTGGAATGAACATTTTACGATAGTGGACATGTATTCCTCTTGTTTTCGCTAATTCCACATTGCCACAAATACAAACAGCCTTTTGGACTTGCAATGACTACTGAATACCTGAGGCTCTCAAAACGCAAATGAATACAAATGTCATTTACACAAATCACCAATATAGGCTACAGGGTCCAATGTATTTTCTCCGAAATATGTAGAGGGGAAAGGAGGTGTGCAGGGACCGTAGCACAATGCATAAAGCCTCCCACTGTACAGTACATCAGGGGTAACTTTGACTGAAGTCTGTGAATAGAAACACGCCAAAAGGGGGGTAGGACATCTTCTGTCATTGTCGGAATCGGGACAAATAGCCAGACAAATATATGCAACGCTCTCGTGATCAGAGCTGTTTATACAGTAGGCCTTCTGATCATTTCATGCTTTTCACTCACACTAACCACTATGCTATTCTCCTGTCAAAAGTCATCAGTATCGTTGGATACGGGCCGTAAAACAGCAAAAATATAATTTGTTTTATTCTTGTCATTGCACATGGCATGTAAACATTTTTGATTCATTCATCAAAGTTCTCATTTCAATCATGTGAAATACGTTCAGTGCCAGAGCGGAAAATGAATGACACGAACTGCGCTCTTTGCTTTGTGAGGGTGCTGTGTCCATAAAGCCTGCTCGTGAAATATGTGGAATAAACTGAGAAACATTATATCTAAATTGAAACAACTCATAAGCTACTCTTCACATAATTAATCAGGCGGCAATGTTTGTAAACACACTATAACACACTGTTGTCACGCCTGAGGTTGCTGTCTGGTTACTCTGGCGCCCCCCTCTGGCTAGACGGGTCAGTGCCTCCCAATCTATCTTGAATCATCTCACCTGTGTGTTCCCCATGTCCTTGTCTGAGATTCTCCCTGCCTGTTGTGAGTACCCTGTCTGCCCGTGCGTATTGCTAGTCCCCGTGATAACCCTCGTATTCTTCCACTTCTTAAAGTGTGTACCTTATTTAGTGGAACTTGTTTTCTCCACCTTTGTTTTGCCGTTTGGTCCCCGTGTTTGTTTGTACCCCATTCCCCTCTTTTGTATTAAAACCCTGTTTCAAGTATTTACGCTGTGTCTGAGTATCTCTCCGCACTTGGGTCCCTCACACTACCTACCAACCCTAACAACTGTAAGCATATCCATTATGCGCAACTATTCATGTCAAGTGCGCTAAAAATACAAGTATTTATGAACACCTTGGAAAAGTTAGTTTTATATTGGATCACAGAAGCACAAATGCAATATACCTGCACAACATCCCCACAAAAGGAAAAGCCACATTTTTCAGTGCGAAGCGAAGAATCACACTATGGAATAACTCTAGCGTGGATGTCTATCCCAGTGGACTGAGTTTTTCTACATCCTTCGGGATGCGGTTATTCAGCAGCACCTTCTCCAGTCTGTAGGTCGGTTTGGTGGCTGAAATGGAGGTAGAAAATGTAACGTTTTAACCTCATTTGAGGGAGATAAGTATAGAGTACAATAACACTGCAATGTCAGTCAATACATACCAGGCTTTAATCACTTACTTCTGGCAGACGGGTAATCAGACAGGAAAGGGCTAGGTCCATGGAAGGTAGACGAGGGGAATCCAAGGAAGACGAGGGTTCTGGAGGGGCACAGGAGAACGCGGTGAAACACAAACAAACACAATGGCTCGAAGCGTAATGCGGGTTAATGGGAAGGTTACCATGGACACAGTATGTTCTGGCACTGGAGCGAAGACTGGGCAGGGTTCTTATAGGAGGGTGATTGGGAATGGGTCGCAGGTGTGCTGATTGGAGATCGGGAACAGGTGTGCTGTCGACTGGGAGGTGGACGCTCCAGCGATGATTGCCGGGGCCTCAAGGTGGTGCCAGAAGGCTGGTTAGGGAGAGGGACCGTAACAAGTACAATACAATTATTTGAAAACACAACAGAACATAGTAGCACAGAATACAGTATATACAGTTTGATAATGTATGTTACAATAATGTTGAATAGGTTTCTCCTCCCGGAGGAAGTTTTGGATCTGGGGATGTCGGTCTGTAACAAGGCTGTCCACAGTAATTTGGGCCCCTAAAAGAAACGCCAAGCACCTTTTCAGCCCCTCCTTCTCCATATTGCAACTGCTACCAACCTCATTGCTCTATTGAGAAATAAAACAGTTAGATTAACCCTCGACCAAAAACAATTGGACAACTGACGCATAGGAGACATTATGCATGACACACTCATCTGCATTAGATGGATGTCAACAATGGTATTGTTGTCAAGGTCCCTTGTTGAATAGGAGCCATACTTTGCGGAATGCCTGGGACTGTCAGCCCTCATGTCGCCTCCTAATATGACCTTATCCTTCCACCTGAGGAGCTCTTTCTGATCTTTCCTCCATTTGTTGAACACGCATGGCTCCATGTACGATCTGGCGTGTACGCTGAGCTCGATATGGCGCAGACTCGCAGAGCTGGTAGGAACTGATGTTTAGAAATAACATGTTGACATACTACTTCCCACAAATAGCAGACGTACAACACATCAGGTGGATTGACTGATTACCTTCTTTGTTTGTACAAAAGATGACCCAGTGAAGTAGATTACTGCCAGCGGTTGACTCTTTCACTTCCTGCTATACAAGCAGTGGAGGCACCTCTGATCAACAGACCGGAACGTCCCCCCTACAGAGGTCCGAACATCACATGGGCACCTACATATCGGGCACTCCCAGAATAGTTGCAATAGTTGAAGGCAGTCCTCAAAGACAATGTACTTGGGGGCATCCTGTATTGATTTCAGTAGCCAGTACAGAGCCAGTATAGAGTCCTGTTATTCAAAACACAACTTTACTTCCATTCACTATCCATTCCTTTTTTCTTTCTTTACATGGTACGCTGAGTTCGATATGGCACAGACTCGCAGAGCTGATAGCAAATGAAGTTTACGTAGGTTCAGGGAGGGCACTTTAAGGAGAATGGGTCAGCTGGCTGTCAGGTGATGGACAGCTGAACCCATGTATGAAAGAAAGCAAAACACATCACATGTTCACGGAACAAGGTTTAAAAAGCTGAATTATGCAACACTCCACCATGGTTAAACAGTGTTTTTGCCACTGGCTATGCAAGTTCCATTTGTTGGTCGTGCTCTTACCGTCATCTGGTTGGGGTCTTTGGCCTGATTTTCTGGACCCTAATTTGGATAGAGGAATCAAGCAGGTTTACCTCTGGAATCACAGACGGTGATTTCGGGTTTCTTGTCAGCTAGTAAGGTTTGGCGTACTACTAGCTAGCTGCCACCTAGTTGGATATTTGATTGGGCCCACGGGCCCCATTTATCAATGTTTTGTTTCACCTGGAGATCGCGTCCCCCATGAGTGTCGTTCATGATGACTCAGATATGGATATTCCTACCACGTTCGGGCGGGAAGGCCCGACAAGAAGAACACTTCTACCCATTCCAGCGAAGGGCCCGCGATCCCATCGGAGAACAGGGAAGATAAACATTTGTTTATCTAAAAACCTTGAATGTGCTGTCTCTAACCAACTGTCTAACTACCTCCTTCAAAACAACTTCCTTGACCCTCACCAATCCGGCTTTAAAGCTGGGCACTCGACTGAAACTGCTCTCCTCGCTGTCACGGACGCTCTCCACTCCGCTCAAGCTTCCTCCCTTTCCTCTGTTCTCATTCTTCTGGACCTGTCTGCTGCATTTGACACAGTAAACCACCCAATCCTTCTCTCCACCCTCTCAGAATTGGGGATCTCTGGCTCTGCACTCTCCTGGTTTGCATCCTACCTGGCCGGTCCTCTCCACGACCCCTCACCACTGGTGTCCCCCAGGGCTCTGTCCTTGGGCTGTTCTCTCTCTATACCAAATCTCTCGGCTCTGTAATTTCTTCACATAGTTTCTCCTAACACACCGACGCAGATGACACTCAACTTTTTGACTCACAGGTGGCAACACGTGTCTCGGCATGTTTTGCAGACATTTCTGCTTGGATGTCAGCCCACCACCTCAAGCTCAACCTTGACAAGACTGAGCTGCTCTTCCTCCCAGGGAAAGCCTGCCCTCTCCAAGACTTCTCCATCACAGTAGAGTTCTCTACTGTCCTCCCATACAGCCAAGAACCTTGGGGTGATCCTTGACAACCACTTATCCTGTGTGGCGAACATCACAGCGACAGCACGCTCCTGTAGATTCTTCCTCTACAACATTAGAAGGATACGTCCATTCCTCACCAGAGAAGCAGCACAACTTGGTCCAAACACTTGTAATCTCTCACCTTGACTACTGCAATGCACTCTTGGCCGGACTCCCCGCCTCCTCCATCAGATCTCTGCAGCTCATCCAGAACACTGCCGCTCGTCTGGTGTTCAATCTCCCCAAATTCTCCCATGTCACGCCCCTCCTCCGCACCCTCCACTGGCTCCCGGTAGCAGCTCGCATCAAATTCAAGACGCTGGTGCTTGCCTACCGGGCGGCAAAGGGAACAGCCCCTCCCTACTTGCAAGCAATGGTTAGCCCCCAAACCCCTGCAAGATCACTCCGCTCGTCCACCTCGGCTGCCCGCCTGGCACTGCCGCCTCTACGTGGATGCAGTGGCCGCGCTACTCGGTCACGGCTTTTCACTGTCCTGGCGCCCCGCTGGTGGAAAGAGCTTCCCACTACTGTCAGGACTGCAGAGTCACTTCCGATCTTCCGCCGTAGATTGAAAGCCTGAAGAGATGGGTTATCTTAACAGTCCCTCCTAAAGATCGCTTCACCCTCACTACCCCCCCTATACTAATCCTAACCCCAACCCTAGAGACCTCTTCACCCCCGCTACCCCCCCGTACAAATTCTCTCCTACTAATAAAATAAATAAATAAATAAAATAGCCTACGGCCCCTGGTGTGAGCATTGATTACTTTGTCTTATGATGACTGTTGGATAGATGATTCACTTACTTAAACAAATGCATTGTTGTAAGTTGCTTTGGATAAAGGCGTCTGCTTAATGCCATAAATGTAAATGTCTCTTTATGTTCTCACAGGTTGAGTTCTGTAATTTACATATAACGGTAGGCACGGCAGTGTGTACTGGGTGAGGGGTTACGCAGCAAATAATTATAGAGCTCTTCATGTACAGTTGTGGTCAGAAGTTTACATACACTTGTAAAGAACATGTATGTCATGGCAGTCTTGAGTTTCCAATCATTTCTCCAACTCTTATTTTTCTGTGATGGATTGATTGGAGCAACTAACTTCTTTGTCACAAAACTACATTCATGAAGTTTGGTTCTTTTATGAATTTATTATGGGTCTTCTGAAAATGTGACAAAATCTGCTAGGTCAAAAATATACATACAGCACCTTGAATTATCAATTTTGGTGATGTAGAAAGTTGTGTCAATCAAATTTGCTTTGTGGCATGGCCTCTTAACTTCTAATGAGTGATTATGATTGACTACAGCTGGTGACTTATTTCAGCCCATATAAATAGGGCTCGTTTGATACACTCAGCCAAAAACGCTACAATGGGAAAGTCTAAGGAGCTCAGCACGGATCTGAAAAAGCGCATCATTGACTTGAACAAGTCAGGAAAGTCACTTGGAGCCATTTCAAAGCAGCTACAGGTCCCAAGATCAACTGTGCAAACAATTATTTGTAAGTATAAAATGCATGGCACAGTTGTGTCACTGCCACGATCAGGAAGAAAACGCAAGCTATCACCTGCTGCTGAGAGAAAATTGGTCAGGATGGTCAAGAGTCAACCAAGAACCACCAAAAAGCAGGTCTGCCATGAATTAGAAGCTGCTGGAACACAGGTGTCAGTGTCCACAGTCAAGCGTGTTTTACATCGCCATGGGCTGAGAGGCTGCCGTGCAAGAAGGAAGCCGTTGCTCCAGAAGCGGTACCTTAAGGCTCGACTGAAGTTTGCTGCTGATCACATGGACAAAGAAAAGGCCTTCTGGAGGACAGTTCTGTGGTCAGATGAAACAAAAATTGAGCTCTTTGGCCACAATGACCAGAAATATGTGGAGAGGAGAGGAGAGAAGGTGAGGCCTTTCACCCCAAGAACACCATACCTACCGTCAAGCAGGTGGTGGTAGTATTATGCTCTGGGCCTGTTTTGCTGCCAGTGGAACTGGTGCTTTACAGAAAATAATTGGAATAATGAAGAAGGAGGATTACCTCCAAATTCTTCAGGAAAAGCCAGAAGGTTGGGTCTTGGACGTAGTTGGGTGTTCCAACAGGACAATGACCCCAAACACACATCAAACGTGGTAAAGGAATGGCTAAATCAGGCTAGAATTAATGTCTTAGAATGGCCTTCATAAAGTCCTGACTTAAACCCCATCGAGAACATGTGGAGTGTGCTGAAGAAACAAGTCCGTGTCAGAAAGCCAACGAATTTAGTTGAACTGCACCGATTCTGTCGTCAAGAGGAGTGGTCAAAGATTCAACCAGAAGCTTGCCAGAAGCTTGTGGATGGCTACCAAAACCGTCTAATTGAGGTGAAAATGGCCAAGGGACATTTAACCAAATATTAGCATTGCTGTATGTATATTTTTGACCCAGCAGATTTTGTCACATTTTCAGAAGACCCATAATAAATTCATAAAAGAACCAAACTTCATGAATGTTTTTTGTGACAAAGAAGTATGTGCTCCAATCAATCCATCACAGAAAAATAAGAGTTGTAGAAATGATTGGAAACTCAAGACTGCCATGACACATGTTCTTTACAAGTGTATGTAAACTTCTGACCACAACTGTATGTTCATTAGCTAATGTGGGAGTGCGGTATCAGTTCAGTGTTCAACGTTTTTTGGGGTTCTTTATTATGAGTATGACGTGCGTGTGGTTGGTGTTTTCTAGTGGTTGGTGTTTTCTATGTAACTGTGGGTTCTGGTTTGCTATCCTGGGCACAGTTCAGTAGTAACTTCAGAGCTAGTTCCATTTACGAGGAGTGGTCCAGCGGAAAGCAGCGCATTCTTATATGCTAGCACAGTGTTCAGTAATCATGGTTACCACGTCATGCTGTATGACTGAGGCTCATATTACTTTAACTGAGTTTGGCGCATTCATCATGCTTTCTTTTTATGCGTGTTGCAGGTTACTCGGTTTGAATGGCTCCTCCTGTACTTGCAGGAGCTGTCTGACTCTAGTTCAGGACGGTGTTTAACATGTTTTAACATTGGGATGCTTAAAATGACTGTTATTAGTAGTCATAGGTCTCAGATTCAGTAGAATTGGTGTTTCACTGGTTGAGTTCCTTGCATTGGTCACCTTGGCAGCCCTATGTACCTTTCCTCTCAAGTGGTTAGGAGTTAAGGAGTACCACATATTCAAATTAAATACATGACGTTCACAGCTCTACCATTCCTGCATTGGAAATCCTACTTTCTTTCACCTCACAGAATGCGGATGTGACAGGATACAAGTGAACCTTCCAGCTATATCTGGATTTGTTGTCCCCCAACAATGAATTCAGAGAGAGGGATTATGATTCAGTCTCTGTCCTTCGTTTGTCACAAGCTTTTCTCCGACATCACTGGGACAAAATTGATAAAACTTGGGTGTATGATGGGTCTTGCCATACAGATGGGACAAATTCACTGATTGTCCCAATTCTGATGAAACTACGGTGAAGATGCGTCTTGCCATAGAGACTGTTTAGAAGTTCGAGGTGACATCATCACCATGTCATCAGGTGCAAGTGGAGAGCTAGGAGTGTAGCCTAATGCAGTAGGCATTTAGCCTAACAATTCTGGAATAATATTTTGAGTAATCAAGCAGCTGTAAGAAGCAAGACTGATGATGATCAATAAGCACTACGTTAACTTCAGTCTGGCTACGAATGCAGTGTACGAATTGGAAAATATTTGCATGTTAAGTTCTGTATGTAGCTAATTTCTTACTGAACTGGCCATATCAATACGGAACCAGCGTTGTGTAACCTTGATTAGAAGTCGCATCTCTACAGAGACAGAGCAAGAGCAGGAGAGAGAGAGAGCCAGAGAGAGCAGGGGAGGCAGGCTAGATGGAAGTGGAGGCCGTGACAATTTGTCTTTATAACGGATTGGGAATATATTTTGAGAAATCAACGCAAGCTGTAGAAGCAAGACTGATTAAATATTAGCAAATATTTGGTCTTAGCCTATTGGTGAAATTTGTGTTGAAGTTAAGGCGTCTTAATCAATACAGAGTAGTACGAAAGTAGCTATTGGCGCCTAGATTATTTCTCTTTGGTCACAGAGGTCATAGCACGAGAGAGAAGCCTCCATGTGTGCAATGGGGACACATCACTTTTTAACCAAGACAACAGTGTGACATGTTAGGGATAAACGTTTTGCTTCATTTACATGTTCTCCTTCACTCTCTTTTATATACAGTGAGGAAAATAATTATTTGATCCCCTGCTGATTTTGTTAGTTTGCCCGATTACAAAGAAATGAGCGGTCTATAATTTTTATAGTACTTTTATTTTAACAAATAGACACAGAATATCAACAAAAAAAGTCCAGAAAAACATATTATATAAAGTTATAAATTAATTTGCATTTGATCGAAGGAAATAAGTATTTGATCCCTAAGCAAAACATGACTTAGTACTTGGAGAAACCCTTGTTGGCAAGCACAGAAGTCAGACGTTTCTTGTAGTTGGTCACCAGGTTTGCACACATCTCAGGAGGGATTTTGGTCCACTCCTCTTTACAGATCCTCTCCAAATCCTGAAGGTTTCAAGGCTTTTGCTTGGCAACTCGAAGCTTCAGCTCCCTCCGCAAATTTTCGATAGGATTAAGGTCTGGAGACTAGCTAGGCCACTCCATGACCTTAGTGTGCTTCTTCTTGAGCCACTCCTTTGTTGCCTTGGCTGTATGTTTTGGGTCATAGTCATGCTGGAAGACCCATCCATGACCCATCCTCAGTGCTCTGGCTGAGGGAAGGAGGTTCTCGTCCAAGATCTTATGGTACATGGCCCCGTCCATTGGCCCCTCAATGCAGTGAAGTCGTCCTGTACCCTTAGCAGAGAAACAACCCCAAAGCATAATGTTTCCACCTCCGTGTTTGACGGTGGGGATGGTGTTCTTGGGATTGTAGCATTCAGCATTTCTCTCCCTCCAAACACGAAGAGTCGAATTTATGCCAAAGAGTTCAATTTTGGTCTCATCTGACCACATCACCTTCTCCCAAGCCTTCTCTGAATCATTTAAGTGTTCATTGGCAAACTTCAGATGGGCCTGTACATGTGCCTTCTTGAGCAGGGGGACCTTGCGGGCACTGCAGGATTTCAATCCGTTACGGTGTAGTGTGTTACCAATGGTTTTCTTGGTGACTGTGGTCCCAGCTGCCTTGAGATCATTACCAAGCTCCTCCCGTGTAGTTCTGGGCTGATCCCTCACCCTTCTCCTGATCATTCTTACCCCACGAGGCAAGATCTTGCATGGAGCTCCAGGCCGAGGGCGATTGATGGTTATTTTGTATTTCTTCCATTTTCTAATAATTGCACCAACAGTTGTCTCCTTCTCACCAAGCTTCTTGCTGATGGTCTTGTAGCCCATTCCAGCCTTGTGCAGGTCTACAACTCTTACCCTGATGTCCTTTGAATGTTCTTTGGTCTTGCCCATGGTGGTGGAGAGGTTGGAATGGAAGAGATTGATTCTATTGACAGGTGTCTTTTATACCCATAACAAGCAGAGATTAGGAGTACTTTTCCTAAAGTGACAGGACTAATCTGTGTGCCTCATGGGCATATAACTGGTCTGTATGAGCCAGAATTCTTGCTGGTTTGTAGGGGATCAAATACTTATTTCCTTCGATCAAATGCAAATTAATTTATAACTTTATATAATGTGTTTTTTCTGGACTTCTTTGTTGATATTCTGTCTCTATTTGTTAAACTAAAAGTACCATAAAAATTATAGACCGCTCATTTCTTTGTAATCGGGCAAACTAACAAAATCAACAGGGGATCAAATAATTATTTCCCCCACTGTATATATTTTTTTTACACTACAACTTTGTGGGAGAAGACATGTTTACTGTGCACTCGCTATCATTGCACTGTTTTGTTGGATGCTGGGTGTTGTCCGACATGCGCTAGTCCTGCTGTGTTGCTGTGCGTGTTGAGTTGCTTTTATTTCTTTTGGGGGTCTTAACAACCTTGGTTCAGAGCATGGTGCGAATTATTATCCTGCTCAAGGTGCCTGGATGCTGGCCTGCCAATGCCTTGCCCCCCCTTCAGCTTTGGTCACACTGGTTCGATTCTAGACGAAAGGTGTTGTGTCCCGTGTGTCCAAGGCTGCTCTATACATGTGAATGGGGCAGCAAAGACGATAGAACTACAGCCTCCTAAGGCTCAGATGGCAGGCGTCTGTCAGCTGAGGACATGATCCCTGCAGTTTAGATTGTTCAGGAAGTCCTCTATAAATCTCTTCAAGGGATTAAGGAAACGCTATTTGGCAATGATCAAAGTCTTTGACTTAAGTAAACAGCTGGTGTCCTCTAAGAAGAGGGCATTTTAGGTCACTATGTAGATTCAGTCGCTGAGTAGGTTTCTAAGGTTTCTCATGGTTACATGGGCTTCTAAGACATGGTGAATATATTGTTCGTGATTATTATTCTATCCTTATGATTCTCACACTCTGATTTAAAAATTTAAAAAGCTTTTGTTTACATCCCTCTCAGACACTTAGTTTGATAGACGTAGCAGAGGAACTCCATTGTAATTCTCAAGTAATAGTTGCTTGTATCCCATTCTCTTCCATGTCATACCACGGACAATGCCTACAAACCAATGTTCATCATCGAGGAGGGAAACCGATGACCAGATGCCGGTTCACACACGTCTCTGGCTCCTGCGCCATGTGGGCTAAATCCGGGGACATACACACTTCACTCCTTCTGCATCGACGCTGCCACCTCATCAACCTTCGAGGCGTCAACGGCTATCCTGATGAAGATGGCACATGCACGCACACAAACTCTTCCGGGCACACACACTCTCTCCTCAGCATCGTAAGAACGTCAAGTGGATGAAATCAAAAGACAGTGTCAAGTGCTGAGTACATATAATGTATAACATGGAGATGCGATGGCGTGCAGCAATTAACAACCAGGCCGATGGGTCGTAGGTCCTAAGCAGCATATGAATGTTACATTAGATTGAATTCTAAAGAATTGTTAAAGCCCTAAAAGCGCTGACTAATGTCAATATAGAGACGCGATGGCAATGGTTGCAATTAACAGATGGTTGATGGCCCACAGCGGCATATGAACGATATATTAGACTGAATTCTAAAGAAATTGTTGAAGCCCAAAAAGGCGCTGAGTAATGAGACGTGATGGCAATGGATGGTTGCAATAAACAGCGGTACAGCTGTTGAATGTAAGATAAAAGTATGTGATTAAAAACAGTTATGCATAGCAGGTGGTGGCTGGGTACTGATTGCGTAGTAAAAGTAAAATTACCAGGCAGATCTTGATAATCATCCATGGTGGGTTGCTCTGTGAACTAGAAACTAGCACAGAACCATGAGGTGGTTTCTTGACATCCCTTGGTCAATCCTGAAACGTGCAAGAAAGCGGTTATGGATTCACTGTAAACACATAGTTCACAAGGTAGAATATTCCCATGTAACTAGATGATGTAGGAGAACTTAGAGGGTCACCCTGCTAAGCAGGTACAGGGGTTAGCTTGGACACAGTTTTCGTTTTAGTTGAGGTCACATAATGCTAGAATGACCTCTGTCTGATCCAAGATTCAAAAGTTCATTCGGCCCTGCACTGAAGAAGGTGCAGGGGAACACCGGGATGGTTGTAAGTCGCTTTGGATAAGGACGTCTGCTAAATGTCATAAATGTAAATGGTTTTTCCTGATACACACAGGTCACATCGTTGCATTGGTGTTGGATGGTTCTGTTGTTGGGGTTTGAAAAGTTATGGGCTCCCTGCCTTATAATATTGTATTTTATGTTGTTTAACTTCAGGCAGGGAGGTATATCATAGCGGAGCCATCCAATTACGGCAAACCTAATTTATTACCATTTTCATTAAACTTGTTAAAGCGACGTAATTGTCCTGACTGAAATTAAGTTGGTTTAGGCAGGGCACTTTAAGGAGAACGGGTCAGCTGAACCCACGTATGAAAGAAAGCAAAACACATCACATGTTCATGGGACAAAGCTTAAAGAGCCGAATTATGCAACACTCCACCATGGTTAAACAGTGTTTTTGCCACTGGCTAACTTCCATTTGTTGGTCGTCTCACTTGCCGCCCCAGCTTCCACCTGCAGGTTCGCGCTGTGTTTATCTACCTACGGGGGGGTTGAAAAATGATGGGCTCCTTGCCTTATAACATAAGTGTCGTGACTGAACTGATGTTTAGAAATAACATGTTGACCACATACTACTTCCCACAAATAGCAGACATACAACACATCAGGTGGATTGATTAATTACCTTCTTTGTTTGTACAAAAGATGACCCAGTGGAGTAGACTGCAGCTGAAATGCTGAATTCACTGAGGAACATCATAACGCTTTCACTTTCGCTTTTGTTTTTAACAACAATGTCGTTGGCGATCAAAGATAGTCACTCTAAAAAAAGTACTGAGCCAGTGTAGAGTCCTGTTATTCAAAACACAACAACTCCTTCCATTCACTATCCATTCCTTTATTCAAACCAGATACATATGTATCCTTTTTTTATGATTCACTGGCCTCTTACAAAACATAAACTGAAATATATCTTGGTATTCTTCAGGTAAGGTAAAGTGAAGATAACATTTATACTTATACCACCTCAGGCTATTTCAAGAGAATGTTAGCGGATCTATTAATTGAAAATTGTAACTGTTTTAGCGGATCCTTTAGCGGATTCCTGTCTGTTGCTTTTGTCTGTTATTCACATTGCTCTATTTAAAAAAAGAAAAACAATTTTCCCATTCATTCTTTTGTAGATTTCATTTATTTTCCCCCTCTCTGCTTTAATTTTTTTTAAATATTGTGTGATTTTGTCTGTCTGGATGTTTCCAGGGCTCTTCTGTAAAAGAGACTCAGGCCAAGCTATTGACAGTGAACATGCATCAATTCTGTCTTTCAGCTATTTGTGTTTTAGAATGGAATTGATGTGCTCTATATATGCAAACTAACAGATAATTTATAGCTGCATATAGCATACATCGAATCCAGCCAGAACATGGTGTGGGTTACTGTTTTTTAAATTATATATAGCTAGCTATTTTCCCTGCTACGTTTTGTTACTGCTAATTATATCTAGCTAGCTATTTCCCTTGCTACGTTTTGCAATCTATGTAGTCATATTTGTCATTGATTGTGTTGTGTACTACTGTAGGTTGGCTCAATACATTTGAGGTTATTAAAACCAAATGAAATCAGATGCACACTTATTTATTTGAAGATTTGAGGAGACAACTTGCCATCACAAACTATGTGCTACACTGTAGATTTCCACACCGTTACAGATCATCATATACACTTGTTGCCTTCGGGAAGGTCTCGCTGCCCCTGTGTTACGGTTCCCCCTCCCAACCAACCCTCTGGCACCACCTCGAGGCCGCGGCGGTCATCACTGGAGCGTCTTCCCAGTCGACAGCGCACCTGTTCCCTATCGCCTATCAGCTGCCTATAAGAACCCTGCCCGATCTTCTCTCCAGTGCCAGATCATACTGCGTCCCACGGTAACCCTTTGAGTATTCCTTACGCTTCTAGCCTGTGTTTGTTTGTGTTGTCACCGCGTTCCCTTGTGTCCACATCCAGATACCCCGTCCTCCCTGGTGTTTCCCCTCGTCGACCCTTCCACGGACCTAGCCCCCTCCCCGACTACTGGACCTCCCGGCTTCCCGAACCTCCGCTCGTCTGACTACCCGCCTGCCTGCCGAACCCCTGCTCGCCTGACTACCCGCCTGCCTGCCGAACCCTGGACCGACCCACGACCACTCTATCGGATTACCCCCTCCTTCTCTCCCCAACCCCCTTTCCCTTATTATTATTATTAAATACGCCTTCGGGCTAATCATACCCCCAGAGTGCCGTCTTTTGGTTCCGCCGACGTTCATAGTGTAACACCCTGTGTCTTTCGTGTAGCAGCCAGACTGAGCTCAGACTGGGAAGAGCTTGTTCTGAAGCTGCAGCAACCTGTTCCAGTTAAACTAAGTAAATTTTGCTTATTCAAGTTTATTATTTTTGTCATTTCTTTTCTTTCGGGTAGCTCATGCTATTTTGCTTCTAGTTATTTTTGTATTATTTTTTGTTAAATAAATCCACCACCTCTTTTGCACTGGACCTCTGGCATTCACCAGTTGAGGTGCTACTGGCAACCTCACAAGTGGTGGCAGTGGTGGGATATATTTAGCGACTGGAGACTGGGGAAGAAGCAGTGGCACGTGGAGAAGTCTCATTACAACACCAGAATTGCTGCCACCATGTCCAATCAACAGAAGGCCATTCGTCTCAAAGGAGTTGCACAAAGGGGCCAGCTGACTGAAGAAGTCTAACTCGAGGAAGGAATTGTGGGAGGAGCAACAAGCTGACACCAGAGGCTCTCCACAGTCAACTAGGAGCCTTGTGTGCACTGATCCGACGGAGACCCAGGAGAGGGAGGCCCACAGGCAGGAGCAACATTGGAGGCATGTCCAGGTCCAGCTGAACCAATTGCGGGAGGACTTGGGGCGCCAGGAGAGGCCGGCAGCAGGGGGAGACAGGAGCCTAGAGGACCCCAGATGGATCCGCCGATCCCAGACCAGGACCCGATTGCGCCACCCAGAGGAGGGACACCACCAGGACGAGCAGGAGCATAGACCAGAGCCGCTATCCCGAGGTTAGAAGATGGAGATGACATTGAACAGTACATGACGACCTTTGAGAGACTCGCCACTGCCTACAGGTGGCCGAGAGAAGAGTGGACCGTTCGTCTAGTGCCCAGTGTAACCAGTAAAGCCATAAGTGCTTATGTTTCCATTAATATGGATGAGTCAATGGACTATGACAATGTGAAAGAAGCTATCCTTGCAAGGTATGACATCAATGAACAAGTCTATCGTAAAAGGTTCCGGGACCCGGACATTCGTCCAGGGGAGACTCCCTGTGAACTCTATACCCGACTCAAGACCTCCACAGGAAGTGGGTGAAGCCCATTGAGAAGACAGTCAAACAGGTAGAAGAAATCATGAAACAGTTCCTCCGCACCCTATGTCCTGAAGTTCAAGTGTGGGTCAAAGAACACCGACCGGTCAGTGAGCTGCGGAGCTGGTGGACTCCTTCATCTCTGCTCGCCGGGCCCCAAAGACCTTCCGCTACGAGAGACCCAAGCCGCCCTCGTCAAGGGGTAAGTGTTGGGTTTGGTGGGGGAAATGGTCTTACTGCCAGGGAATTCAGTAGAGGTGCAGATCATGTCAGAACTTACAGAACCAGGCAGGCAGAGCAGACAGACACAGGCATGTTACTTTTGTGGACAGGAAGGTCATATTAAGCCAGAATGCCCAGTTGTTAGCTAAAGGAGGTGCTAGTCTATGTTATGTGCCCAGACCTACGAGAAAGAATGAAAGTCAAGAGATGTCTCTATCAGTCAGCAGCTGTTTGTCAGATCAGCCAAGGAAGACAATGGCCAAACTGAGCAGTTCTTCCCCTCAGAGACTAACCAAACCTCGACCTGTCTCATTTGTCTCCACGGCAGCAAAAGGAGTTGGAGGCCATCTTCCCTACTGGCCTGTTCTCAGAGAAGCCTGTTTACACCATGCTGGTGGAGCACAATATTCCACTCAGAGACCCCACTCCAGTCCGCCAGAGAATGTACAGGATCCCTGAGCGGCTGATCCCAGTATTCAACGGGGAGCTGGATGTGATAAGGTCACTAGGGGTCGTTGAGAGGTCTTATAGTGAGTGGAGTAGTCCCGTAGTACTAGTCCCTAAGAAAGATGACACAGTTACTGCATCGACTTCAGAGGAGTTAACAGACAGTCACATTTTGATGCTTATCCAACCCCCAGGTTAGACAACCTCATCGAGCTACTTGGTAAGGCCCAGTACATCAGTACCTTAGACCTATGTAAGGGATACTGGCAGGTGCCCTTAGCCCCAGAAGCTAAACCTTTGACAGCCTTTAGAACGCCCAAAGGCCTATTCAGGTTCACGGTTATGCCATTTGGCCTGCAGGGGGAACCAGCAACATTCCAAAGGCTCATGGATAGAGTTCTTGAGGACACACAGTCCTTTGTAGCTTTGTATCTGGATGACATTGTCGTGTACAGTGAAACCTGGGAGGAGCACATTCAGGTCCTGCAGCGCCTCCACAAAGCAGGTTTGACAATCCAGCCCAAGAAGTGTACCCTAAGCTAAGCAAGAAGTCAGATACCTGGGTTATCTACTAGGCCGTGGAGTGATCCGGCCTCAGAAAGACAAAGTTCAGGCAGTGTGGAACTTCCCTCGTCCCCGCACCAAGTCCCAAGTCAACAGCTTGTTCTGAAGCTGCAGCAACTTGTCTAAGTTAAATCTATTTTGTTTATTTGAGTTTATTATTTTTGTCATTTCTTTTCTCTCTTTTCTATGCTATTTTGCTCCGTAGACAACAATCAAACGTGTTGTGTGGGCCTAGCTGGTCCAGTTACTTTAGGCTGCTATGACCACAAACCTCTTCCTCAGTTTGTTAGGCACAGCAGAACAATATCCTGTTGCTTTTTAATCTTCTCTTCCAATTCCAGTACTTTAGAATCCCAACTCCATCTGCCAGTGTCCTATAATTCCTAGGTTGTTTTACTGAGGGGAATATCCATATGACTCATGTGTTCGATAACAATGTCCAGAATCCAGTTGATCGTGTTACTCTTCTTCTTCAATTCCAGTCCTCAAATCAAATCCTCTCTTATTCCACAATCGTCTTCTGGAAATTCCCTCCTGGCTGGCTCACCATTTGTATAAAAATAAAGGACAGGAATCTTTTACTTGTATATCAGGCAGCAGAGCAAGTCCATCCTCTGGGTCCAGCCGTGTGGTCTGAGCCAAGAACTCAGTTTTCCCATCAGCTCTTTGATCTACCCTTTGATCTATCACCCAGTCTGAAGCAGTATACAATGCATTAACATCTTCATGTCATACAAACCTGTATGTTAATTAGTTTTTGTCACACTTAACTTTATCACTCACCATCACTGGGTGTGGTGAAAACCAGTTCCAAATGGTTGGGCTGATAAGCCTGTTTCCTAACAGTCTAAATCTTACATATTATATGCCTTAGTTGGGTTTTCTTTGATGTATGTTTATGGTTTCTAGAGCTGTTCATGGATTCCAGATTTGGCATTTTTGTATTGATATCTGCGCTTTAGTTGACAAAGGCTTAATCCTTCCTTCGTGGTGAGCATGTTTGGTGTGATTATGATCCTAACAATCGATCAACACACTGGGTAGTCATCTCCACAGCTGCTAATGTTACACAGTATATAGAAAACATGTATAGTTTCAGTTACATTGATAAGGTGGAGTTCCTCTATTTGAGTTTCTTCAGCTATCAAAAGTGGTGGTGATAAAGTAAACGCAGACCCCTAAAAGAAGGAAGAGATGATATATGGGGACTTATTTTGATTTATGGGCAATATTGTTCATTTGCTATCAATCATCAACAGCTGCATTGACCCATTGTGTGCATTAACCACATAATCTACTTTCCTTGGCATGGCATCAAATCCAACACTATGGCATAGTGAGCTGATATGTTTTATATTAAAAAGTGATGACAAAGGTCAGACAAATTATCACGACTGGAGTAACTTAGACAAGGACTCAAACGCACGACTCAGTCAAAAATCTTGAATCAAAAATGTAGTCTTTACTTTCACAAGGGTACAGTTCACAGGTAGTCAGTCAGATGAAAGGCATATAATCCAATAAGGGGTAGGCAAGGCAGGGTTCGGTACACAGGTATTCAGTTAAAAAAGAAAACAGATATCCGATAAGGCCTAGGCAAAAGGGCAAAGTCTAAAACAACACACGGAGATCAAAAACCTGGAATACTTAACACTAGTAGACCGCTGGGACGTAATGGTACAATGACAAACTGGCACAGAGACAGGGGAACACAGACTAAATACACAGGGAAGGATGATGAGGAACAGGTGAAGCTAATCGGGGGGAGTCGACAATCACACAGGTGGGAAACACACAAGGGCAGGTGTCTGAAACGAGAGGCAAGGTGAGGAACACAAAACAAACAGGAAACAAAAAATGAATAACAAAGACAAACATAAACTAAAAAACAGGACGAGACGTTACACAAATTACATACACTCACCGAACACTTTATTAGGAACACTATACTAATACTGGGTAGGGCCTCCTTTTGCTCTCAAAACAGCCTCAATTCTGCGTGGCATTGATTCCACAAGATGTTGGAAACATTCCTTTGAGACTCTGGTCCATGATGACATGATTGCATCACGCAATTCCTGCAGATTTTTCAGGTGCACTTTCAAGCTGTGAATCTCCCGTTCTACATCCCAAAGGTTCTATTGGATTCAGATCTGGTGACTGGGAAGGCCACTGAAGAACACTGAACTCATTGTCATGTTCATGAAAACAGTTTGAGACGACTCTTGCTTTGTGACATGGTGCATTATCATGCTGGAAGTAGCCATTAGAAGATGGGTAAATTGTGGCCATGAAGGGATGCACATGGTCAGCAACAACACTAAAATAGGCTGTGGCATTCAAGCAATGATTGATTGGTATTAACGGGCCCAAAGTGTGCCAAGAAAACATTCCACCACCTCCACCATGAGAAGGTGTACATGTGTTCCTAATAGTGTTCAGTGAGTGTAAATTCAAGTACCATGGACAGAGGTTAAGATATAGCCCCATCTGCTGGCGACTTGTGGAACACGACCTAATTCGTCGTTGACTGTTATTACCGCGAGAAGAATCTGTTTTAACGTGAACAGAGACATTTCCGTTGTACAACAGGAGAAAAACTGAACTTTGCAAACGCTTTTTGTTGTTGTCTGATACGATCTATGAGAAACAATTTATCATTTATCATAATATCTAAAACCTTCATTAATTGAATTACATCAAATATAGAGAGGTATGTGACTACAAGTACAAATATTAATTCGTTTTGTTCGCCAAATTTCCTTTGATATCACTCGCTATGTTGGTGGTGGCCTAGTAACACCACTCAACGAAACCAGAGGAGGTAGAAATAAGTGGAAACTCAGCGAAACCTATTTGAAGTTAAACTTAATACACCAGCTACGATAAGATATGCTGGAAGAACGTATTTCACTGGAAGGAAGCGGGCAATGTTGACATTCTCTAGCTAACATAGCTAGCTTGCTAACCATAACGCAGAGATCAATGCATTTTCTAGGTAGCTGGCCAGCTAATCAAACACATTGTCTCTTTGTTTGGATCTATTGTGACTGTGTTTTATTATTTGCTGGCTACGTAGCGTCTCCCCCTTGTTGTTTAATATGCAAACTTTTAACAAGCAAACAGACATCAGTTTGTCCTTGCTTTTGCGCTAATGTCATGTGATTGTTAAACTGTTCCTTGCCGAAGTCGCCTCTCATTTTGGCATTTGTATGTCTGATAATTGTATCTCTGTTGAGGATTTGTACTAGGGATACCAATATCGGATACACAGAAACCTGTAGAGGCGACTTCGGCTAAACGGTTCCACGTATTGTTGTAAATAAGCTAATATTATGTGTTCTTCTTTGTCCCTATTCAGATGTCCGACGACTTGGTGAAACAGTTGAACAGCTATAAAGCCCAGTTACAACAGGTGGAAGCTGCCTTATCAACCGACCAAGACAATGAAGACCTCCTTAAATTACAGAAAGACTTATCGGTATGTATTACCTGTGTTAGACATGTTATGCAACGTTTTTAAATTGTCAGCAGCTTCTGTTGTCTTTAAGATGATAATCAAGTCTCATAACTGACCTGGCATGAGTTACCATCGCCTACAATCAACTTGAAATTATCTTAGTGCTTTAAAACTTTTAGAGAACTCAAAGTAGCCTCTACAGGCTTGTATGTCTGACATGTGATCTCTGTCAATAAGGGTGTATCTAGGTATACAGAATCCCTGTAAAGGCGATTGTGACGGAAAATAAGCGTGCTCCTTGATAAGACTACCTCACTCCCTCTGCCACCTGTCCTATACAGGAAGTCATAGACTTGACCAAAGACCTCCTGACATCTCAGCCCTCTGATGGCGCTGCTCGCGCCAATAGTTCACACACGTCTCCCATGAAACACACCTGGAGCGTGGGGGACAGGTGTATGGCTGTGTGGAGCCAGGATGGACAGTGAGTGTCAGCAGCATCTCCTCAAACACTATTTGCATTCACAAGAGAAAACATGAGGAATTAAAAATATGACTGCAGTTGGAAAAGGTAATCTTGCATAGACTACAGATTGGTGTTTTTATTAACATGTTGTGATTTCCTATTTGACCTCCATCATTTGATGAATAAATGATAATGATGAACTTGAGATCATAATGATTGATTTTTAGTATTTTTATAGTGTTATGTTCCATGAGGATACTGAATAGATGTTAATTGAATTAATCAATCGGGATACCTAGTGTTATTCCCTATCAGAAGAAGTGAACTGTGCTAAGTAGGCCTAGGCTCTGAATAAGCAGGATAAAAGCATTGATAATCTACTCAATGTCTTGACAGTTTACCAGTAATGACACCACTAGTATTGCTAGTACTGTAAGGTGTGTTCGTGAACTTGGGCTTGAGTCTGTCTTGTACTCACCTGCTTACAGCTGTGATTATTTGACAGGGTGTATGAGGCTGAGATTGAAGAGATAGACTGGGAGAACGGCACGGCTGCCATCACTTTTGCTAACTACGGGAATGCGGAGGTGGTTCCGCTCCAGAACCTCAAACCGTCCGAAGAGGGGAAGCACTCCGAGGACGACGGGATGGGCAAGTCCAAGTCCAGGTAGGAGAATGACCCCTTCCGTGCTTGTGACAGTGGTGTTAATATGACGACATAATTGTTTTTTATCGTGCATGGTGTCATGATAATGTCATAGCGCCAAATATGTTTCGTCTTGCTGCAGAATGATGTGAACATATTTGCCAGTTATTTGTTTGATATTGATAAAGTGTAACATAATAGCTATCTGAGCAGAGCTGTTCTCTTGCAAGCACATGCATTAGGCCTGTGCTTTATGTTCAGACCATCATAATATCTTGGTCAATGTTATCACATTGGTCTGGATATCACTGACTGTATGAAGCACGATCAGAGCATGGCCTAAATGTCAATTTCTAGTGTCTGTCTGCCCACTTCAGGAAGGAGCAGATAGCAGAGCAGAGGGAGTACAAGAAGAAGAAGGCTCAGAAGAAGGTGGCGAGGATGAAGGAGCTAGAGCAGGAGCGAGAGGACCAGAAATCCAAGTGGCAGCAGTTCAACAACAAGGCCTACTCCAAGAACAAGAAAGGACAGGTAAACAGCCCTCATCTATATTTTCATCTACTCAACAAAGTTTTTATTGTCTACATTTTGCATCCTGCGTCCCCGCTCCCTGTTGAAAGGCGCATGAAAAGCGAGGGAGAAGGAGCACAAGTTATTTCCTCCCTGTGTATAGGTTACTGGAGCCGTGGCCACACATCAATAATGTTTCAGAGAAAACCAGAGAAGAATAGCGGATCGGTGCACACAGAAATCTTGCAGATCTTCTCTGCACAAGAACTGTGGTCTTGTCGCAGCTTTTGCAGTTGTTAGTAATGAAGACCAAGTCATAATTGTCTGACACATGTTACTGTATTTACAGTTTCTAAAGAAACTGTGCTTGCTTCAAGCAAGGTTGGCTAGCCTTTCATAGAAATAAACTTTAATTGTATATTTTGTTATTTCAGGCAAAATATGAATGAGGTATATTTGAACTTTGTTAAGCCTCATACAGGCTATACGGAAAGAATTACGGAATATCAAGATGTATATCGTTTATCGCCCAAATGTCAGAAAATATTGAGAGATGAATTTTAAGCCTTATCGCCCAGCACTAGAAGTTCTGAAACACATCTTCATCCATGTTTTTTTGCAGACCATAAACTATATTAATTGCTATACTAAACTATTGCTTGTTGTATGAACTTTCTATCCTGTGTTGCAGGTAAAGAGGAGTATATTTGCATCCCCAGAGAGCGTCAATGGAAAAGTAGGAGTAGGAACGTGTGGCATCGCAGACAAACCCATGACCACATACCACGACACATCCAAATACAACGTCAGGCATCTCATGCCTCAATGACCTAATATGTTGTTGTTATGTATCCCACTATATACTACTAGCTGGATCAGTGCATACCATTGTGTTTCTGTGGTTTAGGTTACTCAAGTAAAGGAGCTTTGAAACAGAATTGTCATATTGAGAGCAGCAGAATTCCAAATCGGATAAATTTCCCCCTGTTCTTGAATTGTTACAGTACAGAGAACTGTGTCTACATAGAGATACAACTTCTGTCTGGGTTGTTGTATCTTTTTGAAGCCAAAAACGATACGCTTTGCATGATTCAAGTAGCTGAAGTTGTTGAAAAAATCTAGTTAATTCTAGATTTTGCAGGGAGAACTGGATTGTAATGTCTTATTACCATTTATAATGACTACAATATAACCATTTAAAGCAATTCACATAAAGGCTTATTTTACATTTTAATTTTTGTATATTTATCAGTAAAACATAAAGTTTATGGTTTTTGTTTTGAGAAGAATGTCCCTGCTACATTTTGGCCTAATTTGGGCTTTGAAAAATTGTTTCCCAGCTCCTACAGGTGGCAGTATTGTATTTTGTACCATCTGTATTCTGTGCATGTATGTTTATTAATGACCCTTCTGTCAATGCTGTTGATCATTTTTTTCTAAATTAAAATCAGGTATGAGTTGTGGTTTCTCCCATTTAACTCTCCCATCATGTAATGTGTTGTTTACTGAATGATTTTGCTGTTTTGGTGCTAATTCAGGAGAAAGAAATCTTATAGAACAGAAACGATTTGCTGTCATATAGACAAGTTCCAATGGTTGCATTAGTGTACTCAATAAAACCATTATTGACATGTCATGCCCAAGTTACTTGGCATAAAACCCAAGTTAGGCAAGGAAATGCATTGAAATACCACTGTTAAAGTGGCTTGTGGCTGGGGCCAAGGATGCCTTTGTAGGAACCATCCCACAACAACATTGCCTCAGCTTTCCAAGTACAGATTAGAAGTCATATTAGACAGTTGGGAGAAGAATAGATACGGTGGTAGAGGTTTATTGATCAAGTTTCAAGGGACCATATTCAGGAACCACACAAAATAGTAGTAGAGGACCAGCAACATATTTTTGGGGAAAGTCGCCTTTGATGGCTGATTTACCACAGGAGAAAACATTCTGGTGTGTGGGGCTTGGGCTGCTGCTTCCGTCCCCATACAGGTGTGTGGCATGGGCTACACAGATTAGGGGCGGTGGTGATTGCCCCGGGCGTTATCCGGGTCTGGCTGAAGTCGTTGTCTGTGGACGGGGAGTGCCCTGTACTGGTGGACGGGTCGAGGGTGGTTCGGGCCTGGGTGCTTGGTATCTGCTGCCTGGGCCGGTCTTGGGTCCTTCTTCCCGTTCAGTGGTGGGTGGGCTCCTGCAGTGAGCGGACGTGGGTTGGCTGGGGCCTCTACTGTAGGTCCTCCCAGTGCAAGTGTATGGCTTCATGCATCTCAGGTTCATGCTGCTACCCCCTCTACCCCCCTAATGTCCCTCTGGCGGGCCACCCGTGACAGAGTGGATGTGGTGTAAGCGGGTGCTGGCCTTGTCCTTTAGATGTGCCGGGGGCCTCAGGCCACCTGCTTTATGCTGATTCTCTCCTACTGTTTAATGTATCCGTTGTTCAGTTTGCAACATCCTCTAATCTTGTGTTGTCCTCTTTGTGCTTATCTGTCTGAGGGGCTCTGAGCCCCTCAAAACTAGACTCCAGTTCCTGAATTCGTCCAGGCTGAGATCAATGCTTCATTGTGTTGCAGGCAACGTGATCAGGGGCGTTCCAAGCTTCAGGAAGTTCCAAGCTGAAAATCCAAACAGAGCTTTGTCCTACAGTCTCTTTTGCAGACTTTGTCCCTTCTAGGTTGTACATCCAACCATTCAGGACAGAGATATTTGCATGTGCAAAATCCATGAGAACCTCGGCTTTGTGGTTGACAAGCTGAAGCAACTAAGTTTGCTTACCAACTCAAACCTTGAGAGGCTAACAGAGGAGGTCTCTTGCAGCACCAACAGTAAGGAGTGCATGTATGGACAGTGTCCCACATGCAAACTGAAAAGCTTCCCACTGGCTACTGTTCATGGTGCCACAATGTGTGTTACATACACACAGTGGGTAATGGAGGAGAAAGAGAAGACCATGCCACAAGAAAATGAGGCTGTGACAGCAAACAAACAAACAAATCGAAAGCTCTTTAGAGGAGCTCATTGAGCATTTCACTTGTCTGCTGCATAAGTTCAAGAAGCATGTGTTCAACATCAAGCAGCAGTTCTCATTAACCAGAGAACTACAGAGAAGTCTGTCCTCACATGAATGCATTATACATGTGGACTTCTCGGAAAACTACTCGTGCAAGTACAGTGCTGAGATCCAGGCTGTGCATTTCGGTGCCTCGCACCAACAGGCAACAATGCACACAGGTGTGTTATACACTCACCTAAAACTTTATTAGGAACACTATACTAATACTGGGTAGGGCCTCCCTTTGCTCTCAAAACTGCTTCAATTCTTCGTGGCATTGATTCCACAAGATGTTGGAAACATTCCTTTGAGATTCTGGTCCATGATGACATGATTGCATCACGCAATTCCTGCAGATTTTTCAGATGCACTTTCAAGCTGTGAATCTCCCGTTCTACCACATCCCAAAGGTGTTCTATTGGATTCAGATCCGGTGACTGGGAAGGCCACTGAAGAACACTGAACTCATTGTCATGTTCATGAAACCAGTTTGAGACGACTTCTGCTTTGTGACATGGTGCATTATCATGCTGGAAGTAGCCATTAAAAGATAGGTAAATCGTGGCCATGAAGGGATGCACATGGTCAGCAACAATACTCAAATAGGCTGTGGCATTCAAGCAATGATTGATTGATATTAACAGGCCCAAAGCGTGCCAAGAAAACATTCCCCACACCATTACACCACCTCCACCATGAGAAGGTGTACAGGTGTTCCTAATAAAGTTCTTGGTGAGTGTATGCTGGTGAAGATGCAAGCCCTCTCTGCTTCTGCACCATCTCACAATCCAAGCAAAAAGGTCCCCCAACAATCTGGCAACATCTTGAACCAGTACTGGACTACGTACATACCCATCATCCATCTGTGTCTGTGGTCCACTTCTTTAGCGATGGCCCTTGTACTCAATACAGGCAGAAGGGTAATTTCTTCCTGTTCAGTACTGAATTGAGCAATAGAGGCTTTGAGAGTGGCACCTGGAATTTCTTCGAAGCGAGCCACGTCAAGGGAGCTCCTGATCGTGGTTAGGGAGTGTTCAAAAGACTGGCAGATCAGCTTGTGAGTCAAGGGCGTGATATCCCTGATGCCACCACACTCTACCGAGCGCTACTAACAACTGGCACCACAGTGAAGCTCTTTTATCTTTAATTATGTGGAAACCGAGAACATTGTGGATGCATACTGTAACATGCCAGCAAACATCCCATCGGTCCCAGGGACAATGTGAATACACCAGGTGGTCACCAACAGAAAAGGCCACTTGATCTCCAGGGACGTCAGCTGTCTGTGTGCCACATTGAAGAACCTGTCCAGCACGTTTCAGCATTTCATCTTCCCTCCACTGTCAGAGGGCCCTCAAATGATCCAGGCTGAGGAACCTCAAGCAACCTCAAGCAACCCAGTCAGGCCTCAAGCAACCACAAGCAACCCAGTCAGACCTCAACCAACCCAGTCAGAGGAGCACCTGACAGAAGAACTTCAGGTACCCCAGGAGATTGACTGGAATAATTATGAGATTATCATGAAGTGATCGTTAGGGTTAGGGATTGCACTCTATACATTGGAGCAAAATAGAAATATTGAGTTACACAGGTGTGAGAAAGTTCTGAAAATCTCATATCCATCTTTCTTTTTTCCCAGTTCTAGAACGCTGTGATTGGGGGGGCATTCAGAGTTTTGTCACATTATTGTCACATTGTTGAATCGATGTTCCGCTACCGTTCGTCGGCAAGATTGTTAACCAGGAGGTTGTGCCGCTGTCGCTCGTCGCAGAGGTTCACCGCTGTTATTAACGGGGGTGATTAGTCATGTTGAATTAAAGGTTTATGAATGTCCCATTATAACTCCATTACACCCATAACTGTAACTTAAACAAGCAGTATAACCAATACGGTAACTGTTGTCAACCCTGTTACTTGTATAATATTCTAATATAATTTAAAAAAATGAAAAGTCAAATCTAAAATCAACTCATTTTATATGTTAAGTAAAAGAGACCAGTAATCCACTCAAAGAAATTGGGGTATTATTATTTTGTTTCCATAACTTTTTCTTAAAACAGAAGATGCTGTGAAAGTGTCAATTGTAAATGAGCATATTCATCCATCGAAAAAAGTAAACTCCTCAATATTCTCACTTTACAAACACACTTAATGTAACAAGGGGGGTTTTATCCTTCATAGTGTATCAGATTTGTTCTAAATATGGATTTAAAACCTTTTCAAACTATTTAGATATGTCGGTAACAGGGTTGACGGAACACACATATGCATGTTGATTATATGTGGGGAAAAAAATAAATAATAATTAGCTTGAGATGGCACGGCACATTTTTCTGAGTGGTAAGGATCTACTTCATCCAAAAAGGGGCTTAAAGTGCTTTGAAAATCAAACATTAAGAATGGGAAATGGCACATTTTCGAATAATGACCCTAGTAGTAGGTTGGTGTGTTAACTAGCAACAACTTTAACATGTTCTCTGGCCAGAAAATAGCCACATTTCTCTTCACAGTTTACCTCAACATGTTTCCTTAAGTTCGACGATTAATTTTTGTAAGCACATAATTCCACCATCCTGGGGAGGCAGAGCTTACACTGCACGATGACGTTGTTGCCTTTAATGTCCTTCACGTCAAAACAGCTTGATTATCTATGGCCAGGGATGTTCGTGTTCCTTCTTTCCCCCGGATTCAGAGTTGCTAATGTGACCAGTATCTGCATCCTCCTCTAAAACTTCTCTCACCATCTGTATCTCGATTCTTCTACAGTCCTTCAACGGACCGACCCGATTTTGTGCGCGGTTTGATTTGATTGGTCTGTTTGTGTTTAGTTGCGTTGCTCGCTATTTGGCACCAGTGCTATGCTATTTTATTTTCTTCGTGCTAAAACCTGCAATAATGATTTTAATACGGATATAATTGTGCTCTGTAACGAATAACAAAACAAAGTAGAGAAGTAGAATACTTACATTAAAAACATACTCAAGTAAAAGTAAAATTACAGACTTTGAAAAATACTAAAAAAATCCTTGAAATATCTACTCAATTACAGTGAGTAGTTGTAATTCGTTACTTTCCACCTCTGTGCAATTTGGTTACTAGGAGCGGAGTACTGCAGTGCAATCTGGGAAAATGTGTGTGTGTGTGTGTGTAATTTTTGTAGACAAATACTCACTCCAAATATTGGCTATAGACAGCATTCTAACTTTGGAATGCTTCTCAGCTACAATGAAATGAATAAGTTGCCAATAAGGATGCCATTCATAACTTCTAGACAAAGTAAACTTCTGTCCAGAGGGCTAATCGTGTTCATACTAAGACATGAAGACTTGGGCTCTCAAAACTAGTCAATCCAAAGCACATGATAACAACATTGGAAGTTACATTCAATGCATAAGCATTGTTCCAATTATATCAACCATTTTATGATACAGCCGCTGTAGTGTTATGGAAAATACATTCATAGAACTATTTTCAGGTTATACACTTTCACATGACTGATACAACTTGTGTAACTACTGTGATTAAATTTTCTCTTGCCACACCTCTAAAGTTCGATAGCCATTGTTCTGAGAAGCACTGCATGATTTACCATATGAACAGCGGTGATCTCGGAGGGAGTGGTGAGAGAGAGCAATAATGGGGGGACAGGCGCATCCTGCCGATAGGTGTGAAATGTTGAACAGCGATTAATCAGTAAGAAAGCGCTGATTGATCAGTAAGAGAGTCTCCCCATTGTTCATTCTCTCCCGCCCTTTCTCACGTAAGCACAAGCCCATCAGCCAATGGCCTTGGCGGCGCCTACTATTATGTTCAAACTGTATAAAAGACAAACCTGATCATTGTCTCTTCAGACTTGCGCTGAACGGACCCCCGGATCTACGCTGGGCTGCTGTTACGCTCTTGTCTCTTGTTTGCAAGCAATAAATACCGGACTCAGATATTGTGGCTACTCAGGACTTGTTTCTTGATTCTTACCTCCAAAGAGCTAGAGTACAGAGTGGTAAATCCTAGACTTCCACCACAGGGGACATCAACTAATAATCTTGTCAATCGATGGCTGATGGAAGCAGATGTGGCTGGATGGCAAAATCAAGACAATCACTTATCGCTGTAGGCTAACTGAAGATATGGGCATAGGTAAAGCTTCCATAGTATTTAACACATGCTACTTACAATGTAACTAGTATTGTTCTCTCGCAATTGTTTCATTGGATCAAATTAATTGCCCTGCTTTGCACGTCTACCTCGATCTCCTTTACTTAACACAAAAATAACATAAACACACATACGTATACAGTGCCCTGCCTAAGTAATGGGACAGTGAAGGATTTGTTTCTTTGTTTGGCTCTACACAAAGATTTGGTACCCTAAAATAGGGGGACTATGCATTAACAGTGTTGTAATTTCTGAATGGCGAAACCAATATGTACAGTGCCTTCGGGAATTATTCAGACCCCTTCACTTTTATCACATTTTGTTGTGTTCAGATTAGATTCAACTTTATTGTCATTGTGCAGAGTACAAGTACAGAGACAACGAAATGCAGTTACAGCTAACCAGAAGTGCAAAAAAGCAGAAAAGTGCAGTGTGAACAGTATATACAGGTAGTGCAGTATATGAGCAGTATAGTAGTGCAGTATAGTATAAGTAGTGCAGTGTAAGCAGTATCTGAATTAGTAGTAGCATTATAAGCAGAATAAATAGGATGCAGTATAAACAGTGTAAGCGGCATAGAGCTGTATAGGCAATGCAGTCTAGCAGTATAAATGTATTAACAGTAACATTAGAGTAAATAGCAGAATAAATATGGAATGCCGTATGAACAGTATAAACAGGTATGTACAGTATGTACAGATATGTGCAGTGTATTAACAGTAGTATTAAAAGAAAAATATAAGGATATGTGCATTATGAACAGTATAGACAGATTATGAACAGTATAGACAGTATAGACAGATATGTACAGAAGAGCAGTGTATGGAGTAAGAGCAGCAGTTTATAGGAATACTGTAAGAGTAGTGCAATTGTCCGCGGGGGGGGGGGGGGGGGGGGGGAGTTGCAGGGGTTGGTAGGTTGTCACCTAGGTGCAGAATTGGAGTTCAGTAGGGTGACAGCCGCAGGGAAGAAGCGACCTCTGAACCTGCTGGTTCGGGTGCGGAGAGACCTGTAGCACCTCCCGGAGGGGAGTGGGGTGAACAGTCTATGATTGGGGTGAGAAATGTCCTTGACGATGCTGCGTGCCTTACGCAATCATCGTTTGCCCTGGACAGCCTCAATGGAGGGGAGTGAGGAACCGGTGATGCGTTGGGCAGTTTTCACCACCCTCTGCAGTGCTTTCCGGTCAGATGCAGAGCAGTTGCCATACCATACTGTGACACAGTTGGTGAGGATGCTCTCGATGGTGCAGCGGTAGAAGTTCACCAGGATCTGAGGAGACAGATGGACCTTCTTTAGTCTCCTCAGGAAGAAGAGACGCTGGTGAGCCTTCTTGATCAGGGTAGAGGTGTTGTGGTCCAGGAGAGATCCTCAGAGATGTGGACACCCAGAAACTTGAAGCTGGTGACTCGCTCCACCTCAGTCCCGTTGATGAGGATGGGGGTGTGTGTGCCAGCTTTTGACTTCCTGAAGTCCACAATGAGCTCTTTGGTCTTCCTGGTGTTGAGAGCCAGATTGTTGTCGTTGCACCACACTTAGGTGCTGGACCTCCTCCCTGTAGGCCGACTCATCGTTGTTGCTGATGAGACCAATCACCGTTGTGTCGTCTGCAAACTTAACAATGGTGTTTGAGCCATGTACAGGTGTGCAGTCGTAGGTGAAGAGGGAGTAAAGGAGGGGGCTCAGCACACAGCCTTGTGGAACGCCGGTGTTCAGGGTGAGGGTTGAGGAGGTGTGGTTGTGTAGCCTAACAGACTGCGGCCTGTTGGTTAGGAAGTCCAGAATCCAGTTGCAGAGGGAGGAGTTGATGCCCAGTTGACTGAGTTTGGAGATCAGTTTGGAGGGGATGATGGTGTTGAAAGCTGAACTGAAGTCAATGAACAGCATTCTCACATAAGTGTTGCTATTGTCGAGGTGGGACAGGGCGGAGTGAAGTGCCGTTGAGATGGCATCCTCTGTACTCCTGTTCTGCCGGTAGGCGAATTGGAAGGGGTCCAGTGTGGGTGGTAAACAGGTCTTGAGTTGAGCTAAGACCAGCCTCTAGAAGCACTTCATGATGATGGGCGTGAGTGCAACTGGGCGGAAGTCATTTAGGCTCGTTGCAGTGGAGTGTTTTGACACCGGCACGATGGAGGTGGTTTTGAAGCACGCGGGGACAGCTGCTTGGGCTAGGGACAGGTTGAATATGTCAGTCCAAACCTCAGTCAGCTGCACAGCACAGGCCCTGAGGACGCGTCCGGGGATGCCATGAGGACCAGCAGCCTTACGTGCATTAGTCCTGCTCAGTGCCGCACACACGTCGGTGGGAGATAGAGTGAGGGGCTGGTGATCTGCAGGGAGCACAGCCTTGATGGCCACCTCCTTGTTGTCCCTGTCAAAGCGGCCATAGAAGTGGTTCAGCTCATCAGGCAAGGAGGCGTCGATGAAGAGGGGTGAGGTGTTAGTGGGTTTGTAGTCAGTGATGGCCTGGATGCCTTGCCACATGCGTCGGGGGTCAGAGTTGTTCTTGAAGTGATCCACGATCCTCAGCTTGTGGTTGTGCTTGGCCTTTTTGATGCCCCTCTGCAGGTTAGCCCTGGATGAGCTATAGGCCCGAGCATCCCCTGATCTGAAGGCAATGTCGCGTGCCTTCAGCAGGAGTCGGACCTCACTGTTCATCCATGGCTTCTGATTAGGGAAAGTGGTGATCCGTTTGAGTGTGGTGACACTATTGATGTTGGAATTGATGTAGTCCAAAACAGAGGAGGCATATGAGTCAATGTCCGTGTGGGAGTCATGGGTGGCCTGTGTGGCAAACACACCCCAGTCAGTGTTTCCAAAACGCTGCTGGAGCGCTGAGTCAGCTCCCTCTGGCCAGACCTTGACTGTCCTCACTGTAGGTTTCACCCGTTTGATGAGTGCTGAGTACTTGGGCAGTAGGAACAATGAGAGGTGATCAGATTGACCTAGGTGGGGGAGGGGAACGGCTTTGTAAGCATCAGCCATGCTGGTATATACATGGTCCAATGTCCTGTCTCCTCTGGTGGGGCATGAGACATTTTGGTGGAATTTGGGCAGTACAGTCTTTAAATTGGAGTGGTTGAAGTCACCCGCGACAATGAAGGCTGCCTCGGGATGCAGAGTCTGTTGTTTGCTAATGGCAGTATGCAGTTCTTTCATGGCAATCTTAGCATTAGCATCCGGGGGGGATATAGGCTGCCGTGATAACAGTAGACGTGAACTCTCTGGGCAGATAGAAAGGTCTACACTTAACCATGAGAAACTCCAGGTTAGCTGAGCAGTGACTCTCGGTGAGGGTAGTGTCCGTGCACCACGTCTTGTTCACATAGATGCACAAACCTCCACTTCTGGTCTTACCGGAGTCACCCGCTGTTCTGTCTGCTCGGAGAACGTAGCGCCCTGCTAGCTCGATAGCGTTGTCGGGTACCTCGCTGTTGAGCCAGGTTTCCGTGAAAACTATGATATTGCAGTCCGTAATCCATTTGTGTGTGGTGATCCGCAGCCGCAGTTCATTCATCTTGTTTGCCAGGGAACGAACATTGGCGAGGAAAAGGCTAGGTAGTGAGAGTCGATGTGGAGTTAGCTTGAGCCTAGCTCTCAGCCCACCTCGGCTCCCTCCCCTGTGTTTAAGTTTTTTTTTAATTTCAGTACATTTATGAAAATTGAAATACAGAAATACCTCATGTACATAAGTATTCAGATCCTTTGCTATGACACTCTTAAAATTAGCTAAAATGCAAAAATGTCATCAACAAATCACTCAATAAGTTGAATTGAGTCCATCTTAATGCAAGGATAATAGTTCATGTAATTTTGGAATTAATATCTTTGTTTTTATAGGGTCTCTGATTTGCATAGGAATCAATTACACACTGTGTAGATTAGGATGTCACGACCAACTCAGCAAATTTAATAATTTTCTCTTGATCCTGACAAACTCCCTTGTCCCTGCCAGTGACAAACATACCCATAACTTGATGCAGCTACCACTATTCTTCACACGAGAGATGGTGCGGAAACTGCATTGCATGTGCTGGATTTGCACCAAACTTAATGCTTTGTAGTAAAACCAAATAAACACATTTCCAGCCACTTTCTTCACTGTATCACTTGAATTCATTGTTGCAAACACAATTATTGATATGACAGATTATTTTTGGCCACTTGTCTCATCGACTGTGCTTTTTCCTCTCCTCCATTCAACTTTGTAGATTTTTGTAAGTCTCCCCAGGCCTCAGGGTCACATTCCTGAGCAGTTTTGTTCCTCTCTATTTGCTCAGTTTGTAATGACAACCTGATCCACACAGTGTGTAATTGATTCCTATGAAATCAGAGACCCTATAAAAACATATAACGAAATGAATTCCAAAATTAAATTAAAAAGAACAATTGGCCTTGCATTAAGATGGACTCAATTCAACTTACTGAGTGATTTGTTGTTGACATTTTTGCATTTTAGCTAATTTTAAGAGTGTCATAGCAAAGGGTCTGAATACTTATGTACATTAGGTATTTCTGTATTTCAATTTGAATACATTTACTGACATTTCTAAAAACCTGTTTTCGCTTTGTCATTGTGGGGTATTGTGTGTGGATAGATGGCAAATTCTTTTAATTTAATCAATTTTAAATTGAGTCTATAAAACAACAAAATGTGGAAAAAGTGAATGGGTCTGAATACTTTCCGAAGGCACTGTATACAAATACCATCAAATAAAAGCTGAGAATCACTACTTTAACCTCATAGTAATTGTTTGATTTAAAACTGTTGGAGTGTAGAGCCAAAAGAAGAAAATAATGATCATTACTTATAGGTGAGAGGAAACCTTGAAACAAAAGTCTTAACAAATTCATCAAATATCAGATAACAATACTGTATAACCATATGCATTGTGCATGAAGTGCAAAATAACCAAAGACAAACGCTGGCAATATTCAACCAGGGCGCACTATATCCTCGCACAAAATCATTTTGAAAACACACTTCAGCAGGACAGCAAATATGTAAAATTGATTAAGATTCATTAAGATTTGTTTTATGTCTCCAAGTGTGATAATGTCACTTTTGAGCGATCGCTAGAGTTGAGCTCTGGGCAGGGGACTAACCTCTGTCTGAGTCCATCCGGACCCTCTCTCTCTCTCCGGGGGTCTGCAGGTGGGCAAGCTGCCTCTGCAGGTGTCTCTGTTCACGCTCCAGGCTCTCCAGCTGGTGCTGACTCCTGCGGTCCATCTCCTCCAGTTTCTATTAATGTAATAACATACAAATGGTGTATGAACAGTGTCTAATATGCCATTGCACTCAACCTTTTGCATACAATGAGACAACGCTGTATCAAGTCATTCATTTAGACATTCCATTTTCCAAATTCCAGTAGCCTACAGTACATTCAGTTGTTGGTACTCATTTTCCTTATCCAAGTATGAGGGCCAAAGCCAGGGTTGCGCTTAGCTTGAATAATTATATGATTCCATCCACATTGGATCTATGTAGTGTAAAAGTAATTCCTGGCATTTTTGTAAAACGGCCAAGAGCAGAGCTGGATTTGAAGTGTGCAGTCAGAAGTAGCCTAGTCTCTGATCTACAGGAGGAAGTTGATCACATTGTGTTTGTGTGGCAGGTAATGGTGGGTGCTGAACAAAGCTTCTCTATCCATAGAAGCTCCCATGACACCCTTGTTCCCATGACACCATGCTTGGTGTTGTGGTGTTGACTAGGCTGCCTAATGTGCGTCTTGGCCTTGAATCAGAATCAGAATTCTTTTATTTGGCTAAGTATATTTGCACATACAGGAAATTGATTTGGTGAGGTTGGTGCATGGACATAAAAAACAAATAGCAAATATTGACAAGAATTTACAAAATTTACAAAATAGCAAAGTATTAACAAAATAGCAATAACAAATTTACAAATGTACAGAAAAGAGCAGCAGAACAATACATCTTGTAGGCTGTGTGAGACTAAATGGCAATGAGGCTAGAGGCTGTGAAATGGTTGTGGGGCATGTACACTATAAATTAGAATAATTTTTGATAATTATAAATTACACTGTCAGTGCATTGTTTGTGTGACAGGATGGGGGGGGGGGGTCAGAGAGAGGCAGGGGGCTTGGTTGTGAGCCCCACTGCCATGGGGAAGAAACTGTTCAGGTGGCGCACGGTTTTAGTCTTGATTGGCTGGATGGAAGTCTCTGGAAGAGGTAGTGACCAGGATGGGAAGGATCAGCGATGATCTTTCCTGCTCTCTTCCTGATCCTGGAGTGGAACAGGTCCAGGAGAGATGGAAGGTTGCAGCCGATGACCTTCTCGGCTGACCGAATGATCCACTGCAATCTGCCTTTTTCCTTGGCAGTGGAGGCAGCGAACCAGACGGTAATTGATGAGCTGAGGATGGACTCAATGATGACCGTGTAGAACTCAACCATCACTTTCTGCGGCATGTTGAATTTCTTCAGCTGCCGTAGGAAGAACATCCTCTGCTGGGCCTTCTTGATGGTGGAGGTGATGTTCTCCGCCCACCTGAGGTCCTTTGAAATTATTGTCCCCAGGAATCTGAATGACTCCACAATGTTAACTGGGGAGTCACACATGGTGAGGGGGGCGGTTGGGGCTGGGCTTCTTCTGAAGTCTACTACCATTTCTACAGTTTTTAGGGCGTTCAGCTCCAAGTAGTTCTGGCTGCACCAGGAAGCCAGGCTGTCAACTTCCTCCCTGTAGGCGGCCTCATCACCATTGGAGATTAATCCAATGAGGGTAGTGTCATCCGCGAACTTCAGGAGTTTGACAGAAGGGTGGCTAGAGGTGCAGCTGTTGGTGTAGAGGGAGAAGAGTAGAGGAGAGAGCACACAGCCTTGTGGGACTCCGGTGCTGATGGTCCGGGGCTCCGAGACAAGCTTGCCCAGCCGTACCTGCTGCTTCCTGTCTGTCAGAAAGTCAGTGATCCACCTGCAGGTGGGCTCAGGCACGCTCAGCTGGGATAGCTTGTCCTGGAGGAGAGCTGGGGCGATAGTGTTAAATGCAGAGCTGAAGTCCACAAACAGGATCCTGGCGTAGGTGCCGGGGGAGTCTAGGTGCTGTAGGATGAAGTGAAGTCCCATGTTGACTGCGTCGTCTACAGACCTGTTGGCTCTATAGGCAAACTGCAGTGGGTCAAGGAGGGGGTTGGGTGATGGCCTTGAGGTGGGTGAGCACGAGGCGCTCAAAGGTCTTCATTACCACAGAGGTCAGGGCGACTGGTCTGTAGTCATTGAGGCCTGGGAACTGGGATGATGGTGGATGTTTTGAAGCAGGCAGGTACCATGCATTCAGCCAGTGAGGTGTTAAAGATGTCCCTAAACACTGGAGACAGCTGGTCTGCACAGTGCTTCAGTGTGGAGGGAGAGACAGCATCTGGTCCAGCTGCCTTGCGGGGGTTCTGTTTCTTTAACAGTTTGTTGACGTCTCTCTCCTGGATGGAGAGAGGTGCGACGGGGGGGAGGGGGCTGTGTGATAGCTGTGGGGGAGGGTTGGTTTTGTGGGTCAGAGTTAGGGCTGCTCCATTGTCTGTCGAATCTACAGTAGAAGTCGTTCAGGTCATTTGCAAGTCTGAGGTCTTCCATAGAGTGGGGGAATTTGGTTTTGCAGTCTGTGATCACTTGAAGGCCTTTCCAGACTGACGAGGAGTTGTTGGCTGCAAACTGTTGTTCTAGCTTATTTGAGTACTGTCGTCTGGCCTCCTTAATCTCCTTGCCAAACGTGTACTTAGCTAGTCTGAACCTTTCCTTGTCTCCACTCCTGAAAGCCCTCTCCTTCTCCAAACGAAGCTGTTTGAGTCTTGCTGTGAACCAGGGCTTGTCATTGTTGTAACTCACCCTGGTGCGTGTTGGAATACATCTGTCCTCACAGAAGCTGATGTATGACGTCACAGACTCTGTGTATTCGTCCAGGCTGTTAGAAGCAGTCCTAAAAATGTCCCAGTCTGTGGTGTCAAGGCAGTCACGCAGCTCCTCCACTGCTTCTCTGCTGCTCCAATTCTTTGATGTCCGCACAGCAGGTTTAGAAAGTTTTAGTTTCTGCCTGTATGCCGGGATCAGATGAATAAGAGCGTGGTCAGATAGTCCCAGAGCCGCGCGGGGAACTGCGTGATAAGCTCTGCTGATGGTGCTGTAACAGTGATCCAAAATCTTCTCCTCCCTGGTCGGGCATTTGATTAACTGTTTATATTTAGGGAGTTCGTGAGTTAAGTTGCCCTTGTTAAAGTTCCCAAGGACAATAACTGGGGAATACGTGTTCACTCTCCTTCTCTCCACTCATATTTGGTCGGCGAGTTGACGTTGAGCCACTTTCACGTCAGCTTGCGGGGGGATGTAAACTCCAGCCAATATAAAAGAAGTAAATTCACGTGGAGAGTAAAACGGTCTGCAGGTGATGAAAAATGATTCCAGGTCAGGAGAACAAGTTTGCAAAATCACTTTCACGTCGTTGCACCAGCGTTGATTTATATAGAAACAGATCCCACCTCCTTTCGCCTTGCGAGTAGAAATCGGGTCGCGATCTGCCCGTAACAGCTGAACATGTACAGCAGAGTCCGGTGTCGATTCCATCAGCCACGATTCCGTGAAACACAAAACAGAAGATAGGAAAAAGTCTCTATTTGTCCTAATAAGAAGACGCAATTCGTCCATTTTGTTGCACAGTGCACGGACATTTGAGAGGAGTATTCCCGGTAGAGGCGAGCATAATCCTCTCTCCCTGAAGCGCACCAAAGCCCCGGCGCGTTTGCCGCGGCGCCGTCGCCTTCGTCGCACTGCTTGGCCAAGGGCCAGAGCACCTTTGGCCAGAATGTCCAGTAAATCCATGGATGAGGCGAGAAAGTTAGGACATAAATCAGATGGTGTTGAGTCCCTGATGTTAAGCATCTCGTCCCTCGTGAAAATAAACTTAGTGGAATCACAATTAACGGAATTAAAGACTAGAAACAAACAAAGAAGTGCACACCAACAAACCCTGGCAGCCGTATGTGGCGCCATCTTGATCTTGAGTGGTGTGCCGACTGCTGTCCAGTCCCTGTGGAATAAGTGACTTCAACTTCTCCAAACACAGGCGTATATGTGCTCGTCTGAAAGAGGGAGGAGACAATAGAGAAAGGGGAACTGTTGTTAAGAGAAATCAGTTTGTTGGTATACTGTAACTGAATGACAAAGTATGATCATTTTTGCTCTGTTCAGTAAAAAAAATAATCCTGGATGGATTCCTATACTTGTCCTGTTCTTAGATAAGTAGATGACGGACCAATTAGTACATAGTCTTTTATCTGGTTATCAATAATGTTATAACCTAATACATGCATACAGCAGTCCTTTGTCTTATTGTTGATTGTCATTTTGCTAGGTCATTTTCCTGACCAACATAAATGCTTCTCCCACCACTACTGTACTACTGTAGGTGGATTTGTCTAGGCCCAGTTTCAGAGCAGCAGACACTCTTGTTTTAAAGCCAGGGCCTATGCTTTTGTCTGAAAAAACACCTAGTAGCAATGAAAAGCCCTTACTCTCAAATAATGCAGTAAAAATAGAGGTCAGGTCATAATGTCATGTCATCTCCTGCCTCCTGTCATGATGACGACCTCCACTTTGTGGTATCCATTACAGACAAGTTTTTATCAACCATGAGTCATCTCTGATCTAGCTAACATGATCACCAACCATGGCTGTTCTCCATAGATTAGCTCACTGTATTTTGGGCAAATTGCACTGACTTCTTATTCCAATCAAAGGACCAATAATCAACTTTTCAATGCACAGAAAAGATTGAAGAGTCAGAGAGTCATGCTGTTGGCAACAAATGGTTCCAGTTTAACAAATGGTTCCAGTTTAACAAATGGTTCCAGTTTAACATATCTCAGGCATATTTAGTTCCCTTACATAAGATATTTAATAGCCACATTTTGAGTAAACTATCCCTTTAAACGAGTGTGGGCTTACAATGTTCTCCAGGAACAACCTGTGCTGGACTATACACTCCTTCTAATTTGCCTTGCAAAACAGACACCTCTGTCTTATGTAGTAACCTACGGTATGTTAACAGGCTGCTAGCAATAGCATATCAATGACCACTTTTATACAGACAAGCTATATATTGTCACAGTGTTGATAAAGGAGATGTTGTTTGAAAGTCCAGCAATAATAACATGCTGCTTTAGAAGCCTGAGTCATTTTCTGAACTTGTGGGTCAATATACAGTGCCCTGTGTAAGTAACGAGACAGTGAAGCATTTTTTTCTTCTTTTGGCCCTATACTCCAAAAGTTTTCAATTGAAATCAAACAATTGCTAAGGTTAAAGTAGAGATTCTCAGGTTTTATTTCAGGGTATTTGTATACATGTTGATTTCAACATTTAGAGATGACAACACTTTTTATACATAGTCTCCCTATTTCAGAGCACCAAAAGTAATGGGACAATTGGCTTGACAAGTGTTTCTGGTAAGTCAGGTGTGTTCCGTCACATCATTTGTACAGGCGAGCGGTCAATGTGTAGTATTGATTCTAGGCTTTGTGTTTGCCTTTGGAGTCTACCATTGGCGCCTGTCAACATGAGGAACAAAGAGGTGTCAATGAAAGGCAAGGAAGCCATTATTAGGCTGAAAAATAAGAAAATTGTCAGTAACATAGCCAAAACCTTAGGCTTGCCAAAATCAACAGTTTGGAGCACCATTAAAAATAAAAATAAAAATAAAAAGCACTGGTGAGCTCAGCAATCGCAAATGGGCTGGTCGGCCAAGGAAGACATCTACAGTGGATGACCGAAGAATGCTCTCCATAATTAAGAAAACCCCCAAAACAACTGTCCCACAAATCAGGAAGTCTCGTGAATGTGAACAAAGTACTTAAAAAGCCTGCAGAGGTCTGGAAAAAGGTCTTGTGGACAGATAATATTAATCTTATCATGTACTAGAGTGATTGCAAGTAGAGAATTTGGAGAAAAAAGGATCTGCCCAAAATTAACAGCATACCACTTAATTTGTGAAACATGGTGGAGGGAGTGTTATGGTTAAGTTGTCTTAATTGATTTAATCAATTAATATACCTGCTGACGACAGCAGCAGAATGTACTCTGTAGTGTACAGAAACATCTTGTCTGCTTGAGTGCACGCAAATGCCTCCAAATTCATTGCTCACACAGTAAGACAATAACCCAAAACATACTGACATAGCAACTAGGGAGTTTTTCAGGGCCAAAAAGTGGAAAGGTGGCCAAGCCAATCTTTAGATGTAAATCCAATTGAACATGCATTTAATTTCCTGATGATAAGACTTTCGTCAAAAAGACCTAAACACAAACAATAACTGAAGATGGCTGCAGTACAGTCCTGGCAGAGCATCACCAGAGATGATACCCAGCGTCTGGGGTCAGTGGGTCGCAGACTTCAGGCAGTTATGCATGCAAAAGATTGTCCACCAAATATTAAACATGAGTGCTTGACTTGGACATTATATTAATCTGTCCCATTACTTATGGTGCCCTGAAATAGTATGTATAAAAAGTGTTGTCATTTCTACATTGTTAAACCAATATGTACAACAATAAAAGCTGACAATCTATACTTTAAGCTCATAGTAATTGTTTGATTTCAAATCCAAAGTATAGTGGAGTATAGAGCCAAAAGAAGAAAAAATCCTTCACTGTTCCATTACTTACGGCACTGTATGTATATAGCCTTATGAAACAATGTACAGAAAAACTCGGGGTGTTACTAGGGGTGTTACCAATGACTGTAGCAGTAGCTTGCGTGGCTAATCCTCCAATGAAATGCGTACTTCCTTGTCACCATTTTGGTCTGTCCGCCTACAGAACGTGCTCAGTATTCGTTCTCGTCTAGAACAATGCGAGAAGAATGCATGAGCCAAAGGCAGCCCCTGGGCAGCCCAGGGGATCAATCGGCTGTTTGGCGGGGACGCCGTAAAAGCTAGTGACCACTTGTGGTACCGTTGTAGTTCTCACTTGTAGTTATGCCCAAAAAGACAATTCCTAATGTAATTCCAATGAGTCGGTATTGTTCCTGGCCAAATGAGGTTGATTGCAGAGTGACTTTGATGTTCTACTTTCAAATACACAAATTCATGCAATCCATTACTTGGATGCCTAAGATGATGGCGAAGTTAAAGGACAATGAATTTGAAATTATAATTATAATTTTGATTATTGATTGAAGATTTCAAGTTAATAAATGATGACAGCGATGATTAGACTGCACAAAGTTGTAATGATTAATCATGTCCAATGTCCCCCGGTAAATTGACCCTATACAGGAGTCCTGGACCAGCCCTCCGTCCAACGGGTTCGACCCTAAAGGGTTTTACCCTAAAAGGTTTCCAAAGATATACTTAGGCTGGTGTCAAATAGATTCACCCTGCTGTTAACCGTCCATTTCCCCCAGTTTCCCCTACTACAGCTCACTGCTATGCTCTGTAAGAGACCGACAAATCAGAACACAGCATATGAAAGCCCCAATGGTCAACGACGGCTCTATTCTATGAGTGCCAGTTGGTGTGGTTGCAGGAATTTAATTTATAAATAAGGACAATTTATTGAAAGGGGATATTTCAATACAGTGGCTAGAATAACCATTCAGATCTTAAGATGTAACATGCTGTAACAAGGTCCTTTGACACAGAGAGGCAGACGCAGTATATCACTGAGGGATTGCTCCCGTTTATTCATAAAGTCTCTTTTGTTAATGTCTCTTGGCTTTCCAGCCTCCTTCACGCTCGCTCGACGACTTCGTATTCGCCCCGTACTCTCTCTCGCTCCGCCGTTCCCAGCTCCCCTCTCCTACTGAAATGGCAGAAGCACACACATCTTAAACATTTGCCGACGAGACTTCATTTGCAGCAGGTCTGCAACAAAGTCTCGCCGACACAACCCCGGCCACGGTCCTGTAGCTCCCTCTACAGGCCGAACGCTGCATGTCCCCCCACATACCCCCACCGCCCGACACAGGCCGGGGACCCGACGGCCGACGACCTACTCCCCCCCCCCTGCACGGGAGAGGAAGTCTGCCACGACCATCTGCGCCCCCGGCCTGTGCACGACGGAAAAGTTGAAGGGCTGCAACGCGAGGTACCACCGGGTGATCCTCGCGTTTACATCCTTCATGCGGTGGAGCCACTGGAGGGGGGCATGGTCGGAATAGAGGGTGAAGGCGCGACCCAGCAGGTAGTAGCGGAGGGTGCTGACCGCCCACTTGATGGCCAGGCACTCCTTCTCCACGGTGCTGTACCGGCCCTCCCTCTCCGACAGCTTGCGGCTCAGGTACAGCACCCGTCGGTCGGCCCCCTCCACGCGCTGGGTCAGCACTGCTCCCAGCCCTCTATCCGACGCGTCCGTCTGTAGGGAGAAAGGGAGGTTAAAATCAGGCGCATACAGGACCGTTTCTCCACAAAGAGCCCCCTTAAGGGCCTCGAACGACCCCTGGCACTGGCCCGACCATTGGACCGGATCCGGGGCACCCTTCCGGAGAGGTCCGTCAAGGGACTGGCCAGCTCTGAAAACCCCGGTACGAACTGCCGGTAATATCCAGCCAGCCCCAGGAAGGCCCTCACCTCCTTCTTTGTCTTGGGCCGGGGAGAGGCGGCGATGGCCGCAGTCTTTTCAATCTGCGGGCGCACCTCCCCCCGTCCCAAGTGGTACCCCAGATACCGGATCTCCCTCCGCCCGATCACGCACCTTTTCGGGTTGGCCGTCAGCCCCGCCTGCCTCAGGGACCGCAGAACAGCAGCCACGCTCCGCACATGCTGCGGCCAGGTGTCACTGTGAATGACGATGTCATCCAGGTAGGCCGCAGCATAGGCGGCGTGCGGCCGCAGAATACGGTCCATGAGGCGTTGAAAAGTGGCTGGGGCTCCGAACAACCCGAAAGGGAGCACGGTGAACTGGAATAACCCGAGCGGAGTGGAATCTGCCAGTATCCCTTCGTGCAATCCAATGTCGTGAAGTACCTGGCCGTACCAAGCCGGTCCAAGAGCTCGTCGACCCGGGGCATCGGATATGCATCGAACTTGGAGACCGCATTAACCCGTCTATAATCCACACAGAACCGTATAGCCCCATCTGGCTTGTTGACAAGCACGATGGGGCTACACCAATCACTGCGGGACTCCTCGACCACACCCAGCTCCAGCATGGCTTCCAACTCCGTGCACACAACGTTTCGTTTGTGCACCGGCAACCTATAGGGACGCGTGCGCACCGTTAAACCCGGCTGCGTTTCTATATGGTGGTCGATGAGCGTAGTCCGACCGGGCAGGGGAGAGAACACGTCAGCGAACTTAAGCTGCAAATCTGCAACGTCCGCGGCCTGGCTAGCAGAGAGATGGTTATCAATATCGACCGGAGTGCTAACTTTCGATTTTGGGACTTCCGGACCGAACTCCTCTCTCTCCGGAATTACCGTAGCCAGAGCAACCGTGACCACGTCGTTCCATTTTTTTAGGAGATTGACGTGATACACCTGCAAGCTATCCCCCCGGTCCGAGCGTACAACCTCATAATCCACGTCCCCCATGCGACGTGTGACCACAAACGGCCCTTGCCACTTCGCGAGTAATTTTGTGCTGGAGGTGGGTAACAGTACGAGCACCTTGTCTCCCGGTGTAAACTCTCGTAGGGTAGTCCCCCTGTCATACAGGCGTTTCTGATGCTCCTGGGCTTGCAGCAAATGCTAACGTGAGATAGCCCCTAGGGCGTGGAGCTTTGTGCGCAAGTCGAGGACGTACTGGATCTCACTCTTACTGTCGCTAGACCCTTCCTCCCAATTTTCTTTAAGCAGGTCTAGGACACCCCGGGGCTTACGCCCGTAGAGTAATTCAAACGGGGAAAACCCGGTGGAAGCTTGGGGAACTTCCCGCACCGCAAACAACAGGGGATCTAGCCATTTATGCCAATTCCGACTATCCTTGTGGACAAACTTCCGGATCATTGACTTCAAGGTCCGATTGAACCGCTCACAAAGGCCGTCAGTGGCCGGGTGGTAAACACTGGTTCGAATCGCCTTGATGTTCAACAAGCCATACAGTTCCTTGAGGGTGCGTGACATAAAATTAGTGCCCTGATCGGTGAGAATCTCTTTCGGGATTCCCACACGGGAGATGACTTGAAACAATGCTTGCGCTACACTCCTGGCAGAGATATTGCGCAGAGGTATTGCCTCGGGGTATCGGGTGGCGTAATCTATCAAGACCAACACAAATCGATAACCCTGTGTGCTCCGGTCAAATGGCCCGATAATATCCATCGCAATGCGGTCGAACGGGTTCTCGACCAATGGTAAGGGCCGCAAGGGGGCCCGTGGAATGGCCGGGGGATTTACTAACTGACATTCCCGACAGGAAGCGCACCACCTACGCACCTCTGCCCGAATCCCCGGCCAATAAAATCGAGCCATTATACGGTGCAGTGTTTTGTCATACCCTAGATGGCCCGCCATGGGGTTGAAATGAGCCGCCTGGAAGACCATTTCGCGGCGGCTGCGGGGAACCAACAACTGGGTTACTTCCTCCTGACTATGTGAGTCACGACTTACTCGATATAACCTGTCGCTGATAATCGCAAAATAGGGGTGGGCGCGCACCGTGTCTGGCCGTATCAAAGTACCATCAATTGCTATCACTTGGTCAAAGGCTGATCTTAGGGTCTCGTCACGAGACTGCTCGAGGGGGAAGTCGCCTAGCAGCGGATAGTTCGGCGGGGAAGTCTCGGGGTGAGGCGCCCCCGCCGGCTCCGGCTCCCCGGCAGTGTCGCGAGGCGCCGCCTCGGCACAGAGCACATTACACGCCACACACCTCCCTAGCTGTCGTGCACGCATCCCGGTAGCCCTCTTTACCGCTTGAGGAAACCCCTCCCAATCCACACCTAGAATCAGGGGATGCGTGAGGCGTGGGCTAACCGCCGCCTGTACACTATGGTTTTTCCCCTCAAAATGAATTTCGATAGCGACCACCGGATATTCGTGAATGTCCCCATGCACACACCTCACCCGCACCCTCGATGCCTTCAACAATGCCCCCGGCCGAACCAGGCGCTCCTGGGTCATGGACTGCATGCAGCCCGAATCCAAGAATGCCTGGTGCGTATCATGTTGTATCCTTACCGGAATACGATACGCCGCTCCTGGTCCGGGGGGAGGGCCCGGTATGTCGCCGATGCGGACGACCTGTCCCACGTCCATCGCCTGACACTCGGCCTGCACGTGGCCCGGCCGTCCGCACCGCCAACACACCCCCCCTGTCGCTCGAGGTGCTCCCTGTGGGGCCGGGGTCGGTTCTGGACAGGTGCGCCCCTGCCATCTCGACCTTGGGGCGGGCGCCGGCCTCTCGCCTTCCGCTCCCTCGGCTCCTCCTGGGCGTCGGCCCCCCCCCCCTTGCCGCGGGGCCGGGGTTGGTCGTTGTGGCCCCCGCGGTGGGAGGGAGAGATGGTCCTCGGCCAGTCCCACGGCGGTCTTGAGGTCCTGGGGGCAGTGGTACTGGACCCAGGCGGCGGTGCGGGCCGGGAGCCCCGCGAGGAACTGCTCCATTACCACCCGGTTCCCGACCTCCACCGCCGAGTTGTTCTCGGGGTCCAGCCACCGCCATGCGCTGTCCCCCAGCCGCTGGGCGAAGGCGAAGGGCCGGCACCCCTCCTCCATTGTCATGGCCCGAAACCGGCGCCGGTGTTCCTCCGGTGTCAGGCCCAGGCGGTCCCGAATCGCCCGGGCCAGGGACGGGTAATCCCGTTGGGCGGCCGCCGGCAAACTGTGGGCCGCGAGCTGCGCCTCCCCTGACAGGAGGGGCAGCAGATGGTAGGCCCACTCTCGGTCCGGCCACCCCGAGATCCTTGCCGTCCCCTCGAACACCGCGAGGAACGCCTCTGGGTCGTCCAGGTCCCCCATCTTCTGTAGCTGGACCTTGGGGGGACCTGGTGCCGCTCCGGTCCCCGGCGCCGGCCCGCCGACCCTGGTGAAGTCCTGGAGGAGGGCGCTGTCCGTGATCCTCGCCGCCGTTAGCTCCTCCAGCGTTGCCTGCTGGGTCTGCTGCAGGGCCGTCTGCTGCTCGAGGACAAGCGCTATCCTCGACATCGCCGCTGCTAGCGCCTCCATTCTGTCTTACTTCTGTGTCCCAGGTTGGGCGCCACTGTAACAAGGTCCTTTGACACAGAGAGGCAGACGCAGTATATCACTGAGGGATTGCTCCCGTTTATTCATAAAGTCTCTTTTGTTAATGTCTCTTGGCTTTCCAGCCTCCTTCACGCTCGCTCGACGACTTCGTATTCGCCCCGTACTCTCTCTCGCTCCGCCGTTCCCAGCTCCCCTCTCCTACTGAAATGGCAGAAGCACACACATCTTAAACATTCGCCGACGAGACTTCATTTGCAGCAGGTGTGCAACAAAGTCTCGCCGACACAACCCTGGCCACGGTCCTGTAGCTCCCTCTACAGGCCGAACGCTGCATGTCCCCCCACACATGCGCAGTGAAACTTTTTCTAATTAACAAGGAGGATAACACATCATCTTGGGTGACAATTACAATACTATGTATACATCTAATAAAACGTTTCCTTTGTATGCAGGGATGTTATTCAAGCATTAAGCGTTACAGCATGGCAACTCAAGGTTGCAATACTCCCGCCTGAGTTCCTCCTGGAGCCATCCTCTGAGCATCATTTTCTCACGTGAACATATTTGACCCCTCCTAAGCCATCTTGACATTGTTTGGCTCCTCATTGTTCCTTTCCCTTATCAAAAACCATTGTTGTTTGGACTCAACCTAACTTTTCTCAGCCTTGTCAAATTCCCCTTTCTCTCTAACCCTAACCCATATCAAATCATTACATTTCAATTTTACTCGTTACACATGGTTAAACAGATTAGTTTCATCATTTAAATCATAAAACAGGTTAAACATATTTCAACATAAATCAACCTTAAGTCATCTGGTTCGTTACATTGGATGTCACTTCAATAGTTTACATTTGAATAGTTATATTTGCCATTGTATCATTAGTAGTATATAGTATGTTTTGCCAGTTATATTTTATGTTATATCTTTTGTTACTTAAATCATAAAGACGTATTAAACCGTTATTACTCCTTAAATATGGTCATACACATTAGTACTTCTCAACTTATCATTAATCAATTGTAAATCATTCTGTTACTTTTTACTCTGACATCAAACTGTTAGTTATTGTAAATAGATATATGGTTATCTCCATCTGGTATATGGCAGTGTTCACATTTACCGTTATCGATCACATTGCTTTATTTTAGACCCTTATTGCAACATGTAGACTCGCTTGATTCATACTACATACGTAATATCGCCTCCAGCTCCTCCACTCCCAGCTGTGGTACATGAACTCTGTTCACCAAATTCCAGCTGCAGATAATCCATGTCACTGAGGAGATCCATGACATATTCCACCGTAGTTATCTCCCCTTCTGGATTGAGAACAGGCTTTACCGCCTGATCCCCCCCTGCGTCTCCACAGGGAATGTTATCTCTGGAGCGGAATCCGACATAGTGAAACTCTCAGCCGAATGGTCGACGATAACCCCATCATCTTCTCGACCCTCTGGTTCAATAAACCCCCTCTTAGGCTTATCCTGTTTCCTCTTATGAGCAAAACTCCCGGTTTTGTGATTATAATTGTAGTAATCGTACTGGTGGAAGGGGGCCCAAAATTACGTTTTTTCATATTCGTATGACATTGGTATACATTTTTTATGGGACATACTAAGCAACATAACCTATTGATCTATGGCCTGGCTACTTATAATGTGTCGAAAATCTAGCCCTCCCACGACCTGCTTCTGTTGAGGGTCTGGTCCTTCCCCGACCTGCATCTATACCTGCGCAGGCTGCTCAGAGCTAGGATTATGGCAGGGACCCTTATGGACGAGCAAGGAGGTTTGGGTCACGTGGATACCGAGGATGGCTGGTAGGGGACATTGGCGTGGGAAGCTGGCGCCATCTAGTGGCCTTAGCCTGGAAGTACCTGGGGGAGCTGAGAGCTTGGCTCAGGGGAGCATTGAGGATGGAATTAAGAAGGAGGTTATTGAGCTGGAGGATGGGTATGGTGGTGTTTCTCTGGAGAACCTTCCTGACCTTCCTGTTCCCTCTCCAGTCCCTGGGGTGGGGCAGGTGGAGGTGGAAGTGGAGGATATGGAGGGGCTCTCGCTGGTTACAAAAGATTTTGTCGAGGGGCTTCTCTGTAATCTGGAGTACCCGGTGTTGGACTTTGATGCTGAGAATACGTTTTTCTAAAACACTGAAACATGATCTACTAACAAGAAACAATATACAGTTTTGTACAATCTGTTTTGTTTCTTAACTATTCCGTTGTCTTGTTATCCTGTCAGTCCGTCAACTATTGTTTTATTCTAGGAATTGATCACTACTAGTGTTGAAACTAAAAATGCCACTTGAAGTAAGATACAGTGGGGGAAATAATTATTTGATCCCCTGCTGATTTTGTTAGTTTGCCCGATTACAAAGAAATGAGCGGTCTATAATTTTTATGGTACTTTTATTTTAACAAATAGACACAGAATATAAAATAAAGGTCCAGAAAAACATATTATATAAAGTTATAAATTAATTTGCATTTGATCGAAGGAAATAAGTATTTGATCCCCAAGCAAAACATGACTTAGTACTTGGTGGAGAAACCCTTGCTGGCAAGCACAGAAGTCAGACGTTTCTTATAGTTGGTCACCAGGTTTGCACACATCTCAGGAGGGATTTTGGTCCACTCCTCTTTACAGATCCTCTCCAAATCCTGAAGGTTTCAAGGCTTTTGCTTGGCAACTCGAAGCTTCAGCTCCCTCCACAAATTTTCTATAGGATTAAGGTCTGGAGACTAGCTAGGCCACTCCATGACCTTAGTGTGCTTCTTCTTGAGCCACTCCTTTGTTGCCTTGGCCGTATGTTTTGGGTCATTGTAATGCTGGAAGACCCATCCTCAGTGCTCTGGCTGAGGGAAGGAGGTTCTCGTCCAAGATCTTACGGTACATGGCCCCGTCCATTGGCCCCTCAATGCAGTGAAGTCGTCCTGTACCCTTAGCAGAGAAACAACCCCAAAGCATAATGTTTCCACCTCCGTGTTTGACGGTGGGGATGGTGTTCTTGGGATTGTAGCATTCAGCATTTCTCTCTCTCCAAACACGAAGAGTCGAATTTATGCCAAAGAGTTCAATTTTGGTCTCATCTGACCACATCACCTTCTCCCAAGCCTTCTCTGAATCATTTAAGTGTTCATTGGCAAACTTCAGATGGGCCTGTACATGTGCCTTCTTGAGCAGGGGGACCTTGCGGGCACTGCAGGATTTCAATCCGTTACAGTGTAGTGTGTTACCAATGGTTTTCTTGGTGACTGTGGTCCCAGCTGCCTTGAGATCATTACCAAGCTCCTCCCGTGTAGTTCTGGGCTGATCCCTCACCCTTCTCATGATCATCCTTACCCCACGAGGCAAGATCTTGCATGGAGCTCCAGGCCGAGGGCGATTGATGGTTATTTTGTATTTCTTCCATTTTCTAATAATTGCACCAACAGTTGTCTCCTTCTCACCAAGCTTCTTGCTGATGGTCTTGTAGCCCATTCCAGCCTTGTGCAGGTCTACAACTCTTACCCTGATGTCCTTTGAATGTTCTTTGGTCTTGCCCATGGTGGTGGAGAGGTTGGAATGGAAGAGATTGATTCTATTGACAGGTGTCTTTTATACCCATAACAAGCAGAGATTAGGAGTACTTTTCCTAAAGTGACAGGACTAATCTGTGTGCCTCATGGGCATATAACCGGTCTGTATGAGCCAGAATTCTTGTTGGTTTGTAGGGGATCAAATACTTATTTCCTTCGATCAAATGCAAATTAATTTATAACTTTATATAACGTGTTTTTTCTGGACTTCTTTGTTGATATTCTGTCTCTATTTGTTAAACTAAAAGTACCATAAAAATTATAGACCGCCCATTTCTTTGTAATCGGGCAAACAAAATCAGCAGGGGATCAAATAATTATTTCCCCCACTGTACAGTCATGAGAAAAAGTTAGGACACCCCCCAAAATATTAAGTTATTCTCTTAAAAATATGGACATATCAATATGTTATCTTCTTTCTAACAATGTCTATAGATAAAGGGGATGTAATTGAACAAAAAACTATGAAAATGTAACTTTGTAATCATTTATTTAACGAAAAATTAACAATAATGCCAATTCCTACTGAGGAAAAAGTTAGGACACCCTATGCCCTAATAGCTAGTATTGCCCCCCTTGGCTGAAATAACCTCAATTAGACGTTTCTTATAACTGTCTACAGGTCTCTGACATCAATTGGGAGAAAGTTTTTCCCACTCCTCCTTGCAGAATTCTTTCAGCTGTGTGATGTTCGAGGGGTGTCTTGCATGCACAGCCAGTTTCAAATCAATCCACAGCATCTCAATAAGATTAAGATCCGGGCTTTGACTTGACCATTCCAGAACTCTCAATTTATTTTTCTTGAGCCATTCCTTGGTAGATTTACTGGAATGTTTTGGGTCATTGTCATGTTGCATGGTCCACATCTGCTTCAGCTTCAACTTTCGAACAGATGGTCTCACATTTTCCTCAAGCACCCTCTGATACAATACAAAATGCATAGTGGATTCTATGATGGTGAGCTGACCAGGCCCTGCTGCAGAAAAGCAGCCCCAAACCATGACATTTCCACCCCCATGCTTCACAGTTGGTATGAGGTTCTTGTTCTCAAATGCTGTCTTGGTTTTGCGCCAAACATGTCTACTCTTACTGTGCCCAAATAGTTCAACTTTGGATTCATCTGTCCAAAGCACATTGTTCCAGAAGTTCTGGTCTTTCTCTAGGTGTTCTCTGGCAAACTTTAGTCTTGCCCTGATGTTTTTTTTTGACAGCAGGGGTTTCCTCCTTGCACACCTCCCATGTAATGCAAACTTGTTCAGTCTCTTTCTTATGGTGGATGCATGTACTTTGACATCAATTGTGGCAAGAGATACCTGTAGGTCTCGTGATGACATTCTGGGATTGTTGGAGACTTCTTTAAGCATCTTTCGGTCAGCTCTTAGGCTGAACTTGCTTGGGCGGCCTGACCTGGCCATGTTGGTGGTGGTTTTAAATGTTCTCCACTTGTAAATTATTTTCCGGACAGTGGAATGGCCAATTTCGAATAGTTTGGAGATCTTTTTATATCCCTTCCCAGACTCATATGCATCTACAATTTTTCTTCTGAAGGCCTCAGAGAGCTCTTTTGATCTCGCCATGGTGATGCAACTCACTTCAACAATCAAGAGCAAACCAAACTAAATATCTGAGGTTTAAATAGGACAGGCTCCTCCAAAATCCTCTGTAACGATGTTCTAATCATTTGCACCTGATGTGGTGCTCTTTATTATAATTTTAGGCATTTTAAGTGGAACTAAATGTAGGGGTGTCCTAACTTTTTCCTCACAAGAAGATTGCATTTCTATTAATTACATTTTACCAATAATTTTTTAAATAATTTGTTTCAGTTGTATTTGTTTAGTTATATTACCTCAATTTTTCAATATTGTTCAAATGAATATCAAATGTCCATATGTTTGAATATGTTGAAGAAGACAAAGGTTTTCATAGGGTGTCCTAATTTTTTCTCATGACTGTATGTATGACAATGTATGAATGAGTGTGTGTCTATATTGGCATAATTATGTGTATGTGTTTATGTGTGTGAGTGTGTAATGTATGTATGAGTGTAGTATGTGATGTGAGTGTGAGTATGTGTGTGTGTGTGTGTGTGAGTATATAAGATGTGTGTGTGTGTGTGAGTCTATGTGTGAGTGTGAGTGGGGATGAGGGGGAGGGGTATGTGTGTGTAGAGTGGGTGTGAATGTGAGGTGTGTGTGTGTGACCCTAGAAGGTGAATTAAATCAGTGTGAGCTTCGACATGAATCTCTTCAATTAAGAATCACTTTCACTCAGCATATACTTATACAATCAAATATTCTTATTTTATCTCATTTATTTATTTCATTATTTATTCATTCATTCATTCATCCTAAACCTAACTGCTGTGGAGTCTCTTGTTATAATACACACTCAACCCACTCAGTTGATTTCCCTCCCCCTTTTACAATAATACCGCCCAACTCGGATGACGTTTCAAGATGGCGGTCTTCCCGTTTTTAAGTTAACGTCTCTCCCAATTCTTACTCCGACTCCCCAAAGGGTTGTCTCTATTCCTACTTTTGATTATTTGGCTTTTACAAGAAGTATCTTACGTTTCCTTTAAGAGGCACCGATGGCTTTCTTCCAATTCCGTATACACAGATATACTATATATCACACAGTATTCTCATTATTCTGTACTCTAGGAGGCCTAAAAAGTTCACACATTGACCCGTTCTCTAAAAATGTTGTGGGGGGACATGCAGCGTTCGGCCTGTAGAGGGAGCTACAGGACCGTGGCCAGGGTTGTGTCGGCGAGGCTTCGTTGCACACCTGTTGCAAATGAAACCTTGTTGGCTAGTGCTTAAGATGTGTGTGCCTTTGTCGTTTCAGTAGGTGGACTGGGAACGAGAGCGGTTGCCCGAGACAAGACGACTGGAAAGTCGCGGAACCTTTGAGACGAACTTTAAGAGAGTGAATGATTGTACAAATAAACGGGACCAAATCCCTCACTGAAATACTGCGTCTGCCTCTGTGTACAACGGACATTGCTACAAATGTATACTCTTTATTCTTCTATACTTAATTTCTATAATATATCTAATTGATTTATGTCTTCTCTCTTATGTTATATACTAACTGTAGTCCTCAATTCCCGACCAACAGTGTTTATACAGAATATCTCTCTCAACATAAGCCAGCACAACAAAATATCACTCTCTCAACATAACTCAGCGCTTTTCACAAACACTCACAACAAAGCAATTTTTACAAACATTTTCACAACACTACATAGCAATTGTACAAATATTATCACCACACGACACAGCGTTCTTACACTAAAACTACAAGCGGCACTTCTCCAAAACTACAAAACTACAAGCGGCACTTCTACAAGCGGCCATCTACGTCCGTTACGTCACAATACTAATATACAATCCAATATTTCCCTTAAACTACACAACAACGATATTTCAGCGGTAACCATGCAATAATCTGCCCGATCAGACCTCTAATATTTATATAATATGAGAGCGGTAATCACAGATTAATACACCCGATCAGACCTGTAATATCGCTCTAACTCTTTAGCTTACCGTCCAGCCCCAAATCAATCAATTTCAATTTCAGCGGTAACCATACATTTACATATTTTCATATGTAACATAAATTTCATATGTAACATAACATAAATGTACCCGAGCAGCCTGAAATATTGATCTAATTTGGCGTTATCCTAAGCTCTTCCGTCCGAGCTGACCTGTAATATTTATTTAATATCACAGCGGTAACCACAGAATTTACCTTATTTATAGTTTGTTTTCTTTATTGGTAAGACTTCATACACGTGTTCCACGTGTATGAAGGCCAAAGGTCCAGGCGATCTACATAAATTCTCTATGCTAAAGCAGGAATTCTGCTTACTTGGTTTTTTGAGCTCATTAAATTTGTATAAATCGTCCGGTCCACTCCTCAACGATAGTTCACGATGCAAGCCTTATTTATCCAATCCTGTTCGTGATGCCAATTATGTAGTAGAATTTAAGTAATGGTATTTTGAAATAACATACCGTTAACCAGAGCTGTTGATTCATTCAAAGACTTTATTCACAGAGAACGAAGCCGGGTCAGGTTTGCAAAGTTGAACCCCTTTCACTTCCGTTACCTGTCCTTTTATAAACATCACACAGGTCAACGCCCTTCATTCAAATTCCTGTCTACTTACACCAGATATTTAAGAACTATATTTCGTCATCCAGGGGCTACTCCCACCTGACGTGGCGTCGGTCAGTCTGTGGAGAGATCAATTGACCTAGGCTGTTTACAAAAGCCATCTGTCCTGGCTGTTTACAACTGTGTTTATTACTCATCTATCCTGTTTCTGCAGCTTTGATCTATTGTACTCCATTGTGTTCATACCCTCTAGTCAGCCCTTGGTTTAACCTCACCCCTCCTTAATTGCACTCTTCAAACATTCTTAAGACCATCTGTTTTCTTGTGACCTTTTCCCCTAAGTGTGGGATTACAACCCTTATATGTCTTTAAATTTACCATAGTAGCAGGCATTTCATCAGAGTCCAAATCACCGTCAACATTCTGTAGCTACTCCAACGCTGCCTTTGGATCAAATCTCTTTCCAGCCATTGTGAATTACACACACTGAGTAGATCTCACTTGAGCTGACTGACTGCTTATATTGTGTAAATGAAAAAATACGCCCACCCCTAATTATTCTATCCATGTGTTCATCAGGGTGTGGTGAAGGGTGTCTCTTCTTCAGAGGCTGGGTGCATGTTCCTCTCGCTTCTATTCACATATAATCACACATTGATCATGCACATAACTCGTATTGTCTTTCTGATAGCCATTATGGTTGAAATAGTTAAACCAGTCATAACTGTAAGGTCAGTTTCGATGTACTATTATGAGAGTAAATCTAGGGTGAAGTGCAAATGGTCCGACCTTGGGGCTTGAGGGAAAACAACAGGTGCTACCAACAGTGTTGGCTATCAATAAAAGGTATGGTAGTCATGAAATTGCTTCTGGATTTTTTTTCAAATCTTAAATTTTTGAAATTGTAACTCTAACCCTTACATGTTAAAAACAGACATTAAAAAAAAAAAAAGGGGGGAGGGAGGGCGACATTGGTTTCACAACAGCAGAGTTATTTTATTATAAAGTGTCACATGCCGTCTGTGGGCACCCATGGAGGCTCAAGTGTTAAGGACTGTAAACTGCATTTCTATGCGGATGATACTGTTATTTATTCTACAGCTTCTACTGTGGATAGTGCCTTGTGTAACCTGCAGATTGGATTTGACGCCATTCAATGTGCACTGAAATTCAAATTAGTACTGAATGCAACCAAAACAAAGTATATGCTTTTTTCTAGGGCTCACAAATCTGAGGCCATTGTTTCAAAGATCTGCACCTTAGATGGTTCCCAAATTGAGAAAGTATGTGCTTACAGGTATCTTGGCATCTGGATTGATGACAACTTATAATTTAAAACGCATATAGTTGAATTAATAAACAAGCTGAGTTAAACTAGGTTCCTTCTATAGGAATAGGTCATGCTTGTCACTTGACAGGAATGTTGATTGTACAATCTTCTTTCTTGTATCAGTACTTGATTGGGGACATTATTTATATTAATTCAACCTCTACATTAAAACAGTTAGACTGAATCTATCATTCAGCACTTTGTTTTGTTACAGGTGATGAGTATGAAACTACTCACTGTCACTGTCTTTTACATTGCATTATACCTTATTCTAAAATTGATTAAATTAGTTTTTTTCCATCACTCTACACACAATATCCCATAATGATTAATTAAGCCAAAACAGGTTTTTAAGAAGTGTTTGTTAATTTATTAAAAATAAAAAACTGATATCACATTCACATAAGTATTCAGACCCTTTACTCAGTACTTTGTTGAAGGACCTTTGGCAGCGATTACAGCCTCAAGTATTCTTGGGTATGTTGCTACAAGCTTGGCACACCTGTATTTGGGGAATTTCTCCCATTCTTCTCTGCAGATCCTCTCAAGCTCTGTCAGGTTGGATGGGGAGCATCGGTGCACAGCTATTTCCAGGTCTCTCCAGAGATGTTCAAGTCCGGACTCTGGCTGGGCCACTGAAGGACATTCAGAGACTTGTCCCGAAGCCACTCCTGCGTTGTCTTGGCTGTGTGCTTAGGGTCGTTGTCCTGTTGGAAGGTGAACCTTTGCCCTAGTCTGAGGTCCTGAGCGCTCTGGAGCAGGTTTTCATGAAGGATCTCTCTGTACTTTGCTCCGTTCATCTTTCCCTCGATCCTGACTAGTCTCCCAGTCCCTACCGCTGAAAAACATCCCCACAGCATGATGCTGCCACCACCATGCTTCACCGTAGGGATGGTATTGGCCAGGTGATGAGCGGTGCCTGGTTTCCTACAGACGTGGCGCTTGGCATTCAGGCCAAAGAATTCAATCTTGGTTTCATCAGAGCAGAGAATCTTGTTTCTCATGGTCTGAGAGTCCTTTAGGTGCCTCTTGGCAAACTCCAAGTGGGCTGTTGTGCTTTTTACTGAGGAGTGGCTTCTGTCTCGCCACTCTACCATAAAGGCCAGATTGGTGGAGTGCTGCAGAGATGGTTGTCCTTCTGGAAGGTTCTCCCATCTCCACAGAGGAACTCTGGAGCTCTGTCTTTGGGTTCTTGGTCACCTCCCTGATGATGGCCCTTCTCCTCCTATTGGTCAGAAGAGTCTTGGTGGTTCCAAACTTCTTCCATTTAAGAATGATGGAGGCTACTGTGTTCTTGGGGACCTTCAATACTGCAGACATTTTTTTGTACCCTTCCCCAGATCTGTGCCTCGACACAATCCTGTCTCTGAGGTCTACGGACCTGGTTTGGCCTGGTTTTTGCTCTTCTGGTTTTTGCCGTTCCAAATCATGTCCAATCAATTGAATTTACCACAGATGGACTCCAATCAAGTCGTAGAAGCATCTCAAGGATGATCAATGGAAACAGGATGCACCTGAGCTCAATTTCGAGTGTCATAGCAAAGGGGCTGAATACTTATGTAAATGTGATTTAAGTTTTTTATTTTTAATACATTTTTAATAAATTCTAACATTTCTAAACATCTGTTTTTGCTTTCTCGTTATGGGGTATTGTGTGTAGATTGATGAGGAAAAAAATGAATTGAATTCATTTTAGAATAAAGCTGTAACATAACAAAATGTGGAAAAAGTGAAGGGGTCTGAATACTTTCCGAATGCACTGTATATCAGGCAGTGGGGTGCACAATAATCCAGTTCACTTATAACCTGGAGATCCAGCACTTATCAGATTCTGTCTCAAGATTGGTTAGTCCTTGAGGTCCCACGTGTCTTCTCTGAGCTGGGTAAAACTGCCTTTAGTTACTGTGCTCTTAGGGCATGAAATGACTTGCAGGATACACTGAGACTTGATGCCTTAGTTTCACTGGGCCATTTCAGAAACTGTATGTAAATGTAATGTAAATTGTGATGTGATTTTAGAGGCACACTTGAAAAAGAGGTGCCTCGAAGTGCCTGTATAAATAAGGGATGAATTAAAAAATTGTGTAGTTTACACCTGTTGTTCCCTATGGTTACATCCAGGTTGAAATCTCCCTTAAAATAGCTGAATACCCTCTGCAGTGCCCTGCGCAGGGAATAACTGCCCGATTCCTTCTCATCTAGAGCGACAGACAGACAGACAGACAGAGTATTTCTCTCTTGTTTTCTGTCTCTCTCCCCACCTCTTTCCCTCTTCCACTCATTGCCTGTCCCTAATGATTTCCCTGTGCATATTTGTCTGGGAGGCTCCTAGGGTGACTCAGACTCTCACTAGAGTCTAAATGAGGAGCTGTGGAGGGCTTACCTCCACACCTGGCTCTCACTTTGACAGGCACACAACAGTCTTTACCCCTGCTCTCTCATTGTACCAATGCTTTCTCCCTAGTTCCTAGCACTGCTTTCTCCCTATCAGCGGCCCTGACACTGAGGGTTAGGGTAACTGAGAGAGAGAGAGAGAGAGAGACTCATTGTAGGAGAGTGATTGGGAAATTCAGATACAGACCATGCCCCAGGGCTGGTGTGGTGGGGGGCAGCAGCCTGGGTGGGAGTGGGGGTCCGACATCCAGCTTTGTGATGCTGATGTCAGTAGACACATCACAATCTCTTTATTTGCAGAGAGAGCTGTTGGGTCTAACATTACTTTCACTTCACCAAAGACAAGATCGCTACAATGGAGAGGATATGGAGGAAGGCTGTGTTATCCTCACATGTCCATGCTGGCGGGTTTAAGCTAAACCAAGATACATGCTACGTGGCTAGGCACATTCTAGGTATTGTACCGTGATGCCCTAGGATTGTGTGTTTTATAATTGATGTTTCGGCCATTTATACAGCTCTCTGTGTATCTTTACCTGAAGGAAATATGCCTATGTAGCACATAAACCAACTGTAGGATGAAAGGGTCAACACTATTTTCTATGGGCTTCCACCTGCTCCTGTGCATTACACTTCTACTGCAGAGAGAGAATGAAAAAAAGAGAAGAGGTTTGCTGCATCTCTGCAGAGGCGGCTTAGAAGTGATTTATTTTGTCCCTCTGTCTCTCCCTGATTGAGGATGCTCTTAATGTAATGCAGGCATCCCTGTCAGAGTGCAGCAGAGAGTGTCTGTCTGGCCGAGTGGAGGTTCCAAAGCTCAACATTAGAAAATGTAGGGCTGGTTTCTTCTGTAATTTTACCTACTATTGGCTGTCATTGGTTGTCCCATATTAATGTTTCTTATTGAAGATTTCTGTGGCTTTATCATGTTTATACTCATTACCACATTAGGTCCCACTTAATTATCCCATTCTTCTTTGCAGTAGCCTATTACAGGAATACAGACATGTCTCTCCCTCAGCCCTTTCAGTCACAAACCCTGACGGTTCATTGGGGCAGAAAGGCCACAGTGTTGGTGTGGGTGTCCTCCCTCAGGAGGGAGGGACTGGCATGGCAAAACTCCTGACTCCTCCATGAACAAATAGTCATACTGTTGGCCTATCTATGTCTCTCTCATATTGGTCTGCTAGACATGATTCAGTGCTCTCCCAACGTTTAAGGCCAGCAGCTCTGAGACCATCCATTCAGTCTGGGGTCAAATCAGATCAGCTAACTTTTCCCAAATCCTGACCAAAAACGAACCCATGTTAGCATCTAGGCCAGGTGAACTTCAACTTCAACTTCACCTTCCACTTCACCTTACGCCTCATCCATTTAGTTTTGAGATAAGATAGGTTCCAGCCCTTGCCTCAGTCACTCGTCGCACAGCACATTCTGTGTTAGCTCACTGCTAAATTGGCTGGTTCCTCCGGTCAGTCCACTGTTTTCCATTGACCAGATTTACTGTTGTTTACCAGTTACACTGCAGGCCAACATCTTGGGAAGAGGGGAAACCTGGACTGTTTTCCTCTGAGGCAGCGCTGTTCAGCTAGCTCCTTTCACTCCCCTGTTTTCCGACTCCCAGCCCCGGCCCAGCCCTCTCCTCTCCTGTACAAGGTCCCTCACACAGAAAGACGTAGCTCTGTTCCTACTGTCCTCTTGTGTTTGCAGGGTGTCTCTGATCCATGGTCTGCTGCTGGCCTAGTCTGCCTCAGTCCACCACAGTTTTCCATCAAAACACACATCCTCAATGGAGCATTCAAGCCTTGGCCCCACCTGGTCCTGCCTTACCTCCCTCCCACTCCACCCTTCTCCTCTGCCCTCTCCTCTCCTTCCCTTCCTACTTACTGTAACCTATCATCTTCATCCTTCGCTTCCTATCCAACTGCAGAATTACAAAACACTCACAGGCATGCATTTGGGTAATAGCTTAATCTTGCCCTGCTGACTGGCTGGGTGGAAATCTCAACATGCTTATACCTATCCAAAAATGGAATCCTGTACACCCCTTTTTCCACATCTCTCTCCCCCACTGCAACCCCCGTCCACATCTATACTGGCTCCAGCATTATCCCTAGTCAGGACACCGCTAGCCCTGGGCGTTCTCCCAGGGCTCTGTCCTTCACAGTACAATGAGAGACCTAGCTAAACAACCAGGGACATCCAAGTTGCTTGAAAGATGAGCCTAGGCTAAAGATGATATGGATCAAGAATCATGTCTCGTAGCAGATAAGTTGGAACCGTTCTTGATTTTGGAAGTTCAGTCTGTATATGCACCTAGTCTAGATGTAGCCTAATAAAGGCATCTATTACCTACCTATCTGTCTAGGCTAGGCCACTGCTTTAAACTTGAAGCCAAGAGTGCTCATGTTTTCATTTATCCTAAATGACTCACAGAGGGGCAGAACAACACATTCACAGGCTGTGATTACAAATCCTGCTCAGTTTAACGTCAGTGATGTTGTTGTTAGCTAGTGCTGCTAGTGCTCTCTAGCTAGTTAGCTAGTGCTCTCTATAAAGGGTTTCAGGAAGTTACAGCAGGAAGACGTCTCTGGAACTTATTACAGTGGCAGAACATTTCACCAATGAACCATTCAGCTCCACACGACTAGAGAGAGAGAGAGAGAATATATATGGGCAGGGCGTGGTAGTCAGACGTCACACAGGCCTAGTGGAGACTGCTGCTCCACACTCAGTTCTCTGATGCTCCAATCAGTCAACAAATCAATAATTTCTTGGAAAGCCTTCCTTTTTCAATATTGATGGAGTATGTATTTTACCTAAATCCTGTTCTGACAATCAGTGCAAGGACTGGGCTTTCTCCCAGTGCATAGAGCCTGATGGTGCTGTCAGTGGTTTAATTTGAAAGAGCCTTTCAGAACACCCAAGGACACTGTACAAGGTATATTTAAAAAAAAAGGGGAGGGGGGAGAGTTCCACAGCTTGGGGGCAGCGTTGCTGAAGGCACAGTCACCCATGGAACACAGCTTGGTGCCGGGGATGTTGAGGAGACCGGTGTCAGAGGAGCTAAGTGATCGTGTAGGCCTGTAAGTCTGAAGTAGGTCAGTGAGGTAGGTGGGAGCCAGGCCGTTGAGTGACTTGTAGGTGAGGAGAAGGAATTTGAATGTAGTGTGTTTAAAAGGCAGTGGAGTTTAATGAGGGTAGGGGTTGTGTGTTCCCAGTGGCTGGTGCGTGTGAGGACCTGAGCTGCTGAGTTCTGTATGTGTTGTAATCTGTCCAGTGATTTGTCAGGGAGGCCAAACAGAAGTGCATTGCAGTAGTCCAGACGTGAAAAGACAAATGAGTGAATGTTTCTGCAGCAGTGTCGGTGAGTGAGGGTCTGAGGTGTGCAATGTTCCTGAGGTGCAAGAAGGCAGGCCTTGGGGATGCGGATGTGGGGTCGGAAGGATAGAGATGGGTCAAACATGACCCGGGCTGCAATGGTGGAGCTATTGATGTCCATGCTGAAAGGACCCAGCTTCTTGAGAAGGATGCTAGGTCCCATCAGCATGACCTCTGTTTTGTCCCCATTCAGCTTAGCCTCTCCACATCCTCTATCACATACACTCAATGATTCATACTGTGGCAATCGGTGAAGTGAGACACAAATTAGCTTTCACTGTCTCTTTATTGACTAGCAAGCTGAGAGACAAAGACTTACTTAGCATGAAACTTAACACTGGGGTCATCAAACCGAACAGCAATGTCACCCATGGTTTCAGTACTTAACAATATAACATAAGTCTGAACACAATGCGTGCTGGGAAACAGGAAGGCACAATGCTAACTGTGTAGCCCCATCGCTACACTGCCCTCACCAGCGTGTCGCCTGTACTCAGCCGACAACAAAGTCCCAATAGTGATGTGGAAGCCGTCCGCGCTGCCTACGGGGTCGCAGGTCTCTGTTCCCCTCTGTCCGTTTGGTTGGGAGGGTTCGTGGCTGTTGGTGGAACCGTGCCGGATGAACTGGATTGCTCTACAGGTCCGTTGGCCAAGGGGCGGTAAGCTGCCAAGCCGTCCCAATGCAAAACCACCACCCGCCCCCGGACACGCAGCTTCACCCGGTACACGACATCCGAAAGCTGCTCCAACACCTCACAAGGCCCCACCCACTGGCTGGTAAGTTTGGGTGAGACTCCCCTCTTTCGAGTTGGGTTGTAGACCCACACCTTCTCTCCAGTAGCGAAGGAGCGGCCCTGACAATAAGTGTCATACGCCCGCTTTTGCCTCGCCCCCGCCTGTTCCTGGCGCTGCCGGGAGAAATTGTGTGCGTAGCTCAGTACTTGAAGCCGGGTATCTTGGGAAGATCAGTGCCAGGGGGTGTGCCAAAGGGGTCCGCAGCTCTCTCCTGAACATGAGAGCGGCCGGTGTGCATCCAGTGCTCTCTTGCACTGCCGACCGGTACGCCCACAGGACCAGGGTAGGTGACGGTCCCAGTCTTGCTGATGTCGTGAGGTGACGATAGCGAGTTGCGTTGCAAGCGTCCGATTGAACCTCTCCACCAGTCCGACGCTCTGGGGTGGAGGGGTTTCGTCCTGGTTTTCCTCACCCCCATGCGTTGGCACACCTCAGCAAACACCTGCGCCTTGAAGTTCCGCCCCTGATCGCTGTGTAGTTCTTCGGGTGCACCGAACCGACAGAACATCTCGCACACCAGCCGCTCGGCTGTGGTAGCAGCGCTCTGGTCGGGGACCGCATACGCCTCTGGCCATTTAGTAAAATAGTCCATGGCTACAAGGATGTAGCGGTTCCCATTGTCTGTGGTGGGAAATGGACCAAGGACACCCCCCCCCCCTACCCGGTTCATGGGAGCCCCCCTATCTGTTATTGCTGCAGAGGGGCATGGGAACGTCCGGTTGGTCCTTTCTTGGCGGTGCAGGCATCACAGCAGTGCACAAAAAGTTCAATGTCTTTCCTGCAACCGGCCTAGTAAAACTGTTGGCACAGCCTGTTCAGGGTCTTGGCCACCCTGTAGTGACCTGCCCCCACCGAGCTGTGGACTGCCTGTAGCACCCGTTGGCGCCAGTCCTTAGGCACCAGTAACTGCCACGCACTTCTTCCCCGGCCCGGCGCACGCCAGACCCAGTGCAGCAGTCCATCACACCGGGCCAGGGTGGCCCACTGGGAAAAGTAGGCCTTAGTCTCCACTGACAAGGCAGAGACAGCTTGCCGGGGGGGGCGTGCCCTGGCGTCAACCCACTGTCCCACCCTGGGACAGTGGGATCATTGTCCTGCACTGCCTGCCACTCCTGGTCGTCCACTGTCATCAGCCAGTCTTCCTCTGGTTCAACCTGTCGCGTGGTGGCCACTTGGAGAGTTGCTCCATCTTGCTCCTCTTGGCGCCGACAGTGTATGCAGTCCTCGCAGGCACGTCGGGAGAGGGCATTTGCGTTGCTGTGCAGGCGCCCTGCTCAGTGCTGGGCCTCGATCCACCTGACCCTCGGGCTCCTTGAAGCTGAGCAGCCAGGTCAGGGAAGTGTGATCCGTCTACAAGAGGAAGGACCTGCCGTAGAGGTAGGGGCAAAAATGATGGAACGCCACGACCACCACCAGGAGCTCACGTCGGGTAACACAGTAATTGCGCTCAGGACGGGTCACGGCATGGCTGTAGTAGGCCACCACTCTCTCTCCCCCGTCTCCCTCCTGCGACAGAACTGCCCCCACTCCCACGTTGCTGGCGTCAGTGTCCACAATGAAACGGCGCCCAGGATCAGGAAGGGCCAGGATGTGTGTGGTGGTCACGGCGCGCGGAGCTGGGCAAAGTTGTCTGTGTGGCTGCACAGTTGTCTTCCCAGTTGAACTCTCACCCCTTGTCGGTGAGACGGTGTCGGGGGCTGGCGATGGAGGCGAAGTCGCGGACAAAAAGTCGGTAGTAGGAGGCGAGCCCAAGGAAGCCGCGCACCTTGCTGACGTTTCGAGGGACTGGCCATTTCTCGACCGCCTCCACCTTGGCAGGATCGGTGGCCACGCCCTCTGCTCCCACCACATGGCCCAAGAACTTGGTCTCGCGCTGAAGGAGGTTGCATTTCTTGGGGTGTAGGCGCAGGCCCGCCCCTCGAATGGCTTGGAAGGTCTGGTGGAGATTCTCCAGGGCCAGCTCAAAGTCAGTGGTGTGGACCAAAAGGTTGTCAAGGTAAACCACGCACCGGTTTCGGGGAATGTCAGCCAGCACCCTCTCCATTAGTCTCTCGAACGTGGCGGGGGTGTTGCAGAGGCCGAAGGGCATCACGCAAAACTGCCAGAGGTGAAGGCCGTCTTGGGTCTGGCTTCTGGTGCCAGCTCCACCTGCCAGTAGCCGCTCCGTAGGTCAAGTGAGCTGAACCACTGTGACCCTGCGATTTGGTCCAGGGTGTCGTCAATGCGGGGCAAAGGGTAGGAGTCCTTGTGGGTCACGTTGTTCAATCGACGATAGTCCACACAGAACTTCCAGGTGCCATCCTTCTTTTTGACCAGGATGGCAGGGGCGGCCCATGGGCTCTATCACCCCTGCCGCAGTCATCTCCAGTATCATCTGCTCTGCAGCTTCACGCTTGGCAAGCGCTAACTGGTAGGGTCGCAGTCTAATGGGCGGGGCTGTGCCAGTGTCAGTTGTGTGCTGCACCAGGTTGGTCTGGGTGCACTCCTCATCGCGTGCATCGAAAATGTCTGTGAACTGTTGGAGCAGGTCTCGCAGCTGTTGGCTCTGCTGAGAGTCTAGCCCTTCACTGCTCCGCTGATATAGATCCTGGACAGTGGTGACAGTGTCTGATGAGGATGTCTGAGGAATGGTACCCTCGACGGAAGTCACCGTCATTGTAGGTGGGCCAGGCGGTGCCGTTGTCACCTTGGGTGGTGGTGACAGTGGCAGTGGAGACGGTGGCGGTGTGGTGACTGGTGGAGACAGCTGGACATGGGTACTCCTCCCTTGATGGCACTGGAGGGCCAGGGTCTCTGTGGCGTCCACCCTGTCTCTGGCAGCACCCCTGGAAGCACAATGGAGATGGTGGACCCCGTGTCCACGAGGGCCTAGCAGGGCCCTTGATGGAGCAGAGGAGGTGCGCGACCCAATCTGCCAATCTGGTGAAAGTTCTCAATGGGGGATATGGTCGGTTGGCTGGGTGTCAGTCTCCCCACGGTGCCACCCCGCTCTAGTTTCCCGACTGCGGAGCGCTATGGTGTTGTGGTGCAAGGGCGGGGCAGTTACAGGCTACGTGCCCCGCTTCTCCATAGCAAGAGCATGGCTCGTTGAACTGGCGCATTCGGGGCCCGAAGGGCTGTCGGCCTGGTGACGGGTGAGCTTGGCAGACAACCTTTCCCTCGTCCTTGCCGACGTCGGCCTGACTCACCCGCGGGCTTAGTTGTTTGCGTGGTGCCATCACAGCCTCCAATATCCCACTTCTGACACCAATGTGGCGATCGGTGAAGTAAGACGTACATTAGCTTTCACAGTCTCTTTATTGACTAGCAAGCTGAGAGACAAAGACTTACTTAGCATGAAACTTAACACTGGGGTCATCAAACCGAACAGCAATGTCACCCATGGTTTCAGTACTTAACAACATAACATAAGTCTGAACACAATGCGTGCTGGGAAACAGGAAGGCACAATGCTAACTGTGTAGCCCCCTCGCTACACTACTGTAGGGAACCCTCTCACCTCAGCATCCATGCTGCAGTTCAGACAACAATTGAACCTTTTATTGCGGTGGTATTCCCTAGTGATGGGCAAATGAAGCTTTTGTGAAGCACTGAACCACTTGAGCCAATTGTTTCGAAAATGGGTTCATTACTCGAAGCTTCAGTTACAGTGACCTCTCCTGGCGAAGTGCAAGGCTGCAGTCAAATTAGGCAGGCTAGTTGGTGGACAGGAGGCTTTTAATTGCACGCACGCACGAATACACACACACACACACACACACCTCAATGAGCAGTGTTGGAGAAACTACTTTACTTTTGTAGAAAAGATCTTTTGTTCTGAAGCATCTTTGCATTGATCACCCTTGGATTTAAAGTATTGTAACGACCCTGTGAAAGGCCCGTTAGCAACTCCGCCAAGGGAGTTACCTCTCTTGGTGTTGTGGCTAGCGCGGCCGGTTTGTAAGCGAAAGATTGCGAGTTCGATACCCGCTTAAGGCAAGCTGCTCTACCCCGCCGTTGATACAGTATCTTTGCTTTGATTAAATTCTTTGATGCACACACACTAACACTGAATATCATGTTCTATTTACAAATAAAGATTGATGAATGTGTGTATTGTGTTATTGAGGAGAGAGTGCTGGGGAAAATATGGCATAGGTTGGGTGTGTTTGTGTAACTATGGCAGGGGGTGATTATGTGGGATGGGGAACACTCAAAGATTACAAGAAGAACACTCAGAGAATACAAACGCAATACCAACAACTCAACAGCAACAACGCACCTACTAGACAATCCACAAATTGTGCATTGTTTAGAGCGGTTATAAAGTGTTGAGGCACTCAAATTCAAAACTGTTGCAACCTGTCACCTGTCAGAATCGAGACGAGGCAGTGCCAGTGAATCACCTGATTGGACCGCGAACCAGTCAGGTGATTCATTCAGGCAACGAAGCAGTTGCTGCTTCGGACGTCATATGTCACGTGATTTTTTTCGCACCAAAGCAAGCTTTGAAGCAGTGCTTCGATAAAATTGTTGGTCAGTGTTTGAAGCACGTATCGAAGCTTCAGTGTCAAACTGCCATCACTAGTATTCCCTTCAGTATTACTATGCACGGCAGTTTTGAATGTCCCAACATTGTATGGAAAAGTGTCAGTAACAACTTACTTAGGCCTTTTTTATTCTGAAATGGGCTGCATGGGTTTTGTAGAAGCTAGCAATATCTTTTATCTTCTTCATAGCACTGTGAATGTAGTCCTTGATACTCAACATGAAGTGAAAGTGTACAATTTCAAATGTTTGTTTTTTACAAAGCTGTTTCTCTCTCTTTTCAGAAGCAGTAGCATTCTCAGTAAAGACCACCCCCCTGACAACAAACCCAAAAGTGACAAACAAGCACTTCCCTCAGCACATGAGTTTGACCCTACAGGTATGTTTAAACTCTCTCTCACTCACTCAGTGGTTTGCCGTGCACAATGCATGATGGGATGGGGAAAGGGTGGTGTATGCTTTATGCTTCTAAAGGGCACTGTTCTTCTGGTGTTGTCTGCCTCTGAACTATAAGAGAGACCACCGTGTACACCCACTGAGCACTTAATTAGGAACACTATACTAATATTGGGTAGGGCCTATCTTTGCTCTCAAAACAGCCTCAAATCTTCGGGGCATTGATTTCACAAGATGTTGGAAACATTCCTTTGAGATTCTGGTCCATGATGATTGCATCACGCAATTCCTGCAGATTTTTCAGGTGCACTTTCAAGCTGTCGTTCTACCACATCCCAAAGGTGTTCTGTTGGATTCAGATCCAGTGACTGGGAAGGCCACTGAAGAACACTGAACTCATTGTCATGTTCATGAAACCATCTTGGACTGTCTGATTATCCCTCAGATGTCAGGGACAGAATCGTGATCACAGTCCTGCATGCAATTGTAAATTATTGGATTATTGATCAGAGCTATTTTGTGGCCTTGGCTGTCCAGCTAGTTTAATTGAGACTTGATATGAGACTTTTGTTTTGAGGCTCAGGTTAATCTTTGCTTATCCTTTTTTTGCCCTGCTGTATGTCTTTGTTTCACTTTCTGACTCTCCATTCTTTATTGCTGTATGATTTCTAACAGATACGTATGCCAGCACTGAAACCATGGGATACTATTGGCTAGTCCGTTTTTCACGTAGGTAGGCCCTATGCATCCATTAATTCATAAGTAACCATTTTAAATGCCATCCAGACACTTAAAATGGATGATTTTGTCTGACATCTTGTTTTCATTTGCCGTCATCCCATCCCATTGTCTTTGACCATGTTTGACTTGATTCTTCTGTCCCATCATGTTCCCTTCATAAACCTCTTTATTTATATACAAAAAATTACAATATCATCGATCTACATTGTTAAATATTGCATTCTGCAATACATATTGCATTCTTCCCCTCAAGCTAATGCTAAAGCTCTCTACCTTGAAGAAATTCAATGTAGTCTGATCTATCAGCCTCATAGTAGATTCTCTCTGTGTAATGGTTTATGCAACTGCCTTGATACAACAACATTGCCTCCTCTTATCTGTCATTCTCCTTTTAACTCTTGCACCAACTCTCCACTAGCGAACTGATGTGTATAGATCATAGTTGCTGAAGCACTTCCTCTAACCCTCCAACCCTGGCAGTGAAATCGTGAATGAATACCGTGGTATAGCCTACTACTCTGAAATCAGGTGACAGGTCTCCTGAGTCCCCGTCCCTGGGACTGCCACCAGGCCAGCGGCCCTACAGCCCTCGGGACTGCATCACCTATCCTCTACCAAGATGGGTATGACTTCCTGCCTCATCATCCTCCACACTCCCTCTCTCTTCTCCATCTCTCTCTGCCTGTCCTCGTTCCTCTCTAGCCCCCCTCTCTTCAGTGTTACTCCCCCCTGCTCTCTCCCTCCTCTCCATCTCTCTACCTGTGCTCAGTCATGCTTTCCATGTCCTACTATCAACCCTCCACTCCCTATGTGCAACCTTGGTGTCCTCCCTTGCTCTCTCTCATTATGTGTTTCTCTCTATATATTTCTCTGTTCCATTTCTGCTCCTCTCACACAGGAAGAGAACAACAGGTGATCAGGTGCTGAACAGTAAACTAATGTGGAATGTGGTGTGGTGCAAGAGTTCAGGGGTCCATAGTGAAGGGCAGCTTTCTGGTGGGACCCGGGTGGGGCGGCGGCAAGGACCAGGATATAGGGAGGAGTAGACTGGAGTCTAGTTTTGAGGGGCTCAGAGCCCCTCTGACAGATCAGCACAAAGAGGACAACACAAGATTAGAGGCTGTTGCAAACTGAAAAACGGATACATTAAACCAGGGGTAGCCAACACGGTGCCCGCGGGCACCTGGTCGCCCACAGGGACCATGTGAGTCGCCCGCAGGACATGTTCTAAAAATAGCACCAGTCACCATGAAGCTCTTTCTAAATTAAATTTGTATTTAATTGTGTTGATGTTCTTTTTGAATCAATAACACTTGCATTGATGTAGATTTGATGGCAATGACAATATTGAATATACATTTTTAAAAACCAAAATGTTTTATGAACTCTGACCTCTGAACTCTGTCTGGAAAGTTCAATATCGTGCGCACTCTTTGCTGAGACAGGCTAGCGAGTGCAGCTACAATGGGGAGCTAGATGCGGGTTTTACCCCCAAAATGAAGAAAAACATGGCGGAAAAGCGAAAGAAATCATTTTCACAATGATTGGGAGGAAGAGTTCTTTTTTACGATAGTGAAAGACAAGTGTGTATGTCTCATTTGCGGGGTGACTGTGGCGACGGCAAAGCGGCACAATGTGGAGAGGCACTTCATTACCTGTCACAATAGCTTCCATGCTAACTACCCACCTGGCAGTACTCTACGGGCAGAAAAAGGACAGAGTTTTTCTAAGGACAGAGTTCATGATTTGTTCAAAAATGTTATTGTTCATAAATGTTAAAATGTATTATTATCATTTAAGGTGAACCGTGCAGCTTTGTTATTCAGGAAGTTTGTATCAACCAAATAGCCCTTCGTATTACTCAGTACTGTTGAAATAGCTCTCAGGTTCAAAAAGGTTGGTGACCCCTGCATTAAACAGTAGGAGAGAATCAGCATAAAACATCTGAAATACATCTAAGGGACAAGGCCAACGCCCGCATAAATCACATCCACTCTGTCACGGGTGCCCAGCTCAGCAAGGCCGCACAGGTAACTCATTCACCTCCACTGTCATTTAGTGCCTCAAATATGATCTGCTGTACCATATAGGATCCTTGATGTTTCTTGTCCCTTGGTAACAGAACATGTTTCACTGTCTTCTGTGTGATGTCAGGATGGAGTGCCGTTGGGAGAGGTAGATGATGGTGGCATGGGGGACATGGAGCAGACGCATTCCTCTAAGGGAGACAGCAGCACAGAACTCTCCTGGAGCAGCACCAACATGTCCTCTTTAAGTCTTTGTTCCAACAGTGACTGTGGCCAAGGCAGTCGAGTGACTGAAGGACTTTTGACTCCTGTTGACTGTCATTTCTTGTTTGTGATGATTATAATGTCAAATATATTTTCTCCAATTAATAAGGTAAACCAACGAATTTCTTAAATAACTAGTCAAGCATCTGATTTATTTTATGGAGGAAGTCTCAGTCAGCCAAAATCAGGCGCATACAGGACCGTTTCTCCACAAAGAGCGCCCTTAAGGGCCTTGAACGACCTCTGGCACTGGCCCGACCATTGGACCGGATCTGGGGCACCCTTCCGGGTGAGGTCCGTCAAGGGACTGGCCAGCTCTGAAAACCCCGGCACGAACTGCCGGTAATAGCCAGCCAGCCAGCCAGCCCTAGGAAGGCCCTCACCTCCTTCTTCGTCTTGGGCCGCGGAGAGGCGGCGATGTCCGCAGTCTTTTCAATCTGCGGCCGCACCTCCCCTCGACCCAAGTGGTACCCCAGATACCGGATCTCCCTCCGCCCGATCACGCACTTCTTCGGGTTGGCCGTCAGCCCCGCCTGCCTCAGGGACCGCAGAACAGCAGCCACACTCTGCACGTGCTGCGCCCAGATGTCACTGTGAATGACAATGTCATCCAGGTAGGCAGCAGCATAGGCAGAGTGCGGCCGCAGAATGCGGTCCATGAGGCGCTGAAAAGTGGCTGGGGCTCCGAACAACCCGAAAGGGAGCACCGTGAACTGGTATAGCCCGAGCGGAGTGGAGAATGCGGTCTTCTCCCAGTATCCCTTCGTAAAATCCAATGTCGTGAAAAATGTGGCCGTGCCAAGCCGGTCCAAGAGCTCGTCAACCCGGGACATCGGGTAGGCATCGAATTTGGAGACCGAGAGTCACTGCTCAGCTAACCTGGAGTTTCTCATGGTTAAGTGTAGACTTTTCTATCTGCCCAGAGAGTTCACGTCAACTGTTATCACGGCAGCCTATGTCCCCCCGGATGCTAATGCTAAGATTGCTATGAAAGAACTGCATGCTGCCATTAGCAAACAACAGACTCTGCATCCCGAGGCAGCCTTCATTGTCGCGGGTGACTTCAATCACTCCCACTTAAAGACTGTACTGCCCACCGAAAATTCCACCGAAATGTCTCATGCCCCACCAGAGGAGACAGGACATTGGACCAAGTATACACCAGCATGGCTGATGCGTACAAAGCCGTTCCCCTCCCCCACCTAGGTCAATCAGACCACCTCTCATTGTTCCTACTGCCCAAGTACTCAGCACTCATCAAACGAGTGAAACCTACAGTGAGGACAGTCAAGGTCTGGCCAGAGGGAGCGGACTCAGCGCTCCAGCAGCGTTTTGGAAACACTGACTGGGGTGTGTTTGCCACCCATGACTCCCACACGGACATTGATTCATATGCCTCCTCTGTTTTGGATTACATCAATTCTAACATCAACAGTGTCACCACACTCAAGCGGATCACCACTTTCCCTAATCAGAAGCCATGGATGAACAGTGAGGTCCGACTCCTGCTGAAGGCACGCGACATTGCCTTCAGATCAGGGGATGCTCGGGCCTATTGCTCATCCAGGGCTAATCTGCAGAGGGGCATCAAAAAGGCCAAGCACAACCACAAGCTGAGGATAGAGGATCACTTCAGGAACAACTCTGACCCCCGACGCATGTGGCAGGGCATCCAGGCCATCACAGACTATAAACCAACTAACACCTCACCCCTCTCCGTTGACGCCTCCCTCCCTGATGAGCTGAACCACTTCTATGGCCGCTTTGACAGGGACAACAAGGAGGTGGCCATCAAGGCTGTGCTCCCTGCGGATCACCAGCCCCTCACTCTATCTCCCACCGACGTGTGTGCGGCACTGAGCAGGACTAACGCACGCAAGGCTGCTGGTCCTGATGGGATCCCCGGACGCGTCCTCAGGGCCTGCGCTGTGCAGCTGACTAAGGTTTGGACTGACATATTCAACCTGTCCCTAGCCCAAGCAGCTGTCCCCGCGTGCTTCAAAACCACCTCCATCGTGCCGGTGCCAAAACACTCCACTGCAACGACCTTAAATAACTTCCGACCAGTGGCACTCACGGCCATCATCATGAAGTGCTTCGAGAGGCTGGTCTTAGCTCAACTCAAGACCTGCCTACCACCCACACTGGACCCCTTTCAATTCGCCTACCGGCAGAACAGGAGTACAGAGGATGCCATTTCAACGGCACTTCACTCCGCCCTGTCCCACCTCGACAAGACTAACTCTTATGTGAGAATGCTGTTTATTGACTTCAGTTCAGCATTCAACACCATCATCCCCTCCAAACTGATCTCCAAACTCAGGCAACTGGGCATGAACTCCTCCCTCTGCAACTGGATTCTGGACTTCCTAACCAACAGGCCGCAGTCTGTTAGGCTTCACAACCACACCTCCTCAACCCTCACCCTGAACACCGGCGTTCCACAAGGCTGTGTGCTGAGCCCCCTCCTTTACTCCCTCTTCACCTACGACTGCACACCTGTACATGGCTCAAACACCATTGTTAAGTTTGCAGACGACACAACGGTGATCGGTCTCATCAGCAACAACGATGAGTCGGCCTACAGGGAGGAGGTCCAGCACCTAACAGTGTGGTGCAACGAAAATAACCTGGCTCTCAACACCAGGAAGACCAAAGAGCTCATTGTGGACTTCAGGAAGTCTAAAGCTGGCGCACACACCCCCATCCTCATCAACGGGACTGAGGTGGAGCGAGTCACCAGCTTCAAGTTTCTGGGTGTCCACATCTCTGAGGACCTCTCCTGGACCCTCAACACCTCCACCCTGATAAAGAAGGCTCACCAGCGTCTCTTCTCCCTGAGGAGACTAAAGAAGGTACATCTGTCTCCTCAGATCCTGGTGAACTTCTACCGCTGCACCATTGAGAGTATCCTTACCAACTGTGTCACAGTGTGGTATGGCAACTGCTCGGCATCTGACCGGAAAGCACTGCAGAGGGTGGTGAAAACTGCCCAACGCATCACCGGTTCCTCACTCCCCTCCATCGAAGCTGTCCAGGGCAAACGATGCTTGCGTAAGGCACGCAGCATCGTCAAGGACATTTCTCACCCCAACCACAGACTTTTCACCCCACTCCCCTCCGGGAGGCGCTACAGGTCTCTCCGCACCCGAACCAGCAGGTTCAGAGGCAGCTTCTTCCCTGCGGCTGTCACCCTGCTGAACTCGAACACTGCACCTACCTGACAACCTACTACCCCTGCAACCCCCCCCCCCCCCCACCCGGACAAGTGCACTGTCACTCCCCTCCCCTGCTCTTACTCAATACCACTGCTCTTCTGTACATATCTGTCCATACTGTTCATACTGTTCATAATGCACATATCTTTATATTTTTCTTAATACTACTGTTAATACTCTGCACATACTGTACATACCTGTTTATACTGTTCATACGGCATTCCATATTTATATTTATTCTGCTATCTACCTCATGTACTGTTAATACATATATACTGCTAGACTGCATTACTATACAGTTCATATGCTGCTACACTGTTCATACTGTAACTTATTTACTCTGCTATAATGCTAATGCTTACTCATATACTGCTAACACTGCACTACTTATATTATACTGCACTACTTACTGCTCATATATTGCACTACCTGTAAATACTGTTCATTGCACTTTCTGCTATTTTGCACTTCTGGTTAGACGCTAACTGCATTTCGTTGTCTCTGTACTTGTACTCTGCACAATGACAATAAAGTTGAATCTAATCTAATCTAATCTAAAAGAACTGATGCCTCACTCCTACAGCTGCCTTATATTTTTAGATGGCAATCACCCACTTGACAGTCTGATATTATTGACTGATTGATTTCGTTGTGTGTGTGTCTGTGACTGAGCAGTAGGCAAGGCCATGGACCTGAACAAGCTGCGGCCTCAGAAGCAGCTGTCCCAGCCGACTCTGGGGAGATGTGATCACCTGGAGGGGAGTCGTCTGAGGGTTAGCCAGTCCAGCGAAGGCTCCAAGCTCACACACTCCTCCTCTCTCACCACCTTGCCCCTCAACAGCAACACCTACAGTCCCTCGGATGCAGCCAGCAGAGACGCAGAGACAGGTGAGAGCCTGAACAACACATTCACCCTGAGTCCCTTATCAACCCCCTAGCCACTACACCCTAGACACCTGTGTAGACCTGCGATTGGACAGAGGTGTGAGCAATGTGATGGTTAGCTCCTTCTTGCCCTTGTGATAGGCAAGACTGAGTGTTAGCGGAGTTTAAGGGAAGTCCTCGACTAAATAATACTTTAAATTGAGACTCTCCTTTTCAAGATACAGTGCCTTCGGAAGATAACCCCTTCACCTTTTCCACATTTTGTTGTGTTATAGACTCAATTTAAAATTGATTAAATTAAAAGAATTTGCCATCCTTCCACACACAATACCCCAGATTGACAAAGTGAAAACAGGTTCAGAAATGTATTTAGAAATGTATTCCAGTAAATTTATTAAAATTGAAATACAGAAATACCTCATGTACATAAGTATTCAGACCTTTTGCTATGACGCTCTTAAAATGAGCTAAAATGCAAAAATGTCATCAACAAATCACTCAATAAGTTGAATTGAGTCCATCTTAATGCAAGGATAATAGTTAATGTAATTTTGGAATTAATATCTTTGTTTTTATAGGGTCTCTGATTTGCATAGGAATCAATTACACACTGTGGATCAGGTTGTCATTACAAACTGAGCAAATGGAGAGGAACAAAACTGCTCAGGAATTTAAAAAATCTACAAAGTTGAATGGTGGAAAGGAAAAAGCACAGTCCATAGGACACCATCATCAAGTCACTCTACAAAATTGGTCTATAACCAAGTGGCCAAAAAGAAGCCCTGAATGGAAAATAATCTCTCATATCCATAATTGTGTTTGCAACAGTGAATTCAAATGATACAGCAAAGAAAGTGGCTGGAAATGTGTTTATTTGGTTTTACTACAAAACATTAAGTTTGGTGTAAATCCAACACATGCAATGCAGTTTCTGCACCGTCTCTCGTGAAGAATAGTGGTAGCTGCATCAAGTTATTGGTATGTTTGTCACCGACAGGGGCTGGGGAGTTTGTCAGGATCAAGAGAAAATTATGAAATTTGCTAAGTTGGTAGTGACATCCTAATCTACACAGTATGTAATTGATTCCTATGCAAATCAGAGACCCTATAAAAACAAAGATTATTAAAATTACATGAACTATTATCCTTACATTAAGATGGACTCAATTCAACTTACTGAGTGATTTGTTGATGAAATTTTTTTTCATTTTAAGCTAATTTTAAGAATGTCATAGCAAAGGGTCTGAATACTTATTTACATGAGGTATTTCTGTATTTCAATTTTAATAAATTTCTAAAAACCTGTTTTTGCTTTGTCATTCTAAGGTATTGTGTGTGGATTGATGGCAAATTCTTTTAATTTAATCCATTTTAAATTGAGTCTAACACAACAAAATGTGGAAAAAGTGAAGGGGTCCGAATACTTTCCGAAGGCACTGTAGTTAATCTAGTGTGGGCTTAACCTGAATCCAAGGCAGCAGCCTGTAGTGTGCAGTGTAACTGATCTGTTTCTGTTCCCCCTTCCTTCCTTCTCCTCAGGTTGGAGCCCTTACTCTAGCCTGTCCAGGTTGAGTGAAGGCCTCCACTCTGCAGACCCCCTGGACAGCAGTCCTCAGTATTCCCCCGGCACACCCTTTGACTATCCCTACAGCCTGGACCACCTCCATAAGGATGACAGAGAGAGCGACAGGTAGGATGGGACACACACACGGGAACAATATGGCTCTATATGGAAGAAAGGGTATCCATGGAACACTGGTACCTGAAACAAAGTCTTCCAACCTCTGTGTTGTAAAAGGCAATTCCACACTCAGTAGAATGTTTTTCCAGTAAGGTCATGAAATGTTCAGTCTTGTTTATCTATGACACTGCTAATGCAGACTGGAGAGTAGGATTCTGTGGTCCTTGTAGCAGTGTTGTGAACACGTCTCTGTAACACGATCCTTTGACACAGAGGCGGACTCAGTAGGTGTGGTAAGGGCAAACCCCGTTTATTAACACTTTTGCTCGTGCACTCAATAATGGCTCGTCGACTTTCAAGTCGCAGCTTTCCAGCCCCCTCTCCAAAAGCAGAGGCACACACATCTTAAACCATTTCGTTAACGAGGCTTCATTCGCAACAGGTGTGCAACCAGCCTCGTTTCCGTAACCCTGGCCACGGTCCTGTAGCTCCCTCTACAGGCCGAACGCTGCATGTCCCCCCACATACCCCCACCGCCCGACACGACGGCCGACAGCCTACTAGAAAGTGGCTGGGGCTCCGAACAACCCGAAAGGGAGCACCGTGAACTGATACAACCCGAGCGGAGTGGAGAATGCAGTCTTCTCCCGGGATACCGGCATCTGCCAGTATCCCTTCGTGCAATCCAATGTCGTAAAAAACCTGGCCGTGCCAAGCCGGTCCAAGAGCTCGTCAACCCGGGGCATCGGGTAGGCATCGAATTTGGAGACCGCATTAACCCTTCTATAATCCACACAGAACCGTATAGACCCACCCGGCTTGTTGACAAGCACGATGGGGCTACACCAGTCACTGCGGGACTCCTCGACCACACCCAGCTCCAGCATGGCTTCCAATTCCTTGCACACAATGTCTCGTTTGTGTACCGGCAGTAAACCCGGCTGCGTTTCTATATGGTGGTCGATAAGCGTAGTCCGACCGGGCAGGGTAGAGAACACGTCAGCAAACCTAGCTTGCAAATCTGCAACGTCTGTGGCCTGGCTAGCAGAGAGGTGGTTATCAATACCGACCGGTGTGCTAATTTTTGATTTTGGGACTTCCGGTCCGAACTCATCTCTCTCTGGAATTATTGTAGCCAGAGCAACAGTGACCACGTCGTTCCATTTTTCAAGGAGATTTACGTGATACACCTGCAAGCTATCCCCCCGGTCCGAGCTTACTACCTCATAATCCACATCCCCCATCCGACGTGTGACCACAAACGGCCCTTGCCACTTCGCGAGTAATTTCGTGCTGGAGGTGGGTAACAGTACGAGCACCTTGTCTCCCGGTGAAAATTCTCGCAGGTTAGTTCCCCTGTCATAGAGGCGCTTTTGACGCTCCTGGGCTTGCTGCAAATGCTCGCGTGAGAGAACCCTTCCTCCCAATTTTCTTTAAGAAGGTCTAGGACACCCCGGGGCTTACGCCCGTAGAGCAATTCAAACGGGGAAAACCCGGTGGAAGCTTGGGGAACTTCCCGTACCGCAAACAGCAGGGGATCTAGCCATTTATACCAATTCCGACTATCCTTGTGCACAAACTTCCGGATCATCGATTTCAAGGTCCGATTGAACCGCTCACAACGGCCATCCGTGGCCGGGTGGTAGACACTGGTTCGAATCGCCTTGATGTTCAACAACCCGTACAGTTCCTTGAGGGTGCGTGACATAAAATTGGTGCCCTGGTCGGTGAGAATCTCTTTCGGGATTCCCACCCAGGAGATCACTTGAAACAATGCCTGCGCTACACTCCTGGCAGAAATATTGCGCAGCGGTATTGCCTCGGGGTATCGGGTTGCGTAATCTATCAAGACCAACACAAATCAATATCCCTGTGTACACCGATCAAATGGCCCGATAATATCCATGGCAATGCGGTCGAATGGGTTCTCGACCAATGGTAAGGGCCGCAACGGGGCCCGGGGAATGGCTGGGGGATTTACCAACTGACATTCGCGACAAGAAGCGCACCACCTACGCACCTCTGCCCGAATTCCCGGCCAATAAAATTGAGCCATTATACGGTTTAGTGTCTTATCATAACCTAAATGGCCCGCCATGGGGTTGAAGGCCGCCTTGAAGACCATTTCCCAGCTGCTAAACTGGGTTACTTCCTCCTGACTGTGAGTCACGACTCACTCGGTATAACCTGTCGCTGATGATCGCAAAATAGGGGTGGGCGCGCACTGTGTCTGGCCGTACCAAAGTACCATCAATCGCTATCACTTGGTCATAGGCCGATCGTAGGGTCTCGTCACGAGACTGCTCGAGGGGGAAGTCACCTAGCAGTGGGTAGTTCGGCGGGGAAATCTCGAGTTGACTCGGCAGTGTCGCGAGGCGCCGCCTCAGCACAGATCACATCACACGCCTCACACCTCCCTCTCTGTCGTGCACGCACCCCGGTAGCCCGCTTTACCGCTTGAGGAAACCCCTCCCAATCTACACCCAGAACAAGGGGATGCGTGAGGCGCGGGCTAACCGCCGCCTGTACACTATGCTTTTTTCCCTCATAATGAATTTCGATAGCGACCACAGGATATTCGTGAATGTCCCCATGCACACACTTCACCAACACCCTCGATGCCTTTAACAATGCCCTCGGTCGAACCAGGCGCTCCTGGATCATGGACTGCATGCAGCCCAAATCCAAGAACGCCTGGTGCGTATCGTGTTGTATCCTTACCGGAACACAATACGCCTGTCCTGGTCCGGGGGGAGGGCCCGGTATGTTGCCGATGCGGACGACCTGCCCCACCTCCATCACTGGGCAATTCGCCTGGACATGGCCCGCTGGACTGCTGCTCCTGCTGCAGGTGGGCCTGCTGCTCCAGGATGAGGGTCATCCTGGCGATGGCCGCGCTCAATGTCTCCATATTTCTTTTTTTCTATCCGCCTTCACTCTGTCTCCCAGGTTGGGCGCCAATGTAACACGATCCTTTGACACAGAGGCGGACTCAGTAGGTGTGGTAAGGGCAAACCCTGTTAATTAACACTTTTGCTCGTGCACTCAATAATGGCTTGTCGACTTTCCAGTCGCAGCTTTCCAGCCCCCTCTCCAAAAGCAGAGGCACACACATCTTAAACCATTTCGTTAACGAGGCTTCATTCGCAACAGGTGTGCAACCAGCCTCGTTTCCGTAACCCTGGCCACGGTCCTGTATCTCCCTCTACAGGCCGAACGCTGCATGTCCCCCCACAGTCTCCTCTTGTTACAGAGTCCGAGAGGGAAGCACGTCCAAGGCCATTCGAAGGTGAGCTATTCTCTTGTATTCTAACTACCTTTATCTGACATGTAATCTGGAAATGTATAAAACCTGTCTTTATCTATTGTCTGTAACCCTGATCAAGGCACTATGAACGTGTTTGTTTGTCATCCATTCTGTCAAACAGTATTCTGATAGACGTCCGATTCAGTTGACTAGGCAGGTAGGTTGTAGAATGTGTTCGTTTTTCAGCAGATGTAGTTCTAACCTGTGATGCCTCTCTCTCTCCCAGGCTGGAAGGTCTGGGCTTCACAGATGTGCAGAGTGAAGACGAGTAGGGGACAAACTCTTAGCACGACCCTCTGAACTGGTAGCTGCTGGTGGGACCAGAGGTTCTGGCTGGCCTCAGACCACACCAGATCAAGAGGCAGGAGGTCATCAACGGTAACTAGCTAACCACCTGTCCTGCACCTACACACTCAACACAGTAATACAGTCCCAATTACAGTCTACAACTCAATTCCTGGTGTGTATAGTTTTAGTTTTTGTTGCGTCCAACGAATGAACTGATCATGGTCCTTAATGAAGACCATGATTTGGTTGAGTGACACTTGATTAAGTGTGTTTCCATGGCCCTCCATGAACTCCATGAAGTTTGTGTAAAGAATATGTGGGTTATTCCTTTATTCTAGTTAGAAGGTACACCATGTAACCAGTGAGTTCATTATCCCTGATTATTCAGAATAGTTCTGTTTTTTTCTATTAAAGTAACAACTCAAGTAAGCCATACTGATGAGGTTTGTCTGTGCTTCCAGAGTTGTTCTACACTGAGCGTGCTCATCTGCGGATGCTCAGGGTGCTGGACCTTGTCTTCTGTCAGAAACTCACCAGAAACTCCATACTGCCCCCTGCTGACATCAGGAACATCTTCACCAACCTGGAGTAAATCATCCAACTCCATGGTACACACACACACACACACACACACACACAAACAGAGAGAGGGAGATGCATAGCTTACCTTCAAATGTTTTTTCTTTGAATTTCAGTTTCCATATCTGATCAAATGGCAGCCATTCGGAAGAGGAATGAAATGTCAGTAATTGATCAGATAGGAGATGAGTTACTGTCCTGGGTGAGTACAATTCTCTCACTGAAATTGTGTATCTCCACTGAATTCTCAAACGAATATGATTTACATGGTAATTGACGTGCAAGCAAAGACTGAGCTGTTGGCTGGAGTTGCTTTTCACTGTGGTATAAACATTGTATTTTCAGATGTGACTTGATAGTGTGAATGGAGTTTCTTTTTTGTTTGTGATTTCCTATAAACTTCGAAATTGGTTTGAACGGTTGGGTTTAAATGGGGCACAGATGGTACTGATGGTCTAGCCTGCCAGTGTAGCAGAGTAGGGTGCCAGGAAAAAGTTGACACCCGCCAAGTGCGGATAGATTTTGCCATTGGCGGTCAGGTATCCAGTGATCATCTCCATGTTTCTCCGGGAAGTAGTCGTGAAACCGAGCTTGGAGTTTAGTGAGATGTGCTGTAATAATTCGTTTCAGGGCATTTTTGTCCGCTGTGTCCAGCTGTTGTGCTTCATGACAAGCGTTGGGAAACATGTCAAGTCTCTCTTTGGATGCACGATTTTCCCACAATGCGATCTTCTTTTTGAACGCAGTGATTTTGTCAGACTGTTCAAAAATATTGTGTCCCCTTCCTTGCATAGACACGTTTGTGTTGAGGTGCTCGAACACATCAGAAAGATACGCAACTCGTGCGAACCAAATTTCGTTGTCAAACAGCTCAGTATACGGAGAGTTATTCTCTGAAAGGAAGGCTGCGATTTCTGTTTTAAGTTCGTAAAAGCGTGACAACACCTTTCCCCTCGATAGCCAGCAAACTTCCGAGTGATACAACACCTGTACGTGCTCAGAGCCCAGGTCTTTGCACAGATTTGTAAAACACAGACTGTTCTTGGCACTCCATTTAATGTGGTTTACCACTTTGACGACATCTTTCAATGTTTCATCAAGCACTGGCACCATATCACTGGCTGCTAATGCCTCTCGATGCAAAAAGCAGTGGTTCCAGGTCGCATTCGGTGCCCTCTCAAGAATTCTCTTCACCACCCCTGAATGTTCCCCGGTCAGGGAGGCAGCGCCATCAGTTGTGATTCCCACGCACTGTTCCCAGTTCAGGCCCACCGAACCCAAGTACAAATCCACAGTGCTGAAAATGTCCTCTGCCTTTGTAGTGGTAGGGAGATCTCTACTGCAGAGAAATTGCTCCTGTAAGTCTCCATCCCACACATGTCTCACATAAATAAGTAAAATCGCATGGCTAGCAATATCCGTGGATTCATCCATCTGTAAGGCATAGTAAGCGCTTGCCTGGATGCGTGCTGTGGTCTGTTGTTTTATGTCACCAGACATTTCTTCAATGCGCCTACCTATGGTATCATTCGACAGTGGTATGGTCTTCAGCTTATCCGCTGCCGATTGATCTAGCACCTGTCTGACCATGTCCATTGCTGCAGGTAAGAGAAGCTCTTCTGCTATTGTGTGGAGTTTCTTGGCCTTTGCAATACGGTGAGCTACGTGGTATGACGCGCGGAGTGCCTCTTCTTGTTTTGAACATGATGCTGTTAGGCACTTCTGCGATGCCCTCAGCTTATGGAGTCGTCTTTCAAAGTACTCGACTGGTTTGTCTTTGCACGTTTTGTTTCTAAATGACGTTTTAGTTTAGATGGCTTCATGCTCTCTTGTGCGAGCACTTCCATACATACCACACACTGTGGTTTCAGTTCCTTTTTGTCCTCAATGTATGTAAATCCATATTTGACATAATCGGGGTCATACTTGCGCTTCGCCATAGTTAGCTACTGCTCAAATGGTGCGAATGTGACCATCGCAACGGCTAGCCCGTCTTTTTCACTCACGTCTGTCAAAATAAAAGTTTGACATCAAATAGCTAAGCACTAGAACTATTTTTGGCCTTTCTAGTGTTTAAAATATATATATATACAGTCATGAGAAAAAGTTAGGACACCCCCCAAAATATTAAGTTATTCTCTTAAAAATATGGACATATCAATATGTTATCTTCTTTCTAACAATGTCTATAGATAAAGGGGATGTAATTGAACAAAAAACTATGAAAATGTAACTTTGTAATCATTTATTTAACGAAAAATTAACAATAATGCCAATTCCTACTGAGGAAAAAGTTAGGACACCCTATGCCCTAATAGCTAGTATTGCCCCCCTTGGCTGAAATAACCTCAATTAGACGTTTCTTATAACTGTCTACAGGTCTCTGACATCAATTGGGAGAAAGTTTTTCCCACTCCTCCTTGCAGAATTCTTTCAGCTGTGTGATGTTCGAGGGGTGTCTTGCATGCACAGCCAGTTTCAAATCAATCCACAGCATCTCAATAAGATTAAGATCCGGGCTTTGACTTGACCATTCCAGAACTCCCAATTTATTTTTCTTGAGCCATTCCTTGGTAGATTTACTGGAATGTTTTGGGTCATTGTCATGTTGCATGGTCCACATCTGCTTCAGCTTCAACTTTCGAACAGATGGTCTCACATTTTCCTCAAGCACCCTCTGATACAATACAAAATTCATAGTGGATTCTATGATGGTGAGCTGACCAGGCCCTGCTGCAGAAAAGCAGCCCCAAACCATGACATTTCCACCCCCATGCTTCACAGTTGGTATGAGGTTCTTGTTCTCAAATGCTGTCTTGGTTTTGTGCCAAACATGTCTACTCTTACTGTGCCCAAATAGTTCAACTTTGGATTCATCTGTCCAAAGCACATTGTTCCAGAAGTTCTGGTCTTTCTCTAGGTGTTCTCTGGCAAACTTTAGTCTTGCCCTGATGTTTTTTTTTGACAGCAGGGGTTTCCTCCTTGCACACCTCCCATGTAATGCAAACTTGTTCAGTCTCTTTCTTATGGTGGATGCATGTACTTTGACATCAATTGTGGCAAGAGATACCTGTAGGTCTCGTGATGACATTCTGGGATTGTTGGAGACTTCTTTAAGCATCTTTCGGTCAGCTCTTAGGCTGAACTTGCTTGGGCGGCCTGACCTGGCCATGTTGGTGGTGGTTTTAAATGTTCTCCACTTGTAAATTATTTTCCGGACAGTGGAATGGCCAATTTCGAATAGTTTGGAGATCTTTTTATATCCCTTCCCAGACTCATATGCATCTACAATTTTTCTTCTGAAGGCCTCAGAGAGCTCTTTTGATCTCGCCATGGTGATGCAACTCACTTCAACAATCAAGAGCAAACCAAACTAAATATCTGAGGCTTAAATAGGACAGGCTCCTCCAAAATCCTCTGTAACGATGTTCTAATCATTTGCACCTGATGTGGTGCTCTTTATTATAATTTTAGGCATTTTAAGTGGAACTAAATGTGGGGGTGTCCTAACTTTTTCCTCACAAGAAGATTGCATTTCTATTAATTACATTTTACCAATCATTTTTTAAATAATTTGTTTCAGTTGTATTTGTTTAGTTATATTACCTCAATTTTTCAATATTGTTCAAATGAATATCAAATGTCCATATGTTTGAATATGTTGAAGAAGACAAAGGTTTTCATAGGGTGTCCTAATTTTTTCTCATGACTGTATATATAATCTTTTTTTTTTTTTTTTTTTTTGACCACACACACTGTGACCCGTTCAGAACGAGTCCGCGACCCACCAGTTGAGAAACACTGGTCTAGAGGAAGCTTTATCCCAGAGCCAGTATAGCCATCTGCCATTGGCTCTTTGGGGAGATAGACCCCCTCCCTGTGAGCTGCCCCACTGTGCCACAGCAACCAACCAAACTGACAGTGATCTGCCGGTCTTGCTTTTCCAGTTCAGTGATGACAAGGAGGAAAAGATAAAACAGGCGGTGGGAACGTTCTGCAGCAACCAGCCCTTTGCTCTGGAGATCATCAAGACCAGGCAGAAGAAAGACCAGAGATTCACCTCTTTCTTACAGGTAGGAGAAGACACACACACACTTTGTTCGAGAGAGAATTTGAGCAGGGGACAAAATAATGTGACACGCAATCTGTTAATTTGATTATGTTTATTTGCATTTTATTATTATAGTGTCATGCATCGTTAGGGTGCGAAGCCCACATGGGCTTGCAAGACACTATGAACAGAACATTGTTTAAATTTTTAGACATTTAGCAGATGCCTTTATCCAAAGCGACTGACAACAAGTACATTTGTCTAAAGTGAATCATCTATACATTAGTCATCATAAGAAAATCAAATCTATGCTAGGACCAGGGGCCATTGGCAGTCATAATGCAAGAATTACCTTTTTTTATTTACAGTTGAGAAACTGTACAGGGGGGTAGTGGGGATGAAGAGGTCTTTGGGAGAGACAGTCAAGATGTAGCCTGAAGAGATGGGTCTTCAGTCTACGGCAGAAGATAGTGATTCTGCAGTCCTGACAGCAGTGGTAAGCTCGTTCCACCAGCAGGGCGCCAGGACAGTGAAAAGCTGTGACCAAATAGCGCGACTGCTGCATCCAAGTAGAGGTGGCGGTGCCAGGTGGCCAGTCAAGGTGGAAGAGCGGAGTGATCGGGCAGGAGTTTAGGGGCTGACCATTGCTTGCAAGTAGGGAGGGGCTGTTCCCTTTGCTGCCCGGTAGGCGAGCACCACGGTCTTGAATCTGATGCGAGCTGCTACTGGGAGCCAGTGAAGGGTGCGAAGGAGGGGGGTGACATGGGAGAATTTGGGGAGATTCAACACCAGACAGGCGGCAGCATTCTGGATGAGATGCAGAGGTCTGATGGTGGAGGCGGGGAGCCCGGCCAAGAGTGCGTTGCAGTAGTCAAGGCGGGAGATCACAAGTCTCTGGACCAAGAGTTGTGCTGCTTCTCTTGTGAGGAATGGACGTATCCTTCTGATCTTGTAGAGGAAGAATCGACAGGAGCATGCTGTGTCGCTGTGATGTTCACCGCACAGGATAAGTGCTTGTCAAGGATCACCCCAAGATTCTTGGCTGTCTGGGAGGAGGTCTCTACTGTGATGGAGAAGTCTTGGAGAGGGCAGGCTTTCCCAGGGAGGAAGAGCAGCTCAGTCTTGTTAAGGTTGAGCTTGAGGTGGTGGGCTGACATCCAAGCAGAAATGTCTGCAAGACACGCAGACACACGTGTTGCCACCTGTGAGTCAGGGGGGGAAAGAGAGAAAGAGTTGAGTGTCATCTGCGTAGCAGTGGTAGGAGAAACCATGAGGAAATTGCCGAGCCAAGAGATTTGGTATAGGGGGAGAACGGTCAGGGCCCTAGGACGGAGCCCTAGGGGACCCCAGTGGTGAGGGCTCGTGGAGAGTACTGCGATCCTCTCCACATCACCTGGTAAGAGCGATTGGCCACGTAGGATGCAAACCAGGAGAGTGCAGAGCCAGAGATGCCCAGTTCTGAGAGGGTGGAGAGAAGGATCAGGTGGTTTACTGTGTCGAATGCAGTAGACAGGTCCAGAAGAATGAGAACAGAGGAGAAGGGAGGAAGCTTGAGCAGAATGTAGGGCCTCTGTGACAGCAAGGAGAGCAGTCTCAGTAGAGTGCCCAGCCTTAAAGCTGGATTGGTGAGGGTCAAGGAGGTTGTTCTGAAGGAGGTAGTGAGACAGTTGGTTAGAGACAGCACGTTCAAGGGTTTTAGATAAGAAGGAGAGAAGGGATAACGGTCTGTAGTTATAGACAGCAGATGGGTCAAGAGTTGGTTTCTTGAAGAGGCTTGATTTTGGCTGTCTTAAAAGCAGCTGGGACAGATCCTGTGGATAGAGAGGAATTGATTATGGTGGTAGGGAACGGAAGGAGGTCTTTGGAAATTGATTGGAGAAAGGGGGAGGAGATAGGATCGAGAGGGCAGGTTGTTGCCCGCTTGGATGTGACCAGTTTTAGAATGTCATCAGGGGAGAGGGGGGAAAGAGCTGATAAACCAGAGACCGAGTGTTGCGCAGTCGGTTTGGGAGGAGTGGTAGCAGTGTTGGTGAGAGGTAAAGTCGGAGACAAAGTCATCCGCAGACAGGGAGGAGGGGGAGGAGGTGGGTTGAGGAGTGAGGAAAATGTGGAGAACAGTTTCCTTGGGTCAGAGGCAGAGGATTGAATTTTGGAATGGTAGAACAGTACATACAGTGCCCTCCATAAGCATTTTGTCTTCCTTTTAGCTCTTCCGACAGTTTGGATTTGATATCAACTATGAGGTTAAAGTAGAGATTCTCAGCTTTAATTCAATGTGTTCTTTTTTCTGATTGGTTTCACCATTTAGAAATCACAACCCTTTTTATACATAGTCACCCTATTTCAGGGTGTTTTCCAAAAGTATTGGAAAATTGGCTTGACTGGTGTTTCTGGTTAGTCACGTGTGTTCTGTCATCATTTGTGCAGGCATATGAGAGCTGTCAATGTCTAGTATTGATTCTAGGCTTTGCATTTGCCTTTGGAGTCTGCTATTGGTCAACATGAGGCCCAAAGAGACATCAGTAATTATAATAATACATGACATTTGTATCTCGCTTTCTCATGGACTCAAACCCCTTTACATGTAAAAAATATGAAAATAAAAATGCCTGAACAGGTGGGTTTTTAGCAAGGTCTTAAAAGAGTCAACACTGTCAGTAGCTCTGACATTGTGGGGGAGAGCATTCCACAGGCAAGGAACAGCAGATGAGAAAGCTTTGTCACCTATAGAGTCTGGTTCTGTGGACAGTGAGGAGACCAGAGTCAGTGGAGGGAGCGAGTGGCCTGAGGAGCTCAGACAGATAGGCTGGGTAGGGCCTTGTAAGTGCAATCGTCCAAATGTAAGGAGATGAACGCATGTATGAGTTGTTCCGCATCAGAAAAGGAGAGAAATGGGTGGATCCGGGCAATTTTCCTGAGGTGAAAGAGGGACAGCTGTCGTGCTTTATTGATGTGGGTCTCAAATGAGAGGGTTGTGTCATGGAGGACTCCTAGGTTTTTGGCAATGAAAGTGAAGGAAGCCATTATGAGGCTGAAATATCAGAAACATTGCCAAAACCTTAGACGTTTGTAACATATTATTATTATTTATTTTTTAAAACACTGGTGAGCTCAGCAATCGCAAACAGGCTGATAGGCCAAGAAAGACTTCTACAATTGATGACCGAAGAATGCTCACCATAATTAAGAAAAGCCCCAAAACAACTCTCCCACAGATCAGGAACACTCAGTCAGAGATTACCAGCCACAGAATACATCACCAGCCAAACTACAGAAACTTCACTGCAAGGTGCAAACCACTAGTTATCCTCAAAAAGGATGGTCAGGTTACAGTTTGCTAAAAAAGTACCTAAAAAGCCTGCAGATGTCTGGGAAAAAGTATTGTGGACAGATAAGATGAATATGATCATGGACCAGAGTGATTGCAAGAAAAAAAGGTGAAGAAAAAGGGATCTGCCCAAGATTTACAGCATACCACCTCATCGGTGAAACATGGTGTAGGGGCAGGTTAGGTTTGGGCATGTATAGCTGCATGTGTGAACTTGCTAACTTGTCTTAATTGGTGATTGTAACTGCTGACGGCAGCAGCAGAATGTATTCTGAAGTGTACAGAGACATTATGTCTGCTTGAGTGCAAGCGAATGCCTCCAAATTCATTGTATGGCGCTTCATTATACAGTAAGACAGTGACCCAAAACATACTGCCATAGCAGCTAGGGTGTTTTTCACAGCCAAAAAGTGGAAAGGTCTTGACTGGCCAAGTCAATCTTCAGATTTAAATCCAATTGAACATGCATTTTATTTCCTGATGACAAGATTTTAGGCAAAAATGCCTCAAAACAAACAACAACTGCAGGCCTGGCAGAGCATTAATTTGGACATTTGATGAATCTGTCCCATTACTTTTGCTGACCATGAAATAGGAGGACTATGTATAAAAAGTGTGAATGGTGAAACCAATATGTACACAAATACCATCAAATAAAAGCTACTTTAACCTCATAATACTTGTTTGATTTAAAATCCAAACTTTTGGAGTGTAGAGCCAAAAGAAGAGAACAGGTTGAGCAGTGGAGGGCCTCCGTGACAGCAAGGAGAGCAGTCTCAGAAGAGGAGAGGTCTGGGACCTAGTTTCATACATACATACATACATACATACATACATACATACATACATACAGTGGGGGAAATAATTATTTGATCCCCTGCTGATTTTGTTAGTTTGCCCGATTACAAAGAAATGAGCGGTCTATAATTTTTATGGTACTTTTAGTTTAACAAATAGAGACAGAATATCAACAAAGAAGTCCAGAAAAAACACATTATATAAAGTTATAAATTCATTTGCATTTGATCGAAGGAAATAAGTGTTTGATCCCCAACAACCCAGCAAGAATTCTGGCTCATACAGACCGGTTATCTGCCCATGAGGCACACAGATTAGTCCTGTCACTTTAGGAAAAGTACTCCTAATCTCTGCTTGTTATGGGTATAAAAGACACCTGTCAATAGAATCAATCTCTTCCATTCCAACCTCTCCACCACCATGGGCAAGACCAAAGAACATTCAAAGGACATCAGGGTAAGAGTTGTAGACCTGCACAAGGCTGGAATGGGCTACAAGACCATCAGCAAGAAGCTTGGTGAGAAGGAGACAACTGTTGATACAATTATTAGAAAATGGAAGAAATACAAAATAACCATCAATCGCCCTCGGCCTGGAGCTCCATGCAAGATCTCGCCTTGTGGGGTAAGGATGATCATGAAAAGGG